>NC_135537.1:142000728-143490728 GCF_045843805.1 Urocitellus parryii
AGGAGGATCGAGAGTTTGAGGCCAACCTTGTCAACTTAGAGTCCTTGTCTCAAAAAATAAAAAAGGCTTGGGGGTATAGTTGTGGTAGAGTGCCCCTGGATTAAATATATATATTTCTACAATTTCTACATCATCTTCATTCAGATTCAGTAATTGTTCGCATTTTGTCCCGTTTGGTTTCTTTCACTCGCTTGCTCTCCTGGTGTACTTTCTACACCATTAAAAAGTAAGCTGAGTTGGGTGCAGTGGCGCATGCCTGTAATCCCAGCGACTCAGGGGGCTGAGGCAGGAGGATTGAAAATTCAAAGCCAACCCTAAGCAATTAAGCATGACCCTGTCTCAAATAAAAAATAAAAAGAGCTGGGGATGTGGCTCAGTGGTTATGCACCCTTGGGTTCAATCCCCAGTACTCCCAAAATAATAAATAAATAAATAAATTGAGGACAGCATGCCCCCCTAATCCTGAATACTTCAAGGTAAATTTCCTGAGAACAACCATGGAGCCATGGTGGTTATCAAAAACAAACAAACAAACAAAATTATATTTAAGGGTTGGGGTTATGGCTCTGTGGTAGAGCGCTCACCTAGAATGCATGAGGCCCTGGGTTCGATCCTCAGCACCACATAAAAATAAGTAAATAAAATAAAGCTTTTATGTCCATCTACATCTAAAAATATATATTAAAATTTATATTTTTAGATATTATATCAATAATAATTTATTAATAATCATTAATAATTTATTATCTAACATATTCAAAAATTTTTGAATTATCAACAGTAATGCCCTTTAGACATAGCTTTCCTGATCCAACATCCACTTCAGGATTACATATCACTAATATTGATATTAATTTTATTATTTCACCTTAATTTCATTCAGTCTAAAACGGTCCTCAGCCTTTCTTTGTCTTTTTTTTTTTTGCACCTTGTCTGAAAGTTGGCTGTGTGGTGTAATGTGCCTAAAAATTGGGTTTATCTGGCATTTCCTCCTGATTAGATTCAGGCTCTGCATTTTTGGCAGAAATACCACCCAAGTGACCCTGTGTCCTTCTCAGTGCATCTTATCAGTGGCGCACAATGTCGGTCTGTTCCAGTACTGGTGATATTAGCCTTGGCTACGTGGCTTTTCTCTACTATAAAGTTATTACTTTCCCTTTGTAATTAGTAAGTAAGTCAAAATATATAAGCCCCAAGTAAACCTTTTTGGTTTCCACTTCTTTGCCAGCATGGCCCCTGGCTGCTCTGTTATTAGGCCTAAAGTGAAAACCAAGCTGGTTCTCAGAATTTCAGTTACTTCCTCAGTTTATTGTCTTCTTTCACTTCTTTTTCCCCATTTTTTTCCCCCAGTACTGGGCGATTGAACCCAGGCCCTTGAACATGCTAAGCGCGTGCTCTACCTCTAAGCTCCAGCCCAGCTTGAAGAAGTTTTATCTGTGCATGTAATCTCCACCCAAAACCGAGATACAGAACGAACATCTCCAGCTTCCTGGCTGAGTTGCTTGTATTCCTTTTGAATTAGTTCTCTTTCCATAAAGGCAACCATCATTTTGACCTCTATCACAATAGTTTTGCCTCTTCTTGAACTTCATATATCAGAACAATCTAATATGTTTGTTCTCTTCTGTACCTGGAAAGTTCCTTTTTTTTTTTTTTAAATTTTTTAAGTTGTGGATAGACATTTATTTATTTATAGGTGGTGCTGAGAATCAAACCCAGTGCCTCACACATGCCAGGCAAGTGCGCTACCGCTGAGCCTGAGCCCCAGCCCCAGCCCCAGCCCTGGCGAGTCCCTTTTGACATTTACAGCTGTGGGATTCATGCATGTGTTGCGCGCCGCAGTCTCCTGCTCTTTTCATCCCATGTAATATTCCATCGTATGGATATATTACAATCTATCCATTCTTCTGTTATTGGACTCCTGAGAGATTTCTCAAGTTTAGTTATTGTGAATAAACTGCTCTAAACATTGCTCTACATGTTTATGCAAATAGGAGCATTTCTATTTTGCATGTCTGTGTGTGAATTTGTTAGATCCTCTGTATCTTCTGTTCTTCCCAGTGAACTTCCTCCCGCCTCTCCCTGGCTCCTTCGAGTCCCACTTGTGGACTTTTCACTCTGCTCCAGCCGCTTAAAGACGTGGGTGTTTTCAGGGTCTGGGGCCCAGGGAAACCCCTTTTCCCGCTCTACGTGAGCAGTTTCAAATCAGAGGCCCACCAAAGACCTGCTTTCCTGGATTCCCATCGTGTTTAAAGGCGATGAATGTCTTTGGCGCTCTCTGCAGTCACCAGCACTCTGTGGGTTTGAGCTGAGCGACTTCACTGGTCCAAAGGATGAGGATCACCTGTGTTTGCAGCGTGTCCCGCGTCGCGCTCCTCCAGCGATGTGGTCCTCTTCCACAGTCTCAGTTACCCCTCGCTGACCCTTTCCACGCCCACCTTTTCCTTTCCTCTCCGATGTTCTACACCCATGTTTATAACCCCTTGCTGGACACCCCCACGGGACTCTCACACTCCTTCCCCATGAGCTCACCTCCTCCCCAGGCCGTCCCTCCCCTGGGCTCACTGTTGGGGTGAATGGTGTCCTCATCCTCAGACTCCCAAGTACGCTGTCAACCTGGACTCCTCCATTTACGTCACCTCCTCTGTCTAGTTGATTGTCTAGAATAGGAATGGGGCTCAGTGGTAAAGCACTTGCCTGGCTCCATACCCAGCACCACTAAAAATTAAAATAAAATAATTGATTATCTAATACCACTGATTTCCCCTTCCTACATTTTTTTTTCTGGTACCAGGGATTGAACCTAAGGGCACTTAACTAGTGAGTCACATCTCCAGTTCTTTTTATTTTTTATTTTGAGACAAGGCCTCTCTAAGTAGCTGAGGCTGGCTTTGAACTTGGGATCCTCCTGCCTCAGCGTCCCAAGTCCCTGGGATTACAAGCCTGCACCACCGCACCCGGCCCTTCCTAGATATTTTCTCAGTCAGCCTCTCCCTCTCCATTGCCACTGCCACTATCTTTGATTCCCTGTCTTCAATATCTTATCTGGATCATTCTTTTTTTTTTTTTTAAAAGAGAGAGTGAAGAGGAGAGAGAGAGAGAGAGAGAGAGAATTTTTTTTAATATTTATTTTTTTTCTAGTTCTAGGCGGACACAACATCTTTGTTGGTATGTGGTGCTGAGGATCGAACCCGGGTCGCACGCATGCCAGGCGAGCGCGCTACCGCTGAGCCACATCTCCAGCCTCATTATCTGGATCATTCTTTATTCCCCAAATATTTATCAAGCGCCTATTATGTGTTGAGCCACGTTCTAGTCACCGGGATCAGAATAGGAAGCATAAAGTGAACAAACATATACAGACCCAAGAGAGTTTTAGATAATCATAAATATTGAAAAATAACTGGGGGTGTGGTGGGGGGCTATTTAAAAGTGGGTAGTCAGGTGGTTTTTGAGTGGACATACGCATAGCAATGTCAAGGTGTGAGCCACCCAGAGGTCTGGATGCAAAATTCTCTAGGAGGAAAGAAGGTTCAGGTGATTGAAGGCAGAAAAGAGCCTGCAGTGTTTGGGGGACAGCCAGATGACCAGTGTGGCTGGAGCGGGGGTGAGTGGAGGAAGGGGAAGGGCAGGAAGCCCATTCAGATGGCTTCTACAGGGCCTCGCAGCCCATATTAAGAGGCCCACGTGTTTGTTCTGGATGTAATGGAAAGCCACTGGGGAATCAAGCAGAGAGAGCCTCAGGCAGAGATGCAGACAACAGGTGCAAGCTGCACTGGGGAGGCCTAGCAGGGATGGCTGGGACTGTGGAGAGTGCGCTATCTGGGCATGTGGCACTTTGCCCAGGCCCTCGGGAGGCGGGTGGTACAGAGCATGTGCTTGCTGTTGTCTGGCAGTGAGGTCTCAACAGGCAATCCTGCAGAAAGGAGCCTGGAGGTGTCAACTAGGGGACTCTTGTCACTGCACTTATTTTAGGGGCTTATTGAGAGGAATGCTTGGAAATCCCTCTAGATTCCTGGTAACAACTGGGAGGTAGGAGAAGCTTTTGCAGGGACCTGTGGCTCTGAGAGATTTGCCAAGGAAGGGAACCACTTTCTCTCCATGACGGGCCTGCACCCTGCTCCTAGACCACCCCTCTCCTGCCCAGTTTGAATTATGAACAATGGCTCCAATTTACCTCCCCGACCTCTGACCTTAGCTCCATCTTTGGACTCCAAGTACCACCTCTGTCCCCGTGAACACCCTCTTTCCCTATCATCTGACCCAGTCCTGACCTCCTGCCAGCTCGTTGGGTTGCCTGCCTTGTTATGCCAGCCTGGCTTAACTCCCAGAAAAGCTGCCCTTGGCCTGTCCTATTTTGTGTCTCTCCCTAATTTGATGCTGACATTGACAGATAAAGACAAGGGAGACAGCCAAACCCCAGGGCGGAACCAGTAGGTGTCATTCAAATACCAGCAAGTTAATCCTCTGCGTCTAGGATCCTGCAGCCTGGAATATGAAGCTCGGAATAGCTTTTCAGATTTCCAATCGGAGAAGCCATTTGCATGGCTACAAGGTCCCAGTGTCCCGGCCTGAGGTTCCCTGAGTCTAGTTTCCAGGGATGAAAGAAAAAAAAATGATACAGGGAGGGCTGGGGTTGTGGCTCAGTGACAGAGCGCTCGCCTAGCACGTATGAGGCACTGGGTTCAACCTTCAGCACCCCATAAAAACAAAATAAAGGCATTGTGCTCACCTACAACTATATATATATATATTTTTTTTTTAAATGATAACAAGGAGAAACAAGAAGAGAAAAAACATGTGAAAAATCTACCAATATAAGATTTTTGTACTTCTCAGTTGCATCCAAGCATAGGCTCATAGGCTCATAGGAGGTGTTCCTTATTCCCAGGGAAGAAGCCCCTGGGGACATTTTCTGGTATGTTCACTAACCCACACCTGCTGCCTTGACATTGTCTTTGGCCCAAATAGAAGCAGTCACAGGTGAGCCCCTAGCCCTTGATTTGAAACATTTTATCATGACACGCTGTTTTACCAAATATTAAACTCCCTGCACTTTTTGTGAGTATGTGTGTGGTACTGGGATGGATCCCAGGGCCTCATGCACGCTAGGCAAGTGCTCCGTTGCTGAGCTACCCATCCTTGCAGCCCCTGATTTCCAGCACATTCTTGAAAACAGAAAACAAAAACAAAAAACCAAACAAACAAACAAAAAACCTTCCTATGAGAGATAATTCCAGCTGATTGCAAATTGGTATGGGAGCTGCTTGAATTTCCTTATTGATCTTAATGGAAACAGAATCCGGGGCTCCCTAAGAGAGCTTCTGGACACAGGGGGGCATCCCTGGAGTCCTGGACTTGACCAAAGTTGGGCGACTTCCAGTTGTTGCCTGTTGCCCGTTGGTGCTGACTGGCCTTGGGAGAAGCACTCAGAGTCTCTGAGCCTTCTTTTATAGTCACCTTTCTTCTAACAAGCCTTTATCTAAATGCAAATGTGATCCTAACTTTTTTTTTTTTTTTAAGAGAGAGTGAGAGAGGGGAGAGAGAGAGAGAGAGAGAGAGAGAGAGAATTTTTTTTTTAATATTTATTTTTTAGTTCTGGGCGGACACAACATTTTTGTTGGTATGTGGTGCTGAGGATCGAACCCGGGCCGAACGCATGCCAGGCGAGCGCGCTACCGCTTGAGCCACATCCCCAGCCCCTGATCCTAACTTTTGATTAGGCTATTCCATAGTCATGGTTCCAGTGATTTTTTTTTTCTGACTTGTGATTTTATCAATAAGTGATTTTATTTCTGACTTGACGTTTCTTTGTTTGGAAAGTTGGTTGGTTGCACGATGCTCCCAAGGGAAGTGGGCAGAAGGAGCCACTCCGTGCGTGTGGGGAGGGACCTTTGCCCAGCTTTCTTCGATGGAGAGGTGTTGGCTTTTTAACATCATGGAGAGACAGTGATAGCGGTGGGCGGAGCGTGGTGGGGGTGTGATATTCTACCCTGAAATATTTTTTCTAAAATATGCTGACAGCTAAATCTGGCCATGTTTGTGGGATTGGATGGAATTTTCCTTAAAGTGACAAGGCAGGGCACATTTTGTCTCAAGCTTTTAACTGCGGTTGGGTGTTTGGGAAGGCATTGTACTGGGTGTTACATGCTGTGGACACGGCTCAGATGTGGTCAAATTCAGAGGAGCAGTCCCCTGCATCCTGGCTTACCATGTGCTTGCTGTGTGACTTGGCAATTTATGTAACCTCTCTGGACCTCCAGTTCTTCATCAAAATATTACCTAACTCTTGAGGTGTTGAGAGATTAAATGATATAAGTGAACATTTATAATGTGTTTAGAACAGAGCCTGGTACACAGGGCATTGCACAAACGATATTGTCTTTTCCTGCCTCTGCTAACAGAGCTTACCATCTACTGAGTTCCTACTTAATTTCAGGCCCTGTGCTAAGTACTTTAGATGCATTTACCTTGTTTAATCCTCTATAACGTAAAGGAGTGCTCTGATCTCTGAGACGGTTAGTTTTATTCTCTGACTTAATTAGGCTGTAGTACCTAGTTATTTAATCAAACACTAATTGGGGGTGTTGCTCTGAAAGTAGATGCAGATGTGGTCACCACCTACAATTAGTCGGCTTTAAGCAAAAGATTTCAGACTTACCAGCTCCCATAGTCACATATGCCAATTCCCTAAAGTACATCTCTTAAAATATATGTGTGTGCGTCTGTGCGTGGGTCCACACATCCGAGGAAACATGATCAGGGAAATAAAGGAATTACACAGGTCACTCGGCTGAATCTGGCAGGATCTGAATTCAGCTCTCTCTCCCTGCAACATTACTTTTCTCTATGGTTAGAACCTTTCAGCAGCAGCTAGAGGGACCTGCGATTTCAGATTGTTTTACGGAACATGTTGTGACTTCTTCTCTTCAGGAAAGAGTTACAGAAGTGGGATTCCAAGACCGTGGGGGTCTGCTGTAGACTTTGGTTGTATTCAGAGGAAAGTGGAGTGGGAAGCAGTGGAGAAAAGGAGGAAGAAAGATTTTATTTGTGGGGCTTTGGTTGATGGGAACAGAAACAGACTCTCCTCAATTCATACACAAAGGAATGGATTCCAAGAATATTGCCGATGCTGGGCGGCTTGCAGAGAAAAGTGTTCCATGGGCTGTCTGTACCCTGACGCAGAGGGGAAAACTGAAATTATAGAGGGAGGGATGCTAAGAATTACTGCCCACAGAAAATGAGGGGTGCTTTATTTCCCACAAGGAAATGGGGGTATTATTAAAAAGGGAAATGGATGGTTGATAGCCAAAATAATAAATGATCATTGTAGAGAGCAACAAGAGATCCTTAGATTGGCTCTTTTTTTTTTCCAAAGTAATTCAGAGTGGTCTGATCACCAGTGTCTAGAAATGACCCTTGGGATTTGTGGGGCGATATGGAGGACATCTTTCTGTTTAGGATTTTTGGCTCTTGTTATACAAATGTTCCCAAATGAAACATAAATAGCAATACTAATAACCAGGAATCTCACACGGTTCTAAGTGCATTAGTTGCTGCTCATCTTATCTCTGCAGCAACTCAATGAGGTAGGCACAATTATTATCACTCTTTTACATAAGAGAAAACTGAGGGACATGGAGCTTAATTAATTTGCTCAAATGGCCAATAAATGGCAGGCAGTACACACAATAATGTCCTTTCACAATTCTAGTCCTGGGATAGTATTTAATAGGATCAGAGGCTGTCACATGATCACAAACGGCAAAGGTCCTTGAGGCAAGTCTTCCTCCTAGTCCGAGAGCTCCCAGGGTCGGATGCGAGCTGGATACAGACTCTGCCTTGATGTCTGATCTGAGACGTTCAATTCCATTTTCTTAATGGCTGTCAATCAGTTCCCCACTGTTTCCCCTGAGGCTAGACCCAGCAGGGGTGTCGTCAGCACTTAGGAATAGCATTAAGGACAAAGCCTGCTCTGGGCTGTTTGTTTTTCCCCAGTGAGATTGCCCATCCCTCAACACAGTCAGGAATGAGCTCAGATGTCGCTCAGAACTGAATGCATTGCTTCCCTGAGGCCCCCAATCTTCGCAGAGCAAACAGAAATGAGATATGAGTTCAAGTAATGATTGGGATCTCTTTCACTTCCAGGTACTTCTCTCTTTAGACCAGTGATGTCTCCTAGAAATATAAAATGAGCCACACACTTTATTTAAAATCCCTTAGCAACCAAGAGCAATGGTGCACACCTGTAATTTCACGTACTTGGGAGGCTGAGGCAGGAGGATCACAAGTTTGAGGCCAGCCTGGGCAACTTAGTAACAAAACAAAACAAAAAGGCTGGGGATATAGCTCAGGGGTAGAGCATCCCTGGGCTCAAACCCCAAGGGTACCAGAAAAAAATAAAATTTCCTTGTAGCTGTATTTTTTTCAGAAGGCAAAATTCATTCTCAACATAAACTTGATTTAACATAATAATTTAAACTATTATCGTTTTAATACTTAAATTAGATAAACATTTATTAGTGAAGCATTTTATTGTTTTCATATTAAGTCCTTGAAATCCAGCGTGCATCTCCCACTGAGCACACAGCTTGGTCTGGCCTAGTCACACTGTCTGTACTCATAAGCCCCATGTGTGTTGAGTGGCCGCCATGTGGGACAATGCAGAATAGGCAATAACTCTCTCAAAGACTTCATTCCTGGCACATGAGCACCGACAAGATGCCCACAGGATCTGTGACCTCATGGAGTTCCAGAGGGGAAGGGACCATAAACAAACACGCAAATAAATGAGATGATTCTAGCTGGTGATGAGCAGCTATGCAGGAAGTGAATCAGGTTAATGCGGAGTGAGCTGGGGGAGACCTGAGCATGGTTGGGGAGGACTGTGTGAGGAGAAGACATTGGAGGCAGAACCTGAAAGACAGAAGGAATCAGCCATGTGAGGTGGGGGCAGAACCTTCTAGGCATAGGCCAGAGGGAATGCAAAGACCTTGAGGCTGGGAAGCACTTGGCCTGGGAGCTTTGTCTCAGTTGAAGAGCAGAGTGGGAGGGAGCAGGTACTTATTCTGGGTTTTAGATTTTTGTCCTAAATGTGAAGAAAAGCCACTGGCCCATTTTAAACAGGAAAGTGATGGAATTTGATCTTGTTTTCTTCTTCTCCTTCTTCCTTTGGTAAACACTAACTGACAACTCCAACCCCCATATCTCAGGGATTTATTTATTTTTTACTGGGGATTGAACCCAGGGACACTTTGCCACTGAGCCACATCCTAGCCCTTTTTTTTAAATTTTTTTTTATTTTCAGACAGGTTCTTCCTAAGTTGCCAAGTCTGGCTTTGAACTTGTGATCCTCCTGCCTTAGTCTCCCAAGTCACTAGGATTATTGTGAGAACTGGCTGCGGGCCACTGTGCCTGGCCCTGATCTCAGTTTTTAAAGACAGCTGGTTACAGGGTAAGTTAGGTCAGTGTGTGTGTGGGGGGGTCCTTTTCCGCCTCCTCCACTCCCCATTTCACCATGAATACATAGAAATGAATTTCACTTAAAAGATAAAGCTAAACAAAACTAAACTATGTGTTTGAGTTTGACTTCAGAAGGAAAGGCAAATATTCTTGGGTCAGAGACTAAGAAGGAAGTTAAAGAGCTGGAAGATCCTGTGTAGATTCTGAGGTTGCTAGAGGAAAGTTCCAGAATATAAGCCCTCCGAGCTAAGGGGCTGGTGTTTTCATGCCTATTCTGGGACAGGGGACAAAGCTTGAAAAGGGGACTGGGAACTGGAGTCGCTTAACAAATGCAGGACCCTGAAAGGGGCCTCCTTTCCCCTTGTGAAAATATGTTTCCTCACCAATTCCAGGAGGAAATGAGAAGTCTTGTGGAAAAAACAAATCTATAAGAAATTAGAACCCCAACCCTGTGCTGTGTGGAGGGGGTGAAGTAGACCAAAGTACACCATCTGAGTGGTGTGGAACTCTCAAGCCAAGAGGGCAAACTGATCTCAGACCAATGGCCTAGAATGAATCGGCACTAGGAAAGGAAAACTAGTTAAGGGGTCATAGAATATTCTAGAACTTTAATGCACACCTAGATCACTCGAGGTTCTCGTTAAAATGCAGATTCTATTCCCTACTTCTAGGTCTGGGGCAGGGCCTGAGACTTTGCATTTCTAATAAGATCCAACGTGATGCAGAAACTGCCAGACCCTAGACCCCCTTGTGAGTAACAAGGCTCTCTGGGATAGGTGAGAGTGGCTTGGCTAAGTTGGTGGTGGGATAGAGAGAAGAGGCTGTATCCAAGACACACGTTGGGGAGGGAATCAACAGGATTCACGGAAAGACAGATATCGAGTGAGGGGAAGGGAAAATCAACAGCTTGGGGGTTTCTGGTTTGGGTAACCGGGAGATGGTGGTGCCATTTGTTGACATAGGGAAGTTCAGGATGGGAGAGACTTTTGCGAGGGAAGGGATGTGACCAGATCCAAGTGTGTCTACTCACCACTCAAAAGCCAATACTCAAGAGTTGGTACAAAGGAAATTAGCTTTATTCAAGGGTTGGCACCTGGAGAACACGGGCACTAGAGCTATCAATCCCCCAAAAAGACCATCTTAGGGAACTCAGGTGTGTAAAAGGACTTTTATAGGGAGGGAAAGGAGGTACAGAAGACAATGAGCTGGAAGCCTAGGTGCTGGGTGGGGCCTTCATCATCTAGAGTGTCTCTCTCTCTCTTTTTTTTTTTTTTCTGTCCTAAACATTGAAATGCACCTAGAGCGCCCGGGATGGTTAGACAAACCATATAACTTCTCTGCAAAGTTAAACCTCACAGCCAGCAACTTACATGCTTGGTGCTAGTTGATGTGCAGGACTTAAATAAGGAGGAGCGCTGCACATTCGGATATTATCTGAAGGTCACCAGATGGTCTGAGGAAAGATTATTTAGTAGTTAACATCTTGATCATTTAGATGCAGCTTTTCTTTGAATTTAGAATGCTGGGCAAAGGAGGGGGGTAGCAAAAGTAACTGCGGAGGACAACTTCTAAAGGAGCAGAAGCTGATATAAGGGAATTATATGTATGTGTCTGGGGTGGGAGGTGTCAAAAACTCCTGACCAGCTCCTGTGAATACGAGGCCTTCTCTCCTCTCTATGCAAAAATGTTGCTAGGAGGCATCCATGACGCAGATGATCTATTTTCTCAGTTGGGTTGATGACAACAATCTTTGCTCTGGAGGTCCAATCTGGCAAATCTTAAAGTCTTAATAAATAACCACGTTTGCAAATGAAGTCCTGCAATGACCAGCCAACCCCCTTTGTCCACCTCTCACACATTTAACATGCATCTCCCCTGCTTGGCACCACCAGTGATCAGAACACTTAAATTTAGTTGAATTTAATTCTCTATTTGCTGGAATCTTCCAGACTCCCCAGCATGCAGTGAATGAGCAGAGGGGTCACGCATTGTTATTTTTTAGTAAATAATGTAATGTACAGAGTTAAAGGGTTTTCTTTAATGAATATTTCTTTTGAAAAAGAAATTATCTTTGTGTCAAGCACCATTAGGTACTTTAACGGATGTTATCTTGTTCTGTAGTGGCTGCCACTATTCTTCTGGATGGTTCAGAGGGCTAAATGAATGGCAGGGCTTTAATTTGAACCTCTGCAGTCCTACTACAAAGTTCAAGTTCCCTACATGCCTCTGGGCTCCCCATTCCAGGCTCCTTGCCATGTGCTGAGCAGGATGTGCCCAACATCATAAAACATGACTTCAGCCCTCAAGGAGTTTAACCTAAATAGAGAGGGAAGACAATTGTGCAAATATACTTGACATGCGACCTTGCGTTGCTAGTTAAATGCTGCTGGAGTGCTGCTAATGTACATGTCATTGCAGATATTCTTCCATAGTCAGGACAGGGGAGATTCCACAGAGGCTTCCAGAGAATGCAAGACTTTAAACCATGCATGCAAGAATGGATAGGACTTGGAGAGAACAGAGAATCTCCCAGGCCACAGTTCCAGTTAGTGGGACTAATGCAAGCTGGACCAGGAGTCAGCCTCTTTAATGATCTCTCTCTCTCTCTCTGTTTGTTTGTTTGTTTTGTTTTGTTTTGATACTGAGGATTGAACTCAGGATTGAGCCACATCCCCAGCCCCTTTTTGTATTTTATTTAGAAACAGGGTCTCACTGAGTTGCTTAGGGCCTCACTAATTGCTAAGGCTGGCTTTGAACTCGTGATCCTCCTGTCTCAGCATCCCAAGCCCTTGGGATTTCAGGGGTGCACCACTGCGCCTGGTTTCTCCTCTCTTTTCTACCTCCCATCTTCACCGCCAAAACCCAAACTGGGTTTTCCAGGCCCAGATTAAATGTCTGATGCTTCTAGGCTGAAATAGCTGTTCTTCTCTATCTCTGCTCTGCTCGGCACATCTCTGTTATTTGGTTAGCTCCCCTCTATATTGGTTGCCATAGAGGACTGAAACACATAGAGTCCATAGATGAGCGATTTAAGAAAAGCAGTGCATTGCTTCCATGAAAGAGAACGTAGAGCTGGGCATGATGGTGCACACCTGTAATCCTAACTATGAAGGAGGCTGAGGCAGGAGGATCAAAATTTCAAGGCAACTTAGTGAGATCCTGTCTCAAATTCGTAGAAAGGGGCATGTGGATCTGTGGCAGAGCCCTTTCCTAGCATGTACAAGGCACTGGGTTCAATCCCTGGCATTGAAAAAAAAAAAAAAGAGTGTAAGTAGAAGCAGTCTGAACTGATGTGGTGCCTTCATGGAATGAAGTATCCAGGGTCCTGCTAGTGAGTGGCTGGGTCTCCCTCATAAGTTGTCTTCCTTTATGTGGCTGCAGGTGGCTCACTTCTGCATCCATGCTGGAGCTGGAAGAAGGGGGAATAGACAAGGGAAGACAGGCTGCTTCCGTTTTTAAGGTACAATGTGAAAGTTGCTTTCATCATGTCTACTGGTACCCTATTTTTAGGACCTAGTCGAGGACCAGATTGAGCTACATGGGAGACTGGGAAAGGTAGATTTTATCTAGGTAACCGTTTAAAGCTAAAATGTCTATTACCAGTGAAAGAGAGAGCAGATGTGGGGATGTAGGGGTGGGGGCAGGAACAAAGTAGAACGTCTGCCACCCTTTTATATTGCACCTACTCTGGGTATTTTAACTCAACTTTTTCATTTATAATATAAAAATTCCAATCTTCATTTCATGCAGTGGTTTCAAACACTCAAGGAGGAGATAACATTTGTGATAATACCTAGGACAGTGTCTGGCATTTTAAATGATTGTCAATAAATGTTAGTGTCCTTTTCTCTCTTTTCCTATTCTGCCTTATGGTAGATGTCTAGACAGTTCCATAAGATATGCCTGACCTATTTTTTTTCTCTCTGAGGTGCATGTATTATTGAATTACACTTGGCCCTCTGTATCCACAGGTTCCTTATCCTCAGATTCAACTCACTGCAGATTGAAAATATTCAGAAAAAAATTATGTCTGTAGTGAACCTACACAGACTTTTTTCTTGTCGTTATTCCCTAAACAATATACTAGAACCACTATTTATGTAGCATTATGTTGTGTTTGGTATTGCAAGTAATTCTGAGATGGTTTTAAGTATACTGGATATACTGAAGGATATGTGCAGGTTATATGTAAATACTACCCCATTTAATATCAAGGACTTGAGCATCCACAGATTTTGGTGTCTGAGGAGGGGGTGACACCAAGGGACAACCGTATTTGCAGTTGTCAAATGTGTGGTCATTTCTTCTTTCCTCTGAGTCTATGTGTTCTTTCATGGCAGAGGCTGTATCTCACACAACCTTAACCTAACAGTATGCCTTGTGCTTAGATGTTCAATCAGTGGTGACAAATGGATATAAGGGTGAAGAAGAAGAGCTTTTTCATTTTCATTATGCCATTACCTTGTCTCTGCAGAGTGGAATTTATCGATTACACTGAGGCAACAGCACAAATAAATCAGCATTATCCAGGTTGAGGTCCCCCGAATGTCCTGCAGCACAGGACACAGACATCCTCCTCCTCCCTGATTCCTGGTGACACCCTAGAGCCAGGGAAGAGTCAGATCTGGACCCAGGTGACTCTCTGCCTATGATGTCACAATATCATCTGCACTATCTCCCTCCTTCCTTTCACTCTCTTTCATAAGGAGGGTTCACGGTTCCCTTCATAAGTTTAAAACATACTTCTTCTAAGGGAAAGTGCAAATACTTGGAGAAGGGAAAAGAGAACAGGAGTGAAGATCAATATTTTCTATACTTCAGAGACTGCCCTCCCTGCCCATTTTGGTCATTTGATTCAGGTGTGGAGGTGGAAATCACCCATTCGCCTTGGGAAACTGGGTTATATTTTGACAAATGCCAGGCCAGCTGGCCTCTGAGAGGCATATTACCATAGGTCACCTTGTGGTTACCGCTTGACCCAAAGTTGTTGTGTCCAGATGCTCCTGATGAAGGTGACAGCATCCTGGAAAGCAGAGACTCACAGACCCAACCTGGTTGCTGGTTTGACCCATTTTCTCCAGCCTCCTGGACCTAGACAGGGTTTCTGGCTCCTTTCAAACTCATGCCTGGCATTTCCTTGCTCACTGCTGTCCTGGGGCTGGGCGGCTGGCAGCAGATGCTGCCCCTCCCTCCCCCAATCCAGGAGGGGGCCCTGGCCTCTATGACAGCAAATCCATTGCACCACTTAGGTTTAATTAGAGCACAATGACGGATGATTAGTTTACACATCAAAGCATTGAAACAACTCAACAAATTGGCCCCATCCCAAAGCCCAGCACAGGAGCTGGCCTTGAACTTGGAATCTCTGCCTGCTGGGGCTGGGCAGCCGAGGATGAAAATGCAGGAGCCCCACGCAGTGGTTCACAGGAGGAGTTCTGTTTCCCAAGTTAGAAAGTGGATCCCAGCTGTTTCCAACCTTAATTGTGCCCCTGTGTCTCTGTCACCTTGGTTTTGCACCTCCAAACCCTCCCTGGGCTGCTCCATAAGGTTCACAGGGAGTTGGCTCTCAATCATTTGGGGACTTGATTATACAATCCATGATTTACCCAAGCTCCTTGCTAATCCTCTCTTTTTTACCCGGTTACTCTCCAAGAGGGATTTTGACACTTCATTAGGATACCTACCAGGAACAGAAAGAGAGAGGCAAATGAGTTAATTTTCAAACCAGGCTTCTTGGTTACCAGCTGATGACTTTTTGTTTGAGGGTGGATGGGGAAGGAGATAGAAATGATAGGGATTACAGGTTGCAATGAGGCAAATGACTTATTTCTATATCTTTCCTATATACTTGTAGAGGACCAAGGGGGCAGATGAACACACTTAGAACTCCACATAAGACTGGCTTTGCCTTGTCCTTTTTTTTGGGGGGAGGGGGTGTTGAACCCAGGGCTTTGTGCATGTGAGGCAAGCACTCTACCAACTGAGCTATAACCCCAGCCCTGCTTTTTTTTTTTTTTTTTTTTTGACAGGGGCTCCCTAGGTTGCCCAAACTGGTCTCACACTCCTGGGCTCAAGTGAACCTCCTGCCTCAGCCTCCTAAGTGCAGGAGCTTCAGGTAAGGTACATACCACTGCACTTGGCTTTCTTTGCTTCTTCTTTTTAATTTTTATTTTTGGTACTGGGCTTGAACCCAGGGGTGGGTACTCAACCACTGAGCCTCATCTCAGCCCTTTTAAATATTTTATTTAGAGGTAGGTCTCACTGAGTTGCTTTGGGCCTCATTAAGTGGCCAAGGCTGGCTTTGAACTTTAGATCCTCCTGCTTTCGCCTCCAGAGCTGCTGGGATTACAGGCATGTGCCACCACATCTAGCCTATCTTTGCTTCTTATTACATATTTTAGATCCCTTATTGTCTTGCTGGGACTCCAAAGAGGCTGATAGTGTGTTAGGAAACATAGGCAGTTTGGTACTCTTGGTTGAGAAGCCTAGTTAACAATCAGTTAATTCATTGAAAAACAATAGCATTAAAAAAAAAAAAAACCCACTAAGAGTCCACCCAGTAAACTGAATTGATCTTTTTATTTGGCCTACACACATGCCCATCAAAAACAATTGGTGTATCCTGCTCCAAAGTCAAAGTCAATGGCAGAGCAGAAACTCGAATCTAGGTCTTCCTTATAGCCCTTCTCTCTCAGGGCTAGGTGATCTTACCAATTTTCAAAAGCAAGAGGGCTGTGGCTCCATAAAAGTCTCATGGAGCACAAAGACTCAGGCCTCTTTCCTGAACAATTGGTGGAGATGCAGAGCATGGTGGGATTCTCATTCCCTGGCTGAGGACCTTGGGGGTGAGCAGGCATCAGCCTTTCTGCTGTGATGTGGGCCGACAGATGAATGCCAGCTGCCTCTAGCTCAGGACAGTGGGCGGGAGCTGAACTGGGTGTCAGGCTGCTCTCTGTAAGCAGAGCACTTCACAGGGAGGATGACATTGCATTATTAGCATAAATGGGGAGCCTATTGATCTGGCTGATTAGAAAGTCTTCCAAGGCACTGGGGTAATTAGCACAATTTACAGAGTAGCAGTTATCAGCGTCATTGCCTAATTAACAATGTAAATATCCTTCTAAATGACATTTTATAATCATGATCAGACCCTCTAGCATTTGCCCTGTTCACTGCTGATTCCTCCCCAGATGTACAGAGAGTTGCCTTTTTTCTGTGCCTAGCATGGCTTACAATAAAGCAATTGTACATGTCCCACATGTCCTCTTTGGTACCTTACTAGGGGGGTCTTCTTTGCCTTAGTCACTCCAGCCCCAAATATACAGTGTGCCAATTGAATTGCCAATTAAAAGTACTTAATTAGATGTGAAAGGGGAGTTCTGTCATGTTCTGGATTCTGAACTATTTTTTATTTGTGTGCTTAGCAGGATAAGTCATCTTAAATTAGCATCACATTTTTTCCTCTGAAGAGCATGTGAGAAATGAGGCTATTAAGAGGAGAGGTTTAACACAATATTTGTGTACACTCGTCATGGGTGCAAAGCATCATCCCAAACGCATATGTTACTTTGGCAGGCGGGGTTGTTCTTCATATTTATTTTATCTCCTTATCAGTTCTTGTAGAATTAATGTTTGCCATAGACTATTTAGTCTGCCTAATCAAACACACATTCGGGGAAGTTGATTGTTTATTTTTCGCTTTCAATTCACCTATTATTTGGAGTAACAGGCCCATGCTACAAGATGATCATCTCAGGTCTAAATTCCAGATGGCATGCACACGAATCTTTATGGAGTCCTGGGGGTGGATGTTTCAGAAGCTTGCACCCTCGCTGGAAAGAATGCCCCAAAGCTTTCCACTACTGGAGGACTGCTTGTTTCATTTGGTGGGTTATTCACTTCCGGTCTTTGTGCTCCCACTCACTGCATGACAGCCAATGCAGTCACATATCTACAAAATGTGAATAAAAAGTGAGAGGGAAGTTCATATAAAGCAGTGCACATTGCATCGGTAAAACGGTGCGGAAGAGAAAAATGATTTTTGGAGGAATTTGCTCTGGGTTTTAATTAACCATCTTGCCCTTATTCCCCATTATCATTGATTTGTGTGATAAGTGCCAATTATATGTGTCATAAGTATACTCCTTTTTCTGAAGACAAGAGATCTTATGTGTGATGCAAATAAGGGTTCTCAGAATGCTAATTTTGTAATGAGCCAATGCATTCTTCAAGGAGTTTATAGTCTAGAGGGGAATAAAACATGTGCATAAATAATTATAATGCAAAGTAGGAAACTGGTGTGTCATGAGACAGTACAGAAAGAATTATGGCCAAAAAAGAGGGCGGGGAAATAAATTATAGTTGAGAGATGTGGGAAGGCTTGCTTGAAGGTTGGGGGAAATTGACATAAAAGCAAATTGAGAGGATTGGGTGTGATTTCCAGATGAGAGGAATAGCAGGAAGAAAACAGAGAGGTGGGACAGCAAGATATTTAAATAAGGAACAAGATGTTTACCAGACCTCAAGTGAGGAAAGGAGGAAGGTGCTACAGGTACTATGGCTGTGCATGTGGCCCAGGGTTTCATCACAATCACGCAGAACCCAGAACCAAGATTCAAACATGTGCACCACTTCCTGTAGACCCCAGGGATCAGCGATTTTTTTTTTTTTTTTTTTTTTTTTACAAAGGGCCAGAGAGTAAATATTTTAGGCTTTGTGGGCCATATTGTCTCTATCACAACCATTCAACTTTTGTGGCCCCAAAGAACCCTGAGAGAATATGGAAGTGAAGGGGGCATGTCTATGTTCCAATAAAACTGTATTTGTGGATACAGAGATAAGTTTCGTGTGATTTATATACGACACAAGATTTTGTCCTGATTTTTTGCTGTCTTTTGCTATTGAAGTGGGCAGAGGCATGGAGCTATCCATCTCCTCCACTCTGAGTTTTTCTTTACCTTTGGCCATAATCCTATAACCAGAGAGCCAAGTGCTGACTGAGTGTAAAACCATTGGGCCAGAGAAATGCAAGATCAACCCATCAGGTGGCTATGAGTGAGCATGGGGTGTCAAAAACTGTGGTCCCATTTCGGCCTTGGGCCCAGGAGCAAGCTTTGGCATGTGATTCTAGGGCCACACGGGGTCTATGTGCTTCCAATGGACCCTAAGAGTATTTGGTAATTAAAAACCATGTAAATAAAAACCATGGTAATTAAAGCCCTAGGTCAAGAGTTTGACAGTCCACGTGGGGTAAATGTGGCATACCATACTTCACTTTTATGCAGCCCACAGTTCAGTACACTATGTAGTGGGATCCCTCAACCATCTTCCCTGGGCTGAATTAGGTATTTCTGAATATCAGCAGGCTAATAATAACTTCCATCCATCTCCTGGGTAAGGTTCTGTAGTTTGCAGAGAGTGGTTTTCATCCTTTTCACACCCTGCACCCCTTGCTGCACCATCTCCAAGCAGAAAAGGAGAAATGGGAGTGTGTTCAGGCTGGGTGCATTGTTGGGAAGCCTCTTGGCCCCTTCCAGCCCTCCTCCTGCTCAGATACTTCTGAGAGTTAATGCAGGGGTAAGGAAAATGGCTGATGTGCGGTGTTGAACTAGCATTTCCCTTTGTGAGCTGGACCAAAGCAGCTGTCCATCTCATTTCCAGACACACCTGACACAGCAAAGGGGTTTTTAAAGATACAAAACAGCTGGGTGCAATGGCACCTGCCTGTAGTCCCAGCAGCTCAGGAGGCTGAGGTAAGAGGATCAAAAGTTCAAAGCCAGACTCCGAAACTTAGCAAGACCCTAAGCAACTTAGTGAGACCTTGTCTCTAAATAAAAAACAAAAAAGGGCTGAGGATATGGCTCAGTGGTTAAGTGCCCCTGGTTCAATCCCCGGGACCAAGAATACATACATATGTAAATAAATAAATACAGAAAAATGTATTTTTAAAAAAATTTTGAATGACACATTTATGCTTGAATAAATGTATCTTATTTCTCTCCTTCCCTTTCTCTTCTGCTTTCTTCTTTCTTATCCAGGAAAGTCTTCAATTTTTCTTCTTCTTCTTCTTCTTCTTCTTCTTTTTTTTTTTAAACAGGAGCTAACATAGAATGGTGAAGGTTAAGTAGGTGATTCACTTATTTTATAATGTTTCATTGCCAGATGACCCAAAGGCTAGTGAGATGTGGAGATGCTACAAACAGAAAAGAGGCTATTGCTTCTGACCACATGAAAGCCACTGAAACCTTCAGACCAGTGAAGATGGAAGCCAACTAACTGTACTGGCGGAAGGGCAAATGGGAGAATAGTAAGTGAGGAAGTGAGACCGCCAGTGTAGACCATGCTAATGAGGGCTATTTATCATTGAGATCTCAGTCTCAATAACAACTTTTTTTTTTTTTTTTTTTTTAGTACCAAGGATTGAACTCCAGGGCACTTGACCACTGAGACACACCCCCAGCCCTATTTTATATTTTATTAGAGACAAGGCTTTACTGAGTTGCTTAGTGCCTTGCTTTTTGCTGAGCTGGGTTTGAATTCGGGATCCTCCTGCCTCAACCTCCCTAGCCGCTGGGATTACAGGTGTGCAACACCAGGCCTGGCCTAAATGTCAACCTTTTGGTGTATCACATGACCACCTTTTATTTCTCCGCAAAGCACTTTTTTTTTTTTTTTAATACTGGAGATTGAACCCAGGGGCACTTAACCACTAAGTCACATCTCCAGCCCTTTATTTTTTTATTTTTTATTTTGAGACAGGATTTCACTAAGTTGCTCAGAGCCTTAGCTAAGTAGCTGAAGCTGGTTTTGAATTTGCAATCCTACCACCTCGGCCTCCAGAGACACTGGTATTACAGGTGTGCACCATCATGCCCAGTTGCAAAGCACTTATTTATTGCAAAGCACAGGTCATGTCTGTCTTCCTGTCTGTGTCTGACTCTCCCCTCCCCCTCATTTTCTTTGCCCCTAGGACATAACGCATGCACAATGATCATATATGTTTTATTTATTCTGTCTCCCCAGAACCTCCAAGACTAGGTGGTACCTGGTAGGTGTTCTATACATTTATTGAATGAAATAGATAAAAGTTTGGCTCTGATGGAGAAGTGAGAAGAGATCTATCTGGTGGTGAATGTGGAATAAAGAAGGGATGTCTTCTCAATCAGCTTTTGGGTTCACTGGCTATCGCTATTGTTTTCTGTTCAGAATCTCCCTGTAAAGGGGGTGGGGAGGCTTCCTCTTCCTGCCTCCCTGTGCCTGAAGAATTCCCTAAGATAACTGCTTCATGTGTCTGTGGTCTGTGGCTGAGCTCCAGAATACATTCTCCCAGTCTCCCAGTTTCCTAATTTTGTTACTTTGTTTTTGAGTGGAAACCTCTCACTCAGTGTTTGTCAAACTTTAAAGTATCTAAGAACAATCTGGAGGGCTGGGGATGTGGCTCAAGCGGTAGCGCGCTCGCCTGGCATGCGTGCGGCCCGGGTTCGATCCTCAGCACCACATACCAACAAAGATGTTGTGTCCGCCGAGAACTAAAAAATAAATATTAAAAATTCTCTCTCTCTCTCTCTCTCTCTCTCTCCCTCTCTCTCCTCTCTCACTCTCTCTTTAAAAAAAAAAAAAGAACAATCTGGAGATCTTGTTAAAATGTAGGTTCTGTCAGGCATGGTGGTACATGCCTATAGTCTGGGCTATGCAAAGAGATTGAGGCAGGAGGATCACAGATTTAAGGCCAGCCTGGACAATTTAGCAAGACTGTCTCAAAATACAATAGAAAGGACTGGGTGTGTAGCTCAGTGTAGAGCACTTGTCTACCATGTGTGAAGTTCTAGGTTAAATCCCTAGTATAAAAAAAAAAATTGATTCTGCAGGTCTAGATGGGAGATTCTGCATTTCTAACAAGCTCCTGGGTGAGGTTCATGCTGCTGGTCCATAAATTTTGAGTAACAAGTTTCAAGACCACTTTGGTAAGCTGCTTAGATGAACAGGTGGAGAAGCAGAGATTGATGAAGTGGCAGGGAAGAAAGAGGCAGCTGAGGGAGCAGAAGAACTTTTGGGGCACAGAGGGGACAGAATCAAGAGCACCAGCAAAATGAGTTTTCTCAGGCAGAAGGAAACTCCCCTCAGTATAACAGGAAAGAAGCAGAAGGGATGAGAAGAGGAAGCACTTGTCCCATGGTATTTAATTTTCAATGCAGTCACCAGCTAAGAGTGAGGGTGGAAGTGGCGTGTGGGAGCTCTGAGAAACAGTCATTTTCTTCCTGAGAAGTATCCAGTATGACTTTCAGGTTTGGATCATAAATTTAAAGTAATACCCTTCATCTCTGTTATGTAATTTTCTCAACATTAATCTGTTTGGGTGCACATTGGAGGAGGAGGATTGATTCATCCAGAGTTGAGTGACAGAAGGGGAGAGGAACCAGGAAGTTGAGGGTGTTGGTGAGAGAAGGATTTTAGTGAGGGTCAGGCCCTGGGCAGGACACTGACACTCAGCCCCTGCTCCCATGGGGCTCCTGTGGGAGACAGATACGACTGATAGAATCACGCAAATGCATACTATATTCATGTACATGCACATTTGTACATATTATGTGTAAATGTATTTGTTTATGTAACTAGCAGAACTGTCGGTGGCCAATCCACGATCCCTTGAGCCATACCATTGTGCAATATCTGGCTGATTTCCAGCTGCCCGGCATCTGCATCTCTGCCTGAGAGCACAGCAGGCTAGAAGTACCAGGGAGTTAGCAGGAGAGCATTGTTCAGCCAGTAACTGACAGGAATTGGAGTATAAATACCCACAGAGGAGGGGAAGGATCACTGAGATAAGTGTTCCACACTGCCTCCCCAGCAAGATGAAGCTCAGCTGCCCATGGTGGTAACTCGCTTGGCAGGGATTTCTTTCTTTTTTTTTTAACCCCCTCTTTTTATAATATATATGTATTTTTAGTTGTTGATGGACCTTTATTTTATGTATTTATTTATATGTGGTGCTGAGAATCGAACCCAGAGCCTCACATATGCTAGGCAGAGCCCTCTTCCCTTCCCTGCTGTACTTCTCCACTCCCTTCCTGGGTGTTTTCTAGGACCATCTTCTAAATGAATTACTTGCTCTCAGATCCTTGCTTCAGAGTCTTCTTCTGGGGAAATCCAAATTCAGGTATATATAATTATAAATTGTGATGCATGCCATGGAGAAAGGTACAGGCTACGACTTTGGGTCTCTGTCCCAGTGTGGGGCAGGAGTGGGGGTGTCCAAGAAATTGAGGAGGAGATCTGTGAGTTGGGATTGAAAGGAGGAGCAGGATGGAAGGAACATGGTATATTTGAGGATCTGAAAGATCACTGTGAGTTGAGCGCAGTGGCACAGGCCTGTAATCCTGACAACTTGGAAGGCTGAAGCAGGAGGATCACAAAAATGAGGCCATTTAGCAAGACCCTGTCTCAATATAAAATAAAAAAGGATTGGGGATGTAGCTTGGTGCTAGAGCACCCTTGGGTCCAATCCTTAGTACTGCAAAAAGCAAAACAACATTGTAGTCTGCAGGGATATGAAGGGGAAGCTTAAGAGAACAGACCCGGCAGGGTCTTGTAGGATGTGGTAAGAAGTTGACATAAGTATTCAGAGAACACTGGGAAGCCATTAAGGGGTCTACTGCAGGACAATGACAAGATTAGAATTGCCTTCAACAGAAAACAGAGGAAGACAGGAAAGGGTGAAGGGGAGGGATGGTGTGCCAAGGCCTTGGTCATGACCCAGGCCCTTGTACCGAGTTTTGCTCATGGAGGAGTATCAGTAAATGTTTCACAAAGTGGAAGGTAACTATTAATTACATATTTGATGGACCAGAACACCCTATTTCCTGGTCAAGCCAAATAATGGTTTTCCTTCATTAATGTTGCCTTTTTTTTTTTTTTTTCTCAGCTAGTCAACTTTATCAGCCCTTTGTCTTGGGACAAAATCAACAGAATAACTCTCTTTTTTGTTTTCTGGGGTTTTTTTTCTCATTCTCTCCTCCCTTCCTTTTTTTTCTCTATCTTCCTTCTCTTTCATCCCCTGTCCACCCCTCCGTCTCCCATCCTCTGCCAAATAACCCCATTTAGCAAAACAGATTATTTCCTACAGTCTTCTAGTAACTGTGGCATTTCATTCTTATCTGTGGCCATCTTAGGACTCTACAGAGGTCACCAGTGGAAACAGAGTCACACATTATGAGCAAGGTAATTTTAAAGTGGATCTTTAGTCACCCGCCATCAAAATGCAAAAAAAGAATGGTGTTCCCAAGCACGTTCATTCTTTGAGTAATATTGCAATACAAACGTCCAGAATGCACATACTCTTCTGAGGGGAAAAAAAATTCATCCCAAAGGTGATTTATACCAAAAAATGTAAGTACGGACATGCATGTTATTTACAATCTTAAATCTTGAGACATTGAACATATTTTCAGAGATGAAAAAGTGGAGACTCACATTCAGAGACAACATGCACCTGATCACCAGTGTGATCTCAAGTGTGGCCACCGTCGATAAATTACTACAGAACACACCAGAAATAGAGAATGACATATACCAGTCAGCAAGGTTAGATTGATGGCGCTGCAGAAAGTAACACAAGACAGAAGACTAAAGGCTAACACTCCAGCCTATAAATTACTCTCCAAGTGTATGTTGTAAATAGTCACAATTGTACCCTTTTTCCTTTTGTACTCCTTTTTTATAAAAATCTTGAAATCCTTGCTCATCCTCTTCTTCCACCCAGCAATTAAAGAAGAAAAGACACTAGATGTCTGAGATTTCGCATAACCTTTTACACCCAATATTTTCATTGTCTTACAAACAAATCTTGAGCAGTCAGCTAGGGTTATGTTTTGCAGCACCCTGGGGTGGTGAAGATGTGTTCATTGGGTTTCCATTTTCGCCCCGTGCCCTCTTTTGGCACAATCACCCCATGCCCCTCACCCTGTGTTCTGGCAGGATTTGAGACATGCAAATTTCGAACTGGTAAATAGCAACTTTGCATATTTTGAATAGAAGAGAACTACGTGGTACCACTCATTCTGTTCTCAGGGAAATTTGAGATAATGGGGAGTGAGAGTAAGGGCAGATCGGAGGTCCCAAGTATTTTCTTCAAAGTGTTTATTATGCTTATTAAATCTATTGTATACTGATGAATTAATTTGAATTATTTACATGGTCAACCTTTGAGACAATAATCTGATTTAATCAGAGCATGCAAATGTATCATTTCTCTTTGAAATCTTAAAACAGGTTTAAACTGGAAGCATCAGGACTTCTTATATCTTTCCCTACAAATACTGGTTACAAATCTGCAGTTTTCAGGTTAAATGATACAATGTCAGAAATCAAGAGAATGTGGCAATGTATTTCTTAGGGAATTCGATCAATTCCCCTGTGAGAGCATGTCCCCAGGACAGCCAACTCTTGGGTAACAAATTTCTTAAGCAAAAAGTCATCCAAATTCTGTTTATCTGTAAATATCATGCACCCTCTGACACAAGGGTGTTCATCTGCTGAAATTTCAGTGTAAAGGAAAATGACATGGTAAGAATGATTGGGTTTTCATTAGATTATGGGACTCATGTCATTTTAGTGACTGTTTGAACTATTAAGAATTCTTTAGTTTAATTCCCAAAGCTGTATAAACCTAAGGTTTCTGTCAAGGTAAAAATATCACAGTTCAATTATTTTTAAATCTAAGTTTCTGTTGTGACTTGGAAAATAATATTGGAGATTGTTGGCCACATCTGTCCTACTTTAGGTTATTTTATTTTTCTTGTTGTTTGGATGTTTATATCTTTTTTGGTGAAAAATAAAATCTCGTGTGTTTATAAGGATAGAAGAAGTACAAGTGATTCTGAAGGTGGAGCCTTTCAGAGGTAAAGAGAACAGCTTGCATCTTGAATATTTTATGAGATCTAGGTATTAGAAGGATGTTTCTGAGGCAGGAACGCAGCGATCTAGGAACAAAAGGGAGATGGGACCAGGGAACAGATTGTGAAATTTGTTAAAAATATTAAGTGATCCTAAGGCTGAAAACAGGAGTTGAGGATGTTACTGCAGATTGTTCCTAATAAGGGGCTTAAAAGCGTAATGATTTATTGATTGGATATGCACTAATGATGTGCCCCTGATTATGCATGTGTAAATAAGAGGGCTGATTTATGAGGGCACAATTGGATCTTTCAGATGTATCTGGTACAAGTCTACATATTGAAAATAAATGGAGGCAATTATCTGAATATTTCAGGGGAGGAGCCCCCCACTGATTTGGAGGCTGTCTAGTATGTTAGGTGAAGAGAGAAACCAAAAATAAATAAATAAATAAATAAAGGAAAATTCTAAAGAGAGTTAAAGGGGGAAAGGGGAGGAAGTCTAAGAAAACAGTTCTGTTAAGAAACATCTCCTGCTTCTCTTATTCTAAGAGGAGAAAAATAGATTCCCAGGTGCTACCAGTGAGCAAAATTTTCCTTAAAATGAAAAAAAAAAAGATGAGGAAAGAAAAAAGACAACATTATAAGAAATTGCTCTGTTAAAGCAACTACACATGGAGTCTGTGTAAGAAAATCAGCCTTTTCATTACAAATAGGTTTAAAAAGCCCTAGAGAAGAGAGACGTGAACAGAAGCAATATTATCCACCGACAATCTAACTCCCTTTCAGACAGCCCAGAGATGCTCAGCAGCATCATTGAACAGAGCGTTTGTCTCACGATAAAGACACATCTTTATTTCTTTCAGGATATAAAACTTGTATTTAAATCAATTCAGAGAAGCACTTTGGCTTTAAACACTAGCGAACGGGGAGAGCCTATTTAATGAAACAACATTATTTCATTTTCAAAGAATGATACTGGCAGGAGCTCTGAGTTTAAATTCTTCATTCTTTGCCTCAATTATAATTATAGATGGGTCTGAAAGGAAGCATGCCTATTACTGTCATATTTATTCTTTTGACAGGTGTTATGGGGCTGAATTTGATGAACGCAGATTCCCATCCCAACATAATTCCTGTCATCATCCACCGAGAGGTTTAGGAAGAATCTTCCAGCAAGCCTTTTCTCAGATCCCAAGTATTTTATAGCACAATCCATACTCATGAAGGTGAACGAGAGCTTGTCTTCAAGGTTTATAACCTGGGAGGCAAGAGCCAGAAGGAACAGGTAAAGAGGGCTGTTGGTGGGGCCAGCTGTCTTCTTTTAACTGGGTGGGGTCGCTTCAGGGAACCGGCACCCAGTAGGGCCCCGAGTCCCGCGCGCGGCCGGAAGAGGGCGCTCGACGCGCAGTCACCCGGTGGGGGCGGTGCTGCGCTGGCTCCCGCGGCGCAGGCGCACTCGTCACCGCCGCTACTGCGGCGTCCGGGGCTGGCGTCCCCCAGTGGAGGCGGGTGAGCCGCGCCGCGCAGGCCGAGGGCGGGGTCGCGGGGGCAGCGGCGACCCGAGCCACCTGGGGCGGCGGGGGCGGGCTGGGGAAGTGGAAGCTGCCGGCGTCCTCCGACCAGAGGGAAGCCTAGGGGCGACTCGCGCCGCTCCTTCCCTGCTGGGGCGCCCTCGTTCACCGGGATAGCCGGACCCGCCGAGTCGCAGGCCTCGCCTCGGGCGGCCTCGGAGGAGCTGGGGAGGCCGGTGGCGCGAGGGAGGGCGTGCGGGGGCCGGGGGGAGCCGGGGGTGTCCAGGCCTCTGCAAAGCCGGACCCCGGCCCATGGCTGCAATGCTGATCTCCCGGCCCAACCTCGGGATCAGCCTGTTTGCTCGTTTTTAAAAGGAATCCCTACCACCCACTCCATCTGCAGGAGCACCCCATTACCTAGAGCAACCTTAGCGGTTTGATTGAGTATTTCTGCATTACAGAGCAAGTCACTCCGTGACTCCGTGGCCGAAAATCCTTAGCTTTTAGGATTAATCTTTTTTGTTGTTACTGTTGTTTTAAAAAAAAAAAAAAGCTTTTTTTTTTTTTTGAGATACAAATTATTTCGCATATGCCTCGCCCATTGAAAGTGCATTCATTTACTGTATCTTAGAATGTGAGCAGAAACCTACATCTATCACCGTAATCAATTTTAGGAATTTCCATTATCCCCCCCAAATCACCCCCTTTAGCCGTCCCACCCCCCCATCTCTTCCTGTTCCTCCCAGCTGTTATTAACCACTACTCTTTCTGTCTGTATAGATTTGCTTATTCTGATCATTTCATATCAATGGTATCATACATTATGTGGCCCCTTGTGGCTGGCCTCTTTCACCTAGCAGAATGCTCTCAGGTTTCACCCATGTTATGTTATCTGTCAGTCCTTGGTTTCTTTTATTGCAGAATAATATTCCATTATATGAAAGCACCACATTTATCTATACATTCATCAAGTGGTGGCCCCTAGGACTCTTGAATTCGTCACTGTCACCCACCAGACCTCCAGATAGGAGGACATGGCTAAAGAACTGCCTGCAGAGGTTTTAAAGAAAAGGGAGTGACAGTGTATTTTTTAGCAAGTGTCCTTGGGTGGCACTGTGGGGATTGGACTGGATGGAGAGAATCAGATTAGGAGGTATTTGGAGAGTCCATGCAAGAGAAAGGTACAAATTTGGAATCCAAACTAGTGCCAGTAGGAGTGAGGGGCAAGGGCTGCATTGGTTGAGAACTTGACTGCACAGGAGAGGGAGTGGAGGAAGCAAGATTGCTGTCCCATTTGTAGCTTGGGAAATGGAGCACTGGAGTGGACAGGGACAGGGAGCAAAGACATTCCTATTTTTCAGCTTTCCCCATCAAGAAGAGTAATTGCGTATTTAAAAATGGCTTGTGCAGGCTTAAATTTAGCTTTTATCAGTACTCAACAGGGCATAATTTCTGGTTATTTTCTGCAGTGCCATTCTTTTTTTAATGTATGATATTTCCCACTTACTTCTAGGTGCCCTGTGTCCAGACACAAGTTAGGGAAAAGAACAGTGGGGGGCCTGGAGGCCTGTTTCTGAACATCTGTGTCAGGGATAACACTTGGCTCTCAGGAAATTTCCTTTGTGGCTTCCTCTCCCCTTTTCCTTTATCTTGTCATAGTCTCTTTTGGATTTTGTAGTTGTTTGTGTGTGTGCATACATGCTCATGCTTAGCATTTTCTTGTGGTCCCCTTTCTTTATCTGTGTAATTGACATTAGTCTGACTTTTTTTCATCTACATGCAGAGGTGGGGCAGGGGCACTCTAGGTGATGTCCTTGTGTTTCTTTAAAGCATGGAACAAGGTTTTGTGGAGGAGGTTAAGAAGTACTGAATAATAGTCCAGTCAAGTGCTTTAATAAATGCATGAACCTGGTCCTTCAGGAGTCCTGAAAGAGTTCTTTGTGGGGTCCTCTACCTTGATCTGGTTAGTATTTTTATGGATGGCTGACATAGACACAGCAGGTGGTATCATGAAGCAAGTAAGGGCATGAGCTTTGGAATCAAATAGACTTAGGTTCAATGCCTTACCTTACCATGAGCTAGCTAGTTGTGTGGCCTCTATCAAATTACTTAACCCTTCAGAGACTCAGTTTCCTCATCTCAAAAATGAAGCTAATGGTATGTACACAATAATATTGTTGTGAGGATTAAATGAGATATCAGAAGGAAGGTCTCATACTTGCTGTGTACTAATCGCTCCCTGAATGGTAATAAGACCTGCCATTGGGTAGGACAGCCAGGTATGTCACACTGTTCATTTCTATGGCCAGGGCTGAGTCCAGAGCTATACATACACTAGCTGCTCTGACTGGTGTTGCATAGTTAAATGTCATTTGTGGCAGGTAGGGTTAATCTCTTTCTGATTTCTTGTACCTTATCTGTGGGTAATAGCTTGTGTGGTAGATTATGACTCTGGACTGAACTAATAAAATACAAGATGGGGAAACTGATTTCATAATAGTTCATGGGGGAAAGGTTGCTTTTAAAGTGGATGCCAGGGCCATGTGAAAGCCTGAGCAGAGAATGGAGCTCAGATTAGGCTGCATTCCTTGAATTCCTAGATCAAAGGCGGTGACAGTGCCATCAGGGATGGAACTGGTCAGAACACAATCAACTACTGCTTTCCCACTGACAGTATGTTTGAGAATGATGTCAGTAATGGGGGACGTATGTCTAGAGGAGGCAAGTGGGATGCAGAAGCTATGGGAGATGACATTCCTTTCCCAATGATTATGTTGAGAAAGCGATGACAAGGGGGCTGTAGTAGCTGACTTTGGGTAGTGAGAAACTGGAATTTGGGGTAGGTGAGGGAAGATGTTAGTCCCAGAGGGCAGAGCTGAGACTAATGAGTAGAATTGTGTGGTGGCAGGCTTTAGCTCAGAACCAGAAGGATTTCCCAGCAGCCTGAGTGGAGGAAAATGGGGTGCCTGTGAGTTCCCTGCCACTAGGGAGCATGTTGAGGAAGGAAAACTGGATGGCTCTCTGCCAAGGGTGTTTCTTAAATAACTTTTTATTACAAACATTTTCAAAATACATAGAAGTTAAAATAATGGTACCCAAATGAAGTCTTGACATTTTGCCACTTTTTTTTTGTACTGGGGATTGAACCCAGGGGCGCTTAACCAGTGACTCACATCCCCAGCCTTTGTTTTGTTTTGTTTTTAATTTTTAGTTGTAGATGGACATAACATCTTTATTTTATTTATTTATCTCTATGTAGTGCTAAGGATCAAACCCAGTGCCCCACATGTGCCAGGCAAGTGCTCTACCACTGAGGTATAGCCCAACCCCTGTTTTGTATTTTTTTGAAATTTAGAGTCAGGGTCTTGCAGGTTGCTTAGGGCCTTGCTAAATTGCTGAGGCTGATTTTGAACTTGTGAAGCTCCTGCCTCAGCCTCCTGAGCCCCTGGGATGATGGTGTGCACCCCTGTGCCTGCCTCCATATTTCCTTATGTTTCTCACTCTGTCTCTTCTCTCCTGGTGTTGGCTTTTGCTGAACGATTTGAAAATAAGTTGCAGATCTGATGACACATCACCTCTAAATAATTCCCACTTGCATCTCCTAAGAATAAGGGAATTCTACATATAACCATAACATCATTATTATTTCTAAGAAAATTAATGATTAATAATAATTCACATCATCCTCTAATGTCCAGTTATGGGACTATTTTCAGTGGGGAAGTTAAGCATGGTGATCACTGTGTGGAGGATGGCTTGTGGGGCCCTGAGGGCAGGTGCATCTCCTTCCAGTAATCCAGGCCAGAGCCTGAACTGGAGCCTGGGCTAGAGTGCTGTGGGGTGATGAGGGCTTTTTGAGGTCATCCCACTGAACATGGTTCAGGATGCTGAACGTGTGAGGGCTCCCAGGAGGAAGTGCCAGACCCAGAGCTGAGTAGTGAAGACTGAGAGCTGCAGGAAACAGAGGAGTATATTATAGGAGGACACTGGGGCGGGGGGGGGGGGTGTTCAGCAAACAGATATGGGACATTTTGGGGGAGGGATAATATGGGTCAATTTGACTGGGCTGTGAGGTACCCAGGTATTTGAACATTATTCTAGGTGTGTCTGTGAAGGCATTTATGGATTTAAGTTGGTAGATTTGATCAGGCAGTTTGCCCCCTTTAATATGAGTGGACCTCGTTCAGTCTATTGAAGTCCTGACTAGAATGAAAAGTCTGAATCTTCCCCAAATAAGAAAAATCCTTTTGCTTGGTGGCCTTTGTATGGAGACACTGGTCCTTTCTGGTTGTACAGCAACTTTTAGGCTTTGTGCTAGAACTATGACGTCAGCTCTGCAGATTTCAGACTTGCTAGTCTCTATAATTCCTTGTAGCAAATCACACACACACACACACACAAATGCATATACCCTTCAATTGGTTGTGTTTCTCTGGAGATCCCTTAATACTTCTACTTCATGCCAGGTATTCTGTGACAGTGCTGATACCAAAATAGGAAAACAGAAAATGCGGTGTCACAGAGTGTGCCATTTAAGGCTCAGTTTGCTTGGATTAGGCCTAAGTGTTGAGGTGCAGATGAGAGATGGGCAGGGCCCAGATCAAAAGGAACACTGCAGGCCATGGAAAGGAATCTGGATTTTATTCTGTAGACCAGTGCTTTCCAAACTTCAGTTCCACTTTTATGATTTCTGACATATCCACATTTCAATCACATTTTTATTCAGTCACATTATTATTTGCTTGGTACATTTTAAAAAATCAATTGTATGCCCATTCCTTTAAAAACTATTATTAAGCCTAATATCTATGATATTGTGGCTTTTTCTCATCACATATAGAAATAAATATAAAAATCTTTACAATGAAAAAATGTGATCCATATACTGCTTAAAATAATTTCAGGTGTTTGTCTTACATTATGGAAAATGTTGCCATGAATGATGAGGAGTAGGAATGAATATTAAGGGTTAAAGTTCCTTGGGATAAGATACCCTGAGATTTATGTTTCAGAAAGAGTCACTCTGGCTGTTGGGTGGAGAATATATGAAAGAAATGGATTGGAAGGCTGGGAAACCAGCTTGAGGACTATCACAGTTGAGATTTAAGTCTGAACCAAAGCCGGTGTGGGAGGCTGAGGCAGGAAGATTGCAAGTTCAGGGCCAACCTGAGCAACTTAATGAGATCATGTGTCAAAAAAGGGGGTCTGGGAGCGTAGCTCAGTCGCAGAGTGCTGGCTGAGTATGTGTGAGGCTCTGGTTCCATCCCCAGAAATACCAACACATATGCGCGTGCACATACACACACACACACACACACACACACACACACACATACATGGAGTCTAAACCAAGAGGAGGAGACAAATTTGAGGAAAAATTAGAGGTAAAATTTGATAGGACTTAGAAACCAGTGGATTGGAGATTGAGGGAGAAGGAGGAGGTGAGTTCACTCTGTGATGGTTTTAGTTTGGTTGCCAGGGCAATGAAGATGCCATCACAGACGCAAGGAGCCTGGGTGGGAAGCAAAGGTCAAGTCCAAAGGGCAAGGAAGAGAAGCAAGCATTTCCAGGGTCACAGGGTTTGACTCTTGTTTTAGCAATGATGCTGTGAAGTTCGTTGCCCCTTAATAACAAGCCTACACTTTAAATTAAATTAAAACATTTTTAATTTAGTTCTTCTAAGTGGACCCACACATGTATTCTCTACTAGTTATTACTGAGAATGACTAAGTATTATAATTGAGCTGAAAATAATCTACCGCCCATACTTGCTGGGTTGGTTACTAAGTATTGCTTGGGCTTTAAGAAACGAAACAAAGTTGTGCTCTTTCCAAATGTTAATTTTGAGGACTACAGATGGTAACCATCTGTTACACGACTAGCATTTTACAATATTTGATTAGCACTTTATATAGTTTGGGGAAGCCTGCCAGGGGAATCTGCCCATCATGTTTGGGACTCTGTTTGTATGTCCTCTATGGTTGCCCTTGAAGTTCTTGGCCAACACTGTGTGGGGTCCCCTCTGTTTTGGGGGCTTACCTGTGGCTAGTCAGACTGATGTTGATTCATAGTAGAAGGAACTTGAGGAACCTTATCCTTTTTAGACTCTTCCTTACAGCTAGAACCAACTGAGTACATCATGGAAACAGAATTTGGGAGGTCAGAATCTGTCATCCATTTAGGACTCTTTGGATTGCAAGTGACTAAACAACAAGCACAAGCAGCTTTGGCAAAGGACTCATATCATTGAGAGTTCTAGGACTGGGGTGCCTTGAGGTGGATGGTTTTAGGGCTCACATGAGTTCTTTAGACTTGGTTTCTCTCAGGGTCTCAGCTCTGCCTTCTGTGGTGAGGCTGCAGTGTCAGGGTTCAGTAGGAGGCAAGATGGCTTCCCTGAGAGGATCAACACTAGTGGGGAAGAGCTGGAGTCCTTTCAGTCTCATTTTCAGAGATGGTGAGCTTTACTTTTGATTGGATCAGCTTCCAGCTGTGAGCCAATCTGTGAACCAATCCCTGAGCTCACATGGATGCAAAGCTCTGATTGGTCTGGAGGGCTGAGACTTGTGGAAGGATGTATCCTGAGTTGCACACAAAGCTATTCCAGGGGATGGTGGGAAGACAACCACTGTCCATTTCAGAGACAGAGCAAGAGGGAACCAGGAGGAATTACAGATGTGTATTGTTGTCAGGAAGATAACATGCTGGAAGGGGAATGAAGGAGCTTCTGAACCCTGATGTTCTGAAGAGACCAAGGATTGAACCCAGGGTTGCTTAACCACTGAGTCACATACCCAGCCCTTTTTTTAGGGATCTCACTAAGTTGTTTAGGGCCTCACTAAATTGCTGAGGCTGTGAAGGAACTTCCTTTTTTTTTTTTTTTTAGTTTTCGGCGGACACAACATCTTTGTTTGCATGTGGTGCTGAGGATCGAACCCGGGCTGCACAGGCGAGCGCGCTACCGCTTGAGCCACATCCCCAGCCCTGAAGGAACTTCTTAATAACTTTCTTTCCTTAGTGTAAGGACATTTGATAGATTTAGTATTTGCTTCTCTCTGGCTGGGGTATGGATAAGAAGGTTGTCTTGCTCTTTTTTATACTACTTTAAACTTGTATCATTCACTTAATCTGTCGTTTAGCTCCTTCAGCTGGAACACAGAGAGCCTATCTCTCAGAGAGGGAAAATCTGTACAAAGGAGATAGTTGACTCGTGGAGTTCAGCTCAACCAGTGTGTGAAGACTGCTGTGGGCGAGGGGCTACACTGGAACCTGGGCCAGGCTGTCACCTAGAGGGAGCCACTGGCCTGGCAACAGATGAATTCCCCAGTGAGAAGTACTGCAGCAGCACTGTGACCAGGGCCCTGTAGCCCCACAAACCATGGAGTGATTCCCCTATCCCCAGGAAGGAACAGTGCCAGGAAGGACTTCCTGGAGGAAAGAGCTGGATCTGGAAGGCTGAGTGAGGAGATGGGAAAGGGAGCATAGAGCTCAGCAGACTGCATCTACAAAGGTATTGAGAGGTGATGCTTTGGGATCTGGGAGATGTTCCTGTGGCTGAATGGAATGTACCCAGGATACTGGTTCCAGAGCTCCTTTGGTGGCAGTGTGGAGGAGACTGGAGTGACGTAGGAGGCAGGGGCACCAGGCAGAGTTCTATGGCAGAAGTTCAGGCCTGAGCCAATGGGGCAGTGAGCACAGGGAGGGACATGGCTGTGGGCTGGGAGTCTCTTAATGAATGTTTAACTAGTCCTTACATTCTAGAATCTACCATTTAAAAACATTTATATGCTTATAGTTTCCTTAAAAAAAAAAAAGACAAAGTTCAGGCTAGGGTTGTGGGTTCTTTGGAGAGGACATGTATAATACAAAGATTAAAAATATAGGTCTTATAGAAGAAAGGATTTTGAATATTTTCACCATAAAGAAATGATAAGTGAGGAGGGAGACATGTTTAACCCAATTTAAACATTACAAAATGTATACACATTTTGAAATATCACTGGTACTGTATACATTTGTAAAATTTTTATGTTTGATATATTAAAAAACAAGTTTAAATTAAAAAGAAAGAAAAGAATATGGGCTCTGCAGACCCAAAAGAGCACGGAGTATCGTTCCACTATACAGACTATAGAAAATGCAAACAAACCTGCAGTGATAGAAAGCAGATCAGTATTTTCTTGGGGATGGGAAAGTGGGGACGACAGGGATGACAAAGAGGCATGAGGCAACTGGGGATGATGGGTATGTTCACTCTTGATTGTGGTGATGATATCTCTCGAATGCATTGAGGTCAAACTTATGGAATGGTACCCTTTAAATGTGTGCGCTTGATTGTTCGTCAACAACACTTCAGTAAAGCTGTTTTTTTCTTAAACATGGGCTCTGGAGCTAGATTGCCAGTGTTGAAATCTCAGTTTTTACCTTTATCAGCTGTGATCTTGGGCAAGTTACCAGACTTCTGTGCTTAGTTTTTTAATGTATGCATGAATTGCATGTAAGTGAATATAACAGGTAAGTGCTCAGCACTCAACACACAGTGAAGTAAAGTCATATGCCCAGGCTCTGACTTCACCTGGTTATTCCGTGTGCAGCTGCTTCTTCATACAGAGCCTTCTAGAATCATGCTTTTCAAGCTTTAATGTGCATATGAATCTGCTGGGATCTTGTTAGCATGCAGATTGGTCTAAGGAATCTGGTTGGCCTCAGACTCTGTATTTCTGACAAGTTTCTGAGTAATGCCATTGCTGCTGGTCTAGGGCTGTGCTTTGAGTAGCTTCTCCAGTCTCTTCCCTGGTGCCGTCACTAGGACATGCCGGGCCAGCATCAGAGCTGGTTGCTCCGATTGCCACTCAGAGTCTTCTTGCTTATCTTCCCTCCTCTGCTCAGTGCCACCTACTTACCCGCCACCTGAAGTTGGACTCCAGAAAAAAGACACCAGTGATAAGACTGTGTATCTCCCTCCACGCTTGCTTATGATTCTTGCAGGACTGTTCGTGGGCTGAGACTTCAGCAGGGTTGAGACCCAGCCCAGGGTGTGGGCTCCATGGGAGTGGGCCAAGAAGAGGACCTGGCTTCTGTGCTGCCTTAGGCCTGCTTCTCAAAGGGCTGGGTCCAAGAGGCCAGAACCATGTAGAGATCTGACTTGATACCTAAGAAGGAATGCTTTTTGTTTTCCAGAACAGAGGGTCTTGCGGATGGCCCCTCTACCTGGGGCAGAGCTGATCCAGAAGCCACGACAGCTCTACCGATACTTGCTGCGTTGTTGCCGGCAGCTGCCAACCAAGGGCATCCAAGAGCATTACAAACATGCTGTCAGGCAGGTGGGAGCCATGATGCACTGGGTCAGGGGGGGGTCCTTTAATGTGGGGGTCTGGCAGGGAGTCAGGCCAGGGGAAGGATAGTCTTTCAGGTGGGGGTTGGAGTTGGGTAAGAGAAACTGGAAACAATGCTGAGCAATGCAGCCCCTCTCTGGTGTCTGTCCAGGAGGCCAAGGCTGCTCATAGCATATCACCTCTGCTCCAGCATATGAATAGGGCAGGTCAGTGGGTAATTGAAATAGATTGTAGGCCACGTCATTTTGCCAATGGCACACAACCTGAATTTAATCACAGGAAAATATCAGGTAAACCCAAACCACCATCTACCAGACAACCTACTGGCCTGTACTCATCAAAAATGTCAACTTAGCTGGCCATGGTGGCACACATCTGTCATCCCAGTGGCTCTGGAGGTTGAGGCAGGAGGATTGCAAGTTCAAAGTTAATCTCAGCAAAAGCAAGGCACTAAATGACCCAGTGAGACCCTGTCTCTAGGTAAAATACAAAATAGGGCTGGGGATGTGGCTCAGTAGTTGAGTGGCCCTGAATTCAATCCCTGGCAAACTCCCACCCCCCCAAAAAAATGTCAATTTCATGAAACACAAAAAAAGCAGAGCTGCCCTGGATTAAAGGAGACTAAAGAGATGTGAGAACTAAATGTAATGTATAATCCCAGATTGGATTCTGGACCAGAAAAAAATGTCTGTAAGGGACATTATTGGAGCAGTACATGAAATTGGAATGTGGGTTGTACATTAGATAATAGTGTAAATGTTAAATTTTCTGCATTTGATTACTATGATTATATAAGAGAACGCGCTTGTTGTTAAGAAATGCACATTGAAGTGCTTAGGGTTTGTGGGCACAATGTCTGCAAGATACTTTTAAATCCTTCCAAGGAAACCTTATAATACACATACAAAGAGAGAACAATAAAGCAAATATAGCAAAATGTTAACAACTAGTGATTGTGGAAGGGAATTCTTCGTACTTTTTTTTGCAACCTTTCTGTAATAAATCATTTCCAAATAAAAAATTTAAAAATTAGAATTCATACAAGTATAATATGAAAAGTTAAAAAAAATAGAAGTAGCAACAGAAGGCTGTGGGAACACAGAGAAGGGAGTAGTTAGCCATCTGGGGGAGTCAGGAGGGCTTCCCAGAGGAGGGAGTTGAGGTGGTTCCTCAAGAGAGAAGGGGGATGTGTGGGGTTGGGAGTGACAGGGAAGGGAGGTACCAGTTCTTTCTAAAGGGCCCTGAGAATCACCCCAGTGAACCCAAATCTCAGACTGGTCTGAAGCCCACATCAGCCTGTGCTCTGTCTTGGGCCTGGCTGGATTCCTCAAAGCCACCTCCTCCACTGCCTTCTGTCCCTGCTTGGCTGTTCCAGAGAGAAGCCCTCTTCCTGGTGTGAGGGAGGAGGAGGTCTCACTCTGAGGAAAGCAGCTTCAGTGAGGAGCAAATTCAACAGAGAGATTGAAGTTTCCCTTTAGCCCTGATAGCCTCCCTGATAACCCCTGGCCCAGGGGGTCAGTCCTTTAAGCATCTGCCCTGATGCCAGGATTGTCCTCTTTGCAATCAAATAGACTAGAATTCAAATGCTGTTGCTTAGCAGCATGTTTGGATTTCTGAGCCCCTGTTTCCTCAGCTCTAAGTGGAATAATCATAACCATAGAGGATTAAGAGATGCTGGGTGTATCCTGCTAGCAGTGTTATCTGGCCAAGGACTGGTGCTCTGAAGCTGCTGGCTCTGTGAATTTTGTCTAGTCATCTTTTTTTTTATGCCGAAACTTCCAGAGTTTTCGAGTTCATTCAGATGAAGACAACCCTGAGAGAATCCAGCAGATTATTAAAAGAGCCATTGAAGATGCTGACTGGATCATGAACAAAGTAAGTGCTTGGTTCCCACCTCAGCCTGAGAATGGGGCAGTGATAACTGTGACCACTAGGAGGCGCCCCCGCCCCGCAGCTGAGAAGGGCCAGTGCTCAGGCCATCCCCACCAGCTACTCCTCTTCTGGATGCATTTATTTTCTGCAAGGTTGGGTGAGGGGTTCACCCTTAATCCTTAAAGGCAGATTTCTGCCAAAAGTGCTGAACAAGCTGGAATGGGGACTTAGGCGAAGGGAGAGAACAGCCTTGGAAGCAGTGGTGCCAGAGCTGGCAGCAGCGCTGTAGTGGCTCCAAGAGGACAGCTGTTTGGGGGCTCCAGGGTACTCAAACTGGCAGGATTATTGAGGAATCATTCAGGGATCTGTTGGGTGGAGGAAGGGAGTGAGACAGGAATGTAGTTGGTGTTAAAACAACCTAGAGAAGGAGTTTGCCCCTAGCTCCCTATCCTTCCAACTCAGAATCTCCAAATATGGGGTTCCGGGTCCATTTTTGTAAACAGTGATTGGCAGAGGATCATCCTATGATTTCTGAGAGTCTTCCTCTCAGAGAAATTCTCAGATCCTGAGAATTTTCTTCCTCAAACAAGATTCAAAGTATGGGTAACCACATGTTCATTTCTAATGTTACCAGTTTCCTTATTATGAGCCTCCCCTTGCCCCCAACCAAGGCCAACAGCTTCTTTTTCTGTTGAATGAAAGAGAGGGTCCAGGCATGAACTAGAGATTGGACTGTCCAGTGTCTCCTGCCTGGGTGTCACCACTGCTGAGGAGCCCCTGCTGGAGGCGGGGAGACCTAGGTGACTAGGGTTTGAGATTTCCCAAGTTCTCTCCCCACTGGCTTCCCTCACCCACTTCTAATCTCTCTATCTTACAGTATAAAAAACAAAACTGAGACTCCAGAGCCCAAAGTGAAGCTGTCCTAGAGACATTTAAAATCCAGAGGTCTCTCTTCTCCTGGAGCCAGTCAGCAGCAGCAGTTTTGGAATATTCTTTGGCCCTGTTGGCTGAGAGAACAAGAAATCAGGAGGAAAAAGCTAACATCCGCTCAGACAGCTCTTCTCTCCACGGTCATGTTTCCAGCATCCTTTATGTTTGCTCTTCCAGCCAGTCACGATGTGAAATTTGGGGAGAATTTGGTGTTTTTTTGTTTCTTTTGTGTGTTTTTCATTTTTGTTTTTTTATTATTTTACTTTGCGCTGAAAGTGATTCATTTATTCTGGAGGTCTCTCTACCATTCCCTGAGCCCCACGTCAGATCTCCCCACAGTTGGCCGCTTGCACAGAGGAAAGCGAGTAGGCTTGAGAAGCCGACAGATCTGGATCTGAAGCCCAGCTCAGCAGCTTTTCTGGTGACTCGCCTTTAAGATTGGTTTCCTACTTGAGGAGGATTAAATAAGATGGAGTTGAAGTGCCTAATGTAGGATATGGTACCTGCCAATAAATGTCCCTCTGAGGAAGCTGTTCTGCGCGGCCCCTTCCCTTCCCATAGTGCTCTGCACATCTCTGTTGTAGCACCCACTGCGTCACGTCTTAGTGATTTGTTCGTGAGCTTGTCCTGTCCCAGCTTGGAGCCTCAGAGCCCCCATGGGTGACTCATGCTCAGCAGTCTACCAAGATACTGCTCTTCATGTCCCCTGTCCCTCCATGCCCAGGGACAAAGAGGCCCTGGTCCTTGCCTTCAAGGAATTTAGTTTCTTCAAAGTGGCAAAGTGTACACTACCTGAGACCAGCAAGAACACCAAAGCAGCTGTGGCAGACGCCAGGCCAGCAGGCCGCTTGAACCTGCAGTCTGTCTTCACTGGCCCTTCCCTGCCTTGCCATATCACGGAGGGAAGGGAGGGCAGGGGAGAAGGGGAGTAGGTCCAGGGGGAAGTGGCCAAGGTGGGTGGAGCTATCACAAAATGTAGAGAAACCACAAAAGGATTTGAATTTTCCCCAGGCACTCAGCCAGGGGGATGAGCTAGCATGTGTTCATGTTCTTGCAATTATGTAACTTAAAGTGACATCTATATGTACACAACTGACTGACAAATAATGAAGTAAATGTATCAATTTGTGAAAACTCTTGTCTCTTCTCAATTGATATTCCCAAAGCATCAAAGCATGGGTCATGCCACTGCTGTGTGCTGTCTTACTAGGTGCTGAGCACTTAGACGGGTGTCAGACATGGGCTGCCCAGGAGGGAATGTTCTTCAGAGGAGATAACCAGGCACTGGACAACAGTTTCTGATGTTAGATTTGCTGCAGCAGCTGAGGACAGGCTGAGGGCCTTCAGACCAAGCCCAAAGTGGCACCAAACCCCCATCCCCACACGTGTTGTTCAACGCCTCAGAAGCTGGGGGACCTGTTGTGATACGCTGTAGAAAATATCATGATCACAGTAGCCGGTGGTCATATTCTAAGCCCTTCACCTATAGGAGAGATATGAGTGAAGATCACCAGAGGGAGGGTATCCTTTGCCCTTGACTGACTTGGGGGGGGGGGGTTTCCTTGGTTTTCAGTTCACTGGTTGATGCCTGATCTAGGTGTGGTGACTCTCCCAGGTTTTAGACAAGGGGTCCCCAGCTCCAGCATGAGACTGGCCTGTGAGGGAGTAACATATAGATGTGACAGGTTGTGTACATATAGATGAGACAGGTTGGTTGGTTAATAGTGTGTTGGCTGCCCTCCAGCAGTCCTGTGACGCCCGAGAAGGCGGTGAGCCTTGCCATGTGGGGCACATGCCTGAGAAGGCCGATGGAGGCCCCAAGGTAGGAAGATAGGATGTACACAGTAGGGCCGAGGTGGCCAGGGCACTGGATGAGGCCTGGAGACCTTCTTCCAGCCCCCACAGCAGCCTACCTGAGCACTGCCCTAAGTCTCCGCACCCAGTTGCCCTGCAGGGATGGTGTGCACAGGCATGCAAATCACCCAGGACCCCAGTTCTTAGGTGCACACAAGATGAAGAAAATGAACACGAGGGCTTGCTGACCCAGAGCCAGGCACTGTGGCCTGCTACAATGGACTTTGGAGCTGGACACATTGAATTTAAGTCCCAGCTCCGACATTTAGTAGTGCATTTGGGGTGCATTTCCTGACCTGTCAACCTTTTTCTGCATTACCTCGTTACACTGCACTCTGCGTGCACATCCGGTGGGCGGTGAGACAGGCAGTCAGCCAGGTGGCCTCCTTTCCCCCTTATCTTTGGTCATGACCCTTTCCTTTTAAATGGCTCCCTTTTCCTCTCTCTGGTGTCTGCTGGAGGAGCACAGTGCCATCAGGAAAGGATTTGGTGTCTGTCATCTCCACCTGGCTGATACTTATTTGCAGTTATACTGCCTTTCTGGGGTTCATTTGCATTAGAAAGTTTCTGTATGGTGAGGGGCAGCTCCACTGAAGACTCCCAGCCCCCCTTTGAGAGACCCTGTCAGGTTTGGAGGCCGATTCCTGGGGCAACATTGAGACTTGAGTCCTGCCACCAACCTATGCTCCCTGGACAGAGCCTGCCCTGCCCAAGGTTTCTTTCCACCCCTGTGCCACTCGATCTTAATTGAGGACTTCCTCTCCTTATAGTCTTTCTTCCAGACAGGAAGGAATCACAGTCAAGGGAAGGACAGGCATGGGTACCTGGAAACAAATGTGGTTCTTAGCATCTTATCATAACAATATTTATTTTTTTCTCCTATTATTCCTTCATATTTTTTCTGGAGGTTTTAGTTCTCCCTGACCCTGGGTGAAAACTAGGACTAGCCTCAAAATTTTTGGACCAATCTTAGATTAAACAGGAAGCTATGATTACTTTTAAGTCACAAAACAGCCTCAATTCATGAAATGAAATGTCCAATCTCAAGTAAAGATAAAATTTCAGAATTGAATTAGGTTCAGGCTTCCCCTTCTTCCAGCTGGGCTCTGCCACAGATGGAAATCTGCTGCCAGAAATGTGACACAGGCAGTCCTTGCTAACTAGGGAGAGGGGTAAAGGCACAAAATAGCACCACTTATTCAAGTACTCCCATGTCATTCAGTGTGGCTAAGATACAATGATGGGCAGAAAGAACAAGGATAGAGTGGGGATGAGGTTGGGACAGGGTACAGGACCCAATCATGCAGAGATTTGCAGGCCATGCCCTTCCCCAAGAGATGAGCCTGTGATCCTCTCTTTATACCTTCCCCACCAGAGAGTGAACCCCTTGGCCATTGCAGCCAGCTGTGTGCCTGCTGCTGGGGCAGTAAGCTCTAGGGTTTGCTGAACAGAAGAACGACTCTACCAGGAAACGCATGTCTCACCTTCCTTGGGTTTTGTTTTGTTTTTCCATTTTCTAGTAGTGAGGTGTCAGGAGGTGTTCATGATTTCTTAGCTAAGTCATCTTCTTATCAGCAGTGCTTAGGAGCTGCTTTAGAGGAGGGAACACAGACCCTCCCTGCTCAGTGAGAAGTCACTGGTGCCACTCACAGACCTCCCCAAGGAAGTTCATCTTGATGCAGAGAGGATTTCCCCCAAAGCAAAGGTTACCAAGAGCTGCAATGCACACTTCCTCCCAGCCTCCTGAAATGGACCTGTTCCTCTGTCCATTTATTCTCTCTAGGGGTTAGGGATTAATCTGAGCTCCAGAGCAGACAAAACAAGCACTCTTTTACAATGACAGGGGACGACTTGGTAGGATTGATGTGAGGGAGGAATCCTGTGGACAGGAAATACAGGTGCTGCACACATAAATACCATGGTTGCCTGGAGAAAAAATACTGAACACAATTATTTGAGCCAAATACCTGCTTGACTCACCATCTTTCGTTGAGACAAAGATTGACAACCTGGTTATTCAGACTCCCTTATTTGGCAGACATCTTCTCAAAAATAAGGTAAGGCTGCACTTCAAGGAAAACAACTGACAGAACCTGTTGCCAATGACAAAAAAATTAATCTTTCTGTCACAGGTCAATGGATTTTAATATAACAGACTACAAAAAGTTCACAATATATGGGGCTGGGGCTGGGGCTCAGTGGTAAAGCGCTTGCCTTGCATGTGTGAGGCACTGGATTTGATCCTCGGCACCACATAAAAATAAAGATACTGTGTGTTCATCCACAAGTAAATAGATTTTTTTTAAAAAGTTCACAGTATGGTTTCAAACTTTTAAGAAACTACCACTTAATCAAGTTTTGGTCTGACATCAAGAATGTCCATTTCCTGCCAGGTGTGGTAGTGCATGCCTGTAATCCCAGTGTCTCAGGAGGCTGAGGCAGGAGGACTACAAGTTCAAAGCCAGCCTTAGCAACTTACTGAGGTCCTAAGCAACTTAAGACCCTGTCTCAAAATAAAAAATAAAGGGGCTGGGGCTGGGGCTCAGTGGTAGAGCACTTACCTGGTTTGTGTGAGGCACTGGGTTCAATTCTTAGCACCACATATAAATAAATAAAATAAAGGTCTATCAACAAGTTTAAAAAATTAAAAAATAAAAAGGGGCTGTGGCTCAGTAGTTAGGTGCCCCTGCATTCGATCTCTGGTACTCCTTCCCCGAAAAAAGAATGTTCTTTTGCCAAACACATATCTGTGTGAGGCTGGATTTTCTTCACATACTTCAAGTGAGGCAACGAGATACCGTATTGCATCAGACTGAATGCAGAACCTTACAAAATGCACCTGAAGGGTCATAAAAATGGAAAGGAAGGCCACTCCCATCCCTAAATCTTTTAGAAAGTGTTTGTTTTATAAAATATATTAATATGTGATTGGTTTATTTTTATTTTTAAATGAATTGATAAGTAAAAATTTCAAAGTACTGTTTTAATTTCTAGAACAATAAATATCAATACATAAAATTTCTTTAAACAAAAGCTTTCCAGGATCCTCAATAATTATTAAGAATTCAAAGGATGCTGAGAATAAAAAATTTGAAAACTATTATTCCATAGTGTGGCTTAGTTAGAACTTGCCCCTTTTGTTGCAAATTGAATTATTTGACCCTAAATTTAGGTCCTTAGTTTGGACTGAAATTATATTTTGTCATATTGATGTTGGCCCCAGAGGCCAGTGAAAAACCAGCCTCTATCTCAAAGCAAAGCCTGTACAAGGAAGGGGCATGACCTTTGTCCTTGGAAAGACCACAGAGCACTCCTAGGCACATTCCCACCCTGCTGAGTTGTTTATCTACAAATAACAGGAGAGATCTGCTGGCCAGGTGTCCCTGACTCAGTCAGGCTAGGTGGGGACCCATAGCAACCCCCTAGCAGACACCAATTAGCATGAGACAGGGAAATACCTGGGATGCCAGATGACCCCCCCAGTAGTTTATGGTGTTGGGAAACCATGTAGTTCAGCATGAACACCCCTCTTGGCTTAAACCAATCAGTTCAAGTGAATCTCCCTCTTGTAGTAACCAATCACCCTTACCCAATTTGTTCCTGCCAGTGAATGTGCTAATCATGTTTTAGAGTTGTTTTATGGTTTTCCCTCGGGGTGTGATGATTTTCTAAGAGATGCTATGATGTATGTGAAGTCCCTGCCTTCCCCAAAGAGTGTATAAAACTGCTGCAAACCCTGGGCTCAGGGCCTCTCAGCGTCACCATTTGGGTGTGTGCATGCGTGGAGGACCAAGCTAGCTCGCAATAAACACCTCTTTGCTGCTTACATCCATCTTGGTCTCTGGTGGTCTTTTGGGGGTCCCGAATTCGAGCATAACACCAGCTTGTCAGAATTATTTGGAATGGGGGCCTGTCATCCAGCAATAAATTATCCTTAATAGCTTCATTTCCTATGTAGTTGTGCCATTCATTCCTATGTCAATTAATTAATTCAACAAACATTGAACACCTCTTATGTATTCAGAATTTCACCTGTATCTCATCCAGACTGGGCTATGTGGTTTAATTGGCTCTCCTTATTGATCTGTCTAGTTTCTGGAAATGTGTGGAAATATTCCATTTTTAGGCAGCTATGATTGATTACCCACAGGAACCTAGAAATATCTTTCAGCCTAAAATTGAAATTATTTTTTCTAAAAGCTGTTTCCTATTTATAGACACTAGCCCACATTTACACAGACGCGCGCACACACACACACACACACACACACCTATAACATTTATTACTAATGGGTATGGTCCAGAAATGGTGAATCACTTTGAAAACATGCTCTTTTGACATTGTTACCTTTCTATTTACACCAATCTCTAAAATTCTCCAGCTGGAGAGGTTCATGGAATTGTCCAAGTGGCCAGTTTGACAATCCAGCCTCAGCCTGCAGCCTCCAGGCCTGGAGACAATCAACAGCCTCCTCTTTCTCTTTCCCATAGTGATTTCAGGCTCTCTCTGGCCCAGGCCCCATTTCTTCCCTTGATTACTTGGTTATCAGAGACCAATCCGGGTCAGATCCTTGGCTTAGAAGAGAACACATACACACACAACTAGACCTTCACAATCAAAAACTTCCCCAAACTTAGCCATTCTCACTCACTCAGGTCATCTCAGGCATCGGCCACCTCCCTTCCCACTGATCACCCTCCATGCCTTCCGCACTTGGCTTCAAAGCCCGAGGTGCCTTTCTCACCTTTCTGTTTAGAGAAACAAGCCAAGAGGGGCAAGGTCCTTTGTCCAAGGTTGCATCTCAAGAACACACTTGTCCCAAGGAGGCCCTCTCTGGAGGCTGAAGATCTCTCTCTCTCTCACAAGTGATCAGAGACAATAATCCATCTCCATTAAGTTATATTTTTAAAGTTATAATTTTTATCCTCTCCAAAGTTCCAAAAGAATTTGGGGAAATGAAGTGCCTTTGGATTATAAACACCTTGAGTTTTCTCTCTGGAGTACTCTAAACTTGTCACCTCTACCTGAAAAAAACCTTAATACATTATCCCAGTATACCCTCCTTAAATTGTCACTTTTAAAATGTCATTTTAAGGTGTGGAACAGGTTGGGAAGTACTGGGTTAAAAGGCAGAATTCTCCTTGGTGTCTTCTGTGAAGGCATTGAACTGAGGTGTCACCACAATCTAGTAAAGGAGACAGGGCCTTCTTTAGAGATGGGCCTGGGGCTGGGGTTGTGGCTCAGTGGTAGAGTGCTTGCCTACCATGCATGGGGAACTGGGTTCAATCCTCAGCACCACATAAAAATAAAATAGAGATATTGTGTCCACCTAAGAAACTAAAAAATAAATATTAAAAAGAGAGAGAGAGAGAGAGAGAGAGAGAAAGAAATGGACCTATGGTACACCACCACACTTGATCTTAGCCAAAAGGCTGAGAAATGATGGGCCTATAGCTATGAAGCTTTGGAAAAGCGGTATAATAGAGGTAATAACCTGGGCATGGGAGCTCACATATATAATCTGAGAGACTTTGGAGGCTGAGACAGGAAGATTGCAAGTTTGAGGCCAATCTCAGTAATTAAACAAGGTCCTAAGGACTTAGCAAGACTCTGTCTCAAAATAAAAATAAAAGGAGTAGGGATGTGGCTCAGCAGTTGAGCACCTTTGGATTCAATCCCCAGTACCCAAAACAAAAAACAAAACCCACAGAGATAATAATACTAGCTGTCTCCCAGGGTAGTTGTGAGGATCCAAGGAAAGGCTACATGTAATGTGCTTATTTGGGGCCTGGTCACTCATTGAGAAGTCTAGCCCAAATTTCTTTAGTATGGTGACCAGCGTCTTCAGAGAGCATAAGTGCTAGCCTTTTTTCCTGTTCTCTTAAGGGCTAGGACAGGAGTGAAACTTTAGCCTTATTCCATTATGAAACAAGTCACAGGGTTAGCCCAGGCTCGGGGAAAGAGGAAATGGGCTGTACATTTTGATGGAAGGAATGGATGCACATGAGAGAGAGGAGGTGTCGGCGGTGGCCACCTTTGGAGACCATCCACGATACAAAATGAGCTAGAACACATTTTGCGAAGAGAGAGAGGAGGGGGAGGGGGGGGCGGGAGATGTTTTAACCAGTTGGTCCTCAGGCACTGGTTGAAGGAGGAACTATTTTGGAAGCAACACTGATGCTCAACACTAAAAGTGTCCCCCTGACTCAACTCCAAGAGAACCTATACTCAGCAATCTCAGGGTCAGGAACTGAAAGAAAGTAAAAATCAAAGAAAAAACTTTTAATAATAAGGATGCAATATGACATTGCAAGAGCAAGGCTACCTCCTTCAGAATTCTGATAAAAAGAATTATAACTCTTGTTAGGGACAACCTTGTCTCCGTGAGAGACACAGGGTATGTCAGGGGGAAAATTGTGGCCATAGGAGTGAATTGGCTGACATTAGTGAAATCAGGAGGAATGATGTGCACATGACTGTGAAGAACCCCAGAGAGAGCGGGCTGTCTTCAAGGGAGCCACAGCGGGCATCTAAGGCCAAGGCCACCAGATGGCGGCATAGAGTTGGCTTTAGAGGCTGTAGCAGAAGGTCTGTTAGCATGGCAGCCTGGGAGGCCCTAGGCTGCCACCCAGAATACTGCTGGCCACAGGAAGAATGTGTGTGGCTGATGGCCAGTAATGGCTACCTGCATCCTTCTGCCTTGATTATCTTCCAAATGGGGAAGCACGTTGCATTTTAGGTTCTGTTTCTAGAGGATCACTCTTTCATGGAGTAAATATTCTAGAGCTGAGGATACAGCTGAATAAATTCTTTCAAAATATACCCTAAGTGCTCTGAATTTCACTAAGGCAATCTGCACAAATAGCATGGTGTAGCTCAGTGGGAGAGCACCTGCCTAGCCTGGGCAAGGCTCTGGGTGGGGATGGAGAGAAAGAGCACTAAGGATGTTTGAATATTCTCTTTAAACAATCCAAACATGGAATACTCTTCAGCAATCTAAAGGAACTATGGATACTTTCACCAGCTTGGGTGAATCCAGAAGACGTTATTATGCTAGGTGGAAGGAACCAGTCTTGAAAGGTGAACTGTGTAGTGATTTTGTTTATCCAGCAGACTCAAAAAGACAAAACTGCAGTGATGGAGAATGAATGGATCATGGTTGCCAGATGTTGGGATGGAGGGGGGTAATATAAAGGAGTCTCTTGGGATGCTAGGGCAGTGTGTGCCCTGATTGTGGAGGTGGCTACATGAATCTATTCATGTGCTAAAATTCATAGCATTGTACACTGCCCCTGAGAACTCGGTTTTCCTGTCTGATGTTTTTAAATGGTCCAGCAACCATCGATAGGATTTTGGTTCCTTCAGGTCTTAGCTTCTTCCGTGGCCAAGGGAGGGTGATCTCCCAATTTATTCTCTTTTCTCCAGGAACAAAATGAAGGATCGTGTGACATTGCTGCAGACAATGGATTTTTGAAAATGACACCTTTCCCCATTTGCAAGGTGAATAAAAATTAGCAGATAAAGGAGGAAATGGTAGAGTGGGAACAAAGAGAGGAATAGAAGAGATCTGGAATGGTTTTTATGAGTTACTTTATGTTCAATACTTACTACATGCAAGGCACTGGGATTTTTAGGTTCTTTACTTCAATTTTCTCTGAGATATAGATGTTCTCATTAGCCCTACTTTTCTGATGAAGGAATTATGGTCCAGAGAGGTAAATCAATTTTCCGAGGGCCACAAAGCTAGTGAATGGCAGGGCTGGGATTAAATTAAAAGTCAGTGCCTATAATCCCTGTGCCCTCCTATGGAGAGCAGGCTATGCCCTGCTCTGAATTCTTCTTTGATATATAGAACAACAATTTTCAGGCATGAATTTCTTCATTTTGTAAAGTAGTAGTTTTCCAAAAATTAATAAATTTTGAGCATAGGTATCAAGGTAGAATGACTCTCTATACCTTCTTTGTACAAGTAAACAACTACCATCTACCTGGCACCACCACAAAGCACAAATTGATAAATAACTTATAGGTGCCAACTAAATCCGGGAGTATCTACACACATGGATGTTCCAAATCATATTAGCAACACTAGACACAAGAGCTTATCAGCCTCACCAGATGAGAACTCCTCATTCCAGACCCATAAAAGAAGGAGTCACCCGAGACCAAACAAAACAGGCATCCTGACCCCATTACCTGGTCACTCGTCATGAGCCTTGCCCAGGAAAATTGCCACCATGGAAAATCTCCAACTTCCTGTTTCCACTGGGCTTGAGCAAAGAGAATATCTCCTGTTTGTGATGATCACACATGGCCCACTCCAACCTGACACCTTAGACTGACACTCTAACACCGAAGCTGCCATTGGTCCAGAGTGTCTGCTTTGACTACTCTGCAAAACTGGGTTGTTAAACCGGGCGTGGTGGCACACCCCTGTAGCCCCAGCAGCTTGGCTTGGGAGGCTGAGGCAGGAGGATCAAAAGTTCAAAGCCAGCCTCAGCAACAGCAAGGCGCTAAGCAACTCAGTGGGACCCTGTCTCTAAATAAAACACAAAATAGGGCTGGGGATGTGGTTCCATGGTCCAGTCCCCCTGAATTTAATCCCTGGAAACCCCCCCCCCCACCAAAGAAAAAAGGAAGGGAAAGACTGGGTTGATAAAATCCTTATCTGACCACCCACAGTGACTCCTTGACTTGACACTCATCTCTCTCTCTGCCTGTGCTCTTGGCACAGCATCCTGTAACCCTGCGGCCACTGGAACCCTTTCTTAGTCTTTCATTGTCCTATTTACATATCATTGTGTAAAGTACCTGTGACTTGCGTGTTACAAATATTAGAAATTAAGATCGGAATAAAACAACGTATGTTTGCACACCTGTGACTCCCGGGTGACCCACATGTATTCAGTGAACTGCTACTGATGAAGGTGGCATAGCCTATGAATTTATTGTCATCCAATAAATTCTGACGCTGTGGAAAGACGCAACGTGTTTCCTCTATGTTAATGACATCACAGCTCCTGCCTGTCATCTCCTCCTGGAACCTTGGGGTTTCCTGTTCTTATGGCTTTTTTTTTTTTTTTTGAGAGAGAGAGAGAGAATTTTTAATATTTATTTTTTAGTTCTCGGCGGACACAACATCTTTGTTGGTATGTGGTGCTGAGGATCGAACCCGGGCCGCACGCATGCTAGGCGAGCGCACTACCGCTTGAGCCACATCCCCAGCCCCTCTTCTGGCTTTTAAGATTCCTATTTGGGTTCTTCTTCTTCCTCTTCCTCCTCGTCTTCTTCCACACCCCTCTTTTGGGTGGCGCTGGGGATTATTAACCCAGGTCCTCCCACGTGCAAAGCAAGTATGGTACCACGGAGCCACCTCCCCAGCCCCCTCTTCTCTTGACATTCAAGGGTTCGGTCCTGGACATGCTCCCAGATTCTCCCCCATCTCCCTCTCTTGTGAGGGGATCCCTCCCAGCTGCTTCTTTCTCCTTGAAATGCCCAGAGTGGTTTCTGTTCTTGCCTCATCCTGGATACAGAGGCTCAGCTCTAGCCTCTCAGGAGAACCTCTTCAAGGATTTAATTCTCATAAAAGGCTGTATTTGAAAAAACAAGGAAATGGACTTGGGACAGAAAACCTCAAGACAGGTGTCTCTGAAGTACCCCCTCCTCTCAGCAGTCCCCCCCCCAATGCAATGAGACCAGAATTGATTGGGGATTGGCTTGGGGGAGGGAGCAGAAATTATCCAAAAAGCCTTCCCAGCTAAGCCATGTCTTTCTGATAATCAGTTCTGTGATTCTGTAACCAAACCACCTGAAAAGAGCAAGTTAGAGGAGGAAAAGTTTATCTGGGGGCTCATGGTTTCAGAGCTCTCAGTCTATAGATGGCCAAGTTCAGGGTTCTGGGTCCCAGAGGAGTCAGCACATCATGGTCAAAGGGCCATGATGGAAGGAAAGCCACTTGCCTTTTGATGGCCAGGAAACATGACAGGGATGGACTGCAGGAAAGATTACCCTTCCTGGACATGCAGCCAGAGACCCACCTCCTCCAGCCATGTCCCACCTGCCTATAGTTATCACCCAATCAGCCCATCCAAAGTAGGAGGTCCCAGCTCTCCCATCTATTTATGCTCTGAATATTCCTGTATTAACACAGGAGTTTTGAGGGATCACCTCACATCCAAACCATCAGACACTTTCTCTTTTCTCTGCATGTTGACTGCCTATCCTTGGTGTGAAGGAGGGGACAGGGATTATTAGTCACCAGAGCACAGAGAGGGAAACTGAGGCACAAGGAAGCTTGAAATAGAGTAGCGTGTGGCAAATCATCAACCAAACCCAGAAAAATCCTAAAAGAGATGGAGTGGGGGGAGGATCCATTAAGTTACGCAATACTCCCAGTGTTCAGAATTTCCATGCAATAGTTTCTATTTATTTTTATTTATTTTATTATTTTGGGTACTGGGGATTGAACCTTACCACTGAGTTACATTCCCCTGCTCCTCCCCACCATCTTTCTTTTTTTTTTTTTCAGTTAGGGTTGCTCATTGCTGAAGCTGGCCTCAAACTTGCAATCCTCCTGCTTCAGCCTCCCAAGTAGCTGGGATTAGAGGCGTGCCCAGTACAATAGTTCTTTGATTAAACTTTCACAATGCCTTATTATGTTCATTGACAAGAAAAATGAGACTTAGGTTAAATAAACGGTCCAGCATCACTAGAAGTGAAAAGTGCCCATCTTCCACTTCCAGGGGCCAAGATTCTTAATTTAAGCAATTTCTTGTAAGGCCTGACAGCCACAGCCTCCCACAGGGTCTTTGGTTGCCAGACTCTCCCAAGGGACAAACAATTCTCTTAGGCAGCTATTCCAGGGATTTCCCCACTGTGCAAAAAAGGAACAGGACAAGGGGACTCTTATATAACCACATGATTCGCTGTCATAAGGCTCCTAATGATGATTATTTATTTATATATTTTTATTTTTGGTACCAGGAACTGAACCCAGGGGTACTTCACCACTGAGCCACATCCCCCACCCCCACCCCCTTTTTTTTTTTCCTATTTTATTTTTAGAGACAGGGTCTCAATGAGTTGCTTGGGGGCCTTACTAAGTTGCTGAGGCTGGCTTTGAACTCCCAATCCTCCTGCCTCAGTCTCCGGAGCCCCTGGGATTACAGGTGTGCCAAACCGCACCTGACTAAAAAAGTTTTGAATGGAAAGAAAAATTCTGTGAGGTTTGACACTCCTGAGTAAAAGGAGTATACAAAATTGTATGTATGGCACGGTTATATCCCAAAAGCCATCAAACAAACTTGCCTGTGTAGAGAAAAGGAAACTGGAAATCCACCCAAATGTAAACAATGGTGGTGAAATTATGGGAATATTCTTCTTTCTTCATTTAAAAAATTTTTTTTTCCAAAATTTTCTTAAAGGAAAAAAAAAAGGAATAAGTTTCATTTTTCTTTTTTTTTTTGAAAGACAGCCACTTGGCATGGAATGAAGTGAAAGTGAATGAACCAGTGATGGAGGAAAATCCCTCAGGCATCAAGACATTGGAGAAAAGGAGGAGACTCCTTCGCTTTTCCAAGAATGTGGTTGCCTTTCTGGTTTTTCAGAGACCCACCCGGCCTCCTCTGCCCAACCAGTGCTGGCCTCTGACCATCTGTGAGCACTCGCCGTGGGCACCAGTCTGAGTTGGGCACCAGAAACCAGCCAGTGTGTCCCCTCTGCTGCACTGTAAGTTCTGGGGACAGAGATTGGCTAGGTCCTGTTCATCTCTGTGCCCCGAAGGCTGAGAGCAACACCCTGTGCGTAGTTAAGAACACCAAAGGGGTTGAATAGAGAGAATCCTGAGCTTCTTCCTCAGAACTTGTGACTTTGAGACCTGAGTTGAACACCAAGCCTTGAGAGCAAGATGGAACCTGATCTCACAACATTAACTAGCAATAGGGAGGATGCATAGGGAGCACTGGGTTCTCACCAGTCAGCCTCAGCATCCTTCCCATTAAGGGCTACCATCTTCACTGGTAAAGAAACCTCAGATGGTACAAAGATCTCCAGCAGCTCAGGGAGAGTTTAACTGGTGGCGTTCTGTAGATGACATTCAATTTTTCATTATCCATTTACTATTGGAATTAATTTATCCCAGTGCCGTCTTGCTAACAACAATCTGGCTACCGTGTGGGACAAACCACGTCCCCTACAACTGAACAATGACCCCACAGGGTCCTCCCACACCAGCTCCCTCCTGGCCCCAGGCTCCCACCCTCCTCCCACTCTGCTCCAACTGCCTGGTGTTCTTGGTCCAAATGGGTCAACTGCTATGAGCTCCAGTCCCAGCCGTTCTGCAAGTTGTGCTGGGTCCAGGAAATCTCTTTTTCCAGGATCTGCTCAAATGCTGGCTTCTTCTTCTTCTTCTTTTTTTTTTTTTTAAAGAGAGAGTGAGAGAGGGGAGAGAGAGAGAGAGAATTTTTAATATTTATTTTTTTTTAGTTCTCGGCGGACACAACATCTTTGTTGGTACGTGGTGCTGAGGATCGAACCCAGGGCCGCACGCATGCCAGGCGAGCGCGCTACCGCTTGAGCCACATCCCCAGCCCAAATGCTGGCTTCTTTACAAAGCTATTCCTGACCCCATCCCACAGGCACCACTGGGGGACAAAAGGCAGTCAATACAGATAATAAACAATTGGGTCAGACTGGGAACTAATTTGGGTCTGGGAGGATGGAGGCTGCCTCCAGGGGAATGCAGTGCTAATACCTCCAGAGGCGGGTTGGCAATGGTGCACAGCGGCTTGGGAAGCTGAGACAGGAGGATCCCAAGTTCAAAGCCAGCCTCAGCAACAGTGAGGCACTAAGCAACTTGGTGAGACCCTGCCTCTAAATAGAATATTTTAAAAGGCTGGGGATGTGGCTCAGTGGTCAAGTGCCCCTGAGTTCAATCCCTAGGATCCAAAAAAGAAAGACATGCTAATATATCCAGGACCTTTCCCTCTCCTCTTCTACCCCTTACCACAGTTACCTGTCCATAGTAAATGCTTCTCCTCCCAAAGGTTGTTAATGAATCACATCCTGACCTGGCCTGTCTGAGCAGACATGAAGAGGACCCCTGGAGGGCTTCCTTCTCACCTTTTGGCTCATCTCCTGGACCCTGGTCACGTAAGCAGGATGGGGAGAGGAGAGAGGCAAGATAAAGGGAAGGAGAGCATGAGAACAAAGAAAATCTAGAATCCCACCATTTCTAGAAAATTTCTTGTACTTGTTTCATTCGGTACATCCCTATTCTACAAGCTTCTAGTGAATATTGATCCAGACCTGGAGCTGGGTGCTAGCTAGGTTCTTGGTGCCTGTTATCTGAAATTTTGGCAGCAACTATGGGAAGAGCTATTATGTATACCTTCTGATCCTCATTCTGGGGTTCAGAGAAGTGAAGGACTGGCCCGAGCTCTTACAGGCATTAAGTGACAGAGCCGAAATCGATGCTGGTGCTGTGTGATTCCATTGCTCAGTCAAGTTTTGCTGGATTGAATTGGATTCCTAGTGGACTAGCGGGGTGGGAGTTCTGCTTCTAAAGAAGGGAGTGGCTGGGCATCCTCAACATTCCTCAAATGATAGCCCCTGACAATGTCAAGTGACATCCTACACCTGCAGCAAGAGTTCAGGACCCACTGGGGAAGCCAATCAAGGATGAATACCTTGCTTGCTGACACTCGACCCTGGACAACTATGACTCACTCGCATCTCTCCCTTTCAACTTCAATCAATGTTTTATTTCCAGGAAGTATTAGTTAAAGAGGCTGTAGCACAAAGACATATTGAATTTATTCTTTTTTTTCCCTCTATTCTCCACCCTTTTATTATTGATTTCATTCTAGGTTCCGGTAGGATGAAGTCACAGCAAATACAACCAATAAATAATAGCGCAGTCACGTGTAAGGTCATCCCTGTCACTGACGTCCCTCCTGTCATCATTTTTCAATCCATATGGATTCTGTCAACGTCGTGCAATATGACTTTGGGCTCCCACTCAACTCAAGCATTAGGTGAGGTGGTGAGGATACAGCAATGAATATTCAAAGATGGTTCCCCAGGTCGGGGGAGCTTAGAGCCTGATGGGATGACAGAAGTTAAGGAAGTAATTAGGTGCCTATTCAGAATACCCAACAAAGTGAGAGAGGGGGTGAGGAATGGTCACCGGGAAGACCTCCCAGGGAGAGTAAGATTCTAGCTAATGAAGGGTGAGGGGTTTTGGGGGGGTGGGGGGAGTAGGAGGATGTTAGGGACAGGAAACAAGCATTTTAATGGAGAAAACAACAGGGCAAAGGTCTACAAAGGTCTAGAGTTAAGAGAGCTTGGCATGTTCTTGGGCCTGAAGGAAGTCTAGAGGGTTTCAGAGTACAAGGAGAGTCATAGGAGGTGACCTAGGAGAGTCCAGCCAGAGCTGTACCCTGAGGGATCATGATGCCTGGATTGAGTGTCTGGGATCTTCCAAACTAAACAGAGGGCAGAGATAATGATGATAACAAGAATAGTGAACATTCATACTGTACTAATCCTCTGTGCCAGTCATTGTTATAAGCAACTTAGAAACATTTCTTCACCTATCACCCGCCCCTGTCTTCTGGTACCAGATTGCAAGACCAAGTCAAAAATCAGGGAAGGCCAAGAGTCACCTGCTAGGTAGGCCAGAGACCAGAGGTAAACCCCAAGGAGCTATGGTCACCTGTCCTTGCTGGAGCCCATTTCTCACTATGTCACTGGGCACTATGAATAACACATCCCAGTTCAACCTGTTTGCTTTAAAATAAGAGCAAAACCAGTTTCACTGTAACGTGGGTCTCTTTCATGGGATGAGGGTCTGCTTTAAATATAAACCTTGCTGCTTGACCACTGATGGCTCCCCCCACCATCCCTGTGGCTTTTTAAAAAAACTGACAGGGCTGGGGATGTGGCTCAAGCGGTAGCGCGCTCGCCTGGCATGCGTGCGGCCCGGGTTCCATCCTCAGCACCACATACCAACAAAGATGTTGTGTCCGCCGAGAACTAAAAAAAAAATAAATATTAAAAATTCTCTCTCTCTCTCTATCTCTACTTTAAAAAAAAAAAAAAAACTGACAAATTTCTCCCCACCCCCACTTCCTTCCTCATCTCCCCCTCTTCCTCTCTAACCACAGGGAAAGCAAGATTAACATTTCCCTGTCCGAGGCTAGGTTTGTTGTGTCCTTCAGTTTACCAAGCACAACAATAGAGAAACCCAGACTTGGGAGCTAGCGCTAGTGCCAGTGGACCTAAGGACTCCTGTCTCTCAAGGCTGCCATCTGGATATGAATTCTGTCCCCTGACAGGCAGACCTAGAACCCAGTCTTTGTATTCCCCTTTCAAAAGCCTTTTGTTCCCCCTGACAATTAAAATTACAGGCTTTGAGATCTTAGTCTGCTTCTTTTCTCATTTGCTAACAAATCAATAAAACTTCTATTCCATTTTTTTTTCTCAAACCCTTGACCTCATTATTGAATTGGCACCAGAAATAGGACAAACCTTTTGGCATCAGAAATAATGAAGGTGACTCTGATGCTACTGCATAGGGTACATGGATGATAGAGTACAGAAGTTAGACTAAGACAGATGTGCAGGACTGTTTCTCAGAAGGACTGTTTGTTCAGAAGGCTGAATTGACATCTGTCAACTGACAACACGGGTACTGTTCACTCTGTGTACACCTCAGTAGCATGGAGTTGGGGTTTAGGGAAAGGTTTTTTCTTTCTTTCTTTTGGTACTAGGTATTAAACCAGGGGTGCTTAATCACTGAGCCACATCCCCAGTCCTATTTTGTATGTTATTTAGAGACAGGGTCTCACTGAGTTGCTTAGGGACTCACTAAGTAGCTAAGGCTGGTTTTGAACTCGTGATCCTCCTGCCTCAGCCTCCTGAGTCACTGGGATTGCAGGCGTGAGCCATTGGGCCTAAGGATTTTTTTTTTCATACCATGTCTGGTGTAATGAAAATTGCTCTGGTCCATGGTTTGAAGAAGTTGGGCTCATCTATAAGATGGGCTTTATGGTGTTGATATGATGATAAAATTAAATCTTATATGTGGTAGCACATTTCAAATGGTAACATGTTGATGGTAACTGTGTCAAGGGTGACTGAATGCTAAGAAAACTGGCTATGTTCCAAACCAACAGAAAACTGACATGCCCCAGAGTACCAACTCCATAATTTAGCATAAATTTGGGAAATGTATTTAGTAGATATCTCTGGGTGATTTCATGGCATCTTTTTCTCAAGAGCAGAGCTACCTAGAATGCAAAGGCAGGTGAGACAGTTGCATGTGGTAGGCTCACAGCAGAGTGGACAGCTGTGACAGCTGCTGCTTCTGCTGCTTGTGTCCTCTCCTGTCTCTCTGACATCAAACCCCATCTGGTTCTGCAGGAACCAGTTATCCCCTACCTGGATTACCATGACAAAGTCCCCAACCACTAAGAATTCATGGATGAGCTGGGCGCAGTGGTGCACACCTGTAATCCCAGGGGCTTGGGAGACTGAGGCAAGAGGATCAAGAGTTCAAAGCCAACCTCTGGGGCTGGGGATGTGGCTCAAGCGGTAGCGCGCTCGCCTGGCATGCGTGCGGCCCGGGTTCGATCCTCAGCACCACATACCAACAAAGATGTTGTGTCCGCCGAGAACTAAAAAATAAATATTAAAAATTCTCTCTCTCTCTCTCCTCTCTCACTCTCTCTTAAAAAAAAAAAAAAAAAAAAAAAAAAAAAAAAGCCAACCTCAGCAATGTTGAGGTGCTAAGCAACTCAGTGAGACCCTGTCTCTAAATAAAATTCAAAATTGGCTGGGGATGTGGTTCAAAGTGGCCGAGTGCCCCTGGGTTCAATCCCTGGTACCCACAAAAAAAAAAAAAAAAAAAAAAGAATTCATGGATGAGGAGTAGATGCATGGTCAGAGAAAGCTTCCAGCAAACTAGGAACTTGAGTACACCTTGAAGGGTAGGTAAAACTGAAGCAGTCAGAGGGAGGGAAAGGCATTTCAGATGCAGGGGTCAGTAAGATGCCTCTGAAAGGGTAAAGTTTCTAAGCTGGAAAGCTTGAATGTAAAAGATTAGGTATTATTAAGTTCCTCTGTTACACCCAGATTCCTGAGATAGTTAAAACAACGCCCTACTGGCCATTTAGCCTAGGGCCCTGTGCAGTTCGTCACAGGGCCCGAACCAATCAGTTTGAATGTGTAACCCGCTTACGAATGACCAATCACCCCCGCCCGACCTGTTCCCGCCAATCACGTCTCAGAGTTGTTGTTCAATTTCCCCGCGCCTCATGATGATTTGTTCTGATGTATGCAAAGCCCACCGCCCTCTCCAAAAAGTGTACTTAAGCTCCACCTGACTTCCGGTCTGGGCTCTGGGCTGCTCTCCCTTCTTGAGTGAGCACAGAGTCCCAGCGCGCTGGAATGGATCCCCAATAAATCCCCTTTTGCCAATTGCATGGAGTAAGTCTCTTGTGTGGTCTCTCCCTCCGACGCTCCACCGGACCCCTCTTACAGCCTCCATAAATGAGGACCGGCTTGGAGACTTAGTCTAGATGGCAGAGTGCTTGCAGGAGGTGGTGACACAGGAGCAACAAATCAAATTAGCCTTGATCCACCAAGTCTAGATGATATGCACCTCACCTTGTCAACGATCTTGTTGCAAGTCTGTCCTTCCTGGCCCCTTGTTTTAGACTTTACATCAATGTACTCATTGTTGAAAGCTTTTTCTCATACCAAATCCAAGGCCACACTGTTAAAGGAAGGTTGTTTCTCCCAGTTTTGTCCTCAGCTGAGGCAAATGACATTTTATAGAAAGATCCAGCAAGGAAAATATGTTGGGCTTTCTTGACTGCAAATGTCGTCCCTGGGGAAAGGTTTTGGCATTTAGCATGACACAAGTGACTGAAGCAGCCTTATCCTGCCTCCAGATAGGGAGATCCTGAGCATTTCCTTTGATCTTGTTGACAAGACCCCTGTCCTGGCTCATATGGATAGACCCAAGGAGAGAAGGAAAGGAATAAGGAGTGGCCTATCTTCTTTGTCTTTGAATAGAAATAATTTGCAGATGCCAAACAGCCTATTGAGATGCAATGCATAAAAGAAAAATGATAGAAATCTTTCTAAGCTAAATGTTTATTGCTGACTCAAATATGGATCCTTCTGATTATATTCAAGTTGCCCCCAAAGCAAGAGAGTGGGCCCTGGTATCAGAGAGACTTGGGCACACACACTCTGCCTGGGTATTGGTGAGCTGTGAGGTCTTGGGCAAGCTGGTTCACTCCTCCTGAGCCTCAGTTTCCTCATAAGGAGACAGGGGTGGGGTGGCACTGATACTTTCTCTGTAGAGTTATAGAAATGATCACCACCCAGGTCCAAGTTCTCATTCTTTGCCTTGTTCTCATTCTTTTCTGTTGCTTCTCTTTGTTTATCCCTCCGGGACCCTGTCACCTGGGCCACGCCTTAGTCTTGCAGAGGGCACTCCAGGGCAAAGCCCTGGCTGCTTTCCTTTGTGAGCACCTGGGGCCAACCCTCCATCTGGAGAAACAGGGAACTCCTTCTGGCAATGAACTTCCTGGTCTCCCTTTCATCCCCCTTATCAAGCCAGGCTGATGAAACCCGTGATCCTTGCTGTCAACAGCCATTTTCCACTGGAATTTAATCGGAATTCAGACCAAAGTTGAGAGGCTCAAGACATTCCAGCCTTCCTTGCGTTGTGCTGCTTTTCCTGACATTGCAAACCCATTTGGATGCTTATTTTTAGGTAGAATATCGGACTTTTTAATAAGCATTATATCGGCGGATTTTTTAATAAGAATTCCCTACTGAGAGGAGATTGCATCTCTGGGGGGGTCAGTTACTACTTGGAGACCAATGACAAGTCTTTAGAGACTTTTCAGCAAGGAGCCTAATTAAACAAGCTTGGAAAGTTCCCCAGCTATGTTCCTGTGGGGTCCTAAGACAAGCCTAGCTTCAGGGCTAAGAGGGAGGCCCTTTTCCTGGAAATGATGCTAATTGATCCAAACAGATACTTTCTTTCATCCAACCTCCCTTTCCAAAGGTGATCCCATGGGTGGATCCCTTTTGAAGGTTATCTTAGGAACCAGAGGGTAGGGCAGGGACCAGAACTTTCTAAATTCCTTTCCTATAGCAGAAGGAAGTCCTACCTGGAATCTATTTTACAAATTAATTAATTTTCTAATTCATTGCTTTATATAGTCAGTACTCATTATGCAAATTTTTAAGTCATAGTATAGGTAAGACATTTGCATGGCTCAAAATTCAGTAAAAAATAAATCTCCTTCCAACTCAGTTTCCATCTACCTGATTCCTCAACCCAGAGGGAAGCAATAGTCCCTGTTTCTCATGTGCCTTTCAGAAATGTGCTATGCATAGAAAAACAGCACATATTTTTCTCTTGTGCTTTCTTTCTTTCTTTTTTTTTTTTTTTTTTGGTACCAGGGGTTGAACTCAGGGGCACTCAACCACTGAGCCATGTCCCCAGCCCTATTTGGTATTTTATTTAGAGACAGGGTCTCACTGAGTTGCTTAGTGCCTTGCTTTTGCTGAGGCTGGCTTTGAACTCTGATCGTCCTGCCTCAGCCTCCCGAGTTGCTAGGATTACAGGAGTGTGCTGCTGTGCCCGGCTGTACCTTGATTTTTTTTTTTTTACTTGATAATATACTTGAAGTTCTTTTCAAAACAATGCATAAAAGCCTTCCTTATTCTTTTCTTATGATTCATATAGGTCCTCTGCAGAGAGCGATCACAATTTTTTAGTAATCTTCTATTGAGGGACATCTGGTTTATTTACATTCTTCTGCTATTATAAGCAATGCAGTAGTGACTGACCCTATACAAATGGCATTTCATATGTGGGCTAATATCTGTAGGATAAGTTCCCCAAAGGGAAATTTCTGAATGAAAGTAATCCACATTTGTCATTTTGAAAGATGTGATGAAATTGCCCTACATAGAAATTGGACTCTTTTATACTCTCACCAACAACATCTCAGAGTGTTTTCAACATGCAAGTGTTTTATTGGATGCTTATCACGTCCCACATACATTGGGTGGTTAAAAAGTCAGGGCCAGGCCTGGTGGTGCGTACCTATAATCCCATGGACTCGGGAGGCTGAGGCAGGAGGATTTCGAGTTCAAGTGCAGCTTGGGCCACAGAAGGAGAACCTGTCTAAAAATAAAATATAATTAAAAAAAAAAAAAAAAGGATTGAGGATGTAGCTTGCCAAAAAGTCTCCCAGAGTTCATTCCCCAGTACCTAAAAAAAAAAAAAAAAAGGTAGACTCAACTGTCTATGGCTTCCAATGGCTTCCCATTGCTGTCAATGCAAAGAGCAGTCCCTTCACCACCTTGTATGACCCATGAGCTCCCTATGAAACCAGCCTAATTGCTCTCTCCTTGCCTGCCTGTTTGGTTCTTTCTTGTGTGATCCAACCCCAGCATCCCCAGCCATGTTTAGTTCTTCAAACCTGCTGAGCTCCCTCCCAGCATATGGTCTTGTGCATAAAAGCCCACATGCTGGAAGGACCTTCTCCCACCTTTAATCCTTTGGCTCTCAATTCAACCAGCATTTCCCCTGGATTCCTTCTCTCACCTCCATGTCTATACTCCATGTACTTCTTGTAGGCCCAGAGCCATTATCCATTTTTTTTTTTCTCTGATTGTTTAGTTACAGTGGGTCTTTCTTGCTGGCCTGTGAGATCCATGGAGTCAGGAACTACTACCTTTGGAATGACCACTCGATGTCAATTTATGTCCAGGTCCTTGGTGTCCTGAACAAAGAATTGAGCAAGGACTGGGATGGTGGCTCAGCGGTAGAGTGCTCGCCTAGCACAGGCAGGACCTGGGTTCGAGCCTCAGCACCACATAAAAATAAAGGCATTGTGTTGTGTCTATCGACACCTAAAAAATAGATATTTTTTTTTAAAAAAAGAATTGAGCAAGACACACAGAAGTAACAGAGTACAGCTTCATTGAAGGTAAAGATCGCACTCGATTTTCTAGATGTTTTCTATGTGTTGGTGCTGAACGGAGTGGGCCGGCCAAGGGAGAGAGAGAACCAAGGCCTAAAGTCTGGAAATTGGGGTCTTACATCCTGAACTGTGGAGTGTTCTCTTCCCCATAAGGACTTGATGGAAGACCTTACCCCATTTTTTTCCCCATTGGTTATCTTACAATACCTACTTAGAATATTTTCTACCCACCACCCTCAATTGATTACTTTAGAAAACCTAATTAGAATACTGACCAGTTTACTTCCATTGGTCATTTTAAAATTTGAACCTGTGACAGGAGTTGTCACAGTGATAAGTCTTCAGTGGTGGGAGTTGTCACGGTCATGGGATTTATTGTAAACAAGGACAGGAACTCATATCCTGCTCTTGTCCTCCAGTGGCTTCTTTTTAATACCCTGTCTCTGCCATCTTGGTGAACTCCTACCTAACAGAATCATGTCTGCTTTGTTTCCTCAGAGTATCTTCAAAGCTTAGCACTGCACTTGGCTCCTGGGAGGCACTCTGCAAATATTTGCAGTTGGAATTTATTCAAACAAAAACATGGAGAAATTTCCAATGAGTTCTGCTAAGTGAAAGAAGCCAGATTCCCAAGGCTACTTACTTTGAGTGTCTGTGGATTGGACATTCTAGGAAAGCCAAACCAGTAGGTCAGAGGCTGCCAAACATACCTGAGATACAAATCTGAGCCATAGGGTATCTTTGAGCTTCTCCTTTGTCTGGAAAATGGGGTAATTGTATTCATCTCCTGAGGGTCTTGTGAGCACTCAGCACCAACACATAGAAAACATCTAGAGTTTTCTCTCCTTTCCTTTTTCCCCTTCAGGCAGATTGCTTTTGTAGATGGCTAATCTCATCTCTGGAGTGTTGGTTTGTACCAGTTTGCCTGCTAAAAGGGGCCCTTAGCTTCAGATTCTGGAGCCCCCTGGGGACCCACGGATGCTGATACTTAGAAATCAAGATCAAGTCCTTGTTTCCTGGGTGTTGAAGATTAAACACCCAAGAAATCCCAAGGCAAGCATAGAAAACAAGTTTTATTTAAGGAACAGAACAGAAATAGTAGATTATTCCGGAGAGGAGCCAGGACCCAGAGCTGGTGTCTGGGGTGGGGCACATGGGAGGATGTGGAGGGTGTCTTGCCCCCTTTATAGATCTCAGTTTTCCTCCCTCTCCCAATTCCTGTCTTCCCTACGTGACCAAAAGGCAGGCATATCTCTCCCTATCCTCCATACCTGCCCTAAAGGCAGGAAATGAGCGCCCAGGTTGTGCTCATTAGTAACTCCTTGTGTTGGGAGGATGGATTCCCCAGGGGTGTTGGTAAAAGGTTGAGAGGGGGGAAGTGCTCTGGAGGTGTTAGCCTCCCATATCCTTTTCTTTGATAATTAGCCCCAGATCATTCATCATCTATGCTCACCACTTGTCCTTTACCCCTCTCTTCGGGGCCACTGATGTATTGACGGTAACTTGAGTGGTGGTCTCATCTTGATCCATCCTGGGGCAAATTATAAAACCATGATCTTCTTCCTAAAAATCCTCTCTCCCGTGTGTAATTAGGGCTGATCATTTTAACTTCAAAATACTGTAATTTCATCTAAACAGGGAACAAGGGGCTGGGCCTTTGAAGTTATTGTTGTTAATAGAGTGCCCTCTGTGTCCACTGGCTGGTAAGTTCTCCCCCTCTTTCCTTCTGATGATTGTCCTGAAATGCCTACAGGAGTCTGGGACCCTTCCACTGTAGTTGGGATTTGAAGATAAGCTCAGCCCATTTAGCATCTACGGACCACATATGCTCAACAGAATCTGCTATGTTCTAACAGATGGCTGGTCACACACCATGAAACAACTTTAGAATAATTATGATATAATAATGAAATTTGCTAAGAGAATTGATCTTCAGTGTTCTGAACACACACACACACACAGGGTAACTGTACGAGGTGATGGATGTGTTAATCAGCTTCTTAGTGGTAATCATTTCACAATGAATATGTGTATCAAGACGTCATGGTGGCTATCTTAAATATGTGTGATTTGTAATTGTCACTAATACCTCAATAAAGTTGGAAAAATAGTCAAGGGGGAAAAAAACAGCACATTCCTTCTCACAGAGGGTCCCATGGCAATAAGCCCTAGATTGGGAGGTACCTCCCTTTGCAAACCTGCAACTGTTTTTATCCCTGGCAATAGCTGGGACCACCTGGAGGGAGGGGCTTAAAATGCTGATGCCTGGCCCCACCCAACACCAATTAAATGAGAATCTGTAGGGAGGATCTTGGGCATGAAATGTTTTAAAAGACCCCTTGTGATTCTTTTTCTCATTTCATATTTTTCTTAGCCTTTTCCAAATAATTAAGACAATAGATACCAAACAGACACAGAGGCCAACTGAAGAACACTGTATTTTTAAATAGTGTTGTAAATATACAAAAACAGGTGAGGCAAGATCTGGTCTCCAAACACATACAAACAAACACACCAAAACAAAGATGGGAGTCTCACACTTAGAGTGAAAGGTTAATAAAATAGGTACTTGTCACTCTGTTTTTCTATATGCTTAACAAAACACTGTTGAGATCTTGTTCCCATGATGTGTTGTCCCCAACTGTGAACTGTTTGCTAATCTTGTTCCCAGAATGTGCTGTCCCCAACTGCCAAACTGCAGGATGCACTCCTTCACTGGGTTGCAGGCAAACTGCTCACTCACCCTGACCATCAATGAACTTCCCTCCCTGCCCTCTCCAAGAAAAGTATATAAGCTCTGCTCAAGCGGTTCTCAGGGCTCTATCTCTCTTTGCTATAGAGAGAGCCCTAGCATGCTGGTCTCCAAATAAACCCACCCTTCTGCTGTTGCATAAGACAGTCTCCTGTGGTCTCTTACTCCGACATTTCGCAGGACCCTTACAAGAGTACTGTATTTTCTCAAGAGCAAAACTTTTTTTGACATAAAATACTATACTGGAAATAAACCCCAAACAAATTTTGTAAATAGAAAGACTTTTTACAAAAAAAAAAATTTTTTTTGGTTCATTTTTGGTGGCATTGGGGATTGAACCCAGGGCCTTAGCATGTGCTAGTCAAGTGCTTTGCCAACTGAACCATATCCCCAGCCTGTAAATAGGAAGTTTGGGGTTTTTTAAAATTATTTATTTATTCATTTATTAGTACTGGGGATTAAACTCAGGAGCACTTGACCACTGAGCCACATCCCCAGCCCTATTTTGTATTTTATTTAGAGACAGGGTCTCACTGAGTTGCTTAGTGCCTAGCTTTTTGCTGAGGCTGGCTTTGAACTCACAATCCTCCTGCCTCATCCTCCTGAGCCACTGAGATTATAGGCCTGTGCCACCACATCCAGCTGAGGAAGATTTTCAAGATCAGAATTTACATAATATAAAAACATCTGTCACAATGTATCCCACTGTCTCATCTGCCGTTATGAGAATCCAGGGGTGATTTAAGGTGAAAAAAAAGAATTTGCTAATTAAAGCATTATTTTATCCTGAGACCATAAGGCACATTGTGAAACCATGATCTTCTTCCTAAAAATCCTCTCTCCTGTGTGCAATTAGGGCTGACCATTTTACTTCAAAATGTTCATTTCATCTAAATAACTTTAGGCCAATAAAGCAATAAACCATTCTTTTCAGCAATAAACAGAAATATCAGTGCAAGTAAAATCTGAATATTTAGCCATTTAAATTGATACTGAAGTTGCTTACTTATATCCATATAAACCTAAATAAAATCAATATAAATTTAATATTTAATATAAATAAAAATATAAATATAAATATAAAATTTAAATTCAATATAAATAATTATTTCTGAAGCAATCTTTTTTTTTTTTTTTTTGGTGATGGTGGTTGGTGTTGCTAGGTATTGAACCCAGGGCCTTGTGCATGTGAGGCAAGCACTCTACCAACTGAGCTATATCCCCAGCCCCTGAAGGAATTATTAAAGAAGTTTATTTTATATTTTTATCAACAACATTCTATTCAATTCCATATAATATTAAATATAATTTTGGTGATTCTGTTTCACACATGCCAAATATGTACAGGGATATGAGATTTGAGTTAGAAGAATTATTTCTATTGAAATAATTCAGGGCTGGGCTTTAACTCAGAGGTAGAGCACTTGCCCAGCATGTGCAGGGCCCTAGGTTATATTACATCTCCAGCACTGCATAAAAAAAAAAAAATAGGAAAAAAAAATTAAATAAAAGATTTGGTGTATAAATTTGGTCTCCTGAGAAGTGAGCAGGGTTCATAAAATCACCTTTAGTATGATTAGCCACATCACAAGATTTATCACAGAGCATTCTGAAGGTTCTTACATGCCCTATAAATAAAATACTGTGCCTCTTGCCTGTCAAAATTGAGTGCACCAACAGTAGATTCACAGCGGTGTGCAGAGGCCAGCTCACACCAAACCCCGTGGGCTGATTGTTAAACCTTCAGGAAATTTAGCTGGCCATGGTAGTGCACACCTGCAATCCCAGAGAATAGGAAGGATGAGGGAGGAAGATCTCAAGTTTGAGATCAGCCTGGGCAACTTAGCAAGACCTTATCTCCCCATTAACTAAAAAGGGCTGGGGACACAGCTCAGTGGTGGAGTGCTTTCCTAGCATGCATGAGGCCCCAGTTTCAATCCCCAGTGAAACACAAATTCAGGAACTGAAGCAGATTGTTAAGCCATAGTAAGAGTTTTTTAGGGCACATACCTTCTCCCCAACCAGGCTAGCAGCACACCACTCACTGTCTACGATAGTATTTGTGATTTAGCTACTACACTCATATTTTGGAAAGCACTTTCTTCCAACCCCTAACATGCCCAAAACTTTGCCTGGGTGCACACCCAGCTAAGGTAGGCCCACATGACAAAGGCCCAAGCATCCCTCTCCCTCCACAGCAGTGTCACTTGTAACTGACAACTTCCCCTGGTCCCTAGGACACCCATTAAGAGAGGTTTTTCTCAATGAATATATGCCTCTTCACTTGGAGCATGGATATTTGTTTTGTGACCAAATACTTCTTAGTGTATTTTTCTTTGTAATAAGTGAACAAAGGGCTGGGGTTGTGGCTCAGCGGTAAAGCTCTTGCCTAACACATGTGAGGCACTGGGTTTGATCCTCAGCACTGCATAAAAGTAAATAAACAAAATAAAGGTATTGGGTCCATCTACAACTAAAAAAGGCCAACAAGGAACTCCAGGAGGCTGCACCAAGATCACCCACACTCTCCCAGAAATGCCAGGAACAAAGGGGCCACAGGACTCAGTTTTATGGTACTGTCAGTTTTCCCATGTGCATGGATAGATACTCAGAGATTATGCGGAATGGACATCTCATTGTCTCTACAGAGGGTGGCCATGTCTTCTGTAGTCAGTGCCTCCGTGGTTCCCCCAAGAATGCTAACACTTGCTCAACTTGTAGGAAGTAGGCTAACCACAAATGGTACCATCCCATTTATATATGAAGTGTCAGAGCTACTCAGGAGAGGCGGATGGACAGACAGTCCAGCTGGACCCTTCACATAGTATCTGCCTCCAATTTCCTAAGCTCAAAAAGACTGTTTCAAAACCAACAGCTCGAGATGTAAACTTCTCTTTTGCTTCCAATCTCCTTAGATGCTTTTGTTATCTTCAATTGTATGCTCTGGAGCTAGACCAGGGGCCCTCCCCACCTGGCTCTGTATCTCTGCTCTTCCGGGGAGGTGGTTTTGGGGTGGTTTCATTCCAGAGTAGGAGAGAAGGGGTCAGGCAATTGCAGTTGAAAATCGTGATTCTGGCCTTTCTGGGCCTACATGTTTGCCAAGAAGCTTCCCTGTTTGGAATACTCGCCACAACTCTCCCAGGTGCATGAGCCTCCCAGGTACTGGTCAGTGGAGCAGTCTGTCTACCACTCAGTAACCAAGCCAGACACCATCCCCTCTGCCCAAGGGTTCCAGGTGCAGGAGTGGCCCCCTGGAGAGCCCAACCACTGGACTTTTATTTTTTCTCCCCTTGAGCATCAGAGGTGATTCTGCCTCCCCTCTTCATTGATCTGCAGTGTTCTCTGCAAATAAGAACCTCTGCAGGATGATCCCTGTTTTCAAAGAACAAAAGGTACAAAAAGACTTGCCTTCTTCTGGGCAGCTGGGCTGTGATCCTTTGGGCTTTCGACTGCTCTAAAGGTTTCGTTGGCAGAGCATGGTGGTGGCCCTTCCTCTGCAAGGGGCTGATGACAAATACTGCTTGACAGCAATCCAGGAGATGTTAGTGCTGTTAGTGTCCTTCTCAGAGCCTAATGTGACCTGTGGAATGCCCGTCCATCTTGTTTGCTCACCAGCTGTTTTCAGGAACCTCACCAGTGCTCCAACTTTCTCCACCTGGCATAGGACATTCGAGATGGACAGGGCAGAAACGCATTTGGGTGTCCTCTCTTTTCTGATAAAATCTGTCCTGTGATGGCCACCTTCCCTCTAGCTCTCAGTTCTTACTGCCTATGTCTGCCCAAGCAGGAGGTGGCAGCAGTAACTGTGCCCTTCCATGCTTTTGCCCAAGTCACTGACACCCCTGTTTCAAAGACGTTGGCCCACTGGTCCTGCTCCTGATTCGGCTTCTCACCCTCCCCCACAAATTGACACTTATTTCAGAAGCTGCTCTTCTGGGCAGCTGGGCTGTGATCCTTTGGACTTTTGACTGCTCTCTAGGTTTGGTTGGCAGAGCACGGTGGTGGCTCTCTCTCTGCAAAGGCCTGATGACAACCTCTACTCCAAAGGTGTGTGGGAGCCTGGGGTTCTCTGGAAGGCAACAAGGTAACCCAGAGTGACCCTGAGGCACAGGGTCAGGGAAGAGACCTCACATGCAGTACAGGTCAGCCTCTGCTGCCACACCTCCTTCCTCAAGCCAAACCAACAGCCTTTGCATGTGAAACACCTTCCTGGTGGGAAACGGACCCTTCTAGCTTTGCAAGCAATAACCGAGCTGCAGGGCACTCTCCTGAAGGAGCCAGAGTTCGCTTTAGAGGGGGCTGCAGGAGCACCCCTCCCCTATGTGAAAGAAAAAGTTTTCTTTCCTCACTCTGACTTCTCAGCCGCCTGGCTCACCTCCTGTTAGTTTGAAAGAGAGTCAGGATTGTCCTGATGGAGTTGAAGAGGGTAGGAGTTTTCGTGCTCATCATAGTGATGGGCTGCGTGCCTGTCCCACTCCCCCACCCCTGACATCATGGCCCTGAAGTCCCCTCTGGGCTTCATGGAAGTGCTCTTGTTAGGTTGTAGTGACACTAGACTTCAAGGGCTAAGGCAACGGTGAAGCTGTCAACCCAGAGTTGTGGTGACACCCATTTAAATTTTTCTTTGTATTTTTATTTTTAAAGACAGCTTATGTGATGAATTATAAAAGTTTGCAATTACTTCATCCTAAATTAAATTGGGAAAAAATGGGTTTAGTTTCTACTAATGAGAAACTGCAGATTAGGAAAAGACTGATGTGGGAAAAGAAATTCCTTTCCTCGGTGTCTATAGTTCAGCTCTTTCTTTGTTACATTTAAACTGTATCCATGGACATCAGTCTGTTTTGGACTCCTCTGCTAGTGTTAAAGATGTAAATAAGGGCTGGGGATGTGGCTCAAGCGGTAGCGCGCTCGCCTGGCATGCGTGTGGCTGGGGTTCGATCCTCAGCACCACATACAAACAAAGATGTTGTGTCCACTGAAAACTAAAAAATAAATATTAAAATTCTCTCTCTCTCTTAAAAAAAAAAAAGATGTAAATAAAACTATTAATTTGGAGGCTGGGGTTGTGGCTTAGTGGTACAGTGCTCGCCTAGCACGTGTGAGACACTGGGATCGGTCTTCAGCACCATAAAAAAAAAAAAAATTAAATAAATAAATAAAATAAAGGCATTGTGTCCATCTACAACTAAAAAAAATTTTTTTTAAAAACCCATTAATTTGGACCAAAAAAAAAATACAAGTGACAATAAATATGGGGGAAAAGGTTCACTCACACATTGCTGGTGGGACTGCAAAATGGTGCAACCACTCTGGAAAGCAGTACGGAGAAAAAAACTTGGAATGGAACCACCATTTGACCCAATTATCCCTCTCTTCAGTCTATACCCAAAGGACTTAATATCAGCATACTGCAGTGACTTGGCCACATCAATGTTTAAAGCAGCTCAATTTACAATAGCTAAGCTATGGAACCAACCTAGGTGTCCTTCAACCTAGGTGAATGGATAAGTAAAATATGGTATATACACAATGGAATATTACTTAGCCATAAAGCAAAATGAAATTATGGCATTTGCTGGGAAAGGGATGGAACTGGAGACTATCATGCTAAGTGAAATAAACCAATCCCCCAAAATCCAAACACTGAATGTTCTCTCTAATATGTGGATGCTAACACGCAATAAGTGGGTGGGGAGAATAAAAGTTCATTGGATTAGACAAAGGGGAATGAAGGGAAGGAAGGAGGGATGGGAATAGGAGAAACAGTAGAATGAATTGGACATAACTTTCCTATGTTCATATGTGAATACATGAACAGTGAAACCCCACATCATGTACAACCACAAGAATGGGATCCTAAGTTATACCCCATGTATGTATAATATGTCAAAATACACTGTACTGTCATGTATATCTAAACAGAAAGATCCCAGGCAACTCTGCTCACCAGGGGTCAACCCTTTGAGAATCACTGAAACAAAGCAAAGAGAGAACAATTTGTATAATTCTTTGTGTTTCCTATTGCGTTGACTAACAGGTTAAGAAAAGGGACATATGCATGTATGTCAGAATACATTCTACTGTCATGTATATCTAAAAAGAATAAAAATTTTTAAAAAGAAAAGGGAAATAGCATTTGCCTTTCTACAATTATGCAAGGTAGTCTTACTTAATACTTACTGTACCCTTAATGTTACCTCATTTTATGGATGAGAAAACTGAAGTTAACGCTGGATGAAATGCTCAGAGTTTTACAATGAGGTGAATCTGGGACTCAAATGCAAGTTTGTCCAACTCCAAAATGTAGATTCCATTTGTTACACTTTGCTTCCTACTAACAGTGTTTGGCCATAATAATTTAATGAATTTTTTCCAGAAATTCAGTTATACAGAGTTCAGTCCACTGGTCTAGACCAAGATTTTGTGGTTCTTTTTTTTTTTTTTTTAGATTTTTTTTTTTTAATATTTATTTTTTAGTTCTCGGCGGACACAACATCTTTGTTGGTATGTGGTGCTGAGGATCGAACCCGGGCCGCACGCATGCCAGGCGAGCGCGCCACCGCTGAGCCACATCTCCAGCCCAATTTTGTGGTTCTTTGAGCCTCATATTCCTCCTATTACCCACCTTGAAGTCTCACGGTGAGAAATTCAGACAACACACTTAATCCACTTGGCAATGGCAAAGGTTAGGCACATAACACTGGACGGCAGTGTCACTGTCCAATAGCTGTTTGCTCCTCTTCCTTAATGCCATCACTAATTTTAAGTGACTCAGAAAATATGTTCCTCTCCTTCTCTGTGTCAGCCACATTAACCAGAACTTATTCTGAACATGTGTTTGAGCTGTCTGTACGTCTCCTATTGGCGCCTATTCTATTGAAGAGTACTGTGAATAGCAAATAACATGTAAGATGCACAGAATCAGTTAGCTAGGAAGTAAATATTTATTGAGCATCTACAATGTGCTAAGCCTGGGGATAGAGTCATGAGGCAGAGTCCTTCCTGAAAGGATCTTACACAATAGTTCTTAACATCCAGGGCCTCAAGCGAGCTAGGCAAGCACTCTACCACAGGAGCTGCATCCCCAGCCCTGCACAATCATTCTTACTGCTTTTTTTTGAGGTGGCAGGGATTACCCCCCCACACACACACTGCTTTCATAAAACCCCTAGCACTGCCTTTCCAATACTGCTCTGCTTTACTGTTTTGGATTCTGTTTTCATTATGTTGTCTGGGAGTCAGTGAATTGGCCGGGAAATTGAAATCCTGTGTTTGGACTCCCAACAGCTCAGTTTCCACCCAAATGGACTTGCAAATGTGCTTCTAGCAAAGTGCTTCTGGCTGGCTTTATCACCTACGATGCTGCAGTTCTGCATGTGGCTAGCTGCCACTCACTCCCAAGGCAGCAGAAGCTGGATTATTGTAGCAACTTCCTAAATGGTTTCCCTACTTATCCTTGTACTCCCTAATAGTTTATTTTTAACCATGACTGTCAGAGCGACTTTCAGGAATTGGGAATTGAACCCACAGGATGATTCTTTTAGTATGAATGAGTCAGATCATGCCACTCCCTTGTTCATAGCCCCCTCTTGGTTCCTTATCTGACAAAATTCAACACCCTTAAAGTGGTCTACAAGCTGCACGTGAGTCCCTGTGACCTCGCATATTGTTTGAAGAGTACTCTGGTTACCGCTGTTTACTGTGAAGTCCTTGCTTCCCCGAAAGCTGAAGTATAACACAAGAGAAGCATGCCCGGGCAAGCGTAGAGTGGACAGTGGAAGGCTTTATTAAAGGAAAGCAGAACAGACACTCCCCACCTCAGGAAGAAGGGAACCCAAAAGGCAAAATCCGTGGAAAGGGGAGGTCTTCTTCCTTTTATATCTAAGTTCTTCTTTTCTCCTCCCACCTTCCTGTTTTGTATTCCCCTCTATTCTGATGTGATGGGGGATGCAAGTGGGAAGGCCAAAAGGTGGGAAACAGGTGGACCAGTGGGGCAAGGCTGAGTGATCTGGGCAGGAAGACCTAGGATGATGGTTTGATGAACCTCTCCCTGTTCTGCTGGGAGCTGCTTCATTAACAGGGGTCCGGGGCCTTGGGGACATTAACATTTCGGTAGTTCTGGTGAAGTTCTGGTTTGCCAGGCTTAGATTGGACTCCATTTTCTTTACTAGACTCTGGATTAGACCCGATTTACCTAACTACACTAACTGCCTATCTTTAAATCTGGCTTCATTCCCCCGCCCCCCTAATCTGAGGAACTCCTTACTGCTGTAAGGAAATGGGACGATGATGATCGTCTGGCTTCTTCAAGCTGGAAGGGGGCGGCGTGCAGCAAGCAGATTGGAGTTCCCCCTTTAAAAATCGGGTCTATCGAGTGGTCCAGTAGAGAAGTCCGATTGAGAAGCAACAGGCTAGAGGGCCATTTGAGTGATGGGTGGTCTATAAGAGAAACGAGAGTTATTAGTCCTGGAATAAGGTTAATGCAACAGTAAATGCCACAGCATAGGAATATGCCAACGAGTCTGATGACGGCGACAGAGACTAACAATGTTTCCCACCAGGAGGTACCAGAGAACCAGGAGCTAAGAATTGTTCCGGTGATAAGGTTGGGGAGGACATGGCTTCTACCTGAGCATGTAAATCTTGAAGGGTATTAGTCAACGTTGCCAGAATTGTCACGAGATGTAAACACAACATTCAGTTTTAAGAATGGCACAAGGTCTGCCTTGGGCTGCAGTGAGGACATCTAAGGCTATCCGGTTTGGAAGATGGCCTTCCTCATAAGTGTTACTTCAGTGATAGGGAGAGAAAAGCTTTCCTCCACCTCGCGGAGGGCAGTGTGGTATAATTGTTTAAGGTTTCCATGTGCCACATAATAAACAGTGAAGCTAGATGATCATACCCACCAACATAGACTGTCCCCATCTATGTTTGAGACTGGGGAGGTTTGCTGGCTGTTCTACATTTGGAGTCCATCTCCCTTGCATTCAGGGATACCCAACAATAATACATCTCCCTATGCAGCCTGGGGAAAAGCCAGGGCCATAAGTTAGTTTCATATACCCATTGAGTTCCATTGGGTGCTGGCCAAATAATTCTAGGTCTAGAGAGCCAGACTGTTCCAAACTAGTCATCGGCTTGTAAAAAAACACAATTTGTTGGCATAGTGACTCTGGGGTCCATCCTAATTCTCGAATAGCATTAGGCCACTTGTCATAGGTATGGTTTCGTTGTTCCCAACAGATTGGGGCTTCTTGGTTTAAATGCCCAATAGTGGGAGTGAGCCATAAATCTCCGTCCCAAATCTGATAGTAACCATCCTTATACCTGTGACATGTTGACGGTGAAAGGCGAGAATTAGATGGGCCTATATGGGATTTTAAAGTCTGAAGGTTGGTCTGTTCTAAAGTGAAAATCTGGGCTGGGGATGTGGCTCAAGTGGTAGCGTGCTCGCCTGGCATGCGTGTGGCCCGGGTTCGATCCTCAGCACCACATACAAACAAAGATGTTGTGTCCGCCGAGAACTAAAAAATAAATATTAAAAGTTCTCTCTCTTTAAAAAAATTTTTTTAAAAAAGTGAAAATCTTTCCATGACCTGGTTGTGATAAAGTTTCATTTATAGGCCATAAATGAACATTGGGATGAGAGACATTTTGTAAAGAAGATCTTTCTTCCTTTTTGGGGTCGTACATTTATCCAATCATTTCCTTGTAAGTGGGGGATACCCACCAATGCAGTCCAGGAGTGCTGGAAAGGGGTAATAGTTCACATATCCAGCAATTATCTTTCTGTAACCTAGTGGCATATTGTTGGCCCCACATCAGAAAAGAGTTATTCTCAGTGGATCTGCCTATAGTCATAAAGAAAGAGAAAGAAAAGTTTACACATCACCATTGTCTGTGTGAAAGAGCTATTTTAGGTCCTCTATTGGAGTATAGGAGTATCCTTCCTCGGTTCCTTGGGAATGAGAATTAGTTTTCTCTACCCTTCCTGAGGATTGAGGTCTCCAAAGCTGCTCCATTGTCACTCTGTAGGCTTCGAGGCAACCCAAATTGTGGGATTATTTCTTGTAATCCTTAGCTAGGGTTTGGCCAAACAGGTGAGGGCTAAAATCCCTGGGGTAATACTGTCCAGGTTAATTGAGATCCACTATCTGGTTCCTCAAAGGCAAATAGATATTGCAATCAGGAGTCTAAAGGTATACAGAAAAAGGCATCTTTTAAATCCAACATAGTAAACCAAGCAGTGGCTGCTAGAATCTCGGATAACCGAGTATACGGATTAGGAACCACAGGGCGGAGAGGAACAATTGCTTCGGTTAATTATTCTGAGGTCCTGGACTAGGCACCATTCCCCATTGGGTTTTTGAATTCCTAAAATGGGTGTGTTACACTGGGCTGTTGCAGGGCGCTAAAAGTTTCTGTCCTTTGAAGTTCTAAAGGATCTTTAATAAGCCCTTTTTTTTTTTTTTTTTTTTTTTTTTTGCGCCTCTGGGTGTAGGGGACATTATCTCTGATGTGGAAAAACAGAGGGATCTTTTAAGACTATTTTGATTGGGACTGCACTTTTTGCCCGTCTGATTTTGCCCTCAGTGGCCCTCACTTCAGGGTTTAGATTACCTTCTAATAAAGGCAAACATCATGGTCCTTGTGGCCCCAAATTCACTGTAATGGACGTCTGAAGTTTTGAAAGTAAGTCTCTTCCCAATAAAGGACATTCTGGGACAATCAGAAATGCATGAGAAAACATCATCCTGTCCACTTACAACTCAGTGGGGGTGTAAACTTCCTGGTAATAGGCCATCCAGACGCTCCTTGACTGGTACAATATTAGGGGAAAGAGGTCAGGGTAAGAAGTGAGTACAGAAGAAGTGGTGCCAGTATCAAAGAGGAAGTCAACCTCTTGGCTCCGTAGGGAGAAGCATGCCCAGGGCTCACAGAATTGACCCTGGGCCCATCAGGCCTGTCCCTGGAGACAGTCACTCCTCCAGTGATTGCCTTGATACTTAGGGCAGGGCTTTGGGGGTGGTCGTTTTGCCCGTGGGCAATCCCGTTTGAAATGTCCTCCCTCTCCGCAATGGAAACAAGTCCCTTTTGGGGACTGAGGAGCATTTCGTCTGCCTCCCTTTTCACCCTGGGAGCTGACTCTAGCTCTAAGAGAGGATACCAGGGTTTCGGTCCTTTTTCTGTCTCTGCGCTCTTTCTCCTTCTTTTCCTCTAGGTCTCTATTATAAAAAATGGAAGTAGCAAGCCGGAGGATGTCATCTAAAGATTGACCAGGGCCATATGCCCATTTTTGTAACTTCCTCCGAATGTCTGGGGCTGACTGAGTGATAAATTTGTCCTTTAAAAGTAGCTGGCCCTCTGTGGATTCAGGATCCACGGTGGTGTGTTTTCTCATTGCCTCCCTGAGTTTCTCCATGAAAACAGCAGGGCTTTCCTGGGGGCCCTGAATGATTTCCGAAATCTTCGAATAGTTAACGGGCTTTTGCTTGATTCTCCTGAGGGCCTCAAGGACCAACATTTGGAAATGTCTCATTTTCCAAGCATCCTGTTCATCATTGGGGTCCCAGTTAGGATCGTTTCTGGGAACTGCCTGTGCTCCGGATGGATAATTGGGTTTGCTCCTGGTCTGTGCCGCTGGGGCCTGAGCAAGGTACAGGTCATCTCCAAACAGTTCAGCTGCTCTTAGGGCGGCTTCCTTCTCATTGGAAGTTAAAGTCTGGTTGAGTAATAGCATAATATCTTTCCAGGTGAAGTCAAACACCTGGCATAGGTTTTGAAATACCTCAATATATTTATCTGGATCCTCTGAAAATCTCCCTAAGTCTGTTTTTATCTGTCTTAGGTATTGAAGGGAGAAGGGGGTACGTGTTTTGATGGGTCCAAATTCTCCTCCTGGCATCTCCGGGAAGAGTAATACATTTGATCTGACTATTATGTCTAATAGAGAGAGGCCAGGGTATGGGAGACAGGAGGGCCACTGCTGGACAGCAGCAGGGGATGGAGATTTCATGGGTCCTCCCAATTCTTTCTCCTCAGTAGGTGACTCCTTAAGATTTTCTCTCTTCATGGCAGAGATCACAGCCAAGTCTACTTTACATTGTTGGCATAATTTGGGGTTTCCCCTTAGGGCAAAGAAAGCCTGCACATATGGCACCTCACACCATTTCCCTTCCCTTTTGCAAAATTTATCCAGCTGTAAAATTGTATGAAAATTGATACTTCCCTCTGGTGGCCAGGATTCCCCATCAGGGAGTTTGTATTGAGGCCAGGCCTGGCGGCAGAAGAAAATGAGGCGCTTTTTCTTGAGCGTCTGTGGGTCAAACTGATCCCAGTTTTTCAATATGCAGGTGAGTGGTGCACCTGGCACACTGGAGAGAGAAGCTCCCATCTGAGTGAGAAGAGAAAAAAAAAAACAGGATTCAGGCACCCGTGTGGGAGAAAACTGTTCCTATTAGGGACATCTCCCTAAGCTTGAGCTTCTTTATGGTCCAGAAAACCCATCTCTCTCTCATCGTGCTTTGCCAAGGTTGTTTCTGGCCTCCTTTTGAGAAAGTGCTAGGGACCCAGTTTGCCCTGTGCCAGAGACCCTGGGAGGATTCAGATTTAAATGCCTCCCTCTGGCAGCTTAAAGAGAACACAGCATATTTTAAGCATCGGAATGGTAATGGGGAAATTTGAAACAGACTAGTGAAACTTACCTATGCACACGATTCTGGGGCCGGTCCCAGCAGGGGATCGAGGGGTCCTGAAGGAGGAGTGGCGTCAGAGAGACTGGAAGACAGGTTGCAAGTTATGAACAGCCTCCAGAAAAAAATCTGCTGCCCCTAGAGGAGTCTTTATTTTTATGCCTTTTTTACAGGTATTTTTTCAGGTAGTTAATGGAATAGCCTCAAAACCCAAAACTTCTTTGATTTACACGATTTTCAAGAGTTATAATCTTTTCTGACATAGATTGATTACCTAAGATATTGAGTACATTAAAATATTTTCCTGTAACCTTAGCCAATCATGATTAAGCTTTCACATTTTTACCTCAATCACTAGGTGCTAGACTACTCAACTAGACTACATGTCTCCTGACCTATTATTCACTTTTAACTTTAGCATACCTATAATTATTTCATTAACCTTTAACCTTAAAGCACATCTCTGATTATTGGAAAGCTTTCTTACTTCTAAACTAAAATCCCAATAAAACACACTTAAAATAGTGAAAGTCTATTACTTAAAAAGCCTACTACTCTGAAATATATCTATATTCATTTTACATTATTTTATTTTTAGTTTCCAAGGTAATTTCCCTTTTTCATATGACCTATTTAACTGCTTTCTTAAAGAGTTTCCTTGATCCTAGGTCAAAGCACACCAATTCTTTTGTCTTTGTAATCTTTAACTAAAGGGCAGGCTTTGCACCTCAACCCATATGTCATTTATATTAACTGTGTTTTCCATTCTCATCATGAATTCCTGTGTAAGGCAAAGGAGGGGCTGTTGGTGGGGGGAATGTATGTTGCACAGATTGAGGCTTTAGAATGGGGGGGATGGGGGGGCTTAATGTAAATTGTTATGCTTTTCACAATCTTTTCCCCATGAATTTCTTTTTTTTTTTTTTTAAGAGAGAGTGAGAGAGGTGGGGGGGAGAGAGAATTTTAATATTTATTTTTTAGTATTTGGTGGACACAACATCTTTGTTGGTATGTGGTGCTGAGGATTGAACCCGGGCAGCACGCATGCCAGGCGAGCGTGCTACTGCTTGAGCCACATCCCCAGCCCTCCCATGAATTTTTTGAGGAATTTGTTTGTATCCTGGGAGACACTGAAACACCTTGTGGCATGTCTTAATTATATCCTTAGTCTCCTCATTCTGGGAAATTTCCTACAATCTCAGGCAACCCGTACTTTTATGATTGACTGACATATGCCCTATTATCCATATCATGAGTATTATAAACAAAACACTTAACATTCCCTATGATTCTGGCTTCCAGATGGTGTGGCCCTGCCACAGCATCCCCCCTGCTGTGACCCTGTCAGACAGGGGGTGCAGGAATGCCTTCATTAGCATGAGGGGAACCTGGGCACCTTCTTACTAATCATCCCATGTCTCTCTTAGTCCTACCATTTTAATTGCTAGTGTTTCTGACCGGTAAAGGAAGAGGAGCATCCAGGAGGAAATGGAGGCGGGGTTGGGAGTGTTGCATGGCCCACAAGGAAGCAAATGTAATTGGGGCTCTCCCTCAGTGCCATTCATCTACCGATCACCCTAGATACCCCTTAGGGCTGTCGGGAGGGGGTTCAAGAGAAAGGAACCAAACTCCTTCCTCTACCTCCACGCCTCCAAGGCAGATGGGGACTAGGGACACTATGTACTCAATGCCAATTGCTCTCCTCAGCTTTGGCAGAACCCAACATGCCTGCTCCGTATCAAACAGGTGATTGAGAGCTGCTGACAGACCCAGCCTGATTACCTCTTAAAATTGGGAGCCATCTCACCACAAAGACATGAAAAGCTAATTTCGGCTTTACTATAAATTACTGCAAATTCTGAACTAGCTTGGAATGCCTGCCTGTGCCTGACTTTCCCTGACCAGATAGCAACCCTCTCCGAAACTTTGGTGATGCCTCACAAATCTTGGCCTTCCCTAGCCAGATAACGAATCTCTCTGAGGCTTTAATGACCTTCATAAATTCTGATGTTGGGCCAGCAAAAAATATAAACTAGCATTTGTGTTATGCTCGTCAGAATCTGTAAACCCTGAAAAACCAGCCTCTACCTTAGAGCAAAGCCTGTCCAAGGAAGGGGCGTGACCCTTCTCCTTGGAATGACCCACAGAGCACTCCTAGGCACAGACCCACCCAGCTGAGTTGTTTATCTACAAATAACAGGAGAGATCTACTGCACCAGGTGTCCCTGACTCAATCAGGCTAGGTGAGGACCCATAGCAATCCCCTAGCAGCCACCAATCAGCATGAGACAAGGAAAATACCTGGGATGCCAGATGACCCTCCAGTAATTTATGGTGGTTGATAACATGTTGGGAAACCATGTAGTTCAGCACATACTCCCCTCGTGTCTTAAACCAATCAGTTCAAACGAATCCCCCTCTGGTACTAATCAATCACCCTTACCCAACTTGTTCCCCCCAGTGACTGTGCTAATCAATGTTAAGAGTTGTTTTATGGTTTTCCCTCGGGGTGTGATGATTTGCTAAGAGAAGCTATGGTGTATGTGAAGTCCCTGCCTTCCCCAAAGAGTGTATGAAACTGCTGCAAACCCTGGGCTCGGGGCCTCTCAGCGTCACCAGTTGCTGTGTGCGTGGAGGACTGAGCTAGCTCGCAATAAACACCTCTTTGCTGCTTACATCGGTCTTGGTCTCTGGTGGTCTTTTGGGGGTCCCAAATTCGAGCATAACACCCCCCTTTGTGTAACCTTCTGGCCTATAAAGTTGGGCTACAAGAAAGCTTCGGGGTTGTCTTGTTCCCACGGTTTTTGGGTGGGAGAGGCAGCCCGGCCGGTCGAAATAATAAGCTTGCTTTAATTTGATTTTAATTGGAGTCAGTGGTCTTTGCGTCCTGGTCTAACACTGCCTTTGACCCGAGTCTTGAAGAGTGGCGGCTGCCCTAGCTGCGTTTAAGTAGCCATCGGGTGCCCACGCCATCTTTCAGAAAGAGAGAAAGATGCACCTCAGACAAATGTGGGGTGCATGGGGAGGAGCTTACCTCGGCAGGATCTCAGTGGAATCTCCAATCTGTTACCGCTGTTTACCGTGACGAGTCCTTGCTTCCCCGAATGCTGAAGTACCACACCAGAGAAGCACGCCCAGGCGAAAGCGGAGTGGAGAGTGGAAGGTTTTATTAAAGGACAGCAGAAAAGACTTCCCCCAGGAGGAAGAAGGGGACCCGGAAGGCGAAATCCGTGCAAAGGGGAGGTCTTCTCCCTTTTTTATCTAAGGTCTTCCGTTGTCTTCCCACATTCCGGTCCTTTGTGTCCCTCTATCCTGCTTGTGATGGGGAATGCGGGTGGAAAGGCCCAAAGGTGACAAAGAGGTGGCCTGATGGGGCGGGGAGAAGAGATCTGGGCAGCAAGGGCCTAGGGTGGTTTGATGAGCATCTCTGCTTCATTAACAGTTCTTTAGGACAGACCTGGGCCGTGAGGACTTTAACATTTCAGTTTCCCAGTGGTAGTTCTGGTTTTCCCAGGCTCGGATCAGACCCTATTTTCTTTATTAGACCCAATTTACCTAACTAGCTATCGCTAAATCTGGCTTCACCCTCCCCTCCATCCCCTCTGTTCCAACTGATAACCCCGGTTACCAGCGACAAGTCCTGCTTCTTCACATGTTGGAGTGTAGCACTGGAGAAACACACCAAGGCAAGCATATAAAGCAGGGTTTGTTTAAAAAGAGGTAACATAGACTTGAAGCCAGATTTAAAGTTAGGTAGTCAGTGTAGTTAGGTAAATCGGGTCTAATACCGAGTGAAATCTAAAATGGAGGCCATGCTGGGAATGACTCAGGGAAAACAGGACAACTCATGGAATGTTAATAAAGTTCCGAAAAGGCCCTAGGCCAAAGTCCACCTGGAAGAAATGTTAATGAACAGACCCCAACAGATTTGAAGACAGCCCATCCCAAAGAAATGTTAATGAAGCCCAGGATACAGCCCCCAACAGATTTGGAGATAGCCCATCCCAAAGAAATGTTAATCAACAGAAAACTTGACTAGGAAATGCCCAGATTACTTCTTTGGCTCACCTGTGTCCCAACCCTTCCAACCTACATTCCATCACTGAAAGAACTATAAAAAAGGGAGACAACTGCACTTCCACGGATTCCACCTTTTGGGTCCCCTTCTTCCTCCGGGAGAAGTCTTTTCTTCTGTCCTTTAATAAATTTCTAATTTCTACCCTGACCTTGCCTCGGCGTGCTTCTTTGGTGTTATTCTTCAACATCCGGGAGCAAGAACTCGTCACCGGTCAACAGCGGTAACAGACTTCTCCCAGGAAGGAGAAGGGGGCCATAGCTGGTATCCTAGTATCCCAAGCAGCAAGGGGGTTTGCCTTTTTATATGTCCTAGGCTTCCTTTGATTCCCTATCTCTCTCCTTCCTGTGTAGGTGACTAAGCCCAGGAGATGCCCAGGTGGGTTGGCCAAAAGGAGAGAGAAGCAGATGGGGTGCAGGGACCAAGTTGGAGTGATCTGGGCGGGAAAGGGGTGTAATTAACACCCCCCTGTAGGGAGGGACTATCCCTGAGACAGGTTACCTTAGCAACAGTTTGGAGCAGGGGCAGGTTATCTTCAAAAGGGTGGAGGAAGGGCTCTGGAGGAATTAACATTTCAATTCCCCCATTCTCTGGCTCCACCTTTATCTCTCTGCCTGGCTGATTCTAGTTTCACAACTTTACTGACCTCCTTGCTCTTTCTGGACTTTGCCAGGCGCACTATTTTATTTCAGACACCTAGCACAGTGCCTGGTACACAGTAAATTTTGTCCCTTGCACGACTCTCCTACAGAAGCCAGATTGACAGATAGGTAGTTAGTGTAGTTAGGTAAATCGGGCCTAATATTGAGTAAGATTTAAAAAATGGAGACCATTATCGAATGGAGTCGGGAAACCAGAGCAGCATTTCATTAACATTAAATTGAAATGTTAATGTCCCCGGGGCCCTGAAAACGTCCTAAGGAACTGTTCAAGAAGCAGCTCCCAGAAAACAGGGAGGTGCTAATCAACAACTGCCCCAGGCCCTTCCTGCCCAGATTACTCCTTCAGCCCACCTATCTCCCACCTTTTGGCCTTCCCACCTGCCTTCTATCACTGCAAGATACAGGGAAACAAAGGACAGGAATGTGGGAAAACTAAAAGAAGAATTTAGCTATAAAAGAGGGCAGACCTCCCGCTTCCTCAGGTCCCCTCTTCACTGGTAAACAATGGTAAACAGCGATAACATTACCCTGAACAGATTCTTACTGTGTGCCCAGTGCTGTGCTAAGTGCCAAGTGGATCTATAATCCCATCATCTAGCAGTGCTGTGAGGGGAACACCATTATATAGATCAGGTACTAGAGATTTAGTCTAAATACCTAGTTCAAGGTCATATAGTGGGAAGTCTTAGAGGTGCACTTGAACCCACCTAGCAAGTCTTCAGAGCCTGTGTGCTTCACCCCTTTGCTGCAGTGCACTGAATCCTTGGTCAGGAGCCCCCAGCTCCAGGAGGCCTTCCTGACCCTAGCCCAGGCAGCCCAGGACCACCCCACACCACTGACAATCACAGAACTTTCTTGCTATGATGACAGTCTGTGTGTCTGGCTTCCCTTTAGACTGTGAGTTCTGCCTTATTCATGTTTTTTCCCCCCTCAAGCCTGGCACACAATAGGTGCAGAGGATATTGGTGCAGGAAGGCGGAGCTGCTTGTATCTTCCAGGCCCCATGGATTGACAGTGTCTGTGCAAGAGCCCCATGACCAATCAGCTGAGTCTGTTGCAGGGAGTAGGTCACATGGGTATTTGTCCACCTTCATCCAAACACAGAGTAGAAACTCAGCAATTTTTTGATGACTGGAAGGATACAATTACTTCTTTAAGGAATTGACTTGAATGCTTTGGTCCACTCAGGGAAAGACTTTTTTTTTTTTTATGCATCAAAGGGAGGCATTTAGAAGAGAAGCATTTTGCTATGGGGCTCATTGCAGAGCTTGTTATGATAAATTGCTTCCTGATTTATTGAACAGAAATCTGTGCAAAACTACATTTGTAAGAGGGGTCCGGCGGAACGTCAGAGGGAGAGACCACACACAAGAGACTTACTCCATGCAATTGGCAAAAGGGGATTTATTGGGGATCCATTCCAGCGCGCTGGGACTCTGTGCCCACTCAAGAAGGGAGCGCAGCTCAGAGCCCAGAGCAAAGATCAAGCAGAGCTTAAGTACACTTTTTGGGGAGGGCGGGAGTCTTTGCATACATCAGAACAAATCATCATGAGGCACGGGGAAATTGAACAACAACTCTGAGACGTGATTGGCACATTCATTGGCGGGCGAGGGTGATTGGTCATTCGAAAGCGGGTTACACATTCAAACTGATTGGTTCGGGCCCTGTGAGGAACTGCACAGGGCCCTAGGCTAAATGGCCAGTAGGGCGTTGTTTTAACTATCTCAGGAATCTGGGTGTAACAGAGGAATTTAATAATACCTAATCTTTTACATTCAAGCTTTCCAGCTTAGAAACTTTACCCTTTCACATTGAAAGAATGTGCTTTTGCCTACAGTAACTGAGGGTACAATAACACCTACAGGTTTTAGTACAGCAATGCCCATATGGGTACAGACAGCTACATAGGATCCTGGGATAAGTCAAGGATATTCTTGGGATATTGATATTTTATTACCTCTCAGACATAAATGTAACTTCTTATAATTTAAGAAGAAGATCATCTACATTGAGAGATGAAATGAATAAAGATCCCAGTTAACTGAGGGTTCTAATAGAATAGATTGCAGTTGATTATTTTTTTAAAAAATACAATCTTGGGTTGGGGATGTGGCTCAAGCAGTGGCGGGCGTGCTCACCTGGCATGTGTGCGGCCCGGGTTCGATCCTCAGCACCACATACATACAAAGATGTGTGTCCGCAGAGAACTAAAAACTAAATATTAAAAAATTCTCTCTTTCTCTCTCTCTCTCTCTCTCTCTCTCTCTCTCTCTCTCTCTCTCTCCTCTCTCTTTAAAAAAAAGAATTAAAAAAACAATCTTAAATTGTTGTTAATAGATGCTTATTTTATTTGTTTACTTATATGCAGTTGCTGAGAATTGAACCTGAGAAACTGATGTGACTCCATTTTTGAGAAACCAGCCTTTACCTCAGAGCAAAGCCTGTCCAAGGAAGGGGCATGACCCTTGTCCTTGGAAAAACCCACAGAGCACTCCTAGGCACAGACCCACCCTGCTGAGTTGTTTGTAAATAACAGGAGAGATCTAAGGCACCAGATGTCCCTGACTCAGTCAGGCTAGGTGAGGACCCATAGCAACCCCCTAGCAGCCACCAATCAGCATGAGACAGGGAAAATACCTGGGATGCCAGATGACCCCCAGTAGTCTTGGTCATTGATAACATGTTAGGAAACCATATAGTTTAACACGTACACCCTTCAGGGATTAAACCAATCAGTTCAAAATGAATACCCCTCTTGTACTAACCAATCACCCCTACCCAACTTGTTCCCAATAGTGAATGTGCTAATCAATGTTAAGAGTTGTTGTTTGATTTTCCCACGGTGTGAAATGATTTGCTGTGTGATGTTGTGACACATAGAGTATCCCCCCAAATCTATAAAATCTCACTGAACAAAGGACCGGGACTCACTCCCTGGGACCACCGTGTCTGAACGGTCGTGAGTCCAGGCTCGAGCTTGCAATAAAGACTCTTGTGTGATTGCATGGGATTCGGCTCCTGGAGGTCTATTGGGATCCCACAAATCTGGCATTACAAACCCAGTTCCTCACACATGCTAGGAAAGCACTTTACCACTGAGCTACAACCCCAGGTGCTGACTTTTGCAAATAGTAGCTATAAGAACACTTTGTGACCCAGACGCTTGTTGCTCATGGTATAAACCAGAAACAGTTCCATCTGTTGTAACCAATCCTGAGCTGTGTCCAAATATTGTAACTATTTTGCTACTGTGTTACTTGACCATTGTTCTAATAAGTGGAGTTTAATTTTAAATATTGATTTTTTTTTTAGTTGTAGTTGGACACCATACCTTTTAAAAAAAAAAATATTTTTATGTGGTGCTGAGGATGGAAGCCAAGGCTGCTCATGTGCTAGGCTAGTGCTCTACTGCACGCCCTGGGAGCCACAACTCCAGCCCAAGTGGAGTTTTAAAATCCCCAGCACTTGGAGATCTTTTGTTCTATTGAGGGTTTTGTGGGGCTGCTATTCTTTGTAACAAGGTTTGGTTGAAAGATAAGAACATTGGATGTGCGCAGGTGCACAAGTGCTTTCCTTAGAGCCAGAAAGCTTGTTGTGAACCCTGCACCTGCAAAACACCATCCTTCCAAACAAAGGAGAGTCGGAAGTGACTATCCCTCAGTCTCACCAATTCGTTCAAACCCAAGAAAACAGATTCAAATCAGGAACCTGAACCCCACCCAGAGCCAATTCTTTTTGAACAATAACTTTTATCAATGCCTCAGGGACATTAGGAGCTCAGTTCTATTTTAAGTAGCAAGGTTGGAGATTAATGCTGTGGTCAAGTTTAATAGTGTAATTAATTAATTAATTATATTCTACCTTTATTATTTTAAAAGATTGTGAGGATTTATTTTTTTTTTTACAGTTTTAAATACAGTGAAAATGAAAAATTTCAGAAGAGAGTTGGAAGCCCATTATGTCCAAGTGGGAACTGTTTGCATATGGATAAATATTTTAATCATGAAATTTGACTCTGGGCTTCTCAGCATTCAGGGTCAAAACAGGAATGGTGGGCCATATAAATTTCATTAGAAGAAGAAGAGGAAGAGGAGGAGGAGGAGGAGGAGGAGGAGGAGGAAGGAGAAGGGGGAGGAGGAGAGAGTGAGAAGCAGCAGCACTTTTTCTTTCTTTTTTCTTTTTTTGCTTGTTTGTTTTTAAAAGAAGCATTTTTAAAAATATTTTTTAAATTGTAGATCCAGAGGAGTTTGCTACCACTGAGCCACAACTCCAGCCCTAAAAGAAGCACTTTTATTTGGAGAAGCAAACATTCACCTAGCATTGCCCCATGGGAAAATTAGATTTCATAGGTCCTCGTGTAAGGATTTGGGGTAAACTTCTCAGAGATGTCTTCCAGTGTGTTTTTGCAGGAGCAAAAATGGTCTGGGTCTTACTACGAAAGCATGAATCAGTTATGGAGAAGAGTTAATTAATAAGTAAGCTCCCCCATCAGTGTGATTCCACGCCACATTGATTTTTAACTTTGATTCAGGGAGGAGAGCTGGTTGCTCATCATGACTCGATTTCCAGAAAGATGGATTTTAGAGACCTTGCCAACACAGGCACCACAAACCAGCCAGCTTGAGTTAGCCCCCAGAAAAACCCCCAGATCTTTTCCCCCGGTTGCTCAATACTGTATTTGCCCTATGTGATTCTGTCAAGAGAGAAAGTGAAAATAACCAGAAGAGTCTTGGCCAAGGGCGACATAAACATTAGCACTGACTTCAGAGGCTCAGCAGGAGCTTCAGTTTTTGGAAATTCCCCGTGTGCACAATTTGGCACTTCCACCTGGAGCGTGGTCCCGCTGGGAACGGTGGAAGACAGCCAGACCAGGCATTTGGTAAGAGTCATCCCTGCTCAAAGTCAATAATCCTGGTCCTGAGCAAGCTGGCCCAGTTCCAACATTTAACTTTGTGTATAAAGATTTTTCTGGCACACTTTGACTGGGAGATGCAATTAGCTTGTTTTTCCTGCCTTCTCTCATCAGGTTGTTTTGCAACAAGCTGCAAACATCTGCATTGCATTGCCTATGGAGAATATTTAGCAGCACAGTAACCCCTATCGCTCCTGCACGTCAATTCCAGGGGAGCTGCTAAATTCTCTGGATTGATAACCAATGCCTCTTGCAAAAGAGAGGGTACTGAATTAAATGCAGACATCATATCTCCTGCTCTGGCCTTCTTAATGAGACAGTTTTCTCACAGAGCCTTTGTCTAGCTTTGGTGTGAGGGAATGAACTGGGAACAGCTCCGTGATGGATTCTTTTCAGCTCTGTGTCCTTTGGAGGGCACAGGTTCCCTCCTAGGGTGCCAAGTAAATGGCAGGGAAGATGAGCAACAGTCTAAGACAGAGTACATTTATGGTCAACAGAGGGGCATGAATTGGCTTTGGGAAGCAGGGGCTGGGGCTGTCCCCTTGCTTTCAGAGTCGAGTCAAGTCCAATGATAGGAAGTGAGCTCCCTAAATCCCCCCTCCCCCCGTGTATTAAACTGGTGCATTCAGAGATGCCCCTGCACTTCTGAGCATGGCACCCATGGGGTTTTCCCTGTCTGTGTAAGGAAAGTGATTCACCTCTCTGCTTAATTTCTCTTTCTGACTCCTGGCTCTAAGTCTTGACTTTGCCTTAAAAAATATATCGGAAATGGGTATCATTTAGCTGAGCGACTTACAGGGAACCAAATATCTCTGTAGCTCTTCCTTATATGGTACTTACTGTGTCCTAGTCTCTCTTCTAAGGACTTTCTATGCATTTACTCATTTGATCTCATAAAGGTTCTATGAGTTGTAGGATGTTGTTTTCCTCAGGACTATGGAGAATATTTAGCAGTACAGATGAGGAAACTTGGGAACAGAGAGAGTAACTTGTCCAAGGTTGCACAGCGGTAGGAAATCTGTAAAACCTCCAACTTTGCTCTTTCAAGATTGTTTTGGCTGTTAAGAGTCCCTTGAGATTCCATATGAATTTAAGAATAGGTTTTTCTATTTCTGTGAAAACCATAATTGGGCATTTTGAAAGGGAATGCTCTGAATCTATAGATCACTTTGGGTAATATTGGCATCTTAACAATATAAAATCTTCCAATCCATGAATAGAGGATGCCTTTCCATTTAATGGTATCTTATTTAATTCATTTCAGTAGTATTTTGGTAGTTTTTAGTGTACAAGTGACTTTCTCAATTAAATTAATTCCTGAGTATTTTATTCTTTTTAGTGCTATTATAAATTAAATTGCTTTCTTAATTTCCTTTCTGGACGTTCCTTAGTCATGAGTAGAAATGCAACTGATTTTGCGTGTTATTGTGTGTCTTAGACCTTAACTGGATTCATTTATTAATTCTACCTTTTTCTGTGTGAAATTTTCAGGGTTTCCTACATATATGATCATGTCAACTCTGAACAGAGATAAAATTTTTCTTCTTCCTTTCCAATTTGGATGCCTTTTATTTCCTTTTCTTGCCTAAGTACTCTAGCTAATATCTCCAGTATATTTATTTTAATCTGTTGTTGAATTCAATTTGCAATTATTTTGTTGAGGACTTTTGATTCAAAATTCATCAGGAATATGAGTATGTAGTTTTCTTATAAGGTCTTTGTCTAGCTTTGGCATGAGGTAATGCTGGCCTCAAAGAATACAGTGGGAAATGTTCCCTCTCTTTGATTTTTATTAAAGACTTTGGGAAGAACTGGTGATCATTCTTCTTTAAATCTAGTAAAATTCACCGGTGAAAGCATCTGGTCCTGTGCTTTTCTTTTTTGGTAATTTTTTTTTTTTTAAATTATTGATTCAACCTCCTTATAATGAGTATAGGTCTATTCTGGTTTTCTATATATTTTTTATTTAGTCTTGGTAGGGTGCATCTTTCTAGGAATTTGTTCATTTTGAGGTTATCCAAATTTGCTGGTATATCATTGTACATATTGATTGATTGATTGATTAAATGAACCCAGGGCCTCATGCATGCTGAGCAAGTGCTTAACCCCTGTACTCCACCCCTAGTCCAGTAATTTTTAATAATTCTTTTTAGTTCCATAAAACCACTAACAATGTCTCTTCTTTAATTTCTTCTTTTTTTTAAAAAAAATGGCTTTATTTTGTTTATTTGTATGTGGTGCTAAGGATCGAACCCAGTGCCTCATGCATGCTAGGCAAGCGCTCTGTCACTGAGCTATTGCCCTGACCCTCCTTCTTTAATTTCTGATTTTAGTTATTTCCTCTCTCTTTTTTTCTTAGTTGATCCAGTTTGTCTGTGAATTTGACTATTCTAGGTACCTCCAATAAGGGAAATCATATAATATTTTGCCCCTTTATGTCTGGCTTATTTCCATTTTTTTAAAAAATTGCATTTTCTTGAAACTTAGACATGTAGAAGGGATATTTAAGCATTATATAGTTATCTTCAAAGATGATGAAACTGAGGAGGAAGGTGATTACTGACTTGATTCGGGTCACAAACTAGTTAGAGGCAGGGTAAGGGCTGAAGCTCAGGTCTCCTCTCTCCAGCGTGTCTCAAGTCCTCTACAAATCTGCAAATTGGCAAAAGCAAACAGATACAGAACAGCCACAATCATTAGGCTTTGGTGATAAATTTAGCTGTAGAACCTTATTTCCCCTAATTTTTAGGTAATAAAGAGAAGAGGATGATGGAATTTATCATCTCTAGATTCTTAGAAGCAACTACTAGCTCCTCCATGTTTAAGATCCCAAAGTCCCAGATTCCAATCCTGGCTCTGACATTCCCTTGAGCAATGCATTTAATCCACATTTTTTTCAACAATGAAAATGTTGATAATAAAATCTACCTCACAGGGTGTTATTATCCATCTGGCACCTATTGGGTACTTATTACATGAAAGTTATTGATGGTGATGGTGGTGGTGATGATGATGATGATGATGATGATGATGATAGATAATCAAGGAGATGAAGGAAGAGTTAGACTGTGGTTCCCCAAAACTGCATTGCCCTTTGCTCACTTGAAGCCAGTTGAGATCTGCCTGGGGGATTCTGGCCAGCAAATTATGAAAGCTTGCTTGATCAAACTCTTTTCTCTGCTTGGCAATATGAAGATACAAATGTGTAACTGATGGGGGAAAATATGTAAAAGTGTCACGTGGGACTCACCTTTCTACTAAACTTCAAGGAAGAAACCACCTGCCCCTGCACTGTGGTGGTCAACACAGGAGGAGAAGCCAATCCAAGAGCCAATGGTGTCATGGAGTAGCCTTGAGAGACTCACCTCCCAGCCATCACCAGAGAGAGGCAAGAGTGGCTTTATCCAGCCAGACAGCCTTAGCTCAAGACCATCTGGGGATGAGCTGCTCACTCTGGATGGTGCTGCTTGATAGAAAAAAGACCTGGAGATGAAGCTCAGTAGTGCTTATGAAGCATGTGCAAGGCCCTGGGTTCATCCCCACACCATAAACCAAACCAAACCAAACTCCCCAAACTGTCTTCTCTTGGGATAAAAGCTGCTTCTCTGAACTTTTTGGACCTTCTGCCTATGGAATAACCCAGGGGAACTTCATCTCCTCCACCATACGATAGAGATTTAAATATTTGGGGACAACCATCATAACCCCCAGAAGGATCCTTCCATGAGAGAGCCGTTCTCTGATACAATTCTTCTACTTCCTCCACAATGCCTAGTAGGTGCTTGGTAGGTTGAATTGGTGGGTTAGTAAGTGAATGAATTATGATGTGTCATTCATCTTCCTCATGACCTTGGTCATCCTTCTTTGGACGTGCCCCAGTGTCCATCCCAATGTTGTTCAAAATGTGGTTTCCTGTATTGGACACTAGGTTCCACATGAGTCTGAGCCATCTGGAGGCCAAGAGTTGGTACCTCTTCTTTGCAGAACACTTTGCTTCTGTTTGGGTGGCTAAAGGTTGTGTTCGTTTTCTTGGCAGCTGTGTCCAGCCCACTGTTGACTCATCCTGGGCTTAAGATCAGCAGAAATGCCTAATGCAACTTAAACATGTTGATTGCCAGTTTCCCCACCAGATTATTAAAGGTAGAGATTTTTGAAAGATGTAAAAGGGTAAAAAAAAAATCAATCATTAACATAACTAGTATTTATCTACTTTTGTACTGGGGATTGAATCCAGGGGTATCTTTTTTTTTTTTTTTTGTATTTTATTTTGAGACAAGTTCTCACTGAGTTGCTTAGGGCCTCGCTAAGTTGCTAAGGCTGGCTTTGAACCTCTCAACCCTCCTGCCTCAGCCTCCCGAGATGTTGGGATTACAGATGTGTGTTACTGTGCCCAGCACTAATGTTTATTTCTGTCTTCTGTTCTACTTGTGCATTTATAACTTTTTGCAAATTTTAGAACATATATTTCACATCATCACATATTCTTTAAAGCTTCATTTCATATTGAAGGCATACAAAATCATAATGGAAATACAAAATTCACTCAGTGAATTTTACGTTAATATTTTGTTAGGTAACTTAACCCTCTTGCTATTGTTGAATGCTTTGCTTACTTTCACCATCTCTTTAAAATAATTCCATGATAACTATCTTGGTATGGAACTCCTTTTTAATCTCTCTGATGTTACCGTTTATACACCCTATTATACTGTCTCCCAACATTCAATTTGGTTTTGTTTTTTCTTGATTGTTTCACACTTATCAAAATCTCTATAAACTTTTTTGTTGTTGTTGTTGTTCTAATATAGTTAAACATTCCTCTCAGCACTGAATTAATATAAGTAGGTGTTGTGTCTTTACTAAAAGTATCAACTGGACAGAGCTTCCCATTAGAACTTTCTCTGGGTTGATATGAACCACTGAAGAGAAGGGAACTTTTACTTTTCTCCTGTTACATTCTTTTTTTATAACTTCATTTTGTTTATTATTATTATTTTTAATGTGGTGCTGAGGATCGAACCCAGGGCCTCTCACGTGATAGGCGAGTGCTCTACCACTGAGCCACAACCCCAGCCCTTGTTACATTCTTAACATGCTAGAATTGACATAAATAGAAATAACGTAGCATAAGTCTGACTGCAGCCAAAGCCTACATTAATCTGATGCTACATTTAACTCCCGTCTTATTTTTTATACAGAACATACATTGATCTGTATTGGATTTGACAAAATCTACATTACTAAAAGGTAACACAATTAGAGCTTTTATTGAATTTGACAAATTAAGTTCTATAGTATCTAGGATATCATATAAGAAATAGCAAATACAGGGGAAACAAATCATCACATGTAGAGTCTCCTGGCAAAGTGGAAACCATATCTCAATTGTGCAAGTGAGGTCTAGAGGTACAGCACATGAAAACAAAACAAAACAAAATCCAGAGAAAATGCATTTACCTTACTTGTGTGAAATGTTTTTCCTTTTAGGGGGAAGAAGAGGTAGTCAAAAAGCAGGAATTCAAAGGCAGGATGGCTTCTCCATTTCAAGATGGTAATAAAGATATTTAATTCATGGCACTAGGGCACCTTTGAGAAAAAGGATACCTTAACCAGAGTGGGCTTGTTGCATAATTTTTTTGCTATATGTACAATTTTGAAGTAATGAAGCAGATGTAAAGAATAAGTTCATTTTAACGGTGGTTCTGTTTTTCTTCTAGGGCTAGATATGTTTTAGCATCACAAGAACATTTTCCCACAATTTCTAAGGAAACATCCTCTTATTCTTGAATACCTTATACAAAGTAATCATCAAGAATTTTCTCTCCAGCTGGGCACGCCTGTAATCTCAGCAGTTCAGGAGGCTGAGGTAGGAGGATCTCAAGTTTAAAGACAGATTCAGCAACTTAGTGAGACCCTTTCTCAAAATACAAAATTAAAATGGCTGGCGATGTGACTTGGTGGTTAAGTGTCTCTGGTTCAATCCCTGGTACAAAAAAAAAAATTTTTTTTCTCTCCATACAACTATACAACTGGTATCTCTATATTTCAGGTTCTTTAGTGCAAGGGCTTATGAAGAAGGTTTTGATTCCCTTATTCAAAGGACAGCAGGCACCAGTATATATAATCTATGAATTTATAGTGAGCACTTCAACTCTTATCTGCTTTTTGTTTCAACTGTCTATTGTTAAGCTAAACCAATGACAACCTTCTCTTATTGGCTGCTCCAATCCATCTCCTTCAGGAGATGATTGTGTAAATACCCATCTACAGTTCTTCGTTGACTTCTCATATCATAAGGAAAAACAAAGACTTCATCAAGTTGTCCATATTGAATTTGATCTTTAGCCTTCTCTTCAATCCACGATTCAATAGAAATTTTGTTTTTGAGAATTATTTTCCTTAAAAACAAACAAACAAACTCGATAGTTAATCCCAAGGCAAACAAGATGGCAGCAAATTCAGCTAATCCAAAGGAAAACAACTGGCAGAGGATCTTTCTGGACTTTGCTCCTATCAGTTCTTACTATGTTCCGCCTGAGGGAGAGCCGATTATAAAGCTGCGTGTACATAGTCATAAAAAATCCAAAGTGGTTATGATTGCTGTATGTATATAGGTGACTCTATGACCAGTGTGATTCTGCAATCTGTACAACTAGAAAAATGAGAAATTATACCCCAATGATTCAAATGTATGAATTGCCAAGATCATTGTAATGTCATGTGTAGCTAATAAAAAAAAAATAAAGTTAAAAAAAAAAACAACACAAAGTGGTATGTGTGGGTACAACCCAGCAGTGCCCAAAGGAGAAACAGTGTGAATCAAGCACGACCTTGGGAACCAGGACCATTGTTGATCTGAGGACACTGATGGTCCCTCTTCATCTGCTACACTTTCTGCAGGGATGTGAGCTGACGCCTTGTGTGTTTGGCAGACTCTGTCATACTGGAGACACATAGTATCCTGAGAATTTTCTAATATCCACCCCAGAGGAACAAAGCCCGGACCAACAAACAAAATTATAAAGAATCTCCATAGTCTAATTTATTGACATGATGAAGTTCACACTTCCTCCAGTTGTCAAGATCACAACACAATCAATCGTGGCCATTGCAGAACATCCTGCTATAGCACCCAGGACTGTGATGGGGCCCCAGCGACAGCCTCTTTAATTCTTAGAGTTTTTTTTTTAACCTTGATAAGTAAGCAGAATGTACCCATTTTGGTAAAGAAAAATGCCTTCCCATTACTAAAAGAATTATAGGCTTTTCTTTCTCTGTATGTATGTTTCCGTGTGCAGGAGTCCACATGTGTTCTTCTAATTGCCACGCCTTTGGGTCATGGGTGTAATGCGGATTGTGCCATTTTCACTGTTAAGCACTCAGAGCTCTTAATCTTAATTAGGAGAAATTATAAATATCAACAAAGGATATGGAAGAGCCAAGATTAAAGTTTGGGAAGTCTTTGTTTTTCCTTATACTGGTTTCAAACCAGTATCTTGGTTTGAAACCCAACCTCAGTCTGCTCCCTGGTTCCTGCACCTTGGCCATCGCATTTTTGGGGTGGCCCGGAACCAACTTTCTCCTCCTTGAACACCTCCATCATAGGCACCTCAGTCCAGAGCAAGCAGAAGACAGACTTGGATTGCCAGGGGCTGGACTGTGGACCCTCTCGGACCGGTGTGTTCCTCTACCAGCAACCTTGCTACTATTCTCCCTAGCTCCATGGTCTTAGTAAGTATTGGTATCTGGGAAGACTTCTCACTTCCTTTCTTCTTCATGATGGTCTTGGCTAAAGTTTGGCAAACTGTGGTCTGCAAGGCAAGTTTGGCCCACTACCTGTTCCTGTAAATAAAGTTTTATTGGAGCTCAGCCATGTCCATTTTCCCCCATATTGTGCCTGGCTGCTGTTGTGTCACAAGGGCAAAAAATGAGTAGTTGTGATAAAGACTGCATGATAAGACATTTACTGTCTGGCCATTTGCAGAAAAAGCTTCCCAAGCTTTAATCTTGGCTCTTTTATATCCTTTGTTGATATTTATAATTTCTGCTGGGATTTTAATTGAGATCGCACTGAATTTTTAGAACAATACCAGATTGCAATATTATGTTTTCCTAATTTTTTAGCTTGTGTCAGTTTCATTTTATGATTTTAATATAGGCTTTGTTCATCTTTTTTTTTTTAATATTTATTTATTTAGTTAGTTCTCGGCGGACACAACATCTTTGTTTGTATGTGGTGCTGAGGATCGAACCCGGGCCGCACGCATGCCAGGCGAGTGCGCTACCGCTTGAGCCACATCCCCAGCCCTTGTTCATCTTTTTAATAGATTTATTTTTACATACCTGATTTTTGTGTACTATTGTGAATGGTATTTTTAAACTTTTTATTTTGAAATAATGTCAAAGAAATATTGCAAAATGAGTAGTAAAATAATTCTGTAAACCTTTCACTCAGATTCCCTAAATGTTAACACTTGATTACATTAGTTTTTTCATATTCTCTCCTCCCTCTTACACACATACTCATACACATACACACACACACATACATAAACACACACCATTAGTAAATGATATTTTAAGAATCTTATTTGACAAATATTGCTAATTATATGGAAATAAAATTGATATTTTATACTGACTTTAGCTAGTAACTTTGCTAAATTTCCTTGTTAATTCCAGTAATAGATTCTTTAGCTTTCTTACATATGTATTTATGCCATCAGGAAAAAAAAAAAAAGGCTTTATGGTATCCTTTCTGATTTTTTAAAAATTTCTTTTTCTTGACTTATTGCATTGACAAGGAGCCCAAGTAAAATATTAGAAAAATGTAGCAATAGAAGTTATTTTTGTTTTGTTCTCAAACTTCGAAGAAAGTATCTAACATTTAACCACTAAATTTAACGTTAGCAATAAGTGTTTCATTGATATTATAAAAGATATTAACAAAATACCTCCCAAATCAAATACCCATCAAATAAATTTACACGGCAATGAGAAAGAATGTATGACTTCTCTGTTTAGCAATATGACGCATCTTGTGTTATAACAATGACCTCAGAAAGCCAGAAACAAACAAACAAAAAGTATATTTTGCATGATGGACGAGGACAGGCAAAACTAATCAGAATGGTGGCTTCTGAAGCAGAAGATTGACAAGAAAGGGCATGAAGGAGCCTTCTGGGGAACTGGAAACATGTCATATCTTGATCTGAATGGTGAGCACAAAAGTATATAAGTATAAAATTCACTGAGCAGGGCTGGGAATGTAGTAGATGTGGTAGAGTTATTGCTTAGCATGCTTGAGACCCTGCTCAGTCACCAAGAGTTAGGGTACAAGCATACATGCATGCGCACGTGCGTGCACGCGCGCACACACACACACACACACACACACACACAATGTCCTGAGAAGTGTATATATGACTAATACACCTTAATAAAACAATGTTAAGTTGTGCTTTAGAAGAAAATTCCAAGTTCTGTGTGCTTTATATGGAACTACAGTGTTTCCTTCAATGGCAGCTGCAACACAGCTGGTCCACCTTTCTCCTGTTTACCTCTGGCATTCTCATGAAAGGTTTTGTCAAATGTCTTTTCTGAGATTCAGTCACACTACATCCATGGAGTGCTTCTCAAATTTTTTCTTTCTTTCTTTCTGCCCAGATCTTGTACAATGATTATGTAGTCCAGTTTTTAAAATATCTCTACAGCCAAGGAGACTTGTTGTGCTTTATTTTTACTAGGTTCTATTAGCAAAATTGCAGGCTTTTGGACTATGCTTTTGTAAACTCCTGGAACTGCTGACAGCTGCTGGGGCCACCTTCCTACACGGCCTGAGGGTCATTTCTCCATGCTGATCCCCTTTTAGAAAAAGGAAAAAGCTGATCTGCAAATGTCTTGGAGCCTTTGCATTGGTCTCTAGGACTTCAGGCACTCATAGATCATCTATTCAATGATCAGTCTAGAAACTTTCCAGGGTTGGGTGTTAAGCTCTCTGGTGCTCAGAATTCCCATCTACTCTAATGACATCACACACATACACACACACACCCAATAAGTAAAAGCCCCACCCAGACTTTTGCAGACTGGTAAATTCCCGCCCCCCACCCTTTTTTTCCCATGAGCCAATTCAAGTTCGGCCACCTGCTAATTGCAACTGAAAACGTCCAAACTGATACAGAAAAAAAAAAAACAAAAAAAAAACCTTGAGAAATTACCATATGGAAAGCACTTTAGTCACTGACATGTGGATCTTAAATCAACCTAATGAAGCAGACACTATGCTACTCTGCCCCCTAATTTGTGAGGAAACTTGAGGTCCTGAGAGAGCAAATGCCCTGCCCCAGCTTGGGGAGCAGTGATTTGAGTTCAGATCCTCATTTTCCCTCAATGCTGCTTTTTCTTCCACAGCTCACTGTCGCCCTCTTAACCACCATGCCCTTGAGCGTTCTGTGCTGTTTTGAGACCTTCTCTTTTATGGAGACCGGCATGAAAACAGATGTTGAATAGTTCTGCATTCTTTTCATTGTTCCTGACCTAATGCCACCTAGCATCTCTAGAGCTGTTGTCCAGCAGCCCTCTTGTTCCCCTAAGGGTCCACAGGATGCCATGAGATTAATTAATCATCAAATGGTTTGGGAAATACTTCTCTTAGAGTCAGAGGTGCTTTGCACTTCAAAGGTTCTGGTGCAGTTTGCAGTAAATACCCTGTTTGATTTCACTTAACCCAGTGTTTCCCAAATCCGTTAGCCACAAAACCTGTTTTGGGAAAGAATCATTCAAATTTTGATGAGATACTAAATGCTCATTGGGACAGCTTGGGAAATGATGAGGCAGATCAACTTTGTAGGCCTATATCAGAAACTCCACTGTCTAGCCCTTAGAATCTATTTATCTAAGCTTTGGTGTATCAAAGGAGCCTCCTCACAGGATGCTATCAGAATTCAAATAAGAAGCAAGAGCCTTAATCGCTCCCAGCTGCTGGTAGTCCTTCTGTGATAGACACCTAGACACACTCCTCAAGTCAGGATGCATCTAATCCTCACTACAGCCCAGTGTGGCAGACTCTGTTGGATTATATGTGGGAGAAATGATGTTTTAGTCAGCTTTTTTTTGCTGCTGTGACCAAGAGATTTGACATGAACAATTTTAAGGAGGAAAAGTTTATTTGGTGGCTCAGGGTTTCAGAGGACTCAGTCCATAGACAGCTGGAGCCATTCCTCAGGGCCCGAGGGAAGGCAGGGCATTATGGCAGAAGTGTGTAGCAGAGGACAGGAGCTAGAAGGAGAGGGAGAGAGAAAGAAAAAGAGAGAGAGAGGGTGCTCCCCTCACCCTGGACAAAATATAAACCCCAAGGGCAAGTCCCCAAGGACCCAGCTCCTCTGGGCCTCACCCTACCTGCCTAGTTACCACCAAGTTAATCCCTATCAGGGGATTAAGGTGCAGATTAGGTTAAATCTCTCCTTACTCAATCATTTTACTTCTAAACTTTCTTGCATTGTCTCACACATGAGCTTTTGGGGGATGCCTTGTATTTAAACCATAAAAACAATGCTCCTGAGAGTTCTATATGCTCCAAGTGGGAATGCCAGGACGGAATCCCAGAGAGCCTGGGCCTAGAGCCTTACCCACTGCTCCATCCTGCCTCTCAGACAGGAGACCCTTAGCCTATTTTCCAAGCTTCTGGCCCTTCTGCATTTCCTCCTTCTTGCTTCAACTTTGGCTAATTTGTCCCGATGATGAACAATCTCTGAACTCCTACACGACACCGGAGAAGTGGCTGAAAATTTCACATTGGCACACCACGGCGTTTCCACCCCGGGTGTGGGCACGACTTAAGACAACATGTTCTTACCGCAGGCTGTGGATGAAGGGATGGAAGAGGAGCCCAGATGCAGTGAACAGACGCAGCCTGTTTTGCCCAGGACATTTGCTGGGACCAGCAGAGAATCCTACAGGGCCTGAGCTGGCTTCTTGCTCTGCATAGCTCCCAACCATCTAAGAATCCTCTGTGGCTTCCTTTCTTCCCTCCTCTCATCCTTGCTTTCCTCAATCTTTCATTTTTTAATAAGATAAATTTCATGCACGGTAACAAAAAAAATCAAACAGTATCAAAAAGTCTAGAATAAAAATTAAGCCTCACTCCCAAGCTCAATTCTCTCCCAGGCCCAGTTTCTCTTCCTAGTGACCCCTATTCTAGTGTTCTGTAATTCTTTTTGAGATTTTCAATACATAAAAGCATATATGATACTATTCAGGAGGCTGAGGCAGGGGAATCATTGGGCCCAAGTGTCCAAGGTCCACCTGGGCAACATAGTGAGATTCCATATCTAAAAGGAAAAAAAAAAAAAGCATAGAGCATATTGATGTGTTGCTGTCTTACTTTTAAGACTTAAAAATCTTCCTTGGAGGTCAATACATCTCAGTGCATAAAGACCTCTTTGTTCTTTACAGCAGCTGCAGGGACTCCATTATCCATTTAATGTAATCTAATGAAATTGTGTGGTTTTTTCCTGGCCATATCTGTCACCTGGCTTAGTTGGCCTTGCACAGGTATCTAGGTACACACCTACACATATATTTACCCAAAGGTGTGCCGGGTGGCTTTGAACCTGGACTCCATAAAGAAAATCAGAAGGTTTGATGGGAATGATGGAACCCAAATACTGGGAGGAAGGATGATATTCATATTCCTGCCTGGTAATCAAATCTGGACATGAGGGCACCTCCGTGGACAGCCTCTTTTCTCACCCTGAAAACTGGGCCCATACTTCAACACGTCCTGGAAGTGGCCAGCCTCACAGCCTGTACATCAGACAGAGCTAGGCCACCAGCCCTTTTGGTGGGGAGATGGGAAGAGGTTTTCCATACATTTCACATGGCCAGACTTTAGAAAGTCTGCTTTATTTCCCTGCTTTCTCTCTTTCCCTGAATCTTCCTCTGGCTCTCTCCTTCTTCCCCTTTATCTAGATCAATCCAGCTCTCTTGCTTCTTTACGTCCTCAGAGACACTGCCTCAGCCCACACAGCAGTGTTTCTGGGTATCTGTGTCTCTGGATCATCCATCAGAAACCCATTGCAGCTGTTGGCAATGCAGTTTCCTGAATCCCATCCAGGACTTGAAAGAACTAAAAAATGGGGAAGGAGGAACAGGAGCCAGTGTTGCTAGCAAGTTTTCAGGAGGTTAATAATTGCACTAAAGTTGAAGGACCAGATATGGAAGTTTGCCTTTGGCACCATTAATTGGAGACATGTGTTTGGAGCCAGGTCAATGGGTGGTCAAGTGGTACTAAGCAAGGTGGGTTATGGGTAAGAAATGAGCCATTGTGGTATGCTCTCTTCAGAAGGGGACCATGGCACAGCTGCACTAATACCCAGTGAAATCTCTCAGGTAAAGGAGAGCATTGCTCCTCTCTGCTTTGCCCATGGCAGACCATGCTTGGAGGCCTGCATTTGTTTGCCTTTTAGAAATGGAGATAGAGGGGCTGGAATTGTGGCTCAGCGGTAGAGTGCTTGCCTAGCACAGGTGGGACCCGGGTTCGATCCTCAGCACCACATAAAAATAAAGACATTGTGTTGTGTCCCTCTACACCTATAAAATAAACATTAAAAAAAATGGAGGTAGAAGTTATAGGCAGTGAAATGCACAAATTCAACTGTGCATCTTGATAGATTTTTACATAATTATATACATCTGTGGAAGCCCCATCTCCATCCAGGTATAGAGTGTACCCCCCTAATGTCCTATTTCTCAGATCTCAATACCCAGAGGTAGCCACTCTCTTGACCACTATTGGTTACTTTTGTCTGCTTTTGAACTTTATGAAAAAGGAATCGCATGAGGGTGTACTCATTGGTGTTTGGCCTCTTTGGGCCAACATGATATCTGTGAGATTCATCCATGTTTTTGCATGAAGAATCCATCTTTTAATTGCTAAAGACCATTTCTGTAAAGGGCCAGGAGTAAATGTTTTTGCTTCTTTTTACTACAGCAGTAAACATCATACAAATGAAGAATAGACTACAAGCACTCATTTTGTGGCCTGGAAGGAGTGTTGAGCTTAGGTCATAAGGTGGGCATGGGTAGTTTTAGTTGGCACTGTCAGATGGTGTTCCAAAGTGGTCATGCCAGTTCACACTCCAATAGTGAAGTTGCTTCGCACACCCTTATTAACACTTGGTATCATCAGTTATAGCCAATTGGGTGGGTTGGAAGTGGTATATCATTATGGATCTTAATTTGCATTTTCCTGATAACTAATGACTTTAAGCACCTTCCTAAATGTATGTTGACCACTTGGATATTCCATTTTATGAAACAATAATTTTCACTATTTTAAAATATGTATTCTTTTTCTTATTGATTTCTAGAAGTTTGATACTTCTATATATATGCAAATCCTTTGTTAAAGGTAAGCATGCAAATATCCTCTTTTGGTCTTTTCACCTTCATAATAATGTCTTTTGACAAAGTTTTTAATTTTAATGAAGTTCAACTTCTCAATCTTTTCTTTATGTTTAGTGTTTTTTTTTTTTTTAAAGAGAGAGAGAGAGAGAGAGAGAGAGAGAGAGAGAATTTTTTAATATTTATTTTTTAGTTTTCGGCGGACACAACATCTTTGTTTGTATGTGGTGCTGAGGATCGAACCCCAGGCCGCATGCATGCCAGACGAGCGCGCTACCGCTTGAGCCACATCCCCAGCCCCAATGTTTAGGGTTTTTTACACTCTAAGAAATCTTATTTTTTTTTTAATATTTATTTATTTTTTTAGTTCTCGGCAGACACAACATCTTTGTTGGTATGTGGTGCTGAGGATCGAACCCAGACCGCACGCATGCCAGGCGAGCGCACTACCGCTTGAGCCACATCCCCAGCCCTCTAAGAAATCTTGAGCTTCCTCAAGGTCTTGAAGATATTCCCCTCTTTTTTTCTAATAGCTTTTTTGTTTTTGCTCTTTTTAAATATACATGACAATAGAGTGTATCTTGACATATTATACATACATGGAGTATAACTTATTCTAATTAGGATCCCATTATTGTGGTCGTATGGTGTGGAATGTCACTGGTGTCTTCTAGAAGCTTTCTTGTTTCACCTTTTACATTTAGGTCTATGATCCACCTTGAATGAATGTTTTATGTTTGATCACACAAAATAGGTAGGGATCAGAGTTCATTATATTTCAAGTGGAAATCCAATTGTTACACAGTACCATTGAATGAAGATTATCCTCACTCCTAGTCATTTTGTTTGTTTGTTTTTTGTTTTGTTTTGTTGCTAGGCATTGAACCCAAGTCTTTATTGGTGCTAAGCATGTGCTTTATTGGTGTCTGGGGACACCCCAGCTCTGGAGCGTTAGTCTTTAGAAGGAATTTGAACAGCAGACCTGTGTTCAAATCTGGAAGTGTCTCTAGACTGTGAAGTCTGGGAGCAAGAGATGAAGGGGAGGGGTCCAGATGCCTTGGGCTGAAACAGTATGGACTTATCAACTCCGAGGTGGAGGGACACCAAAAGAAGGGAGATTGGCTCTTTCCACCTGTGAAATTCTCTGACTCCTTCTGGTGTCACTTCAAAGGATGTGACCCCACACTTTTCAGCTATTGCTGGTAAAACTGGAGATTTCCAAGAAACTACCCATGGGGGAGGAATGAGTCCAATTTTGCATTTTAAAATGTTTTCATTACTCTTAACATTACCCAGGCCAAATTTATTCTCCTGGAAGAAAACAAGCTCTCAACCATGAAAAACTTCAGCAAGCAATGCCACTAGCAACAGTAACTGGGGAAAGTCCTCTGTGTGTTTTGAGACACAAAACTGCTTATTTTTGTCAGTAAAAGAGAAAGTACCCAAGCTCAAGTTCTGCAGACATCAGACTGTGGACTAATATTTTCCAGACAGATGTCTTCTGTGCAGTGCTTTCCTGGACCACTTCCTGGGGCCTTTTCTATGGCTACATGAGCCCCAGGAGCCACTCTGCCATCTGCGACAGACAAGAAAGCCACTGCTATTTCACATTGATAACTCTGAGGATGGGGCAGAGAGTGTTAGTGATTTCTCACCATTTCCAGAAGAGAAGCACCATGAGTAGACTTGAACTTGGCTGGTGGGTACTGAGCCAGAGAGGGGGTGTACAATTGATGCTGGAAGAGCATTTCCTTCCCTGAGTCATGGCTCATTCCTGAGCACCTGGAGTCAGCAGGGCAGCTCAGCCTGGGGATGAAGCACTTTTGGATCTCTGGGCCCCACCAACCCCGAAGTATCCCCAGGGTCCACTCTCCTTGAAAAGCAATAGTAATTGCAGTTAACAGATAACTTCTTTTAAAAAAATATTTATTTATTTTTAAGTTTTAGGTGGACACAATATCTTTATTTTACATTTAATTGGTGCTGAGGATCGAACCCAGTGCCTCATGCATGCTAGGCGAGCACTCTACCGCTGAGCCACAACCCCAGCCCCAACAGATAACTTCTCTGCTGTAATAATCCATGCACTGTCCCAAACTGTCTGCTGGGTCCTGGTTATACAGCAGTGAGCAAACAGACAAAAATTCCTGCTCTTGCGGGGGCCCATGTTCTAGTGGGGGAGAAATAGAAGCTGAACAAATAAATAAGCAAATTACAAAGGATGTGAAGTCAAGCTCTGGGGAGAAACAGAAGATGGTAAGTAGGATAAGGAAAGTCAGGGATGGGTGAGGCTGCTATTTAAAATAGAAGTGGCAGGGCTGGCGTCAATGAAGAGGTGACATGTGATCAAAGACTTGAAGGGTGGGGGAAGTGAGTCAGAAGTTATCTGGAGGAAAAATTGTTCATGCAGAGGGAATATTCTCTAGGGGCCTCAAGGCTCTGGCTCACCCCAATATTAGGCAAATTCTAAAATCCAAAGTGTTGACCAGTGGTAAAGGAGTGTCCGTCTTCTTTTCTTCCTTCCTTCTTTATTTTTGGTGCCACTAAGGATTTTGAACCCCAGGGGTGCTCTACCACCGAGCTGCACCCCCAGATATTTTTATTTTGAGACAGCGTCTTAATACGTTGACCACGCTGGCCTGGAACCTCTGATCCTCCTGCCTCAGCCTCCTATATCTCTTGATTACAGCTGTGCACACCGCATCCAGCTGTTTTCTCTTTCCCCTTCTGCACTCGTTAACTGGTGCCTGCCATAGACCAGCCACTCTTGCCCCGCATCGTTCTCTCATTGAGAAACAAAGGACAGAGCTCTCCAGACCTCTCAAACAGGACCTGGACATCTTAAGAAATGCCCCTGATATGGCTGGACAGATGGGAATTTAGTGATGAATTAAGTCTCTCTAATATTAGAGATGCCCCTGGAATGAAATTAAATTGTAATATGTTCACTCCAACTATTTTTATTTCATCCTAACCCCTATCTTCTAAGACTTTGTTGGGCATTTTAATTAAATCATGAAGAGTCCTTTGTCTCCTGAGAAGGGGGATTGAAACCTCCCCATCCCTCCACCTCCCTCCTGTCCTGACAGCTGAGGAGTGTGCTTTGTCCTAAGCAGAGTGTTGGGGGGGGCACGGTCAGGACCCAATTCTGAAGGTGGCCTCTATCCCAAACTCCACTATGGGTTAAAAGGAATTTTCCCTATAGATATGGAGTCTTTATTGGTCCTGGATATTTGATAAACATTGTTGAAAATGAGCTTCCCCAGATCCTGAGTGTCTGTGTCCTCTTTGCTCTGGCCTGTTATAAGCAGCTGTGAACTTTTCCCAAGTTATACTTCAGCTTTATGGCTTCCCTGGCGTTACTGACCAGTGCTGTCCTTGCTATAGTATGAGTGTCCTTGCCCGAGGCTCCGTCACTCATCCATTCACCTATGCATTTATTCATTCTATATTCACTCATCCATTTCCATTTTCAAGTCCCATAGGCCTTTCAATCTCAATGCCTCCAATGTTGAATTTCTTATCTTATTCTACCCCGATGTCAGCTTCTCCAACTGTTTTTGCCATCTCAATAAAGGGATGACTTTGCCCCTCCATTGCTGCAGGCAGAAATCTGGGAATCACCTCTGACACCTCTGGTCCATATCCCAATTGGGTCCATCTCCAAAAGTTTTAGTCTTACCTCTGTCTTTCACTACTGGTGTGGCCTTGGGCAATCTGGTTAACCTCTCTGTGCCTTTCCTCATAGTGATATAGATAAAGTCATATCAATACTTCAGATGCTTGTTTTGAAGGCACAGGAATTAATACATGTAGAGAATAGTGTCCAGTACACAGTAAGGACTACATGTATGTTAGCCAGGGGAGATGATGATGGTCTTGGTTGTGTTCTTATCCTTTAGCTAGATGAAAATCTGTGGTGATGCATAATATTATTACACTTTTAATGCTACACACTCTAATCTGGGTGCATGAACTATTAAGGTAAAGATATAATAAAGCAAAAATGTAATTTTTAGGATTTGGACATGCGGGGCCCCTCCCCCCAAAGCTCCTGTGTTAATGAAGGAATCTTCAGAAGTGAGATGATTGGATTATGAGAGCTGTGTCTGTGGGAGACCAACCTTACACATGACTAAATCACACTCCCCGGCTGGGTGCTGAGGCACTCAGTTGCAGAAATGTGGCAGAGCTTTCCCCACCCTTCTTGGGTTCAAGGGTCAGTGTCTCATGCCTGAGTGTGCCTTGCTACAGCCCCATGGGCGAAGCTATGCTCACCTGTTCCTTTGTAGTATAACTCTTTGCCCTGTTTAGGATAGAATATTCCATGGAAGTGCCTTGTGTGTGTCCTCTTCTCTTACTGTGCCCTTGGGTGTGTCCTACCCAGGTGTCAGTCAACCTGCTCACAGTGGACATCATAAAGATAGACTCAGCCCCCTGAAACTTGACCCCTTGCCTCATTTGAATAGTTTCTCCTCAATAAAAGGGGTCAGCATGCATGCTCTGGCTCTCTCTCTTCCTGCAGACCCTTAAGGTCAGAGGAGCCGTCACAGGGACCCCAAAGAAAAAGGTATTTGTGTCTCTTGTGTGGTTATTTTGCACAGCCCAGTTAGCCCAGTTCAACTGGAGTGACCCCTGAGCCTTTTAGTTGCGAGAACAGAAACCCGGCATGTGACCTCATTGGTTCTTCCTAGTTTGATTGGACTAACTGGGTGGTAACTCTAGGCAGGTGGAACATGTCTGGAGGAGGTGGATCACTGGGGGCATGCACTAGAAGGGCCCATCTTCCCTGTAGCCCCTTCCCCTTTCATTCTCTCTCTGCTTCCTGGCTAGCCATGAACAGAGCAGCACTCCTCTACCATGTTCTTCTACCATGATCTTCTGCTTCCCTTTTGGCCCGGAGCCCTAGAGTTAGCTGACCATAGACAGAACTTTCAAGACCATGAGCCACAATAAACTTTTCCTCCTCTAAGTTTGTTTTTCTTTTGGTGGGGTGGGGGTGGGGGTTAATTATTTTGGTTGCAATGATAAAAAGCTGACTAACACAGAAATTGGCACTGAGAAGTAGGGTCATTTTTGTGAGTAAGATCTCCATGGTTCAGAAAATATTGGAACTGATTTGTAAGAGGAATTTTGAAAAGTTTGGAGATACAGGATTGAGAAGCTTTAGAAGTTATAAGTAGAGATTATTTTTTTTTAATTTTTTTTTGAGAGAGATGTTTGTATGTGGTGCTGAGGATCAAACCCGGGCCGCACGCATGCCAGGCGAGCGCACTACCGCTTGGGCCACATCCCCAGCCCCTGTAAGTAGAGTTTAATGGACAATTCTGGTGGGAACTCAGAAGACCAGAATGCCAATGGGAATGCAGACAGTAAAGACTGTGATCATGAGGTTTCAGAGGGGAACAAACATTCTATTTGGAATTGGACTAGAGGCCATTTGTGTTGTATTCTGGCAAGAAAAACTTGTCTGTCATTTGCCTATGTTCTGAGACTTTTGTGAGTCTGAATTTAAAGGTGATGGACTAATTAATTGGGTGAAGGAAACTTTAAGGCAACACAACATTCAGGTAGTGGCATGGATGTTATTGGCTTTTAGACAGGCTTACTGTGAGAATTGGAAGAAGAAAGCAGAGCTGAAAGATTTTAAAGACTTGCAATGTGGCCAGAAAAAATGATTGTAAGATTGGGGCCAAGGAAGGTGTGGCTGCTGAAGAGATTACCATCACTAAGTAGAAGTTAAGTACTTTGCACAGAGACAACAGGAAAGAAAGGCCTCTCAGGAACTGGCACCACACTGTTTACAAGTTTAAAGGTATAGAAGCAAAACTCAATTTTAAGAGGTTTGGGGGGCAACACACATGGGTGCCTAGAAAGTTGTTTTCCCAGGATTCATTTAACCATGTTCAGAAACCCAGGCACATAGAGGCTGCTACAACCTTGATCCAAGAGGGCTCTGCTACTTCTGGAGCTGGAAGCAGACCTTAGTGTGAACCACATGGTGTTTGTTCTGCAGGAATGCAGGATGCTTGAATTTGGAGGTCATGGAGGTTTCCCTTGAGAATTCAAAGGAAGGCCCAGGAAGCCAGGCAAAGCGTGTCAGGGTCTGAGTCCCTATGGGAAGCCCCTGGGAGGGGCTCATTGGTTCTTCCTAGTTTGATTGGACTAACTCATGAAGCTGTGAGGAGAAAGCTGAAGCTGCAGTGGAAATGCCCCTGAGATTAAGAGATACCAGTAATGTGGAACATCTTCCAAGGAAAGTTGCTGGCTATGCAAAAAAAAAAAAAAAAAAGGCCAGGCCAAGAGAGAGGCCATGTGGATTACAACCAGCAAGGCCACAGGGGCTTGGCTATCCAAGCCCTTTGGTGCTCACATCTCCTCAATGTGTGCTCCAGACGCCATACTTAGAGTTACCAAACCTAATGTTTGCACAGCCGGGCTTCAGTTTTGGTTTTGGTTGCATCTCTTCTTTCTATGCTTCTAATCTTCCCTTTTGAAATGAGAATATTTACTCCATGCCTTTGTGCATTGTAAATTGCTCTTGATATTTATAGGAGTTTACAACTAAGAGTTTGCCTTAAATCTCAGATGAGACATTGGACTTGGACTTTGGGGCAATGCTGAAACTGGACTCTTGAAGATGGACTACATGTGTTTTGCCTTGTGAGATAAACATAAACTTTGGGAGCCCAGGGTCAGAATGTTATTGTTTGCATATTAGGTGTTCCCTAAAAGCTCCTGTGTTCATTCAGGAATATTCAGAGGTAAAATGACTGGATTATGAGAACTGTAACCTGATGGTTCCATTCTAGTTTACATGGACTAATTGGGTAGTAAACATAGGCAGGTATAGTGTGGCTAGAGGAGGTGGGTCACTGGGGGAATGCCCTGGAAAATTTCATCTTCCCTGTACCCTTCTCCCCATTTCCTGGTTGCCATAAATAGAGCAGCGCTCCTTCACTATGCCCTTCCACCTTGATTTGCCTCACTTGGGCACAGAGCAATGGAGTCAGCGGACCACAGACTTAACCTCTGAAACTGTAATCAAAATAAACTTTTAATCCTCTTAAAAGTTTTTCCTTGTAGATATTTTGGTCACAGTGACATAAAGCTGACTAACATAGTAATCTTAACAAGAAATGATACAGGGAAAAAAATGATTTGGAAATGTGTCACATGTATTATTCACGAATTATTAACAAAAACCATGTTATAAAATAGTGTACATGGAGAGATCTCATTGTTGTAAAACAAATTATGTGTGTGTGTTTGAATAGAAGAACTATAAAAATGTTAAAATGTAGGGGCTGGGGATGTGGCTCAAGCGGTAGCGCGCTTGCCTGGCATGCGTGCGGCCCAGGTTCGATCCTCAGCACCACATACAAAGAAAGATGTTGTGTCTGCCGAGAACTAAAAAATAAAATAAATAAATTCTCTCTCTCTCTCTCTCCCTCTCCTCTTTCTTAAAAAAAAAAAAAATGTTAAAATGTAACTACCTTCCAAAGGATTTTATTCCTCTCTTTGTTGATCTAAATTTGTATAATAAATTATGTCTAACTCTAACAATTAAAGTTAACCAAAATAAAAGTATGCTGTTGCCATGATCTTTAGCATCTTATAGGTGATGGATCCTCACTTGTTGAAAGAACCTCTAATAGCCTTGTTACCTGGCTCCTTCTATGGTCCAAATATTTCCCATTTTCCTCCCCTGCCCTGCCCCCATACACAACATGTTCCTCTTCAGCAATATTAAGCCATTTACACTTCCTATCCCTACCTGCTTCTCTGATCTCCAGACCTTGGCATGCACTATTGCCTTTATCTACAATCCCTTCTTTTCCTTGTCAGCCAGGCAAATATGTTCTCTGAAACCATCTCAATTGACAGAGTTATACTTTACAAAATTGACAATCATACTGTCTAAAAATTTAACATTTTGCTTGCAAGAGATACTTTCTAACCAATTGAAAAGACCAGGAGATGATGTCTGCAAAAGATGTATCTGACAAAGAATTTATACGCAGACTATATGAAGAACACATAAAGCTCAACAGTAGCCAGGCACTGTGGCGCATGCCGTTAATCCCCCCAGCTTGGGAGGCTAGGTAGGAGGATCTTGAGTTCAAAGCCAGCCTCAGCAATTTAGCAAGGCCCTAAGAACTCAGCAAGATCTTGTCTGTAAATAAAATATAAAAAAGGGCTGGGGGTGTGCCTCAGTGGTTAAGCACGCCTGGGTTCAATCCCCTGTAACAAAACAAACAAAAACCCCACAACTTAACAGTAAGAAAGTGTTTTAGTCAGCTTTTTTGCTGCTATGACCAAAAGACCTGACAAGAACAATTAGAGGAGGAAAAGTTTATCTGGGGGCTCATGGTTTCAGAGGTCTCAGTCCATAGATGGCTGTCTCAGTTCCTCAAGGTCTGAGATATGGCAGAACATTATGGAGGAGGAAGGGTGTGTTGGAGGAAAGTAGCTCAGCACATTACCAGGAAAGAGGGGGAGGGAGAGAGAGCTCTGCTCAATGGGACAAAATATATACCCCAAAGGCACGCCCCACAGACCCACTCCTCCAGCTACAACCTACCTCCCTACAGTTACCACCAAATTAATCCCTATTGGTGGATTAATGCGCTGATTTTATAAGCCAATCATTTCATGTCTGAACTTTCTTGCATTGTCTCATACATGAGCTTTTGAGGGTTATCTCATGTCTAAACCATCACAGAAAACAAACGAACTTCTAAATATTGACCAAGAGACTTGAATCTACGCTTCTCCAAAGAAGATCTACAGATGACCAATTAACCCATGAGGAAATGCTGAACATCATTAGCCATTAGGAAAATATAAAACCATAATGAGCTACCACCACACCCCTACTAGAGGGCTAAATCAACCAACAAAACCTGAGCGTATCCAGTGCTGGCCAGTAGGCACAGTAACTGGAACTTTCACATTCCTGGCAGAAATGTGATATACTGTAGCCATTCTGAAAAACAGTTTGGCCATTTTCTTACCTACTTACCCCAACAGCCAACAATCCCAATCCTAGGTACTAACCAAGAGAAAAGAGACTTAGGTCCAAGTAAAAACCTATATATGAATTTTTTAAAAAACTTATTTTTTAGTTGTAGTTGGACACAATACCTTGATTTTATTTATTTTTGTTTATGTGGTGCTGAGGATCAAACCCAGGGCCTTGCACATGCTAGGCAAGTGCTCTACCATTGAGCCACAACCCCAATCCAATGTATGAATGTTAGAGCAACCCTCCTCAAAATTGCCAAAGACTGGACTCACTCAAATGTCCATCAGTGGGTGAATAATAACCTTTTACAATAAAACCAAATGCATTATCAAGATACAACTTCAGGGATGACTCTTAAAGGCATTATGCTGGGTAAAAAAGTCTCAAATATTAAACAGTGTACAATTCCATTTATATGACAATCTAGTAAAGGCAAAGCTGTAAGGATGGAGAGTGTATCGGTGGTTACCAGGGATTAGGGTTGGTGGCAGGGGGTGACTACAAAGGGGCATGAGATAATTTGGGGTGAAGAGTGTTGGAACTATTCTGTAACCTAAGTATGGTGGTGGCTACTTGCATCTACACCAACGATAAAATTCATTACACCAAAGGAAAAGAAAGAATCAATGCTAATAAATAAATAAATAAACCTGTTCAGGAGGGCTGGGGATGTGGCTCAAGCAGTAGCACGCTCCCCTGGCATGCATGGGTTCGATCCTCAGCACCACATACAAACAAAGATGTTGTGTCCACCGAAAACTAAAAAATAAATATTTAAAAAATTCTCTCTCTCTCTCTCTCTCTCTCTCTCTCTCTCTCCCCCTTCTCTCTCTCTTAAAAAAAAAAAAAAAAAAAACCCTGTTCAGGGAGCCCTCCCCTGCTGGTGAGAAACCCCTGGGGTCCCAACTTTCCACATGGGACAAAGGAACCCACAGAACTGGCTGTTTGCTAAAGTCATTAGGAGTCTATGCGTGGTTGATTTATTTTTCCAACAGGAATTTCAGCGAAGTTCTTTGCTTTCTCAGAAGCCCCGCAAACTTACTCCTGGGTACTTTCCAGTGTCGCACCTTATCAGTCTAATTTTCTCCCCTTCCTTAATCCCAATAAACATTTTTATCATGAAATTGGAGACTTCCTCAATAAAGTAACAGCACCTGGATTTGGCTCTGGCTGGGGAGCTGCCAAAATGTTAAGCCCCCTCACACCAGGGACTGGACTGTAGAATATTCCAGGCAATGAGGAAGCTGGACCTGTGGACAGGAGTTACTGGGCCTGAAATTGGGCCTCGTAAAGACAGTTCTGCCAGGACCTGGATTTTTTCCACCCTGCCCCGCTGGAGCATCCTGGGCTGGGCAAACCTCCTCTGCCCCTGCTTATCCTACCACCATCTGCCCACCACTCCCCACTACCCAGGTGGCATCTGCTCACTCATGACCACTTCTGTCCTGTGGTCCCTATCCTCTGTTTCTCTTGAGGGGATGCCTCTTGAATGCCCATCCTGCTATTAACCACTGCCCTTTTTCTGTCTCCACTTAGAACCCCTGCAGGCACAGGTCCACCTGTCCCACTGGCTGCCCCAGGGTGACATGCCCTTGAATCAATGGGAGGGCTCAGATGATGGGCAACCAGAAGACTACGGCCTAGAAAGCCCCTCAGATGTGAGAGGGGACCAGGGTGTATGTGCTGACACTTCTAGAAGGAGTCACTCCAGATGGGAGTTAAGTGTTAATATGGAAGAGTGAACTTGGAATTAAAGGGAGAACGAGAACCTGGGGCAAAGTTGAGATCATGAAGCTTCCTGGGTTTCTCCACATTTTCTTCATCTCTCCCAGCCCATCGCATGCTTCAGTTTTTTATTTCTTTATTTTTTTTTTTTGGTGGTGCAGGGGATTGAACCCAGGGCCTTGTGCATGCTAGGGAAGCGCTCTACCAACTGAGCTATATATCCCCAGCCCCTTCAGTTTTCTCTTCTAATAAAAATGAGAGTATATGTCCCCTCTGCCCCCACCATTTCCTTCTTTATCTGGGCTCATGAGCTTATCTGGCAACATACACAGTGTCCCTGTGAGGCATGTCACCACTGACCCCACATTACATATGAGGAAATGGAGTTACATAGAGAAACCCAGAATCTTCTCTGGCTCTGTGGGCAATCCCTGGCCTCTCAAAGTGATTAGTGACAATCTTTGCTCAGATTCTGCATAAACCAAGTGCTTATTTCTCAGTGCCACCTGGAGGATAGGTAGAGCTGGTGAGAAACCACTGCTATCCTCCCCACTCAGATTTTTAGCAAATTATTTTTACCCACTCTTCCTTCCTGACCTACAAGTTGCTCCGAGTAACAAATTATCTAGGTAAGCTAGCCTTATTCCATCCTAGACCAAGGACTGCAAATCAAGGTCATTTGTCATCTGCCCTGGGCAGATGTGGCTGCTTTTTCATTCTGTGCTTTCAAACACAGATCCTTAAAATCCTTTTTTGCTGGGCTGGGGATGTGGCTCAAAAGGTAGCGTGCTCGCCTGGCATGCGTGCGGCCCGGGTTCGATCCTCAGCACCACATATAAACAAAGATGTTGTGTTCACTGAAAACTAAAAAGTAAATATTAAAAAAATAAAAAATAATAGTACAAAAAAAAAATCCTTTTTTGCTGCATGACCCTGAGTAGCCATTACTTGTCTATGAGCGTTGGTGCAACAGATATGAGCGTTGGTGCAACAGATAGAATCCATTTACAATCCTGTCTTGGAATCTGGGTGGTCCTTCTGTGAGGTTTGCCTGGGACCTGCCCTTGAGCTGGATCTATTTCTACACAGATGCTGTGTCCCCACATCCCCACTGTTATCCAAGGGCTGAAATAGGAGGCTCAGGTCTTCCAGACTCCTCACACCTGCTGGGTAGGTCAACCTGAGAAACCAGACTACAAGAGAAAGCTCCCACCCATGGAGCACCTACTGTAACACACCCTGTGCAGACAGCTTGTGTGCATTCTCTCACCTGCACAGCCATCCCACAAACTGAAGTTAATTATTTGCATTTCAGAGATGAGGAAACTGAGGCTCAGAGGGGTTATAGAACTTGTTCCATCCAGAAAAGGGTCCCCTCTAGAGTCTTCCATGGGCATAAGGGGTCCAGGCCACTGTGGTGTGCTTTAGAGACACCCAAGACTGTGGTAGATTGGGTGTCAGGAACCTCAGACAGGGCCAGACTGTCTCTCCTTGGCTTAGGCTCCTGGGAGAAGCAGATCTTCCACTGATATCAGAGCTCAGGCTCAGGGACTGGCATCTACTTCCATGTGTCTATCCATACATTCATTAAAAGTCTATCACTCACATTGGGGTTATAGCTCAGTTGGTATAGTGCTTTCCTCACATGCACAGGACCCTGGGTTCAATCTCCAGCACCACAAAAAAGAAAAAACAAAAAGAAAAAAAAATGTCTATCACCCCACTCACACCAACTGGGAAGCAATAATTTTTAAAAATGGCCAATAACAAGTTTTGGCAAGGACACAGGGCAATTGAAACCCTCATGCCCTGCTGGTGGGGATGTAAAATGGTGTAACCATTTTGGGAAAGTTGAACATCGATGGATGCAGTGGTGCGCATCTAGAATCTTAATGACTTGGGAGGCTGAGGCAGGAGGATCAGAAGTTTGAGGTCAGTCTGGGCAACTTAGCAACCCCTGTCTCAAAAATAAATAAATAATTTAATACTTTAATTAAATAAAATAAAAGAGTTGAACATCAAGGTTCCCTGTGCCCGGTAAGTTGAACTCCAATTGTCCATCGTGGCGGCTGGTTTAGAGAGTACCCTTGATGGCTGCCTGCCCCTCCCTCACTCACTTCCCCACCCATTTCTCATGGCCCCCTCATCTCCTAGATATGCTACTTGCACCTGAATCCTTGATCCTCACCCAATCACCCCAGGACTAGCCCAGGTGCGATTGTAGTTATTTTTCTTCAACCCTGAAGGGCTAGAACCCAGGACGTAACATGGAGGGTGAGAATGGGGAGCATCCATACAAAACCAGCCCCTTAAAGAAAATTCCTGGCTGGGATCCCACCCCTAGCTGGCAGGCTGCCAGCCAGGCCAGGTTCTTCCCCACTGTGCCAGCCTACACCAGCTAGCATGAGTCACATTCCAGGGACTCAGCAAGCAAGGCTGGCCATCTCCTGATCTCTTGGGCCTTTCCACTTGGGGTGACCACCTGGGTATTTCTAGCAAAAATCACTTGGCTCCTGTCATCTCCATGTCATTCAAGGTAGTCCTAAGTGTTGGAGACCTTGGCTTCTGGCTTCCAGAATTCTTATGATTCATGTTCTTCAGAGATCAAATGACAAATGACATGGGGCTGGGGTGGGAGGCTGGGGACCCTCTGGAGACTTAAAGGAATTAGGGGACCAGAGCTGAGGGACTCTTAGAAAACATCCTTCCAAAGTCTCTCTTGGATAGATGAGTGGAGTGAATCCGAGGTAGGGCACATGACTTGCCATGGGTCACATGCACAATGATGAAACTTGCTCTTTGTGTCCCATCTTCGTGATTTTTGTAACCCATGCATGTATACCTGTGCTTTTCTTTGCTTAAATTGACTTTTTTTTTAACTTAAATAAATGTGTTTCTAAAATTTGTTTCATTTTCCAAAAGTGAAAAGCCAGTTAATTGCTATAGACAACAATCACAAGAAATATTTCAATGGGCTGGGGATGTGGCTCAAGCAGTAGAGCACTCCCCTGGCATGCATGTGGCCCGGGTTCGATCCTCAGCACCACATACCAACAAAGATGTTGTGTCCTCCGAGAACTAAAAAAAATAAATATTAAAAATTCTCTCTCTCTCTCTCTCTCTCTCTCTCTCTCTCCTCTCTCACTCTCTCTTAAAAAAAAAAAAGAAATATTTCAATGATTAAACTAAAAATGTTATTCAAATCCCCACTGGATTGACCACACTTTGAGAAACCCATCATGTGGCAGAAAAGAAGCTGAGGTTCATCCAAATATGGACTTCCCATTTAACATCATCAGTAAGGACATCTACTATGTACCTACTGTATGCAAATGCTGAGGTTATGAGATATTCAAGGAGGACATATGGAGGCCACTTCACCATCTAAAAGATGGTGGTACCAGGCGTCACTGCCATCATCACCATGCCAGGTAAGGAAGGTGCCAGAGAACTGATATGGAGGCCAAAGAAGGCATCCAGGAGGAGGAGGAGGGAAAGGACTTGGATGAATGCAAGGGAGCTGGGGCCACGGGACTGGAAGAAACAATAAGCCAAAACAGGGGTCCATGCTCCCTCTTGAGTTTCTGTGGGAATTTGAGAATGAGTTATTCTTAGGCCTCCATTTCCCCATCCACTGGGCAGGAAGCACATATCTAGATTATATCTTGATATAACCTTGTGGGTCGTCGTAGGTTGGGTACTTTGCAGACGAGACCTTGTTTCACTCTCAGGAAGACCCTACAAAGGTTCTTACAGTCTCCATTTTCAGTTAAAGAAACCGAGGTGGGATGAAGAGATCTGGCCGACTTCCCCTGGCTGGTCTGGGACTGGAGAGTCTGGTTTGACTTCTCAGCCCACCTGCACAGGGTAATGACAATCAGCCCAACTGTGGCAGACCTTGTAGAAATGCCATCCCTCGGCCACCAGCGGTAGCAGTGTGGCCTGTGGCTGCTGGTTACCCACTCCTGCCCATGCTGTGGACTGTTTTGGGATCTTGCAGCTGGCTGGAGGGCACGTGGCTAGCCTTTCTGCAAACCCCGTGGCTCCCTGACCCTTCAGCTTCTTTATTCCCATCTGGGGCACCAGGTGCTAGGGCTGAGGAGTTTGGGCTTCCGGGGAGAGGGTGGGAAATTCCCCGAGCCCCAGAGATAAGCAATCTGCACTTTGGAGAACAGACATTAACCATTTTGATTCTCAGCCCTGCAGAGTGAGGCTTCCCGCGGCCTGACCCCTACCTTGGCTAATCCATTGTCTTCAAGTGCCTCTGTTACCTGGAGGGGCTCAGCCCCCTGAGTGCCCTGCCCTGAAGGCCCTGAGCCCTTGGTGTTTGAGCTACACCTATCCCCCTGGAAGGGAGGGTGCTGGGTCAGCACTGCACCTTCAGGGGAGATCCAGGGGACAATGCCTTGGCTTTGGAACTGGGAGGTTTGTGTTTGTAGGTGGTGAGCTAAGTGGACCCTTTCTCCCACCCTCAATGCTCTGCCTACAAAAGAGGGACAATGACATTTACTTGCAGGTTGTTGTGAGGTTGGGTATCGTGCCATGCACACAGTAAGTACCCAAGTCTCCCTGTAATCCATGTTTGAGTGCTACTGTGTGCCTGGGGAATATAGGAAGAGGGTGACAGACACAATCCTCCTGTCTCATGGAGCCCAGTAAAGTGTCGCCTTGCTTCCTACTATTACTAGGCATACTCTGGGAGCCAGGACAAGGGCTGTGTGGTTGGAGTGGCCTCTCTGCCCAGCATTGTGCTGAGTCCTAGCTAACAGGCAAACCTTAATATATGGCATAGGAAGAACCTGGCCTTTGGAGCCTGACAGTTCTGGGTTCAAATCCCAGCACTGCCCTTTAGACTCTTGGTGACTCAGGCAGGGCATGTCACCTCTCTAGGCTGCGGATTCTTCCTCTGAAAATTAAAATTATGAGGAGTTCCCTCACAGGATTCTGGGAGGCAGGGACTCTGCCTTCCTGTACCTCTCCTCCTCCCATGTCATCGCACAGACCGGCACAAGATGCTGGCACCAAGGATTGTCCAGCCCTAGTAAGTCTTGGTTCTCACCTTGACCTCAGTTTCTCAATCCTCCTCCTTATTCCCCAGGGTGTGCCCATGCAGCAGGGAGTCCACAGGGTCCAAGGACAGCCCAAGGTCTCAGACCTGAGCCAAGCCTTTGAAGCCAGATTTAAAGATAGGTAGTTAGTGTAGTTTGGGTAAATTGGGTCTAATATGGAGTCTAATAAAGAAAATGAGTCCTTATCAAAAAACTGGAGTCCATAAAGAAAATGGAGTTTGATCTGAGTCCGGGAAACCAGAACCACACCTGGGAAATTGAAATGTTAATGTCCCCAAGGCCCAGGCCCATCCTAAAGAACCCTTAATGAAGTAGCCCCCAGCAAAACAGGGAGGTGCTTATCAAACCACCCCAGGCCCTTCCCTCCCAGATCTCTCCTCCCTGCTCCACCTGTCCACCTGTTTCCCACCTTTTGGCCTTCCCACCTGCATTCCCCATCACATGCAGGATAGAGAGAAATAAAGGACATGTGTTTCTAAAATTTGTATCATTTTCCAAAAGTGGAAAGCCAGTTAATTGCTATAGACAACAATCACATCAAGAAATATTTCAATGGGTCCCCTTCTTTCTGGGGGTGGGGGTGGGGTGGGGTGGGGAGTCTTTTCTGCTTTCCTTTAATAAAACCTTCCACTTTCCACTCTACACTCGCCTCAGCGTGCTTCTCTGGTGTTATACTTCAGCATTTGGGGAAAAGGACTCCTCATGATAAACAGCAGTAACACCTTGGGAGAGGAGTGACACTAGATTGGTTGTCTGTCCTTTCTATGTCTCAGTTTCCTCATTTGGGAAATTAGGGTAACACCAGTACCCATCGAGTGGCATGGTTGGAGGACTGATGGAGACAATGAATGGGAAGTCCAGGGCCTGGCTGCATTTATTGAGCGTGTATTATGCTAAAACACGGCAGTTGTAATTATTATAATTGAGAACTATCAAGAGTGGGAGAGGAAACATGTCAAGAGAGGCAGCAAGGTGCCCATGCGTGTCAGAGCATGGGCCTTGGAGCTAGACTCCCTTGGGGTCCTGTCCCAGCTCTGTGCCTTGGAGGGTGTTTGGAGAGTCAGAGGAGAGAGGGAGGACTCCAGCCTGGGAGCCTGGGACTCGGGTTTAGCCCTACCTGTGTGATCTTAGACAAGTCATTTCACTTTGCATCTATAAAACATCTATGGCCCATCTATAAAACAGGGCTGGTAATAAGATCCACCTCAGAGGACTGTTGTGTGGACTAACAGTAAGCCTTGGTTCTGATCACCATTTGAGTGAAAAGGATTTCAAAGTCACTAACTCCCAAGGGCCAACTGGAGCTGAGCCGTCTACCCACCCTGGATTAGGAACCGATCAGCTTGATTTGATGGAGAATCAGTTCCAGGATAAAGAGAAATTCCAGTGCCGCCGCTCTTGGCCTACGCCCTAGATACCCAGCTGAGGGAGGAGGAGGGCATTGCTCCACGGCAGCCTTGGAACCTCTGCTGCCACCCCCGAGGGCCCAGATGTCCCCACCTGCCCTTGCAGGAGCTCTTTGATTTCTCCCCAGCAGAATTCACCTGCTGCATCCATCATCGGAAGAGGCTCAGGAATGCTGCTGGTTGGGTAAGCAGGGCCAAGAGGAAGGTGACCACATAGGCCCAGGAAGCTGCAGGACCCTCGCAGAGGGAAAACCCATGACACTTCCAGCCAGGGGCCAACCCTGGGCTGCATCAGAAGCTCACTGCCTGTCCCGTTCTAGGCTGCCCGTCGTGTGACCGCGGTTTCCCAGCCTCTCTGCTGGAACAATCCTTATCGCTGTTTTAACTCCCCTCTTCTTATTCGAAAATTAAGAGAATGCTGGAATCGTGGGGATGGTCACAGAACATTTCAAAGGCAGTCAGTCAGTCCTCCATCTCTTCAGGTCCTTCTTCATCCATGAATTCAACCGAGGATCAAGAATACTTTTTTAAAAAATGTTTCGTCTGTACTAAATATGTGAAGACTTTTTCTTATCATTAGTCTCCAAATAATGCATTATGACTATTTACATAGAATTTACATTTACATTATGATAAGTCATATCAAGATGGTTTAAAGTATATGAGAGAGGGAGCACAGGTTATATGCAAATTCTACGCCATTTCGTATAAGGAACTTGAGCTTTCTCAGATTTTGACATCCACGAGGGTTCCTGGAACCAGTCACCCATGGAGACCAAGGAATGATTGGTCACTAAATCATGCACTTTTAAATAGATAAATGGAAAGTTTTATTTCACTAATAAATGAATGAATTTAATGTTACAGAGAAGGAGAGCACTGCAATTTATTTATTTATTTTTTTAAAGAGAGAGAGAGAGAGAGAATTTTTCAATATTTATTGTTTTTAGTTTTCAGCGGACACTACATCTTTGTTTGTATGTGGTGCTGAGGATCTAACCAGGGCTGTATGCATACCAGGCAAGCACTACCACTTGAGCCACATCCCCAGCCCGAGGCCTGCAATTTAAATCTAGCATTTGCAGTGAGCCTTGTGAGGAAGGTTAATTTGGAAGGCAGGTGGGTCACCTTCCTGCTCTTGATCAAAAGATAAATGCTCACTCCCTGACCTACAGCAGGGATCAAAAACTCTTGCTTGCTGCCTTTTTGTTCAATAAGTCAAAACATTTTTTTTTTTTTGCATCTCATGTACTCATTTTTATTACTTTGCTTCTCTCCCCACCCCTGGGTTAATCCAGGGGTCCCCTTTTTCAAATTTTATTTTGAGACAGTCTTGCTATTCGGCCCAGGGTAACCTTGAAATTGAGATCCTCCTGCCTCAGTCTCCCAAGTCGCTGGGATTACAGGTGTGTGTCATTGTGCCCAGCTCTGTCACTTTTTGTCTTTTGAAAATTCAAGTTCAAAAAGGAAAAGCCGCTTTTCTGAGCCCACACAGATGGTCAGGGGTGGAGCTGTCACTAGAACCCAGGACCTTTCAGGAGAGTCCTAGTCAAGTTCTCAGAGCCTGATACTTGAGTTAGAAAGTCATTGCTGACCCAAACCCTGACATCTGCCCTAAACATCATGGAGAGCAGACACTAGGTTAGAGTAGGGCCTGAGACAGTAAGGTGGCCTTGGAGCCCAGGCTGGTAGACGGAGCAGAATGCAGAGAGAAGGAGCTGGGGAAAATAAAGCTCTTTCCAGAGCTCTCACCCTGTGCCAGCACTCCTGAGGCTCTCTGACTGCGCCAACTCCCCATCCCTGCATCGGCTAATGCCACAGAGTTCCCTAGGTTACAGGTATCGTGGTTCTCACACCTGCTCACCAGGTGAAGAATCAAATTAGACACGGAAGCCATAGAACAGTCACAGCACAGCATGCTTTGGGTCAGGGGTGTCCTGCAAGGGAGGCTCCTTACCAGTGCAGTTTGAGAGCAAGCTAATGAGGTCACAGAGACTGCCCAGGGACTGCACCTGGGAGAGGCCCTCTTCATGGGGGGGGGGGGCAGTCATGGGAATTGGGGGATCATGGTGTGGCAGACTCCTAATCATCCCTCAAAACCCTGCCCTGGTGTCCTCTTTCCTGTATCCTTCTCTAAGCCAGGCAGATCCAACGGCTTCAGCACCATGCCAGCCCTCCCTCGCTGCAGGTATCAGTTTGGATTATACTCATCTGTTCCATGTGAAGGCTCTGTACTCCCCAAGGCAGACACTCTGAGTCTTTCCCCAGTTCTATTTTCCCAGACTCACCTGGCTGAAGCCTGAAAGGAGGTTAGTCTTCATACGTTCAGATTCATTCCAGTCCACTCCTAGTTTTCATGCATTCACGCATTCATTCATTCACTCACTCACGCAACAAAGATCTTCCACCGGCCATGCATGTCTCCTTCTGCGATTCTTAGATTCTCTATCTTAGACAAATTCAATGCATTCTAATGTTGAACATACCTTGTGAACATGGGAAGGAAATGAATGGACGGTGACAGGGTTATGTTAGCAGGGTGAGATTTCAGGGTGCCCTTCCCACTCCATTTCTCAATTTTTCCCTCATGAGGTTGCTATTTTACTTTCATCACAGAAAAAAATAATCAGGCCATATAGGAATGCTATATTTAGAGCATCATAAAAATTATACTTTTCCACATAAGAAGTAATAATGTAATTTCCATTATGAAAAAGAGGAATTTTCCCACCAGAGAACATAATGCTACCTGTTATTAGCTCAGGTTTACTTAAGGCTAAAAGGGGAGACTTTAGTGAGACCAATGTTTAAGAAACCTCTCTAGGTCAAAGGCCTGTCTTCTGTTCCTTTCCCCAAACCTCAAACTGAATTTTTTTTGGGTCCTCTTTGGCATCATCTGGCATTGCCAGGCTTCTGGAACCTGGGCCTTTTTCAGCATGTTCCATACTGTCAACATTCCCTAGCTTCTTGGAGTCTGCTGCAAACTGGAAGTGAGAGGTTAGATGGGAATTAACCAGGGAGCTCCTGCTGGGGGAAAAAAAAATCCCCCAGATGCTGAAAGAGAGGCTGTGTGGTTTGGCCAAATCAAGTTAGCGCCTTGGTGACTCTCCATGGGGCCACCCTGCTGATGAGCTGCCGCTTTGGACCTGGGACCAGGAAGAGGTAAATTTACTAAGGATGCACTACACTCAGCATGATGCAATAGCACCAGAGGCAAATGAGCTAACTGTATACCCAGCCGGGACACTCCCTTTGGAAGCAAATAAGAGAACTTGGTGCAGTGGATTCCAGGATTATCCTGAATGGTATAAATACTTCTTGGCTGCTACCGTGATCACAACTTTGCAGTGAGTTGAAAACTGAGGCTCTGGCTCTAGAGGGCTCAGCATCACTGGTCTGAAACTTCTCAGCCACTTGAACTTGAGAACTAGGCAGTCACTGCGGATCCTGAAGTTCTCAAGGCCAGATCTTTCCAGCTTCCTTGTGCCTGACCTACAGAGGCAGCTCGGCAGCTCTGAGGTGAGTGGTCTTCATGTCTGAGGAGGCTGCTGTTTGGAGATTTTGCTTCTTTCTCTTTGAGAAAGCTCATAAAACTGGGAATTTGCTGCCTGTAGACACAAGCAGATGGAAAACTTAGGAAATGAAGTACCAATATGATGTTGGGTCATTTGAACCTGGCATCTATTCAGATTTCTTTTCTTCAAATATTTGCTGTGGTTGCTACATTAGAAGGAAAAACTTTCTGGAAAATTCAGAATGAGGTAGGGAGAAGCATTGCTTATTTTACATAGATTATCTTTTTTTTTTTTTAAAAAAAAAAAACAGAGAGAGAGAGAGAGAGAATTTTAATATTTATTTTTTAGTTCTCGGCGGACACAACATCTTTGTTGGTATGTGGTGCTGAGGATCGAACCCGGCCGCACGCATGCCAGGCGAGCGCGCTACCACTTGAGCCACATCCCCAGCCCCATTATTTTACATAGATTATCTTATTCAGTCTTTATAACATGTATCCCTCCACTCCCTAAAAATTCTGGTAAGGTGGATATCATAGCTCATTTTATGGATGGAGAAATGAGTATCAGCTAAATAACTTGAGCCAGGTTGAGTCACCAGCAGAACTAAGATTTGAACCCAGGATGTGGGCCCTATCCCCAAGCTGTCTTCTAGCATGAAGCTGTTCCCAAAGAGGAGGTTTGCCATGGGAAGCCAAAACCAAATAAGGTCTGTATCTTAGGTCTCTGATCGTTATCTTTTTTATTAAAAGAGATGATTTCAAATATTGAGAGTGGAATGCATTTTTCATAAATAATTATTTTCTCTTTTTTATTCAACTTCAAGTTTATTTTAATGATATATGCAGGAGTTTACAAATTATAATTAAAATGGAATCAGTTATCTTAATTCCACATACCTCAAAATCATGCAATACTGCATGGTGAAAACAACCACTTCATTCATAAAATTGTTTCCTCTTTGCAGCATTGTTGACCTAAGAAGAGCAACAATTGCCAAACCTCCCCCGACCCCACTTTGATACTGGGGATTGAACCCAGGGGTGCTTAACCACTGAGCTCCACCCTCGGCCCTTGTTTGTTGTTTATTTTGAGATAGGATCCTGCTAAGTTGCTTAGGGCCTCCATAAGTAGCTGAGTCTGGCCTTGAACTTGCAATCCTTTTGCCTTAACCTCCCAAATTGCTTGGATTACAGGCATGTGTCACTGTGCCCAGCTCACAATTGCTGAATCTTTTTTTTTTTTTGAAAGAGAGAGAGAATTTTTTTTAAATATATTTTTTAGTTTTCGGCAGACACAACATCTTTATTTGTATGTGGTGCTGAGGATCGAGTGTCAGGCCAGCTCGCTACCGCTTGAGCCACATCCCCAGCCCACAATTGCTGAATCTTACAAGAGTCTTAAAAATCTCAAAAGAGACAGCCTGGGGGTGGAACTCACATCCTGGGTTCAAAAGAGTTCTACTGGTGACTCAACTTTACTTTGCAGTCTCTTTGCTTTTCCTCAGCCTTTTCTTTAGGCTGCTATGACTTGGGGGACATTCCGAATTCACAGGTGTAACAGGACAGTGGTGGCTAATTACAGCCACCGGATCTCATCTTGCAGGGTCAGGCAAATGCACCCATGTTTGATGTGTTACAGTGACCACCCAGCTCAAACCCACCTTGCCTCTCTCCAGGGAAGAACCAGGCCCAGGTCAGGTGAACCACTAAGGAGGCTCATGAGGCATGTGGTTTGTCCTTGCTGAGGTGTGATGCTGCAGGTCCAATGTTGCTCTTTCATAGTGTTTTTAGAGCTTTGTAGAATTAAGTCAATAGGGTCCCAAACCCAACGCCCAATAGGAACATGGTGAAGAACATTGGGTAGTTGTTCACGACCTATCTTCACTTTATCTTAATTTTTTTTTTTTTTAGTTGTAGATGGACACAATACCTTTATTTTGTTTATTATTTTTATGTGGTGCTGGGGATTGAACCCAGTGCCTCCCACATGCTAGTAGGCAAGCGCTCTACCACCGAGCCCCAGCCCAGCCTCAGCCCTACCTTTACTTTATCTTGGTTCTTTAGTAAACTGATCTCTTGGGAAGGCTCAGTCCTGTAAATTCTTCACTCTTGCCTCACAGTCTATTTGCTCTTCCTCAGCCCTACAGCAAAGAACATCTGAGTGTGAATCCAGATAAAAAAGCTACTTTGCAAAGCCACCAAGATGGCCTGTCCCTGGAGGTTTCTGTTCAAGGTCAAATCCCACCGGTTTGACTTGACTGAGGAAAAGGACATCAACAACAATGTGGGGAAAGTCACCTGTGCACTCTCCAGGTAAGGGTTCCCTGCTGCCACCTCCCGCTTGACTCTCTTGGTGTCCATCATCCTCCGGGCCCCTGGCACATAAGTGTTCTCTCTGCTCCTGGCCTTTTACTTGAGGTCTGGTCTCCGGGTTCTTTCCTGGAGGTCTCTGTGGAACCTCTGTTTGGGGGGGCACCTCATTGTGCCTGACACTATGAAAAAGGAAGGGATACACCAGATGTGGTAGTGGACACCTGTACTACCAGTGACTCAGAAAGCCGAGGCAGGAGGATTTCAAGTTCAAGTTCAGCCCTGGCAATTTATCAAGACCTTGTCTCAAAATGAAAAAAAAAAAAAAAATTAAGAGTTGGGGAGATAGCTCAGTGGTAATGTGCCCCTGGGTTCAATCCCCAATATGGGGGGCAGAGGAGAGAAGGAGATATGGCACAGTGCTGGCCCTGAGGGTACTTGGAATCTCTAGCAAGAATATGAGAGAATGGGGGCTGGGGATGTGGCTCAAGCGGTAGCATGCTCGTCTGGAATGCGTGCGGCCCGGGTTCGATCCTCAGCACCACATACCAACAAAGATGTTGTGTCCGCCGAGAACTAAAAAATAAAATATTAAAATTCTCTCTCTCTCTCTCTCAAAAGAAAGATCTCTCTCTCTCTCTCTCTCTCTCTCTCTCATAAAAAAATTCTCTCTTTAAAAAAAAAATTTAAGAATATGAGAGAATGGGAGGCAGGAGTGCCTAATGGTTACCACCAGGCAGCATCTTGACCAGTATCTACCATGAGTTGCCAGAACATGTACCTTACCAGTTGTTGGATATTTTGAATAACATCCTGCTGAAGGATGTCAAAGGTGTTCTGTGCCTCACTAGCTGGCCCTGTGCCATCTCTTATCAGCTGTGTGACCTAGGGTAAGTTAACATCTCTGAGCTTCAGAAGTGCTTCTCTGCAGTGTGAGAACTCACTTCATAGCACATTGAGGATGAAAGGGAGTGGGTAAACAACTGGAGAGCGTTTGCATGCAGCAGGCACTTAATAAACATTAGGGCTGTGCTTAGATACCAAGCGCCTCAGCATTGCTAAGGCTGCAGAATGCTTCTCGTACTTTGCATTTCAGCTGCTACTTGAAACACGCATTATCTCATTCTACAGATGAGGCAATAGATGCCCTGAAAGGGGAATGACTAGGTCACATGACTGGTAGGTAATTAGAGTTGAAATGTGAATCCAAAGTTTGTATTCTTCCATGCCATCCCCCAGCCGGAGTCGTAAGCCACAGAACTGAGAGAATTAGTCACCTGACCAGTCAGTGCACAGGCTTCTAGAGAATGCTAGAGGAGTTCATAACCTTGGCCTGAGGATTGAGTCTTGCTTAAACGAAAATAAAAGTCAATGACCAAGCAAATCAAATCGAAGTCCCAATTGACGTAGAGCCACCAGGCAACGTCACCGCCCAGAAGTGTCTTTCCAGGGAATGCAACAGGCAGAGCGCCCCCTGGAGGCCGACGGCAGGTCCTGGGTGTACCTCACCTGGTTGTGGAAGTGCCGTCCAGTTTAAAGCATGGGCTTGGGGAGAAGGAAATGTTTTTGTCAATTCAGAGTCCTGTGAACTTTGGTAAGCCCCCTAGCCTCTAAGCCTCAATTTCCTCATCTGTGGTGTTGCCTATTTTGTGGTGTTGTGGTAAGGATTAAATGCACAGTAAATCACTTAGCACAGGGCTGGGCACAGAGCAAGTGCTCAAGAAACAGCATCTGCTGTCGCCATCCTCAAGTGCTTGCTGTTCCCGGTAGCTAGGAAGGGACTGAGCAACATTGTAAGCAGAGCCCTCCCCTGAGGGCTTTGCAGGTGTACGTCATGGACTTTGAAGGGCGGGGGAATGCAGAGAGATGTAACAGAGACATTCTGGGAAGGGGGGTGGCGAGGAAGCAAAGAGAGGAAGAAGTGAACTGACTGTGCTCCAGCTGGGTATCCGTGGAGCTGGGAGAGGAAAGGCGAAGTCAGAGTTCAGGGAGGTAGAGTGCAGGGTCGGGGATCTGGACTCGCTTTGTGTGGCAGCAGAGAGCCATCTGCTCCAGTAGATTCTCCAGCAAGACTGTCCTGGCATGGTGTGTGGGGTGAACGGGAGGAAAGAACCTTTGAAACAGGGAGCCACACTGTGGTGGCCAAAAGACCAAGTGATGAGAATGAAGCATTGGATAGCCTTGGGACATCCTGTTATCACTTAGGTCTCAAAATGCTGCAGAACTGACAATGGCTGCACCCTCTCCTCTTTATTTCATTACTGCTACCCCTGCCAACTGACCTCCCTGACTCCAGCTGTTCCTAATCTTTCTTGACTTTTAGCAAGCAATGCTCCTGCTCTAGAGCCTGGAGTGGCTATAATTGCCTGTCACCAGTTATTCCTGAGGACTAACTTGTCTTTAGGCCATTCAGGATACCTAAGCTCAGGCCCTCAGGCAAAACCCTGAGCTTCAATGGAACCTGAACTTGACCATCTATTTTTTTTTCCTCTCTGCACACTGGGGTGGGCTGATAGAAAGGCTCAAATCAGACAGTAGAAGAGACGGAGAGGAAATGTCACACATTAATTCATTAGTCTTCCAACAATGCACGAGGAAGGAACTTGGGTGTCCTTCTATTTTAGAGATGAGGACACTGAGGCCAGAATGTGAAGGTGATTTTTAAGATCTTATTAATGTTAGCAGATGACAGAGCTGAAATTCCAATGGGCAGTCTGACTGTAACCACTATAAGAGGTTGCTACATTTTGGGTCTTGGGCATGTGCCATTCATTAATAATTATATACTGGATTAGGTGTGTAGTTCAGCAAGAGAATGCTTACTTAGATGTACAAACCCTGGGCTCAATACCCAGCATTACAGAAAAAAAAAAAAAAAGGAGATAGGGGGAGCTAACAATCATACACCTAGGCTTATTCACTTGGCACTGTGCTAAGAGTGGAAGATGTCTACAAGCCCTTCTGTTTGTTTATCAGTGAATTGTTCGAGCCATTTATTAATTACATATGTCACTGCTAAAAATAACAAGTAATATTTAGACTAGCCTTAGTACTGTGTCCATAATGAGGCAGAAACTATTATTATCATCCTTGTCTTATAAAGTTGTGACCTACTTGAGGCCAAGATCTAGAAAGTGATGGAGCTGAGATTTTGAACCAAGTCTAAATTCTACACTCTTGGGCTCTCCCTGAGGGATTACCTTGCGCTGGACTGTGGAAAGGACAGAAAAGAGACCAGTTCTTACTGTCAGGGAGGAAGTGTGGGAAATGATGACTTCCTCACTGATTTTGGAGGAGTCCATGAAGAACGAGGCTTGAAGAGTTTATAAATTATGGAAGAGATGCAGTGGGACAGAGAGGTGGGCAGGAGGCTGGAAAGTATGAGTGCCCAGGCCCCAGAGTCAAGTGTCCTTACTGGGGAGACAACTGAGGACCCTGCCTGTATGTGGGGAGGGGCACAGGTGGGTAGCAGCTAACTTACTGGAGGAGGCGACCCAGCTGGACTGCAACCACCCAGTGGGGTGTGGGGCAGGGAGTATGCAACTGGAAGAGGAAGTAGCCATACAAAGAAGATTTTCGTCTGAAAGCAATAAGAGCCCATTTATTTTTATTTTTTAACATAATTTTCCAATTTATTTAGGTGTAATATGACCAATAACCTATTCTCTGTAACTCAGGATTCTAATATTCAGTATGTGTGATTCAGAAGTGAGCATGGTGTGTGTGTGCGCTCACGTCTGTGTTTTAGAGTCAAAGGCAAATGTGGAGTCATCTAGGTGAAGATGAAAGGAATTTAGAACAAAGTTGAGCTAAGTGCTCCTATCTGGGCTGAAGTTGACCCCAAACAAACATGTACAGTGATTCATCTGTAATTTGGGTTTAGAATTTAATGTGCTGAAATATAGCCAGGAGGGTCCCCAGAGGGTTGCAGCCCTATCCTTATCTGAATCTCATCAGTCATCAACCTATAATGTAAGGAGCAATATACACTTGGAACAAAGCCTTAAGACTCTCAGCCTTCTAGATAGGAAGGGACCTGACAGGACTTCTGGCCCAACTGCCTACTCCCATGTTTCCCACTAGAAGTTACCACTGCCTATTTTTTCATTTCCTTTCTGGAATCACACAGGACATGCAGAAAAGAAATCTTTCCCCCCAGAAGTGGTTGCACATTCTTATAATCCCAGCTACTTGGGAGGCTGAGAGTGGGGAAGATTGCAAGTTCAAGGGCAGATCCGGCAATTTGTCAAAACCTTGTCGACCCTGTCTCAATAAAACAACAACAAACTAAAGCATTTCTTTATTTTTTTTAGAAATGCAAATGTATTTTCCCCCACATTTTTTATTGGTGCATTAGAGTTGTACATAATGATGGGATTTGTTGCTACATATTTGTATATTCACACGGTATAATAATATAATTTGGCCACTATCACTCCCCAGTAGAACATTTCTACTGTGACTCCTTGTCAAGGTCCTTACCTTCTCTGGGTCCCCACCTTCCTCCTCAATAAAATGGACGTAACATATAGGCCCGCCTTATTGATTGATTAGTAAAATGTGCAGGAAATAGCAGACCGAAAAGATTCCTTTGTAAACTGTAAGTGCAGTACAGATGGGCGTTTTTGTTATGATCCATATTGGTATTGCTTGGGAAATCATCAAATCAGAGGCCAAACATCCCGGCCCCCACTCTTCTTAACCCACGGACCGTCCGACGGCGGCCAAACTTCACTGCGGTGCGGTGCGCTGCGGCTGCTGATCTGGGGACCAGGGATCGCTTTGAGGAACGCTGGGGCCACCCGGCCAGGGTTCCCAGCGCTGGGACCCTCGGCGCCAGGACGTGGATCCTGGCCGCTCCTCCGCTCGCTCCGCCCGGGGGCGGGGGCTGCGGGGTCCGGGAGTGATAAAGCGGCGGCCGCTTGGGCTCCGGGACCCACGAGTTGCGCGGCACCGGGCCATGCGCGAAAGGCTGAGCGCCGCTTGCGAAGCGGCCCGGCCGCGGCTGTGCCGTTTTCTGCGCTGGATCCTCCGAGCGAAGCCCTCCCGCCGCCCCTGCGCAGCCAGGTACTCCCCGCCCGCCGAGGTGTCCGCGACAGAGGGTGGCGGGCGGGCGACTCCTGACCGGGACAGTCCAGCCCGGCCAGCACGGATCCTCTGCTAGAGAAACTGGAGCTTTGGAATGTTCCCCTTGCTTCCTTGAGGGCTTTCTCTGCGCGCTTGTCTCCTTGGAGCGCTGCAGGAGCCACGTATGGTTCAGGGAAGCCCCAGGTGCACCTTGAGAGGCGTCTGTCAGGCTGAATTGCGCATTTTTTGGCACTTGGGAGCTTGGAATTTTTCAACACTGGGACTGCTGCTTTCTTTAGATGGGATGTAGTTAAGAGAGCAAAGATGTTCTTTTATAAATTCCCCTTCCGAGGAGGGCCACCCCCACTCACTTGGGGTCTAGGCTGGTGAGAAGTGGCATCAACAGGGAAATTGGGCTCCCACGTCAGTCCCAGACAGCTATAAACTACACCTCTGACCTCAGCAGCCCTATCACTCCAGGGCTTCCAAATAGCTTTGTAGGTCTAAGCAAGCCACCACACTACCAGCGTTCCTTTTGAAGGACAGTGCTGAAGGTCCTTCGTCAGCAAAAGGCCCAAGCAGGTCCAGGCACAGCTGTGGGGTTAGTCAAATTGCATGAGTGTATGTGGGCCCAGATAAACGATGCTGTAATTTGGAATCAAGTATCCAGAGTCTTAATGTGCTCATCTGACAACTGGTCACAGGATCTTGCAGCACCTTGATGAAAGAAATCTGCTAACTAAAGCAGATAGGCACCTGGATAAAGCCTTGTATATTCATTTTTCAAAAAAAAATTATGAAAGGAATTTATAGCCACTATAAAAAGTTTAAAGATACAGAAAAGTAAAAAGAAAAATTAAAATTGCCCATGATCTCATCACTTAATGCTAATGGCTGTTAACATTAACCATCATTTCCCCCAGGTTCTTATATACACACACAGCCAGCATCAGACCACATATACAGTTCTGAGGCATTGTTTATAAGAGTGGAGAAACTAGACACAATCTAAACATCCAGCTGTAGGTGATGGGGTCAGGCTAATTATAGCTCATCCTTATGGCAAATTTTCAGACAGCCCTTTTAGATGATGCTTTTTAATATTTTGGGTAAATGATTAAGCACAGTCAAAAACACTGTTTCTCAATCTAAATAATGCTGAGGACTAGTTGATGTTTCTGATTTGAGACTTATGAAATCATCCAACTCTTATGAAATTGTCCACCCCCATCTCCAAAAGTAAATGAGAGGAAACCAGAATGGATGCAGAATAGAGGGTTAGAATGACTGATGATGGTGAGAGTGAGCAGAGCATTAAGGCATTGCTACTGTGGGGAGCCCAGCCTAAATCATCTTCCTATGTAAGTGGCCCCCTGGTGCCTGCTCAGCCTGGCTTATCTCTCTCTTCCTAATGTCCAGATTTTCTATATTGGCTCCCCCACCCCACCCCATGAAGCACATTAGTCCAGACCAGGTGAGTGTGTTAAAGAAAAAAATTATTCAATGATAGTTGTTTAAACACCACAAGGAAGGCTCTCTATATATTCAGGACAGGTGCTGGATATGGGGACCCTACAACAGGGTCCTTCAGTGGAGGAGAGATATTGAGCTTAATTCAGAATACCGAATGGGCAAGTGGGAGTTGATCTCCAAGGGACAGGGTGAGGGTCAGTTCTAAGGGTGATGGGAAAGGTCTAAGATGGAACGAACGTCAGGGGTAAGAAGGATTGTGTCTAAACCAATGGAACAAAATTCTTGCTGAAAAGAGGCCAGGATGATGAAACATCATCTGGGGATGATGAAGGAGAGGAACCTGATTAGATATCAAGGGTAGAGGGTTCTTGCTAACCTGACTTAATGGGGTTCTTTGCTAAAACTAGATTTTTACAGGGCGTGGCTTGGGATAAGAAGAGATATCATTTTTTCCCTTGAAATAATATGTCTTTTTAAAAAAAATTTAACCATTAAAGAAAAAAAAGTTCCATGACACTTGCTGAAGCATGGTAAGGATTTCTGTATTAAGGGACCACTGCAACTGAGACTTGCAATAGAGGAGAGAGATTGAGCTCAATTTGGAAAACAGTATGGAAAAGTGGGAACTGATAGGGGCCAGTTCTAAGAGGAGAAGTTCTAAGAGGTCACATCAGGAGTAAGGGGGATTCTATCTAAATCTGTACTAACAAAATTCTTGCTAAAAAGAGGTTAGCATGACCAGGTACAGTGACACATACGTGTAATCCCAGAGATTTGAGTGCTTGAGTCAGAAGGATCACAAGTTTGAGGCCAGCCTGAGCAACTTACCGGGCCCTGTTTCAAAATAAAAAAATAAAAATAAAAATAAAAAGGGCTGGGGATTTAGTTCAGTGTAGTGCACACTGGGTCCTATTCCTAGAATCACAAAAATAGCAAGCAGGCAAGGCCAGGATAATGAGCCTCCACCTGAGGATGGTGGAGGATGAAGAACCTGATCAGTTATGAAGGGTGCTAAGCTATTGTGTTTGGGGGAGTTACTGCTAAACTGACTTGACTTAGTTCTTTGTTAAAATTGCGTTTTACAAGGAAGTTCACAGATAGGCATAGGAGAAGGTTCAAAAACCTGATCAAAGTTTGACCAAGCAAAGAATCTTTGCCAGATAACTAATAGATGGTCAGATGGACAGCCATCTACAGGGATGCTGAATCATTTGATTCATATCTAAGTTGCTTTGTGACACATACAAGCAGTCTGCCCTTATCCAAGGGGCACACATTCCCAGATCCCAGCAGATACCTAAATCCACAGTAGTACCAACCTCTATAAATACTGGATTTCCCCACTTAACAATGGTTTAATTCATAAATAAGGCATAGTAAGCAATTAACACAACTAATACGAAAATAGAACTGTTATAACAATATACTGTTATTAAAGTTATATGAATGTACATCATTGAACCAGGACAATATCAATGGTCTGATGTCATGAATCAACTTCTTCAATTCTGCTGGAAGTAAAGCAGCAGCAGCTTCATCAATAGATGCAGCCCTTTCAATAATATATATAATTTTTTTTTTCAAATTTATTCCTGAATCTGTATAACCATCTCTTACTTGGAGTACGTGGCCTTGTGTCACTTGTTTGAAGTCTTCCTATAGATTCAGGGCCTTCGGGTGGAACATATTGTCATCCTTTATGTTCGTATCTTCCACCCACAAATTTAGGACCTTTTCCATCTTGACTAAGCACTTATTATGCTGTGGCTGTAATTTTTGCAGTTTGGGGTATAACAGAAAAACTAGCATGGGTTTCTTTTTCCTTCTTCACAATTTCATAATTAGAAAAAATGCATTCTTGTCATAAATGTTAGCAACCTGACCATTCAATATTTTTCTTTCCTTATTAAGTCTAGAACTTTTACCTTTTCACCGAAAGGAGGTACTTTATAGCTTTTCTTTGGCAAATCTGAATTGCCAGAGTCACCTGTCTTGTGCTTTGGGATGATTATTAAGTAAAATAAAGCTTATCTGAACACAAGCACTATGACAAAGTGGAAGTTGGTCTGATGCCCAAGACCACTGCTAAGTGACTAGTGGGCAGACAGTGTATACAGTGGGGATTTGGTGAATGAAGGGATGATTCACAGCCCAGGCAAGATAGAGGGGGATGATGTAAGATTTCATCATGCGCCTCAGAATGGCGTGCAAATTTAAAACTTATGGATTGTTTATTTCTGGAATGTTCCATTTAATATTTTCAAACTTTGGTTGACTTCCTACAACTGAAACCATGGAAAACAAAACCACAAATAAAGGAGTTCTACATACCTACAGTCTCTTCCAGGGATACTATCTTTTTATAGTTATAAATCACCTAATGTCGTATGAAATGTATATAGTCAATTTAAACAATAATATACATTTATTATTACTATATTATTATTATTATTAATTGTTTATTTATTTTGGGTACTGGGGATTGAACTCAGGGGCAATAGACCACTGAGCCACATCCCCATCCCTATTTTGTATTTTATTTAGAGACATGGTCTCACTGAGTTGCTTAGCGCCTCGCCATTGCTGAGGTTGACTTTGAACTTGTGCTATTCCTGCCTTAGCCTCCCGAGCCCTAGGATTACAGGTGTGTGCCACTGTGCCTGGCCTACAGTTATTATTTTTTTCCCAATAATATAGGCAATCCAAGCTGGATGTGGTGGTGTACACCTATAAGCCCAGAGATTTAAATTCAAAGCTAGCCTGGGCAACTTATACAGACCCTGCCTCAAAACAACAACAACAAAAATGTGGGGGATGAGGGATGTAGCTAAGTGATAGAGCACCCTGGATTCAATTTCCAGTACTGGAAAAAAAAGCAATCTATGGTCACTCATATTCCAATCTCATAGATATATGTATGAAGAAAATGAAAGACCCTTATTATATTCTTTAACCTTCCCCCTCTGACAATGCCAAGAACATGGGGCACAATAAGCTTTCAAGGTAGGATGCCTCGATGGAATGATTCTCCCCAGGGGCAGGCAGGTGTGGGTATGACTATTGGAGGGTGCTCACATACGTGCACAGAGAGCGCCCATGTTGTCTGCTTCCTACAGCACTGGGTGAACTTGAAATCCCAAACCAAAACCAATGATTTCAGACAATCAAGGCTTTTCCTTCTTCAAAGGACAGGCTCATTTCTTGAAACACAACTTGTTGATTTAAAATATATCAAACCAATATGTTTGTAAAAAGAATCCTTTTGAAAGTATTTCTAGAAGAAATACTTACTGGGATATGTATGTCAATAAAGATGTCATGACATCTTAGATTTGCTTTAAAATAAAGGTGTTGCATGCCTGTACCCAGCAATTTGGGAGGCTGAAGCAAGAGGATCACAAGTTAAAGGCCAGCCTTAGCAACTTATTGAGGCCCTAAGCAACTTGGCAAGAGCTTGTCTCAAAATAAAAAAGAAAAAGGGCTAGGGATATGGCTTAGTGGTAGAGCACTCCCTGGGTTCAGTCCCCAGCATTGCAAAAAAAATAAATAAAATCAAATCAAAAGGGATGGGAATGTAGCTCGGTGGCAGAGTGCTTGCTTAGCATGTATGAGACCTTGGATTCAATCCCCAATACTGTAAAAACAAACAAATAAAATAAAGGCAGAGGATGGGCGTCGAAACCAGATGGCCATGATAACTGATGAATGGGGTTGAATCTGAGGGACCCATGGAAGGCTATTAAAGTATTCTCTCGACTTTTGCAAGTTTCACATTTTCCAGAATAAAAATTTAAAGTGTATAAACCAGGATAAGTTTCGTGTTTTGGATAAGGAGATCAAGTCACTGAAAAACAAGCAGGTGGTGGGCAGAGCTTGCTGCTGGCCTGGGAGGGGAGAGGGGACGGAGCTGTTCTCGGCCCAACTGCCCCTGTTCCACATGGGCACTTGGCTTTTGAAGAGGGTATTTTCCCAGAACTTCTGTGTGTTGCTGTCTGGGCCAGTAGCTTTGGCTCAGGTCTCCTCATATCCTTTTGTGTGGGAAAAAGAGAAGAAGAGGAAGGATGGGACCGGTGGGGAGATTCGGTGTGACTGATTCCCCCACCCCCCGTCCTCCTTGACTGGAAGCCACGTTCCGTTCATTCCCACCCTCTGGACCTCAGTCCCCCAATCTGTCAAGTGAGGGGACTAGGGGACGGCACTCCAAGATCCCTCTCTGCTCTCAGACTCCAAATCTGATGGCTGTTTCCTTTCGTAGCCCAGGGACGCAGGATGACCCCAAATGTCACAACCTCAGCAGGCACCAGAATGGATCTCCCCCTCCCCTCCCGGAGATGGCAAAGGTCAGTGGGTCACATGGATGTGGAAATCCTTTTCCTTCCTCACATGGGCAGATGCGGGCTGGGCTGGGGGTGCAGGAAGCCAGGGTCTGGGTGGTGAGTGGAGAGGCCCAAACCTAGGGGCTCCGGTGGGAGCAAGGAAGGGCTGTTGAGAGTGGAATGGTCTGTGGTGTTCAGGAGTGGGGGTCCCCAAGGTACATAAGCATCTGGGTAACCTGTCCGGGTGGCCTGGCGACAGATGAGGGATGATTTGTAATCATTCCTGATTGTAAGGGGTGGGACATTCCCAAACAATCAGATTTACCAGCTGAGCCTTCAATCCCAGTCCTGGGAGAGGAAGGCGGTGGTCTACTCTTCCCTGTCCTGATTTCTGTCCTTAGTGGTATTGGCTGTGACAGGTTCCCCCACATCTAACCTGAGTCTCTCCCATTGCCGTTCCTCTGAGCAAGCATTTGGCAGGGCCTTGGTGAGGAGAGAAGCCTGGCCAGTGGCCCAGGCACCTGGAGCTCTCAGCAGGGACTGGCCCAGGTGGCCTCACTGCTGGGCAGGGAGGAGGGACAGGGACTGCCCCCTCCCCTGTGTGCATACCTACAGCTCTCCACCCAAGCTGGAGCTGACCCAGAGGGCTGGGGGGAGGACTGTGGGATCCTGGGGTTGCAAACACTTGGAGAGACCTGTTTCTTTTTTTTTTTTTCTCTCCCTCTTAGAAGTCTCCAGAATCTCTGGGACCGCTGAATGTGCCTCCTCCATCCTGCTCAGAGCACATGAGGATCAAAAACTGGGGCAATGGGATGACTTTGCAAGACACGCTCCACCTCAAAGCCAAATCGGTGAGAAGGCGGGGCTCCAGGAAGAACCACCCTTGTCCAAGCCGGTGAAGCTGTGGGGACCCTTTGTGGATCAACAGATGTTCCCCCTAGGCAGACAATCATCTGCCGGGAACAGAAACTAACAGTTTTCTTACCAATGACAGTAGGAAGTTAATGATGACAGCTTTCTTTTAACCACCCCTAATGGAAAACGGATAACCAAGGATATCAGATAAATGATTAAAAAAACAAATTAATACTTTTCTTAGACCTAATTTAGCAGAAATTGGGAAGAATTTCTAACTCAATTGCCCAAAGCTAGACCGAACTAAGTGAGGCAGTAATTGAGCTCCCCGTCACTAGAAGAAGTCAAATACTATTTGATAATAGAGATCACAGAGCGGGTGGAGCATCCAGTGAGTGGTTGGACTAAATGTCTTCTAAAGCTCCTTCCTGTCTTAATTTTTTTTTCTAGTGCTGATGATCAAACCCGGGGCTTTACACATGCTAGACAAGTACCCTACCATAGAGCTACACCCCCAGTCCTTCTTTTTGTCTTTTAAGTTCCTTATTTTGACTTTAGAATACAGAGAGCAGCTGCTCAACAAGTAAAGAATGGAAAATGTCAAGACCTTGAAAGCAGAATGATTCCCCAACCCTCCACCCCCAGAAACCACCGAAGTTAATATTTGGGGATACTTCCTTCCAGAATGTTCTCTGTGCCATCCTGTGACTCTGGGATTTGCACTCTTTCATTTCAGTTCATTTTGGCTGACCCCAGAATTGTGTGTCCCCCCCCCCCCAGGAGCCACGGGGGCCTCTTTAAATAAGAAAGCAGATGAAATGTTCCCACAGCCACCAAAATGGGGCTAGTTAGAGACTGAGGCCAGGATCCGGGGACAGTCCTGGCTCACACCCATTGGGACTCAGCCAGTAAAGAAGAGGAGGTCTGGGTGGGGAGAAAGCCCAAGCTCCTGGATCCTAAGGAAAAGGTGCCACAGGGTGGAGGAGGTGTGGGGAGGGGAAGCATCCAGAGAGCAGGGAGGTGGCCGGGCCAGCAGAGTAGGCTTGACCTGCTTCTGTCTTTCCAGGATTTCACTTGCAAGTCTAAATCTTGCCTGGGGTCAATCATGAACCCCAAAAGTTTAACCAGAGGACCCAGGGACAAGCCTATCTCTCTGGATGAGCTTCTACCTCAAGCTATTGAATTTGTCAACCAGTATTACGCCTCCTTCAAAGAGTAAGTCTTGTGTCCTATGATGTCACTGCTTCCTCCTTCTCCCCCGGGCTCTCCTATCTCCAGCAATGATCCTCTGACCCTAGATCCCTTTCCTTCCAAGATTCTTAGTGGTTCCAGGCTAAATTGTAATTTTCCAAGAGAAGAGTTCCTGGAGTAGGTATTTGTAACCGGGGATAAAGTTCAAGAATAGCAATAGGGCTAAAAAGTGGGGGTTGAGGTATAACCGAGTTTGAATTCTGAGTCCATCATTAACCACCGCTGAATCCCTGAGAAATCTATTTACCTTCCTGAAGCCTCGGCTTCCATGGGAATAATAGAACTTGGCTCATAAGATCATTATGAGGATTCAGAACAGTGTCCTAGCTCTCAGTAACCTTGACTGTGAATTTAAATGGACTCTTTTATTATGAAAGGTTTGAGATAGAAAGGACCTCAGAGACAGAGACTACCTAGTCAAGCCCTTCCTCCTACAGGTGTGAACTTGGAACCCAGTGACACACCTGAGGTCACTGAATCCCTGCACAAAACACGGCCATCTCACTTGGCCAGGGCAGGTGGGTGCTCTCTGCACTGAATCTGGTGGGGCTCCACATTCCTGGGGTTCTTTTCGTCTTCCTACCCAATGAGATTTCTGCAAGGAGTGCTAGGAGTCCTTGATTTCTATAGTCAGTCATTCAGATGACAAATGCACTATCACGTACCAGCCTGGTGTCAGGCACTGGAATGCAAAGATGTTTTAAATTGTCGAGTGCAGATTTTTATTGTTAACATGTACAATTGAAAACATTCAGAGAATCATATAGATAGCTATACGATTATACTATCATATAATGATATTATAGAGTCAGGATTCCGGTGGCAGACTTAAGTTCAAATCCTAGCTGTGAACCTCCTAAGTGGCCCGACCCTGGGCACATTACTTCGTTTCTTTGTGCCTCAATTTTCCTGCCTGAAAATAGTGAGAATAATAAGTACCTGCTGCCGGGTGCAGTGGCACATGCCTACAATCCCAGCAGCTCAGGAGGCTGAGGCAAGAGGATCATGAATTCAAAGCCAGCCTCAGCCAAAGTTGCACTAAGTGGGGCGGGGGATGTGGCTCAAGTAGTAGCGTGCTCACCTGGCAAGCGTAAGACACTGGGTTCTATTCTCAGCACCACATAAAAAATAAAATAAAGATATTGTGTAAAAAAAAAAAGTGAAACTCTGTCTCTAAATAAAATAGGAAACAGGGCTGGGATTTGTCTCAGTGGTCGAGTGCCCCTGAATGTCCGAGTTCAATCCTCGGTACCAAAAAAAAAGTATCTGCCTTGCAGGAGTTTATATAGACTAAATAAGTTAACATATATAAAGTACTAAGATCAGTACCTAGTCCATTATAAGAACAACCCAAGTATGAGCTGTTATTATATTCTTAGAACCCTATGTTGTCCAAATAAAATAGATGACTATGTGATTTAAGCTCCTTTAAAACTTAAACATAAAAATGCGTGAAGAGCCTGTAATCCCAGCCACTCAGGAGGCTGAGGCAGGAGGATCATGAGTTCAAAGCCAGCCTCAGCAACTTAGCGAAGCCCTGAGCAACTTACTGTTAAAAAAAAAAAAAAAAAAATTAAAGGGCTAGGAATGTGGCTCAGTGATTAAGTACCCACGGGATAAATCCCCAGTATTTAAAAAAAAAAACAAAACATGAAGACATTGTAGGACAAAATGTGGGATGGTAGAGGCATTGGGTTTGCTGTTTTCTAGCTGGGAGGACAGTGTGGTTTTTAGGTGGCAGACTCATGTGACACTTGGCCACATGAAGTGAGCCACAGAAGGGTGCCTGGGACCCATGGTGGAAAGAGTGGTTCCTAGAAATACCATCTGCCCTTAACCACAACCCTAGAAGATCCAAGCTTAGGAGAGATGAGGAGTCTTTGCAAGAGGTCCCCATCTTCCAGGCCAGTGGTCGCCAAACCCTGGCTGCACTGTAGACTCGCCTGGGGAGCTTTCAGAACACAGATGCCTGGGTCCCCTGGACCAAAGGTGACAGGGTCTTGGGAGATGAGGAAGGGGTGGGTATCTATGTTCTCCAAAATCTCCCAATGATCCTGATGTGCAGCCCAGGTTGAGACCTGTCAGGGCGCTGTCTCGTTTGCATGCCGTGCACCTGGAACTTCCACTGAACTGTGTTCCGATTGCAGGGTTCACGGTCTTTGGTCTTTCAGCTCAGTTGTTAGGTAGGGAGCCTTTTGGGAGTACAGGGATTTTCCCTAATGGATTTCATTGGGCCACAGTTCTTTTTGATTTATTTGACACTAAGCACGTGCAGGCCCCTATGTAAGTCACATTTTTTTTTTTTTTTTTGTAACACCATGACTCCATGAGATTGGCGCTATTACTATCCCCATTCTACAGACAAGGAAACCAAAGCCAATTGAGATGTAATTGCTTGAACGTACCCATTCTGAAATCCCGGGGCTGGGATGGGAGGCTCAGCAGCTTGTGTCTGGGGCCTCGGCAGCTGGTACCCTGAGCCTTGGCTATTAGCTGCATGCCCTTCCACCTAGCCCTTCTACCCTTCAGGTTTCTGATGCTCTTCTGGAACTGCGAGGGTGGCTGGTCTTTGAAAGGTAATTGGATGGTTGTTAGGAAGCCCAGAGGCCACGGTGCTGCGGTTGGGCTCTGCTGAAACTCACTGGCTTCTCACACAGGGAAGTTCCACTTGTCACACCCGGGAGGTCCTGGGGGGTGTGAATCATGAATGACAGCCCATCCCCCACAATCGCTAGCAGCCGAGCATGTTTGGTCATCTTCTATATGTGGAGGATGGTAGCACATTGGGGGATCATGACATGCTGAATGTTATATTCAAATATTTTTGCTGCTGAGGAAGGCTGCTCCCCTTTTTCAGAGTTAAAAGGCATCATTGCATTGTTTGTGCCTCAGAAACACGACTGTGTCAAAATGGTCAGACATAAAGCTCGAAGGGAACCAGGCACAGACTTTAAAAATGACCTTTCTTAAGTATTCACATGCCGACACCGCTATACACGTTGGAGGCTTTGGGGTTACAGCAGTCACTACTGTCTTTGTGGTAAAGCGCAGAGTGGAAGATGTTTCTAGAAGCTTTGTTTGGAGAGGGGGGAAGCACCACTCCACCCCACAGCCCCCAGGAGATCCTTATGACAGGGATGTCCTTGAGGATAAGTATCACCCTGTGTTTTGTCTCTGAGCTTCTTTCTCTAATCAAGGGTTGCTGAGACATGGCACAACTGAAAGGCCACTTTTGTTCTGAGTAGAACAGAATAATTAAAATAATTTTGTTTGTTGCCATTTTGAAAACCTTTGATGGTGCTGATTGGAAATCTCAAGGTTACGGTGAGGGTTACGGTGAGGTGTATGTGTGGTGGTGGGGGTTTAAGTCTTTCTGACGAGTCTTTTCCTTTGGGATATTTTTGAAGTGCATTTAGAAATTGCTGGGTGCACCTCTTCCCTGAGGCCCTGCAGGCTGAGTCCTAACCTCCAGGGTTGTATCTGGGCCTGGCTGGGCTTGTGAAGAATGTCTTAGAGCTTGCTGTTGCCCCTAGAGTCTGTGTCCTGATTTTCTCTTGACCACACTTATATTCCTGGGCCTGATATTTAACTGCTATAGCCTTGAGACCCTTGACTATGAAGTAAACATGAAATTCCTTCTAAGTCAAGTGCACGGGTGCTGGAGATTGAACCCAGGGGTGCTTTGCCACTGATCCACATCCCCAGACCTTTTTATTTTTTTATTTTGAGATAGGATCTTGCTAAGTTGTGAGGCTGGCCTCAAGCTTGTGATCCTCCTGCTGGGAATATAAGCATGTATTACTACATTCAACTCAAAAAGACTTTTAAAAATCACAGATGCAATGAGACCTTGTCTGTGAATTGCTTTGCACAGTGCCTGGCTCATAGTGAGTACTTGGTGCTCAGGAGCTGCTGCAGGAGGGTCTGGCCTACCGCCTCTTAGCCAGGACAAGGGGAACAGGTGCTCCCCTGAGTAAAACAGTCAGGACAGTGTTGTGGCTTAATGGGACTCTGCTCCTCCAACATTGGTAAATGTCTGAGAAGGATCAGACCCCTTGCTAAGATGAATCATTAAAGAAAAAGTACCTAGAATATATACACAAAGGAATATTACTCAGCCTTAAATAAGAATGAAATAATGGCATTAGCCAGTAAATGGATAGAACTGGAGAACATTATGCTAAGCAAAATAAGCCAATCCTGAAGAACCAAAAGCTGAATGTTTTCTCTGATATATGGATGCTAATTCACAATAAGGGGGGTAATTTGAACTAGACAGAGGGGAATGAAGGGAAGTGGGGGCCACAGGCATAGGAAGGGTAGTAGAATAAATCAGACATTATTACCCTAGGTGAATATATGATTACGTGACCTGTGTAACTCTGTATCATGTACAGTTAGATGAGTGAGAAGTTAGACTCCATTTTTGTATGATGTGTCAAAATGCATTCTAGTGTCATGTATAGCTAATTAGAAAAAATATAAAAATATATCAAAAAAAAAAAAAGAAAGAAAAGAAAAAGTACCTAGAAATAATAAGGGTTCTCATTGACGCAGGACAGACTTCATAATTTGCAGGATCTGGTGTAAAAATGAAAATGTAGACTCATTATTCCAAATGATTAAGCACTTCACGATGGCCATGGCTGAGCACTCAGTACAGGCCCCTGGAGCAGACCTCAGAGGGGACAGTCTCCCGTGAGGGACAGCTTGCCCTTTTGGTGTCCGATTGCGGTTCCTGCTTCTGTGGATTGAATTAATCCCCATGTAAGGTCATCTCATTGTTGGTCTTCCTGATATCTTCCTGTCCCCCAGGGCAAAAATAGAGCAACATCTGGCCAGGGTGGAAGCGGTGACAAAGGAGATCGAAACAACAGGAACCTACCAGCTGACTGGAGATGAGCTCATCTTTGCCACCAAGCTGGCCTGGCGCAACGCCCCCCGCTGCATCGGGAGGATCCAGTGGTCCAACCTGCAGGTGAGCCTCCTCCCCCTGGGCAGGAGAGGAGCTGGAGGTGGGCTGGCCCTGAGCCCTGAGCCCTGAGCAGATGGCTCTGGAGCAGCCCAGCGGAGCTGTGCCTAGGTCTCCAAGGACAAGCCAAAGCCCCATGTTCTCAGCCCGAGATAGGGTTCAAAGCCCCCTCACCCCGCCCCCATAGAAATCCAGAATCCTTTTTTTTTTTTTAATATATTTTTTTTAGTTGTCAAAGGATCTTTAATTAATTATTTATATGTGGTGCTGAGAATCAAACCCAGTGCCTCACACGTGCTAAGCGAGTGCTCTACCACTGAGCCACGCCCCCAGCCCCCAGAATCCCATTTTAACTTCAGGATCTCTAGCTGACCTTCTCTGTTGCATTAAGCTCAGGAGATCCAAATGCCATTGTAAAACCACACCATGACCTTGTTTTTGTTATTGCCAAGGCCTTGGTGCTGCAAGAGAGGTTGTTTACCTCAAATGTTTGAATTCTTGGCTCCCAGAGACCACTTTATTTATCCTAGGCTCCTGGGCCACATTTCGCTGGAGGATCATTTTGTGGTTTGGATCCTCTGGAAGGAGAAATCGATGAGAAAAACCAGGAAAACCAACCCCAACCGTTTTCAAATAGGCTCGAGATGCAAGGGGAGCAGGCTGGGGTTGGGTGTTCCTGACTTGTAGAGCTATAAATTTGGGTTTTCTGGGAATGTGCATTTTGCTGGAGTCTCCTGAGTGGGGTTGCCCCAGGGGAACAGAAGAAAGGGGCAGCCGTTCACGCAGAGGAGCATAGGCCCCTCTGTCTTGTGGGAATGGGGGCATGCAGGCTGCCTGCTGTCCCCCAGGGCTTCAGTCGGCCCAGAAGCCTCTGTCTGCATAGTCATCGGATTTTTGTTTGTTTGTTGTTTGGTGTTGGAGATTGAGCCCAGGACATACGCTGTCACATGTTGTGTCACTGAGCTACATCCCCAGCCCCATGCATTTCTTGACATGCCTCAAGTCAAGGCATGAGTATCCTTGACTCTGGTGGGCTGTGTGCAGGTCTTTGACGCCCGGAGCTGTTCCACCGCCCAGGAGATGTTTGAACACCTCTGCAGACACATCCGTTATGCCACCAACAACGGCAACATCAGGTGGGGGTGCCTGTCCAGGGTGGCCGTGGGGCCTACTCTGCCCCCCCAGTTTAGCCAAAACATGCAGATGGGTCTAGGAGGAGGCCTCACCAGCTCCAGGAGAAACCAGGGACAGAGAAAAGGAGGAAGATCTGGTCCTGTCTTCAGGGACCTCTAATGGCAAGCCCAGCCTCCACGGCTTAGCCTCTACCAGGAGCCCATTTTCCTGGGTTTCCTTTGGGCTTGGAACCCTGTGGAAGTTCCAGCTTTAAGAAGTAACTTCACGGTTCAGTGTTACAGCTCTCCACTTCCTAGAGGGGCTGAGACTTTGGTTTGCTAGCATATGACTCTGGTGTGGTTTCTTAGAGGTAGGTGAGTCATTGCTTGTCACTCTGTCCCCCTACCCCCACCCGATAGGACTAACATCTCGTTCTGTCATTCACTCATTTTGGGGTCCAGCAAAATACTCAGGGGCCACCTAATGGGGACTCATCACTAGATCCCACATATTAAGACCATGTAGTAGGACTAGACCAGCATGGGGGGTTGGGGAAGAAGAGGCAGGGGACCCGGATGCAGAGGTGTCTGAGACCCTCACTGTGAACCACGACCCGCACTAGACAGGCATCCGGCTGACTCAACTTCAGGGGAAGAAATACCGGGCAGGGAGAGAGAGGGCTGTGGAGGGGCAGCTACTCTTGCCTAAAGGATGTGGAGGTCCCTAGTGGTCCCTGTGCTGGTCTAGAAGGAAGGGGCTGGTGGGAGGTGGGAGGCAGTCAGCTCAGCTGCAAAGACTGCAGAGCAGGAAGAGTGGGGGATGGGGTGGGCCAGGGGGGATGGCTGGGAGTCCCCACCAGGGCCAGATGGTAAACAGTGCCACTCCTGTCCTGGGGAAGGTCGACCATCACTGTGTTCCCCCAGCGGAGCGATGGGAAGCACGACTTCCGAGTCTGGAATTCTCAGTTAATCCGGTATGCCGGCTACCAGATGCCTGATGGCACCATCAGAGGGGACCCTGCCAACTTGGAGTTCACCCAGGTACCTGCCGAGTCTCTACCCCCGGGATCTTCAGTGCTGGGTGTCGAGTGGGGCTTGGGGGAGTCAAGGCGCAGGCCCACAGGCTCACTGGACCTGTCTTGCCCCCCAGCTGTGCATCGACTTGGGCTGGAAGCCTCGTTATGGCCGCTTCGATGTGCTGCCTCTGGTCCTGCAGGCTGATGGCCGTGACCCTGAGTTCTTTGAAATCCCACCTGAACTTGTGCTTGAGGTGCCCATGGAACATCCCAAGTAAGTGGCTGAGGGTGCAGGACCAGCGAATCCATAGGCACGTCCCTCTCCTTCCTCACGGACTCCGACCATCAGACCCCTCCCGTGCCTCCCCTAGAGCCCAGCAGCAGCAGGTGACACCCAGGCGTCATCCTGTGCCTTCTGCAACAATTCTGCATTATATTATCTGGCCTCAGACTTAGGAAGATGTGTTGATGGACAAGAGAATCCGAGGCTTAGATGAATGGGCCCCGAGGAGACTGGAGAGCCTCAACCTCAGGACAAAAACCCTTGGAGATACTCAGTCTGGGCAGCCCAGGTCTCCTTTTCCCTCCTCCCAGCTTGTCTGTCTGCTGACTGTGGGGCAAGGATAGGGCTATGAGGACTCTGAGAGCTCAGTGGGATCAGAACCTACTCTTGGCCCTTCTAAAAATAGCAAAAGTAACCCCACATATTAAGACTATGTAGCCGGCATTAGGCTTTTAGGTGGATACAATATCTTTATTTTGTTTTTATGTGGTGCTGAGGATCGAACCCAGCGCCTCAGGCATGCCAGGCCAGCGAGCTACTAATTGAGCCATATCCCCAGCCCCTGAGCTCTTCTTCTTGTTCCTTGAATACGCTGGACTTCATCCTGCCTCAGGGCCTTGCGCTTCTTGTTCCTCCAATCTGACCTGCCCTTTCCTCAGAATTTTGCAAGACCTTTTTTTTTTTTTTTCCTTCTTATTGAAAGGTATTGTCCATGGTGTCACTCCCCGCCCCCGCCCAGAAGACTCTCCTGACCACCTAATCTAGAGTAGGCACCATCACCCTCAGACGAACACATCATCTTGTTTTTATTTTCTTATGTATTTGTTTACCTCTGTGTAGTTTTGAAGTCTAGACATCACTGTAAGCGAATGGAGATTGGGGATCTCACTTTTCTTATTCACCAGAACATCCCCAGAAACCGGAAGGGAGCTGACACACAGTAGTTGCTCAGTTATAAGTATTTATAGAATAATTGGATATATAAATGGATGGTCTTGTCTTCATAACAGTCCCATGAGTTTGATGCTGTGTTGATGAATGAGAATACTGAGGCTCAGAGAGGCTAAAGGCTTCCTCGGCTTCCTTGCTTGTCAGTAGGGAGGCCAAATTTGAGGTTCTGTTTTCTCTCTCTGGAGCTCCTAACTGCTATGTTTTACTGGATTGTTAGCATTTAGCACAAGGCCTGGGGGGAAGGAATCAGTGAATGAGTGCAGTAATTTAGTGAATGACATCTGGTGTTCCCAGTTCACTTTCCTGGTGGAGTGACTCAGAGACCTGGAAAGGAGTTTTCCTGGTTGACTCTGAAGCTTGAAGCTTTTGCTTTTTTTTTTTTTTTTTTGCGGGGGTGGGGGGAGCCGGGGACAAAAAAAAAGAAGTCCCCAACTGCAACTGACTCTGCCTCCGGCCAGGTTCGAGTGGTTCCGCGAGCTGGACCTGAAGTGGTATGCCCTGCCGGCTGTGTCCAACATGCTGCTGGAGGTGGGTGGCCTTGAGTTCCCCGCGTGCCCCTTCAATGGCTGGTACATGGGCACTGAGATCGGAGTCCGGGACTTCTGTGATGTCCAGCGCTACAACATCCTGGAGGTAACGAGGGCCACCTAACTGGAGGTGTGAGTGGGCCTGTAGGTGGGTCCCCAGGAGGCCTCACCCCTGCTGCTCTGCCCTGTAGGAAGTGGGGAGAAGGATGGGCCTGGAGACGCACATGCTGGCCTCCCTCTGGAAAGACCGGGCCGTCACGGAGATCAACGTTGCTGTGCTCCATAGCTTCCAGGTACGTCAGGTGACGTGGGTCTACCGATGCTTTGGTGACAAGATGACCTGGCTCGGTGCTGGATGTTCCCCCTGGAAGCATTGTTCATTTGTGCCTGCATCAAACAAATATTGAACATCAACAAGTGCCAGGCACCGGCTAGGCCCTGGCACATAGCAGGCCGCTCGCTGTGCCCTCTTGCTCGCTCTCTCGGTCTAGCACCAGGCAACTCCTTGCCTGCGAAGACGGGTCAGTCCCTGCGCATGCGCACTGATCCCTGTGCGCTTTCAATTGCTCAAGGCCTTTACTCCCCCAAATCCCCCTCCCCTCTGTTTGCATCATCAGTGTCTCCTTCTCTGTTGGAACATTCCAATCGGTGTGCAGGCAGGCTATCCTAGGTCCCATCTGCAGGTAACAAATGGAGGTAACCTCAGGTTCCCTCCAGCTACATTTTTTTTGCTTATCTTTACAGCAAAACTATTCAATGAACTCATTTTACTTCCTCCTCCTGCAGTCATTCCAGTAGTCCTTCTGGTCTGGCTTTTATCTCCCACTCCTCCTCAGTGATGCTGAAATTCTTGCCAGGTTTTTAAACTCACCAAGAGAATTTCCCCCTCAGGGCCTCTGCCTTTAACTTTCACTCTGTGTAAAACTTTCTTCCCACCAATCATGCCTTGGCCAGCTCCTTCCCTTCTAGAAGTTCTCAGCTGACACCTCCTTCAAGAAGCCCTCCCCAAGTCTTCCACGTGAATCAACGTCCTCACCCACCTCTGTCTTGCCTCTCTCTGTTACTCCTTTAATTCTGCCTCATTTTTCTTCATAGTCTGTGGCACTGTGTTGGACAACTACTTCTGTCTTTCTTCATTGTTTTGTTTCTTTTCACTAGAATCTAATCTCCCTGGGGAGCCACAGGACAGGACTTTGTCCCTTGTGCTCACTGCTGTACCTCTAGTCAGAATGTTGGACACAAGGCAAATACTAAAATGAATGAATGTGAGTCCCATGCACAAGAGCAGGGGTTTCAGCGTCCATCTCTGCCCACACACAGCAGGCTGCTTCCCACGCAGGGCCAGACCAGTCCATCTGCTGCCCCTGTTCACATTGTTCCTAGGCTTCAGGCCCAGGATGTGTGAAGCTGGAGCCATCTCTACCAAGCTGATAGATGCCCTAGAGTCTAAGCCACTGGCAAAATTTTATGGAGCATTTTCCATGTGCCAGTGCTAGGCTGGGCCACGAACATAAGTAGTAAACAAAATATATATGCATCACACACGGTTCCCCAGGGCTGGGTCACTCCACAGGCAGATCCAAACTGTGCGTGATGGAGTCAGGGGTTCTGAGCTGAGAGGAACAGGAAGAGAGCCCCTGGAGCTGGCCTCCATCAGGAAGGGCTGGCCTTGGACCACACATCCTGGCTCCAGGGGACTCCCAGCATCAGCCCTGCTGCTGGCAGGATGTGGCTATGTCCCAGAAAATCTGCAGAGCCTCTGCCGTCTCCTGACCATGGCTGACCACGCCCCTCCAGGGCTTGAGAGTCTCCAGAACTTCCTTGTCACCGTCCTTCAGGATGACCTTCCAAAGATGTGGCCTAATTTCCTTCCCTGAAAGATGGGGATCATAGCAGGACCTCCCTCCCTAGATTATTTTAAGAATTAAATGACAGCTCTTGCAACACGTTTAGCTGCACTGCCTGGCCCACAGAGGACCCTCAGCACGTTCGTTTTACTGTTGTTATTTATTATTGTAATCATAGCGATGATCATTGGCTCCTGTGACGACCACTGGCCTGGCACTGAGGAGTCCCCATGTATGTATACAGACAGTCCCCAACTTAGGATGGTTTGACTTAGGAATTGTTTAACTTTACAGAGGGGTGAAAGTGATGTGGATTCAGAAACTGAACTTGGAATTCTGAAGTTTGATCTTTCCTGGGCTGGTGATGGGGAACAGGATACTCCTGTGGTACTGGGCAGCAGCAGCAACCCTCTGCTCCCAGTCAGTCACGTCAGCATCGGGCTCACCACCTGACCCTCTGTAATGTGCTGTGTGGCGGTGCCACAATGTTCAGGAGGTTGGGAGTATTGAATGCATATTTGACTTTCAAACTCTGCTGGGTTTATCAAGATTTAAGCCCATAGTAAGGGGGAAGGCACCTATATATGAAATTTTAAAAGATGTGGCTGGACGCACAGGGCCTGCATCAGCTGGCTGTTCCCGTCCTTCCCATCCTTGACTCATAGCATCTTCTCAGGAATGCCCCACTCCTCTGCATCCTGGGATACATTGTACCCATCTCTTAAGACTTGGCCTCTTCCAGAAGCTGTGCCCAAAGCCCCTCTCGACTCCCCTGAGCCTCTGTTCTCCCCGAGCAGCCTTGGTTCCCCTCCATCATAGCTCCCAGACTTCCTTCTGCTTCCCCTAGTTAGACCACAGCCTACCACAGAGAAAGGGACTGTCATTCCTCCTGTTATGCCAGGGCCTTACATGGTACTGGCAGATGGAAATAATAATAATAGCTAATATCTACCGAGAACTTTGATGCTTTATTTCTACTAGCTTATTGCACCCTTTCAACAACCTCATTATGTAGAACTGTCAACCCCAGCTTAATGAAGAGACTGAAGCTTAGCAAGGTTAAGGAACTAGTAGGTCAAGGTTACCGGGCCTGTGAAAGGTCAGAGTCTGGACCACAATGCTAAACATGTGTCTCTTGACTGGATGGTTTGCCCTAGACATAGGGGTGGTGCTGCTCTTAATGGGTCAGACCAGGTGTCTCAGATCCTGTGGCCTCTAATTTTAGGACATGGGTGGTTCGTCTTCCCTGTAATCCTTCTCCCGTGCTTCAGGCCTCTCCACTTGAGATGTCTTGTTCCTTTTGGGCTGAGAGGGTATAGATGGAAGGGGTGGTATTTCTTTATCTGCAAATAAGGGCTTCTGTTTGAGTCCTCTAGGAGACATTTGCCGGGAGGGTAGGGAGACCTGTGGGCATGAGAAGCTGGATGCTTCCTCCCCAGGATCATGGGGGGCCACCATGTCATCTGGGCCAACAGTGCTTAGATGATGTTGAGGCCCCTTCAGAGGCTCGGGAAGAGCTCCCATGTGGTCATTTATTTCCAGTAGGTGAGCAGAAAAGCCAGGAGGTGTGGCTCTCCCATTTTATAGATGGCAAGGCTTTCCCGTGCTCCCTGGGAATTATCCCTGTTGCCACCTGGTGGCTCTCCACTCTCCTCACCCCTTATCTCAACTTCCCTCCTGTTTCTGATTTAGAAGCGGAACGTGACCATCATGGACCATCACTCGGCCGCGGAGTCCTTCATGAAGCACATGCAGAATGAGTACCGGGCCCGCGGGGGCTGCCCTGCAGACTGGATTTGGCTGGTCCCTCCAATTTCTGGGAGCATCACCCTTGTGTTTCACCAGGAAATGTTGAACTATGTCCTGTCCCCATTCTACTACTATCAGGTGAGGGAGGGGCCTCCTGTCCTCTTCCTCTTGGAATGCGGGTGTGGAGACTGTGTGTGTGCCATGGGTGAGGAGCAGGGACTTATTATTTTTTTTAAAAGACTTGATATTTAATTTTTTATTTCTTTGTTTTTTTTGTTTTGTTTTTGTTTTTGTTTTTTGTGGTGCTGTGGATTGAACCCAGGGCCTCAGGCATGCTAGGCAAACACTCTACCACTGAGCCACATCCTCAGCCCCAGGGACATGTTTTTAATGCTTCTAAAGCCCCAATCTAGGACTCAGAGGATCTCCTGTCCATGTCTACAGAGATAAAGGAAATTCCTTTCATTGTGCTTTCTGTGTTCTGTCGCCATGTCTGGCTTAAGCCTCTCTGGTGTCTATTTGATATACCTACTTCTTTGGGGAGTCTGGAAAACTGTCACCTAGCATCATGGGGGAGGTCAGACTGAGACTGCTGGTTCTGCCATTTTCTACCTATGTGCCTGCCTTTCTGAGCCCTGATTTTCCCATGAGAGGAGGATGTGCTTGAGGGTCATATGCACTGGCCCAGTGCCCAGGCCAGAATGCAGTCAGTGACTGCTAGCTATGGACATGAGTACACGTTTTATCAAAAAGGATTCAAGTGCTGGGGATATAGCTCAGTTGGTAGAGTGCCTGCTTTGCATGCACAAGGCCCTGGGTTCAATCCCCAGCACCACACACAAAAATTCAATTTTGGGAGAAACTGCCTCACTTTCAAAGTCAGGCAGCTGTGTACCCTGGTCTGCCCAGGACTACTGAGGCCCATCAAGCTCCTCCTCGTCCTCTCGAAAGCATCCTGGTTCAGACTATAAGTTATGAACGGAGCAGGACCCTGGCCTACACTCACATCTCCCTTCTCTTGCAGGTGGAGCCCTGGAAGACCCACGTCTGGCAGGATGAGAAGAAGAGACCCAGGAGAAGAGAGATCCGGTTCAAAGTCTTGGGGAAGTGAGTGGGAACGGCCATCATCACCAGCCTCTGCATTGTCCCTTCCTTCTAGTCAGCTTTTGCCCCAGGCCTTGAAGAGCAGGACACACATAGACAGAGTCTGCTTTGTGCAGTTTGACTCTCAGAGATCTGGGCAGTATTTCTGAGGGTCACTGGATGCTTGTGTCCCACCTTTTCTCTCCTCCCTTCCCCAAAGGGGCCGAGTAGAGGGTGAGGGGAGATAAGGGCCACTAGTCAGGGTGGACGGTTGGTGAAATGAAGGTTGCTTCTCCCTCTACCTGTCCACTTGGAACACTGTCCCCTTCCCATCCTAACCCTCACCTCCTTCTAGAAGAGGACTCAGTACACAGCATCTGTCTGTCTGTCCCCACAGAGCTGTGCTCTTTGCCTCTGTGCTGATTCGCAAGACCATGTCATCCCGAGTCAGAGTCACGATCCTCTTTGCAACTGAGACAGGAAAATCAGAAGCGCTGGCCCAGGACTTGGGGACCTTGTTCAGCTGTGCCTTCAACCCCAAGGTACCAGATCAGTTGGACAGGTGTTTGGGGAAAGGGTGGAGGGCCCAGCCTGGGAGCTGAAGGCTAATGTCCTCCTGGGTACCTCACAGGTCCTCTGCATGGACGAGTACAGCCTGAGCGACTTGGAGCAGGAGCAGCTACTGCTGGTAGTGACCAGCACATTTGGGAATGGAGATGCCCCTGGCAATGGACAGGTGGGTGGCCCAAGGTCCTGATCACCGAGGGGTGAGTAGAGCCCAAGAGAACCAAAGAAAGGTCCAAAGGGATCGACATACCACAAAGAGGGTGGTTGGGCTGGGCATGGTGGTGCATGCCTACAATCCCAGCGCCTTGGGAGGCTGAGGCAGGAGGATCGTGAGTTTAAAGCCAGCCTCAGCAAAAGCGAGGTGCTAAACAACTCAGTGAGACTCCGTCTCTAACTAAAATTCAAAGTAGGGCTGGGGATGTGGCTCAGTGGGCTAGTGCCCCTGAGTTCAATCCCTGGAAACCACCCCAAAAAAGAGGGTGGTTGGGAGTGAAACCCCAAGTCACCCAGGGTCCTTCATGGGCCACCTTTCCTCTGACACACTTAATAAATCTCTGTGAATTGACCTACACATTTTCTAACTGAAAAACTCATGTTTAAAGGAAACTTGTATCACTCTCACAAAGAGAAATCCAGCAAAAAGTAAATTCAGTGAAATCCAAAGTTATTGATTTTTAGTTAATGCTATTGACCAACCCAGTCTGCTGTCTCTATTTTTTTTTTTTTTTTAAGAGCAATAGGCAAGTATTCAAGAGGTTACAGCTCTATGGCCCCAACTAGAGACTCCTGGTGCACAGAAGGATGAAAAATAAATTGAGAAGAGAATAACTAAAAAATGAAATACACAAAAGGGAATAATTTCCATGATTTGACACTGTTTATGCTGGATCACACAGCACCTAAAATTGTTTGGGGTTCCTAACAATTTTATTTATTTATTTATATGTGGTGCTGAGGGTCTAACCCAGTGCCTCATGTGTGCTAGGTGAGTGCTCTACCGCTGAGACACAACACCATCCCTTTTATGTTTTATTTTGAGACACGGTCTCCATAAGTTGCTTAGGGCCTTGCTGAGTTGCTGAGGCTGGTTTTGAACTTGTGCTCCTCTAGCCTCAGCCTCTGGAGTTGCTGGGATTACAGGTGTGCCCAGCCCAGCTAGATATGGCCAGTTTTTAAATGGGCCACCAGGAGAAAAAGAAAAAGTTATGCTTGTGTGAATCCTGGCCTGCGAACTCTGTGGTTGTCTCCCTTTCTAGACTCTGAAGAAATCCCTCTTCATGCTGAAGGAGCTCACCAACACCTTCAGGTCAGGCTCTTCCCCACTCCTTTTTTTGGCTGAGCCCAACCTCTGGGCCCAGAGTCTGGGATCTGGGGATGAAACTGGATGTGCATAAGTGGGTCTTCCTGGAATTGTCCAGCACAGGAACAGCCCTAATCTGAAGTTTATCCTTTGAGTGTGTTGCGGATCCAGCCGGGGAAACCACTTCCTCTCCCGGGTCTACTAGCTAAGCGTGCATTGGTCATGGCAGTTGGTGGTGAGGGCCAGAGGCCAAAGAGGACCAGAGCAGGCATGGCCCAGCTGGCATGGGAGAGTGCGAGGCTGGGTCTGCAGGCCATTGGCGAGGGGTGCTGCTTGCATGTGACCTGAGTCTCTTTGTGTGTCCTCCTGGGGCAGGTATGCCGTGTTCGGTCTTGGCTCCAGCATGTACCCACAGTTCTGTGCGTTTGCTCATGACATCGACCAAAAGTTGTCCCACCTGGGAGCCTCTCAGCTCACCCCAATGGGGGAAGGTGACGAGCTCAGCGGGCAGGAGGATGCATTCCGTAGCTGGGCCGTGCACACCTTCAAGGTCAGTACCCAGCCAGAACTGCCCCATGATGGGGTGTCTTCCCACCCAGGACATGTGTACCAGCCATCCTGGGTGGTGCGACTTCTGCCCCACCCTGTGGGTAGGTCCCAGGTGTGGGCCAGGGGACTCAGGTCAAGGCTGTGATCCTCACTCCTCCCAGAAGAGTTCTTATTTTTTAAACCATTTTTTAGTTGTAGATGGACACAATACCTTTATTTTTTTTATTTATTTGTTTGTTTGTTTGTTTATTTATTTATTTAAAATATGGTATTGAGGATTGAACCACGTACCTCACACGTGCTAGGCATGCACTTTACCACTGAGCCACAACCCTGGCCTTCTAGGTCACCTCTTAACAACCACATCTTGTTTGGGACTCCTAGACACAGAGAGCTGGGGACAGAGGGCACATGGTTGAGCTCTTCGGATCTGGCTCAGTATCTCCATAGACCTTTATTATGGGGATTGCTTGTGGGTGTAGGGGGCTTATCACTGAAGGTGCTCAGGAGCCATGGCTTGAGCTGAGGGCACTTGGTTTCAAAGCCCAGGCCTCCTCCATGTGATTCACATAAGGAAAGAAAAGTATTCAAACCTCCGTCACCATGTTGGCAAGACGATGTCAGTATTAATATTTCTAATATTAGTGGTAACTACTGTGTGCAAAGCCCGGGCACCTCTCTGAGTCCCTATAGTGACCCTATAGATTCATGTGCTTAGAAATTCTTTGAAGCACTCAGCTTGATGCTGGGTCCATGGTGAGGGCCTACAATCTGATAGCCCCACCGGTGATGAGGAGGATGATGATTGACACCAGTCTGCACTGCCTTCCAGGCTGCCTGCGACACGTTTGACATTCGAGGCAAACACCACATTCAGATCCCCAAGCTCTACACGGGCAGCATGACCTGGGAGCCTCGCCACCACAGGCTTGTGCAGGACTCACAGCCCTTGGACCTCAACAAAGGTACCTGCCTCTCTACACCACACGAGGCCTGTTTAGCCTCCTGCCTGGGTTGGGTGTCTGGGCCTTGAGCCCACAACCAGGTCCCTCTGAATGGAGACAGCAGCTGGGGCTGCCAGGCATCTGCCTCAATGAATCCAAGAGCCTGGTACTCAACCAGACCCCAGGCTCCAAAGAGAGCTGTTGAAGAAGACCCTCTGGGAGGGAGGATGGGCTGTGTCAGGGGTGGGCTGACTGTGCTGGGGTTTTGTTGCTGATACCATGGACGGTGATGTAAGAGACCCTGACACTCAACCTGTGAGAAAGGGACAGAATAATTGAAGTTCAAGGAGGTGAAGCAAGTGGTAGCGTGGCCAGGTTAGGCGCTGAGCCCAGCTTTACCAACGGTGACAGCATGAGATGACTCAGGCTATGTTCAGACTCTGCTCCCTCTAAGTGCTGTGCCTGCTCCCTGAGAACAGAGATCCTGCAGGCTTCTGAACATCCCCAGAACATCCCCAGCCTCAGCTCTGCCCTCCTGTGGATCCCAAGCCAGGGAGTTGCCCTGGGACATCATGCATTTTGGGTTCTAAATTAAATTTCCCAATAGTTAGCAGCAGCACATCCACCATCTGTCAGATGAGGGATCTTTATATTCAGAAACGGAGGGAAAACAGAAGGAAAAAAAAATCCCAGTAGCTACCACTGTCTATTAGTCAGCTTTTTGTCAGTTACAGTTTGGATCTGGAAGGTTACCCCCACCCATTCATTTGTTAGGCAGTGTTCAATGGTGAAAAAACTAGATTGTGGGGGCTGTAATCCTATCTGTGGATTAATCCACTTGATGGATTAATAATTTGAATGAACTACTGGGTGGTAACTATAGGCAGGTGAGGTGTGATTGGAGGAAGTAGGTCCCCAGAGGTGTGGCCTTGGGGACTATATATGTCCCTGACCCCTTCCTTCCTCTTTCCCTCTGTTTCTTGGCGGCCCTGAACTTAATAGCTTTCCTCCATTCCATCATCCCGCCATGATGTTCTGCTTCCTCTCAGGCCCAGAGCAGTGGAGTCGGCTGGCCATGGACTGAGACCTGAAACCAGGAGCCCAACCTCTGAGTGGTTCTTTTCAAATATTTTGGTCACAGCAACCAAAAGCTGACAAACACTTACCTGACAAAAACAACTTAGAGGAGGAAGGATTTATTTTGGCTCGTGGTTTCAGAGGTGTCAGTCCACAGTCGGCTGACTCCATGGCGAAGGAAAGCTGCTCAGCTCATGGCAGCCAGAAAGCAGAGAGAAAGAGGAAGGGGTCAGGGACAAGATGTAGTCCCCAAGGGCATGCCCCTAGTGATCTATTTCCTTCAACCAGTCCCCACCTCCTACAATTCCCAGCAATGACTTCAAATTATTTATCCACTGGCCAGAGCCCTCAAGATCCAATCCCTTCCCCAAAGCCCCACCTCTGAGTATCGCTGCATTGGGGATATATCTTCAATACAGGGACTGTTCATGTCCAACCCATAACAGGCAATGGGCAAGACTCAGACATGTGACTTCCCTGACCATTGCTCAAGAGCCCACTTTTCCTATCTGTGTCTCCACAGCCCTCAGCCAAATGCACGCCAAGAAGGTGTTCACAATGAGGCTCAAATCTCAGCGGAATCTACAAAGTCCCAAATCCAGGTGAGGTATTGTGCAGGGCTCTTGGATGATGTTCCAAGAAAATTCTGTTTTGATAAATGGAAGACCGGAGCAAGTCAGTCCTTGAAGGGAAAGGAGAGAAGCATCTGCTGTCACTAGAAGTGATGCCACCATAGCTGGGCATGGTGGTGCATGCCTGTAATCTCAGCAGCTCTGAAGTCTGAGGCAGGAGGATTGCAAGTTCAAAGCCAGCCTCAGCAACTTAGCAAGACCCTGTCTCAAAATAAAACATAAAAGGGTCAGGATGTGGCTCAGTGGTTAAGTACCCTTAGGTTCAATCCCCAGTACCCACACACACACACCAAAAAAAAAAAAAATACCACCAATAGGATCAACTGGTCTACCAACCTGTGGCCACCTGTGTGTCTTTGCAGCCAGTTTCAATTGACCAGCCAGTTGTCCAGCTTGGGAACAAAGCCCCTGCTTTGCTTTCTCTCCTTCCTCACTAGACTCTTTCATTGAAAGGAGAGGCCCAGGGACACAAGTCATTGGGGTCTTAAGAGCTGCCATGAAGTTTTGGCAGGGAGGAAATGTCCTAGCCAGGAAGCTGAGCACTGGGGATTATTTGTGGGTTTTGTTTCTCTGTACTGTCCTCTCCCAAGTTCATTGGGGAAACTGGACTTTTTTCTAATAAGGACAGGATTTTGCGCTGGGGACAGGGAAGCATTTCTTCCAGTACCCAGAGATCTCCACGCAAGAGGCTCTCTTTCAGCAAAGCCTCCAGCTAGACCTCCGGGGCTTGGCGGGCTGCCCAAGCAGGGCAGGGTGGCCTTCTCCCAAGGGAAAACTGTGGGATGCTGAGTCTTCCCGCCCAAAGCTATGCCTGGTCCCCAGCTCAGGCTCAAGGAACCAGGCACGAAAATGACAGGAGGGCACATTTCCTGGGGAAACTGGCCCGCCTTCCAGGTGGCCAGGAGGAAATCCTGGCAGTCACCAGGTCCTTCCTTCCGCAGCCGCACCACCCTCCTGGTGGAGCTCTCCTGCGAGGACAGCACAGACCTGAGCTACCTGCCCGGAGAGCACCTCGGGGTTTTCCCAAGCAACCAGCTGGCCCTGGTCCAAGGCATCTTGGAGCGAGTAGTGGACAGCCCCGCTGCCCAGCAGACTGTGTGCCTGGAGGCCCTGGATGACAGCGGTGAGCCCTTGGCTGAGAGCCCCTTTCCAGCCAGCCTGGGGCTGGGCTTCTACCTACCCCAGGCCAGCTACCCCAGCCCCGGCCTGTAGGAATAGCTCCCTGGCCTTAGTGTCCTCGGGGTTACTGATACCACCAAAGGACATACCCTCTAAGCACAGAGGCCAAGATAGGAAAGTGGGGGGTCAGAGAAGCAAAGCCAGCCCCCATCTCTCCCTGACCAGGAGAAAGGGGGAGAGCCAGAGAAGCCCTGTGGTTCATCAGACTTCTGGCCTAGATGAAATAATAATAATTATTATAATCTTTACCAACATTTATCGAGTGTACGTGGTGCTGTATCAACTGTTTTACACGCCTGATTTTATTCAATGTTCGTGGAAGCTCAGTAAGACAGGTTTTTGTCATCATATCCATTTCTCAGGGAAGGAACCCAAAGCCCTACGGTTCAGTCATTCAGACAGGAAACAGGGAGTCAGAGTTTGAACCCAGGTCTGCTGGCCCCAGGATCCATGCTGTGATTACCCTGCACACTGCCCCTTGGGACTCCTTCACCCTTGCCATCTCACTTTGGCCTAATCTTCTGCTCAGCCAGCACCTCTTGGTATAACACCCAAGGGCCTGGTGGTCATGAGTTTTTCTCTAAATGAACAACAGGCCTCCGGGCTATAGGTCAGTCTCCTGTGGAATTTAGCCAGTGGGAAACTGTAGTTCACCGTGGATATCTTGCTAATGTACAGGTGTAGGCCAGAGAAGGATGTGGTTAGTTCGTCAGGATCATATCACTTTGGGTGCCTCTTGAAGGACTGTTAGTCCCCCAAGAGTCGGCTTTTCCTGGCAGCCCTATCTCTGGGTACCACCTTCTTTTCTCCCCTGCAGCTAGAGCATAGAGTGTGTCTTCCCAGAGTCCCATCACCTTCTGGGAAACCCAGGTGGGGCATTTCCTTCTCCTGATGCCTTCCTTCCCTCTGCAGGCAGCTACTGGATCAGGGACAAGAGGCTGCCCCCCTGCTCGCTCAGCCAGGCCCTCACCTACTTCCTGGACATCACCACGCCCCCAACCCCTCTGCAGCTCCAAAAACTGGCCAGGCTGGCCACAGAGGAGTCTGAGAGACAGAGGCTGGAGACCCTGTGCCAGGTAAATGTCAGGGTTGGTGGGTGAGGCAGGGGAAGTTCCCAGAGTGGGTCTTTAACCTTCAAGAGGATCTCCCCAGATTCCCAAGGCGAGACTTGTCAAGGGCTAGTGGGAAGCCAGACATTGTCTGCCATCCCTGTTGTAGGACACAGTTGTGTGGAATAAACTGAATTTTTCCTCAGTGCCAGCAGGATGTAGCCAAAGTGCACTTCCTTGGGAATGAGCTAGAAAGGGGATCCACCATATCTTGCTTGTCCTTGTCCTCTCAAAACATGGCACTCAGAAGCCTGGGAGGAGGGGTGGTGTGGACGAATGGATAAGTGATGCAGTGACAGAGAGTGGAATTAGCACCTTAATGAGAGCATGCATTAACTCACCTGCAGCTTCTGGGCCCAAGTCTTTGCTAAGAGTCACCAGACATCGTTATCATCATCCTCATTGTGGCTAATCATCTTTATCCCAACCCTCCCACTACTGTACTTTCCAGCTGTGCTGTACTGACTTGACACATGCCATCTCATTTAATTCTCACAATGTCCCCACGTGGGCAGTGACACTGTCCTTGCTTCACAAAGGTTAAGTAAGGGGGATGGTTCTATAGCTTGGAAGGGTGCCTGACCAAGATTCAAACCCAGATCTAACAGGTTCCAAAGCCTTGCCCCGATTTAGATCGCAATGGAGTTGAGCTGCCCACAGCAGAGTTCTGGGCACACAGTTAGACAAACGCTACTCCAGGTCGGGAGCGCTTTCTCTGCAGGTTGGGAGTCTCAGCACCCTGGACAGCGCACGCTGCGGGATTCAACGGTGAATGCGGGGCGGGGCAGGCACCCTGAGTCCTCACCCTGCCCTTGACTCTCAGCCCTCAGAATACAACAAGTGGAAGTCCACCAACAGCCCCACGTTCCTGGAGGTGCTGGAGGAGTTCCCATCGCTGCGGGTACCGGCTGCCTTCCTGCTCTCCCAGCTCCCTCTTCTGAAACCGCGCTACTACTCCATCAGCTCCTCCCAGGACCACACACCCACAGAGGTCCACCTCACCGTGGCCGTGGTCACTTACCGCACCCAAGGTGAAGGGCGCAGCTCTCCTGCTTCTGGGGCAGCTTTTCAACATCTCGGAGTTTTGGTCTCATTAGTTAAACAGGGTGGTAACCCCGCCCCCTCCCAGAGTTGTCAATCATACTCTAGGTGTGCGGAAGAGATCACCACAGAGTAGGCGCTAAGCTCACCGCTTTGAATCACTAGGGTCAGTAGCCAGGTGAGATAGGTACTGGGCATTTCACAGGGGAGGAGAAGCTGAGCCACTGATCCAAGTCACACAGGTACTAAGTGGACAGCTGAGATTCAAACCCCGTTTGTTTAATTGCTGAATCCTGGTTTTTCATCACTGTACCGTCCTACTCTTGGGACAAGAGATCACATGGGGAGACCATCCAACACTCAAGGGGAGCCCAGTGATTCTTAGTCCCCGAAGTCAGCCTGAGCTCAGGGTGGTTCTGACTTGGTTGGTCACTCATTCATTCCACTCATTCAGGGATGGCTTATGTCACACTTCTCTGCTGGGCACCATGGTGGGTGTGGAAACGCAGCAGGCATAGCTCCTGCTCTCATGGAGTATCTAGAGAGCCAAAGAAGAGACAGGCATGGAAATAATGAGAGATTATGATTAAGTAGCCAAGAAGGAACGTGCAGGGGACCATGATGGAGCTCATGGGGAGGCCAATCCCTTGTGGTCTTGGCTCTTCCCCTGGACACACTTGGCCCCCTGCCCTGACCCCTGTCACTCAGCATTGTCTGTGGTGGCAAGCTGGGATCCGGCCACACTGGGAGCCCTCTGTCCTCTGTGAAGAATAGTCACACAGCTTCTAAGAGCTCACAGAGGCTGTGTCAGTCCGTCAGAGAGCTCCCCATGGACCAGGTCTCAGTCCTAGGGCCAGAAGGCCAGGAGGGACTACAAGGAAAGACAGTGACATCAGAACAGGCTGGATGAGCGGCTATACCTGCACCCAGGCTATACCTGCAAGGGCTACCCTCACGAGGACACACCCAGCAGTGGCCATCTCCAAGCTGATTGGGGACTGGGGGGGTCCCTGGAGAAACTCTTGGAAGAAGCAATAGAGTAAGAATCAGGGACCCAGAGCCATCCACCACCTGAGCAACCTGTCAAGCCACTTTCCCTCTCTGAGACTCGGTTTCTGAGAGGTAAAAGGGGCACCTTGCCTGCTAAGCCCTTGGCAGCCTTTCCCAGGTCTGGATGTGTAGAGGGTGGACCCCAGAACCAGAGACACACAACCCCTCATTCAGCCCTTAGAGCATCTGAGTAGGCAGGCCAGCCCAAGGGGGTGCGTCAGTGTGGGAGGAGCTGCTGACAGGGTCGCCTACGGGCTGGGCTGGAGGGGGAACGTTGGTCAGGTCTGTTCTGTCATTGCAGGTGGCCAGGGTCCACTGCACCACGGCGTCTGCAGCACATGGCTCAGCAGCCTGATGCCCCAGGACCCAGTGCCCTGCTTTGTGCGAAGGTAAACACCCTCCCATCCCTGTGGGACCACTGACCTCTGGGTGTCCTGGGATGAGAGAGAGAGATCGGGGGTTAGGTGCCCCTCTGGGCCACTTGGTCCAGTACTGAGAAAGTACTGAGACCACACTGGGCCTCCCCATTTTATCCCCTGGCTGAGTCTCTAGCAGGTGCCCAGAGTACAGTGGGGTCAGGTCTTTTCAGAAGGCTCCTGGGTGGGGAGATGATGTGCCTGGACAGGGCAAGGGAGGTGGCCGGCAGGAAGTCGACCTGGAGCTCTTCTCCTCCATCCCCAACACCACCTCCTGGCCACACACCCAGCATCCCAGCCCCTGTCCTGCACCTGCACCAGCCCAGGATGTCTGAGGATGAGACCTCTCTTCTTCTGTCTCCCTTCAGTGCCAGCAGTTTCCAGCTGCCCGAGGACCCCTCCCATCCCTGCATCCTCATTGGGCCGGGCACAGGCATCGCGCCCTTCCGCAGTTTCTGGCAGCAGCGGCTCCATGACTCTGAGCACAAAGGTACAGCCCACGGCGAGGCCTAGCCAATGCTCATGATCCCGATTTGATCATTATTCACTGTATGCAAGTGTCAGAGTATCACACCGTGCTCCATGAATTAGACGATAATCATGTATATTTTAAAAGAAAACACACAAAAAAAAAACAAAAAAGAACAATGTATTGGCTTAGGATTGGTATTGAATGTGTGATTTTTGGGGGGGGGTGGGTACCAGAGACTGAATGAATCCAGTGGCACTTAACCACTGAGCCATATCCCCAGTCCATTTTACATTTTATTTTGAGACAGGATTTCACTAAGTTGCTGAGGCTGGCTTTGAACTTGTGATCGTCCTGCCTAAGCCTCCCAAGCCACTGGGATGATAGCTGTGCATTATTGCACCCAGATGGATGTGTGATCTTGAAAACTGCCATCATTATCTTCTCTTTTTTTTTCTCTTTTGGCACTGGGTATTGAATTCAGGGGTACTCCACCACTGAGCCACATCCCCAGCCCTATTTTGTATTTTATTTAGAGACAGGGTCTCACTGAGTTGCTTAGCACCTCACCATTGCTTAGGTTGGCTTTGAATTTGTGATCCTCCTGCCTCAGGCTCCCGAGCCACTGGTATTACAGGTGCATACACTGCACCCAGCCCTTCATTATCTTCTGATTTGCATACCTCGTACTGAAAAAAAAATTTTTTTTTTAAATAAAATAGAAAGCCGGGCACAGTAGCTCACACCTGTAATCCAAGCTACTTGGGAGACTTAGGCAAGAGGATTACAAGTTTGAGGCCAGCCTCTGCAACTTAGCAAGATTCTATCTGAAAACAAAAAATAAAAAGGACTGGGGATATACTCAATGGTAAACCGCCTCAGGGTTCAATCCCCAGTACTGAAAAACAAATAAATAAAATAGGACCCTAAAGAAGTACAGCTTGAAGGTTCCTGTGTGGGGCACAGCATCAGGTGGCCACCACCTGCCTAGAAGAACTCTGCCACCAGCCCACAGATGTTTCTTGGCCCCTGTCCAGAGGAAGACCTTCCTCCAGAGTTTGCCTTGGCCTGTGCATTATTTCTCAGGGAATAATGGGGGAAATCCCCACTTTTGACCTGTGATGAGCTGGACGGACTCCTGTGCCTGCACTTCAGTTGTGTGCCCAGTTATGTCCTGGGCCTCTGTTTCCTCATCTGTAAAATGGAGATTATACCAGACAGGACGCTTGAAGAGGTTTCTAGTTGGTCATTTTGAGCTGTGATCTGCCCTCTGGTGGCCGTGCTGGTAACTGCAGCCTGCTGGGTCTTGCAGGGCTCCAGAGAGGCCACATGACCCTCGTGTTTGGGTGCCGCCACCCAGAGGAGGACCACCTGTATCGGGAGGAGATGCTGGAGATGGCCCGGAAGGGGGTGCTGCATGAGGTGCACACAGCCTATTCTCGGCTGCCCGGCAAGCCCAAGGTAAGTGCGGCGGTGAGTGGACACCCTGGCCCCCTGAGCCTCCATCTCCTCAGCTGGAAAGTGGAGACACACAGCCATCAGGGTGACACTGTGGAGAGCACTGTGCCCTGTAGTCCAGGAGAAGAGACAAGCCCAGAGAGGTTTAAGATCAACTCAGGGTGACACTATGGGTTAATCCCCTGAGCCCAGCCTGCTGAAGACCCCCAGCAGCCCCCTGGGACACGTGGCTGCCCAGGGAGAATGGTCCAGCTGGTTTACACTCCAGCTGACAAGGTTAGACGGCAGCTACTGCACTGGGCCCCAGGAGCCTGGGGATTTGGACAAACTTTTGGCTCAGCAGTCATGAACTTGTTCCTGAAGACTCCTTTTGGACCCCGTTTTGGGCCCACTGGACATCTGGTGTGGAACAAAAACAGAATCCCGGTTGTCTCCTGAACCCTCTGTGTGACTGGGAAGCCTGGAAACCTGCACCCCAGCTTCAAATCAATGAACCTGGGCATGGGGAGGCTGCCCTTTCTAGAATGTAGGCAGGCAGGCCTCAGAGCCCTGGGCAGGGGGTTGACTTGATTGATGCCTCTTTGAAGTGTGATGAATTTGGAGAAAGTCTGCCCCCCCCCCCCATTCTGGCCTGGCCTGGGCTGGGTGTCAGTGTACCTTCTCATACTGAGCCACGGTCCTGCCTGGGAGGGTGCTTACTCCCCTGACATCCCTATCTCCCCTAACGGGGGACAGCAGGCTTGACCCCCAGCCTCTCTCCCAGGGGCTAGGGACTAGACCCACTGTATCCTCTGATTTCAGGTCTATGTTCAAGACATTCTGCGGCAGCAGCTGGCTGGCGAGGTCCTCCGTGTGCTTCATGAGTCCCCAGGCCACCTCTATGTCTGTGGGGATGTGCGCATGGCCCGAGATGTGGCCCACACCCTGAAGCAGCTGGTGGCCGCCAAGCTGAGCTTGAGTGAAGAGCAGGTTGAGGATTATTTCTTCCAGCTCAAGGTACGGGGAGCTGGTGTGTGTGTTCGGGGGTGTAGTCAAGGGTCCAGGCTGCAAGAGCTAGACCAGGGCGACAGGATCAGGAGAATCCCAGGACACTCCTGGGCCCCGACGGAACCCTAGAGCAGTCCAGATGGGCTATTGGAAAGCCTAACTCTACCCCCTGGTGTGGTTGCCTGTCAGCTTTAAGAAGGCAGGTCCACATGTTCTGTCTTTCCATGTGTGGAATGGGAGCAGGAGGATCTCTCTGGCTTCTCTCCAGGCCCCTTTCAGAGAGCAGCTGTGTAGCCAGAGCAGAGTAACAAACACAGGGTGGGAAACTTGTCCCCTTTGGCAGCCTCCTATGCAGGAAGCACCTGTTATTTACACCCAGGATGCCGTCTGCTTGCCCTCAGCCCCCAGTGGGAAGGACACTCCCTTTATGATGGTAATAGCCACAGTGTTTATCAGGGGCCCACCTGGGGCCAGGTGCTTATGGAGGATTCCCATGAGGCATTTCCTTCTAAGGGCTTCATGAGGGAGGCACATTTACACCCCCATTTTACAGAGGGAGGGGGCCCGGGGTCTACAACAGTGAAGCTGAAAGCCTAGCACTCTGTCTCTGGCCCCAAAGCCTGTGCTCACCACTTCCATACTCTTCCTAAGACCCGTTCTTATGTTCATCATGTTTGAGCACCTACTATGTAACAGGGATAGAGCAGTAAATAGAACAAGCAAAAATCCCTGCCTGGATGGAACATTCTAGAAGGGTTGATACAACAGAACATGCATAATGGATACTGCATCAGAGAGGCTGCTGAGGGAGACTTAGGGGCCTATTGTTTTAAATAAGATGTCACTGGAAGGTGACAGTTGAGAAAATACCTGAAGCAGGTGAGGAAGAAGCCTTGTGGGTAATGAGGGAGATGGCATTCTAGGCTGCTCTTCAGGGAACAGCATGCATGAAGGTCCTGGGGTGGCGTTAGCATATGTGTGTGAAGAACAGCAAGACCTCACAAATGTCTCCCAAAATGTGTTCAGAGTTGGTAGATTCCAGGGTCAGATAGTTTAGAACGTGCTCAGTTAAACAAAGGCAAACACACTGGTGTACCATCAGATGTATCATGACAGTTCAAGACTGGGGTGGGGGAGGGGAGAGAAAGTGCACCGTATTTCCCACCCAGACTTATCTCAGACTTATGCCACCTTCTGGGGCATCTTGAGAGACTAGGCAGGAAGTAGGAATGGCGTCCACCTGCAGAGCTTCAGGAGATGTTGAGACGATTCACCCCAGAGCAGGCGCTAATGGGGTTTGGGGCATGAACCAGATCCAAGCGCACTCTCCACACCAAAAGGCTCCTGCTGGCCTGTTCCGTGTCACAGAGGAGCCAGGGCTTGGTGAGTGGGGGGTGGGGGGGTGGCTGGGCCAGCAGGCCTGACCTCGTGGCCCCTGTTTCTCTTCAAGAGCCAGAAGCGCTATCATGAAGATGTCTTTGGTGCTGTGTTTCCCTACGAGGTGAAAAAGGACAGGGCCGAGGGACAGCCCAACACAGGCCTCTGACGGCCACTGGAGCAGTGAAAGCTGCTGGCATGGAATTTAAGGACGGAGTCGACTCTCAAGCTGAGGACAAGGTCCTGGGGAGTTGGAAAACAGCCATCTCTCCAAGCCCTTCTTAGTTCCACCATCCTTCTACTTGACCTACTACCAAGTAGCATCCTGGGCTGGTTGGAGCCAGCACTCTCTCTGAGCCCACCCTTCCTTGGGCAATGGAGTGCGGCGGTGGGGGGGGGCCTCGCTGGCCCCTTGGAGGTTCAGTCTGTGAGCCAGGCCTAGCAAGAGGGTGAGGAAAAGGGGAAACCTTATTCTGGTTGCAGTATTGTAAGTGGCCACCAGGAGGCGCTATCACAACACTCTGTATTTAGCTGCCTTGTGTACAGTTATTTATGTCTCCGTATTTAAAAAAAACAACCCCCAACCCCACTCGAAACAGCCCCTTGGACCTTTCCTCTGTGATTCCTTAATATAATATTTATATTAAATGCATTCTATTTTAACCAACCTGTATATGTATGTGTGTGTTTGGAGGGGGGATTGTTTTGTAAGGAAAGCAGATCTAAATCCTATGGAGAAGGACTGATGTGTCCCACACAGGGACAAAGATCCCCACCTGTGGTGGGGATGCGGGGCACAGGCAAGGGGCTGGAGCTGTATCTCACCCAGAAAGCATCTGATGAAAGGTGTGGTGAGCAGCGGGATTATGCGCAGAGTGCCAGGATTTTAGCAAAGGCCTGGACCCTCACCCTGTCTTAGAAAGGAGTTTGTTCTGTAGCCACCTGTTTGGCCACTTGTGATTTAGAACATGGGGAAAGCAGGTGAGGTTTCCTGGTTGTGGAAGACTTTGTGGAGGGTAAGGGCATGCATTACCCTTGCCCCTCCTGGGAGACTATGGTCCTTTCTTGATTTGAAGCCAGCCAGGGAGCTGCTTCTTTTGGGGCAGGGGTTGAACCCAGGGGTGCTTAACCCCTGAGCCACACCCCCAGACCTGGTGTTTGTTTTATTTTTCTTTTGAGACAGGGTCTCACTAAGTTGCAGAGGCTGACTTTGAACTTGCACTCCTCCTTCCTCAGCCTCCTGACCAGGAGAGCTTCTTAAGCCACAGAGCTGCATCTCCACCTGGTCAGAACCACAAAAAGGTCTCAGTTGGGGACAAGTGGTGGTCTAGAGAAATCCTGCTCTCAGCTTCAGTTTGGGCCTTGCTTCATGGGCTCCCTCACCTGCTCTCCCCTCCTCTCCTGCCACTTCTGGTAGCAGCTACTCTCATGGAGGTGGGGGATGGGGGAAAGGGGCTTCCCAAAGTCTAGTTGCCCAGAGTCCAGTGGCCTAGACCAAAGGCTTCTCACAAATTAATGTACACTCGAGTCTCCCAGGATTTGTTAACATGCCGACCTGATACAGTAGGTCTGGGTGGGGCCCGAGGTGCTTTTTTTTTTGGGGGGGGGGTACCAGGTATTGAACCCAGGGCACTTAACTACTGAGCCACATCTTCATCCCTTTTTTTGTATTTTATGTAGATATACGGCCTTGCTAAGTTGCTGAGGCTGGCTTTGAATTTGAAATCCTCATGCCTCAGGCTCCTAAGCTGCTGGGATTGCAAGCATGCACCACTGCACCAGGTCAAGGTGCTGCATTTCTAATCAGCTCCCAGATCATGAGGCGCCCGCTGGTCTGAACACTCTTTGAGCCCCACCCTGGCTCCTGGGGCTGGGTTCTGACGGAGTGAGCAGAGTAAAATGGCATCAACCTGGACATCCAGCTGGGCTCCCTTCTGCTGCCCAGCGGCCAGCAGATCCCCAGACACTGAGCCATTTCCCTCTTGCACATCATGACTGGGACAGCTTTGGAATCAGCTTCTTGTCCCGCCTGCCTCCTCCTCCCACTTGGGCACAAGGTTCTGATGAGGCTCTGCCGGGGGGGGGGGGGGGGGGGGGGGGGGGGGGGGGGGGGGGGGCTCCCACAGGCTCTGTCCCAGCCCTTCTTCCATCTCAGAAGCATGGAGCTGTTTTCCAGGTTCACCCAGCTGCTGAGGTCCAGAGACCCCTGTGGAAGAATTCCATGTCCTCCTGCTTTCCCCAGCTCTCTCCTGGGGTTTGCCAGGGACTCACTGTGAGTAGGTGTGGACGTCAGGATCCCCCTTCCCAAAGGGATCCCACGCTGTCTCTCCCACTCCCTGGGCAGGGACCTCCAGTTCCAGAGACTCCCAAGTGTCTCCAGACACATTTAATAAACCACGGTCTTCCCCACGTGTTGCCAGCAACCATTTTTATTCCTTCATTTTCCTTATTTTCCCCTGGGAAAGAGAGTTGGTGGAAGTCCAGGGACATGGAATCAGGGTAGTTTCCTGGAGGGGTGGGGGGCTGAGCTGGGTGCCAGGTGAGAAGGAAAGAGTAAGGGTCAGAGAAGGGGGGTGGGGCCGAGGAGGTCCCCTCACTGCAGGGAGTGCATAGCTCTGGCTGGGGACTGGAGTTGACCTGGGACAGGAATGTGCCACATTCAACACAGGCCTGCACTGGGTGCTTGGGAGGCTCCGGAGACTCCGTGTCTGCTGAGGGGGGTGAACACAGCTTCACCAGTTCTGAACACCCTCTGCTTGCATGGTAGCATCCGGGAGGCTGGGGCTGAGACAGGGGAGTGGAGATGATGAGGAAACTCAGCACCACATCCCAGCCCTGTCCTCAGGCCAGGGAGGCCACCTATGTCTGCACGTGGGTCAGCTGGACATCACCAGCCACTTCCAGGCTATTGATGGCCGGCAGGTTCTTCATGCGGTGGAGGTATTCAAACAGGTGTTGACCGTCCACAGCCACCCTGAGGCAGTGACCTTCACACATGATCCATACCTGGACAGAGAGGCCCTGTCACTTCCATTTGGAAAATCAGCAGCCCTAAATGCAGGGCTTGAATCTCCTTCTTTCCCTCCCTCCTGCCTTGGCCAGTAACAAGCCCCACCCCTGCATTCTGGCTACACGGAAATATCTGCTCCTCAATAAATACCCATGCGCTCTCCTTCCCTGGTACTTTAGCATATGCCCTTCCTGAGCATGGAATGTTGTTCCCACCCTGCACACCCAAGCCTTCCCTGACCCACTCCCTGTCTAGCCACCTGCCTCCCTAGTCTACTCTCCATTTGGGATGAGATGCTATCTTGGGCTATCTGTGTCCTCAGGGCTCGGGGCCTGGACTCCTGCAGCAGCCTCCTAACATTCTTTACAGCCGGAGGCCTCTCCTCGAGGCAGGCAGGGAACAAACCTCAAAACCTCATTACCCATGGCGATGGCGAGCACAGCCCCCTTGCTCTGCGCTGGGCCCTGCCCTCAGCATGCACAGATCCCGTCATTCCATTCTTACAGTCCTCTGATCTCTAGTATTATTACTCCATGTTATAGATGAGGAAACTGAGACGCAGAGCATTGTGTCACTTCCGCAAGGTCTCAGAGCTCACTAATCAAGGTTATTGTTCCTGGACTTGAAACACTCCAATGGCTTCTCATTGTATTAAAATCCAAGCCCCTTTCATGGCCCACAAAGGCCCACACCAGTCATTTTCAACCCTGATTGCAGATGTATCACCTAGGGAGTGTCTTAAAAATACAGAGGCCCAGGCTGATCGCCTCACTGGCCTGGGGTGGGGGCCCTGGCCTTGATTTGTCTTTCTAAGCTCTCTGAGTGAATCCACTGCAGAGTCAAGGTGGAGAAGGCCCACTCTGGGTGGTCAGGCCTCCAGCTAATCCGAAGCCCTTGCCCTTGAGGCTCCAGATGGACCCCATTTGCCTCTGCACAAGACACAGGCAGCTCCCCACCATTCCCGCCCCGGCTCCCTCCAGCCCATGTTCAGTCTCCCTTTCTGCAAGGACCTGTCCCTTCTCTGCAGTGACGGGTTCATGACGGTTCCTTCTTCCTCCCCGATCTACACTGTGAACTCTGTGGGGGCAGGACCCTGCCTGACAGCTTGGTGGCTGCATCCACAGCAAGTGGGCTACTTCCTACAAGGTGGCCCCCATAAAGTGGTCAGCAAGTGATGGCAGAGTGAAGATGGGAGCAAATGAACCATGCCTCATTCTTGGGTTCCGTTTGACACAGATTGGCCGTGTGACCTGTGTCCTGCGAGTTTGTTTTGCCCATATGTGAAAAGCGGACACTGACACCTGCTATGTGTGTGTGTGTGGGGGCAGTGATCATGGAAATAATAATAACCTGTTAACATTCGCTCTTCCTTGGGGTGCAGTCCTCATCCCTCAGGATTCAGCAACATGCTGTTCCAGGTACCCCCAGACTCCTCCACCTCTTCTCCTCTTGCCCCCTGTGAGCCCCTCCCTCTGAGCTCCAGGCCACAGCAACTTACCGAGAAGCTCATGCCTCGAGTGAAGGGCATTTTTCGGGGCAGGCTTCGCTCCTCATACCCCCAGGAGCTGTTGATCTGGGTGTTGCGGACCACAGCATTCTCATCAAAACGGGGGTTCAAGTGGAAGGCGACGTCACTCCCGGAGCGCAGGTTAATGTGGAACCTGGGGTGGGGGGGCAACTCACATGGACCCTCTCTGTCCACTGAACTCTGGGACCCAGCCCTTCCCCCACAATCGCCAACCTGTCTGGAGCCAGGGAGATGGCCAGAGTGACCGTGGGGGTCTCTCTCTATTCTGATAGCCCTGGAGGCCCTGTCTTACCTCTTAGCACTTGGCAGGACAGTGCCTGACACCATGATGGACTTGGACGGGTACAGCCCCCCTGGGATGCTGGTGAAGAAAGGCATCGGCTGTTGGGAGGGTGGGGACAAGTCAGCCAGCAGCAGCCAGAGAGCCATACCTGCCCCTGAGAATCCTGTACCAACTTCCACCGATGTGTCCCATCAGCCAAGTCTGGAACTGTGCCTGTGAGCAGGACGTCTTCCAGAAGGAGCCCTAGGACATCTGTACCTGGCTCAGTCAAGTCAAAGGAAAACTTTCCGGCATTCCCCAAGGCAGTGGGCTTAAAATGTCACAGAAGGAACTTTGGCCAACACCAAAGGGTTCTCGGGGTGGAAAAAGGAAAGTCCTAATTTGCTCACTGGAAGAGACCACTTCAGAGTTGAGGGCTCCTTTGGACAGTCTTCTGATTTATGCGGATGCTTTTAAAATCAGCTTGACAATGGACTGCCTTGAATTATGCCAGTCAGAGGACCATCCCCAGTGGCCCTGCCCTCCCTCCCTGCCCCACACAAATGAAATCTCCTGCCTTCTCTGAGAACCTACTCACATAGGTTGGGTTGGGGAACACCGTAGGTGGCATTGCAGGATTCTGTTGAAGAGAGACCAGAAAATTCAATGTGGAAACACATGTGCAAACACACACACACACACTCTAGAGTACGCTCCAGTGGGAGACTGAGTTGTGAGGGCTCAGCCCTTGGATTCTGCCACATGCCTTCCATCAGCCCTCCTGAAACTTCCTGGTGTGTTCCTGGACCCATCATGGACACCTCTCTCTCAGCACCTCCACAGAAGCCCCACTCAATCCAGGCCCCCACCTGATTTGCAATGGCAGGAGGAGGACAAAGATCAAGACTGTGACCAGTAGTGACATTGCAGGGACTTGTCCTCGGGATCCAAGTCTAGGAACCTCACATCCAGGATTTGGGGGCACTATCCTTCCCTCTCTTGGTAGCAGAAGGAACCATTTCTCTGCTGGCCCCTAGCAGACCTGCTTATTTGAAGATTGTTCCAGAATCTCCACTGTCCCAAGGAGAGTTTTAGCTGGACATCTTCTGACGGGGGGGGGGGGGGGCTCAGCCCCATCTGTCCCCATCCTCCTGGATAAACCACTTTAGGACTAGCTAAACTAGTGCTGGGACTCTAGGGAATTCTGTTAGTGCTCAAGAGGGAAGCCACGGGGCTAGGAGCTGAAAAGGAACTTTTAGACTTACAGGGAACATCTGTCCTGGGGTGCTGTGCACCGTGTGGATAACAGTTTGAGTCTGGAAGAAAGAAACCAAGTCTCAACCAGCTCCCAGCTCCCACTAGCGTGAATGCTACCACCTGCCACCAGTGGAAACACACACACACACACACACACACACACACACACACACACACTATGAAGAGAGTTAACCTTGAGCTGTAACCAAGGTTCAGAGAGGCTGGATAGAGTTGTTTCTAAGCTCACGGGAATGTGGGGGACCAAAGGTTAGAGCTCCAGAGAAGAGACACGTCTGCCCCAGCCCCACTTTCCTCTCTGGGAATTTCCGTCTGCACAGCTGTACTTTGCAAGCAAGAGAGGGGAATGTGGGCCTCTGCAGACAAGTGGCCATTCAGGTGGTTCCCTGTTGCATGGGGCCAACCAGCCACACCCCCAGGTCCCTCCACCACACACCAGAGGCCAGGCAGGTGGTCCATGGGGCTGGCCTTAGCTGCCCACTTTCTTATGAGAGACATCAATGCCTGGCCATGCCTCCTCCCTTTAACCCACAGGAAGAAACAAAATGAAGAGGACCAGAAGAGAGAGAGGCTGACTTACCACGGGAGCCGGGTTGGGAGGCCAAAAGCCTGGAGGCTGAGAAGACAAGAAAACTCAAAATGATGGCTGGTTCAGGTGGAGGAGGCATGGCTACCTACCTCCAGGTGGGCTTCTTGTGGTCAGAAATGACTTCCCTGACACTCACCTCCCTCCTCCTCCCTTCCTAAGCCTGAGGCATCAGATTCTCACCCCCAAGTGCACAAGTCTCAGGGCTGGGGAGGAGGATGTGCCCTTGGCTGCCCCAGATGGGTCCCATACAGGCCATATTGCTTCCCTGAATCCCCAGAGGCAACCGCCCGATGCCCTATTCCACCCATCAGGTGAAAACCAGCGTTCACCGGAGGCCCCATTGTGAGCTGAGCACTGGGCTTCTCATTTTCCAGTAAAGGAGACATCTTTAGCTTCTACTTCACTGGAGGGGCCTGGAGGCTCAGAAAGGCAAAGCAGCTTGCCCAGGCTGGCCCAGGAAGCAAGTGAGAAAATCCAAAATGGCACCCAATCTGTCTGACTGGATCCACCATCCCCTATATCCTCCCCAGGCCAGGGCCAAATCTGGAGGGCTCTGCAAAAGGTTTCCAGGAGCTGGACCAGTCCTGGGATTGGTGTGATGGGAGGCAATTAATGTGACGTCCATGTCATCATGGGCCATGCGGAGCCTGGGTAGTCAGAGCGCTCTCCCCACCCCCACTGCCCTGGTAGCCAGGGGAAGGGCTGCCTTCCTGTCCCTGATCCTGCCCCTCCCAGAAGGCCACTCTGGCCCTGGCTTGCTTCCTCCTCTACTTGGCTGTGGGAACCAGAGCCCGTATTCATTTCTTGGGTCCCTGCTTTGTGCCAGACTCTGTGCAAGGTGACGGTGTCCAAATAATGGTGCCACTGTGCCAGTGCTCCAGGGGCTTGTGGGCACAGGGAGGGGGGCAGCAGAGTGACAGGGACAGACACATAAGCATGGTTATAATAGGACATGGTGACTGCATGGCACAGATATGGACAAAGTTCATGGGGACACAGAGGGGAGCATCTGGCAGCCTTCCTGACTGGAAAAACTCTCTGGAGGAGTGACATCTAAGCAGAGCATCACTGTGCGGTGAGAGGCTTGCCGGGGGTGAGATGGGCACATGGTGGCTTCAGCTCTGGGGACAGCATGAGCAAAAGCATGGTGGCCTGAGAGGCCTCGAGGGAACACAGAGGCTGCATGCTCTTTATGAGTGGGCCGGGCTGGAAGGCAGGAAGGTTGGCGGAGGCGAATCTGGGGACATTCTGTTGTGCTCCTCTGGGGATCTGGGGCTTCCTTCAGAAGGGCGAGGCTTAGACCAGGAGGGGTGTGCTCATGGGAAGGGATTGCACAGTGGGGTGTGAGGAGCTGGACCACGGCTGTCACAGTGAGGAGTCACCGTGGTCTGGGTCATGGCAGAGGCTTTGGAGAGGGAGAGACAAGAGTATCAAGAAGGGGCTAGGGACCCAGGACACTGCCCAGGTCCCCAGCTCTGGGCGCCTGGTGGAAGCAGACGGGGAATCCCCTAGCGGCTATGACAGGCTGGAGCGGCCTGTGGGCCCTCTGTCCTTCCTGCTGTCTGCTCAGCCTCCCGGCCTCCATCTTTAACTCACTTTTGGTTTGCGCCCCCTGTTTTTCGATGGGAAACAGGCAGGCTGGGAGAAGTGCATGGTGGAAAAAGCCGGCTGGACTGGAGACCTCTGTTAAAACAAAAGGCACCACCGGTTGACTCGGAGCATCCATGGAGCCAAGGAAGAGAAGAAAGAGGTCGGGTAGGAGCAGCGGCCAGGCAGACACAGGACCCAGAGGCCAGCTCAGGACCAGGTGGCTCCAGGGCGAGGAAGGGGCTGCTGGGTGAGTCATGGCAGGTGGGCACTCTCCCTCCCTCTCCTTCTCTCTGTCTTTCCCCTGCCGGGGAGGGAGGGGACGTGAAGGATGAAGCTCTGAGGGAAAGGAGCTCGTGGTTATTGAGGACCTACTGTGGGTCCAGAACACCCCAACCTTCCCCTTTTTCGCATGATGTCTCCTCAGCTTTTAGATATTTTAAAACAGGGAGGGTCAAACCGACGACAAAGTGAGCCGGGGAGTCGGACCCTGACTTACACAGCGTCACCGAACCACACAACCCAGTGGCAATGACTATGTCCATTCTACAGATGAGGAACCACCAACCCAGTGGCCGTAACTATGTCCTTTCAAGGCGGGGAGAAGTGACGTTGGTCCCCCCACAGATGGAGAGAATGGCAACAGCTGGGGATTTGAACAGTATTCTGCCTGGTTCCCAAACTTGGGCTCTTTCTGGAATCACCTGGTCTGCGAACCAAGGTGGAAACAGAGAGCGACAGTCAGAGGAGAGGTCGAGGGGTCTGGGAGACCAAGGCAGGAGCTTCAGACAGAGACAGCAACACAAGGATGGCAGAGTGACAGAGGAGGAGGGGAAGACAACCACCAAGATTGGTTAGTACCAGTGTGATTCTGCAACCTGTACAATCAGAAAAATGAGAAATTATACCCCAACTGATTCAAAGGTATGAATTGCCAAGATCATTGTAATGTCATGTGTAGCTAATAAAAAATAAAATAAAATTAAATTAAATTAAAAAATAAAATAAAATAAAAAATAAATAAAATAAAATAAATCTCTTTTCTTAATAAGTAAAAAAAAAAAAAAAAAAAAAGATTGGTTAGTTCCCAACCTATGTGTCCCCAAAGCCACCTGGAGAGGAGATTGGCTGGTAACTTTGGGCCACGGAGTCTAGACACAGCCAGCCTGGGCCCCTGGCCCCAGCCCTGGGACAGGGGCCTAGGGTTCAGTCTCACCTGGAAGCTGATGTAGGACAGCTGCAAAGTGCCGGTGACAGAGATGGTGTCCACGCGATGGAAGGGCACGCGGTGTGCATACTGCACAAAGAAGTTCTTGTTCACCATCACCTGGCAAAGGAGACCGCGTTCCAGGAGAGGAGTCCCGGGCCAGGGCGGGAGCACACCCGAGCTCCTGGAGCCCCGCTTCTGGAATCAAAGGCCTGAGCCTGGTTTTCACAACCAGCCCACTTCAGAGGGGGCATGGGGGACCCTCAGGACAGCACCAGTGACAGGAACATGCGAGTCAAATGCCTCCAACCCCAAGCTCCCATTGGCTTTTTGTTCCTATAGTTTTCTGTTTATTACTGTATCTTCATTTTTCTGGTGACACTTCACCTGGGGCAGCATCTAGGTATGCATAAAAATGCTCATGGAGAGCGGGGGGAGGTGATCTAGGGTCACACACTAAGCAGGGAACCCCATGCCACACAGCACAGAAGAGGACAGTCTCACCCCACCTGGGTCCCCAAGCCCAGAGACACTGCTCTGGCTGCAAAGGTCATTTGCAGGGACTTATAAAGCCAGGTGGCTACTGGAACCTGGATAAAGTCTAGAACAAGGTCCCCCCCACACACAAAAAAAGAGATGTTTCCAGAAGTGGAGGAACGGCTACAGCAGGGGAATGGGATCATCTTGATCTTAAAGACGTAAGAGCTCAAAAAACACCACGGTGATGCATCTAGTCCCTATTTGCACAGTAAAAGAAGCAACAGGGGCACCTGCAGGGGCAGGTGACTGCACGCATGGAGACTAGCTAGCCACAGGTGGCGATCTAGAAAGCCACAGTCCCATGGTCTGGGTAGTGGTGTCACTCTGGCCTGATCTCAATCAATGTATTTAAAGACTGTTCACCCAGCCCAGAGGGACAGGGAGAGGGCTTCCCGCTCACCTTGAACTCTGAGCTCTCCACCTGGAAGCAGAGCTCAAAGGGCTTCCCCTTCTGGAAGGGCATTTGCATCTTTCTCTCCTCAGGCCCCCAGCGTCCATTCTGCTTCGTGTTGCAAACCACATACCCTCCCTCTTCAAACCGAGGGTTGAAGTGGAGAGCAATGTTTTCGTCGCTGAAGCCAGTCTGCAAGTTCACAGCAAACCTAGGCAGAGGGAAACCAAAGAGTCTTCTGTTGCATGGTTACTGCCAACATCAGAATGGAAGAGCCTGGCACCACGGGCTTCTTTGCACAGAGCCTGCGCAGTTTACATGAATTTGTTGGCATCTTTTTCTGTTGATATTATTCATCTAATTTGGACCTAATATTTTTTCATGCAATTATTGTATGTTGCCCTTCCAGCGTGATTTTCTAAAAACATGTAAATAGGAAAATAGTTAGCTACAAGAAGCCCGGGTCTTGGAAACTAATTACAAATGGATGTCAAAGATGGTAACCATGAAGCATGTGACTTAGTGCCAAGTGAACGCTCGCAGGGCTCAGTGTTGGAAGCCAGCCCCCACCTGCCCAACTGGGAAAGAAATTCTGAACAAATTTGAAGATCCTTTGAAATCGGTGGCCCTATACCTACAAAGACAAAGTTGAAAAGGGAAAGTGTGGGATAAATACCAGCTCACCAGCATAAAAATGTCACCGTGCGGAGTTTTGTGAAGCCTGGTGCTCACTGCATGTTGGTGTGTGTTGGAGTGGACGTGGTGACCCTGAAGTCAAGTGAGGTTGGACTCAGACCCCTGACACTGCCCTCAGGTTGCCACACTCAGGACGAGATCCTGAGGGAGGTCATGTTCAGGAGGCCCCCAGTGCCAGTTCATCCCTCTCTTTGGGGAGGAAGCCCCTCACCCTGGACACTTTCCCCTGGGACATGAGCCATTTCAAATCAAAGAACCTTCCAGGGCAGTTGGCTCCCAAAATGGTGGCTCGATAGATGTCTTCTCTGCTTTTCTCTGTTGTATCTAGACCCTGAAACCAAGTTCAAGTCTCAAGTTCAAGATGGGGCATCTCCCTGCAGTCCAGCCTTCCCTGAGCTCTGTATGAACGCGGCTTCTGCCTGCTTCATTGGCCACTCGGTTCTCCCACACAGACTTCAGGCCAGGGGCCTGGCTTTCCCTCCTCTCTGTCCCTCACAGGGCCCAGCACTGCACCATGCCCCAGAGGCAGCCTTCTAACTTCCTGTAGAGCCCACTCAATTTCTGTTGGAAAAGGGCATGTTCTAGAACATTCTGGCACCTTCTGATGTACTCCTTCAAGCCAGGTTGCTCTGTGAACTCTATGACAGCAGGGCCCAGAACCCAGCCGGGATCCCTGTTGGCCCCGACTCTAGCAGTGCTAAGAAGAAGGAAGAACCCAAGTTACAAAATTAAAGCCATTTCTCTTTGGATGGAGAATGCGGATTTTGAAATATCTCTGGATGTATTTCTCCCTTGGCAGCCCTCCAGCTTCATTCCTGTGTTTTGAAAATTCCTGCTCTAGGGAAGGGCGAGAGCAACATTTCCCAAGGGAGAGTCACCAGAACTGGAGGGACAATGTCTTGTAGACAGGGTGGTGCAGTAGGAATTCCTTCTGGTGCGGGAGGGGGTCAGGCTGATGTGTGTGTGGGGGGGTGGGTGGGAATTCAGGGTAGGTCCTGGATTGCCCTATTGGAGGGCTTCGAGTAAATCTCCTGCAGGATTTCCCAGGGCTCCTAGACAAGTTCCATGTCCACGGTGGCCATGTCCACCCTAGTTATGGGGGATGGCAGTCGTGGAGGAAGTGAATCAAATTCAGATTGCCAATCCAAGGCATCAGAGGGTGTGAAGAGGATCCACAAGGTCCTAGTGCCCCATGTAAGGTGATGACAGGGCCTCTGGGATTGAGACAGACAGCTGAGCCCCGAGGGGGCTTGCCCAGGCACTGTGGACAGTGGCAGACAGCAGCTGTGTAGATCCCAACCAAACCTGTAAAACCACACACCTCAGTGCCACCCGGACAGTGTTGCTCAGCAGAGGTCAGCCAAGGCTGCACGGGGGTCAGAGACCCCCCTCCAGCCTGAGAGGACATGGGAGCTCTTCCCTGTTTGCAGACAGCCCCCGCTTCACTGAGGAGGGTGGGAAACAGCACTGATCAGCACCTTGGCTGGCTTAGTATTTTCCAGAAAATGCTTTGAAAACCAAAGAGACAAAATGACTTTTGAATAGGTCCACACATCTGCCAAAGAAGGGCTCCAAAGTAGACAGAGCCAGCAGGGGACCGAGGGAGTTCTGTTTTTGCAACTCTGGGCCCCTTTCCTCCTTGCTGAGTTCTCTGGGGACAGGGAGCCCTGCAGTCGATACCCGTGCTCAGTGGCACTGGGAAGCATGGGCAGGGCCCAGCCCGTCACGCTCAGCACCCTGTGGCTGCTAAGGGAAGAGGCTGGAGACAAGAGCAGCACCATCTGTATACCTGTTTTCAAAGGAGTGAAGAACGGTCCCCTGGATAGTGATCTGGAGTCCCTCCTGGAGACCTCCAAGGATTGTCCCAGAAAAGGGGACCATCTGCAGGGAGAAGACACGGGATGTCAGTTGGTGGGCACTCGCCTGGGTGTGAGAGCACAGTGCTAGGGCCTGGGCATGTGGCTGTGAATGGGACAGGTGGGGTCCCAGCCTCACAGATCTTAGGGTCCTGTGCAGAAGCAGATGCGACTCGGTTGGTTGCAGACATTCTGAGCCCTAAAAAGAGGAGACCACCTGAGTCTGAGGGGACATGATGGGCAGCCGACCTTGGCAGTCTGAGAGGAAGGACTACCCAGGAATCCGCCAGGAGGAGGGCCTTCCAGATGCAGAAGCGGCCGAGGGAAGCTTACTGAGCTCTCTTTGGCACAGTGTCCTCCTCAGTGACGTAGAGATAACCCCTGCCCTTGCTAAGGCAGCTTGGTGGATGACTGTGGAGAACATGGTGCGTAGTAGGTGCCTCTCTGCTACCCTCCTCCTCTCCCTGCCTTGCTCTCTCTGAGCACAACCCCCACCCTGGTGACTTCCCAACTTTCCAAGCACACTTCTGGATGCCTGTTGTCCACCCGCATTAGTGCACAGTTCTGTGTCCTGGGTGGTTTTCCTTCTCTCTTCTCTACACCTCCTTTAGGTCAATTTCCTGAAAGAATTCAGTGTTTCCCAGAGCAGGGGCAGTGATGTGCATGAGCCAGATGGCCAGGTAGGACCAGTAGGGAGCAGTGGAGACTGAGGCATGGGGACTTCACACCCTCACCAGCTCTAACCCATGAATTCCACCCAGGCTCAGTGTTAACAGTTCCCAAATTAAAGAGTAACCCAGAAAGTTAGATTTATTATTATCTTTTGAGTAAACATTTTCATTTCTGGGGAAAAAAATATTCTCCAAAAAGGGTGCATCCGATCCTATATGGTGGAGATACAGGATGAAGTATTCGCAATGCAATGCTGTAGCTGAATTGGCTCCAGAGGAGTCCAAGGGTGGAAAGGGAAGTGGGCCAAGGTTGGGAGGAGGTGAGGCAGGGCCAAAGTCCATCAGCCCTGGGGCTGGGCAAGGGCGGGGTTCTCTGTGACCTGTTTTCTCTGGGGATTTCAAAAGCACCACTGCCAAGACCAGCCCACGGCTACTTCTCGCCTGTGTCCTGAAGGCATATGACACTGTGGCACCTACAGAAGCCCATCCACACTCAGGGGCACCGCAGGGCCTGGACCTCAGGCAGAAGCTGCTGTCGGTAGACCTCTCAGGGAAGTGTCTCTTGTTGCCACTCAGGATGGGTCTGAACTCACATTAAATCCTTTAGTGACTTTGAGAAATTCACACTTCTCTTGGCCTCCGAGTTCACCCATGCCCATGTCCATGGTCTGGGGGAAGTAGAGTCACCCTGATAGAGTTATGGACCAGCGTGGCATAAACTGACTTGAAGGGCATTGAGTTCAGAGTATTGGAAACCCCTCCCCTGTTTGTTGAAGCCCAACATTCTCATCAGAGCCTTTTAAGCTATCAAAAGAGATAACGCTTTATTTTTTTTATTTTTATTTTTATTTTTTTAAGAGAGAGTGAGAGAGGAGAGAGAGAGAATTTTTTTAATATTTATTTTTTAGTTCTCGGCGGACACAACATCTTTTGTTGGTATGTGGTGCTGAGGATCGAACCTGGGCTGCACGCATGCCAGGCAGCGCACTACCGCTTGAGCCACCTCCCCAGTCCAGAGATAACGCTTTAAACACGCCAAAGCTGGGAAGCCTGCACCCTTCACAGAAGTTTATTCACACTGAGGCACAAGAACAGAAAGCTATCAGGTGTGGTGGTGCAAGCCTGTAATCCCAGTGGCCCAGGAGGCTGAGGTGGGAGGATCTCAAGTTGGAGGCCAGCCTCAGCAACTTAGGGAGATCCTGTGTCCAAAGAGAGCTCAGTGGTAGAGTATTTTCCTAGCATGTGAGGCCCTGGATTAAATTCCCAGTACTAGGAAGGAAAGAAAAGAAAAAAGAAAAAGGAACAGAAAGCAAGGTATGATGGCTCTGAAGTGCTCAGATCTTACAGAAACTCTGGAAGGAGGAAGAAGGGTACAGGTGATGGGGCAGGACAGAGAACCTTCATCTCTCAGGCAACAGTGTCTTTAAAAAAAAAAAAGTTTTCTGAGATTTCAAAATGTCTTAAATGATTGTCCCCAAATTCTGAAAAATAAGATTGTTCTGGGTGTCGCTAATTACAAGCAAAGTTCGTCATTTCCTCATTATAACAGCAAAGGATGGGAGACAGCCTAAAAATGCAAGGGGAAAAAGAGGTGAAATGAATGATACTGTTTCCAAATGAGGGATTCAATGTGTCCTTAGAGAGAAAAGGGAGGGAAGTCTCAACACGGATACACAATGACGCCACTTGTGTAAAAAGTGGGTGGGGGCACTGTGTGCATGTGTAGGCTTATTACAGATAAAGTATCTCTAAAACAATTCAGGAGGACCTGATAACGCTGGTGGACTGCAAGATATTGCGTACTGAGGAAGATATGGAGGGCAGAATGACCCCTTGCCTCCACCTTTGGAAAAGTCCAGAGTCCCTGGAACCCGTGATGATGTTACCTGAAGTGGCAAAAGGAACTCTGCAGGTGTGATTAAGTTAAGGATCTTAAGATGGGGAAAGTATTCTGGACAGAGTGTACTTAAGTTGCAGAGTCTGGCTTCAAACTTGAGATCCTCCTGCCTCAGCTTCCCAAATCACCGGGATTATGGCTTATTTAATGTAATTGAATTTTTATTTTTTTGTGGTGCTGGGGATTGAACCCAGAGCCTTGCACATGTTAAGCAAGCATTCTACCACTGAACCCTATGCCTCCGGCTCCAAAACTGCAGGCTTTACAGATGGAAGCAGGAGCCGTGAGCAAGCCACAGCATGCAAGCTGTCAGAAAACAGATGCTGTGAGGCCTCGCCAGGTGAGGCTCCTATGGAATTTGGGCCTGTATGTGAGGGAGAGCTCTGAGCAGGACCCACTTTTGATCCTGCTGAAGGGAGGATAGCATCTTGCACTGGGTTTATGGCCTCTGGCCTTGGCTCCTTCCCTAGCTCCCTGTGCCAGAAGTTGTGATATTGAGCAAGTCACTCTGTCTGTCTGGGCCCCAGTCCCTCCTCAGACTATAATACAGTGCTAATAATGTAGCCTGCCAGTGTTGGGGAGAGGGTGGCATGCGATGCCATGAGGAAAGCCACTGTCTCGGGCTCAGCCTTGGTCATACAGCTGTTTGCATCAGGACAAATCCCTCCACTGGCTCAGATCTTGCTCTGAGCTCCTGCTTGTACCTGGAGGCTGAGATTTTTCCCTCCTCTGTCTGGAGGTCCAGAAAGCAGGGCTGGGCCCAAGAGACCAAAGTATGGACAGCCTCCTGCCGCCGGCCGGCCCAGCGTCACCAGAGGGCACCCCATCCTGCAACCAGCGGTATGGCTACCACTACACTCAGCAAAAAGAGGCAGTATGTGACTTTCAGCCCAGGGCCCTGAGACCTCAGAAGCTCTCGGGTCCTGCTGGTAGCTGGCCTTTCAAGCCTGTGTTGTCCCCTTGTTAATGCCACTTTTAAGGATGAGGAAACCGAGGCACAGAAAGCTTCAGTAACTTGCCCAAAGCCGCACAGCTGGTCAATGTCAGAGCTGGGATTTGAACCCCAGAACTCATGCTTCCCCACACAAGCTGCTGATGATAAAGCACAGGACACCCTTATTGCCGGCCTCACAGCCGAGCCTGTCCTATCCATGGCTCTGGCTTCCTTCCTGGCCCTGGAGAAGGCTGCCTAGAAGCAGCAGGGCCTCACACTGGGAGCCTTTCCTAGCACCACAGTGGTCACTCGGCTCCTTCAGGAGTCAGCGTTTGGAGGAAATGTGGCTCAGACTACCAGAGGTAAGCGGCCACCACGTGAGTGGGGAGTGCACACATCCTCTTTCTTGTCTGGACGTGCACAGCCCAAGTCCTCTTTGAACTCTCCCTTGCCTGCAGGAGGATTTTCTTTCTCATTTGATAGAAAACCAGGAAGTTTAGCTTCTACATCCACAGAAAATCTCAAAATCAGAATCACAAAATGTCAGCACTTATGTCATTTCCAGTCTGATGGGGAATCAGCGAGAGGGTATGAGATGCTGTGGGGACCCGATGTGACCCCGCAGACCCCCCCCCAGAGGTGCTGTTTAGCCCCTCCATGCACGCCCCACCCCAGGAGCCCCACAGGGTGGCTGAGGGGTGATGGCAACTGCTGGGGAGTTCAGGCCAGGCCTCAGGCCTCTGCTGCGGCAGGGTCAAGTGTGAGGCCCAGGCCACCAGGCTACCCCTGGCACCTGTTCAACCCCCTCAACCCTGACACCCAGGACACAACGACCATAGGCGCTCCTGCTTCCCCAACATTGGTCTCCCCCTCCTCTGAGGGCAAACCAAGCGCTGCTTTCTCTGCCACTTTGCATCTGGAGACATTTAGCAAGTGCCTCAACCTCTTGGAGCCTCAGTTTTTCCACATGTGAAGTGGGGATAATCAGCCTTACAAGGATCCCCACGGACAGGGGAAAGGTGTGGGAGGCAGCCCCTTGTCGCCCACAAGGACAGTCCCCACTCTGCCTCACCTCCAGGGCTGCCCTCTGCAGACATCCTGGACATGCCCTTACCTTGTGACCTCTGACTCAGTCCTCAGAGCACAGACCCCTGGATGCCCCCTGACTCCTAATAACATGGAACACTCCTAAAGCACCTACAGTGTGCCAGGAAGTGCTCAAATATGCTCCCTCCCTCAGTGCTTACCCAGCCTTAGGATGGGGGCTGGGGGGTGCTTCCCACTTCACAGATGGAGAAACTGAGGCCCAGAGATCACTCAGCTAGTGAGCGACCCATCCGGACAGGCCCTCTCCAGAGTCAGTGCTTTAACTACTGCGTGTGAGGGTGGCTACTCTCCCAGAAGCCTGCTGGCATCCCCATTCCCCAAACCATCACCCTTCTAGAAGCTACTAGGCCTGTCTAGCTCAAGCACCTCAGATGGAGCAGGCACCCAGCAGGAGCTCAGAGTGTCTGTCTGTCAAATGCATGGACCACAGTGATTGTCACCCGCTGGTCCCAAGAGGCACAAACGAGACTGGCATGGAATAGGGGCTCTATTGGGAGGCCCCCACCTGGCATTTCTGCCCCTCCCCCCCACTGACCCACTCACCACCCCACTGTTTCCCAGGCTGTGGCAGCCAGCCCAGCTGGGGACAGCCCTGTGACAGTCCCCAGTCAGTACTCACCGGGCTGAGGTAGGGAGGCTGGACGCCACAGAAAGCCATTTCTCCACCACCTTGGTGGCCACTGCTGCCTTTCACGGAGGCTGGGCTGTCCTCTGCTCAGGCAGGACGTTACAAGGAAATAGAAACTAAAGCAATCTGGCAGTTCTTCAACAGGGCGGAGCCACAGGGAGCGGGTCTGCAGAAGGAAGGTAGGCGAGTGGGGGGAGTCTGGGGTGGTGTGACAGGGCTGGGGCCTTCTGACAACTGAGGAAGCACAGAGACACCCCCCACCCCTTCAAATCCTGATTCTTGGAATCATTCCAGAAAGACATCAGAGATATCACTCAGAGTAACAGGCACGAGTTTACTAGAAGGGAGAGGAAAGGGAGAAAGGGCACACTCTCAAGGGAGAGGTTGGGTCCTCTCAGAGAGGAGAGGGACAGCATGCCCCTCCTGCCGTTCAGTTTTCCTGGGGATCCTGGGGACGTTTTCAGAGAATCCCACCCAGGTCCATCTCTTGACTTTTTTTATTATTATTATTAGTTGTTCAAAACATTACAAAAGCTCTTGACATATCATATTTCATACATTTGACTCAAGTGGATTATGAACTCCCATTTTTACCCCGTATACAGATTGCAGAATCACATCGGTTACACATCCACGTTTTTACATACTGCCATACGAGTGTCTGTTGTGTTCTGCTGCCTTTCCTATCTTCTATTATCCCTCCTCCCCTTCCCTCCCCTCCCATCTTCTCTCTCTACCCCATCTACTGTAATTCATTTCTCTCTCTTGTTTTTTTCCCCTTTCCCCTCACTTCCTCTTATATGTAATTTTGTATAACAGACTTGACTGACAGCAGGATGACCTCAGACTCCTGAGTCCCCATGGTGCCTGACACCTGCAGGTCACTTTGGCCCCTGCTGACTGGTTCTCATTGGAACCTGTTTTTACAGATTTTGTGGTTAGGGGGAATCATCCTTATCTCCCTGAGTTCTGGGATCTGGTCTGTGTAAGGGTCACTAAAGTCTCTGCTTCGGGGAAACTGGTGCTCCTCATATCTGCATTCCGGGCCTGCTAGTCCTGCAGGCTGTTTGCTAAAGAATGTAAGGAGGCCTGTGGCTTATTTTCCAGCCAGGGCGGCAGGAAAATGGCTTTGGAAAAGAGAAAGCACGCGGGGGTAGCACAGTGGGCCCAGTTCAGAGAATTATTCCCTTAGTCTCCTGTCCCATGGCTCACACGTGGTCTGTCCCCATCATTCAGGACTTGGGGAGAAAAGGGGAGTTTCCAACCCTATGACCTCTCCCTCCTCTCTCCTCCAGGGCTCCAGCAGAGCCCAAGCCTATTTGGTTCATAGATTCCAAGTGACATGATGGAGAGTTTCTCCTTGACATTGTCCGGAAGCACGTGGCCATCTTCCCAAGCAAGATCTGTTGCAGTATCCAGGGCAGCACAGGGGTAGTGATGGGAAGGCCTGTTTCAACCCTCCACACACACAGACCAGCTGAGGCTCAGAGAGACTCAGGATAGGTCCAAAGACACACAGCTCACTTGAACTACTTGAGAATTCTTAGGCTATCCAAAAAGTATCTCTTTAAATTTGATTCCTTCTGTAAAAACATAATTATGCAGGAAGAAGAGTTTTGCAAGAAAAATACCATGATGGACATTTTTATTCTAGAATCCCAAGAGCTTCCAGTCTCCTCTATGAACTCATCTTTCTTCTTTTCTTCCTATCTTTTCTCTATTTTTTCCTGGGTTTTGGAATGAGGAGAGAAGTCAGTCCTGCGCACCATAGAACCTTCCAAGCGATCCCGAAGGGGGTGGACGCGGACATTTGAAACAAATGGCCTTTAATTGGCGTTAGCAACCAGGTAAGGGCAATAGAACAGAATACAGGAGAGGCAGTGGGGGAGGGGAGCCATCTCCATAAACTTACCTGAAGTCCCTCAGGTCCCCGCCACATGCCAGTGAGAAGAAGAAAACTTGGGACGAGCAGTTAAAGCACCCGCTGGAAACCATCTCCAAGGCACCAGCATTGAGAAGCACCCAATGGGAGGTGTCGGATGAGGAGGGAGGGCACCCTTGTGAATGCATTAATGTGGATTATGAAGGTCTGTGGCCCCAACTCCATCCCTTGTCCCCGCTCTTGCCATCTCCCATCCTCCCATCTTCCACCTTCTTTCGAGAGATGATATAGCAAAAGGCCCTCACCCAATGCCAGCACTTTGTACTCCCTGTCTCCAGAGCACAGAGAGATAAATAGCCTCCACTGGTTATGAATCACCTGGTCTATGTGTTCTGTTATAGCGCCACGGAGGGGACCAAGGCCCGGGTCCTACAGGCACTGAGTGGCAGAAGAGGCCTCAGGCCACACGTATGTTTGCACCTCTTTTCCTCCTCGAGTTCTACTGAGATGCACCAGAGTTTGCAAAGACTGACTTCTAGGAGAGAGATGGTCCCATAGGCTGAGGGCATGTGTCCCCCCTGAGCCTTCCACCCCATGTGCCCCTGGATGGATCAGAATTTTAGAATGGATTTAAGAGACAGCCCAGTGGGAACAGAAAGGAAAGAAAAAAAGAACACACTAGGATCTTGTCACTTTTAGGCAATTGCCAACTGGTCACGATTTGGAACAACAACAACTGGAACTCTCACTTGGAGAGTGAAATCATTCAGCTCGGGAGAACTGCTTGGGTGTGACACCGTGAAACGTCTACTTCTACGTCCCAGCTGTTCTGCTCCTAAATATATACCTAAGAGAACGGAGGAGCTACGTGACTGGTGACAGTTCACAACGACTTCACCTATCTCAGCGCCAAACTGGATACAATGGTCCCCCACAGGAGAGAGGAGAGATGATGGTGGTGTCTGCCAGTGGAATAACCCTCAAGCTACAAAAAGTAGGTGGAGGGGAACAACCCCCCAGGAGGGGCACAGATGAGCCCTCTGATGGCTGCCTACATTCCAGACCTTAGCTGGGTGGTGGCCCCACAGGCATTTCCGTTCTTAAAACCTCAGCAAACTAGGTAAACGATATCTCAAGAAAAGTCTGTTGATGCTGGTGATGAGAATCACCCATTTCTCAGAAGTGAAGACTGAACACCTGAGAAACACAGGGAGCTGGGTGTCGAGGAAGTGGGGGTGTCCTGCCCCTCTATACTTCTTAGATTTTATTTGTTCTCGTGCTCTGTCCTCCCCCCATCTTGCCCATCTTGCGTATGTGATTAGGGGCCAAAAGGTGGGCCAAAGGTGGAGGGATCCTGGGCAGGAAAATGATCCTGGGGCCCAGGAGGCCTTCATTCATTAACAGCCCCTGGTGAGGAGGAATAATTCCCTGGAGAAGGGGGGCGAGTCCTGAAAGTATTAGCCTTTCATTTTCCCCCCTGAACCAGCCCCCCCATCTTTCTGACTGCTGAGGGCCATTACCAAGTAGGTATGATGCATCGTAATCCTTGCCAGTGTACCCCATGTTAAATGGACTTGCCTCGGAAATTTGCTGCGACCTTGCTTGTGTGTTTGAGAAAGGTGACCCTGCTCAATCACCAGGGTGGATCCAGGATTAGGGTGTATTCCTGCAGGAAGTATCTCCGTCCTTGGGTTTAGGGCGTGACAATAGGAGTTTTAGAGAAGTTGAGGTTGAAGATTATTGCTGCTGGGATTAGGGTGTTCCTGCTGCTTGTTCCCGTTGAGTTCTCGTGAGATTAAAAGGGGATTTGAAAAAAGCCTCGTGGAGTAGGATTTGGGATCGGACATATTGGAATTGCCCCTGAACGTGTGTGGAGGCTGGTGTGAGATCAGGAATAAAGAATTGCTGTTTGAACCTATAAAGCTGTGTGGTGCCTCCTGATTCTGGTGCCCCCCAAGACATAGGCACTGACTCAATCATTTATGACTTACACTGATGGCCTTGTCCCCCGGCTTCACCCTTAGAAGAAAAAAAAAAATCTCCCAGAGCCTAAGAGAGGCCCAGAAAGCAAATACCTTTGCAAAACCTTGTGCTTTGCAGGTGAGTCACAGTAACTGACCTCACTGGTGAGTCCAGTCCCCAAGGAGGGCCCCAGGGCGCTGCTCCAGGCAGCCTGGGGAGGGTCCACAGTCAAACCCACACGCCAGGGTGTTCTTGGACTACTCAAGGCATCAGGGAGATGCCTTCCAGGCACTGTGCCAGGCCAGAGGATTCTGACCCAGGCAGCTCCCCAGACTGCTGAGCCACCGTGCACTCCTGGGTTGCTCTGAGCTTGGTGAGAGGCAGCCCTCAGGGAAGCTCCTTCTCAGAGCTTGCATCCAGGTCTTTGCCTGCATTCCTGGCTTCTCAGCACTGTGGACTGACAGGTCTTTTCAAACTGCACATCTGACGTCTCACCCCTACTAGGATGGCTACAACTTAAACAAACAGACAACAGCAAACAGAACTATTGGTGAGGGTGTGGAGAAACAGGAAGCTCCTGAACTGTGGGTGGGAATGTAAGAGGGTACAGCTGCTGTGGAAGACAGGAGGATGGTTCCTTAGGAAAAAACTCCCAGCAACTTGGGAGGCTGAGGCAGGCTGATGGCAATTTCAAGGCCCGCCTCAGCAATTTAGGGAGGGCCTTCAGCAATTTAGTGAGATGCTGTCTTTCAATAAATAATGAAAAGGGTTGGGGATGTGACTCAGGTCAAAACCCAGTACCAAATTAAAAAAAAAAAATCAAGATGGGGTGTTATGCTCGAGTTCGGGATCCCCAAAACACCACCAGAGACCAAGATCCATGTAAGCAGCAAAGAGGTATGTATTGCGAGCTAGCTCGGTCCTCCACGCACACAGCAACTGGTGACGCTGAGAGGCCCCGAGCCCAGGGTTTGCAGCAGTTTTATACACTCTTTGGGGAAGGCAGGGACTTCACATACATCATAGCATCTCTTAGAAAATCATCACACCCCTCGGAAAAATCATAAAACAACTCTTAACATTGATTAGCACAGTCACTGGGGGGAACAAGTTGGGTAAGGGTGATTGGTTAGTACCAGAGGGGGATTCGTTTGAACTGATTGGTTTAAGCCATGAGGGGTGTACGTGCTGAACTACATGGTTTCCCAACGTGTTATCAACCACCATAAACTACTGGGGGGGTCATCTGGCATCCCAGGTATTTTCCTTGTCTCATGCTGATTGGTGGCTGCTAGGGGGTTGCTATGGGTCCTCACCTAGCCTGACTGAGTCAGGGACACCTGGTGCAGCGGATCTCTCCTGTTATTTGTAGATAAACAACTCAGCAGGGTGGGTCTGTGCCTAGGAGTGCTCTGTGGGTTTTTCCAAAGACAAGGGTCACGCCCTCTTCCTTGGACAGGCTTTGCTCTGAGGTAGAGGCTGGTTTCTCAAAAATGGAGTCACATCAGTTTCTCAATGGTAAATTTCCTTAGGTGTATTTTACTAAGTTACACTTTTAAAAATGTGAGTCAGATGGTCTCAGACTGAGAATCTACCACTGCCAGGTCCCAGTCAGGTATTGTCCCTCTTGGGCCTTACCTAGGCACTTTCTGTCAGCCCAAATCTTAAGTGTACCATGCAATTAAATTATGCATGTGTCTCTGTACATGTAAGAGATCAAAATAGTTGATCCCAGTAGTGACCCAGAGGGCCCCTTAGGTCCCCTCCTGGTCAATGCTCCCTGGACTTATGCTCTCTGATGGGGAAGGCGCTTGGTGCAGAACAGAATTCATTGAATGAGATCTTGCCTGCTGCCTCTCTCCTGCCTTTCTTGTGTAAGCAGACAAACCTCAGGTGTCTCTGTCCCTTATGACTTAGATAAGATTGTCCCAAACTACATTTCACATCTTGAGAAAGCCCAAGGATGTCCCCTAGACGTGGCCTTGTTCCGGGCTTTGACTCTTGCACCTGTTTACATTGAATTAAATTCTTCTGTTCAGCCTTTCCCTCTCCTGGGCTGCTGCCCGCCTGCCCCTGCCATGCTCCTAGTCACTCTGTGTAGGGCTCCCCATTCTTCTGGAGGAGAGATCCCAAGCTATGCCATCACCCAGCCCCGGGGTCAGTCCTGAAGCATATTAGCCAAGACCAGGCTCTGGGTTCCATCCTGAGCACTGCAAAAGCAAAGGCCTGTACACTTAAGACCTGTGCTTTCCAATTCAACTGTAAAATATACCTTAGCTTTAAAAAAAAAAATGGCTTGGAGGGGCTCAAGCATATTTCAAAATTTTTAAAAAGGCCCTGGTGTATGTGAGCAGAGAGTGAATGAAGGCAGAGACACCATCTATCACCAACCTCAGACTATGCCCTAAGAAGTCCCTGGGGCTGGGTGCCGTGTGACCCCAGCCTATAATCCCAGCTACTCAAGAGGCTGAGGCAGGAGGATCAAAGTTTGAGGCCAGCCTCAGCATCTTAGCAGAACCCTGTCTAAAAATAAAAGTTTTTTTTTTTTTTTTTTTTAAAAAAGGCTGGGATGTAGCTCAGCGGCAGAATGCACCTGGGTTCAATCCCTGTACCACCAATAAAAAAAAAAAAAAAGAATTCCTCAAATCCTCCTGCAGCCTGGATGGACCCCCTTCCAGCATCCAGACGGTCACCTCCCCCTGGGATTTCAGTGAAGAGTGTGGACATGCTCTGCAGAGAACCTCCTCCAGCTTCAGGCTCTTCCCACTGCCTCTCAGAAGAACAGAATTCACTGGGTTTCCGCTCCCCAGCCCTGAGGCTCCTTTCTCCTCATTTCCTCTTGGCAAGGCCCACGCAGGGTCACTGAAGGGGAAATCGAAAGTCCGCCCGGCTTTCTGGGAGGGACTCTGGGTCACCCAGAGAAGTCAACTCCAGGTAGCCTATTTTTCCTGCACCTTGACAGCTGTGAGTCACTCCACCCTTCCCCCTCCCTGCAGCCTAACTCCCAGCAGCAAGGCCCAGCAGATCAACAGGTCTTGGCCAGGAGGGCAGAAACTGATGTCCTCAGAGCTCGAGGCCCCTCCTGCGGGCATCAGCTATTTTCCGGGAACAGGGAGGGATGGATATGAGCAGATCAGACCCCAGCTGGGCACCAAGTCTCCAGTGAGCCCTCCTGCAAATCTGCCAGCTGGGAATCGGGAAGACCCTCTAGCCTGGCAGGGCTCAAAGAGGAACAAGCTAAGAATCGCCCATGACGTGGTGCCCTGGGGACAGGGCTGGGAATCTGCATTTTTAACCAACATCCCATAGAGACCCAGGTTTGGGGGCCCCAAAGATGATAGATTTGGGGTGCATCTTAAAGAAAAAGAGTCTTAATTTACAAAAATAGATGGCCACAGGGACATATGGCTGGGGACTCTCTTGGGGTCACACAAGTGGGCACCCACTCACAGGCCTTCCTGCAACAGTGGCCCACCTTATGCTTCATGTTCCTTTCTCTTCCTCTCCCTGCTCCTCCGTTTCTTCCCCATTTTAGGCAGATTTATCTGTCCCTGAGTGCACCCTCACCACAGGAACAAGGAATCCAGACTGTGGGGAGGGCAGCAGATCTCAGAAATGACTGTCTCCCAAGTGATCAAGCGAATCACAGCTCCAGCAGAGAACACGTGGAAGGTAGCCTTTGAGTCACCTCTTTAAAAACCCCCTGTTCCTGCAGATGGGCAGAATCCCAGCCTTTGGGACAGGAGTCCCCTGTGCTTCTCCTTTGCTAGTAAATCCATAAAGCTTCTTTTTCCTTTTTCTCAAAACCGTGTCCTTATTATTGGAGTGGCATGGGGACAAGGACTTAGCTTTCAGCAACATCCCCATGAGTCCTCCTTAGGGCCCAGGGGGATTCTAATGCAAGAGGAAAGCAAAACTCCTTTGAGGAAACAGCTACTGTGCTGTGGCCACTCACTGGGCGCACCCTTGGGGGCCAGGCTCTGAGCTCTGCTCTGAGGACTGGAGTAAAGATTGTTTTTTTTCAATTCCAATTCATCCTGAGGATAGTCCACGTTTTGCATTTACTATCCCTGCACTAAATCATGAAGGTCCTGATCAGAGATATGAATGGAAAGTACTCCCTCAAGGGATGGCTAACAGCCCAACTATGTGTCAAATTTATGTTAACAAAGTAATCCAGCCACTTAGAAATCAAAATCCTGAGCTACAAATATTTCACTATATGGATGACATATTATTAGCACACAAAGCTAAAAACACATTGCTAGAATGTTATGCCACACTTACAAACTTATTAAAAAATTATAATCTAGAGATAGCAATAGATAAAGTACAATTAAATTTTCCAATTAATTATTTGGGAGTTCTATTATCCTCAACCATGGTCCGTCCACCAAAAATTCAAATACGAGTAGATCAACTCAAATCACTTAATGACTTTCAAAAGTTATTAGGAGACATAAATTGGATAAGGCCTTATCTAGGTATTCCAACAGGAGAATTGGGACCTTTATTTGATATCCTAAAAGGTCCATCAGATCCAAATTCACCCCGAATGTTGACGCCTGAAGCAAGAAAGGCATTAAAAATCATTGAAACATATATGGAAAATATGCATTTGGATAGAATTGATATAAGTTTGCCTTTATTATTTATTATACTATCAACAAAAAATATTCCTACAGGTGTATTTTGGCAAGAAGGTCCATTATTATGGATACATTTATCTTATTCTCCTAACACTATTCTTACTAGGTATCCTGAGGCTGTAGGACAATTAATACTCAAAGGAATAAAAACAGCAAAGGCAGTGTTTGGAATTTCTCCTAATAAAATTATTACTCCATATACTATGAATCAAATTGATGAATTAGCTAATGAGTTAAATACTTGGGCAATAATCATGTGCAAATCTAATGTTTCATTTGATAACCACTTACCATCTAATCCTTTATTGTCTTTTTGGTCATTGCATCCTGTAATTTTTCCAAAAATGACAAGAAAAACACCTATCATGAATGCTCCAAATATATTCACTGATGGGTCAAATAATGGTACAGCAGCAATAGTTACCCCTGATGGAACTTTTACATTTTTAGTACCCAAACAATCAGCTCAAAAGGTAGAGCTTAATGCAGTATTACAAACTTTTGTGATGTTTAAAGATTCTGTATTTAATTTATTTTCTGATAGTCAGTATATAGTTAATGCTATAGTATCCCTTGAAGATGCTGGTAGGATTTCCCCTTCTTCTACTGTTTTCTCTTTGTTTTCCACTATACAAAGTTTAATCTGGGACAGAAAAGATCCATTCTTTATAGGACATATCAGGGCACATACAGGATTGCCTGGAGCCCTTAGTTTGGGCAATGATTTAGCAGATAAAACTACACATGACGTACATATTTTCTCTATACTAGAAGAAGCTATAAATTTTCATAAAAGGTTCCATGTCAATGCTAATACTTTACAAAAGCGTTTTAAAATAACTAAGGAGCAAGCTAGACAAATAATAAAACAATGTCAAAATTGTGTGACCTTTTTACCACAAGTTAATCTTGGAGTCAATCCTAGAGGATTGATACCTAACCATATTTGGCAGATGGACGTCACACACTTGCCAGAATTTGGAAAATTAAAATATTTGCATGTTACAGTTGATACTTCTTCTGGATTTTTGATGGGCTCCCTTCATGCCGGAGAAAAAACTAAAGATGTTATAGCTCATTGCTTACAAAATTTTGCCACTGTGGGCATTCCAAAACAGTTAAAAACAGATAATGCCCCTGGTTATACGTCTACTTCTTTTAAACAATTTTGTTCATCATTTGGCATTACTCATATAACAGGAATCCCATACAATCCACAGGGACAAGGCATAGTTGAAAGAGCTCATCAAACTATTAAAATGTACTTATTAAAGCAAAAAGACGGAATTGGGAAGGGGTATATATTCCCCAAAGATAAACTTAAAATAACCCTTTTTACTCTAAACTTTTTAAATTTGGATTCATCAGGACTTAGTGCTGCAGAAAGGCATATGTGTCCAAAAAATGTACATAAGCCCAAGGTACTTTGGAAAGATATTCTAACAGGACAATGGAAAGGTCCTGACCCAGTAATTGTCTGGAGTCGGGGGTCTGTTTGTGTGTTTCCACAGGAAAAACAGCAGCCGATTTGGATTCCAGAGAGATTAACCAAGGTCCTGACCCAGTGATTGTCTGGAGTCGGGGGCCTGTTTATATGTTTCCACAGGAAGAACAGCATCCGATTTGGATTCCGGAGAGATTAACTAAAATCCTGACCCAGTGATTGTCTGGAGTCGGGGGTCTGTTTGTGTGTTTCCACAGGGAGAACAGCAGCCAATTTGGATTCCAGAGAGATTAACTAAAGCGAATTCTACAGACCAAAAAGAAGATGATTTGGCTCAAATCAATAATAGCTGATATCCAAAACTCCAATTTGGCTATCCTTACATCTGCGACAGAACCAGGATGCTTTTTTCAATATCTGTTTTATTATTGCCCTTTCCCATATCATGAAGTTCTATTTTGTTTTTTGAGCTCATACAGACCTAGGTTAATGTTTTGCTGATCAGTTCTATTTGTTTTCTGTTTTGACTATTGAGTTTTTAAACATTGCAATGGAGATTTCACCTGTAAAAAGTTATAAGGCCTTTACTATTATGTTATGTGTTGTATGTATTATTATGTGTGCACACTTGTGTTTTGTGTTATATGTTTGAATGTACATATGTCCATATATCATATATGATTGAGCGCTCATAAAAAAAAAAAAATGGATCCAAAAATTTTTTTTATTCACGTGATTTAAATGGTTTAATTTAAATTGGGTAAATAACTGTTAAGAATTATTTTAATATGTAAACAAAAAAGAAGGTTAACAGATCTGTTTGTTTACTTTCACCTATTCTTTTCATTATATTTAATAATTCTTTTCAAAATAATGTAAATTGTTAAGAAAATTGTTTTCTTTTAGTGCCTTCTAGAATGTTACACAATTATTAATATTAACCATTATTGCCAAAATTCCTATCTTCATCTCAGTGCCGGTGAAGATAATGTAAATTGTTAAGAAAATTGTTTTCTTTTAGTGCCTTCTGGAATGTTACACAATGTTTTCTTTAGCCATTATTGCCAGAATTTCTATCTTCATCCCAGTGCCAGTGAAGAATTGTTAAGAAAATTGTTTTCTTTTAGTACCTTCTAGAATGTTATATAATTTTTTCTTTAGCCATTATTGCCAGAATTCCTATCTTCATCCCTGTGCCGGTGAAGACAAAGATAAAACTAATCTACAGTTTCTGCAATAGCCATCACTGAACCGCTTACAGAACTTGCCTAAACTATGTGTCACTTGTATGCATTGTACTCACTTGTATGCATTGTGAACTATCTGTTGGTGCAGCGACTTGTGGTAGTGTTGGAGTATTGATTTGGTATATCTTCCTCCCTTCTGCTTGTAATGATCGTTCAGCTATTTGGGGGCCAACAGAGGTGAGGCAAAGAACCTCACCCCCCCGCTGGTACCTCTCCACAGGTGTGGCTGTATACTGGACTGGTAGTCAATGATGGGTAAGATCCAATTACAATGGTACCAACCTAAGACAGGAGGCTGACGCCCTGAGGTCAGCTCATCCGAAGACGGGTAAGGACCATATGTAGTATTGGACAACCTAAGGCAGGCACGGTCCCTAAGCCACATGCTTGTTGTTTAAACAGAGAGGGGGAGATGTTGAGAGCCACAGCCAAAGGGGCCCCAGCAAACTTCCAGCTGCCAGCAAACTTCCAGCTGCCGGCTGATGATTGGCTCACAGTGGCCCCAGCAACATCTAGCTGATTGGCTCCTCTGCGGTGATGTTCATTGGGCTGTTTCCCTGCCCTTCAAGCTGCCAGCTGATGATTGGCACACAGTGGCCCCAGCAACATCTAGCTGATTGGCTCCTCTGCAGTCATGTTCATTGGGCTGTTTCCCTGCCCTTCAGACTGCCAGCTGATGATTGGCTCACAGTGGCCCCAGCAACATCTAGCTGATTGGCTCCTCTGCAGTCATGTTCATTGGGCTGTTTCCCTGCCCTTCAGACTACGGAACTGCTCATTGGGGGACTTCTTTGGCTCCGCCCACGCGACCTAGCCAATCGGCCTCAAGAGCAGGAGGATGGTGGGAGGTGGTGGTTGGTGTGTGGGAGAGGCTTGTGGAAGCCGGTGGTGGCAGTTGGGCTCTGAGGGTTTTTCCTGAGGAGCTGTTTTGTTTGGCGTTTGTAGTTTTAAAAATAAAGTTTGTTTCTTTGACAAGTGGCTCCTGAATTGTGCCCAGCCAGACTGCGGCAGACTGGAGATTAGGTTGATGTTCTTGCCCTCCAGAGGGCTGTGAGCCATTAGGGTTGGAGGTTATGCAAATTAGGTTCAATTATGCAAAGTGGGGAAGAGGGGGTTGCGGCGGCTGGGTGAACACAGGAAAGCTAATTCACACTCCAAGCCTCCCTTTCCCCATCTGTGAAATGGAGCTGATGACAGGCTTAACTTTATAAGGTCGCTGTGAGCAGGAAATGAGCTAAAGCTTGTCAGGCACGAAGAAGCTGGTGGAATGGTGGTCTGAGCACTCCCTAGATTATGTCTGCCTCCCTGTTTTAGTATGGAGGGTGAGGCCGGGGTGGAGCTGAGAAGAGGGGGCTTTGGCTAGGACAGCCATGGATGAGGGATCAGACCCAGAACAGGCAGATCTGGTGAGGCGGAGGGGGGGGGGCATGCACGTGTGCCTGTGTGTGTCCAGGGAGAGGAAGCAGTTCAGTGGGACTGCGGAGCAGAGGTCTTGATGTAACAGGGGTTCATTTAGTGCTTTGACTGTACCCTTTGTCACTTTGAAACTTACGCACTTTTTTCTTTTTCCCAAACTTCTTCTCCGTGACTTTCTCCTCCTTGATCTTCTGTCTCTCCTCCCTAGTCTCATTTTTTTTTCTGAATCACCTCTCTAAAAGCCCCCTGTTCCTGCGGCTGGGGCAGAATCCCAGCCTTTGGGACAGGAGTCCCCTGTGTTTCTCCTTTGCCTACAAAGCAATAAACCTTTATATTTGTTCTCAAAACCGTGTTCTCATTACTGGATTGGCATCAAGGACAAGGACAGAGCTTTCAACAACATTGGGGGAGGCGCTTGGCTGGAGAGCCCTGGGCCCCCAATCTGGAAGCCCTCTGCTCCAGGCCAAGTAGCTAGCATCTTCTCCTGAGCACGGAGAGGAGTCAGAGGCATGAGGTCACATGCTTTGTGTTTTAGAAGGATTCTTCAAGCAGCATAAAGGAGGACAGACTGGAAAAGTTGAGCCGAGAAGCAGGGGGGTGGGAGGTGGGAACTCAGCTTGACCTGGGTGGTGACATGGGGACAGAGAGGTTGGGTAACTGGCCACTGGTGTTATGGGAAGAGCTCTTAAACAAATTTTTATCATTCGTGATAAAGAACTGCACTAGAGCTGGCCAAGCTCATTTGACTTGGCCGAGACAGCAGGTGGTCTGATGTGCAACCAGGTCCCAGCAGACACCCATCTATGGCAGCCACACGGGGGACACCGCAGGCCCATCTCTAAGCATCTCAAGCATCTAAGTTAATCCCTTCTCATTGGCCAGTCCCATTGGCCCTTTCTCCATGTGCAAGTGGTTCTGAAATATTTGAAATTAAACACAGGGAGCAGGGTGAGGTGGGACCTGTCCAGATGGCACCCATGTGTGGCTAGGGCAGACCCCATGGGGCTATATGGGTCAAATCACTTTAAACATTTTTTTTTTAATGAAGAAAGACAGATGAAATGGAAATAAAAGAGTGATTGCATGCACTCTTTGAAAAAGAAATGTTCGAGATAGGTGCGGGTGCACACCTGTGATCCCGGTGACTCAGGAGGCTGAGGAAGGAGGATGGCACATTCAAGGCCAGCCTCAGCAACTTAGCGAGACCCTGTCTCAAAAAAATAAAAAGTGCCAGGGATGTAGCTCAGTGGTAAAGCATCCCAGGGTTCAATCTCCAATACCACCAACAATAATTAAAATTTAAAAAGTTGAAAACATAATCTTCACAGAATTATTACAGGAGTCTGGCATTTTGTTCAAAGTATGAAATAAATGTTTTAAAGTACAGATCGATTTAAAGAAACAGATTAAATGAAGCATTGGTGGTACACGGAATGGGAAGATTTAGAAATGTAATACATGATTGAAATATTAAAACCACGAGTTTAGGAAATCTGCCTCGTTTCAGTTTTCTGATGGGGACACGGAGGCACAGAAAGGGGACCTGACTTTCTCAAGATTGGACAATTCAGGATCAGTTTTGGCAGCCGTTAACAGAAAAACATCCAATGTGGAGACTGAATTTTTCTCTCCAATGAAAAAGGCTGGATATCAGTAACTTAGGACTGGGGAGGCGGCTTCACTACCACTCAGACTCCAGCTCCTTTTAATTGCATCTGAGCCGTCCTGAGTGTGTTACCTCATGAACTACAGGGGCTGCTGCAGTCTGAGTGAGCCATCACAACCACATTCCAGGCAGCAGAAAGGAGCATGAAGGGAGAAGCCAAAGGGCACCCCTCTCAGATCACTGGGCTGCCCCTCTCCCAGTGGACTTCCCGGAGGCCCCAAGCACTTCTATCTCACTCCATTTCTAGAACTTAGTCATGGGACTACTCATATCGGCAAGGGAGACTGAAAAACAGTCTGTTCGTTGGGTCTGTTGCCACTCTAAACAAAATGGGGGTTCTGTTAGGGGCATTTCTAGGTTTTGTGGGTCCCCAAATTTTTATAATTTGGGTGACCCTCTTTAGAAAAAAAAATGTACAAAATGGTGAATGCAAAACCAGATACTAAAGTGAATATTTATTTGAATAAGCAAAGAAATCAAAATAGGTTACACTTTTTTCAAAAGTTGACCATACCCCATGTATCCGACAACCCAGAAAAAACATGTTTTTTTAAATGAATTGCTCAATACCACTTCTTTAGCTGCAGACGCTGACTGTTATTCAGGTGATGGAGATCAGACCTCTTCTCTGGAGAGAAAATAGATCCTTCTTTGGGTGCTGGGTGCCATGGGACACCATCCTTCGTGTCGATCATCTTTGTTTCTGGACCCAGGTGAACTGGCACTGTGGGCAGGAGGCGTGTCCAGTAGGGGGTCCTAAGCCGACAGCTGGGGATAACTGGATTACTCTTAGAAGTGGCTGTGAACCCCACAAACATATCCCACTATATCCCAAGAGAGGCACCTCCAACTCAACTCCCCCTTGGCCCTCACCAAATAAAAGAACCACTGGAGGGGGGGGCTCACACACCAAGTGACTGGGGTGGAAATGCGTGATGGGGGGGGACTAGTGGGGAGACAGCAGAGCTCTCTTAGCTCATTCAGAAGAGCTGGTGAGCCTGTGAACCCACTAAGGCGCCCTGAGGGAAGATTCCTCAACTTTCAGAGGAACTCACCTCTGGGTTCAGTTCCCACCTAAGCCACAAAGAATCTGTCACAGCTGAGGGCAGCTGGTGTTGTTTGCACAGGGAGGTCACGCCTGCCCTGGGAGGCCACTCCTCCCTCCTGGTCACGGGTCCATCAGCTAATGCTCTTCTGTGTTCCTGCTCTCAGGGAGCAAAGATCCTCTGCTCCATAAACACTCCCCAGGAAAGGGCATCCATTCCGCTCTGCTGGGCCCTGGGCACCGGGGATTCTGCAGCTGGTGCTTCTGTTAGGGCTCCCCCATCCCCACCGGCTGAGTAAGGGACAAACCTAAGAAGCAGAGGAGCACCCAGGCCCATGCCGGGCAGAACCCAGAGCACCAGGAGCAGCCTGGCTCCCCGTGTGTCCTCTGACCAGCAGCGTCCCTCGGCTTTGGTCAGTGAAGGGGCTGCCTGTGGCAATTGCCTGAACAACCAGCAACCTGCTGCCCAGCTGCTGAGCCGCTCTCCTGGGGACAGATTCAAGCAGCTGCTGTCTTGATTATTGTTTTTTTTTTTTTTTTTTTTTTTTTTTTTGTGCCAGGGATTGAACCCAGAGGCACTTAACCACTGAGCCCCATCCCTGATGCCAGGGCTCTCTGCAGAGACTCCAGAGCTGGGTGACCCAGGAAGTGGGAATGACCTGCCCCTTTTATACATTTTAGAGTTGTTTTGTTCTCATGCTCTCCTCCTCCCCCCATCCAGTGTACATTTGTGACAAGCCACCCAAAAGGTGGGCAAGGACCTGAAAGGTGGAGTGATTCTGGGCTAGAAAGGAAGGGAGGGGCCCAGGAGGCCTTCATTCATTAACAGCCCCTGGTCACCTGAAGGCTGGTCACCTTGGCAACAGTGGGGGCGGGGCATCCTGAAGGTATTAGCATTTCATTTCCTCCTGAATCAACCCCCATCTTTCTGACCCTATCCTTTATGACCTGTACTGACTGTAGTTTTTTGCCCCCTGGCCTCATCCCCAGCATCGCCCCCCCCCCTTTATTGGGGAGTGGGGAGTACCAAGGATTGAACTCAGGGGCACTTGGCCACTGAGCCACATCCCCAGTGCTATTTTGTATCTTATTTAGAGACAGAGTCTCCCTGAGTTGCTTAGTGCCTCGTCCTTGCTGAGGCTGGCTTTGAACTCCTGATCCTCCTGCCTCAGCCTCCAGAGCTACTGGAATTACAGGCCTGTGCCACCCTGCCTGGCACATTTTTGTCCAAATTTGTTATTGTTAAGATACAAATAATCCAAATGCATTCTGTCATGTATAACTAATTAGAACAAATAAAAAAGATACAAATAATATAAAAGTTACTGTCAGGTTGATGGAGGTGGTTCAGGCATAAAGCACCAAGCAACCCACGCGTGAAAGAACCACCAATCAGGCACTGATGGAGCTGCCTGTCAATCAGCGGGGTCTCCTGGCCAATCCTGGATCTTAGCCAGCAACCCTGGACCAACCCCAGTAGGACAAGGGACTCTAAAAACCCCTTTTCCTGTCCCAAGCCCTCCCTTCCTGCCCTAAGCCCAATAAAATTCCAGTCCAGTCCAGCCCTGGTGCGCTTCTCCTTGGACCCACTCTGCTGGTCTAAGGGTCCTGCCTCGGAGCGAAATCTCAATAAAGCCTCGTTCAGTGGCCTTTTTTTTTTTTTTTTTTTTTTAAAGAGAGTGAGAGGAGAGAGAGAGAAAGAGAATTTTTTTTAATGTTTATTTATTTATTTAGTTAGTTCTCGGCGGACACAACATCTTTGTTGGTATGTGGTGCTGAGGATCGAACCCCGGCCGCACGCATGCCAGGCGAGCGCGCTGCCGCTGAGCCACATCCCCAGCCCCTCAGTGGCCTTTTAAAATCTGCCTCTTTTGGTCACTGCTGCCTGACCTTACATCTGATGCCGAAACCCTGGGGGGCTTTTCGGGCCTCTTCCATACGTTCCATCTGGGGATTGAGGTCCACCCTCCCCACTTCAAACAAACCAGGAAATTCGTAAACTGCTCCTTCCCTCTCCCTTCATCCGGGACCAACAGGAGTGGGATAAGTTCCCTCATTTCCCCTGACCTTCCAGCCCCTCTCTGTCCCCAGGGGTCTATCCATAAGTCACACACGTACCATAGAACCCTGCCTGCCCCGGGAACTGTGAGCATGATGCCTTTTTCTGCTCCCACCCACCCCCGAGGGTGTCGGAAGGTCATGGGAAGCACCGAGTCCTCCTTAGACCCCCAAACTCTCTTGGGTGTCTATATTCAAATTTTGCCAGGTTAGGACTCACTCCAGTTGTACGCCGCCCGTAAGCGCCTGGTCTTTTACTCCACTGTGGCCTGGCCCCAGTGTGACTTAGTCAATGGGTCATAATGGCCCCCAGGAGGAACTTTTGATTTTTAAAGCCTCACTGAAATTGGACAATTTCTGACGCCGGAAAGGGAAGTGGGCAGGGAAGTGGGCAGAAACGTTCAGGCTTTTTGAGGTCTGCTCCATCCTCCCCTCTGCTCTAGGTAAACTGCTCAAGTTCTCCTTCCTAGGGAACCCCTTCCCATTGTTCTTCTACTTCTCCTTCCTCATTCTCAGATCCACCTGAGCTGCCCTCAGCCCCACCTTCCCGCCTTCCCCCTCCCTACCCAGGCCAATCCTCTCCCTCCTCCCCTGCCCCTCCTCCCCTGCTCCAGGACTCCCCCCCTCCTCTCCCTCCTCCTCTGCTGCAGCCCTGACTCCTCTGCCCACCTCTTCTACTGAGAAGCCCTTCCCCCTCCCCCCACTCACTCCTCTCTTCTCCTGTCAGTGCCCAAACCGGGTCCCACCAGTCCCTCTTACCAGCTAACCCAAAGCTCCTTTGCCCTCTCAGGGAAGTGCATGATGGCCCAAGGGATTGTTCCATTCTCACTTCAAGATCTTTCCCAGATTGAAAAGCACCTTGGGTCCTTCTCTGCTGACTCTTCAACTTATATTAAGGAATTCCGATACCTCTCCCAGACTTATGCACTTAACCTGGCATGATGACTATGTCGTTCTGTCCTCCACCCTCACTCCTGATCTAGCTTGCATCCAGCAGGCCGCACAGGATCATGCTGATCAAATTTGTCTAACAGATAGGACTCTCCCCACCAGTGAAGCCGCCGTTCCCCTAACTGATCCCAACTTGGACTATCAAGATGGCCAACAAGGTCGCCATCACTGCACTCACATGGTCCAATATCTTCTAGCAGGCGGTTTCCAATAAGGTGGTTAACTTTAATAAGCCGAGAGAAATCACCCAGGAACCAGAGGAGAATCCAGCCTTATTTCTCAACCGCCTTACAGAGGCCCTCGCCAAATATACTAAGCTGGATCCTGAGTCTCCCTCCGGGGCGATAGTGTTAGCAACCCATTTCATGACTCTGTTGGCCCCTGATATTGGAAAAAGCTCAAATGAGCTGAGGAGGGCCCTCAGACTCCTCCTATCTGAGATCTGGTGAAAATACCCCTTTTTCGTAACCCATCAGGGAATTTCCTCTGCTGCTACACTTCCTCTGGTTTAGCACCCTGTGACTGACTAGATCATTCAAATTTCTTCCCCAACCTTTGCTCCTCCAGGTTTTTTTTTTTTTTCTGGTGCAATGGTACCGTTACAAAAAAAAAAAAAAAAAAAATCCCAGCCTCAACATGCCCTTTGCGTTTTGTGTTCCTTCCAACATGGTCCCTCAATTAACTCTGTACAGTGAGGCTGAATTAACATGGCTGGTTACTACCTCCCTTCCCAGGAAAAGAAGGGCTGTCTTTCTACCAGTAGTAGTTGGACTCTCCCTGGCCTCTTCCCTTGCTGCCTCTGGACTCGGGGCAGGAGGACTTGGTTATGCAGTAACGACTACTCAGAAGCTTGAACAACAACTTCGGGAAGCGGTAGAGGCATCGGCTGCCTGTCTCACTTCCCTACAAAGGCAAATAACATCTATTGCCCAAGTTTCATTTCAGAACCGTGGACCTCTAGACCTCCTGAGAGCAGACAAAGGAGGAACCTGTCTACTCCTGAAAGAAGAATGCTGCTATTATATCAATGAAACTGGATTGGTCAAAAAGAATGTCGACACCCTCCGTTGATTGGGTGAAAGGCTTAAACAGCAACAATCAAATGACCCTTGGCCAGGCTGGCTAAACTCAACCCTCACCACATAGCTGACTCCCGTTCTCACTCCTATATTAGTCATAGGGCTTCTATGAATGATCACTCCCTGCCTCCTCAGGTTCACCCAAAAGCACATGGGTGAAATTGCCAGAGTGACCTACAACCAGATGCTCCTACACCCCTATAGTCGCCTACCCACCAAACTGACACCCAAACCACCCTCCTCCCCCCAGTGCCCCTAGCAGCAGGAAGTAGCCAGATGAAATTCACTGCCCCATATCATCAAAAAGGGTGAGATGTTAGGTCGATGGAGGTGGCTCAGGAACAAGGCACCAAGCAACCCGCACACGAAAGAAACACCAATCAGGCACCGATGGAACTGCCTGTCAATCCTGGATCTTAGCCAGCTACCCCCGACCAACCCCAGTAGGACAAGGGACTCTAAAAATCCCTTTTCCTGTCCCAAGCCCTCCTTCCTGCCCTAAGCCCAATAAAATTCCAGTCCTGTCCAGCTCTGGTGCGCTTCTCCTTGGACCCACTCTGCTGGTCTAAGGGTCCTGTCTCAGAGCGAAATCTCACTAAAGCCTCATTCAGCAGCCTTTTAAAATCTGCCTCCTTTTGATCACTGCTACCTGACCTTACAGTTATTACTACCATCATTTATATATATATATATATATATATATATATATATATATATATATATATATATATATATTTTTTTTTTTTTTTTTAATGTGCTTGGAATCAAACCCAGTGCCTCACATGTGCTAGGCAAGCACTCTATCACTGAGCCACAATCCCAGCCCTGTCTTACTGTCTTAACGGGTTTTTTTTGGTGGTGCTGGGGATCGAACCCAGGGTCTTGTGCATGTGAGGCAAGAGCTCCAGCAACTGAGCTATATCCTCAGTTTATCTATTTTAATATAAGTGTCCATTCTCATTCTTTTGCATGTGTATATCCAGTTTTCTCAAGATCATTTGTTAAGGGGCTATACTTTCCTGAGAGATCTTGGCAACCTTGTCAAAAAAAATTCACTTGTACATGCACGTACTTCTATATAAATGGTCAATAAGGAGATATATATATATATATATATATATATATATATATATATATATATGTGTGTGTGTGTGTGTGTGTGTGTGTGCACGCGCGTGTGTATGTATGTGGGCATGCATGTACTTTTTCTTTTTCCTTTAAAAGTTTCATCTTGCCTCAACCTCCCCAGATCTGCCCATTAACCATTATGGCATGCATATCCCGGATTCTAATTCCCTGTTCCTTCAGAAAGTCTCCCTGTTAGGAAGGTTGACAGCCCCCACAGTGCAACTGTGAAGCTAAGGGAAAGGAAATTTCCTCCCTTCTGGGGTGCACGCTTGTAATTCCAGTGGCTTGAGATGCTGGAATTACAAGTTCAAAGCCAGCCACAGCAATGGTGCGTACTAAGCAACTCAGTGAGATCCTGTCTCTAAATAATACACAAAATAGGGCTGGGGATGTGGCTCAGTGGTCGAGTGCCTCTGAGTTCAATCCCTGGTACACTCCCTCACTCCCCCCCCAAAAAAAATTCACTTGGCTATGCATGTTGGGGATTTTTGTGGGGTCCTTAGCACCCACAAAAATACCCAACATGCATAGCCAAGTGAATTTTTCTGGCCCATTGGCTTTCACGTCTCTTTGTGCTTGTACCATGCTGTGCTAACTATTGTACTTTTTGTAGGTTGAGCATCCCTAATCTGAAAATCTGAAATCTTCCAAAGATTATTGAGTGCTTTTGTGATGCCACAAGTGAAAAAATCCACACCATGAAACTTTAGGCTAGGGATGGGGATGTGGCTCAAGTGGTAGTGTGCTCGCCTAGCATGTGTGAGGCACTGGACTCAATTCTCAGCACCACATAAAAATATAATAAAGATTGTGTCCACCTAAAACTAAAAAATAAATATTAAAAAAAGAAACTTTAGGCTATGTGTACATACATGGTGCATATGAGACATAAATGAAGTTCTTGTTTGGACTTGGGTCCCAGCTCTGATGTATTTCATTGTGCATAAGCAAGTATTCCAAAATCCAGAACCACCTGAAATCTATAGTATTTTTGGTCCCAAGTATTTCAGATAAGGGATAATGAGCCTGACATAAGTTTTGAAATGAGGAAATACAAGTTCTTCAGTTTTGTTTTTTTTTCTACCCCCACCCCCCAAGATTGTTTGGGCTGTGGGATCACATCTAGGGCTGGGGATATAACTCAGTTAGTGGAGTGCTTGCCTCAAATGGATAAGGCCCTGGGTTCAATCCCCAGCACCAGAAATTAAAAAAAAAAAATCTGAATCACACTAGTAACATCTTAATATTGTCTTTCCAATCAATAGACATTAGATGTGTTCTCATTTATTTATATCCTATTAACTTCTTTCAGCAATGTTTGTAGTTTTAATTGTATAAGTCTTTTACTTCTTTTACTTTCTTCTTTTTTTTAAAATGTTTTAGTTGTAAGTGGACACAATAACCTTTATTTTATTTTTATGTGGTGCTGAGAATCGAACCCAGTGCCTCACGCATGCTAGGCAAGCGCTCTACCGCTGGGCCACAATTGCAGCCCCTCTTTTACCTTCTTAATTCCTAAGTATTTATTCTTTTTTGATGCTATTGTAAGTGGAATCATATTTTTGTAATTTCCTTTTCAGGTTGTTCATTGTTAGTATATAAAAATGCAGTCCAGGGCTGGGGTTGTAGCTCAGTGGTAGAGTACTTATCTAGCATGTGCAAGGCCCTGGGTTCGATCCTTAGCACCACATAAAAATAAATAAAGATATTGTGTCCAACTACAACTAAAAAATAAATATTAAAAAAATGCAGTCCATTTTTGTTTGTATGTTACTACCTTGAAAAATTTATTTATTAGTGCTATCAACTTTTTCAAATGGAATTTTTAGGATTTTCTACATATAACATAGTATCTATAATCAGAATTAATTTTACTGCTCCTCCCCCGCCCCAGGCCCTCATTTTGGATGCCTTTTCTTTTTCTTGCCTAATTGCTTTGGCAAGAACTCCCAGCAGCTGAATAGACGTGTTGGAAATGAGCACCCTTTTCACTTTCTGACCTTGTAGGAACAGCTTCTAGTTATTCACCAGTGAGGATGTTGTCTGTTTTGTGGTGCTGGGGATTAAACCCAGGGTCTTATGCATGCGAGGCAAGCACACAGCCCTTTCTCTGTGGATTTCTATATATGACTTCATTATTTTGAAGTTGTTTCCTTTTATTCCTAGTTTATTTCTATTGTAAAAAGGTTTTGAAATTTGCCAAATGCTCTTTTTCTGTGATAAGATGATCATGTGTTTTTTTCTTTCATTCTGTTAGTGTGGCATATTACACTGACCAATTTTTATTGGATGAGCCACCCCTGGATTCCAGAAATAAACCCCATGTGGTCATGGTGACTCATCTTTTAGCATGCTAAATTTGGCTTGTTAGTATTTTGAGAATTTTTGTGTCAATTTTCATAAAGAATACTGGACTATTCTTTTTTTTTGGTATGGGCTTTATATGAGAGAAATGGTAGCTTTACAAAATATGTTATTATTTCCTACTCTTCAGTTTAAAAAACAAAACTGAGAAGCACAGTTTTAAATATTTGGAAGAATTCACATGCTAAGATATCAGGTCCAGAACTTTTACCTGGAGATTTTTTTTAATATTTATTTTTTAGTTGTAGTTGCACACAGTACCTTTTTAAAATTTATTTTTATGTGGTGCTGAATCCAGCCCAGGGTCTTGCACGTTCTAGGTGAACACTCTACAGCTGAGCCACAGTCCCAGCCCTACCTGGAGATTTTTGATTACTGATCTCATCTCCTAACTAGTTATAGGTCTATCACATGTATATTTCTTTGTGACTTAGTCTTCATAGGTTTTGTCTTTTCTAGGAATTTGTCCAATTCATCTATTATCTAATTCATTGGCATACAATTGCTCATGATACTGCCTCATATTCCTCTTTATTTCTGTAGAATCTGTAGTTTCCACATTTATTACTAATTTTAGTCTTTTCCCCCTGCCCCCACCAGCGTAAAGGATTACCACTTTGGTTGATGTTTTCAAAGAACCGACTTTTGGTTTCATTGATGTTCTCTAACATTTTTCTATTCTCTAATATCTCTGTTCTAATCTTGATTTCCTTTCCCTAATTTTGACCCAGTTTCTTTTTTCTGGTTCCTTAATTTGTAAAGTTAGGTTGCTTTAAGTGTTTATGGCTATAAATTTCCCTCTTACCACTATTTTTGCTGCATTGTATCAATTTTGGTATGTTTGTATTAATTTTCATTCATCTCCAAGTATTTTCTAATTTCCCTTGTGATTTCTTCCTTGATCCATTAGTTAAGAGTGTGTTCTCGGGGCTTAGCAGTACTCACCTAGCATGTGTGGGGCCCTGGGTTCGATCCTCAGCACCACATAAAAATAAGTAAAATAAAGATATTGTGTCCAACTACAATTAAAAAATAAATATTAAAGAAAAAGAGCATGTTCTTTAATTTTTACAAGTCTGTGAATTTTCCAGTCTTCTGTTATAGATTTCTCACTTCATACCATGTTGTCAGGTAAAATACTTTGCTAACTTTTTAAATCTATTGAGACTAAATTTTGTGGTCTATCCTACGATCTGTCCTGAAAAACATTCCATCCCTTAGCACTTTCTTTTTTAATTTTTTTTTTAAATTGTAGATGGACACAATATCTTTTTGTATTTATTTATTTATTTATTTATTTAATTTTTTTTTTTAAAGAGAGAGTGAGAGAGGAGAGAGAGAGAGAGAGAATTTTTAATATTTATTTTTTAGTTCTTGGCAGACACAACATCTTTGTTGGTATGTGGTGCTGAGGATCGAACCTGGGCCACAAACATGCCAGGCGAGCGAGCTACCGCTTGAGCCACATCCCCAGCCCCAGTATTTATTTATTTTTGTAAGTGGTGACGAGGATCGAACCCAGTGCCTCACACATGTGAGGCGAGTGCTCAGCCACTGAGCTATAACCCCAGCCCAGCACTATCTTTTGAACACCTTAGGAGCTCAATAAATATCTGGCTAGTAAATTCCCTGACTTCAGATAAGAAGGAGGTCAAAGCCGAGACTTGGACTGGCTGTCCCACAGCTGTGTGATCTCAGGTGACTACCTTACCTTCTTTTACCTGTTTGCCCAGTGAAAATATCACAATGCCTATTTGAAGGCACTGTCATCAGGATTAGAATAAAGGACGATTACGCTCAGTGAACAACTCCCCAGCTCAGAGTGGGGGTCCCACATATGATGGTTCCTCCACTCCTCTACCTGTTCTCCTTGCGCCAAGCTTCCAAGCACCTCTCTGAACACAAAGGCTGCTCCCTTCATCCAAGGCTTCTATAAGGCAAAGGGCACCTCAGCCCCGGGGAGACGTACTGGGTCCAGGTTACTTGAGAGCTTCTTACTGTGGGGTTGGGTGATTCTCCTTGTGCATCAGGGGCCTCAACACCTCCCTCTCCAGAGACACCTGCCCTTGAGGTCCAAGCATAAGTCTTCTCTCTTCCTTTAGAAGGAGCTCCTTGATGTGAGGTGTTTAAACACCCCTGACCCTTCCATTCCTGTCACCCTATGCCATCATAGGAGAGGTCCCCAACTCTCATCTGGAACTGATCAAAGCACACAGGAGCCCCAGGATTCCTTGTATAACTTTACTCACAAACTGCAGACCTGTAGGGCTGGCTCAGCACGGAGGGTGTGTTCTTACCAGTGGCAAAACAAAGACGGGAAAAATCAAAACGTGGAGACAGCACATTTGTTAATACTAACCATTTTAATTTAAATTAATAGCATTTTTGGAAGACAAACGCAATTGATAGAAAATATAAAAACTTTTACTGTACAAATTTTACATCACATTGAAAAAAAAAAAAAAAGTAAAATGTGTGCCTCGTGGCCATGGAAGACGCCAGGTGCATACAAACTGATGACATCCTGAGCAATGCTGTGTCCCCAAGTCATTCCACAACAACAGCCTGAGAGGGCTTTTCACTCCCTTCAGGGACCACAGGAAGAAATGCCAGAAGATGGCACAGGGTGTTTTGATTTGGTGACATGGAGAGGTCAACTTTGCTCCACGCTGCTCAGGACTAGCCAGGATTCAACCTTTGAGTCACAAAGAAACCCGGGGAGACTAGAGACTGGTGGTTAAAGGCCTCGGAGGTGAGGCTGGGAACTAGGGGTGCCTGGAAGGGCCAAAGCTTCTTGGGCTCCATTCTTAGACCCCAGTGGGGACCTCTGCAGCCCCAGGGAGCCCTGGGCCTTCTCCATCCCTTTCACAGTGGGCCGTGAGCACTGAATTCACAGTATCTGTCATCCTTCATGCGTTTCCAAGGCAGACGGGGAGGGCACACAGAAGGGTGGGCTCGTCTTCCTAACCTCAATTCACAGTCACTTAAATAAAAAAAGGGAGAAGGGGGACCCTTGTGGAGGATCTTCCTAAATGACAGGCAGTGCAGAGGGGGCTGGCAGAGAGCCAGAGGCTGTCCAGGCCTTGGGGGGAAGAGGAGGGCCCCCAGCACCTTAGCCTTACCATCAGGGCCAAGAGGCTTCTGGGTTCCTGGTAGATACCAGGCTCCTGGAAGACGGTCAGTTCCTTAAGACAGGGACTGTGGCTGTTCCTACCTCTGGGTCCCCAGCACTTGCACAAGTCCACGAGGGAGCCCCCTGAACCTTGACATTCACGAGACAAAGGGAGATTGATTTTCTGAGGGAGATGGGGAGGTGCTGAGCCCGACACACCCAACTGTCCACTAGCCCTTGGCAGCACAGGGTTGGGGGGGTCTGCAGTCCCCTCTGGGGTGCTGTAGGTATGCTGCAGCCACAGAGGCAGCGGCCACATGGCTTTGAAGGGGGGAAGTCACAGGGAGGCAGACACAATGACAGAGCTGACCCCAACTGGCCTACAGTTCCTCTTTCTCCTGCCCACAATGACCAAAAAAAGTAAGGATGTCACAGTCCCACGGTACCCTGCACCGCTGTACTGTCACATACCCCCAAAGAGGGTAGGGCGGAGGGCCTGGAGAGAGGGAGGCAGTTTCCCAGCTTCTGGAGCAGAGTGGCCTGTCCTATGTGACATTGGGACCTGACTCTGGTGCTAGGGAAGGCTCTGAAGACCTGGGGCTCTGCTAGGTGGCCTAACTGAAAGAGGTGGGAGCCACATGGCTGCCCTTGTCTGAGCTCAGAGCGAAGCACCTCCCCTCGCATCTCCACCCCATCTCCCTCCGTCTCTCCTTTGTCTGTGCAGCCCCATGAGACCCAACCTCCACTTAAAGGCCTCTTTTCCATTGGGCACTTTTCTTTGTGATAGTTCTACAGAGGACAGGTGGGGTTCAATCACATTAAAGGTGTTCCCAAATCCAGTCCCCCCACCCCTCCGCCGCTGGTTTGAATGGACACAAGCAAAAGGCCTGATGTTGCCAGAGAGGGTTCTGCAGATGCGGGGGCTCCCTGGGGGTCTAACTGGAAAGGCTGGACTGCCTCATGCCCCCGTCTCAGCTCTGAGCATGGAGAGAGGAGTCAGGGATGGGTGAAGGGGTTCAATAGGGTTGGGGAGTGGGAAGAGGCAGGCAGTTCTGGAACCTTCTAGTAAAACGGATGGGATGGGTTTCTAAAGTGCCAGGGTCACCCTGTGGCCAGAAAGCGGGGTTCAGGCCCCTGATGGCTGTCTCTTTCCCCCTCCCTTTACCATATTCCTTGTTCTGACTCACCAATTCCCCGTGACATGTGCAGCTACCAGGCTGACCCTAGCCCTGGGGTCAGATGTCAGTCACACATTCGGATGTGTCTAAAACCACAAGTGCCTGCTGGGGGCTTCAAGAAACACATTTCCACGGTGTGTGGACAGTTCTTCTCCACGTAGCAGAAACCCTGGCTAGGAACCACCCAGATGCTGTCTGGGCTCTGCCTTTACTTTTGCAACAGAAACAGCCTGGATTAGAGGGAGTCACAGGGTCTATCCAAGTTCTTTAGGGAATTCTGACACTTGTAAATCCAGCTTGGTTCCCAGCCAGGGTTTCCTCTGCAGAATGAGGAAGGGATAATGTCCCTTTGATAGGACAAAGGGGGAATCCCAGATGGAGACTCCCTATGGATGGGTGTTAGGGCCAAGGCAGAGGCCAGGTCACACCATGGGCTGCCTCCCCCAGAACAGCCATAATCACGATGCTTTTCCTCCTTCTGGCCCAACCCTGGGCCCCTCACGGTTACAAGTCCTCCACAAGGGACAGCCACTTCCGCCACCCCAAGGTGCCAGCGCCCCTACACATGGACTGTTTATTATTACCTATTGTAAAACATGAAGTCCGCTCCGCAGAGACGTACATGTAAACATTCGCTGTCAGTCAGACAGATCTGGTGGTGGGTGGCGTCATCTCAAATGGCAGGTGTGTGGCTCCATCTCCAGGACCCACGCGTCTTGGTGACGAACAGTCTGAATGGAGGACTCGTGCTCCTCGTGTGCAGCGCTGGGCAGGTGGAGTGTTTTGGTTTTTATTTATTGATTTCTGTCGTGGTGGTTGTTGGTGTGTTTTAGAAACACATTTGCAAAAGAAAGAAATGGGTGGTCGAAAAACCGCACGGCCGACTACATCTTTGGATTACTGGACTCCAGGGCGCCCAAGCCGAACCTTTCAAAGCGGGGTACAACTTTGCTGCTGTTAATGCTGCGAAGAGGAACAAAAACACGGGTTACGGCCTGCTGGTCTTGTCCAACACTGGGGTGTTGGTTAAAGAACAGGCTAGTTCCAGAAGCTTAGCAGAGGACCCAGCCCCCACCAAGGAGCGACAATGACTGCTCAGCCCATAGCCTTGGCAGAGCTGCCCCTGGTCCCCCAAGTCCTGGGCCTCGGCCACACTTCCCTCCTGGGGGTAGCGATGTGGCTCATACACCTCTGACTCCCTGGTACCTGGGGTGCGCCGTAACCGCTGTGGGCTCATTTGAATAGCTCCTCACTGGCTTCCCGAGAACACCCTTGGTCCACGCAGAATTGGGAAAGAAGAGAGACCTAAGCCCCAGCACCAGGAGTTACACATAAGCTCCTTCTACAAATGGTGACCAAATGTTGGGTCCACTAGGGCCACCTGGGAGGCAGACTGAGGTGAAGGCTCCCAGAGGCCCATGCCAGAGATCCAAAATGAGCAGCTTTGCACAGAGGGTGGGGGCCATCTGCATTCAGTGAGCAGCACAGTGGCCCGTCTTCCCCACCCCGACGAATGCTGACCTGGGGTCCATCTATATAGCCCCCGGCAGATGCGAAGGGAGAAGAGTGGGGTTGGGCTGGGGAAGCAGCTTTGTTTTGGGTAGTGGAGTTGTTTGGAGACAGGCTCTGCTCTGCTTTAGGACAACGTTTCTGAGTGTGTTGCTGAGGACCCAGCCCAGCCCTTCGGAGCAGGAGTCTGTCAAGGCAACAGGACTTTGAGTGTCTACTGCCCCAAGTCTACAGAGGACCCAGGAACCCAGAGAAGACTCCTTGGCGCCGGTCTTGGGGCAGCTCTGAAGTCATTCCACTCCTTGTAGGACAGGATCCTCACGGGTTAGAAGCCAAGCACCCCGCCGCCCCTGTGCTCTGAGCAGTCAGCAGGAGGCTCATTCAGGTGTTAGAAGAGAACAGGGCCACCCGACAGACAGAAGCAAGTCAGCCCTCTGAAGGACAAGAGGAGGCGTCACCACGTCCAAGAGAGCGGCTAGAAGCTGCTGGGCCGCCCCGAGCGGGAGGCCGGGTTAGTGAGATCCTCGATCCTCGCCAACAGTTACCCAGGCACACACAGGCCACGTGGAAAGGGAAGGGGACTGGTTTTAAAAACAAACAGAGCCAAGTCTGGAGAGAGAAGTTGGAGCAGCAGAGATGGTATCCCCTGGGTTAGTGCCCGCTGGGCGTTTTGAGTGTTAGCAGAAGTGTCGCAGAGCCCAGCGGTCGATTAGGAGGAAGGAAGCCCTGGACATGCAAGTCAGCCAGGCCTACAACCTAGAGGACAGAGAAGAGGGAGAGCAGGTCAGAACCAGAGCCCACAGGGAGCTGACCCCCAGGGCAGCCGGACAGGGGATCCTCCTCCCTGCAGAGAAAGGGACCCTTCGACTCCATCCCTCAGGCCGGCAGCAGGGCAAGCCTGGAAGGGACCCTGGCCACAAGGAGCCTTTCCTCAACTGTCCCAGGGCACTGTCCCAGGCCAGGTCCATAGAGGCTTCTTAGCCCTTGACCATCAAAACTGACACCTTGGCGTTGACCACTTCCGCTCACTGGATTCCCTTTTGTTGACCTCTGGCCAGAGGAGGGGCCCTGGGAGCTGAGGTCAGTGATCCAAGATCTCTCCCACCCAGGGACAGGCCACGCGCGGTGGGGCTCAGGGCCCTGGCTGAAGGCCATTTCAGCTGTGGGATGTCACTTTGGATTATGGGGACACAATGACATGGTTAGGAGAAGCTGAGATGCAGAAGGCCGGATGCAGAGACAGGAAGAACGGGTACAAAGGGGTAACCACACACAGGCGGGGACCGAGAGAAACGATAGCAACACACTATTCCTCCAGAACTGGACAGGAGTTCTTAAAGTCAGGGTGGCCGTAACGTCCTTTCCCGTAGTAGCGGCTCCGCCAGCGGCTGGGAGTGCCCACGACCATTCACCATGAGTGGGGAGAGCGCGGTCCAGCCCAGCGCGGATGGCAGACAGGAGGAGGAGTCAGGATGGCAGGGCAGGGGGAGAGGCCAGGACCGGCCAGCACATCCGCCATCCCCCCAAAATAAAAAAGCAACAAGGCCAATGGGAAAGAAGAGAGAGAATGAGAATTAGAGGCTGTGCGTGCAGAATGGCCGTGGTGAACAGGAAGCTCGGACAGCTCATTGGGGTACTGGACCTCCCCTTCCGAGGGCTGGAATTCACAGCTTTGGGCAAGTTAAGTTCCCCCCTTTGTGATTCAGTTTCCCATCTGTGATATGAAAAGGGGGAGCGATTTGCTTTTCAGGGGATAAGAACCACCCCCTGAATGCCAGCGCCCACCTAGTCAGCCTTCTGTGCCATGGAGGAGAAAGCCAGGGCCCGGGCTGGGCAGAGAGGCCCCAGGTCTGAAGGAGCGGATCAGAGCTCAACCCTGCCGCTGTGCCCTGCCCAGCTGGTTCCTGCTCAGACCCAGCTCTGATGACTGTCTTCTGGGACCCCTCCTGCAGTCCTCCAGGGGGCGCTCCTACAGGGCCCTGTGTGCCATCACGTCACTTGGCCTGACAAGACCATCTGCTTATTCATTCAGGCACCTGTTAAACATTTGTTGCTCAGCTACTCTGTTCCTGCGACTGGTCTAGGAGCTTGGGACAAGGACAAGACAGAGTCCTGTGGCATAGAGGTTTCTCTGGAGCACATCTGCTTGTCTTATCTGATGAGATGATTAAACTGCTCACTGGTGGAGGCCCAGCCTGGGCCACCTGTGCATCCTCAGGTGTGCAGCAAGGGTGGGCTCGAGCTCATACCTCCAACAGCTAGACTGTAACCCCCAGCTGTACAGGCTGAGCACCCCTCATCTGATATCACCGATGCTCCAGAATCTGAAACTTCCCAAGTGCCGACACGGATTAGGGAGGCTCAACCAGTAAAGTCTGTGCCACTAATTCAAAATCTGAAAAATGCCAAAATCTAGCTGAGGAGGTAGCTCAGTGGTAAAGTGCTTGCCTCGCCTGTGTGAGGTACTGGGTTCAATCCCCAGCACCACATAAAAATGAATAAAGATACTGTGTATATTAAAAATGAAAAGAGAAAAAGAAAAATGCCAAAATCTAAAATATGTCTGGTCCCAAGCACTTCAGGTATGAGATGCCCAACCTGTACTGGGCCCTGATCCACCCTAAGATCAAAATGTTGAACCTAATGCATTACAAGATGTGGTATTCCCAGATGCCCAATCGCCCCCCACTCCAGAGCACCCCCACCACTGGCCTAAAGCAGCCAAGTTCACTGCTTTTCTTCAGTAATTTCTCTCACTTGTACCCTGCTGGGGTGACTCATGCTGGGACCAATCCTCACCTGAGGCTTGGGGCCTAATCAGTTTGGTGCTTCCTCAAAAGAGGACATGGCCAACTACGGGCAAGCCAAACAGCCATGAGCTAAGGTTTTGATCAAAGGGTTTTATTCATTTTTTTTTTTTTTTTTTTTGGCAGGGGTGAGGTACTGGGGATTGAACTCAGGGGCACTCGACCATTGAGCCACATCCGCAGCCCTACTTTGTATTTTATTTAGAGACAGGGTCTCACTGAGTGGTTTAGTGCCTTCTGCATTTTTGCCAAGGCTGGCTTTGAACTTGCAATCCTCCTGCCTCCACCCCCGGAGCTGCTGTGATTACAGGTGTGTACCACCGTGCCCAGCCAACGGGTTTTAAAAGAACATATGACAGACTTATCCCTGGAAGGCCTCTCTGACCTGTTCCAGAAAGAGGGATGCTACCACCACACGTCTGGGCACCAGGGGTGAGCTCTGGGCCTGCAGCTTCTCCAGGGACTAGGTGGAGACAGGGGCTGGGGGCCAGGGCAGCCTTGGCAGGGGGGTTAGCCACCAGGTTCTTGCCCTCTACTCCCCATCTAGGGCGCTCCTATCTATCTATCTATCTATCTATCTATCTATCTATTGATTGATTGTCTGTCTGTTTTGGTTTTTTGGTACCAGGGATTGAAGTCAGGGGCACTCAGCCACTGAGCCACATCCCCAGCCCGATTTTATATTTTATTTAGAGGCAGGGTCTCACTGAGTTGCTTAGCGCCTGGCTTTTGCTGAGGCTGGCTTTGAACCTGCAATTATTTGTTTTAAATATTGGGGCTCTGTGGAAGGGTTCACTTTTAGAAAGAGTCTTTGGCCTTAAAAAGATCTAAAACTATTCATCTCAATCCAGGAGCCCAGCCTGGTTGTCAATTATGGCCTGCCACCTGTTTCTATATAATCCACCCACCAAGGAAGATTTTGACTTTTCTAATGGTTGGTAGAAGGGGAAAAAAAAAAAAAGAATATTTCACGATGTATGAAAATGACACAAACTCAGATTTCCATGATCAAGAGCAGCTGGCCCACAGCTAGCTGGCTGGCCTCCATCTTGACAGTGGGGGGTCCTGCCCTAGAGTCGTGGTAACAGAGACGCTCTGCACACTGCGAATGCCAATGTCAGGTTAGAATCTGAACTTCCTTCTTGGCCTGCAGAGTCTAAAATATTGACCAGATGACTCCTCTCAGCAAAAGTTTGTGCCCCCTGGATCTTATCCAGCCTCCACTTTTTATAGTTGTAGAAAATGAGGCTCAGAATTCAGGCCCCAGATCCCCACAACAAAGGTCGTGGCAGGGCAGAGGTCTTTTTTGGAGTGTTCTGGGCAAGGCCACCAGAGAGAGAGAGAGAAGGAAGGGAACAAAACAGAATGCAAGAGAGGTGACGGTGGCTTCTCTGCCCTGCAGGGACTGCCTTCAGGCCCGGGGTACAAAGGTCGTGTGATTACATAAAGAGGGGAAGGGCGTCAGGCACCCAGTTACTGCACAAGGCTGGGGCACAAGGCTGAGTGACCTGGGGCCAGTTTTTGATGCTCAACACCTCTGATTTGAGCACCAGGTCTGAGTCACGCCATTCTAAGGATCCTGGCTCTGCTTGTTGTGGGGTTACTCAGCACCCACGTGGCTCTGACTTCCAACCCGCCCTCCTGCCCCTCCCAGGGCAGAACCTTCTCTCCTGGCCTCACCTGGTCATAGTGGTATGTGGATGTTCCCAGGTGTGAACTGGGGGAGTTTGCCTGTCAAAGGGAGTCTTCAACATAAAGTTGGCAAACGAAACCCTGGCATCCCTGGGGCTAATGTGCTCTGTACCCCTCCCAGAGCAGGGGGTTGGGCCCAGCAGAAAGTGCCTGCTGGGACCCCAGGTGAGGCCTGGGGCCTGCTGGCAGGTCTGGCTCGGTGAGGGGTACTTACTCAGCGGACTTCCAGAAGTGCCCAGGGTGGGAGAGCCTGCGGTTCAGCTTGGGCAGCTTCTCCAGCATGTCCATCAGCAGGCTGAAGCTGGGTCTCTCCTGCAGGTCGAATGCCCAGCAGGCAGACAGGATCTCCTGCAAATAGAGCTGCCCTCAGTGCTGTGGGAGCTGGTGGGAGGGAGAGGGCATGGCCAGGGGCCTCCACCAAGGGACCCTCCAATGCTCTCAAGCACCTAGCTGGTATCCTCCCGCCCCCAGTACCCTGTGACATGGAGTGCTGAGAAATAACCGTATTTCAGAAGAGCTCTTAAGCTTCCAGTTTAAAATGAAATGCATGAACTTGCCAGCTCCCTCCTCCCTTCTTAGACCCCCCACTCCTGAAATAACAGGGGAACAGATGGGGGTGGGAAAGAGAAGTGGCAGGGTCAGGGGCTGGTTCTTGGAAGATGGAAATTGGAAGGCACAGCGCTCACAGGTGACATGCGAGGTGCTCGGAATATTGTGCAGGGTGGGCTGCAATGGAGACAACCGAGGCAAGGGCCTCGGCGTCCCCAAGAAGGCCTAAAACAGATGTGGCAGCTGAGAGCCAGCAGAGGAAAGCCCTTCTCACTGTGGCATTTGGATCCACGCATGCGCACAGCACACCCACAGCCTTGTGATTCAGGAGATGCCCCTGTGGGACAACAGGCCCGCACAAGTGCAGGACACAGACACTCAACATAGCAACACAGGCTGTCAGCACCGCAGGAGTGTGATCCAAAACACAGCAGACCCCATGGGGTGCTTCCAGAGAAAGACCAGAGACAATCAGAACAAAACCCTGCCTTCCAGAAGTGTACGTGTAAGGAAGGTCCTCTACCCATTTACAAATATCAGGAAGAAAAGAAGTTCACAGAATTAGCCAAAGGGGAAGGAAGGGAAGAGAGGGGGATGGGAACGGGAAAGACGGTGGAATGACCTGGACATCACTTTCCTGTGTTCATATATGAACACACAACCAGCAAAACTCCACATCACGGACAACCACAAGATGGGATCCTAATTAGAATAAGTCCTACTCCACGTATGTATCCTATGTCAAAATGCACGCTACTGTCATGAATATCTTAACAAGAACAGCAACTAAAACGATTAGGGTATAATAAAAATAAAAGTGCTTAAAAGCAAAAACATCATTTCTGAACCCCAACAGGAGCAGTGTTAGAAAATCAAAAGCAAGGAAATTCCCCAGGCTGTGGACACTTTTAGATAGGAAGGGACCAAAAGTATGAAAGGACAGAGACTCATTGAGAAGGACCGAATTCCACCCAATGGGAATTTCCACCAGAGAAAACAAGCAACAGGGCAGGAAGTTATCAAAGAAAAACATAAAATTTCCCAGAAGCATTCAAAGCAAACAGGAATCTTCAGCTGAAAAGGCCCAACAGAAAAATCTCCCTTAAAAAAATTTCATGAAATGTTTCAATAGCAAGGATAAACAAAAGATCCTAGATGCTTCTGGAAAGAACAAGACACAGCATCTCTAAAAGGTTGAGAATCAGCCCAACAGCAGATTTCTCAATAACGCACTGGGTGTGAGTGGACAGCAGAGCAAACATTTGGGTTCTGAGGGAAAATGATTGTGAACCTAGAATTTTCCTCATGGCGTGCAGAGAAAATAAGGACTTTTTTAGCACGCAAGGATTTAAAGATGTGGCAGTGTCTTTCGGTTTCACTCTCATTTTGCTGGAGGAAAAATAAAGGAGGAAAGTTATGAGCGATGAAGAATCATGCAAGTGACCCAGGAATGAATCACAAACAACAACAACAACAAACTCAGAAGGACCATGGCACTGCAGCAAGCCTGAAATCCCATCGATTTAAATCATCAGAAAAGTATGGGACAGGGATGGGAGGGAAGGGAGGGGGCAGGGGGTTAGAAATGATGGTGGAATGCGATGGACATTATTATCCAAAGTACATGTATGAAGACACGAATGGGTGTGAGTATACTTTGTGTACAACCAGAGATATGAAAAATTGTGCTCTGTGTGTATAGTAAGAATTGCAATGCATTCTGCTGTCATATATAAATTTAAAAAATGAATTAAAAAAAGAGTATGGTACAGAGGCCATTCAATAAACAATAAAGGCAGAAGGAATACGAAGACCTTAGGAGCCAGGCGTGGTGGCATACACCAGTAATCCCAGTGGCTCGGGAGGCTGAGGCAGGAGGATCACGAGTTCAAATCCAGCCTCAGCAAAAATGAGGTACTAAGCAACTCAGTGACACCCTGTCTCTAAATCAAATACAAAATAGGGCTGGGGATGTGGCTCAGTGGCCGAATGCCCTTGAGTTCAATCCCTGGTACCCCGCCCCTCAAAAAGAAACCCCTCAGGAATATGGTAAAACTGTCTGTTCTTTCAACAAGAAAAAAAAAAGCTGGGCCCGGTGGTGCCTGTAGTCTCAGTTACTCAGGAGGCCAAGGCAGGAGGATCACTCAATCCCAGGAGTTTGAGGTCAGCCTGGACTACACAGGGAATCCTCATTGGGGAGAGTAAAAAAGCAATTAGAATCTATAGGAGGGGCTGGGGTTGTGGCTCTGTGGTAGAGAGCTTGCCTAGTACATGTGAAGCACTGAGTTTGGTCCTCAGCACCATATAACAAAAATAAAGGTATTTTGTCAATGTTCAACTACAAAAAAGAAAAAAGAGGGGCTGGGGCTGTAGCTCAGTGGTAGAGCATTTGCATCTTCAACACCACATAAAAATAAACAAATAAAATAAAGGCATTTACTGTCCATTTGCAACTACAAAAAAAAAAAAAACTTTAAAAAAGAAACTTCAGGAAAAACCTAAAATTTCACAGGAAAGTCATGGTCCAAATGTGAAGCCAATAAAATTGGGAGCCTTTGAGAATCGATGGAGCGTAAGAGCTAGGCCCACAAAGAAGAAAATGTAATCCCAATGTGCCACCCACCTGGCTTTAATTCCCCACCTTTTTTTTTTTTGGTACAGCCTTGAACCCAGGTGGACTCTACCACTGAGCTACAGTCCCAGTCCTTTTAATTTTTTATTTTGGGACAAGATCTTGCTAAATTGCTAAGCTTGGTCTGGAACTTGCGATCCTCCTTTCTCAGCCTCTGGAATAGCTGGGAACACAGGCATGCGCCATTGCACCTGGCTTCAATCTATGTTCTTAGAAAGCTTCTACACTCTGGTCTAAAAGAAATCCTTCCAATTAGTCCAGGCATCTGAAGATGCTCATTTAAAATGACATTACATTTGATCTACTTTGTTCTACTGGAGTGTCTGTCATCAGATTCAAGTGCAAAATATTTGGACAGGATCGCTTCTCCGGGAAGGACCCTGGCTGCTCACCAACAGTACCAATCCCTCATCACTCAAAGAAAGCCTTCCGATTAGTTCAGGTCACTGGCTATGCTACAGAATCATCTGAGGAGCTTTTCTAAAAAATAAAAATAAATTAACTATGACTTTAGTCTCATCCCAGGCTGATTAAATCCGTATTCCTGTGGGGGAGCCCCTGACCCTGGTGTATTTACAAAGCTGCCAGATGATTCTGACTTGTAGCTGAGCCCTGCCTCTCCTGCGGCCCCCGTCCAGCTCCGACGCTCTGCTCCAAGGTGCTAAGTGTGCAGAAGGGGAACCCAGGTGGTCGCCAGGAGAACTTGATAAAAATTTTTTTTTTTTCCCCAGATATAACATTCACACACTCTGATTTATACAAGGACGTCCTTCTGAATATTACCATAAAGGTCAAATTAGAAATAACCTCGACAGGCAGTGACAGAGGCAGTGACATGGTGGTGCAGCCAGAGGCCACACAGACAATAGGATTTGCTAATGATTTGAGATAATGAGCAAAATAAAATGTCATGTAAAAGAGACGTTGTGAACTGACAGCAGCTGCTCTGGCTGCCATCTGAGCTGCCCCAGAGCCCAGGCAGGAGGCTGCAGCCACCCCCAGGAGCCCAGCCCCATGTCCAGAGTCCACCATGACCTTCCTGAGGTGCCCAAGGACACCTCCTGGGGAAGGCAGCCTCTGACTGACTCAGGCCCAGAGCAAGGCCCAGAGGACACTCCAGGGGTGGGGAGGTGCTTGTCACCTAGCCTGCCTAGCACCTGAGCTGCAGGGGTCTCCAGGGGGCAAAGCCTGGTGTTGGAGCTGTGCATGAGCATTTGATGCCCTTCTTGGGGGAGTGTATCTGTACAATTATTGTGTACTTAAACTAGAAGACAGGCATTTCTGTGAAACCAAGTGAATCTATCAAATTGCCATTTTAAATGAGTCCTCTGAAGATGCCCTAGCTGCTCGCTACCAGTCCATAAAGGAATCTACTGAGATCTAGCAGGTCTTGGAGGAAGATGAGGCTGATGCCTGTAAACCCAGCAGCTTGGGAGGCTGAGGCAGGAGAATTGAGGGTTCAAAGCCAGCCTCAGCAAAAGCGAGGTGCTGAGCAACTCAGTGGGACCCTGTCTCTAAATAAATTACAAATAGCGCTGGGGATGTGGCTCAGTGGCCAAGTGCCCCTGAGTTCAATCCCTGGTACTCTAAAAAAAAAAAAAAAAAAAAAAAAAAGATGAAGCTGAATTCATCCTCTGTCTAGAGTTTGCAGGTGATGATCCTGCCAACATGGCTCATGACTTTAGAAACGCACAGCCTCCAGAGGTCTAAACCTGGATGACTGTTTCCACTGTTCTGCTGCCCAGATACCTGAGGGAGTTACTAATGACAGGGCTGTGTCGTCCCCTCTGGTGCGTGAACATGGACACATGCTTATCCCTATCACACCGACAGTGCCGAGGCCAGGAGTTTACAGATTGTGCTGTGACCGGGAGACTTACAAGTGCAAGGAAACCATTCAAGAAAATCTGTTCAAAAATGAGAATTCAGCAACTATGAAATTCAGCATTGTGAGAACAAGTTTGTCATGGAAACTTCGATTTGTTCTTGAGCAGTCAAGAAAAATATTAGGTGTTGATGGGCCTGACTCTGGACCCTCTTGGAGGAAGGCTTATCTTGCTCATGGTGCAGCAGGGATGTCCTAACATAGAATGCAATATTTGGGGACAAAGTGCTGTCAGAACACTAGCAAGAGCAATTTCCTTGTTCCTTTGACAGGAAGTTATTCCCCTGTTGGTACACGGCCAGCCTGCGTGGCAGCTTCTGAACCCTTGGTGTCTGGACTCCCGTAATATGATATGTTGTGTATCACCTCTGGCCTATCGTGACTGTCATATGTAAACTGGCACATACCCACTATAAAAGCTATTTTTTGCTGTGCAATTCAGCAGATGCAGTTCTCTGAAATGGTCTCTGGAGGGGTGTCTCCGCACCCCCAAGCTCCCCACAGCCAATGCTGGAAGAGCCGGCCCCTCAGCAATTATGGAGAAAGATCTGATGCCAAAGCTTATCCCCACTATTTGTATTTTGAGTGGTGATTTTTAAATTTTTCTTTCGTATAAATATTATATAAGAATTGATTCTCTTTTCATCTCACCAATAATTAAAAACTTCATCTTAAAAAAAAAAAAACCCAGAAAGACAGGGGCTGGGCACCGTGATGCACACCTATAATCCCATTGACTTAGGAGGCTGAGGCAGGAGGATCACAAGTTGGAGGCCCTAAGCAACTTAGCAAGACTATATCTCCACCCACCCCCTGAAAAAAGACTGGAAGGAAATGAAGACAAAAGTTAACGTGGGGTGATACAGGATGGGCTTTATTTTTTTCTTTAGGCTTCCCTGCTTTCCCTCATTTTCAATAAGCGAGTATTGTTTTTAGTGTCTAATTTGACACCTGAAGTGGCAGAGCTGAGACCACTGAGGAGTGGTCTCTTCCCTGATGGCTGAAGGAGGGGCAGCCAGGTCATACCCTCCCCAGTCCAACCTCTAGCCCTGCGTCCCTCTGGGTGGCTACTCACGGTGACTTCCTTCCCCAGGCTGACGGAGGCCAGGACTCTCTTCATGCCTTCCCCGCTTCCAATCTGCCAGATCAAGGCCTCTGCGGGCTGGTGCTTAAAGGGCCAGTCTCTTGCTTGTAGTTCATACCAGACAGTCCTGTGGGGTCGTCCATAGGGTGAGCTCCCGCCCGGGGCTCCGTGGCCAGAGACCTGGCTGCCACAGAGCCAGGAGCCAAGCCTGAGGACCAGCACCCTTCTCCAGCCCTCCTCCTCTCCAGGCTTTGGGTGATGGTGTGATGGCATCCCTGAGGCCCCTCCCAGCCTGCTGCGATGCTGGTGAGAGGGCCAAGGCAGCGCAGGAGGGATGGGGTCAGTCGGCCCAAGTAGGAGCCCAGCTTCGCCACTCTCTACTGAGAGATCCTGGCACACAACTGCCCAACCAGAGGGGCGGACGCCTGGATCATGAGGATGTTGAAGTAGTAACAAAATACCACGCCCAGCTCAGGGACACATCATGTTTAGGCAATGACACAGTCCAAGGTCAGGGAGGAGAGTTGGCCCTCACGGACCCCCGTGGGAAAGACACCCCCAGAGAGTGCAGAGTGGCTGGGGGTGAGCCTTCCTCAGCCTCTTCAAATCCCCTTAGCGTTCTCAACTTACTGGGACAGGGACACTAATTACACCTGCACGGTCCAACGTGGGGACCACCTGCAGCATGAGGCTGCTGAGCAACCCACACCGGACTCCGAAGACTTAGTAGGAAAAAGAATATGAAACACCTCCTTGATTTTTTTTATATTGATCAAACATTAAAATGATAACATTTTTAAAATATTTATTTCTTAGTTATAGATGGACACAATATCTTTATTTTATTTTTATGTGGTGCTGAGGATCAAACCCAGGGCCTCGCATGTGCTAGGCGAGCGCTCTACCACTAAGCCACAACCCCAACCCATAAAATGATAATATTTTAAATAAACTGATTGTTAAAACTAATTTTTTTTTTTTTTTTTTTGTTTTGTTTTTTGGTATCAGGGATTGAACTCGGGTCGACCACTGAGCCACATCCCCAGCCCTATTTTGGGTTTTATTTAGAGACTGAGTTGCTTAGCACCTCACTATTGCTGAGGCTGGCTTTGGACAAGCCATCCTCCTGCCTCAGCCTCCTGCCCCGGATTGGGGCCCTCCTGCTTGTCCTTGGTGCACTGGGGGCCTGCTCACCCAAAAGCATAGACGTCCGCGGCTTTGGAGAAGGGCAGCTGGTCCTCGTCCTTCCCAGGAGTCATCTCGCGCACGATCTCAGGGGCCAGGTAGCACAGCCAGTCGTGGGACAGCTTGAGCTGGTTCTCACGCCTGGAGGCCAGGATGAGAATACAGGCCCTTCAGTGGGCAGCAAAGAGACCTGCCCTGCCCACATCTGCCTCGGGGCCAGCAAACCACCCCAGCCCCGTGCAGAAAAGGCACCCGAGCACAGAACGCTGCTCCTGCTCCTACACGGGTGCTTCTAGGGACTGTCCCGGGGACCCTCCCTGGGCTCCTCTAGGAAAGCAGGCCAAGGATGGTACTGGCAGGGACCTGCATGTGAAGGTGCCCAAGTCTTTCTGCTGGGAGGGTGGGACAGTCTGCCCGGGTCTCAGGCCTGCCTGCGGGGCCCTGCAGCCCAGCTGCCGCTCTCTCTGGTGCGGGGAGACAGCCTTTCTCCCTACCCTGCCCCCTTCAAGACCAGAGGAAATAAAACCTGAAGCTCTTCCTCATCATGGGGACGTGACCCTGGTCCCTCATCCAGTTCTGTGAGCAGTGAGGTGACACATGAGTCAGGGGACCCAGACTCCCTGTGAATCAAGCACCAGGAGGGACTCAAATCTCACCAGATGGGATTCTGGACCAGAACCACAGGGCAGGACCACACCAGCCTGGGCTTTTCTGTGGGGAGGGCCATGTGCATGGACCCCAGATACACCCAGCACGCCAGCTTCTCCGGTCCCACCCACACACCAAGGCCAGCTCACCGTTCTTCTCGGACCACTCCTGAGATCCCAAACAGCCCAAAGTCTGTGATGACCACTTTGCCATTGTCGTAAAAGACATTCTTGGATTTGAGATCCTTGTGCACGATGCCCTTGGCATGAAGATACCCCATGCCCTGGGAAGATAGCAAGCCTCAACATTAGTCAAAGTGACGATGACTGAGCTCCAACTTGGGCCAGGCCCTGGGCGGGATGCTTCAGAGGGGAAGTTACTTGCCCCTAACCACACAGCAGTTAAGTAGCAGAGCTCAGATCGGATTCTAAGCCAGCGAATACTCTGTCTACACCATTGGGCTACCAAATAGCCACCTCACACTTGGATAAGATGTGGATAGGGTGATTGGTGGGGGGGTCAGGAAGGTTGACTATATACAGATCAATAATGCTGGCTGGGGTGTAATTCAGCTGTACAAAATGCATGAGGCCCTGGTCTGATCTCCAGGACTGCTAGCTAAAGAAATAAAATAAAATACCATAAAGGGCCCAGATGAGCTGCAGTCTCCATCAGGATTTACACAGCTCATTTCTGCTCTCAGGTGGGGCAAGGGCTCAGAAAGGGAGACAGAGAGACCTTTCTAGAGGGGTCCCCAAATTTGGGTATTCCCAATATCCATGCTGTGGCCAAAGAAGCCCTGGATGAAAACTGCAATCCAGGTCTCACGGTCCATCTCTGCTCGGATTCTCCCTCCCTAGTTGTGTAGCCTTGGACGCAGTGCTAACTTCTCTGAGCCTCGGTCTCCTCATCTGTCAAGTGCAAGGTGGGAAATTGCTGATCAGTGCTCTTTGGACTGGACACTGATGAGCCAGATGCATGGAACACAGGTGACTGACACAGAGTGATCTCATCCAAGGTCAAAGCTGTTTTCAACCCCCAAGCCCAGGCCTCCTGCAAAGCCCAATACCCTGGGGACCAGAGAGAGGCACCAAGGCTGAAATGGACCCCCTCCAGCTCGGAAAGAAGACATTGCTACGGTTCAGATCTGAAATGTCCCCAAAGGTTCATGAGCTGGAAGCACAGTCCTCAGAGCAGCAAGGTTCAGTGGTGGCTTTGAGGCAGTGACTCTGGCCCTCCCTCCCTCCCTCGGTTTCCTGGCTCAGGTCAGGCCCAGAGCAAGGGAGTCTGGGGACCGTGGACTGAGACCATGGAAACCATGAGCCCCGAACAAACTTCTCCTCCTCCCAACTGTTCCTATCAGCTATTTTGGTCAAAGTGATAAAAATCCCCCTGACCTCCCACAGTCGAGGGAGCTTTAGGCCTTATGCAGACATGTCCCAGGCCATACAGGGGTCTGAGGGTGATGTTTAGGGACAAACAAGCCACATCTAGGAAAGAGGATCTACCAACCATGAGGCAGAACCAGAAGCAACTCAGCCCTAGCCGGAGCGCAGTCCCGGTGGGTCCGGAGGGCGCTGGAGAATTTAAACAAGGCGACTCCCCTCTGGAAGGGCCTGGGGTGTGTGTGCAGCTGCTGGGGCTCCACCCCCAGGCCTGCTGAGAGCGGTCACCTGACAGGGGGACAGGGAGCTCCGGGAAAGAACAGCTTGCTTCATTTCCCAAACCCTGATCTGAATGCAACATCTGCCCACTTCCCAAACCAAACCCAGGCCCGCACCTTGCCCAGGAGCCACACAGAGGCCCAGACAGGGACCAGCTGTGGACCTAAGGTCAAGCAGCTCGCCCTCTCTGAGGCTTATTTACAAAACAGGTGTCACAGACTGAGAAAGGCCAGTTTACAAAGACAAGATGAAAAGCGTTGGGTCTGGAGTACCGAGTCTCCTTTCCCAGAATTTCGTGTTTCCGTGGCCACTCCTGACCTCAGACCCTCTCCTAACCAACAGTTAGGCCCCTTTTACTTAGCTTGGCCCCCCCCCCCCCCCCCCCGCCCCAGAGCATCAGAGATGAATGTATGAAGGAAGTTGTGGCTGGAAGGCCCATAGGGGAAGAAGATGGTTTCGCAGCAGGAAAGAAATCAAATAAGCCAGCAGAGGCCGCTTCTGAAACCTTTTAGTAATTTCCTTCCTGGTTCCTGGAATCTCCAGGTGTCATTGATCATGACTCAGGAGCCAGGCAGCCTCCCAGCTCTGGGAGGACTGGAGAGGGCTTGGGGGAGTGGGGAAGGCGGGGGACTTGGAGGAAGCAAGAGGAAACCTCCCCCAGCTCCCGCTGGCCTGTGCTTAGCCACGGGGACACGTCACATGGCAAACTTGGTTCGTCCACAAATGTCGCTGTGATTTTTGATCCCACGTGCACAAAATGGACTGAAGGTCAGAACAGGGGAGGAGAGGGAGGGGGGCAGGCAGGACAACAAGGAGGAGAGAAAGACAAAATGGAAACTCGATGGCGCTGGTAGAAGAAAGCTTTTTAGCACAAACCGAGGAGGAGAGGAAGTCCCATCTATCAGTATTCTAATTTTTATTTGGGCCTCTTTGTTGCTAAAGAAAGCAACCAATGAGCTTTTCTTTCACTTTTAAGGAATTACTGTTGAAATGATGAAAGAAAGCCCTGGGAGCCTGCCCTCGAAGAATATAGATGTGGAAACTTTAAGGCAGAAAGTGTGGGTCCCTTTGTGCCCCAGAAGCTAAATACCAGCCCCCTTATCCCAGTCCCCTCATTCAGTCACCAATCCAAATAGACCCTCAACAAATGCCCTGCCTTGTGCCAAATTCTCTCTGCACAGAGGACTGCATTTTATCCTTGCACAGATCCAATGAAGGAGGGTGTATTGATATCGCCATTTTACAAGGCTCAGAGAGGCGCAACAACCTGCCCAAGGTCACACACCTGGTGTGAACAGGAGCCAAACTGTCTTCAGAACATAACTGAGAACCTCTCCAACTAATTTAATTCTATCGATGTTGACCAAGTGAACAGCTCTGACTCTGAGAAGGAAGAGGGTGGGCCCCACCTTGGGAGCTCCAGCTAGCAGGCGAGGCAGAGCACCCCAAACCACCCCGGCACAAGCAGGGACAGCAGGACGGGGGGGGGGGGACTGCTCTGGGACCAGCCGGAAACCCACCCTCCAGCAGCTGTACACCCCTTTACCTTGATGATCTCCTGAGCAATCTGCCTCGTCTTGTTGATGTCCAGAGACGTCTTGGGGTCCCTCACAAATGAGTGCAACGTCCGCCCCTTGCAGAAGCTGTCGAGGGTGGTGGGGTGGGTCAGAGGTCCGGGGCTTGGACAGCCTGACCCTACCCCTGTGGAGCCATTGGAGGGGACGGGGCCCACCTGCCTCCTCAGGACTCGCCACCCCTCAACATCAATGACCTTCACCAAGCCCGACACCGATCCTGGTGGGCAGGCCTTCAGGAGCACGCTCACTTGCACACTCAGAGGCCTGCCACCCTGCACGAGGAAACAGTTCACCAAAGCTCCCGGGAGTCAGGGCAGCCAGCCCACCCTCAGCAGGAAGGACGGGCCACAAGCAGGAAAACTCAAAAGGGGAGAACCAGGTCTTTGAGGGACACAAGAGGCCACACAAAGGCTTTGAGGTTCATGGTAAAGATGCTCATTATTGTTCTTATTATTTTTAGATTCCAGAGCCTTTTTTTTTTTTTTTTTTTTAATAAAGAATGTGCAGCTAGGGAGAAGGCAGCGGGACAGCTGTCAGGGGCATCAGAGTGATATCCAGCAAAGCAGCTGTGTCCTGGGTCTCCTCAGAGAACAGGCAGCTCCTTCCCCTGTTCCACTGACTCCGATCTCTCGTGGAATTGAGAGGAGGAGGGAAGGATGGATGAATGAATGGATGGACGGACATTGGCAGTTGACCCTGGGGACTGTCACCTGGTGTGACCACAGCCAGGCTCCCTAGGCATCAGGTTGTCCTGCATTGGCTGGAACTGCATGCCCCTGGGGAGGGCTCCCTGCTCAGGAGGCCTGGGGAGTGGGTACTCGGACCTCTGACAGAAGCCAAATGGAAATTAATTTTTATTTTGTTCATTAAATGGAAATTAATTTTTATTTTGTTCATTACATTGTTGCTTTTCCAAGCACAGGGTCCGGGTATGGGGAGTGTCAACAGAATGTTACTGAGGGATCTCTTGGCCTGATAGAAATAAAGCAATGCTTAGATTCTTCTGGAAACTTCCATGTATATTTCCAAATTTCTCTAATGACCTCATATTGCTTTTCCTGATTTTAAGGTAAACAACAATTTCTTAGATGCTGTGGGCAAAGCTGGTTCAGGGTTACAGCCCTGCTGCTCCAGGGAGGGGACACTGCTGTGGGTACAGGGTACCAGTGGGCACTTCCTGCTGTAGAAATGGGTGGTACACGTCCAAGTGGCAGGGGCTGGGGTGTGGCTCAGAGGTCAAGTGCTTGCCCAGCATGCATGAGGCCCTGGGTTCCATCCCCAGCACTGTCAATGCATAGAGAAAGAAAAGTGGACCTCAGAACTGTAACCAAGTTTAAAAAGCAAGTATGAACCAGTGTGATCTTTCCTGCGTATTTTTATAAAGGAAAAACTCCATGAGCACATGCCTACTCCTTTGTTTTAGTGGAAGGTATGCTGGTGTTTATCCATCTTGGGGGAGAAGTGCCCAGTTGCGGGGGAAGGCAGTAGACTGGATTATACTTTGTACCTTTTATGGAACACTGGAATTTTCTGTATCCTTAGAGAGAGATCAGCTTATTTATTTATTAGGTACTGGGGACTGATCTCAAGGGCACTTGACCACTGAGCCACATGCCCAGCCCTATTTGGGGTTTTATTTAGAGACAGGGTCTCCCTGAGTTGCTTAGGGCCTTGCTTTGAACTTGTGCTCCTCTTGTCTCAGTCTCCCGAGCTGCTGGGATTACAGGTGTGCACCTACCAGCCTAGCTCACTTATTTTTGTAATGACATTAGGGCTATGTGAGTGGGGCATTTACTCCCATTGGTTTTTTTTTTTTCTTTATGCCTCTATGAAAACCTCCACGCCTCCTCAGGGTTCCCGGGCAGCTCACCTGGTGATGATGGCCAGGTGGGGGGGGTTCATGCAGGCCCCCATAAAGAGCACCACGTTCTCGTGCCGCGTCTGCCGGTAATTCATCACCTCCTTCTTGAAGAGCTTCAGGTGGTCCTGGTTGTGGCCGTCCATCTCCAGCAGGCGGATGGCCACCTCGCCGTGCCAGCGGCCACGGTGCACCCGGCCCCAGCGGCCCTGCCCGATGGGCTCTCCCAGCTCCACCTGCTCGAAGGGGATGTCCCACTCCTGCAGGTACACGCTGGTCTGGCTGGCCTTTCGAGAGATGGGGCCCCGCCAGGGCCGGCGGGAGCTGGGCAAGTCGTCCACCTCGTCCTCGTCATCTTCTGCCTCTGACTTTCCGGCCTCTGGCTCCTCAGCCTGAAAAGGAAGTGGGAAAACATGGAGAGATCCAGGTCCTCTCTCCTCTGTCCCTGGGCCCCCATCAGGTGAGGGAGGAGAAGCACAGGGTCAGGAGGGCTGGGATCTAGTTGCCACTCTGCTCTGCTCTGCTGGGGATAGCGATAGGTCATTTATCATCGCTGGGCCTCAGAGTCCTTCATCCACTAAATGTGACTGCTGACCCAAGTGACCGCCAGATCCTTCATCCTGCTTACGCTCCAAGATTCACCAGTGAGCAGCATCTAATTTGTTTTGGAAGGGCCTGGACGTCCCTGGCGTGGAGGATGTAACCCAGCCACCCTTCTGATATTGTGTTGTTTAAACACAGAGCTCCTGACTCTCCCAGGGCAGCAGGAACAGACCCTACGCTGCTCTGCACGGCAGGGATCCAGGCTCAGGTTACATACACTTCAGTTCAGTGGACAAGACAGTGGTTCTTGAACCTGCCCGAAATCAGAATCACCTGGCACTGACACCTGAAGACGTCTGACCTGATCCCAGACCGACTGAGTGTAGGGCTCTGGACAGGAAGTGGGGACCTTGAGACCCCAGAGCTTATTCCAGTTAGCCTCCAGAAGAGTGAGAGGAAGGCTGTTTGGGGCATCCTTCATCATTCTTCCCTACTCTGCACATCTGCAAGCATCTTGGAAGCCCGTGCCAGGACGAGACACCCGCTCTCTCCCCAGAGCCCTCCATGGTCCGAGAGGGGAAAGCAAAGTCTGTCTGTGGGTCTGTTACCCTGGCTTACCTCCGCCTCAGGAAACTCCAACACATCGGCTTTGGGTGGGTCGTCGAGCCTAAGAGAAAGACAGACCTGGTTAAGGAGGTTCTGGGCTGAGCAGGGGACTCCCCGGTTGGGCTTGAGACAAAAGGCCACCAGGCAGGCCTGGACCTTCACTGTGGCCCAGCCATCTGTGGGTGGATGCTGTGGCGACAGGCAGAGGCCAGGGACCAGGTGCACCCTTCTCGGCCTCAGCCTTCTCTCCAGCCTGTCTTGAGTGTGCAGGAAGGTGACAGAGGCTGGAGGGTGGACATAACCATCAAGGCCCCTTCGGATCTGTCACTGCCGTACATGGGTTCAGAGTACACACAGGAAGGACTTAGAATCCAACAGCCTGGCCTTGGAGAATTGGCTGTCACTTCCTCCCAGTGTGACCTTATGGAACTTAGTGGCCCTGAGCTGGCTGTGGGTTCAGATGACATCGACTGCGATGCCAGCTTCGCTGGACTAGGGCACAGGAGGCGATGGGAGTCGGCACCCAGCACAGCCCAACTGGGAGAAAGGACGCCCTGATGGAGCCAGTTCCAATAGGTCTCTGACGCTGAGTGCCCTCTGTCCACCCTTCTGGGTCACATGCAGCCCCACCCCATGCTAACTGTGCTGAGAGAGGGCAAATAAAACACAGGTGAGTGAGCCCGAGTTCTCCATCTGGCCGGCTCGGGAACACGGTGCTGTCCAGGACGGGAGGGTTGGAGGTTTTGGGGTGGGGGTTAGGGATTGGGGTTTAGCCTCACGAACGAGAAGGGACGCCTACCGGGCACTGTCGGCCGAGTCGGGGAGTGGGGCTGGCGGCGGGAAGGCTGAAATGTCTGGAGGAAACAAAACAAACACAGGTGTGAGACCCCTGCTCCATGTCTCCAGAGACACCGGCCTGAAGCCAGGGAAGTGGATGTCCCCTGAGTGGCTGCCTCTGTCTACCAGGCCACTTCTCCCAGGACCAACTTGGGTTCATCTCTCAAACCTGATACAGACTCAGGCTCTCAGCCCGGGGTTTTGTCCACAGAGCTCCATCCCAGGAAGGGACCTGGGGTAGAAAAAGAGGGCGACGCCTCGGTGAGCCCCAGTCCCCGAAGTCAAACCCACCCTGCACGCAAGTGGAAAAGCTAACGGGGCCATCGAGGGCTGGGGCGGGTGGCCAGAGGGACCTGCTGGTTGAGGCAGAGCCAGTCTCCAGGACAGCCTGTGGGCTCCTTAGTGACACCTGGTGTCCAAAGCAGCTTTGGGAATTTCTAGAGTGAAGGCCCCACCCCCTAGCCTTCAGGAGTTGGGTCACCAGTGACACAGCTCTCAAGCCAGAAGAAAGTCACCGCTACATGTCAGGGGGCCCAAGCTGGGCAACGGAGACTGACCCCGGGCCTGGGGCGTTTCCAGAACAGATGGGCCCTGACATGGGAACAAAGAGCTACACAGAGACTGTGATCCCCGGAAAGGGCCGTGGCCCAAGTGATCAACAGCCCTTTTCTGCCTTGGACAAAGACCCTCCCTGCTCAGCCATGAGACCTCCCCTGCCCTGCGCTTCTTCCAAAGCTACCTCTCAAGGTCAAAGGAACCAGGCGTGAGCATCTCTAGGTCCTCACAGATTTGGAGAAGCTGAAGGAGCTGTAGGCCTTCTTATTAGGGCAATGCACCCATATACCCCAACTGTGCAGTCAGGGCTCTGGACCTCGGGAGACTCTGCTAGCACCTCCCTAGACATCACTACTTCATGTCTGCAGATGCCAGGAGTGGCCTGGTGTTTCCACCACCCACCCAACCCTGTTTGGATGTTCCCACAGAAGATTAGCACATGCCTAGGGAGGGGGGACTGGGAGATTTGGGGGAGAAACAGTCCAGGTTGGAGGGCAAACATCTCTGAAGGCTCATACTTTTTCTTAAAAAGTTAAGAATGTTGTGCATTCTGCCCCAAAACATGTTCATTTTTTTGCTTTCATAAGCATTTCCTTCCCCTGCCCTTGACACATCTCCAGGGCAAAATGGATGCTTCTAGAAGAACAATATTTTCCAAATTTGGGGGGCTCTCCTCTGTACATGTCCTAGAGGTAGCAACTAGGTGGGCTCTGGGGAGGCATGGAGGGGGACAACAAAATCAGATACAAAACCGTAAAAGGCAGCTCGGCTGTTCACAGGGCCGCCTATGGACGCTGACCCTGGGTCCTGACCGCTGCTGGCCTGCAAATACCCAAGCAGAGCCACATGGGTAAGGACTCACAAACTCTCCAAACCAACTCCCTAATGGAGCTGAGATGGGGAACAAAAATATCCCGGGATAACCAAAACACTGTGATTTCAAGACAGTCTTGTTTAACTCAGAGAATAAACAACCAGCTACAGACAGAAGGTGCTTGCTGTCTTCAGCTGGAGAAGAAAGCGCTGATATTATAAAACACTTAGGGGCAGGAATATGGTCAGATGCAAAGGCTGGCACAAAGGTTTCCAGGGTGTGCAAAACAATTTTTGTGAAGGAGAATCAATCGATTGTCTCTATTTGATTCTCTCCTTTAAACTCTGCACAATGAGGCAGTCCCGAAGATGGCCAGCAGGTGGCACTGTGGGACAAGGCTCAGAAAGGTGAGGCCTGCTGACCGAACAAAGGCTGCAGACCTCCCCCCATGGCTTCCCTTCTGTAAAACTAAGTAGTGCTTCCCTCTCATTGTATAAGGAAGGTCGTGGGAACAGGTGCTCATGCAGCATCAACAACAAAGCCCTCTCCCCTCGTTCTGCAAACCCAAGTTCTAGCCTTGCTTCTGCTACCTCCTGGCGGGGTGACCTTTAATGAGTGGCCTGAAGTCTATTTGCAAGAGGCTGGAGTGGATGGACTCCAGGGTCCCTCTCAGCAAGGCACTGTCCAGCCACAGGGCCCTCCTCTTAGACACTTGCCCCCCCCCCCCCCCTTGCTCAGCCATGATGGACTCAAGCACCCAGAGAGAGGGCATCTGTGTGGCGGGGTGGATGGGGGGTCTCGGCAGGGGTGAGTTAGTGGAAACATGCAGAGGACTCACCTGGGAAGATAAACTGCTGTCTATGATGAATGAAGTAGGCAGCTTTAAACAGAAGAGGAGGTGAGTCACACACACAGAACAGCAAACACAGCGAGGGAGGAGGGGGACACGTGGGCTTGGGAGGCAGGAACTGGTTATTGGGCTGGGACGGCCCTGCCCAGCTTACTCCACCCCAGGTGGGCCTGGCAAGGACAGGCTGAGCCATGCAGGAGGGAGGCAAAGAGGAAAGACATGGGTGCCGCAGGAGCCCCAGGGTACAGGGGCTCCTGAGGACCGGGATTCCAGGGCCTGGCTCAGTGTCACCTGGATACACAGCCCAGTCCAGCAATCTGCTCTGGGAAAAAGCCAGGACCCCCCCCCCGCCTCCTGCTCTGGAGAATGCACGGGAGCCCAGGAGGGAAGACAATGAGCAAACGTGGTGGCTCTGAGAAAGTTTTAACAGTGTCGCGTGTGGGAGAACGGCCTCCTGCCCTTCAGTCCACCTTGACCCCTGGAGAGCTTCAACCTCATTCCCTGCTTCCTCCCATAGACATGTCTCTTAAGGGATGCACCGGGGTTCTGGAATCTGACATGGAATTCTTCCTCTTGTTTGATTTGTTTTGTATTTTGGAGACAGAGTCTCCCTATGTGGCCCAGGCTGGCCTTGAACTTCTGGGCTCAAGTGATTCTCCCATCTCAGCCTCCTGAGTTGCTAGAACGACGGGTACGTGCCACTGCCCCGCAACTTAAGGCAACCTCATTCCACCACGGGGCTCTGGGACCTCAGGAGTCGATTCACCTCTCTAGCTGCCTCACTAGAAAAGGAGGGTCACCTTCCCAGGGTCACCCTTGTAGGCCAACGACACGGTTCCTCCGCAGCCTAGGGCAGGTGGACAGCAGGAGTCGCAGTTCTTTCCCCAGGTTAACTCTTGTCCCACCCCAGCCCCAGAGAGGTGGGTCCCAGTGGTCCAATAAGAGATCAGGAAGAGTCAGGCCCCACGCAGGGGACAATGAGGCCCAGCCCTGATGGGACATCAGTGAAAGTGGACAGGGTTTGGCTGATATCACACAAAAAGGATTTTTTCCTGTAGCTATTGTTTTTCAAATAGGCCCTTCCTTTTAGGAAAAGCCAAACCAGGGGGTTTTGAAAAGGGATGATTTCAGTGAATAACGACAGAGTAGAACAGGAGAGGAGGTAAATCAAACGGGCCGTCGCTGCACTGCAGGAAGGGGTGGGGGCACTGGGACCAGGCATCCATGTCCGGAGACACCCAGCCACGTGCATATTAAAAAAATAAGCCAAGGAGAAAGAGCCCTACAGAATCTGTCTCACCACCCATGAACGAGGTCCCCAGGACCCTGGTGAGATGGACCAGTGAAGTCACCTGGCTTGCTGCTGGCTGGGTGCAGCCCCAGGGGCATCTCCTGGCACAGAGAAAGCTGAACTTCTGTCCCCCGGGGCCTGGGGCTGGTGGGATCATGATGGGGGCCGGGCTGGACCCCTCAGTGCAAGAGGGCGGAGGGTCTGCCGTGGGGCCTGGAGCAAACAGGAGTGTCACAGTCGCTCCCCTGCCTTCCTCTGGGACTGCAAATGAAACCGAGGTGGAGACAAGGGCACAAGGAGCTGCCAGAGGAGCCCAGGCAGCAGCTGAGTCCCAACAGCGGTGAACAGGCTTGGCTCTGCCACTGGGAGAGGCAGGACACCCAGGCTGGGCTTCTGGCAGGACAGAGATTCTGGCTGCTCTCTGCAGACCCGGGGCATCCTGGGCTGTGGGGAGCACTAGAGATCAGCCCTGGCACAGGCCTACGCCCCCAGCAGCCCTGTGGGGACTCGGTGTCCTCATCAGTACCAGGGGTAGGTACCACCTAATTCTAACTTGACATGGTTTCCTTGTTTTATGGGAAGGAAGTGAGAGGTCTCTTTGGGGTAGTTGGCCCTAACTGTGGAGTGTGCAGGTGACAGGTCCAAAAGCCCTGTCCTAGGCTTTCTGGCTCAATATGCTGCCTGCTATGCCAACGGGGGGCCGAGAAGCCCGCCCTGAGTGAGTGATAATGCCCAGCAGAAGCCACTGCAGCACAGGAGGACAGTGTGGGGATGAGGCCAAGAACACTCAGCCTGCTGTGTGTCCGGGGGCATGGGCTTGGCCCTGCCTCTTACAGGCTGTAAAACTCAAGGCAACCACTGTCTCCGAACCTCTGTGTCCCCATCTGTAAAATGGGCGCAGCAACCTCACCAACCCCAGAGCTCCTGCCCTTGAGGTCAGCATCCCATAGACAGTGGCGGCCTTCGACCTTGAACCCGCCAGGGGTCTTCTGACTGCACCCCTGAGAACCCGGAGAAGCCCAGAAGTGTGGTACCTGGGAAGTTGAACCTGCTGTCCCGCTGGCCAGGCGAGGGGTTGGGGGGTGTGGTGGCGCTGGAGGGGTTCGTTGGTGTCGGGAAGGGCGCTGGCGAGGAGGGCGTGGAGGACGTGGCGGAGGAGGGGTTGCTGCTGGAGTCCAGGGGGTTCATGGCGGGAGGGTGCTCCTGCAGGACCAGAGCGGGGGAATGGGGGGCTGAACTGCCCCACCAGGCTGCCCCCCACATGCCAGGAGCCCCCACTTTCCCACTGCAAAGAAGGCTGGCCAGGGGCCCTTAGGGTCCCACCCTCGGCACTAAAATTTTCCAGGTCTTATTAGATGGCCGCACACAGAGACCCTGCTCTCAAAGGCTCCTGTTCATCTTTTTTTTTGATGGGGGGGGGTGCTGGGGATCGGACTCAGGGGCACTCGACCACTGAGCCACATCCCCAGCCCTATTTTGCATTTTATTTAGAGACAGGGTCTCACTGAGTTGCTTATTAGCACCTTGCTTTTGCTGAGGCTGGCTTTGACCTTGCCATCCTCCTGCCTCAGCCTCCTGAGCCACTGGGATTACAGGTGTGCACCACCGCGCCCAGCTCCGTTCATCTTTCTTATTTCAGCTCAAACACACTTTCCTCCCAGAGGCCCTTCCTGGACCCTGACTGGGACCATGCTCCTCCTCTAGTTCCTCCTATAGCTCCCAGCAGCTCTTCCTCAGGGCACTGTAACTGCAGTTTGTCAACTGCAGATGTCCTCAGGTACTCTGCTGGATGGACATTTCTCCCACCCAGTGCCTGCCTGGCTCTGAGTTGGGCAGAGTAGGTTTTTATTTTTTTAAGTGAATTAAATCCAGACTCTGACAAAAGTTCATGCAGCATCTACTATGTGCCAGGCTCTGCAAGAAGTAAGAAGAAAATGAGGAGCATACAGTCCTTGTCTTTGCAGACCTTGTCCCTAGGGTACTGGGACTCTCGGTGCAGATACAGCTGCAAAATCCCGAGAGAGCAAAACCCTGGGCTGGTGCGACCAGCCATCCTGGAGGGTCAGGAATTCCAGAGCTGGAATGAAGCTTCCAGAAGGTGTCCACAGGAGCTGGTTTGTTGGTCAGGCCTGGTTCCCACTGTGGTCCCAACTTAAATGTTACTGTCATTCCCTTCACACCCCAAAGCAAGCACAGGGCTCAAGGTGGCTCATCAGTGGCCTGGCTAACCAGTGCTTCCTGGACACAGTGCCTCAGAGGGTAGGAGGCAGTTGCTCAAAATAGGGCCAAGTGCCAAGTTCAACCTGTGTCCTCAGCAGGCCCTGGAGACTGGGGGATGCACAGCGTGATGGAGCCCACCTGAGCTGGTGCAGTGGGCCTCACTGGTCAGCAAGCCGACGCTGTGCAGTGCCAACTAAAGGAGAAGGCTGGACTGGTCTCACTCTTCCTGCTCATCCTCCAAGGCTCAAGACCCTCCACTAATCCTTGGCTTCAACAGTGGCAATGAGGACAGGACAAGTCCTAGCTCCTCCTCTCAGCAGTTGTGTGACTCTGGACAAACTACCTAACCTCTCTGAGCCACAGTACGAAACCCATAAAATGGGGGCATCCACTTGATGATCCATACAAATGCTTCCCAAGGTAGGCATCAGGAACATGGGGAGCAAGATACCGCCTGGCCTCCCAGGGCATCTGCGCCAAAGTGGAATGGGGTGCTCAGAGGGGGAAGGGGCTGAAGAAGAGGTCAGAGAGATGTAGGATGAACCCCATCTCGGCCAGTGCCCCTAGCAACTGGCAGCTCATGTTATAACAACGATCAAACAGGACCCCAGAAGGACACTATGGGTTCGCTGCGCTGGGCGTGGTGAGAGAGACCGTTGGCAGCACCAGCTTCAGTGCCTCGGGTCCAGCTGTGTGCGCAGGAGGGCGGGCGGAGGTGGCCCTGGAGAGGCCACTGCACTGACAGGCGGCTGAGGGTGGACAGGCAGGAGCAAACGCGCCAGGCTGGGACTGAGCCTGGGTGAGGGCTGTGCGAGGGGGCCCCAGGCACCGGAGGGGAGAGGACAGGGTGGGAACAGGGGGGCTGGCATTGGAGGGCACTAAGATATTTTAAGAATTTCAGCGGTCTGTCACAGGCTGGGAAACAAATAACAGGAGACAGACGGTACCCAGCCCTACGTGTGACCTTGTGAACATTCCCACCGCCCGGGGACACCCCGTGAACGAAGCACCATGACCCCCCTTCACACCTAGGACAAAACGGAGGCTCAGAGAGGTCAAGCAGCTCACTCAAGGTCATAGAAGAGGACGAACTGCCGCCACTCACACCCAGGGTGGTGGCCCTGCCAGCACCTGAATGTCCCCCTACGGCTGCTGAACTCCTGGCTCAAGGTGATGGTACTGAGCTGTGGGGTCCTTGGAGGGGTGATCAGCTCCTGAGGGTGGGGCCGTCCAATGGGACACGAGCCTTTACCAAAGAGGCCAGAGGGGCCCCTCCTCCCATTACATGAAGACATAGCAAAAAGGCACAAAGGCTCTCAGGGGACCCTGGGCTCAGCTTCCCCAGCGGGAAAATGCAGGTAATTCCAGCAGGTGCCCTTCAGAGCTTTTTTTTTTTTTTTAAAAAAAAACTTTAATTAATTAATTAATTAATATGGTGCTGAGGATGGAACCCAGTGCCTCACACGTGCCAGGCAGGAACTCCAGCCCTGAGCCACAACCCCAGGCCCCTTCAGAGCTATTTTAAGAGTCAATGGAGAATTCCTGGCACACAGTAAGTGCTCAGGAAATGTTGGCTCAGAGGAGAAGAAAGGGCGTGGGAACCAAAGCTGCACAACCACCATTTGGATAGAACATGGAGCCTGCTGAGTGGCCAGGACAGGATCCCTCCTGGCCACCGCAGTCACAGGTACTGGCCTGGAGCGCCTGGTCCTGCATCCCCACCGAGCCTCCACTGGGGAGCGCCCTGCAGGAAGGAGCGGGCAGCTCCCCACCAGACCCTACCTTTTTCGTCAGTGCCTTGGGGAGGGTTCCAAAGTGGGGTTCGGCTGCTCTGTCCACAGGGTTGTTGATGTCCGAGGGGACGGATTCCGTCCTCCGGAGCCTTGTTACTGTTGGAGGAAATTCATCAGCAGGGTCACACCAGGCTAAGGAAGGTTCCAGACCACCACCCTCCCAGGGAGAGGGGAGAGGGCGGGGCACTCACGTGGGAGGAAGGATATTCTACATGCCGGGGCTTCTTTCGTGCACTTGTTGTGACACTTCAACCTGGTAAAGGGGGCAGAGTCAGCGCTGGGAGGGCGTGCACGTCATCTGAGCAGCTGTGTAGCTCTCACCCCCACTGCCTCAGTTTCCACAAACTTCTCAACAAACATTAGCTCCAAAGATTACAACACTCCATCTTAACTGCAGCTGCCACGGCCGGCTGCCTGCCATGTTCTGCAGTCCTCTACCGGTTCCTCGTGACCCCTGTGACTCACCGCAGGTCACACATGTATTCCTCCCATCTAAAGAGAAGATGACCTGCCACCCAGCTTCAGAAAGCTTGAGGCAAATCTGAACTTACAAAACACAAATGAGAATGTTTGCATTACCCAAAGGCCCTAGGGGTCCCAAGGGCAGCCCCTGGACTCAGGCCCCTGCTGTGTGGCCTAAGGGTCAGCTCCCAGCTCAGCAATGAAAAGAGCTGGCTACTTCTCTGGGCTCTGCTGGTGGCACCCAGCCTCAGTACTCTCATCAGTAAAATGGGCTGACAGCTGGTGCCCTACCAATTTTACACTGCTGCTGCAGGGCAGTGTGGAGTTTGGGGTCATCCAGGGCTCTCCACGCAGAACAGGTAGGAAAGCCGGAGGTCCCCCATTTAAAGCCAAGATAGGGAACAGTGTGGGTTGAGCCGTGGGTCATCGGCTGTCCACTTGTCCTTCTTTTCCACTAGAAACTACAATGCTAGGAGAAAATAAAGCTGATTTTGTACAGAATCTACATTCTCTTCTCACTCTTGCCCTTCAGAAGCCAACTCTGTTTTTACCCCTGCCTGCCGGTCTCCGACCCCTCATGTGCTGAAGTGTAAGGCTGAACTTCAGAACTCCCTACAATTCTCAGAACAGGCCCCACTTTCCTCCTGGACTGGATTCCTTCTCCCCTAGTCTAACTGCTAAACTTCTATTCATCCTTCAAAGCCCACCTCAAATACCTGCTTCTTGCAGGGGTGCCTCACTTCAATTCCCCTAGGGAGGCCTGGTGTGCTGAATGGGATTATGGGTAGCAGGTTATAAGGAACTCTTGACCTTGGACTTGACCTGAGGCCATGGATGAAGTATCAGGACTGCTCCTGAACTCCAAGCATTTCTCCCTCCCACCCTCCGCCTTCACCTGCAGTGCTTGCACTTCACTCCAAACATCATGCTCTTCTGGCACACGTGGCAGACCTGTGACAGCCAGGACTTGGTAGAGAACCTGCAGCGGGTGGACACAGAGGGGTTCCTGGAGCTACATCCCAGAGCCCCAGGAAACCTCTCCCAGGGGCCATTAGTCCCCCCCCCCCACCAAGTAGATTTCCCAGCCACAAAGTCACCAGTGTCCACATTCTCCAAATGGTGCAGTCACTGGTGCTGAATTTGGCAACAGCAATCAAAATCACTCATGGGTTTCCCCTTTGAGCCGGCAACTAGTCCTAGGAATTTACCTACAGAGTCTCCCCCAGGTATCAAATCAGCAAGGCATCTCTGCAGTATGAATACAGCAGGAAGACCAGAAATGACCTGTGGCCATCACCAGTGACTGACTAAAGCAGGCTCCAGCCATACAAAAGAACACTGCATGGGGCTGGGGCTCGGGCTGGGCTGGGGCACAGCGGTACAGCACTCGCCCAGCACATGCAAGGCCCTGGGTTCGATCCTCAGCACCATACTAAAAATAAATAAACAAATGAAAGACATCATCAAGAATATCTCAAAGGATTGAATTTATATAGAATATTGTCCCTTAATTAAAAAAAAAAAAAAGAACACTGCAGCCAGAAAATAAAACCAGGAAACTTCTTAACTTCTTTTGTGCAAATAGAGAGCAAGCTTCAAGTCACATCATCCACTGATAAAATTAAGGTCTAATATCAGTTAATGTTAATATGATTCCATTAATACAGAGTTCAAGCACAGGAAAAACGCATCTATGACGGTAGCCACTAGTAGTGATTGCTCAGTGGTGAAATTATCAATTGGGAAGAGCCAATGCAAACTTTTTGGTGTGCTGGAATTCCTGTATCTGCATCTGCCTGGTCTCAACAGGGTCTATGTACATAAATGCACATGTGCATTTTGCTCTAAATAAATTATGTAATTTTTTTAAAAAATATTTTTTTAGTTGTTGATAGACCTTTTTAAGTTTATTTATACACAGTGCTGAAAATCGAACCTAGTGTCTCACACATGCCAGGCAAATGTGCTACCACTGAGCCCCAGCCCCAAATTATGTAATTATAAAAAGAAAAAAAAAGCAAAGTACAAAATAGTGTGTATAATATATATTATTTGTGTAAAATAAAAACCAAAAAACCAAATATACATATTTGGTAATTATAAAATCTCTCTAGGAGATAGACACAAAAGAAATTGGGGAGCCAGGAACAGGGATGAGGGAGGACTTTTCTGTCTACCTTTTTAAACCTCTTAGATTTTGAACACATGAGTGCCTTTTCAGCCCCAAATTTAAAACATTGAAAAACAAAAGGCAGCCTAGAAGGCAGGATGCGGTGGGAGCAGGTGGAATCCTCCAGAAAAAGACACCAGGCCAGCCCACAGCGGGGGGAGACCCAAGAGCAGACAGATCTTTCGTTTTTGGAGGAATGTGAGTAGCATCGTGTCTGCTGTGTGTCCTTGAACATCAGCTCACTTGGTCACTATGACCACCCCTAGGAGTTAGGCAGGCCCAGGATTCTTAGTACACAGGCCAGAAGCCAGCTTGGACAGGTAGGTGACAGGCCTGGCCGCCCTGTTCATATGTGCCCTGGACCCTGCTGTCAAGGCTATGGGCACAGGTGTCCCAGTTCTGACAAGGCTCCATGCAGAGGTCTCTGGACTCAAGTTCTGTCTCACTGAGTGTGACCTCAGACACGGTGCTTGATCCTGGGGACCTGCAGCTGCCCTCTGGGAAACAACAGGCCCTGGCAAGGGGCAGCACCCTTGAGAGCATTCCCTATCACGCTTCAACAGCCTTTAACAGGGACAGCCAGAGCATGGGCATCCCAAGACAGTGTCCTGCTGGCCACCCAGGGGCCATGAGATACCACCCAGATCTTTGGGGCCTGCACACACAGCCTCAGGAGCGTGGAGGCCAAGACCTCTGGACAGTCCACATCACGGGCCCACATCAGCCCTCTTCTACGTTTGTGAGCTCCAGTTACCGAAAGTTAAATATCCAGATGAGGAGCAGGCCTGGGAATGTGGATTTCCTGCAAGCTCCACAAAGCTCCTGATGGGTGGCCAGCCCAGGACCTCATGACGTCACAGGGTGTGGAAGAGGCTCTCGGCTCCTCCTTCTCACGACTTGACCCTATTCATCCTGGGACCCATGTCTTGGGAAGGGAAGAGGGCACTTTCCCTCATCAGAGTGGGAGAGAGACACAGGAGGGGCAGGGGAGGGCCCAGCAAGTCCATATGGCTGGTGATGAGGTGGGTGCAGGTTTATGTCACTCGAGGAGACAGGCAGGCAGGCTAGGGGCAAAGAAACCTAGGCCAGAACAGATGCCCCCGCAGTGGGCCTCCCAGCACCCTCTGGTCCCGGCCCAGCTCTGCATGCCTCCCTACCTGGACTCACCTATGTGTCACCGAGAGGCCGATGTCCCTTCGTACCATCTGTGGGGATCCATGTGGAAGATCTGCAGGGAAAGAGGTCAGGTTGGGCAAGCTGAGGACGCTCTGCCTAGGACAGCTTACGCCTGTGACCTTGTAGTTCAGAGGTCGCAGGCCAGAAGGGATGCTAGGTGTCACACAGTAGAGCAAGGCTTACCTGAACCAACACCTATCAAGCCAGCTAGGCCAGGGAACAGACGTCACCTCCCTCACACTGGGCTTATTCTCTGGTGGAAGCTGCCACCTGCCTCTGCAGGGCTCGGCCTGTGTCCCCGTGGGGTCAGCCTTGAAGGCAGGAGGCTAAGCACAGGTGGAGGTGGAAGCTTGACCTTGACCTTGGGTGGAGGCTCAGGGTGAGTTGGCCACTCCGCTCAGCCTGTACCCTTCCTCCAGAGGTACCCTGAGAACACTCCTGAGAGCCACCCAGCCGGATCCAGACAGGAAGAGCGAGGACAAGATGAAGCCCCATGTAGCCAACCCCACTGGGGCCCTACCGTCTGAGCTCTGGGGACATCTCAGGTACCCTCTTTCCTTGGTGAGAGAAGGGCCACAGATGCCCCTCTGCTTGCCTCCACCGAGGACATCCTGGGGACGCCTCTCCTGATCTGGGTCCCTCTAAGAACCAGTGTTTAAGGCCTGGTGGGTCTGGGTCACTGAAGGCTGCCCTGCATACAGCTGGTGCTCACTGAGTGCCAATCCTTCTCACACAAAGGGGATTTTGATGGGGACAAAAGGCTGAAGATCAGGGACATCACGAACCTATCACCTGGGCTCTCTGGCTCATCTGCCACAGGGCCTCTCAACTGCCCCCTGGGTCCCTCCATACCCTGGGTCCCATGAGAACCCAAGGATGTCAAAACACAGGCTCTAGGAGGGGCTAGTGGCCAGCCTGAGAGACAGACAAGGGCAATGAGTCTTCAACTATCTGGCTCCGAACACAACCTGTGGTTGGTACCACTGGCCACAGGTGGGGGACAGGGACATGAGATGGCACGCATGCCAGGCGTCCCTGCTCCTGATCTGGATGGGACTAGTGGCCCTGAAGGCCTAACAGCCTTGCTTCTGTGGTTCCTGTGTTACCCCAGCAACAGGAGGGTGACAGGGCCCAGGCTGTCTGGGGACGGGACTCACAGGTTCTCTCCTTTCATATGCCCTGCCCCTGGGGCTCCAGCAGCAGCTCCCTGCAGCTCCATCACTGCCTCCTCAACCCTGCCTCCTCCTGGGGCCCTTCCTGCCCCCAAGTCGCTCTCCTTAGCCAGCTAAGGATGGTAAGAAAAGAAACTTCTATTTCATTCAAGCAAAACCAGGCACCCCTGCATTTCCACTCAATTAAAAGCAGATGCCAGGCATGGCCGACTCCCGGCTCTGCTGCACGAGAGGCCCTGCAGGACATGCCAGATTCTGTGCCCAACCTGGAGGTGGAGGGGCGGAAAAGGGGGTCCAGGGTTGTCTGGTCTTCCTCCTCCCCTCCTGGGAGGATATCCGCACCCTCCAAGTCCGAGTTGCCTCAAGCAATGTCCCTCTCCTGGAGGGTGGGGTCCTGAGACACCAGCCAGGGCTCTGAGGACAGCTGACGTCCACCTGAACCTGGCCAATGGCACCTCCCTCCTCTATCAGAGCAGCCCAGAGAGCAAGTGTCCACCACAGATAGCAGGGTGGAGACAGGACTCGTCGCTGGACTGTGGAGGACTGTGACACTCTTAGAGCCTCTACTTCCCAGAGAGCAGCCACTGGCTGGGCTAAGGCCTGCCCATCATTTTTTATTTTTGTCCCCATAACTGGGGACTGAGCCCAGGGCACTCTACCAATGAGCTCTACGCCCCAGCACTTTTTTTTCTTTTCTTTTTTAAGGATGTAGTAAGAGGGAAAGAAACTGCACGTGGAGGTTAGCTAGATGGGGAGTGCGGATGAGATGTTTAAGAAAGAGACTACGTTGCCCAGGCTGGCCTTGAACTTGTGAGCCTCCTGCTGCTGCTTCCCATGTGGCTGGGATGACGGGCCTATGCCACCACGCCCAGTTCTCAGCTGCTCATTTTAAGGCCACCTGTCTTGTAACTACTCCCTGCAGTGGTTCCCAGTGCCAGTGCCTTTGGACAATGGAAAGGCCACGAAGGTAAGAGAGGGTCAGAGACGTCCACCCCCAATGGGGACAGCACCACAGACAGGACTCCAGGTGGCAGAAGGGATGAAAATGAATCACTCTTACCAAACCTGGAGGAGACAAAAAGGAGAGAGAGGGATTATGTCACCACACGGGCTCAGCATGTCCCTAGAACACCACCCCTGGGGAGGGAGCAGGCCAGGGGCTGGGACGAGCGACAGAGGCTTGGCTTGGGGCCAGGCTGGCTGATGACTGTGGGAATTGCTGCATGCTCTGTGGAAAGAATGTGTCCTCGATGGGAAGGGCCAGGAGAGCACTCCTGGGGACACTGAAACACCACCTTGTGCTGGGCACTCTAATGTGTCCGCTTCACGAAGCCTCGCCAGCCTGGGACAGGCCACCCCAGCTCATAGCCGAGGAACCGAGCTTCATGGAGTCTTAAGTCACATGACCCCCTAAGCTGGGCTGGTCTGCTGGCCAAATTGTGGCTAGGAAAGAGGACAGGAATAACAGCTACGCAGAGCAGGAAGGTGGCCCCCAAGAAGGACCAGGGGGGAACATACTCTGAGCAATGCCTCCTGTGGGACTGCCATTGCCCCCAGGGATGAAAGGAGCTGGGGGGGGGGGAGGAGGACATTGCATCTGCCCTCCAGGCTCACCAAGGTGGCCTGAGCATCCGTGTCAGTGCTGGTTCTGGTGGCCCAGGGGAGGGTGGCTGAACTCAAGACTCCTAGGATCTAAGGTCATTGATGTCACTGGCCTGACGGCCTGTACCCCACTGTATCAGAGGAACAGGACCAGGGCCTCCTCACCCTCTTCTCAAGAGAACATGAGAAATGAGCTCTGGCTTGAGTCCACCGTGAGGCCCCTCTGCCCACATGGTAGTTACCACTGTGCTCCTCAGCCACATCTGCAGGGCACCCAGGCCCCGCAGGGCAGCCTGCTCAGTAGCAGCAGCATAGGGAACACGTGATTTCTCTGGTGCATTGAAAATCATCAGAGCTCTCCAGGGTCCATCCCTGCTTCAGGATAGGGAGAGCAAGCCCCACTCCACTGCCCACGATAGAACAGGGCCTGAGGAACCTTCTAGAAAAGGGGTGCCTGTGCCAAGGAGAGAAGCCAGGTGGTTCAGCTCTCGGGGGTACAAAAAGTTAAGAGGGACCCAAAGAAAACAACCCTTTTCCCCTCGGTCCTGCCCACAAAGGCATATGGACAGGAGTGGGCTTTAAAACAGCAAAAAGGAGAGTGATCTAAAGGTCCCTCAAAAGAGGACAAGTTAGAACTGTGCAATACAGACAAGGTTTTAAAACAAGGTCATATGAATTATGACAGCTAATATGTACAACTGACAACCTGCTGGGCCCCTGAAAGAGGAGCCAGGCTACTCAGTAAAAATGGTGGGAGTGGGCTGGGGTTGTGGCTCAGTGGTAAAAGCACTTGCCTGGCATGTGTGGGGCACTGGGTTCAATTCTCAGCACCACGTATAATAAATAAGTGAAGAAAATAAAGGTCCATCAACAACTAAAAATACATATTTAGAAAAAAAAAGGGTGGGGGTGCACTTTACCACGTACCCCGGAGTGACAGATAGACATGAGGCCATAGTGCTACTGCATTTTTGGATCATGTGACTACCACTTCTTCAAAATACACAGAAATAAAAATAAATAATGAAGATATTTGAGCCGAATATTCTAGTTCTCCCCTTCTGGACACATAAGAGAACTGCATCGTTTGATTATCTTGTTTGGGAAAACTATGGATGGCAATGACTTCTAGGAAACGGTATAGCTATCTCTATCACAGAGAAATGGCTCAGGATTGATTCCAAGACCTCCTCATGGATATTAAAATCCATAAATGCTCAATAAAATGGCATAGTATGTATATATATATATATATATATATATATATATATATATATATATATATATCTCCTATGTACTTTTTTGGTGGTGGTGGGGTACTGGGGATTGAACACAGTACTACTGAGCTACATACTCAGTTCTTTTTATTTTTTATTTTGAGACAAGTTCTGGTTAAGTTGCTGAGATTGGCCTGGAGGTTGTAGGTCTCCTGCCTCAGCCTCCTGAGTTGCTGGGATGACAGGAGCACCATGACACCTAGCTTAACCTATGCACTTTTTCCTGTATACTTTAAATTATCTCTAGATTACTTATCATACCTCATACAACTACAAGAAAAAAAGTCTACACATGTTTAGTACACACACAACCATCACAGGTTTAACTACATACTATACATTAGCAACAAGATAAGTTTCTTCTTCTCAACATTTTCAATCCCACATTGGTTGGATCCTCAGATGTACAACTCCGGGATGCAGAAATCCAACTGTACTTAATTGCCAGTGCACAACATCTAGAATGCACTTTTTTCATGGCTATAGTGGCCTGCCTGTGACCTGGAAGGAGACTGATCCACAATGGACCAGTCGTACAAATGAGAAATAAACGTTTGCTGTTTGAAGCCCTGGAGATTTGGGGGCTGTTTGTTACTGCAGCCTAACTCAGCCTACCCTGACAGATACCCGGCACTATCTCATTTGTGGGTATACGTAAAGAAAAAAAAATCTAGTGGGCTTCAATCCAAACTGCTAATCTAGTGTGAGGGGACAGACTGAGAGATGGGGGTACCTTCCGCTTTTAAATTTATACTCTTCTCTGTTGGTTGGTTTTCTCTGTCCACAGTTCAAACTCACCTCATCGGGGAGACCTCGTCGATGCGGTTCCCCAGCTGAGACTCGTGGGACTTGCTCCGGGTGAGCGTGGGGAAGCTGGGCAGCAGCTGGAAGACCTTGCGGCTGGGCGGCGGGGGTGTCCGCGGTGGCTTCAGCTTGGCATGCCGTCGCAGCTGGGGCGTGGTGGGCGGGGTGATGAAGCTGTGCAGGGCGCGGGGCGTCAGGCGGCCGCTGGCGTGCAGGGGGATACAGGTGTCCGAGAGGCCCTCTCCAAGGCCGGGGGCTGGCGAGTCCAGGGCAGGCAGCGCTGACACGGAGATGGAGCGAGGGCCCTGGCCGCTGCTGCCCACTCGGCCCAGCTGCGAGCTCCCCGGTGGCCAGGGCAGACTGGCAGGTGGGAGGGCATCTGCGCAAGGGCCTGAACTACTTTCTCGCCGAGCATCCAACGAACTCCAGCCTGAGTCCTCTTTGTGCTCACCTCCTGTGGGCCAAGGAGTCGAGTCACACCCAGCTGGGGACAGAAGGGATTTACAGATCCAACAGCCAGGGTCTGGAGAGGCTGGCACTTGTCTGAGGTGGCACCAGTCCACAGTGGATGGCTCCAGCCCCCACCTTACCTGGCTTCCGAGCCTCCGACATCCCCACAACACTTTCAGCCTGAAGCTGCCCACCAGAAATTGCTGTCTGCGCTGTGCCCAGGGGAAACAGGCCCAGAGATGGAAGGACTTGTGCAGGGATCTTACTGTGGCATCTAGGGGCAGCAAGCTGGGAACCCACCTTAGAAAAGAAAGCCGGGGGTGTGGAGGGAAGGGCAGGGTGGTCCATTCATCCCAGCACTGTGCTGGCTGCTGGGTTTAAAGGTACAGAAAAAGACACCCCAAGTTTGAAGAGACCAGCGGGGGTGACAGACACGAGACACAGCGTGCTGTGAAATGGGACAGGGATGTACAGCATTCTATGTGGGAGGAGGATGCTCCATCTGCCTGAGGGTGAGGGCTGAGCAGGCAGGTGAGGGCTGATCAGGCCGGGGGAAGGTCAATGCAGAGGCACCCGAGGACTGCCACCTTCCCGTGTAACTGCAGAGTCCCGTGTGCCCGAGAGCTCCGGATGAGCCCAGGAGGGGTAAGGGATGCAGATGGAGGGGTCAGCCCAGCTGGGGCCAGCTCAGGAAGGCCCCAGATGTCTTGCTAAGGACTTCAGGTTTGATCCAATAGGAGAGGGGGAGAACTGAAGGGTCAAGGGCAGGGGGCAAATTCAAGAGGCTCTCAGAGAAAAGAGAAGGTACTTCTCTCTCCACATGACCAAATGGGAGGACAGGAAGGGGGACCTTGGCTCAAGACCGAATGAGCTTCCACGTGGAGACCTTTCACAATGTGCTGCACCCGCCCCCTTCCTTGGTCCTCCCCTATGATTGATTTAGAGAGGCCACGGACACCGAGCAAGGTCAGACAGCTATGAAAGTGGGGGGATGGGAGCTGAACCCCTTGATCTTGACCACACACCACTCCTTTCCCACAGCGCTGGGGAGGCTGGACACAGCGGAACAGCGTTGGAGGCAATGAGCTCTTGGTCCTCAGAGGTGGTCAAGCCACACCCACATGGCCCCCTGTGGCTTGGGGGTGTTGCTTTCACAATTCATAGAGTTTCTTAGTGAGTTTCATCACCTTTGCAAGGAGCCTGCCTGCCCCCTACCCTCCGCCTTCACAGTATGACTTTGCAGTCATGAGTCACTTGGTGTTATGGTTTAGACATTAGTTGTCCCCCAAAAGCTCATGTGAGACAACGCAGGAAGAATTAGAGGTGAAATGATGGGGTTATGAGAGCCTTAACCTAATCAGTGCGTTCACCCCCTAGCAGGGATTAACAGAGCGGGACTGAAAGCAGGTAGGGTGTGGCTGGAGGAGGTGGGTCACTGAGGGCCTGACTTTGGCGTCTATGTTTTATCCTGATGAGGACAGCTCTCTCTCTCTGCTTCCTGGTGCCATGTTTCCTCCACCACACTCTTCCACCTTGGGTCCTCCCATCAGGACCCAAAGAATCTAGCTGGCCATCTATGGATCAAGACCTCTGACACTGTGAGCCCCCAAATAAACTTGTCCTCCTTAAAACTATTCTTGTCAGGTCTTTTGGTTGTAGCAGTGAAAAAGTTGACTGAAACAACGGGGCAGAATGAGTTAGCCTTTCGGTTGCCGTGGGGCTTGTTCCTTTAGAACTGCAGCTGAAGCGAAGGCTGAGCCTATCTGCTGGCCTAGTGGAGGCGACAGGCACATGTATCTTGTTGAGAGGATGAAAAATTAAGTCCCATGAATCTATGCACAAGTCTGCCACCAAAGGAGACAAACTCCAAATTCTTCAAATTGCCTATTTAATCACCACCTCTTTGTATCACTAGCAGGGATATGAATGGCAACACCGATTGGCAGTCGATTGGCAGTGGGGCTGCTTGAGAATGACAAGAGTCATTCAATAGAAGAGTTGATGGATTGATTAGTGATGTCTGCCATGGACACAGCATGGGGCAGATCGGCAGGAATGATCATTCTCTACTCACCAGCATAGAGAACTGCCCTTCACTCGCCTAAGGCAAGACACCACAAGGGACATGATATTAACATTTTCCTCCGTCACTCCACAGGTCTAACTCTGGAAAGGGAATCTAAGCATAACCCCTTCACTAAGTTCATCTTCACAACAACCCTGTGAGCAAGGGGCTGCTGCTACCTATTATTTCCAGTGTAGATGGGGAACCTGAGGCACAGCGAGGTTAAACAAGTGAACAAGGAGCATGAGTTGTAAGTGGCCACGCAGAGGCCACTTGAATTTCATGGCTCATTTTTACTAGGACTAGCCTGGGTGCATTGAAGATGCTCTGAATGCATGACCTTATCAAGTGACATTCTTGGCACCCATGCAATCCCCCCCCCTCCCCGCCAATGCAGGTGTTAGTGAAGTACAGTCACAATCAGGCAGACACAGGCCCCCATCCTGGGCACATCCCAGCCCAGGATGCAGGGGTCTAGATGAGACTGAGTGAAAGAAAGAACCTGCAAAAGGTACAGGTAAGAGATGGGGAGAACTGAAGGGTCAACGTCTCTCCATTCAGAACAAAAGGGTCAAGGTCTCTTTTGCAGGTCCGCTTCCTGGGCACAGTGGACAAAGGACCCTCTAAGGGAGAAACCAAAGTTCAAGGTTCATCTCTGGCCCATGCCAGGTTTGGGATCCCAGACACCTCACCAGATGCTGCCAATGCTTTGAACTGCAGCCACATGCCTGGCACACAGTAGGTGCTTAAGAAATTAGTGATCTCCCTATCTTGGCATCTGGGACAGCAGACAGCAGCCCTAGTAACTCAAATGGTTCACTACCACTCAACAGCTGGCTCCTCTACAGTTCTTTAAAATCCAGGCATCCTAGAGGGAGGGCTGATGAGTCACCCCAAAGATTTCAGTTTGGGAGGCAAGTCCTACTCTCCACCACCATTGGAGTCTGAGGCTCAACCACTGCTCTGATACAAACTGCTGTGTGTCCCTGACCACACCCTCTTCCCTCTCTGGGCTGTCTCCTCCTCTGTAAAATATGAGGACAAGAATGCTAACCATGCCTCTATCATGTTTATGTCCAGCACCTGCCTGGAGTGTCAAGATATTCTTCATTGAGCGTAACTCTCTGCACAGCACTCTGTGTTCAGAGGACTTGGTATAATGCGGCCAGGGAAGAAATTAAACCCAGTCATCTCTGGGGGGGAAAAATCAAGGAGAATCTAAACCTCAGTGCTTTTCTTAAGCCTCAGGCAGCAGGAGATAAGACAGGCGGCTCAGATAATTAAAAATGGGCCTAATTCCATTCATTAGGCGCATTTTAAAGCTTTATCTGTGTGGCAGCAGGAGCGTTAAGTCAGGCATTTGAAGCTGTTTCCAAGGTAAGATTTTAGAAAGCCTGCAAATAATTCCCCAGGACCTAGTCCTAATGCCAGGATTATACACTTGGCCAGGGACAGTCTTGCACACACTCCCAGCTGAAAAGCCCTACAGTTTCTCTAATTGTGCTTGGCTCAGCTAAGCTCATAGCAGTGTGGGTCTTCTGCACACAAGCTCAGCCCCCTGATGGGGACCCGGAGCTGGGGAGGAGCTGATGGGGATACCCAGGACTCCAGTGCAGGAAGCTGGTGGAAGGTACCGGACCTGACCCTGCTGGGTCCCCAGGAGTGGGTAGGGATCATGCTGGGCTGGCCCCATGCGCTGGTCAGGGATTCCTAACAACCCGTTAAAGCATTCCAGGGTTGAAAGTGGCCAGATCACCTGGGCTCCAGAACCCACAGACCCTGGGAGGCCTCTGGCATGGCCCAGGCCCAACACACAACCTCTGAACTTCTACCCTGGCCTTTCCAGGCTGCCCCGGACACCCTGAGCCACGCTTGCCCAGCCCCACTGCCCCCCTCCGCAGAGGTCTCACCCCCCCACCCCCAGAACCAGCCAGGCCTGGGGAGGCAGGCAGGTGCAGAGGCCTGGAGCAAGGGGAGGGAAGCAGGCCCCACCTACCCAGGCCTGTCACCTTCCGAAGGCACGTGAGGGCTTGCTGCAGACGGCCACACTCCTCGGCACTGGCCCCGCAGCGCCGCAACGTCTCCTTCACCTTGGCCTCGTCCATCTCCAGCAGGGCATCCAGGGTGAGTTCTCGAGGGATCTCCTGAGGGGCACAGAAGGGACAGCCAGAGAGCCGGGTGAGCAGGCAAGCCTCACCACCCGCCTCAGCCTCCTCCGCCCGGCCAGGCCTCCTCCGGCTGAGTGGCAGGGGCCAGCTGCTGGTGGGGCCTCCGCCCAGAAGCCACCACTTGTCTGTGGACACAGGCAGAGCGCTCTCACCCCCACCCTCCGCTCTCCCAGAGACAGCAGCTGAGTGGAGACACCAGCTTTGGGGCATGTGGGATGGTGGGGCCACAGAAAGGCCCGGATGGGCGCATGCTGCCCTAGTTTCTTGTTATTCTTTGGCAAAGGAAAGTTACAAATAGTCACGACTTTTTAGAACGCAAAGATGGCCCTTTACAACTGTGTTGCATCTGAATCCAACAGCATGGGTTTCAAATAAAATTGGCTTAGCAAAAGAAGGAGAAAAAACAACCCTCACCAGGTACTGACAGGTCCTATTTAATGCAGTCAGATCATCCACTGGGCTCTCTAACTCCTGAGGGTCAGAGAAGCCACATTACCCGGACAGAATCTCTCAGGTAGTAAGGAGAAGAAAGTGGATGAGGGGAAGAATTGTAAATTTTTTTTATACTGCAGACTGAACCCTGGGGTGCTCTTCCATTGAGCTATGTCTCCAGGCCTTCTTATTTATTTATTTATTGAGATAGGGTTTCACTAAATTGCTGAGGGTCTTACTAAGTTGTCCAGGCTGGCCTTGAACTTGCAATCCTCCTGCCTCAGGCTCCCCAGGATTACAGGCGTGTGCCATTGTGTCCAATTGGTTGGAAGAATTTTAAGGTGGTCCTAAGACCTCCGTCCCTGGTGCTATTCCTGATTATATTACATTACATGCCCAAAGGGAAACTGTCCAAGTAAGTCTGAGCTCATCACAAGAGCCCTTCAAAAGCAAGGGGTTCTCTCTGGTTCATAACACAGAAGAACTTGGTGTGGACGTTGTAGATGGAGAACCAGGGAAGAAATCAGGTGGCCTCTCATGTAGCCTCTAGGAGACAGGGTGACACCCGGCAGACAGCCAACAAAGAAATGGGGGCCTTGAACATACGGTCATGTTGAGGCTCAGAGTAGGAGACTCTCAATATATAGATTTGCAATTTACTATTTATTTAGGCCATGCTGAGCAATTTGATCTGAAGGAAATTAAAAGGTCTTAAGAGCAGGCTCCGAATCCAGGTTCCTCTAACTTTGGCTTGCTTCTCCCACCCAGGTGTAAGAGAGGTTCTCTGAGTTCCCTTATCTGCATTAAGACCAGATTGCAAGAGGGACCACTGCTCTCTCTGTCCCCATCTGAAATCCCACCATCTATTTCAGATGAGAGGACTTGGGACAGTGACCAGTGGCCTTCCACTGCAAGAGGATGTCAATCCCTTGGGCTTATTCAAATTTCAAAGAGAATGATTTCGCAAGCTAATTTTTGTCTCTGGGACCATCGATTCACCTAATTATCTCTTAGGATCTCTCAAAATTGTCTGCATTCCCCATTCTTCCCTTCCCCTACAGACAAAGGGGGATAGAAGCTTCGGAATCATTTTGGGCTAGTGGATAAGTACAATACGTGACTGACTCTGTGCACGTAATCAGCTCATGTGTCTTTTCTCCAATTCCATCTGTCTCTCTCAGTTTATTCCAAGAAACCGTCAGAAGTCAGAGAGGAAATTTCACTTTGCTCCTAAAGTCACATGGAACTGGATTTTACCAATAACCTAAGTGAGCTTAGAAGTGGATTCTCCCCCAAAGTTTCCCTAAAAGATGCCTGGCTGGCTGATACTTGGTTTAGTTCTGTAAAAATACCTAAGCAGGGAAGGGAGCAGAGCTGGTCTGGATTTGCCTGTCCATCTTTTACCTACACATCTGTGAGCTAACAAATACGTGATGCAAAAAAGGAACAATGATAAATAAATAAATATGTGATGCTTGAAGTTGCTAAATTTCTTATGCAGCAACAGAAAACTAATACAAAGGATGAATATTTGCGTCAGGTCTGACTCCAAAACCTCAGGCCTTTCCTCTTTCAAGCAGGTACAAAAAAGCCTGGAGCAGATCCAGAGAACCAGTCAGGTCCTTGGCCACCGGGAGCGCAGCCCAGCGTGGGTTGGGGGGTGAGTGAGGAGGGGGAGGTCATGCAAACAAGTAACGACAACACACTAAGATACAGGTGAGTACAGACAGAATGCAAAGAGCTACATGGCTGGATGGGGTTTTAGATTCTCCCCTTCTTTCCTTGTTTATTTTTTAGATTTTCTATAACAGGGAAGGCCAGATACCTTATAGCAAATGATCCTATAAATGTCATAGCTCTTGAGAATTTAAGTTGATTTTCAATGACTTTTTTTTTTTTTAGCAAGTTGTGTCTTTATTTTATTTTTGATACCATAGATTGAACCCAGTGGCACTTAACCACTGAGCCATGACCTCAGCCATTTTTTGTATTTTTATTTAGAGACAGATTCTCATAAAGTTGCTGAGGGCCTTGTGACGGTGCTGAGGCTGGCTTTGAACTCCTGCCTCAGCCTTCCACGGCACTGGGATTACAGGCACGCCACCATGCCTAGCTTCTAATTTTATTTTACTTATTTTTTTGATACTGGGGATTGAATTCAGGGGTACTCAACCACTGAGCCACATCCCCAGTCTTATTTTGTATTTTATTTAGAGACAGGGTCTCACTGAGTTGCTTCGTGCCTAGCTTTGGCTGAGGCTGGCTTTGAACTTTCGATCCTCCTGCCTCAGCCTCCTGAGCCTCTGGAATTACAGGTGTGTGCCATGGCACCTGGCTCTAATTTTATTTTAGACTGTTCTTTTTTGGTGGTATTGGGGATTGAACCCAAGGCCTTGTGCATTCGAGGCAAGCACGCTACCAACGGAGCTATATCCCCAGCCCTCTAATTTTATTTTAAAAGAATAATTTCACTGTTAGTCTATTCAAGGTACTGTAAATCTCAGACCCAAGTGTCAAACTGAGCCTGATGAGGATCCGGGGGAGCCTGAGGGCCACAGCATGGGTCTGCCCTGCTCCTTCCCCCCACAGCACTCTGTTGGTTGTCTTTGCGCCTGGCCAAAGCTGTGGCAAGACTCTCAGCCAAGGAGAAACAGACATGGAACAGAACCAAGAAGTACATCTTCAGTGGGATAAAAACCCCTGGTTGTCAGAAATCCTTTCAGATGATAAAACCAAAAGCCACGCGTGGACGCATCCATCCCAGGACAGCACTAATTAGAACAGCACAGACAAGGCAGGAGATTAAATAACGACCCAGGAGCTTCCACTCCACCACTGCCTTCCTTTATCTCCCCCAGCACCTCTTCTTCATCACAACACAGTTTTGACATCTTTTCCCTCTACATCTGGCCATGGAAACCAACTTGGCAATATCATCAGGCAAGATCAGCAGTGACCTTCGGCCTAACACACCTGCACGAGGCAACCTTCCACCCTGCACAGGATGGGCTGTCCTCCACCTGTCACCCACAAACACCCACACGCAAGCATAGGCCCATGCACGCCAAGGAGGACAAACGTGCATTTTCTCCAAGGCTATACGGACTCAGAAACTTTCTGGAAAATGAGAGATCTGCTTAAGGGAACCGAGCCCAGGAACAAACTGCAACCTAACTAAAATGCAAACAGGGATGATTTTTTTTTTTTGTTGCCTTTTTATTCCCCTCCTGCTTAGCCTGTACCAAGTTTCAATTTGTCAAATAAAATAATTAAATCCATTACTAAAAACGATTTGCCACACAGTCCGCCCAGCACTTTGTGTACACTACCCCCTCTCTAACCCATTCAGCAAGATGCTGCCGCTCAGTCCATTTGACTGAGACCTCGTGTGACTTAGTAGATGGCGGGGCCAGACCTGAAGCCCAGGCATGCCACATCCCAGAGCTCCTTCAATTATCCCAGGCTTGGATAATTGAAGCCTTTGGATGCAGTAGTTCCCTCTTTGAGGAAATTATTTTTTTCCAAAGTAAATTGAAGCAATTAATTTCTACCCACTTTTCAAAAGAACTATATTATAAAATGGACTGTTTCTTTGCCCTTTATGCAAGTTGATTCAAGGAGAGAGATAGAAGGCAGGCGCAGTGGCATGCACCTGTAATCCCAGTAACCCAAGAAGCTGAGGCAGGAGGATCACAAGGTTGAGACCAGTCTGGGCAATTAGCAAGACCCTGTCTCAAAATAAAAAGAACTGGAAATGTACTTCAGTGTTAAAGCATCTCTGGGTCCAATCTCCAACCCTTCCCACTCACAAAAAGACAATGTGTTCAAATCCATTTCTTCAAAATATAAAATATATATATATATGAAAAATATTTCCCTGTAGTCTCAAGTTAGCTGGAAAATATCTCTCACTCCCCTGAGGATTTGGGGAATCAGTCGTCTCTCCTCAAATAAGGCAAAGGGTGACCTTTTCTTTTCCTCCCTTGCCTCCACTTTTTGCTCCAATTCACTGGGGGGCAGGCAGGGGTGCCGGGGAAAATGGCCACCTAAGACCCTCCTTAATGGGTGCTGCTCTGCCTCTCCCAGGCGGGGCCTTTAGACTTTTGGTGCTTCCTGGGGTTTGAACTACACCTTCCCTCATCAATGAAATCAGAGTGCTCAGTGCACCATCCACACTGAAGAGCAGTAGCATTATTTCTGAGTGACTGTTCCACTGTCCAATCCCTCCTCCCTGCAGCTGGATGATTAGATTGGAGCGGGGACATCGCTGCTCTCCTTAGAAGCTGCAGTCAATGGAGCTGGCCACTGTCAGCAACCGGTCACTTGGTACCACAAGGATCACAAACCCACACACCTTGGTCCCAGTCCCTGGGCAGAAATGGGGCCAGCAGGAACATGCACAGTCCCTGGATCTATCTTTTTAAGGAGATGCAGGCGCTCTCTGCTGTGACTAGCTGCAACAGCAATGCCCTTGCTCAAGTTTTAGAGGGACAAGAGGCAGTGGCGGGGTGCCAGACCTTACAGCATTAAAGAAATCTGAATTTTTATGTTCGAATGGTTGATTTTTACATAATGGCAACTGATTCAAATCTGTGCAGACAATACAAGTCACATGTCCATGGGTTACAGGGAGCCACCAGGTCTGGAGACCCCATAGGAAGAATGCGATGTCTTCTGAGTGTCAGTGTAATCTGTGACCTCGCCCGGCAGCAGGTACACTGGGTGTCCAGGCTTCATGCTGAGCCACCCACCAGGGAAACTGCACTCAGAAGGCCACCTGACTCCTAGGACTGATTGGGGACCCAAAGTTAATCCAGAGTGGAAAGTACACAGGGCCGGCAGCCATGCTGGAACCAGGGGAACCAGCCCATGAAGAAGAAGCACCTCCTAACTGCCTGCGCCTCCAGCTAGCCCAGTCTTTGAGCAACCCTACCCTCAGGAGTGGCCCCCTGGGCTCAACTGTGCCCTGAATCAACTCCCCAGACCTTACACCCCACAGTGACAGGCACAGCCAGGTCTGCCTCTCTGGAGACCCTCTCGCCGAAGATGAGCTTGGGATCAGCCTGGCTTTCCGCTGAAGGTGCGCTCACAGGTGAAGCCACTCAGCAACCCTCTCCAGACTGGGGGGCTTTTAGCCACCAAAAGGCCCTGAACCCCGGGAGGACATCCCCCCCCCCCCCGCCTGAAAGCTCATAGAAGATACTGGGTCATTTCAAAGCCCTGGTGTTCAGGAGGGACTGAGGCTGGGAGTCCATACTACTTCCCAAAGGACCAGTGCCCACCTTCTTTCTGTCTAAAGAAGAAACTGGAAGTAGAAACCAAGAGGAAGAGGCTCAGGTGTCCAGCCTGCTGGGGGAAGCCCTGGCCCCTACGTGCCTCAGGGTTTGTCTGGGAGCACAGGAGTGTGTGTGGGGGGGCAGCAGCCCAGCCTCCCTGGCTTAGCTCTGCCTCTTTCCCTCAACCACAGTCAGTGTTTTCCGGTAGCTGGTCTCGAGTTCTTCTTTCTGATAGTGATAGAGAGCGGGGCCCGTTGAGCCCTGAGGTCCCCCCCCACCTGTTCTGTGACAATTAAGCCATGCCATAACAGACTGCTGGTCTCTGTTCTCCACAGTGGGAATGGGTTGGGCCAAACATGGCGGCCCCTCCCCTCAGCAGCTGGTGGCAGCTGGTGTCACAGGCCACCCCGGGTATCAGATGGTATCCCGGGACTTACCAGCAGCCACGGGGCAGACTGGAGTCTATACTTAGAAACCTGTGCCGACTGGCACCAGGAGCCATCCACACTCACTGTGGGTCCCTGTGGTGCCAGGGGCCTCACTGCCTGGGTGTGGGTCACAGAGACATGTCACAGTTCAAGCCAGAACTGAGGGGAGCCGGGAGAGGGAAGGCAAGGTGCAGATCCACACTGTGCATATCTGGTCAGCGTCCTCGTCTGGGGCACATAAGCCAGCAGGGTGAGGGCTCCACGTCCACGGGTGGTGCTCTGAGGACCATTTGGCACCTGGACCCTTGTGCTGTGGGCAGTGCATCCCTCAGCCTCCTTGTCTGTTGAAGAATTAAAGGGCCAAGACCCTTAACTGGTCCCCAGAAACTGGTCACAACAGTAAGGGAGCCCCACGGGTGGCCACAGGGAGCCTGTGCCTCTGTCTAGAGCCGGGGAAGGAGAAGGCAGAGAGGAAGGGCTATTTCTGAAGGGAGCAAGGGGGCACCTGGCAGATGTTCTTTCTGCCTGCTCCCTGGCGCTGAGGAAGGAGGAGGAGGAGAGGAGACCTGGATGATAACGGTCAGATATTCTGGAAGGTAAAGGAGGGGCTGAGTCAGCAGGGTGGGCCGCCTTTAGGGTTTTCCACAGAGATCAGCAGCAAGTTGGGGACACTAGCTTTGTCTGGGGACAGTTCTGGGCCCAGCCTCCTCACCACCTCACCCCCAGGAGGCCCAGCGGCCCACCCACTGCCCATGGGCGAGCATGGCAGGGAAAAGAGCCAGGCTTGGACCACCCCCGGCCCCCCAGCCTTGGGCACCACCCTGCCTCTCCCTGGGCTTTGGTTTTCTGATTTACACAATGAGTGGATTTCACTAGGAAAGATCAGTGACCCTTAGCCCTGGCTGCACCCTGGAATTTCCTGAAAGATTTTTTAAAAAGAACCTGGGTGCCCTGGCCCCATCTCTGACCAGCTGAATCAGAACTCGCAGGGGTAGGGACCACTCGCAGGGCATCAGGTGGTGCGGCATGCAGTCTGGCAGAGGTAGCCCAGGGTAGAAAAGGTCTGGCAGGGCAGGGCTGTGTCCTGGGGCTGGGCCTATCATCCTGTGAGACCCACATTCCTTCACCAACCCCAGCCTCGCCCAAGCTGGAGAACAGGTGCCCCAGCTGGAACTGGAAGTCTCAGACAGATGGCACAGCAGCGAGGATGGAGGGATGCAGGACCAGGGGAGGGGTGAAGAAAGGGGTAGTGATGAGCATTGATTATGCACCTTCTAGGTGCCAGGCACTGTTAGAACTGTTAAAGATCACCAAATGCAATCCTCAAAATAGCCTGAGGTATGTATGTCAGAGAGGGTGGGTAACTTGCCCGAGGCCATACAGCATGATGGGTGAGGCTGAGGCATGCCTGGTGCCACTGTCTTGCTCCATGAAGTGGACTCTCAGGGCAGAGTGCCTCTGTAGCCACTGGCTTCACAGGACACACCTGGCTTCTCTGACTCCACACCGCCCTAACCAGGGTCAGTTAGAGTCAGCTCGTCCAGCAGTGGGGTTGACAGCAGCTGCAGGGGCTCCCCAGAGGCCTTCTCTCCATGGGCCCCCTCACCCTGCTTCCCAGCTGCCTCAGAGCTGCCCACAGTTCCTCTCCTGGTCTTTGGTGGGGGCTGGTGCTTTCCAGCTCAGCCTAGGGCAGATCTCCAGCTGCCAGCTGTCCCAAGCCACCACCTTCCCTCCAGGGCCACTGTCACCTCCTGGAAAGCTTGTCTTGGGGCTGCCTCCCGGCCCCCTCACTGACACAGAAAGGCCCATTCTTCCTCTTTGCCATGGTTACAACCAAACAGCCAAAGACATGTGAATAAACAGGTGTGGCCATGTTCCCGTGACATTTAGGGACACCGAAACTTGAATTTCATATCATTTCATGTGTTACAAAATATTCTTCTTTTGCTTTTTCCCCTGCCAGTTAAAAATATGAAAAACACTCTTAGTGTACAGAAAAACAAAATCTGGCCCACAGGCCATAGCTCTTTGACCCTGGATGTACTGGGTCACTCAGTGCCTCAAGAAACACCCACCAACCACAATGGGTCCCAGGCTTCAATGACCCTTCCCCACCGTGCCCCCTGCCTCCTCCAGGGCACCCAGCAGGAAGAACACCCAGGACAGGCTCCTACCCAGCCCCATAGCTTCCACCTAGGCAGCCCAAGTCTGTCACTTGTGTCATCGACACACACTTGTAAAACTGCTTGTCTTGGCTACCATTTGAAAACGGCCAGACACATCTAGCATGAGAGAAGCATGCATATGCATGCGCATACACACACACACACACACACACCAGCGTGGGGGGCTGATGATTCCCCACATCTCCAGGTTCCTCCCAAAATAGAGGGAGGAGGTGGGTGGGCTTCCCCAGACTGAGCATGACTGCAGATATAAAATTGAAAGAAACACTATTATCCACAAAAAGTCTCAAGACAAAAATGAGATACTCCAAAAATATTGTTTGTTTATTTTTGGGGGTTACTGTAAAATTTTTAAACAATTCTTGTGTGTGTTTGTATGTGTCAGCCTGCAGCCAAAAAGTAACATTAACACCTTGGGTGACACTTGGCTTCTGAGAACTGGCAAATGGGAAAGTCCCTTGTTGGACAGAATAGGGTGCTGGAGAAGGGCTGGGGCAGAGCAGGCCTGGGCTCAGAAGCCCCTCCCCACCCTGTCTGCTCCACAGCAGTGGCTCCCTGTCCCTGGAGCTGTCCCTGGCTCCCTTTCTGATGCAACAGAATAGCAGGGTGACAGACAGCAGCTGATCATACACTGTCCCGGCCCACTAGGACACTTCTCCTTGAAGGAAAGGGGAATCTGGGATTGTCGCCAGCAAATCCCACACATAGGTTGTAAGGGGAAGATCTGGCTTGAAATGTGGCTCTATAGGGGAACCCCGGCTCTCTTGAGGGTCCAGTAAGGCCCTGACAGAAATAAACAGGTGTAGCCATGGTTATTTCTCACTGGTCCCCAATGTCTCCCCCTTCCAATTCGCCCCCATTCAAACTCACCATTAAAAAGAGTCCCGCGAGCCCCGTCTTCTACCTACTGCCTCCTCCAGAGCTGCAGGGTGAGAGCTCTGGATCCAGCCAGCGGGGCCAGCTGTGCCAGCGCGCCCACAGTGGCAAACAGGCCTGGGTCACAGGCCTGGCCCCAATCTCAGTCTTGCAGGAACCAAATCAGACCCCTCCACCAGAGAGCCAGGTCCAGTGTTCAGCAAGTGAGGTCGGTCCTCTGAGGGGTTTGTCTGTCTGTCCAGGAGCGGGAAGGGCTGGGCAGAAGGAGGGGAGCCCAGGGCTGAGACCTGAGAACCAGGCTCTCTGCCTGCAGACAAGCCTGCATTGTGTCCCCCACAGGTGTCCACCAGGAGCCCAGATCTCTCAGGAGACCCAGGAGGTCGGCAGTCCTCTCTGTACTTTTCCAGAAATGATGAAAACCACTCCCGCCTCACAGGAGCACTGGCCTCAAAGCCAAGAGAGCCCGACAGAGCCTCAGAGCAGGTGGCCAGGACCCACGCCAGGAGGCCATTGCTATAGCTCCCAGATTCTGCGGGCATAAAAAGGGGGGCAGTGGATACCCCAGAGGTTGAGAAGAAACCACTGGCCAAAATCAAAGGCAGATGTCAAAGGGTTCCTCTGAGAAAACCTAGTCCAATGTCCATTTTATTGAGGAGAAAACCAGGGCCCAGAGAGAGGGAGGGGACTCGCCTCGGTCACCCAAAACAACAGCACCAGGACCAGGTCCAGGATCCCCACGTCCTTGCCAGGAATCCACACCAAGAGCCAGGGAGACGTTCCCTCCCCAGATGTAAAGGCCTCCTTCCTCCAGGTGTTCTGAGCAAATGGAACCAGGAAGCCAGGGAAGATTCCCGAGACCTGCCTGAGAATCACCGCCCAAAGCAGCTGCTGCCTGGGACATGCCAAGCCACACTCCTGCCTCGTGGGCCCCGAGCCCTGCGCAATCCAGAGGCAATCAGGTCCTGGGCTGTCCCTAACAGAGCCTGACAAGACCCTAGCATCTGGGTGGCTCAGCAGATGAGCGGCAGACAGAAACCCCCAACTCCATGTCCTTTTCCGCCCTACCCATCCACACTCTGGTGACAGGGTACACAGATGCCAAACCCGGTGTCACCAGCTACCTTCCAACATCCAGGTTCTGAGAGCAGATCCGAGACCCACACCAGCTGAGACATACTGCTTCTTATTCAGTTTTTTAAAATATTTTTCAATCCATCTAATCATGCAAACGACAACTACTGGTACTACTGCCACTCAAAAAGTGGCCTGGGCACAACTGCTTGGTAGCCAAGGAAACTGAGGTTCAGGGAGGTGTCACTTACTCGCCATGTCACCTAAAGACATGGCGAGTAAGTGACAGGGCCTGGATGGGGACCCAGGTCCAGTCGCCCCAAAGGCAACACGCACAGCATGCCGTTTGTCCCCCTGGCCTGGTCAGCCAGGGAGGACAGGCAGGGCCGCTCAGCTCCACAGCTGTGGCTCCTTGCACTCTCTGAACACAGCAGGCCCCAAACAAGCGTGTAACCTATTTCAACTAGAAGCATGAAAAAAACATCAAAAGCAATTCACTAGAAGCAATGGGGGAGAGGGCTGCTTTAGGAAGATTTAGATTGTTCCCCCGTCACCTTATCATAAGCCAGGGAACGGGATAAGGGGAAAGTCTACTTGTCCCCTACGATGCAGGTTTGCCCAAACACGTTCCACAGCCAGTTGGCAAAGCAAGGATTCAAAGTCCAGCCACACGAACCCATGGTGGGTATTTGGGGGAAACTGGACCCTAGTGCCTACCTCACAACCCTCCTCCAGCGCAGGCTGGCTCAGGCCTGGGGCTTCTCGCAGCAAGACGGGCGGGGGGGGGGCGGTGCCCCTGGACGCCTTGGCCATCACCCAGCTCCACAGACAATGCATTGTGAGGGGGCCGAGTTCAGGGTCCTGTGCAGCCCCGGCCCCCAGTGCTGTGTCCCGGGGAAGAGCAAGGCAGGGAGGGGGGGGTATGTTTTCGTGACTATAGTGAACAGTCATTGCAGCCAAAAATAGTCTGCGCCTGGGAGCTGGGGAGTCAGCACATACCTCCCCGGAGCAGGTGCTGGGTGTGAGGCAGGCCCTGGCGGCCTCGCAGCAGGGGGCTGGGATCCGGGCTGCTGGGACCCAGATGGAGAGGTTTTCCCTGCCTTGCCACCTCCCTCCAAAAAAGTAGAAGGGCCTGAGTCAACGAGCAACACTGTCATCTTCTTCCTCCCAGTGAGTCATCTGGGGTACCCCCACCTCCACATGAGCTCCCACTGCCACCCAGGCCCCCCGCAGCCTCTCCCTTAGTCAGGGCTGGGTGGTTTGAACACCCACAGGAAGCACCCTGTGACCTGCAGCGTGCCCTGGACAGCACACAAGACGGCCGTGAAGAGCACGCTCAGCCGTCCAGGTGCCAGCAGGGCACCCCGGAAACGGTGACCATGCCTTTCTGTGAACCACAAAAGAAATGTCAAGAGAGTGAGGCACTGGCGGGCCGTGCCTGGCAGGGTTGGGTAGGGATCTCGTTTTCTTTTCCAAGCTTCTGTGAATTATTTGGATTTTCCTACAATGAACGTGAGTTAGATTTAGAAAACCCGACTTTAAAATTAATTTTTAAAAATAAAATTAAAAAAGTAAAATTTCTCCAGCGTTAGAGAGGGAATGTGCACATGGTCCTATTCACGAGGACTGGGGGACAGAAAATACGAGGAAAATGACTCCTATTCACAGCCAGACTTGCTGGCTCCACCTCTGACCATCTAGGTGACCTCAGGTAAGTGACAGGTCACTTCAGTTTCTCTACCTCTATCGCACACTGAAGACGACAGCGCCGCCTCGTGAGGTTCTAGGGAGGACTGAATGGGACCCTGAGGGACCCTCACAGCTCCGTCCAGGGCACCCTGGGAGCAGTCACTAAATAATTATAGCATAAATTCATGAATAAACTACAGTAGAGGAAGGAAAAAACATTTCCAATAAAGGAAATGTGCCATGTTTATAGTTTTTTTTTCCTCTCTGAGTAGTAATATTATGAGGTAAACTGTCTATAAACGGCTGCTGTTATTCTCTTCTACACTTTTCACATTTTTGAACATGAGCATAGGTGTGAATTACTGGATGCTAAGAAAACAACCTAAGACGTCAATAACCAAGGATCGTCTCTGAGTAGCAGCACCACAGTAGTCTTATTTTCTTTGCTTTTCTCTATTTTCTAAAATAAAGATTATTTTCATTAAAAATGTTATTAAAAACAAAACTTGGGGATGGGCTCCCCTCTCAAGTTCTAGATCTCCACAGAAGCCATCCCGAGAGCTGCAGGGCCTTCCACAGACGACTCTGAACCAGACACAGGAGTTCTGCTCACTGATGGGAGAAGGGAGACACAGTTGTCACCCAAGATTCCCAGGTGACCCTCCCCTTTGGACATGGTTGGGACAGGGTGCCGCAAAGCCACAGTAGCAGCTATTATTGCATCTGAGATTTTTCAATATCAGTTTTTAAAATTCTGTAGTCCTGGGATTAAACCCAGGGGTATTTTACGACTAAGCCACATCCCCAGCCCTTTTTGAGACAGTGTCTCATTAAGTTGCCTAGACTGGCCTTGAACTTGCAATCCTCCTGCCTCAGCCTCCCGAGTCACTGGGATTACAGGCATGCGCCATTGCATCCCCGGCAGCATCTGAGAAAGTCTCCATGCCTCCTCCTTCTGTCCTTCCTTCTGTCATTTCCTCTAAGAACCTACTTCTGAGTGCAGGTGGCCCTGAGCCTTCCGTCCTCTCCACCAAGGCCGAGCCCTTTAAGGCATCTAGAGTCTTTCTCCTGTGTTACAGTATGCTCATGTGACCAGAGTCAAGCCAATCAGAGACCTCCCTGGGATTTGGCAGCTATAGATCTGGGAACAGCAGCTCTTTGTGGATAGGCACTATTACAGTGGAAGGAAGTGAGGCCGGGCTGCTGTGCCCTTTGTGCCTGCCCTGTGGGGTGGACTATCCAAAGCCATGTGTTAACAGCACTGTCCCAGCCCTGCAGCCAGATAACTTGACTTATCTAAGCTCATCAAACTCTCTGTCTTAAGTTCAGTGGTACTTGAAAACTTGCTATGGAAAAATTTTGACTGAGGAGGAAAATATGAAGTTTTACTATGTAAGTGCTTATTTTGTGCCTGGTACCCTGCTACTCTTCCACCTAGCAACCCGTCCATCACCCCCGTCTTTCATCTATCCAGTCAATGAGGAGCCACCAATTACCAAGTGTGAGCACTTCACTCAGCTCTGGGGGCACAACAGTGACCCAAACAATCTTTTGCTTTAGGGAGCTCACATGGTGATAAAAACCACAGAATAAAAAAAAATTATTTTTACACTAACTAAAATATGTAATTGAGATCTGCAAATAGGTGATAAAATGGAAAGAACACAACTACGAGAAAGTGGTGGCTGTGAGAGGCGTCTAATTTTAGACATGGGGCCTCTCTAAAGAGCTGACCTCGGGGCCCCTGCAGAGGATGAGGGGATGAGCTCTGAGGCTAGAGCTGGAATTTCCAGGAGGAAACAGAATGTACAAAGGCCCTGAGCTGAGACAGGAAACAGCCTGACTGGTTCTGCGGCCAGAGGCAGAGTGAGGAGAGGAGGAGATGGGGGAGGAGGAGGAAGACCCCAAGACCTCAGGGTCTCCAGGACACCAGGGACAGGTCTGTACTTCACGCTGAGCACAGTAAGACACCAGTAAAGCAGGTTAACTCAGAAAAGTGAGATTAACTGGATTTGGCTTTTAAGAGAAAAATCACTCTTAATTCATGAAGAATGAAAACACAGGGAAGGGAAAAGTCATTGGGGACAATGATGTAGGTGATCAGCTCCAAGCAGTGACTGCAACAATAGAGGAGGCGGCGGGGACGACAAAGAGACTCAGATGGATTGGGGACATGGGTTGGGAAATCCAGACGGCAGGATTTGGTAGTCCCTTTGAATTGGGGGTGGAGGAAGTAGACGGCATCAGAAATGACTCCTGAATTTCTAGCTAGAACAACTGCTGGAGGAGAAATCAGGCGCAGAGAGGGTAAGGGACTTGTCCAAGGTCACACTGCTGGCAAACAGCAGGTGAGGATTTCATCTGCCTCCCAAGGCCAGGATCTGAGCCATCTACCTACAGAGGTCACACTCACAGCAATCTTGTTTTCCAACCCTGCTTCCTGCCCAAAAGTCTTCCTGCTGGGAACAGAGGATTCCAGAATTTAAGTGCAGCTATTTTTTTTAAAAAAAGAAAGTTGATGAAAAAAGAGACTTTTGCTTTCTAATAATTCAAACAGAACAGTGTTGACATTAAAAAAAATCCCCAATATAATCTGGCTAGTCAGATCTGCTGCAGAGCAATGTTGCCTCTGAGGTGGTCCCAGGAAGGGCGGGCGGGGGGCAAACATGAGCTATCAGCTTAGAAGCCAGAGGAAATGGCCCCGGAGTTGGCTCAGTACTCAAAACTAACCAGTGCAGTGGATTCATCCATTTGACGGATTGATCATTAGAATGGACTAACTGGGTGGTAACTGTAGGTATGTGGGGCATGGGCTGGGGGTGGGTCACTGGGGGCATGTCCTTGGGGCTTATATTTTGCCCCTGGTTCCTCGCTCTCTCTCTGCTCCCAGATGCTGTGACCTGAGCAGCTTTCCTCTGCTGTCCCTTCTGCCATGATGCTACACCTTGCCTTGGGCTCAGAGCCATGGAGTCGGCCGACCATGGACCGAACCTCCGAAACTGTGAGCTCAAAATAAACATTTTCTCCTTTAAGTTGTTCTGGATCCCGTGTTTGGGTCACAGTGACGAAAACCAAGCACTCAACAAGCTCACCTAGTACATGCCAGAACGGAGAATGAGTCACAGTGAAAAAAAGCCAGATCCTTGCCCCCAGGGGCTCATGGGACTCAGCAGCCAGAAAATGCAAGGAGTGGAGGGGGGAGCTAATTAACCGGCCCCAAACCACGGAGCAGTACAGGGCAAGGACAAGGCTCATGCTCAGGACTTCTATTTCTAGAAACTAGTGGCTCCCCCACCTCAGAAGCTTAAAAGAGGGTACTTTGGTTCAGAATCAGAAAAATTAGTGACTTCATCAACTGGACAGAGTGCTGTATGCAGGTTCCATGGAGACAGGAGCTCAGTGCCTAGAACAGTGCCTGGCACACATCAGGGCTAACAGCACACTCAACAAATGAGCCTCGGAAGGAACAGGAGAGGGTGCAGGAGGAGGCCCTCGGCTCCGGGCCTGCCACATTTCATCCCTTCTCCCCTTGGGGGCCATCAGTCAGCTCTGTGCCGGGGTCATCTGCAGATGTGTGCCACCCCCCCAGCCGTCAGTGAATCCCCTGTGATGAGTAATCTGGGCACCTGGCACAAGGGAAGTGACCAATGGATGGATAATGAAAGAATGGAAAGGAAAGAGAGAGGAGGGGTGGGAGGGAAAGGAAAGAGAGAATCTGAACGAGTGGCAGCCGATTCAATGACCCGACTACACACAGTGGCCCCCAACTGGGCTGTTCTAGGTAAGATATCCGATGACAAAGTTGGGGAGAAGGACACCAGGGTTAGGATCACAACCACCCAAGTTCTCACCTGGCCATCAGCTCACTGGACGGTGCCGACAAATCACTCTGAGCCTCAGTTTGGGGCTCACATAAAATGGGGACCACAGGATCTCCACCCTCCCTGCCCCAGGCACAAGGCTTAAGCAGAGTAGTAGAGAGAAAATCTGGACCTTTCCATTTGCCCCGTTCCTTCCACATCCCAATGTCAGCTTTTCTCGGACTCAGTGACAGGATCGTGTCAGTCCACCTCTCAGGTTTCCACTCCCCCATCCTAAATGGGGAGGGCTCTGTGGTCCAGGAAGCTGAGATGGTACTAAAATCCAGCACCTCGTACTGCTATCTCAGTACTAGGACACAGTACCACATCCAGGCAGCCCAAGTGGCTGGGGCTGACATCCAGATCCCTCCACAAGGCTGGTGGGGTGTGTGCTGCTTTCTGAGGAGGGGGCTCCCCATTGCCAAAAAGCCAGCTGGGCCACTGGCTGTCAGCGGGGAGGGGAGGGGCTGCGAGGAAGAGAGGTGGCAGGCCACAGGACTCGTGCTGGTACCGGTGTGACCCCAAGGCCCAACTCCAGGGCAGTTTTCTGGTTTCGATCTCCCTCTGCACAACCTACGTTCCTGGGCCCACAGAGCCAGGGACTCCCAGCCAGTGGGAATCCAAGATGGTGGCAGAGATCAGGTAGCTTTCCCCTCTGTACCAAGAGCAGGCCTCCCTGGAAGCCTGGAAATGGAAGGACAGGGGAGAGGGCAAAGAGGAAAGAGCCTGTCGGGCCCACGATTAAAAAAAGAAAAAAGAACAACCCTTACCAGACCAGGGGGCATCTTAAGCTCAAAAGCCACCAGCATCGAGGTGGTGGGACCCACGGGCTCTGCCTCCTAGGCCTGACCCCAGCCGCGCTGGACACTTCCTTCAACAACTTCCAACAGAGAAACTGCTGGAGGGAAAAAAAAAAAGTGGCTACCTGCCAGTGGGCGCTGAGCTCATATCCCCAGCTGCAGCCAGAACCCGAAGCCATGATTTAACCTGGGGCACAGCAGGAGCTGAAAACTGTCACAGTGCCCCAGGGAGGCGAGGACCCTGCCTCTAGACTCCCCCTCGCCCTCCTTTTCAACCCCCAGTCCTTCGGCTGCCCCCAGGCCGGGCCCTGCCTCCACAGGCCCTGCCTCCACAGGCCCCTGCTCCTCACCCAACCCCAGGGTGAACCTGCCTTCTCACTGGTAGGAGTTTTATTTTCCTTAAAACCACTCCAGTATTCATTCCTCCTCCCTCACGCTCTGACACACACATTTCAATCATCCCCTGGTAAGCCCAGCCCCTGCGCTCAACACCCAGAGTTCCCTGAACCCCCCCAGGTTCCCAGGCAGCCTCCTCTCCCGCGCTTCCTGGGAGGGCAGCTCTGTCTTTCTCAAACTCGGGGTCTTTGCAGAGACGGTTCCCTCAGCTGGGTGCTCTTCCCTTCCCTTCCTGGCTCTCAGGGACATCTTTCCTGGCTGCCCAGGGTGAGTCTGCCCATCATGGTACCTGGTGCCAGCCTGGAGTTATGGGGCCCGGGAGAGCACTGGGGCACCCCAGGCGTGGGCTCAGGGCCCCCCACCTGTAGACTAGTCCTCACTGCCCAGTGTGGCAACAAGCCAGATGCCTACTTAAGTTAAAATCCATCACAATATAATAAAACGCAAACCTCAGGTTCCCTGTCGCACCGTGCACCTTTCAAGGGTCCCCCGCACACTGGAAAGGGCCACGCACAGCCTCCGTGGCACTGTGGGGAGTTCTGCTGGACAGCAGTCCCCCTTGGGTAACAGGAACCCAACGCCCACACTCTCGGTCTCCAGGCCACAGATGAAGGAAGAGAGGAGGAGCCGGAGGTCATACGCATCAGAATCACCACAGCAGGCTCTGAGCCAGAGGGGACAGGTCCCACTCAGGTGGGGACCGAGGGAAACGAGTGCCACCATCACTCCCGTGACCACATCCCCACACGCTGCCTCCCTTTGTCCGCAGAAAAGGCACATTTCCAGGAAAGCCACCACCAACAACTGTCCCACTTGGGGACAAAAGCTGCGGGGCTGTTTAGCTAACCCCACAGGGACAGGGACACGCCAGGAAGGCCTCACTGGGAAGAAACAGGGGAACCCGAGTGGCTTCACCTGTGTGGGATTCACATGTGTCTTCCCAAGGGAAAAATCAGATGTGGTCACAAAACCAGGAAGAGTCGAGAACAACAGAGAACCAAGGGGCCATCTCCAGAGGCCTCAGGAGCAGCCGGGGGCAAATCACCCCGTGGTGTGGAAGGCAGTGACAGATGGGCAAAGGGAAATGGCCAGACTTCCCGGGTCTGGGAGGCAGACGGCCAGGTTGGGAGAGAGACCTCATTTTGAGCCTGGCTTCCCCAGCCTTCACCCCACCGTGACTGCAGTTCATTCTGGTCATTTCTTTACCTTGCAAATATTTGCCAATGGCCTTCCATGCCTGGTGCCATGCTGCTAGGCACACAGCCTCCTCAGGGACAGGCCCCTGCCTATGTGAGCAGGTGGGCACCACCCAGTCACTCACAAGATAGTGGGTTTTGTTAAGTTTAGGTTTTGGGATGGTACCAGGCCTCAAACCCAGGGTCTTGGCCATGCCAAGCAAGTGCTCTATCTCTGAATCACCCTCTAGCTCTCCACAGGATATCTTGAAGAAGTCTCTTACTATTCTCCTGTTAAGGAAAAACAAAAGTGAATTTTTTTGTTTTGTTTTGGGTACAAGGGATACAACCCAGGGTCACTTAACCACTGAGCCACATGCCGAGGACTTTTTATTTTGGGACAGGGTCTTGCTAAGATTCTGAGGGCCTTGCTCTACGGCTAAGACCAACCTCGTGAACTTGCAATCCTCCTGCCTCAGCCTCCTGAGTCACTGGGATTACAGACATGTACCACCGTGCCCAGCTGAAGCTGAGTTTTTATAGACTCATACAAAGATAAGACTAAGATGAAAACCCTGCAAAATGATATATATATGGAATGACCCTGTTTTAGCCAACAAAAACCAGGAAGGGAACAAATGGGTACTGTCAGTTCAAATGACCAACAAGCATGAAGGGGTCTGGCAGAGGAGGTTCCCTGTGCGCAGGGGAGCAGGGAGCGCCTCTGCTTGCTGACTTAACACCCCTGTACTCACTGGGTGTGGAAAACAGTTGAAAACACCATCTCTCAGTGTCTGTGGGTATCTGTTTGCTTCCTGATCATTTCTTGCGTGGGCTAAAAAAGAAAAGCTGGCTGAAAACACATCAGGAGGATTTGCTCAAAATCAGTGAGAGAAAAGCCTGATTTGGGGGCACTGGGGACTGGGAGTGGGGGACCTCATTCTGTCTGTGGGGCAGAGCTCCCTGCTCCGTCCACAGGGTGCATGGTTTATGCAGGATCCCAGTGGGACAGCAGGTTGCTACCTGGGCCCTTCTGAAGGAGAGTGGAGGATGATTTATGGGAGAATAGACACACGAGGCAGAGCCGCCATTTGGAGGGTTTGGGAAAAATGCCAACCTCCGTGGCCTCCCCAAACTACCTCATATGGGTAAACAGAGGTCCTGAGGGATGAAGTAACTTGCCCAAGAGCTCACAGGATATATAAGGCAGAGGGGCCACTCTAGATTCCCACAGACTCTCGGGTTCTGCCTGCACTCCGTGCCTGGTCATCCACAGGCACAGATGGACAGGGCCATCCCAGCTCCACTGGACAACAGCTCCAGGAGGTGGTGGCAGGCACCTTTAGTCTACCTGCAGCACTTCCCGGGGGGATCTACCGTGGCCATGCTACAAACTGTAGCCAGGGGTATGCATTTCTTGCCTAGAAAGGGAGGAATAGACACCATACCTCCTGGCTTCCATTATCCCCCAGATTCTCTCCTGATCCTGGAGAAGATTTTGCTCCAAATCCTGCTCCTGCACGCGCGCACACACACACACACACACACACACACACACACACACCTACCTACCTACCTCTTCAGAGAGCTGAGCTCTGAAGTATGAACTGCTTTGGAGAAGCCTGTCCTCAGGCCAAACTTCAGGGTCAGGCAGAGAGAGCCAGATTAGAAGAATCCTCCAGGCTAGACCAGCTGCCCCACAGAGACCCAGGAGACCTATCTCTTCCCAGACTAGGTTTCTGGAGAGCTTGGTGGGTATTAGGTCCTTTCTGAAGCTTTCCCTAAGGGGAAGCCCCTTCCATGGCAGACCCAGACACCAGGGTTGGACATCGGCAGGACCTTGGCATCCCCCCGCCCCCAGGGGAGCTGAGCTGTCCTGCTGGCCCTTTGGGGACTCTCCGGCTTTCTAAGCAGTAGGTGGGATAAGGAATTAGGGCAGGCAGGCCAGGGAGACACTGCCACTTATTCTTCAGCCTCCAAGGCTCTGGGGCAGTTGGACACAGTAGAGAACACGCCATCCACGAGGGCCGAGCATCAGGGAGGGGTTCCTGAGGCAGGGCAGGCAGGCTGGAATCAGGGCCGAGCACCACAGTAACCATTGGACACACCCAGGGTCCCTGGTCTCTCCTCTGCCTCTCTGATTGATTCTGTGTACATGGCCCCTACACAATTTTACAATTTTTTTCTTTTTTCTCTTTTGGTACTAGGGATTGAAGCCAGGGTCACTCTACCCACTGAGCTACATTCCCAGCCCTGTTTTTGTGTTTTATTTTGAGGCAGGGTCTTGCTATTGCCAAGGCTGACCTCAAACTTTCAATCCTCCTGCCTCAGCCTCCTGAAGTCCCTGGGGTTAGAGGCATGCACCAGCACATCCCTTTGGGCCTATAAGTTTCTTAGGGAGCATATGGGGACAGGGTAGGTCCTACCTATTTCCTAACCAAAAACAAGTGGGAAAAAGGTCTTCATGCAGCTTACTGTCCAGGCCAGGTACAGATGGCATGAGAGTCTCTCTCCATACTACCAGCCTTAAAAGGCTGAGCAGAAGATTGCTTTGACTGTCTTAGAGTATTGTAAAGGACTCTGGAAACATTTATTAAAACTCAGCTTGGCAATTTCACTTCCAGGGTTTTCTTCCAACAGGTGCACAAAGATGTTCTTAGTAACAGAGTTTGTGATCATAGAACATATAGACCATTAAGGGGAAGAAGCAGGTTTCAGAACCACACATCTGGTCCCATCCTACGTGGGCAAAATGGACCATACACAGAGGAAAGTGAGGCCAGAAAATATTCAGAAAGATGAGCAAACTCCTGGGAACAGGGAGGAGGGACTTCCTTATCTCCTTCTTGGCTTTACTTTCCCCCCATGATACACACATACCTTCTGATAATTTTAGAAGAGATGGTTCCTTTGGCAAGATGCAAAATATCTGGTGCAATGGCTGCCCAACAAGGTGAATGTACTTAATGCTACTGCACCGTGACCTCAAAAACGATGAAGATGGTAAATTTTGCTATTTGTGTTTTACCATAATTTTAAGAAATAATAATAATGGCAAAAGCACAACAATGGCTCCTATAGGGTTCTTTGGAGAAATAGGTGGTTCCAGGAGCTGGAAAATAGGAGATGAGGCTATAGCGTGTGGTCATATCAGAAAGTGAAGAAATGCCCCCAAACCAAAACAGAATGAAGGGGGACCAAGCCAGAGGACCCAGGAACCAACCTGAAAGAGCTCTCAATGGCCACAACTGGAACAATCTGAGCAGCACAATAAATCATGTAACACTGAATAACAACCCAAATCACAAAAGCTTGTTTGGGGAAAGACGGATTAAAAACACAGTGGATGGGCACTTGTAGCTTTTCAAACCCAAGCAAGGGCACACCTGTAGTCCCAGCTACTAAGAAGACTGGGGTAGAAGGATTGCTTGAACCCAGGAATGGGAGACCAGCCTGGGCAACATAGTGACCCTGTCTCAAAAAGAAAGCCCAGGTAAAAATCTGCTGGGCCCACCGTCTGCAGACACCTCAGGCAAGTTTTATAGCCCAGCCCAGCTTCCTCCTGCTGTCCTTGGTACCAGCAGGGGAACAGACACTGGGCACAGCTCCAGTACTGCACCTGTGGGTAAGCAAGCAATGAATCAGGGGTGGCTCCTGCGTTTGTAGCTTTAGCAACTGGGTGGGTGATGATACCATGTACTGACATGGGGAGAGAGCATGAAAAGACAGCATGCACCTGGGTATGTCAGGGACAGAACAAGAGCCTGCTGGAGACATGTTCATTCCTGAGCTGCCTTATGATCTTTAAGTAGACAGGTTACCGGGCAGGAGGAGGTGCTCCTGCTGTATCTCCCAGGCCCTCCATTCCCACAGAGCTCTCTGACCAAGGAATAGCCTGGTTCCCAGCTTCCACCCGGCTTTTGAGCTCCATGGCCTGCCTGACCCCAAGATCCAAATGAGCTGCCAGGAAACTCATCGACCACCCAACTCCGGCCGCATCGTGCATGACTTTGTGATTCAAACATCGCTTGGCCCAGAATCTGCTACACCCAGGGCCTGGAATGAAAAGACCCCAGTCCTGACTGCCACCACAGAGCTCTCCAGGGCAAAGAAGTCCCGGCAGCCAGCCTCCATCATCCCGGAAACACCGCACCCCTCTCTCAAGGACTGGCATGAAGGAGCTGAGTCTCCTACACCCCGCAGATCATTGGAGATTACGCAATCCCATGGGGGTGAGATCATCTGCAAAGATGGCTCTGGACAAGAGAGGAGGTGAAAAGGCCCAGTGTGGAGTCCAGCATGTTGGGTTTGAACCTCAGGTCGGTCCCTGATATGAGCTCTGTGACTGTCACTGGACACCTGCCCCCAGCACTGATGTGAATGTGAGGAGAGGCGCTTCCTGTCTGAGATTTCAAGGAGGGAGGAGGCATGGTGTGTTGGGCTGGGGGACAGGAGGAGCCCTTGGGTTCTTCAAAGTCTCCAAGACCATGACTTTGAACCTGTGACTCTCATGACAGGTTCTTCCTGTGTGGCAGAGAACTATTGGGCAAGAAGATGGGTAGGGAGGTGGATGGAGATGTAGCTCATTACCAAACTGTGTGTGAGTGTGTGTGTGTGTGCGCGCGCGTGCGCACGCGCACGCATTTGTGCACACAACTGTTGGCTGGTGGCGAAAGCTCAGGGAACCTCTGTCCCACAGAGCAGTTTCCTTTGACCTTCACATCAGCCCCACCCTTTCTGCCTGTGTTTAAAGAACTGGCCCACGCCACAGTCGTGAGGGCTGCTGGGGCCTAGGAGAGTTCAGGGGTATGTCAGTGCAGAAGTCTCCTGTGGGACCCCCACTCCGCCCCCACCCCATGACAGAAACCTCTTATGTTGGTGTCATTTCCCATGCAAGAATCTCTCCTGGGGAAAATTCCTAAGAATTCGAATAGCCTTGAAAACAAAATTAGCCACTATTCTATCTAACAGCCAGCAGCTGGAATTAACCCATATCATATGCACTCAATAAAACATTAACAAATAAATGATAAATGTAAGTTGGGAGCAGGGGCATGTGCCTGTAGTCCCAGCTACTTGGGACTGAGGCTGGAGACTGAGGCAGGAGAAATCATCTGAGCCCAGGAATTCAAGGCCAGTCTGAGCAACACTGCAAGACCCTGTCTTGTAATTAATTAATTACTTATTTTTCTCTGAGTGGTGGGAACAGAAGAAGTGACTATGTCCCCTTCTCTTTCTGTTTTTCAAAGTATCCATATATAATGAATTTGTGTTATTTTTTCATACAACAGCTAGAGTCCAACTTTTCTTGTTCTTTTTCTTTTTTCCTCTCCCAAATACTGGGATTTGAGTCCAGGGGTGTTCCACCACTGAACTATACCCCCAGCTCTTTTCAAAACTTTTTTTTTTTTTTTTTGAGACAGCTCAGTTGTTGAGGTTTGGACTCAAATTTGCAATCCTCCTGCCTCAGCCTCCTGAGTCTCTGGGATTATAGGAGTGTGCCACCACTCCCAGCACGAATAGATCATTTTAATTTTAAGTATGAAAATAGTGCATTCACAAGACCTGAGTGGGGACAATATTTCTGCCAAGCCCTGATTTTCTTATGCTCCATAAGCACTGCTACCCCTGATACCTGGCACTGCACACTCTCCGTGTGTAGTAGTTGATCAGTAGGTTGGTGGGTTGCAATGAGAAGACAAAATAAAGGGAGGAAGACAACATGGCATAGCAGAAGAGTAGACTGAGACTTATTTCTAAACTCCAAAGCTACCACTTACCAGCTGTGTGATTTTAAACAAGTTGCTTAATAATTCTGTGCTTTCATCTCCTCAAGAACAAAATAGCAAAAATGTTAATAACTTCTCTATAGGTTTTTGTGAGAAGTGATACTACATTTTTAAATACTATGTAGCATCTGCTTCACAGCCAAAGCTTGCAAAAAAACTGGCTATTGTTACTGTGATAAGCAAATGCATGACCAGCACAGTCAGGCTACCTTATTTATAAGGCTGTAGCCCCCAGGACACTTATTGGAACCACACTGACACTAGGGCCCAGCCAGCTGCTGCTGTCACCCCCTCCTGCCATCCCGTCCCCAAGATCAGAGAGCATCTTCCCTTGGTCCTAGCCTGGGTGAAGCTCGCCCAGGGTTTGTGCGCGGCATCTTCTTTTGACCCCTCACCCCCGCCCCCTGAGCCGTGTACCTGCGCCACCTCGGGCCTCACGTTGAAGGTATCCAGCCAGTCGCTGAAGCGCGGGTAGCTGTTGAGCTCCGGGGTCCTGTCGCTGGGGGGCACGCTCAGCTTGCACTGCCGCTGCTTGCAGATGTAGCGCACCAGCTTCGCCTGCGGGGAGTCCAGGAGAGGGAGGTCATGTCCATGGGTGGCAGGAGCACCAGGCAGCCCCAAGTGAGCACGGCCCAGGGCAGGCCTGACCTGGTCCCTTTTGTGGCCACTCACACAGCAAATGGGAAGAAGGGCCCAGGGGAGCAGGCAAGGAGCCCAGGAGCCACCCACCACCCGCTGCTGCACCCGAGGATGGCCAGTGCAGCCCTGCCCTCCGGCCCCTGCTCCCTGGGGAGGAAAAGAGCAAGAAGGGTCAGAACAGAACCTGGTTAGACGGACGCAGGCCCTCTGCCTCATGGGGCAGCGGAGCTGGAAACGGACACCGTGGGAGACGTGGGGGCTCAGGGAGGACGGGCCACCTTCTAACCAGGACACTCAGCCTAGCTTCAGGCTGCCAGGGTTGGCATGCAGGGCTCAGTCACACGCAGGTGCTGTGGCTTTGGACAAGTTACTTAACCCCGGGAAAGCCTCCATTTCCTCCTCCAGAAAATGGGATAATAACAGAAGCTCCCTCTCAGTGAAGTTAAGAGGAGACACAGCACCTAGCACATACCCCGCGCATGTGACCACCCAAAGTTCTGGCTGTGACCGCTGGTGAGAGTCCCGGACCCGGGTCCCTAAGTATGCATTCGGGGATTCACACCCGAAAAGTTCACAAATTCCAGACAGTGGACAGACTGAGGCCAAATGACAAGCAATGGCTCCAACAGGTGCCCCATGCTGGATGGAGGGAGGTGGTGGCAAGACACACAGGAGGGGACACCTGGGACTGGCTGTACAGACGGGATTGTTCCAGCAGGAGGTCAGCCAGGCGACTCGGCAGGCTGAAGTGAGCTCACCACCCAAAGAGAACCAGGGAGCCGCCTGGCTTGACCAAGATGAAGTGACCCAGAGAGCAGTAAGAGCTTCATGAGGTGGTAACAAGACTCTAGTGGCCTGACTTCCAAGCTTCCCCCAAAGGTAAGTGCCACCTTCAAAGTCTGGCACAGGAACCTGCCCCTTGGAGACATTCCCAGGTCCCACTGCCCTGGACAGCAGGCTGCTGTCTGGCTAACTCATCCCTTCTCCTTTCATGTGTAAACTTCTCAGTATACTTCTCTAAAGAACAAGGACTCTTGTTAATGCACATGCTAAAAAAAAATCATCATTTTAAGCCAGTGCAGTGGCGCATACCTGTAATCCTAACAGCTCAGGAGGCTGAGGCAGGAGGATCCTGAGTTCAAAGGCAGCCTCAGCAATGGGGAGGCCCTAAGTAACTCAATGAGACCCTGTCTCTAAATACAATACAAAAAAAGGGCTGGGATATGGCTCAGTGGTTAAGCGCCCCTGGGCTCAATCCCTGATACAGAAAAAAAAAATAATAATAATTTTATATTTCAAATATCTAAAAAGGCTCCCAATTCCCAATAAGGACAGAAGTTTACCATCAATCATTTTGGGACCACGAACACCTTTAGTGGTCTGGGGAGGCCCTTATCTCTAAGAACAAGGCTTGTTCCCCCGCCCACTTTATAGTACTAGGGATTGAACCCAGGAGGGCTCTACCACTGAGCTATATCCTCAGACCTTTTAATTTTTATTTTGAGAAAGGCCTTGCTAAGTTGCTGAGGTTCTCCTCAAATTTAAGATCCTATGGCCTCAGCCTCCTGGCTCACTGGGAAAATGTGTGTACCGCAGCACCCAGCAGAACAATACTTGTTAAATGCATACAACAAAAATCAGTTATATTTAAATTTATTTTTTCAAGATACTACTTAATATTGTGATGGAGTAATAAAAGCTTCCTGGTTTTTTTGTTTATTTTGTTTGTGGTGGGGATTGAACCCAGGGCCTTGTGCATGCGAGGCAAGCACTCCACCAACTGAGCTATAGCCCCAGCTTTAAAAGCTTATTTATTAAAAGTCTTAAATAATATCTAACAGTGAGTCTTATAGTTGCAACAAAATTTGGGGCCAGATAGCTTTTTTCACAACTGTAACGAGGTATGAAAATATCTGGGACCCCTCCTGGTGGCCGAGTCCAGGTATCTGCTGACTGTACCTTGTCACCTACAACCTGATTAGATGACAGACTAAACTTCAAATAAGGTGAAGGGAAATAAAGGTGCAGTTTTATTTCTGATCCATCTTCATGGACCCCCCCCTAATTTCTACCCACAGACCCCAGACGGAGAACCCCCATGGTTAAAGAGATGTGTGAAATGAGACATACAATGACAATAAAAACCAGCCACCATGTCACCCTTTCTGGAATTTCCCCCAGACTCCAGTTTGGTCCTACCTCCAATTTAACAACCCTGATTGAGCCCTCCTGGGGTCACTGGCTGCAAACCCTGTAAATCCTGCTCCGTTTAGGGTGCCAGAAGGGTCAGGAGCACGTGGGAGCCACTGCTAGAGAGGGGACACTCTGCTGTATGGTTCTGATGGGTGGCAAGGGCACCAACACAGAGGCAAGGCCAGGGCATGCCTGCGGCTGGAGCCAGTGCCGCCCAGGACAGACATCGCTAATCCAACACTGCACAGGCTTCCAATGTGACCAGACATTGCTAATCCAACATTCTGTGCTGAGGCTCACAGCTATCAGTAGCCACATGGGAAGTCCATTTGCTAGTCTATAAGGAAACCTGAGCCTCTGGGAACATTCTTCAGGATAAACATAATTGTCCAAATGTCACTTTTATCCGGAAAGTCTAAGTAGGGGGTCTCACATCTGTCTTTCAGGTTCCTACCCATCCTTCCCAGTATAACCAGAGGCAAATTCCAAAATTGGGGCCCGGCCTCCCCTACCAGGATCATCTCCATTCCACCCCACCCCTGTCTCTGCCCCACCTCCAGGCACACACCCACCTACCAGCTGTTCCTCAAATACTTGCCTAGTTTCCTACCCTGGGGCCTCTGCTCAAAATGTCCTTTCTGTCCAGGGGACCCTCCCTTCACCAAACACTTTCCAGGCCCAGTCAGGATTAGAATTTCGTTCCCCTCTTGGCATCAGTCGCCCAGACAGTGGTGGGCCTCACAGCTCTCAGTGGGTTCCCCCCACAGACCTGAGCTCCCAGGCACGAGACCACACACACTTCTGAGCTGAGCAGAGCCAGGTTCAGATCTGTCGTTTACAGGTTGTGCAACCTCAAGAAAGTTAATTCGCTCCTCTGAGTCTTGGTTCACTCCTCTGCAAGACAGGAATGACTCGCTCATACTGAACTCTAGGATGGAAACCCCCAGATGACAAGGTCAGGTCCCCCATCATCCATCAGAGGAGGAACTGTGTCCTCCCCTTGCATCTCTGTCCTCACGTGCCTGTCACTACATCTGCAGTGACACGTGATCACGACACGTGTTCATAAACGGCAGAGGAAGGAGACATGCTTTGTCCCCGTGTTTCCCACAGCCAGTCTGTCCCTCTGCTCCCGATGGCTCTGAAGCCACAACTGCAAATTCAAAACCAGTCATTTCCACATTAACTGAAAAGGCTGGGCTCCTGGCGTGATCCATCTGTCACCAGTATGGGGGTTCTCAGGCCACCCCTCTGGGAGGGATTGATAACATATCTGTTCTGCACAAGACTTTGGCGTTGGCTGGCCAATACACACAACAGCCAGTTTAGCTTGGCCAGTATGAGGTCTTCTCCAGTTCAGGCCCTTCCAACCTACCCATCATCCCTTGCAGTTTCAAGACACTCATCCCCCTGCCAGACAGGCTCTTCCCAGGGGTCCCTTGGCCTCCAACTCAGCTGAGACACCCCTTCCTCCAGGAAGCTTCCACAGCCCCCAGGCACCAGCCTAGATTATGAATGTCAGTTCTAATTTTTTTTTTAACCTGTCTGCTTCCTTCTTTGAGTTGAAATCCTGGAGAGACCAGAGGCCCCAATCTGAATTCCAGGTCACCACCAGATCCCCCAAGAAGCAGCACAGTGCCTGGCACACTGTTTGCTATTTTAGACCCTTGGTTGAATGAGATGACGGGGTGAACACGCAATGCAGGCTGGAGCTTAGACAGGTTCCAGGTTTATCAAAATGCCATCGGGAAAACAAATGCCCAGTGGGAAAATGATGAATCAGGAGCGTGAGCATCTCAAACACCACAACAAGTTCCCCAGAAAAGGAATGAGAGGTTGATTTGTTTGATGTTTTGTTCTGCAGGGTGGGAGATTTGAACCCAGAGCCTCACATGTGTTAGGCAAGTGCTGTCCCACTGAGCTACATCTCCAACACCCCCTTTTTACATTTTATTTTGAAACAGCATCTTGCTAAGTTGTCCAGGGGGGCTCAAACTTGTGAGTGTCCTCAGTCTCCCAGGTTGCTGGGACTGCAGGTGTGCACACTGCCCCCAGCTTGTCCCTTTTTTTTTTTTTTTCTTAAAGACTTTTAGAGATCCCTGCTAAAGAGCCCAAGGAAGGCCCAAAGGCAGGTCTGTGCAGAGCACGAGCTGACTCCTCACTGCACCCAGACAATGCACACACCCGGCCAGCCACGCCGAGGAACCGGGAAGACACCAGTGCACGGTGGCCCTTTTGCTAGTGGGTCTCAAGTCCTGGCAGCGGCTGCCACCTGCAGACCTGGGTTCTGCTGAGGAGCACAGCTCCCCCTGACTCCCAAAGGATGGATCCCTGGCGCACAGAGGCTCCCCATCACAGCGAAATAGAACTGTTCTTTACTCTGCAGAAAGCCCTGGTGTTCACAGATGGACCAAAGGTTACTTTCCCAGACAAAAGGCAGAGGGGCCAGCCAGGCCAGCCCAGGGGCCCACCAGGAGAGCTTCCATCTGCAGCATCATCCTCTCTGAACCACAAAAACTGCAAAATATCAATTTTCCCCAATAGAAAAGCACCTTTGGTTCCAGCGATGGGACCTGCAGCCAGGGAGTCGGGAGGACTCTGGCTGCAGAAGGGGGCCTGGGCTCAAGCAGTCTCCCGGCCCCAGTATGCCTTGTCTTGGGAGCGTGTATCCATCCCTCCCTCGCCACTCAGCCCGCCTCCAGGGAAAACCGAAGAGCCCATGAGCAGGCAGCAGGTACCGCCCAATCCACCGTGCACAGAAAGTAGCCTGACTGCGATACCCACGCTCCGGTCCAGCTTTGACATTTAGCTGAACTTCAGTCTCACCTATAAAGAGAGTGTCAATTTATAGAGAGTGGGGCCAAGTGAGCTGCCACTTACATAAGTGCTCGGCACAAGCAAGAAAAATAAAGGTCCCCCACGTCACCGTTGGTTACTTCAGTCACACCCAGGAGGCAGCACAGCTCCGGGAGGAAAACCTCTAGCTCAAAGCCCCTCGCCACTGCACAGGCAAGAGATGTTAACCTGTCGGCCTCAGTTTTTCCATCTGTAAAATAGGGCTGATCTACTTAAAAGCTGCTGTGACCGCTCACCGGAGAGAATATGGATGTAAAATATTCAGCACAACGCCTGGATTGAGGGAGACGCCTGCTTGGTGGTGGCTGTAGAGGGTGGTGTCCTCATCAAGTTGTCCTTAGGTCCTCTCTTATGACCTCCTAGCCAGGATCAAGCCCATATCTAAGACGCTAAGAATGCTGAAAGCTAGTGGTGGCCTCGGGGATGATGCAGGTGGAACTCGGGGATCAGGCACATTCATTTGAAAAGCAGGACCTGGGCTGGTCCAGTTAGCTCCAGGGGCCCTCGAGGCCCTGGCCTCTGCCCTCAGCACCAGGGGGCGTGACCTTTTGTGGCATGTCATCAGCTTTGGGAATGCTGTTCGCCCAGAAGAGCACCTGCACCCCTAACCTGGCCTCCTCACCCACCTCGAATGTCACCTGCCACTCCAGCGGCTCCAAGCATGATCTGATCACCAGCCTCCCCAATGACGGCTGCCAAGAGCCTCACTTCAGTGACGGCGAGACCTGGGATCACCCCTGAAGAGCGTGGGCCTAGCAGAGCGGATGCGGTGCAGAGGGGACACCAGCCAGGCCTCACCCAAGCACACGCCAGCGAGCGAGAGAAACTTCCACAGGGAAAAGAAGCCGCTCCTGGAACTGCCAGCGTCCCCCGAGACATGGAGGCCTGACCCACCTGCTCCCTCCAAGCTGATCTGGGAGGCCAGCTCCTTGAGGCCACAGAACCACCCCTGTCTTGGAGGCTGCCAGAGAGAGCTGGAGCCACAGCAGTGGCCACCCTGCCTCCCAAAGAGAGGCCATGCTGGCTGGGAGAGGGTTCCCAGCAGAAGGCTCTTGCAGGTTTCCACGGGGTGGATGGCTGGCTGGGGACCAGCCCTTGTCACAGACTGGACGAGGGGATCAGTGGTAACAGGCGAGCATGCCACCCCTGAGCACGGTGTGCCCACGCCTCCTGCTGCACCTGCCACGCCATTAGTTCACTGCTACACTCCCCCAAAAGGAGGCAGCGGGTCGGCTGCCAGGCAGACCTCTGCTCCACCCTGGGCACCATCAGTTACCAGCTGTGTGGGAGAGACTAGTTTAATTTTCAGTTGTAGTTGAAAACAATACCTTTACTTATTTATTCTCACGTGGTGCTGAGGATCGAACCCAGGGCCTCGAACGTGCTGGGTAAGCGCTCTACCGCTGAGCCCCAGCCCCAGCCCCAGAGACTAGTTTAATTTATCTCAGTCTCCTCATCTGTGAAGTGGACCACCGAATTCCCTGCAGACTCCAGTCTGCGAGTGCTTGGTTCAGCGACCAGAGCACACAAAGTGCCCCCGAAACAGGACCCCGTGAGCACCACCCTGCTCAGCCCACCTGCTCCTCAGTGAACAGAAGCCTCCAGACCTTTGGTGGGGTCACCGGGTCACACCCTGCCCAGGCTTTCTTGCACCTCTGCAGAAAACACCTCTTTCCTGACAACACACTTTACAAACTGAGTCAAACTCCACCCTGAAATTGCAGGGTCTGGTTCAGGGAAGTCCCTTCTGTGAGTGACAACTCACAAATCCATAATATGGGCTTGTAACCTTAATGCTGCCTTGGACGTAGGCTGCTACAGAACCCGCTCAGTGGCCCAAGTCTCTGTGTCTCTAAAGCAGGGCAGGAGATTGATCTGTGGCGACAGATGTGACAGATGTTGAAACAGACAAATGAATCCCAGGCACAGGCTGAGACGGAGGCCAGATTCCCATGTACAGCGGCAGACTCCCTCAATTATGGAAATCACGTCGATACTCAATTGTCAATCAGGTAGAGTTAATAAGCTCCATCAGCCAGATGCAGTGGTGCATGCCTGTAATCCCAGAGGCCCTGGAGGCTGAGGCAGGAGGATCACAAGTTGAAGGCCAGCCTCAGCATCTTAGCGAGGCCCTAAGCAACTCGGCAAGACCCTGTCTCAAAATAAAATATTAAAAAGGGCTCAGTGGTTAAGCACCCTTGGGTTCAAGGCACGAAAAACAAATAAACAAACAAATAAATAAATCTCCATCTGTACAGTCCCGCAGCGCTTCTCTCTATAAATCCTCAATGATAACTCCAGGAGGTAGGAATGAGAGCAGGTGTCTGACAGCACATGGTGACATCCTACTCTTCAGAAACCTCAGAGCTGGCGATATCCCTGACAACTGTCATTCCCTTCACAAAATACAGTCCTGTGTAACTGAAAACATTATAGACTCTTCCTGGCTTTTGTCAAGATCTATGGACTCAAGGTTGAGAGCAAAACAGGGGGACACTGGGTGCTAGGCAGCCATCGGGGCTAAGAAGGCCTGCCCACCCTGCAGGTGGTGATGCACACCATTCTGAGTGCCATCTCGGCACCATGACACGCTGCTTATTATTTATTAGTCACTGAGAAATAGTGAAACCACGGGTTAAAGCCCCCCAGACACACGGGTGTGTTTTACTATGTCCATCTTACAAATGAGGACACGGAGGCACCAAGAGCTTTATGACTTTTTTTTGAGTCTCATGGCTAAAGAAGGGATTGAATTTAAATGCTCCTGTCTCTATGTGCCACACCATCTCCCAAAATAATGACCCCCGCTACTTACAGCCCTTGGCTCGTCCACACTGCTCTGAAGGGGACAAGCAGGAAGGCGGAAGGGGGGGGACCTTCCTCTCTTGCAACCCCAAGCCCCAAATCCAGCAATACCCAGACTGTTCCAGTCGGCAAACCCTGGGATAAAAGCTGCAGGCTTCCCCACGCCCTCCTGGGTCTAGTCACACAACAAGGTGACGGCCACTGCCCCTGACCTGTAAGGACCTACCTTTGGGCTACACCTGAGCCTTGGACTCCAAATGAACACTAAATCCATGAAAACCATCACCCGTCTGCCTGGTCCTGTGGCCACCCGTTTCAAGACCCCAGTCGGCTTTGCAGAGTGAGGTGCAGCCCTGGTGGCCAGCCTGCTCAGGCACCCCTTTCTTCTCGGTCTGCTCAAGTGCTCCAGCAGGCAGGGACAGCTACTGGGCCAGTTCCAGCTCACCAGCACCCACAGGACCCTGCCTCCTTCCTCTCAGGCAAGTGGACACCCCCATGGTCCTTGGGAGTGCCAAGTCCCCATCTGTAGCATCCCAAACCTCTGGCAGTCCCCAAAGCTCTCAGGACTTCCTCCAGCCGTCCCTGCAGGGTCCCTGATGCTGCGGCCCCTGTCCTTCCCCTTCCCCGCTGCCCTGCCCAGGTTGATGTTCCCTTCCGTCCTCCATCTCCTCCCCAAAGCTGGAGGGTGCTCCTGGGGACTGCCTGCCAGCCTAGCCAGCTAAGCAGTCTGGCCTGGACGCCACGGCCAACTTGTTGCAAAATGATGTCTGAGAACGTAAGGAGGCCCTGGGGGTCACCGGGCCGCTGACGGCTCCACGCGCACGCGCGGACTGACCACGTGCTTACACTCAGAGGGCACCAGAGGCCGCCCTGGGCTCTGTGCGCACCCCTTGAGGGTCCCCAGAGGGGCTGACGCTCGCAAGCTCAGGGGCAGAATGAGGGAGCACCCTGGAAAGTGGGGCGATGAGGGGAGAAAAGAGGAGCAACCTCGGTCCCTATACCGAGCCTTTCGCAACAGCCACCCGCCGGCTGCTCTCCCCGGGAAGCTGCCAGACGTGTGCATTTCTGCAGAGGCAGCCTCCCTGCCAAGCCTCCCACCAGCAATCCTCCTTGACGTCAAACTGGGAGTCGGGGAACTTCAAACACAAACAAACAAGTCTGCCCCAGACCACAAGCGGAGACGTTCCCAAGGAGGCCGGGGTGAGAGCAGTCGCAGCTGGGACCCTGGGACTGGGGCTCCCCGCCCTGCCCCGGGCTCCCCAGGGCTGAACTCCAGACCTGAAGACAAGCTGCAGATACGAGCCTCGGCCCAAGGCTGGGACAAAGCCAGGTCACTCTTTGGCCTTTGTGGATGGGTGTGAGTGCATGCCAGGGCCAGGGGGTGGGCACGCAGGGACCTTGTCCTGAAGCACTGATAAGTCAGCTAGCTCCTCTGCGCCAGGAGCACCCTCATAGTCAGGGAAAGGAGGCCCAGTGGGATAGAAGCACTCACCAAGTTTCCTAGGAAACCTGGGACAGGAGCGGGGCAGGGGGGAGGCCAAGGATAAGACTTTCCTTGGAGACACCTGCTGCTCCGTCTCATGCTGACGGAGTCTGTGAGTCACAACAGGACTCTAAGAAGGAAGTCACCTGGCCAGGTGATTACAGGTGGCACACACCTGTAATCCCAGCGACTCTGCAGGGTGAGGCAGAAGGATCACAAGTTCAAGGCCAGCCTCAGCAACTTAGCCAAGCTTGTCTCAAAAATAAATTAAAAAATTTTAAAGAGCCGGGGAGTAAGGCTCAGTAGAACGTTCCTGAGTTCAATCCTCAGTACACACACACACACACACACACACACACACACACAGCATTTGCCTGACCTAAATGTCCTAAGACAGCATCTACCTGAAAAGCCAACAGCAAAACAAATAAAAAACTGCTCTTAGACCAGTGCAGTGACACACACCTGTAATCCCAGCAGCTCAGGAGGCTGAGGCAGGAGGATGGCGAGTTCAAAGCAGCCTCAGCAAAGTGAGGTGCTAAGCAACTCAGTGAGACCCTGCCTCTAAATAAAGTACAAAATAGGGCTTGGCGGGGGGGCTGTGGTTGGGTGCCCCTGAATTCAATCCCTGGTACTGCCTCCGCCCATGAAAATGCTCTTCAGAAAGCAACACTGACCTTCAAAAGTCCTTGAAATAATCTGCCTTGGGTCTTTCAAAGTTTGCTTCCTGCCTCAATTCAATAGGATGAGCCCTGCACCTGCTCTGTGTTTTTAGTGCCAGCAGTCCTTGAGGACCAGGGGGACAAAGTGGGCTAAGTCAACAGTGGGAAAACAAGACACCCACTCTCCCCCCAACTCCCCTGGGCTGAAGTGACTGCACAATATGAGGGAAGAAGCACGTCCATCCTTCATCCAGTCACTCAACAGCCAGCAAGTATCCTCCCCAGTGGTGGTCCCATCACATGGTCTACAGCTTGAGGGACTCACGGGTGGGGGCCATGGTGTGTCCACAGAGGCACCAGGCTGAGGGATGTGGGAGGCCACGCAGCGGTCGGAGGGGTACGCCCACCCTCTGCACATCCATGACTCAGCGGCCTCAGGGTCCAGTGCTTCTGCTGGGAAACCAAAGGGACAGTGGCCCAGGTGTCAGGGCTCATAACCAGATCCCTCATCCACAGAGCCTGGGTGTCCATTCAGAGGCTCCACGTGGCCGTCTGAAGTTCAGCAGGCCCACAGGACACAGCCACAGAGCTGGTCTACTCTTGAGCTCCTCAGTCACAACAGATGATCCTGGAGAATTCCTGACCCTCCACAGTAGAAGGGACCCGGTGTGAAGTACCAAGCAGAGACGCAGAAAAAGGCAGAGGCCACACCTAATGGCAAAAATGGAGCCTGCCCCGACCTGTCTCAAGTCTCCCTTCCAGAGAGGGACGAGGGAAAGCAAGGTACTTCAAACTCTGACCAATCAGCAGCACCTGCCACAAGTAGGTGAGGAGGAGATCGTGCAGGATGCTGGACAGAGAAATGGACTTCCTTGCAGGGCATGTGACTATTTGCTTAGCAACTGAGGTCATCACAGAAAAGGATGTGCAGGGGGACAGGAGTCAAGGGCAGGTGAGTGCCTGACACTAATGCCAAGGCAAGTCTCCTGAGTGATAATGGGTGCCCCCTAGGCATGGCTCATTATCTACCTAGTATCCACTTCACTCCTGGCTGCTTCCCGGCTCACAGAGCCAACCTGTGTCTGGGGCAGCACCATGGCCGGGGGTGAACTGGTCTGAGTCCGTGGTTCTCAGCCAGTTCCTACACTGTAGGCCCGACAGCCCCAGCCTCAGAGATTCCAATACAGTTGATCTGGGTGGTTTCCCAGCAGGGCTGTCATGATGACCCAGTCGCCACTTCCAATCTCCCTACATGTGACAGCTCTGGCTATGTTTGCTGGGGAACTGCAGAGAAGACGTGGCACAATCTCTGAGGCGGCCCACCACCACCCGCTCCCTTCGAAGACGGACAGCGGCAGCAGCTGTCTTGCAACCATTAGAACAGCCAAGAGAATCAGAGAATCATGGCTGCCAACAGCACTCCTGCTGAATCAGTGCAGGCATGCCACCAACTCCAAACTTCTTATTTGTAGGAGAAACATAATGGCCTGTTTAAGTTACATTTCTATAATTTGCAACAAAAGTAGTCCTTTCTAACCTTTATTAAGGCCATTCTATTCCAAACCTCCTTCTAAGACTAATGTTTCTTGTTGGCTTCCAGAAAATCTACAAGAGGATAAAGAGGGTCTCCTTTCATTTGGGTGGGGGGAGGGGCACATGCTATCCAAAAGTATTCTTCCAAAAGTTCTTCAAAATTCCAAGGAGCAGTTAATTTTTTATCAAGTTCAATTTATCAGTCTTTTTGTTGGTTTTTACTTTGTGCTTTTTATCTCCTAAGAAATCTTCACCAGGCCCATATCCACAAAGATAGTTCTCCTAGAAGTTTCACAGTGTGATCTTTTTTGTCTAAATCTAAGATCCGCCTTTGAGTTAATTCTTTTTATTCCAGTTCTAATTTTACCACAACTGGTTTTTTTTAATTTTTTTAATTGACATTCCACTGTGCTGGGCTGCGGTATGCATTCCATACGTATTATCTAATAACCACATTAATCCTCTGACAGGTACTATTACTAATCTCATTTTACAGATGAGGAAACAGGCTAAGAGCATTACAAATACTCAAAAAAAAAAAAAAAAGGCCCCTCATGTACTACAATCCATTTAGAGCACCTTCATGTCTATTACCCAGGACCTGGAGCAGAGGACATTGGCTTGACTAAAGAGGGGACTGATGTTTTAACCAGCCTGATGCGATTCCTGCTCCTTGGGAACACCCCTCCCTCCAGCACCCCTGCTCTGAGACAGTGGGTGACTCGATTTCCAGCAGTGCACATGGCCGGGGTGGGATGAAGCAAGACACTCAGGGTCTTGCACACGCTACAGAAAAAGGATGGGGGAAGAGCCCCTGCTCTTGGCAATGGGTGTGAAGAATTGTCCTTCCCCATCAGGAGGCTGCAGGATCGTCTGAGGCTGTGACGTAAGCGTAGACCATCTTGGTGGAGTAAGGATGGCCCTCGAGTATTTCATAATCTATTAGTCTATCTCCTCTCCCTGGAAATCTTAGTTGGTCTGGAGCTGTTTGGTCCACCAGGGTCCAGAGTCTTCCGGAACCCAGGCCATAAGGAGCTTGCGTGCAGAGGTGGGGCACCCCAGCTGAGCCCAGCCTGCCAGATGCCCCATCAAGGCATCAGGTGTACAAGTGGGGCTTCCTCCGACCTGCCAGACCAGGAGAAGTGACACTACCTGGAGGGCACCACCTCAGTGCCACGCAGGTCTCTGTCCTCGCCGATCCCCGGGAGACTGCCCAGAGCAGAAGGCTGGAGTGGGTGGAACCCCAAGAAGGCCTCAGAGAAAAGGTGATCCCTAAAATGAGTTCAAAGGGTCATGGTGGGGTGGGGGAGGGGCACACACAGGTGGGGGGGTGGGGGACCACAGTCCAGGAAGGAACTTTCTTTTTAAGGGTGTAGTGTGTAGAGGGGAGGGAGAGGGGGCCAAGAGCAAAGTGGGCCCAGGACCAGCTCATGCAGGTCCTGGAAAGCTCTGGGTAGTTCCTGGCATCTGCACTCCGTTGTCTCCCAGATGTGGGGAGGAAGTGCGGGAAGAAACGTGATCAGATTCGCATATCTGAACCATCATCATTCTGGAAACCGTGTGGAGGACAGATGGAAGTGGGCGTGGAGAATCGAGAGACAGGAAGATCAATTAAGAAGCCACCGCGATTCAGCAAATGATGAGAACAAAAAGTAATTTAGCGAGTGGCGGTGTGGGTGGAAAGGAAGGGGCAGATTCAAGAGATGTTTTATTAGCATTTTTACTATGAAGACAAGACTTCCCTTCTTGCTTGTCCAGGGAATTTCTGGCATACCAGTCCCCTGGAATGCAGGAAGCCGAAGCGCTGAGTTTCTCCAGCCAATGAGCCAACCATGCATAGCCCCGCTTGTTGCTTGATTTACTAGAACTTGGCGCTTTGTGGGAGAGGAGGCCTTTGGCGGCAGGCCTGGCCTGGCGTGGCACAGCCTAGGGGCAGCAAACTGCCCAGGTGGTCTTCCTCCACAGCTGAGCAGTGCACCTGCTCCCCTCCCAGGCAGAGGGGACCTTGAACTTCTAAAGAGCAAAAGACACTGCTCCATCAGGGCCGCCTTCCATTCTCCCCTGTAGCCCCAGAGCAGGATCAGACAGGGACGGGACACAGCTGCACCTGCCAGAGTGGTCTCACTCCTCAGGGCCTTCTCCAGGCTGGAGCTGACCAGGCCTCCCCAACCTATAAGAGAGGGAGACAGACTCAGAGACCCTGACCCATCCATCTCCCTCATCTCAATTGGAGAGATCACAGGGATCAGAGTCAGACAGACCCAAGGTCAAATCTCACTCTCAACTGTCATATGCACAGGGGGGCAAATGACCAAATGTCTCTGAGCCGCATTCAGACAATGAGGGGGAAAGATTGGCCTCAAAACATCACAGAGCAGACAAAATGATACAGTGCAGGTCGGGTGGCCAGCAAATATTTGTTTGCAATTTCCTTCACTGCAGCCTTAATCATGGGGAAGGTCATGCCTTTGCCTGTGGACGGGGAGACCAGGTGAGCAGGGGAGACTTCAAAGGGTTGAATGAAGGTCTTTGTCAACGGATGGATCTGCTGGTGTGTCGGCAGGCTCCCCACAGGACAGGCAGAACACCCCACCATGGAAACAAACACCCTGCACACGAGGGCTGACGGCACCCTGTTTGCAATCCACAGTGCACCTGAGGCCTAAGGAGCCCCTCTGACACCAAACACCCTTACTGCATTTCAAATATGACCAAAGTGACCCACCAGTCACGGGACTGTCCATTCTTGCAGCTTTAGGAGCATTTTAGAGAGACATCTCATCTGATCCTCATCCCAAATATGATTAGAACATTTTATTTATTTATTTTTGGTACTGGGGACTGAACCCAGGGGTGCTTTACCAGTAAGCCACATCCTCAGCCCTTTTTATTGTTTGAGACAGGGCCTCACTAAGTTGCTGAGGCTGGCGTCAAGCTTGTGATCTTCCTGCCACAGCCTCCTAAGTTGCTGGGGTTACAGGCGTGTGCCACTGTGCCGGGCCATCACCATTTTATACAGATGAGAGACCAAGGCTCAGAGGTGGCACAGCCAAAGCCACACAATACGGAACCAGTGTCACATCCACCACACACTCCTCCCCCAAAGGAAAGCATGATTTTTATTTTTTAAAAAATATTTTTAGTTGTCAATGGGCCCAATACCTTTCGTCATTTATTTATTTTTATGTGGTGCTGAGGATTGAACCCAGGGCCTTACACATGCGAGCCTCAGATCTACCGCTTGAGCCCCAGCCCCAGCCCCAAGGAAAGCAGGATTTCAAGTCCACAGTTGAACACTGAGTCCCATGCAGGGAAGAAAGGCAGGGTCTCTTGACAGGGACATCTCTTTGCCTCTCTTTGGAAGGAGTCTGCGAAGGCCATTCAACTAGCCATGGCCTCCTCTATTATAAAACCTTCCAAGCTCTCTCCTTGTGAGACCATTTTATCTGGGCAGCAAAGCATGTGGGGTTTAGATTTTTGTAGAAAAGACCTAAACCCCAGGAATGGAACTGCAGCAAAACCAAGCCAGCCCCAGGCCTGGGAGAGGAAAGAACCCCAGGCACCCTCTCCAGCAAGCAGCAGCCCAAGGCCGACAGCACCACTTCCCGGAGCACCTCACACCCGGGCCATTAGCTGTCACTGCCTCCTGTCACCAACGCGATCACCAGGGGGAATGAGAAAGTGTTCTGATAACACAATGTCACTGCTGGGCAATTCCAGGAGCACCAGCCAGAAGCCTGTGAGGGATGGACAGTCAGGGGCTCGGTCAGAAATCCAGCAGACCCAGGGCACTTCCCAACTCTGCCACTAACAAGCTGCCTCGACTTGGCGTGAGCTACTCCACCCCTCTATGCCTGGGTTTCCTCATCTGTAAAACAGGGGAAGCAGGAGACGTAAAGTGCTTATTAGCACTAGGCGTGGGAGACTGTTAGCACTGGGAGCCACCTCTGCCAGGACAATTCCCACCTCTAGGTATCTTTGAAGGCAGCTGGAATCTGACTGATTTTTAAGATCTTAAACATGCTCCTGGGTGAGCACACTGACATGGCAAATTCCAAGCTACCCTCACACATTCCTGACGGGGCAAAGGCAGATGAGGCCGGGTGTGGCTGGAATGTGCTCACCCCAGGGTGGCTTTCCTGAAACTCCCTTGATTCTCAAGAGGCCAAGAGCAGGTCAACAGCCACGCCAGACCAAAGCCCCGAGAGTGACCTGTGCAGACGAGCGAGCGAGGCAAACCAGGACAGCTACCGAGGCACACAGCCCAAGGAAGCCAGGCCAGGAGGGCCCAGCCCATGGGTGGAAACAGGAGCTGTTCACGGGACCTTGGGCGGAGGTGACACAGCTCAATAAGACACACACACACACACACACACACACACACACACACACACACACACACGCACACGTGCACACACCTGCTAGCCAGGACAAGTTCCAGCCGGACACAGAAGGAATCCATTTCAAAATAAAGACAGGGCAGGATAGGAAAGGTAGCAGAATACAACAATTACTAATTGGGCATTATGTAAAATTGTGGATGTGTAACCGACATGATTCTGCAATCTGCATTTGGGGTAAAACTGGGAGTTCATAACCCACTTCAATCTAATGTATGAAATATGATATGTCATGAGCTTTGTAATGTTGTGAACAACCAATAAAAAAAAATAAAAAATAAAAAATAAAAAAATAAAGACAGGGCAGGCAGCAGGCTGCCAACCTCCCAGAAATCAGATCATCACCTTCACACGGATAAAGCGCTCATCATGTGCCGGGCTCTGCTTTAAATGCCTTCCACCAACTCGCATGACTCTCCGAGCAAACCCCTGGGACGCGCCCAAACCTTGGTTTGCCCCTCTATGAAATCCCCATTTCATAGAGGGGCAACCCAAGGACAAGAAAGTCAAGTCACGCAGCTAGTAAGATCCACACTCTTAACCACAAGCCGTATCACCTCCCTGAGTGACTGGGATGTGCGGGCACCTTCGGTGCACCAGGCCATTGCTGGCATCTTGGTACGAGTCCTCTCACTGACAAAGGAGGACCCGGAGGTCAGGGAACCAACCCAACACGGCCCCACCGGTCAGCACCAGAGCCAGCTCACATTAGCAGATGCGCATGCTCCATGCTGCCCCTCCTGGCTCAGGCGCTGAGCTGGACCTAACAGGAGGTCCCCGGCCACAGCCTGTGCTCCAGAGGCACTGGGACTCATCATGGACACAGCACAAAGACCTTGTCCCCTAACCCAGCCAGAACCTTCCAGAAGGCCCAGAGGCCCCAGCAGTACCTGGGAGAGAATCCAGCAGCAGTCATCTCCTCAGGGGGCCTGCAGGTCACATCCTACTCCTTCCTACTGGACGGCAGAAAGAACCAGAACAAGGATCTGGACACACACACACACACACACACACAATTTTGCATAAGAGCTGATTTTGCTCACACACAGACCTCCAGGCAAGCAAGCAGCCCACACCCAGGCCACACTCCTGCCAGTAGACAGCGCACACCTCATGTTCCCACGGCCCGTTCCCAAGTGACCCGGATCTCATACTCGAGTTAACCCTCCAGGTGCAGGAGACCTACCTAACCTACTGGAGGAACCCCAAAGGGCTCTGCATCTCCTATCCTGTCTGTTTTCTGTGTGGTCCCAGATGTGGCTCCTTTAGGGGAACTCTTAATAAGACACATACACACACACACACACACACACACACACATGCACATGTGCACACACCTGCTAGCCCGGACAAGTTCCAGCCGGACATAGAAGGAACCCATTTCAAAATAAAGACAGGGCTTAATGCCATCTGTCTGTGCAGCCCTCGTGGAGGACCGTGACCACCAGCAGGGACTCCTGGCAGGACTGGACCCATCTGAGATACCAGGAATATCTTAAACCCCCAAATCCTAGAAATGTGCTAAGATGAGAAAGGGCCTTCAAGGTCATCTCACACAAATGTGTAAATAATCAATGGGGAGAAGGAGGGCCAGGGACCAGCAGCCACTTGGTCACATCATGCAGCATCAGAAGGCGGTGCCGGGGACCCTCTGCAGGCTCCCCCTGGGTGCAGGGCAGAGGCCCGGGTCCTCCTGCTGGGTGAACAGCCCGCCAACTGCCTGTTTCCATTCAGCGAACCAAGGACTGTTTTAAGAAGGTGTGAAAGCAAACTCACTCCATCCAGAGAGCTCAGTCATTGCTACCCCACGGAGGGAGGAGAGCCAGACACAGGGGCAGATGTGAACCTGGGCGATGCCCCACTGCAGTCCAAGCCCCACGATGCAGGCAGGCTGCTGCTGGAGGAGGCGGGCTCTGGAGGTCAGCAGCCTGTGGAGCGCAGTGCCCCGCCAGCAAGCTCAGGGCAGCTCCGTCTCAGCAGCGCCCACAGAGGGTGGCCCCATCCCCATAGATGCGCCCACACAACCAAGGGAGCAGAGTTCCCCTGAAGGAGCCACATCTGGGACCACACAGAAGACAGACCCTGGTGTTCACCATGGATCCCTGCAGGGACCCGGAGCATGTGACCAGGGCCACCTATCTCCCTTGGCTTGCTGTAGCTTCGCCATGGAGGCGAAGGGGGCCCAGGGCCTGACTCCGCCAAGCATGAGTCTGCACTCCTGTGTGCGGCCTCCTTGAGGCTCAAGAACTTGACTTTTCCTCCCGAAAAAGGAAGCCATTTCTCAATGTATTGCTACATGCAGATACTGAGAAAGGAACCCAGAGGCCAAGGGGGCGCTGGCCCCAGGGAGGGGAGGGGAGGGGAGGGCGGGCATGGGCCACACAAGCAAGCTGTGCGGGAACCTGTCCATGCAGGGGCTGCTCACAAGAGCCACCCAGGGAAAAGAATGACCCATGGACCAAGAATGACAGGAGGCACCGCGAAGTGGGTCATGGTAAAACCACTTAATAAAATACAATAAAACCACCGAACAAGTTTACAAAAACACAGGAAGTTTTTTGTGTGTGTGTCACTCTGTTGAGTGACAAGAGGCGGGACAGGGAGCTGCCTGACACATGGCCACATCTACGTAGGAAAGACTCTTAACAATCTCTGCCTGGAAAACGCATCTGAATGAAAACCCTGGATAAATGCCAACCCTGGCCGGATGTGGGGGCGCATGCCTGGAATCCCAGCAGCTCAGGAGGCGGAGGCAGGAGGACCACGAGTTCAAAGCCAGCCTCAGCAAAAGTGAGGCCCTAAGCAACTCAGCGAGACCCTGTCTCTAAGTAAAATATAAAATAGGGCTGGGGATGTGGCTCAGGGGTTGAGTGCCCCTGGGTTCAATTCCTGCTACCAAAAAAAGAAAAGAAAGAAAAAGAAGAGCATACTACAGGGATACTGCCACATCGATGTTCATAGCAGCACAATTCACAATAGCTAGACTGTGGAACCAACCCAGATGCCCCTCAATAGATGAATGGATAAAAAAAATGTGGCATTTATACACCATGGAGTATTACGCAGCACTAAAAAATGACAAAATCATGGAATTTGCAGGGAAATGGATGGCACTAGAGCAGATTATGTTTAGTGAAGCTAGCCAATCCCTAAAAAACAAATACCAAATGTCTTTTTTGATATAATGAGAGCAACTAAGAACAGAGCAGGGAGGAAGAGCAGGAAGAAAAGATTAACATTAAACAGAGACATGAGGTGGGAGAGAAAGGGAGAGAAAAAGGAAATTGCATGGAAATGGAAGGAGACCCTCATTGTTATACAAAATTACATATAAGAGGTTGTGAGGGGAAAGGGAAAATAAACAAGGAGAGAAATGAATTACAGTAGATGGGGTAGAGAGAGAAGATGGGAGGGGAGGGGAGGGGGGATAGTAGAGGATAGGAAAGGTAGCAGAATACAACAGTCACTAATAGGGCATTATGTAAAAACGTGGATGTGTAACCGATGTGATTCTGCAATCTGTATTTGGGGTATAAATGGGAGTTCATAACCCACTTGAATCTAATGTATGAAATATGATATGTCAAGAGCTTTGTGATGTTTTGAACAACTAATAAAAAAAAAAAAGAAAGAAAAAGAAGAAATGCTAGCCCTGACGTGGAAAGGTTACAGGTAATCATTTTCTTTCTTCTACTTTTCTGTTTTCTGAGTGTTCTGTAATTACCATGCACTGGTTTTACGGGACTATTACTGGTAATAATACATTTTAAATTGTCAAAAGACGTGGCGGATTCTTTTCCAGCGGGGCAGAAGATTCTGCATGGCCAGTCATCCTCATCTGGCTTGGAGAGGAGTTGAGCTCGGCCCCATGTCCCGCCTTGCCACCAGGGGTGACTTCCAGGTCCCTCACCTGCCCTGCTGGGTCTGGAGGTTCCCAGGAAGAGAAGACCTGGACGATGTGGCATTAGACTCGTTTTGCTGAAACGTGTGGGGCTTTTTTTCATTTACTTATTTTTGAAAAGAACAGCACGTGTTTGTCTGTCCTTCCATTCAAGAGTCTGGAATCCCTATTGGTGACCCGGCCAAATAATTCAGAAATAGGTAAGATCCGCTTGCCACCCTAAAAACCCTGGATTCTAGTAGGGACCAAAGGTTATCAAGGGACGATGCAAGAGGGTATTTGGCAAAGGTCTTACAATACACAATGCTGGGAGAATTAAAGAGTGAAAACCAAAACAAGTTTGTGGAAAAGTCGGGCTTTGCAGTAAGCCCTGGAGAACTAGCAGGAGTCCAGAAAGAGGTCAGGAAAACAGGCCAAGAAAATGGCCATGCTCATTTCAAAAGAAAAGCACAGGCAGGCGCAGCGGTGCACACCTGTAATCCCAGCAACTTGGGAGGCCCAGACAGGAGGATCGCAAGTCTGAGGCCAGCCTCAGCAATTTCTCGAGGCCCTAAGAAACTTAGCGAGCCCCTGCCTCAACATACAAAATAAAAAAGGTTGGGGATGTGGTTCAGTGTTAAGTGTCCCTGGGTTCAAACCAAAAAAAGAAAATTATAATACAAGTGATCCAACCAAACCTTCCCATTTCACTGATAAGCAAGGAAATACCAAGTGCAAACACCCAGGCAGAGGTTTCTGGTGACATGAGCAGTGACTTCCCATGGTTTTCTGGGTCTAGATGGGTGGCCATGGGAGCCCTGAGGGCCACCGCCTCCCAGGAGGGTAGCAGAGAAACTGGATCCTGCAGCAGAGCTCTATAAGGTGACATGCGGCCTCTGACCCTCAAAGAGTCCCCTTCTAGGAATTTATTCTAAAGAAACAGCCCGAGCAGGGGCCATGCACGGAAGGACAGCCTAAAATAGGCACCGAGGGGGAAGTAGGGGAGCCGCTGATGGGCAGAAAGCTGTGAGGCAACTAAAAAAAAAATACAAAACCCCTGTTTTAAAAGAACCATGACATGACACTATCTGCAGCCAGTTGACAGCTCCAGATAAGAAAAGGACAGCAACAGCCCACACCAGGTACCTTTCTACTTTGACCTTAGAGCATCTTCTTCTTTGGGAGGGGGGCGGGGAAGGTCAACATATATTTTACAGCAAAATAAACATATCAAAATGCAAACACTGGAAGCAGAGAATTTTTATTTGATGTTTTTACTTTTTTTGTATTTTCTAGAAAGAACAGATGCCGCTTTTATCATCATACAGCGCTGCTATTTGGACTGAAAGAAGACCAAGTGGGGGAATCCTGCTGGGTGAAGAAGCAGCCATCCTGGCCTGGTGGCTTGGTGGGTTGGTGGGTTGGTGGGTTGGTTGATTTTTTTGGTACCAGGGATTAAACCCAGGAGTGCTTAACCACTGAGCCACATCCCAGCCCTTTTATTTATTTATTTATTTTTATTTTGAGACAGGGTCTCACTAAGTTGGGTTAGGGCCTTCGCTAAGTTGCTGAGGCTGGCCTGGAACTTGTGATCCTCCTGCCTCGGCCTCCGGAGTCACTGGGATTACAGGCTGAGGCAGGAGGATTGCGAGTTCAAAGCCGGTCTCTGCAAAAGCGAGGTGCTAGGCAACTCAGCGAGACCCTGTCTCTAAATAGAATACAAAATAGAGCTGGGGATGTGGCTCAGTAGTTGAGTGCCCCTGAGTTCAATCCCCCCCCAAAAAAGAAAATCAGACATCACATGGTGCATCCTGAGTTCAGAAAAATTACTATGAAATCCCCAAATCAAAGGAACATTGGAAACAATACCTCTTCTAAACAGGGGACAACCGGGATAAAGCCTTTGATAGAAGCCCAAGACATGAGCTTCTTCTACCATCTGATTTGGGGCTAAAAAGAATGGATGAGCTAGTAGCTGCGGCGTGGATCTGGATGGCAGGGGGATGCGGCCTGGCCCTCCGTGAAGCAGAGCTTCATCTCCCTGGAGCCCACCCTGGGGCTGACCCTGGGGAGAAGACTTAGGTAAACATGGGCACAGCAAGCTTCCCTGGCCTCCCCAACCACTGCATCCAGCAATGCCAAGGTCGGCTGTCCCCAGAGTAAGCAGCAGCACCCTGGCAAAGCGGAAGGCTTAGAAAGAATGCTCTGCAAGGAAATGCAAGCTCAGCAACCAAACTGTAAGCCGTCAAGGGCCACACCCCCCTGCTAAATGTCAGGCGCAGGCAAACCAGGAAACCCAGGAGGCTCAGCAAACCCCACTTCTAAACATAACCGCGGTGGCTAATCCTTACCATGGTTCTTACCACCGGGCCGGGCACCGCTCCAAGCACTTCACTTACAGTAACTTGTGTATCCTCCCAACAGAGGAAGAAACCCATGCACAGAGATTAAGTCACTTGCCCCAGGTCAGAGCCAGAACCAGCCCATCCAGTGTCTTCATGAAGAAGGGAAGAGGACATCCCTCCCTCTGCCCAGATCACAAGGCACATGTGCCTGGTGATAGGAGTGGTCTGCGGTTCAGCACTCCCTCACCCCTGGTACAGTGCACAATCTGCCTGACCGTATACTGCTCAGTCGTGCCAGAGGCTGGTAAAAGGCAGAGCTGGTGCCTGAATCCACCCAGCCCCCCTGCCTCCCGAGTAACAAGTGGGTAGCAGTTAATAGTAAATGAGCAGCCAGAAAAATCCATGCAAGCCATGAGGCCCAGAAGCACTGATTTGGCTGATTGAGTGCTGGTTCTCTGTGCCAGAAACCCTCAGTTGTTGGGAGGGGTGGGAAAATGCTCTGACCTTGACCACTTCACGGGCCACCGGCTCTTTGGTTGTTCAGCATTTCTAGTGGAAATAGTTCTAAAAATGGGCACCACCCTTCTCCACTTTTTAGGACACAGGACGCCAAATACTACGGACCCTCCTTGAACTCACCTCACCATCCAGGCCCTGTAGCCCCTTCCCTTTTCTTGACCTCCGCCTGCTGCCTCCTGTCCCCATAACTTGTTTTCTCTGCTCCTGTCCTTGCCTGGAGGAAGCAGAAGGCTGTAGGTGGCTGGCCTTCGGCGCCTGGGCTTAGCAGCTCTGCACACTCCAACCTAATCCTGCTCTTCCCAGTGCAGGGCCAGGGCCCTGGTCTGGGACAGGAGCTCCACAAGCCCCCATCAGAGACAGTGGAGTCCACTGATCCCCCCCCAGTGCCGCCCCTCCCCTCCTCACCTCCCCTGTTGCCACCAGCCTCCTAAAGGGCCTGGGAGAGACACCAGCTGTCCTCCGCCTCCAGCCTGCCCCCAGTCTCCCTGGTCTGAAGAAACACTCTCCTTCAGCTTCCAGCCTCTCCCCTTCCCCTCCACCCAAGGCCCGTCACTGCCTAGGTGTGCAGACCCCCTCCATCTGGGTGTCCCACTCCCCTGAAGCTCCTCCTGCAGAAGCCCCAGGGTCTGTTCCCACTCCTGCCCCAACCCTGCCTGGCCTCGAGGGACAGTTGGCACAGGAGGCTCCTCCTCCCGCAGGCATGCCCACCCTGGTTCTCAGCCCCGTCGCCCTGGGCAGCTCAGCAGCCTCCTCCCCAGGACTCTGACCACCACCCACATGCCCACGCCTCCTGAGTCAGAACTCCAAGCCCAGCCCTCTCCAGTCCCACAGGGACCTCCAGCCTTGGTGGCTCAGAGGCACCTCAGACTCAACAGGCCCCAGCCACACGCCTTCGCTCTTATCTCCCATCATCTAGTTTCCTCCTAATTCCCATTCGCCTTTCTTCCTCACAGAATGCCAACGTGCGTGCGTGCGGCTGGCCCACTGCCATCGTCCCTTGCAGCTCCTAGCTATGTGACTCACATCTGCCCAACGCCATGTCAATAAAACTGTCATGTGGTGATTTCAAGTAAATATTTAAAAGATAGATCCTTCTCTAGCCCTTCATCATCCTGCTGCCTAGAAAGATGATATGAGAGCTGGTGTTCCAGCAGCCATTTTGGAACATAAGGACCAGGAATGGCAGAGGGGTGAGCTGGAAGGAATCACACTTCCTGATGGATTTTGTGGACCTAACACCCAACTTATCCTTCCCACCTCCAGGTGTCTCTAATGTGTGAGAAAAATAAACTAACTTGTTTGTGCTGCTGTTACCTGAATCCCATTTTCACTAATATAGCATCCAAATGGGTGTCTTCTTGAATTCCTTGTCTGGGTCAATAATAACATCAATATTCCCTTTCTGGAATCTCACGGCTATTTGCTAATGGGACTCCAAGCAACTTGATGTTTGGAACATGACTCTCATTTTTTAAAAAAAAAAAAAAAAAAGAAAGAAAAGAAAATATTTCCAACCTGCAAATATATCCTTCCTATCTGGGATTTTATTTATTTTTTATTTATTTATTTTAGCTACACAGTTTGTTTTCTCTTACAGAAATTAAATCATCATTGCATTTATTCTGACTTGAATTTAAATCATTATTGCATATATTCTGAATGAATATTTCTACCAATCTTTCTCTTGGAGGTAGCCAGGCTAATTCATGCAAGAAATAGGTGGCTGCTAAACTACCCGCTGTAACTCCACCATCACGCGCAGATGCATTTCCCTGCCCGCAGGCATTCAGGCTGCTTCTGGTTTTTCATAATCATGGAAAATGCTAAAGTGACCGCTGCTTGAGCATTTCCTTGGACCTTTGGGCACGGGCACCCTTAGCTTCCTCGGCTACCCTGAGGACTCCCCCTGGCATCGGGAACCCCAGGGCCTCCTGCAGGCCCCAGTGAGAGAGGAGCCTTCCCAGGTCACATTGTGGACAGCGGCGTCCTGGGCGCTATGGAAACGGGCTCTCGCGCAGCATTCTGGGAGAAAAAAAAAATGCATCCACCATGCCTCCAATTAATTCATGGCCAGCCTGTTTCCTAAGCCCTCCCCAAATGCCAACCTGCAGACAGGTGGAAGGTGTGCGGGCCTCTTTCTTGCAAAGCCTGTCCCCTTCCTCAGGGCTCACAGGTGGCTGCAGACCCAGCTCATCTGGAAGAGTATCTCCTAATAAAGGAAAGTCCCAGGCAGAGAGAGAGGAGCCAACTTGTTTATTTCCAAACAAGCCAGATTCCAGCTGTGATAGGAATACTGGATCAGCTCGCTGCAAAACCCAGCTGCTGGGCGGCAGGACGGGGTGGGGGTGGGGGGCTGGAGCTGTTTATTTTTAGGAAGCAGGTCTTCACACTCACAGCCCTGTCCTGTCCTGTTTGTGCAACTCGCCTGGCCGAGCACGTATTTTTCATCTGAACGTGCTTCAAATGCAGAGCACAGCTGCCTTCACCCGCTTAGCCAGGGGCTCAGGAGACAGACTCTCCACCCTGCCCAACTGCTCACAGCTTGGATCCACCCTTTCACTCCACTGACTGGACACCTGCTCTGTCCAGGCACCGTGCAGGAGGACAACAGCCATAAGGTGGAAGCTGCCCTCTGCAACAAAGAGAACAGATACTTGCGATGCTCTGTGAGAAGATGCAGTGGAAAATAACAAGCAAGTCAGAGGGGAGGTCAGAGGATGAAAGACTGAATTTTACCTAAGCTCTGTCTCCCTACTGGTGGGGGTGACAAATGACACTTTCTCCTTTTGATGGTCCTGGAGATTGAACCCAGGGCATTCTACCACTGAGCTACAATCCTAGCCCCAGGATTTTGCTATGTTGCTGAGACTGCCTCAAACTTGCAATCCTCCTGCCTCAGCCTCCCAAGTTTTGGGGATTATAGGCATGTGCCACCGAGCCCCACTTGTTGATCTTTTTAAGAACCACTATTTTGAACAATGTTCGGGTGCAGGGGCTGTGAATCTCATCTTACAGACTGACCCAGAACTTGCCCGAGGAAGGGGCAGACCAGAGACTACCAGCCCATAACCACTTATTCTCTTTTCCCAGGGATGCAAGGGCTTAAGGAAGACTCCAGTCAAGAAGACAGGCAAATGGGAATCCTACTCTGGAAGTTCACGGGGTCCACCTGCCCACAGCCAATCAAGGGGGCAGGGGTAACTCACTGGATTTGCTCATTAGAAACTGGGTACTCACAGGGCACAGGCTGGGTCCCCTCCCAGCCACCAGACAGGGCAGCAGGAACTGGAGGGAGCAGGGCCCTGAGAAACTTGGTCACTTGTTTGAACAAAGAGGCAGGCAGAAGAACAAAGCTCTACTGTGATGCCCTGAGGTGGGTGCACAGTGGAGGGAGGAAGCCAGCAGGGACAGGAGACTTTGGGGCCAGTGGCATTATTAGCATTTTACTTATTTATTTATTTTCATTTTATCTAACAAACACCCTAGCGCCCACAGCCCTTCCTGTGCGTTCTAAGCCCTTTGGAAATAATAGATTCAAAGCCTGAGCTGGACTTTCCTCTGGTCCTTGACTTTGGGTCCCTCTCAGCTGCAGCCACCCCCACCCAGGTTTAGTGTTCAAGGGATCCTAAAGCTTACTACAGCTCCTTGCTTTCTGTTTGATTTTAACCATGGAAAACCCCTAGCCCCCTACACACACACACACACACACACACACACACACACACACACACACACGGGCTGGGGGTGTAGCTCAGTGCCAGATTGCTCACCTAGCATGCCGGAGGCCTGGGTTCCATTCCCAGCACTTGAAAAAACAAAAATTCTCCTACAACCCGGCACTACTTAATGTTCACAAGCAGGGTCTACGGGTGACATCTGAGGCCAGATTGTGTGGGGACATTTAGGGAGAAGCCGAAGCCCTGCAACTCTGCAGAGGGGCAGACTAACTGACCCTCACCATGGTCCCTTGTTCTTGGCATCAAACCCTTTGTGGGCAGGTCCAAGAGGAAATGTGCGGACACCACAGGCTCACCAAACACTTCGGGTAGAAGGAGACTCAGATTCCTCGGCTGTAAAATGGGTATGTGGAGAAGGGCTGTTGAACTCAGCGACCTTACAAGGGCTTTCTGTCTGCCTGCCTCTGGAAGTCAGAGAGGTGTGGCTGATCCTGCCCCAGTGCTGCACCCGGGCCCATAGCACAGGCCTGGACCTGCATCTGGAGAATGGGAACCCAAGGCCAGGGGAAGGGCAGTGGTTCCTGGATTCCTGCTCTCTGGGAATGCTAAGGGGTGGTGCCATCCAGGTGACTTACAGTTGTGATAAAACAAAACCTCCTCTCTACAGGAGAACCACAGCCAGAGCTGACTACTGCAAGCTGCTAGTTGGGGGAGACTCTGGTCAGCATAAACCTCACCACCACTATCAGCAGCAGCAGCAGCAGTAGCAGTAGCAGTAGCAGCAGTAGCAGCTTGCAAGACCCAGAAGTGACCCTGCAGCTCAGTGAGTGAGCAAAAGGACCAGGGCTTGAGGGTCAAGCAAGCCATTGCTACTTCTAGACCACATGACCCTGGACAAATCATACCACATCTGAGCCCTGACTGCCTCACGCTATCGGACTACGTTCATAGGCTACAGATCATGTGTCCTACCACAGAACCCAGCCTGGGTTGGGTTCAGTTCCCTTAAAGGACTCTCTCCCTTTTTTCCACTGCAGTAGACAATTGGATGTAGAACTTTCCCAGCATAATGTAGACAGGAGCTTTTTATTGGTACCAGGGATTGAATCCAGGGCACTGAACCCCTGAGCCTCATCCCCACCCCTTTTATGTTTTTTGTTTGTTTGTTTGTTTTTTGAGACAGGGTCTTGCTGTGTTGCTTAGGGTCTCACCAAGTTGCTGAAGCTGGTCTTAAACTTGCAACCCTCCTGCCTCGGCTTCCTGAGCTGCTGGGATTGCAGGCGAGTCTGCGAAGAACTTTCACTTCTGCCTTCAAACAGAACCCATCAGCAAAGAACAACAACTATATGTAGATGGCCACCCCCCATCCCCCAACAGCTCCTGAGGACCTGGCACAGGCAGGCTCTGGGTCCCTGGCAGGAGGGGAGACTACAAAGGCCAGTTAACAGCAACTAACTCTACGTTGATTCAGGAGGAAATCTTTAATTCTCCAGAAAGAAACCTATGTGTGCTTTCCAACAAGCACCGCTCCTCCTTTTCCTTTAAGAATATTAAAGTTCAATGCCAAATTTCTCAAGTGCAGCTCCCCCGCCCAGTATTAAATGGTTTGGGGAATGGGAAGGTGCAGCTCTTGCCTCATCTTGCTGCTAACCTAATCCACCCAGGCTCCTGGACACCTCTGCCTGGAACGCCCTGGCCCTGAAGCCCTGCTGCCCAGCACCCAGCCCCAGCCCCTCCCCCAGGCTCCCCTAGGGGCCAGTGGATTTCAACACAAGCATCCCCAACAACCCTCTGCACTAGCTACTTTGGTTTGTTTGTTTTTGAGACTCAGGCCTCAGTCTCCCTGGGTCACCAGGCTGGTCTCAAACTCCTGGGTCCAGCAATGTCCCGTCTTGCCTCCCTTGGCCTCCTGAATGCCTGGGACCCCGGGTGCGCACCAACCCACCCAGCTCAGCTGGTTTTAAACATTTTTTCCCTCAATGAGCTTGAGACCCTGTCAAGCTAGTGCCTCGTCCTGTTTTGTTTTGTTTGAGACAGGGTCTTGCTGCATTGCTTAGGGTCTCACCAAGTTGCTGAAGCTGGGGGCCCAGAGGGGGTCTTTCTGCGCATGTGTTGTTGGAAGATTGATGTTTGAATTTTCTTTTATGATTTTGTTTTTCAAAATGGTCATGATGAACATATTATAAGTCGATAATCAGATATGAAAAGTACAGAAGGGGGGAAGAAGGTGGGGGAGGGGAACTCCACTCTGGACTATCATGAAAAGGGACAGGGAAAGGGCCCAGTGGGACATCTGCTCCCATGTTGTCCCAACAATAGATTTACCTCTGTCATCAGGTAAACATGGCTCAGATTGGCCTCATTCCAGATGCCTTCCCAGGTCAGCCGGATCCATCAGATACCCCCACCGTGAAGGCCTATGGCGGCTTTTACTGAGCACTTACTATCTGCAAGGCACCACTTCACTCACTAACTGGTTCCCAGTTGCGTCTTTCAGTGACCACAATGGCCACAAGGTAATCCTTATTCTCCCCGGTTCACAGATAAGGAAATAGACACAGAAGTTAGGGAACTTGCTCAGAGTCACACAGCTACCTTTTCTTGATTTTCTCCTTTGGCCACTGCCTGGATGGGGTAGGCCTCAATGAGATAGAACCAGGTTTTCTAGATGTTGTGCTTAGCAAGTGGGGCTTTCCTCTGGTAATGGAAAACCCCACTGAGGGAAGGTGGCAGTCATTTCAAGGGGTGATGGGAAAATCAGCATGAAGTCAGCCATGCAAAACCACTGTCCAGCTAGGCACGTAAGCACACACCTGTAATCCCAGTGGCTCAGGAGGCTGAGGCAGAAAGATGGCAAGTTGGAGGCCAGCCTCCGCAACTTAGCCAGACTCTGTCTCAAAATTAAAAATATAACACAAAGGGCTGGAGATGTAGCTCCGTAGTAGAGCACCCCTGGATTCAACCCCCAATACCAAAAAAAAAAAAAATGTCCAGCATCACCTTAATTAGAGTATACAAAAGGAAACTGTCCCTGCATTTAAATATATCCTATGATATAATAAGAAATTAATTCTCTTATCTAGTAAACCAAAGGGGTTGAATGCCCGGAAGCCGATAAAGCAGCCTACTCAAGAAGGTTCTCTACCAGATGGACACCCTTCATGCTTTTACCCAAGCCTTGCCCACCCCAGCCCCAGGCATGTCCATCACAGTTGGTTACCTGCCTCTCCTACCCCCAAACTCTAGAAGCCCCAAGACCCAGCCCAACAATGAAAGAAGTTAGGGAAACTACAGAGCAGACCCCACGTTCTGGGGCAGAAGTGACCACACAAACCACCTTCAACAGAGTGCACAGAGCTGCCCAGCCACCAGGCGGGGGTGGGGGGAGTCATTAAATTTATTCAGAAGAAAATACATGAGCCTTCTTGAACTGATCCGAATGATTAAAAGGCATTTTGGTGCTGACAGGAATAATGTTCCGTTACCAAGGAAATATAATTTTCTGGGAAGCATCTTGTTCCCTTGTCAATTTTATTCAGTGAACCATGACACCTGCCCCGTGTGTCAGCTGGCTGCCTTCTTGTGTCCACTCTCCCCTGCTTCCCTAACTCTGGGGAGTCCTGATTTTGTTCAGGTAACAATGGGCTCGGTTCCTAGGCTCCAGTGGTTGCCACCCGATCTAGTTTGAGATAATGAGATGTAAAGGGAAGCCTATGCTTGGGTACTTCCAGGAAGTTAGTTTTCCTCATTAAAATGGATAATAGGCAGTTGGCAAAAGCCTAAACATCCCACCTGGAATGCAGATGTGAAGTCTAGAGATGAAGCAGCCATTTGAGAGCAGGAGGCTGTGTGCTGAGGATGAGAAAGCAGAAGAAGGCCCCACGGAGCCCTAGGAATGCCTACCTCTGGGCTTCTTGTTTCATGAGAAAAAGAAGCCCTTGTTTAACCCAGTGTGATTCAAATTTCTGAAATATGGAGCCAAATGAACCCTGACACATTGATATCAGATTATAATTCCAGGGTGATAAACACCACTCCCAATATCTTACTCTGACCCTGCAGGTAGTCTGCAAAGTGTTTTTGTGTGTGTTTTTGGGGTGCCCCAATAAACACAGGCTGGCTAACTGTTATTTACCGGGAGCCTGCCTGGTTGTTGCAAGTGGCAAACGGCCATTAGCTGGTATTGTGTCTCTGCTAAGCTGACTTGCTTCTGCAACTTGGAATTTTGCTAGGAAACAAAAAGTGCTTTATGGCCAGGGCGTGAGTGCCACAATGGGGCCTTTCTGCTTTGATTATGAAAACACATTAGGAGCTGAGCTGAGCTGCCCCGCAAGCAGCAGCCAGGAGACTCAGGCCCGGGCCTCTCTGATCACTCTCCACTAGATGCCCTGGAAGGGCGCCAGGGCCACGGGGAGGGAACCCTGCAGGCAGACACCATGGCTTCAAGAGTCGGGGCGCCCTGGTCCACTCTGGAAGACTATATAGACAGGTCGTGTTCCCATTCAGCCCTGCAGCCTCCTCACCAGCCTCTCCCACCTGTCCCACACCACACCCGAACCACCTGCAGAGGCCAAACATGAGCAGCCCACAAGCTCCAGCACTCGAATCCCACCCCCCGACACCTGGAAAAGGGACGTGTCCCCAAGAGGAGCTCAGAGGTGATCTAAGGAATACATCAAAACTTCCCTAGGGGCTTCACAGACACCCCTCAGCTCCGCCTCCCCTCCCCACCTGCTCACAGGCTGATGTGAGGACGGAAGGAGATGCAGCGACTCCACTGCCACCTGCTTCCAGCAGAAAGTGTGCACGAGTGCGCATGCGCGTGCGCACAGAGGCAGGACCGAGAACCGCGTCCAACAAGGACCACAGCAGCAATCTTTGGTAAAAAAAAAAAAAAAAAAACCCAACTGTAAACAAAACCAATATTCATCAAAACAACAGATGTAAAAAGTGTGCCAATCATTCACTAAAATAATACACCGCAGTAAAAATGAACAAATGCAAGGATGTGCAAGAAAGATGCACGGAAAGCCAGGCGTGGTGGTGCACACCTGTGATCCCTGTGGCTCAGGAGGCAGGCTGAGGCAGGAAGATCGCAAGTTCAAAGCCAGCCTCAGCAATTTAGTGAGGGCCTTCTCTAAATAAAATATTTTAAGAAAGAAAGAGAGAAAGAGAGAAAGGAAGGAAGGGAGGGAGGGAGGGAGGGAGGGTCTGGGGGTCTGGGGGTGTGGCTCAGCGATTAAGTGCCCCCTGGGTTCAATCTCTGGTACCAAAAAAAGCTAAAAAGAAAGATGCATGGGTTTCACAAGCAATATTGAGCAAAAGAAGCCAAACACATACACATCTATCTGTATGATTCTCTTACAAAAGCCCAGAACACAGGCAAAACTCAATCCCAGTGTTTGGGGAAGCAAGGCAGTGATTCCCAAAGAGGCTAAGGTTCCTCTTGGCAGTGACTGACAATCAGGAAGACTGGCGGGGAGATGGCAGGGTCCGACTCTTAATGGACAGTGGTTACAGGGTTCTCCCTTGGTGGTAATTCACGGAGCTACGTTCATGTCTTGCATACTTTCCTGAATCTGTGTTATATTTTACAACATCAACAGTTAAAAATAAAATGGAAAAGCAATGATGTCTGGGTACAACCCAGCCCACTGCAGGGACGCAGTACAACTGAGTGAGCCTGAATCTTCAGCTACCTTAGGACCGCTCCGGGGCGCCTGGCTCCATTCTCACTCACAGGTACAGCAATTCCATCTGTCCCTGGATCAGAATTATGAGCTCTGGAAGGAAGAGAACAGTTTGGGACACTCACATGTCTCCATTGACTAGCAGCTTCAGGGAGAAAGTGGGGCAAGTCCTGCTGGTGTCCGCAGAGCAAGGGCCGGCACCCAGAGCAGGGACACGAGGGGCCCAGATCTGGCCCACTTCCAGCCCCAAGAGAGGGCTCAGGCTAACTTAATGCACACGAGACCGCTTCCAACCGCAGAAAGCCCCGGTGTCATGTCATGGCGGGCTCTGTTAGCCTCGGAGGTCCCCAGTGCATTCCCCCCGGGTAGCAGGCTGGCGCTTGGGTATCTGTTGGCTCAGGAAGCCTGTCCTTATCTGACATCAAAAACCAGTTTGAAGAACTCCCATTTTCAGTGGCATCAGGAAACCAACCTGGATCCTTGCCATAACCACAGCAATGGCCTTACTGGTCAGAGGGAGGGAATTCAAGAGTCCTCACAGGGGGATGCCTCTCCCTGAGGTGCAGGACCCCGCCTCAGGACCCCTCTCTGTCCGAAGCTAAGGCTGACCATGCCAGTTTTAAATCATTGTCTCCATGGAGATACCTCTGTGAGCCACAGCCAATCCAGGAGCTGGCCTAGGAGCATGCACCCCCCTCAACCCACCCTGGGGCCCTGCAGGAATCATGGCCCAACTATCCGCAAGCCCCTCACAAGGGTGTCTGTCGGCTCCAGAGGGCAAGCTGTGACCCTCCCTGTCTCAGGTCTAGACCCCGAGTGCCCATGAATGGGTGCTGGGCTTCTTCCTGGTGGAGTGCTGGCGGCCTCAGTACCCAGCCTCCTCTCCCCTCCTGCCGCCCAGAATGTTCAAAGCACTCACCCTTGGGGCTAGAGATGGCAGGACGGTCCCCCACCCATGTGACTCCCCAGAGGTGGCCAGCCCCAATCAGTAGTCCCAATATGTTTCTTGGTCTACCTCTTCACAGACAACCATTCCGCCAGAGAAAAATGGATTCGAATCTCTGACCTCACTTCTGGTTTTTTAATTTTTATTTATTTATATTTGGTACCAGGGATTGAACCCAGGGGCACGTAACCACAGAGCCACCTCCTCAGCCCGTTTTATTTTGAGACAGGATCCAAGTTGCTTAGGGCCTTGCTAAGTTGCTGAGGCTGGCCTTGAACTTGCAGTCCTCCTGCCCCAGCCTCCCAGGTAACTGGGATTACCAGCATGAGCCACTGTGCCCAGCTTTGTTTGATCGAGTAAGAGTAAACAACAAAGGAGGTTGACATCAAGTGTATTTTTAGCATTTCGACATGGTGTATCCAAGAGCTGTGTGAGCACGGAGATGCTCGTCCCCAACTTCCTGAGACTTTTGTCTTCTAAGACAGGGACAACAACCATGCTACCTGCTCTTGAGATGCCAGAGAGCACTGAGGGACATGTAGGCCCTCTGTGTGCGTTGTCGTGGGGTAGCAGCTCCGGACACTGCAGAAGCATGCCTGGAGGGTCACTACAGGATGCTCAGAGGAGGATATAAATGTGTGAGCCAGGAAATCCGTACACCATGAAGCCACACCAGACAAGCCACCTCTCCATCACACCCCCACCCAGACATTCAGAAAAACAAGGCGGTGACTGAGCATCTGCTATGAGCAGACCAGGCACTTACATCTCAGTCAAATCATCTCAACAAGCCTATCTTACATTCGAGGACACTGAGACTTGGAGAGGCTGTGTCCCCTAAGTTACCTTAACTAAGGCCACTGAGCTATGCAGCATTAGGGCTGGAAGTTCTCCAGCCCTAACACTGTCTTTCCATGTCTAACAAATGTCCTTGGAACTAGGTGAGATGACCACTCCCACCGGTGCCATACGTTTTCCTGGTGACCAAGCCCTTTCATGTACTCTTAGACCTTATAACTCTTCGGGTGTGTTTGATCTCACCAATGACTCCCCTTTTACAGATGGGGAAAAGTGAGGCCCGGGGAGACAGAGAGACTTGCCAGAGGTCCTGGAGACAGCCGTCAGGAGGCAGGACTGGAAGTCAGCTGGGAACTGGAAATCCACAGAGGTCATCTCAGGCAGCCTTAAGCCGTGAGCAATGGGCCAGGTGATGTGTGCAGGCAGAGACTGCCCAACTCCCCAGGATGCCAAGAGGAGGGAGAGGGAGACGGGCTGGTCCTGGGGGTACTGTCCTCAAACCCCCAAACCAAGACCACACAACAACCTCCACTACTGGAAGCCAAATCTGCCCCACCTGAGGACCCTGGATAATGAAGTGAGGCCAAGGCTGGGTCTGTCCCTCCTCCCCCAACACACACCGCATTATGGAGGCCTCTGGTCTCTAACAAATATTTATCGGTGCTTTTAAACTTGGTGCAGAAAGCAGGTGGTAGGGAAATGCCTGAGATGTGGGAAACAAGGCCTCCGTCCTCCGTCTGCAGAGGGGGCTCAGGACTGGCTGCCCAGACTCTTGGGACGTGGCTTCTCTGTGGGTCTGGGAGAACTTCAGGCCTAAACCTGGTTAACCACAGCAGAGAGGCCGGTGGACACTAGTGAACCTGTCCCCTCTGCAGGACAGGTACCTGAAATCTGAGGTGGTGGCTGGCCCTGCCCTTGCTCCACACCTGTGAGCAGAGGTCCAGCCTGCTTGTTTTCACAAGGAAGTGGAGGCTGGAAGGAAAGAGGAGGCTGGTCTCAGAGAGGAATGGTGTGGAGCAAAGAGCAGGACCTTGAATCACACAGGGTGTCCACTACAGAACAGCAGGACTCCACACCAGTCTGTCACCACCTAGGACCTCAGTGATCCTCAACATGAGTACCACGGTGCCTCCTGGCCTGGTGGGAAGCCTCAGGGGGTGGACAGAGTGCCCAGCACAGGGCTTGGCAGGCCACAGGCACCCAACTGAGGGCACTATTACTCTAACTGCCCAGAGCCAGGATTCCAGCCAAGGCTCATTATGTCTTCTGTCCAGTACGACGCCCTCAAGACCATGGCTATACTCCCAAAGTCCGCCCTCACCCAGCCACCCCACTGGGAGAGAATTCCTGTTCCTAACACCCAGAGGTAGCACCAGGTGGCTGCCACAGCAGACACCGTGACCCAGGCACTTGCTCCTTCTTAACCCGGGTGGCAGGTCTGGGAGCAGGAGGACCCCGGGCAGGAGGAGCTGGGAATGCCCAGGTGGGTTTCACTTCTCCCCTCTCTAAGCCAAACTCCCCTCTCCATAGGGCAGGACAGCACAGCCAGTCCATACCCTCTAGAACAGGACCATCTGGCAAAAGTGTAACAGAGCTGGGTACCGTGGCTCATGCCTGTTAACCCAGAAACTTGGGAGGCTAAGGCAGGAGGATTGTAACTTCAAAACCAGCCTCCGCAACTTAGCAAGGACCTAAATAACTCAGTGAGACCCTGTCTCAAAATAAAATATAAAAAGGGCTAGGATGAGGCTCAGTGGTTAAAAACCCCTGGATTCAATCCCTGGTACCAATAAATAAATAAATAAATAAATAAATAAATAAATAAATAAATAAAAGAAAGAAAAAGTATAATGGAAGCCCCTATGGAATTTTCCATTTTCTAGTAGCTGTATTAAAAGCTGAAATAACTAATGATAATGTTGATTTTAATGATATATTTTAGTTAAACAAACATACTCAAAATATCATTGACCTACAATTGAATAAAATACACAAAATCCATGTATAAATCCATGTACCTGCTCTTGTTCACATTTTCTGAAACCTCAAAAGAGGTGGGGCTCCTCTTGAATTCCCAAAGGGGCCGATTTCTCAGACAGCTGGGGCTGACAGGAAATATCTGTGTGTCTAGCTATGAAAAAGCCTTCTCCTCCTCCCTCCTCAGGGTTAGGCAGGGCTGGGGGGTAGAGCCCAAAGCCCCGTGCCCCCAGGGAACTGAACCAGTACCCAGACCAGAAAAGAGAACAACACAGCCTGGGGATCCCAGGTGGGTGCAAGGGGGGGAGGAGGGGAATGAAGGCTAACCCTGAGCAGGCCTCTGGGTCACCTCTTATCTGGGCACACCAAGTGACACAAAGGGCTTCATTCTGGGGGACTCACAGCCATTGGTTCTCAAGATGCTCCCTCCAGAGTGATGCTCAGAGGCGAGAGGAGTGGAAATAATCGAAATGTCCAAATCACAGACACCGATTAGATAAATTCAGTTGTATATAGACAGCAGAGTCTCAAGTAGTCATTTAAAACGTCACAGTGAACATTTAAGACTAGTAAAAAGCACACTTTGGGGCTGGGGCTGGGGCTCAGTGGTAAAGCAACTTGCCTCACACGTATGAGGCCCTGGGTTCGATCCTCAGCCCCACATACAAATAAACAAATAAAGGTATTGTGTCCAACTACAACTAAAAACATTTAAAAAAATTAAAAAGTAAACTTTGTTAAACAGCCATCCCAAGTTAATTTTTTTCTTTTAATTACTGGGGATTGAATCCAGAGCCCCACACATGCTGGGCTGACACTCTACTACTGAACTACATCCTTGTTCTCTTTTATTTTGAGATACAACCTTGCTAAGTTGCTGAGGCTGGCCTTGAACTTGCAATCCTTTTGCTTCAGCTCCCTGACTAACTGGGATTGCAGGCATGTGCCATCATGCCCAACTGGAAGCTAGAATTTTTACTTACTCTACCTGTTTGAATTATTGCAGCAAAATCATGAGTTAGAATAGCATTATCCCCATGCTTTGAGATACAGAGAGCCATCTCCCCAAAGCAACATGAATTTGCCCAAGATGGCCCAGCCAGCAAGGGGCCTCGGCCAAACTGACCAGAGTCCACCACACCCCAGAACCCAAACTTATTTAAACTTATTTACTATTGCCTTCCAATCTGGGGGTTTGGAGAGTTTGGGAGGGTTGGGGGTGGTGACATTAACAAACGCCTCTACTCTTTAATCTCAGTATCCATTACTAGCTGCCGATCTGCTTACACAAGGACACGTAGAAACAGTTTGGTTAGTTGGCGGGCAAAAGTCAATTTAGTTTTGCAGTGTTATGCTGTTGATGCAATGCATCCTTTTTAAAGGCATCTACCTTCTGAAAAAAATGAGAGTATGACCAAGAAAACCAACTGTGCATACAGCCAGCCTGGTCTTTCCTGAGGCCAGGAGTCCAGACCTGAACCGCCCTGGGAAGGTGCTTCAAGGAAGAAAGAAAACACATCAATTATTTATGTCAAAGAACCAGGTGCAGGCAAGGCTGGTGGCAACCGCTCAGGGACACCAATCCTGACACAAAATGGGAGAAATGTAATAAAAATATTAATAGTTAACATCTCATGGTACCTGGCCCTGGTGTAAGCCTTCTGCAGATTCTACATACACTCATTTACCCAGACAACAGTCCTAGTGAGGCAGGTTCCTGTCTTTTACTGATAAGGTAACTGAGTCATGGCGAGATGAATGATTTGTTCAATATCACACAGCCAGGGAGTCTGGCTCCAGAGCAGGGCTCCTAGCCTTCTGGCCACCCTGTGTCTCTGACGGCAGTAATAACAACTCTCTGTGGCAGGCACCTGAATGAATCACCCAACCGAGGTGGAGACTGCTGGCACCTTCCTGGATGAGGAGCCGATCCTCTGGATTAAGTAGGGCAGTGGGCATGGAGGGGGCTGACTGGCAGGAAGCACACACACGCAGGCCTGGGGGCGCTGGGGGAGAGGTCACAGGCTGGGCAAGTGAGGTCCATCAAGGAGCCCACAGCCCATTAGGATTGACCCGGAAGCTAGAAGCACCTAGAACAGGGAGGTGAGCTCCCACAGGGTCACAGAGACCATCCCTTGAAGTGTGTCTTAGCACTGCCCCTGCCCATAGCCAGTCGTACCCACTGGACAGGTGCTGTCTGAGTCATTCCCAGGCTTCATCCCAATGCCTGGGAACAGTTTTCCTCTAGGGCCTGAACTGAGTGGCTGGAAATTAATGTCACTCATTCCTTCCCTCCTTCCTTCCAACCTGTGAGTGCTTCCCACCCCGCTGCACAGGGCAAAGCTCACCCATGTGCTGACCTCAGCAGCACATGGGGAAGGAGAGCATCCAAGTCCCACCCATTTTATAGACAGGAACACTGAGGCACCTGCGAGCAGGACTCAAGCTGACTGTGCTCTGCACTGCTGGGGACAGTGTGGCTCAGTGCCAGGGCGAGCTGCTCCTAGCACTAAATGACCAGACCTAAGCCTCTGAGGAGAGGAGCAGAATTAATAGCCTTCAGCCTATCTCCCGGATGAGGCCCCTCCTAAGGCACGTGCTGTTTAGATAGGGCAGCGCCTGTCCAGGCCAAGGCAGGGAGTCCAGAGGTCCTTCCAAGTGCTTACTAAAGAGAGGACACCCCATCCCACAGGACTCCTTCACCAAGCTCCTCAGGATTGGGGTGCTTCCTACACACCTGAAACTCAGAAAAGGGAGATGCCCTGCCCTTCTCTCCTCCCGTCTGGGCCCAATCCCATTCTTTACCCACCCTCAGTGGCTCCAGTGTCCCTGCTGGCCACCAGGTCCTCTCTTCCCCCAGAGCCCTCAGAGGCCCCTAGGTGCACTTTGCCATGGCCCACTTTCTACCCTGTCCCTGCACCCGTGACTCAACAAACATGACCATGCCAGATGCTGCGAGAAGCCCTGGGAAGGTAAAGATGGACTTCGCCCTCAAAGCAGCAACTGATTTAAAACCACCTACTGAACTGGGTAAGTGCGGGTGAGTGTGGTCCAGCCTTGCAAAGCCCGGTCTGGGTGTAGCTGTCAGATCCTAGCAGGGGACCTGCAGCTGGCTAGATAAGTCACTAAGCCTCAGGACCTCGGGGAGGTCTAGTTAGGGCTGGCTGATTCTCTAAACTCTCTTCCAATTTCCTCTACAAAGCAAACTGCCCAGCATCTCTCTACTCCCTGCAACGTGAAGCACACTGTCTTGGGCATCACAGACTTGGAGTACCAGAACATCCATAAGCAGCATCCACAGCCAGCTGTCTAACCCCAATGCCCAACTCCTATTTTTTTAATATTTAGAGGCTATCAGTGAGGATCAGACAGGCTGTGCCAGGGTAACAAATAACCCTCAACATCAGCGGTTTAAACAACAAAGGTTATATACCTCATTCAAACCACTCGTGCATTGTGAGTCCACCTGGAGCTCTACCCACCCTTCTGAGAGAGGACTTGGCTGACTGAGCTCCACCTTCTGGGGACACAAAGGGAAACCGATGTGGCAAATTACAAGAGCTTTGCAAGGTCTCCACCCCAAGGGTCACGGTACTCTCTGCTCATAGCTCACTGGCCCATGCATGTGTCCATACCTCAACTGAAGGTAGGAAAGGTCATTCCTACCAGGTGCTCAGTGGAAAGAGAACCAGAAGGAGATGGTAAATTGCACAAGTGACCACAATGGGGCTGGAGCAGACACTAATGGTATCAAACTGGGTGAAAGGTTGACTACAGCTTTTTTTCTCTCTCTCTCTTTTTATCAGTTTCTCAACCTCATATTATTAACATTTGGGGACAGATAATTCTTTGTTATAGGTGGTCGTCCTGTACATGGCAGGATATTAAGCAGCATCTCTGGACTTCTACCCTCAAGATGCCAGCCACAAATTCTCCTCCTCCAAAATGGTAACCATCTCAAGTGTCTCCACACATTGCCAAATGTCCCCTGCAGGGAAAAAAAAAAAATCACCCCAGTTGAGAACCTCTGCTTAGATTTACAAGAAGTGTAATCTCTCTTGAAGAGCCCAGAAAATAATGACATCCAAGAGACCTCCCTGAGGTCTCTTGCTCACAACCATCTTATAGACATACTGCTCATCTGCAGAATAGGAACAGTAACGTGACCACCTCAAAGGTTCAACCAAGGGAGGGCTGGAAAGCACTGGGCACAGGCAGGCGCACATGCTGAGGGCGATGGTGCTCCTGCATGAGTAATGAGGCCTCGCTGGGTTGCTGTTACTATCAGTGCTGTCGCTGCTGTCGGTGAGAAGAGGCGGTCCCCAGAGAGCCAGGGGAGCCACTCCCTTGACCCAAGGTCATCCTGGCCCAGAGGGAATCCAAGGCTGGTACAGAATTCTTGCCATTTGCACCCCAGTCCCCAGTGACTGAAGTCAAACATCTGGTGTCGCAATTATGCCAGTCATGATTACTATGCCAATCGCGATTATTATGCCACGCCAGCTGTCGGAGGTAGGTCCAGGAACCTGCTGACCCTCACGTGGGCAAGCATGGAGAGATGATCAAGGATCATCTGCCCCGAGAGGGATCCTGACGAGGGACTCGGTCACCCACAAGCATACAATGACCGTTTGTGAGGCTGCACATGGCCAGCGCTCCCTGCTTCCCCCAGCATCCACACCCCTGCCTTTTCACCCAGGCTGGCGGGGAGGGTCGGGAGGGAAAGATGAAGTCGATTTTAAACTAGCAAAAGGAAGAGAATCTGCAGGAGGCGTCAGGTTTTAAGGTTTTACAGCTAACTGACTTGAATCATGGGCTCTGAGAACCAGCGGAGGGGCACTTTGGGGTCACCAAGTTCACCCTCCCCCACTGGCTAGGGGGATGTCTTCTGTGCACAGGTCCACTTCCAAAGACATGCCCTGGGATGGCCCAGGCCACACTGGACAGTCTGATGAGCACAAGGTTGTCTCTCTTCTGCCCTGATAGAGGAGCGCCAGCTCCGGAATCAGCAGACCTGGCTTCAAATTCCAACTCTACCATTTCCCAGCTATGTGGCTTTGCCAAGTTCTCAGCCTTGATCATCCATCAGGGCCGACAGTCACCTGAGGCCGAGCAGTCTGAGCCCTGCATGAAGGCGCCAGTCCAGGAGACGGGCGTGGAGGCAGGAGTCCAGCTCATACCAGCCTCACCAAGCCCAGCAACCCCTCGTGGCCCACCCTGAGGAACGGCCCTTAGTCACTGGCACGAAATCGGTATGATGTATTACAGTGGCTCACTGAATCCTCAAGTCTGCCACCTCAAAATGGGGACAATAATCCCCAGATCTCCACAGAGTTATTATGAAGATTAATGACAGTGTACACACAGTGTTCGGCTGTGCCTGGCACTGGGATCATGGCAATGAAGATTATGGTGACTCCCGATGATGGACGATGACTTCATTTGTAGCCTGGGCCAATGTCCTCCCTCCAGAGCAACCACAACCAGCCCGAATGGTGCCTCGCAGGGCGGCAATGAGGATTATACGGGACACCATGCGAAAGGAGCTGGGAACCGAGGGAAGGCGCGATAAGCATCTGCAATTAGCTCACAGACTCCACACAGCCTCTGGCCTGAACTCTGCATTCTGCAGTTCACACAGTGTCACCTTAGTACAAAGCCTGGCTCAGAGGAAGGGCCTGGAAGGTGCCAGCCATTGCCAGTATAGAATTTTTTTTTTTTTTTTTGCATACCTTTTGTAGGAATTCTGCATCCTACAACTCCACTAAGTTTGATCTGCTCCTGGTAACGCTGTGCCGAAGAGTCAGAGTTCACCTGTGCAAACGGGCAGGTACTAGGCCTGGCAGCGCCGGAGCCAAAACCTGGCAGCTCCCTTTGTCTTCCTCCCCAGAGAGACCCCTGACCTCCGAAGGTGGTGGCCATCAGCATCCCTCTGCAAACCTCCTCCTCTCGTTCCTCATACCTCTGCTCCCCTATCACCCAGGACTGCCGGCATCTCTTCCAAAGGACAGGCCCCAGTTTTTCCTAACATTTCTGTTGTTGAAATACTATATTTAGAACTTTTAAAAATAGTCTTTCAAAACAATGGTCTCTAATGTAGCCCAGATACGTTACAAATAAAAAGGAGTATCCAAAATAAAACATGAGCACCCAGATGAGGCCTGGTTGGCCCAGGGACAGGGGGCAGACTGACAATTCTGAACACCAGACCTCTGACCAGTAAGGCCTCAGTTGTTCTTGGCTTTGCTGGCAGACACACCTCCCAGAGTCAGCAGGGGGGGGGGGATGGCTGCTAATATCTGAGTCTTTCCACACCATAGATGTTCCAGCAGTGCTTACACAGCTGCCACTTACTGTGGCCTTGGGACAGTTTACCTCCAGCATCAGCTTTCATGGTGTCCCAGCTCACCAGGGCCACTTCCGACTCTAATGCTAGAGGGAAGACTCCAAGGGCATCACTTCGAAGGGCCTCTGACCCGGGTGCTCTTTGTAAGCTCGTGGTCACCCTCCTGGCTGAGCCCGCCCAGACCTGGGTCGTTAGGAAACAGACCTTTATTCAGGTCTTTATGCACGTAATGGTGCAGAATGGAAAAGGCCGGCAGGTCCACTGACAAGACAGCAGCCATGTTGGTACAGATCTGGCAAATGACTCAGCTCCTACCATCTCCACCAGTCCCCCAAGCCGCCCTCTGATACCAGGTCATCTAAATGAACCCGGGGCTTGCCATCGTCATGATCTTGAGACAGGTCTCCTATGCTTCCCTCCCAAAAAGGGGACCTCATCAGACCCCCTCCTACATCAAAGTTCAGGGGCCCTTCTGCTTTGAGAGTGGCAGATGGATTCACTCTGGAGACACACAGCAGCACTTCCTTCAGTCCCCATTTGTACATCTTTCCACAGGCATTTTCACAGTCACAGTGAGTGCCACCTGAGCCACATTCAGCTCCACCTGGGGGCACGTGAAGAAGAGGCTCAGGAGGCTGACGCAGGAGGATCTCAAGTTCAAAACCAGCCTCAGCAACTTATCGAGGCCCTAAGTAATTCAGCAAGACCCTGTCTCTAAATAAAATATAGAGAAGGGCTGGGGATGTGGCTCAGTGGTTAAGTGTCCCTGAGTTCAATCCCCTGTACAAAAAAAAAAAAAATACCAGAAGCACTGTGCCAGCACTCTGCAAGGGGCCTTAGGCACGGAGTCCCTGTTGGTGGGCAGTCCTGTGGTTGGCTCCCTGCCAGAACAGGCACAGCCAGCCTGGTACATCTCATTCTGAAAAGAGAAAAGGAGTCACTGCCTTGAGCCAGCCAGGCTCCACGCACGCTCACAAAGCAGCTGCACACCATGATGTCTGGAAATTTCTTGGAAGTGGAGCCCAAGCGCACAGACGGTGGTGTCTGGAATTCAGTTTCTCCTAACTTCTTAAAAGCTAAGACAGCTTCTGCCCTCCTCCAGTCTTCCAGGGCCTCGATCTTCCTCCTTCAATTGACCCATAGCAACCTTGTGGGGGCAATGACCAGGTTCACAGTCGCCAGGGGAAGTCAGTCCTGGGGATGGGATGGGGTGACCCGTGCTTTCTGGCCATCTCTGCGCTTATCTCTACTTCCATTTCCTCTCGCTCTTGGCTTAGTCACTCCTGCTGCCCAGAGACCTAACAGAAATCAGAGATGCCCTGTGGCCTCCACTTCCTGAGCCCTCCACCTCCTGACTCAACACCACTTCTCCTCCTCCTGCTCTGAACAAACCTTCAAGAGCCCTTTTGGTGCCTGGAGCGTTTCTCAGGGCCATGGCCCCTGCTGCGGAGCCTGTTCTCCAAGCCTGGGGCGGCTCTCCCACTCCCCAGGGGCTCACCTGCCTTCCAGCCCTGCTTCCCGCTGGCCTCCTCCAAACCCCCAACTCAGCTCTGTGCCTCTCCTCTGCAGCCAGTCATTTCTTTAAATGTCTCATGGGTGCCTTGGCTTCTTTATCCAGAACATTCCCACAGTTTCTCCTAAGTCTTTACAGCAATGGGTCTCTACCTGCCCACACAATAGAATCCCCCTGGGGACCATTTTGAAAAACCCAGTGTGGGCTGGGGTACGGCTCAGTGGTAGAGCACTTGCCTAGCCTGCACGAGGCCTTGGGTTCAATCTCCAGCACCACCCCCAAAAATTTATAAATAATTTTTAAAAAGAATTCCAGGGTCCAGGCCTCACCCCAGACTCTGGTAGGCTCCTCTCAGATGGGATCCAGACCTCAACTGATGACCCCGTTCTTGAGATCCCCTGGCCAGGCAGGAGTGCAGGGGTGGGGGGGAGGGGATCCCGACCTACAACACAGGCTCAAACACCAGGGCATGTGGGGACACCTGGAGGGCATGAAAGGCCACAGTGGGACAGAGCCTGGGCCTCTGTCCCCCAGGCCATCCTGATAATGATCAGGACTGCTTCAGAAAATGGAGCAAACAGTTTTACAAAGGGGGTTTGGTAACAGGGGATTTTTCCCCCCCCTGGGAAACTCCTGACTGCTTCCCTGTGGTTAAACTCTCCTGAATAGAGTGACCAGGCCAGGTGTGTGTGCAGGGGGGTGGGGGGGTAGGGGGCTGCAGACCCTCACAAGCGCAGAGCATGACCAGAGCGTGACCGATGCAGGGAAGCGCTGAGCTGAGCGCATGAGTGCTCACACACGCTCCCCAGGTGGTGGCAAAGCCTGTGGGAACCTGCCTGTCATCCTGGAAAGACACCGCCGCCCTGGCAGTCTCGTGGGTGTGCCCGCACTGAGCTGCCAGGCTTTCCAGAAAGATACCTCGGCCTCTGGGTCAGGCACTGACAACGAGAGCTTCCTTAACATACCGTGGGCCCTCCCACTCCCAGCAGGTTTCCCCAATACTGGCTGCTTATTGCTTTGGGCCTAGACTCCCAAAGGGTTATTTAACTTTTTTTTTTTCTTAAATCTATTCACTTTAAAAAAAAAAATGAAAGAAAGAAAGAAAGAAACGTTACATGAGAACAAGTGTAACTGCCACAAGATTATTGTATCTCTTGCACCCTGTTGCCTGCAGAAGGCTGGGATTCTGAGGTCTCCAAGTCTCAACTCCTTGCTTTTTGAAAAAGAATGTCATGTTCAGAGTTTCTTCTAGAGGCCATTTGACTGTGGGAAATGGGACAAATGGTTTTCAAAAGGGGTTTGGCCAGTTGGACTGGGAGGGGGCTAGCCAGAGACGGCTTCTTCATAAGGGACTTAAAATAATCATGCCACATCCAGCATCATCTAGAATCATCGGAGGTGCTACCCTTCGGCATGTCCTTGGCTGTGTGCCAGAAATGACAACCATTTTGAGAAGTGAAAGGCACTGGGGTGGCTGGTGGCTTAACAGGTGGACAAATCTCACCCCTCACCCGTGAGCTAGACTCAATCTCCCCCACTTAGCCTCTGGGTCTCTGCATGGGGTTGACATGCTTTACCCTTATGGAAGTGTTACAGAATGGAATGGGAGTACCAGTGACACAAATTGCAAGCACTGGCTATCCCAAAGCACAAAATGGTACAAATGAAAGAACTGAGGACCACTGGGTACACTGGCACACTTGGAATCCCAGCTATTGAGGAGGCCAAAGTAGGAAGATCACAAATTTAGCAAGATCTTGTCAAAACACAATAAGGACTGGGGTGTAGCTCAGTGGTAGAGCACTTGCCTAGCCAAGGACCTGGGGTTAAATCCACAGTACTGCAGAGGGGGAGGCAGGGGGAAGAAGAGAGAGAGAAGAGTTGAGGACCAAACATTTGCTCATCTGCTGACCTCAAGGAACAGCTCGGCATGCCCCTCTCCCAAAAGGGAGGAGCCCACTTACTATTGCCTCTTAGAAATTCCAGGAGTTAGGGTCTAATACTTCCTGTTTCTACAAAAATGAACACAAACAAGGAGCTTAGAAAACTTTCTGTAGGTCTGACAAAGTTGACCTTGAAGGCAGGCCTGGGTGGCTGCATCCAAAGTTCCAACATGCTGGCCCACACGCTCACCTGAGACAGTGACATGGCACAGTTGTAACTACTAGCAAATTCACTAGCAGCTGCCAGCCCCTCAGGATTCTTCCCCCAACATAGTTTTAGTCTTCACACAGTCTGCAAAGCTACCAGGAGTAAAAGGCACCAAGCTTTGCAGGGGAATGGGAATCCTGAGGACCATTAGCCCCTCTGAAATAGTGTCAAAGGCTCAGGGCTTTATCACAGTCCTGAGATCCCCCCAGCCTCACCTGCTGGTGGCCACAGCATCTGCAAGTCCCCTCCAGAGTTCCTGAGAGTGGCCCTGCAAGCCAGAGACCCAGCTGGGCAGGCACCTTTGCCTTCTGTTAGGGAGGTGGGGGGTGGGGCGCAGCCCTAAAATCAGGCAGACTCGATCACAAAGCTGGCCCAAACAGAGCAAGAGGGCAGCAAATGATCTAGCTTGTAAAACTCAACTCTTGAGTTCTAGGATTTCTTATTTTAAAGGAAACAGGGTTTTATTAGCTAGAATGATCCCTTCTGCTCCCTCTCCCTGGTTCCCATCCTATTAAACATAATTGGAGACAAACAAAAGAAGCCTCATGGCTGCCTCTTTCTGGTTTATTTGGGTCATTGGAGATGAGGCATCCCCTTCAGGCAAACACAAAGCACCCCCACCCCCAGGCCCAAGTATCTCACCCAAAATAAGCAGTTATTAGAGGAAAGGCTGGCTATCCCAGGAGGTTGGCAAAAGGGGATTCAAAGTGCAAAGCCTGACCACTGGGCCATGAGGTCCCAATAAGCCAGAGTCTGAGGCTCCTCATGGGGCTGGGAGCAGAGTTCAGAAGGTTCCAGAGCTTGTACCATATACTAGCTGCCTAACCATAAAAGTGGCTCGCTGACAAGGGCATCCCATCCCCAAGTGGAAGCGCTTTCCAAACTGCTCCCTCTGCCTCCCAAAGGCACCAAAATGTTACTGGCCATAATGGACAAATGTGATCCAACCTAACATATATAGATGATTCCGGGCTTGGAAGGGAGTGTCCGCCCCCGATCAGAGACAGCTACAGGAACACTGAAGCCACTGCAGATCTGCTATCAGCGGCGTGATCAACGAAGCCATGAGCGCGAGCGCTGTGAGAACTTGCCCTGTTATTCTGAACCCACAGCGATTAAAATACCTGCTTGGCAGTCATGTGGTAGCGGGTGGGGGCAGTTTCACAGGACGACACTATTCACAGGATTTCAGAGCTGGAAGGGACATTGGAAATGATTGCCAAACTTTCCTCTGGTGGCCCATCTGCACCCTTGGAAGCAGACAAGAGGGCTGCATCCCAGGGAGACCCAGAGAGACTAAGGAACTAGGCCTAAGACCTCACTGGAGCAGGTACCAGAATGGGCTGGTCCAAGCTGCCCTGGCCCAGGCCGCTGGCTGTGCCTCACCTTCCCCCTTGGACTTTATTTTTTTTTAAACTACAGAAACACAGTCACATAGTCTCACACAAAGACACACACAGAGAGAAACTAGGTTTTTCTGCCAACCGAGACCTGGGACAAGGCCAGGGAAGTGAGATCAGTATTAGAGACCTTGGGGGACAAGGAAGAGGCACAGTAGATGAATATGTCCCCCAGAAGCCGAAGGGTGCCGAGGCACTTTACATTAAGACGCTGCAGGCTCCTGCCCAGCTGAAGCCAAGCTTCCAGCAGGCTGCTCCAAAGCCAAGTTCCACTCCGCCAACGTCTCTCCCTCCCCAACAGGTAAAGGCCTTCTGCTCTGAGTAGAAACCACGCCCACTCAGCACACCTGGGGCCTTGGCACACCTGGGGATCTCGGGCCTCCACCTGGGGCCTCTCTCCCTCCCCCCCACCGGAGGCTCCACTTACCAGCTGGACCCAGCAGGGACCCCTCCACTGTCTCTCCAGCCGCTGAATGGGAGCAGGATCACCTGGCGCACCTGCTTATGGGCTGGGCCCAGGGCCACTGCCAGGGCCACCTCCCAGGCAGGCACAGGGAGCCACCCAGCAGGCCATACTGAGTCAGTGGCCAGGGTCCAAACTAGGCTTCCTGGAGAACTTGGAAAGGGACACCACCCAACGGCACTCTCAGAAAAACCTTCCTTATCAGGAAATCAAGGTGGACCGGGTCGCCGGCCCATCGGGGAAATGGCTCCATCAAGATTTTTTTGGTCTAGTTGGTTTTTTAAACTGTCCAAATGCCAGAAATCTCCTTCCTGCTCTTCGTTGTTCTAAAACTCAAGTTAAAAGACCTGTTCCGTCATGTCTCCAGAAACCTCCGACACCAGCCCCCAGCCAGCCTCTAGCAGACACGCGCTCTGCTGGAGCCAGGGAGGGGCGAATCGGGGGCCCACATTCTGTGTCCACTTAAGGGCTGACCAGTCTCGTGACTCTGGGGAACTCTTTCGATTTTTTTAATGCCTGAGATAAGGGCAAATTTCCCAGTTACTGCCACCTGCCGTTCTTCCCTCCCCTCCTTCACAGGCCCAGTGAGCTCACCTGCTTGGACTGGCCCATCAAGCTGCACTTCCCACCCCTGTAACCTCAGCACAGAATAGTGTCGTCCTGTGCAACTGTCCCCACCCGCTAACACTCCCTGCAGAAAACCCCCTGGCCTCTTCACCCTCAAACTTCACCCTTAAAAAAATCTCCCTCCTTATTCCTGGAAGTGCTCTGTATACATTTTGTGTGTGTGTGTGTGTGTGTGTGTGTGTGTATGTGTGTGTGTGTGTGTGGTGGGGATTGAACTCAGGGGCACTCAACCACTGAGCCACATCCCTAGCTCTTTTTATTTTGAGGCAGGTCTCTCAAAGTTGTTTAGGGCCTTGCTAAGTTGCTGAGGCTGGCTTTGAACTCAAGATCCTCCTGCCTCAGCCTCCTGAGCTGCTGAGGATTCTAGGTATGCGCCATGGCACCCAGCTATAGCACCCAGCTCTCTATTTTTTCCCCCTGCTGCCAAACAGAGGAGGGGAAAGAGTCCTGTTTCCAGATCACAGACCACCCCTGCCCCCACCCCAAGCATTTCCAGACCTCTGCCCCAAACCACCAAAGACATCGAAACCCCACAGTGACCACAAGTGGTCCAAGGGGTAAGGACAAGACTAAGCAGCCTCAGGATCCTCAAGTTGCTCCCCAGCCACATGGAGGAAGACCCGGGTGACGGCCCAGCCAATCACATCACAAAGGGGAGCCTCAGAGACCTCAAATTAAAGGGAGTAAAATCAGCAGCTAAACCCTTTGGCTGGTGGGTGGGTGGGTAGAGGGTGATTTGCTTTTTAACTTTCCAGCAGCAGGCAAAAATCCTCCCCTCTGCTCCGGAATATAACCAGCGCAGCTCTGAATGCTAGGAGGAGCCCATTATTTCCTGTTCAGTGCCCCTCCCTCTTTGCCATACCCCCTCATTAGGGTTTAGGGTTGGGATTGTGTGTGTGTGTGTGTGTGTGTGTGTGTGTGTGTGTGATGCTGCGTTTTAAGTGCATGACAACACAGAAGGAAGAGTTATTTAAATCCAGTAGAAAGGGAAAATCAGCACTATTAAGAGGGCAAATTAAGAACACATTTCCCTGGGTCTTAGGTAATTCAAGGTCACCTGCAATAAAATAAGACCAAAAAAAAAAAAAAAACCCGAATCATCTAGCCTATGTGGGTCATGGGGCCCCACTACCTCTCAGGGACAGACAAGCCAGAAGACTGTGTGGAGCTGATGGTTAATGTCACCCAGAAAATCTACTGGATTAAAGAATTCAAGAGCATGAGTTCCTCCCTGGCCCAGGTGTTTCACAGCCATGATCTCAAAACAGGAGCCCCTCTCCATCTCTCAGAGGCCTTCCTATCCAGAAAAGTTCACGAAGTTAAGAATGAGGGCTCTGAGTTCTGAGAGCTGTGGCCCCAGGCCTAGCTGGCCCGGGTACTGACCACGCACGTGACCTTGGGCACCCACACTCCTTCACCAAGCCTCGATTATAAGCTCCACTTATAAAACGGGAACAATGATAGTGACTATGACTTCATAGGGTTTTGTGAGATTTAAAGACTGGAGTTGTCACCTATGTCATACATGGTCAAGGGCACAGCAACTGCTGATCACAATCAGCATGCTTTGGGCAAGGCTGGCAAGTCCCACCACCAATGTTTTCCAAAGGGCAGCGTCTATAAAGCAAGATCACCCCCATATCCCTCCCTACATGGGATATATTTTCCAGTTAAGACCTAAAGCCGGGTTTGGAATGCAAGTACCGACTGCTTAACACCACTTAATAAGCACCTACCACGTGTCAGGAATTGAACCACATTTTCACAAATCCTTGTTCTGCAAGGCAAGTACAGGGAGCCCCGTTTTGCAGATGGGGAGCCCAGGCTCTAAATACGCCCCACCTCCTTCCTACTCCAGGCCCAAATCTCAATGCAAACAAGCAACAGAGGTAGATTCAGTCCTCTCTGCCTGTGGCCAGCACCAACACCTGGCACCTCAAATTCTGGGGCTCTGTCTAGCTCATGGCTCTCTCTCTCTGCAAACAGCACATATGGGCTTACGACTCTTGGAATGTTCTAGAACTGCAAGACTCCCAATCCTCAGATTTACGAGTATCAGGGACTCAGCCCAGGGGAGGGCAAGTGGCTTGTTCAAGGTGACATGGCTGGGCTAGTCTTTGGGTCAAGTCTATTGACTCTGGAAAAGATCTTGCAATAGATGCCCAAGCATTCCCAGAGGAACATGGCTGTGGGAAGACACAGGTGTGACATAAGAGCAATGTGGAAACAAGCCAAGGAGACCCCTCCCTCCCAAGCTGGCCAGGAGAGCAAAGCTGCCTGACGTGTGTGGCCGCTGCCTGCTCTGCTCACCCGGAACCACAGCCTCTAGATGGTCTATGTTTAAAATTATCTTCCTCGATGCTTTGCAAATTTCTATTCTGAAGCCACCCACTCGGAGCCGTTGCCGCAACGTGCAACTAATCTGCTTGTCAGTACCATGTGTCTCCAGCATAGGAGTTCCATCAGGTGGCTGACCCTGGTAAATAATTAAAGGGTGATCCCATAGCCTTGCGGAGGCCTATTGAGAGAGGTGGCTTGCTAAATTAGACATGGGAGGCAGGCGTGCCAGCAGCCTATCAACTGCTTCCTCAACAGATGGTGAGCTGAGCGCAGCAGGCCCACAGAGCCAGCCCGCGGGGGGCAACAGCCAGGCAGGAGCAAGGGGCCTGGGCGCGCGTCCTTCAGCCGGCTGATGACATCAGGGACCCTGCAATCTCTTCCAGCAAAGCCCTGCGCCACCCGGGCAAACCCACCTGTCCCTCTTGGGACTTGTTTTCTTAGCTCTAAGATGATCTGCATACATCTTTTTTCAGTTGGAGGAACATCAACTAGAAAGTAAAATTACTCAATGTAGCAAGCTTTTATGGGCTGGAGGGAAAAAATACACCAGCTTCCTCTCCATCCCCCCAAAATAAAGTACTGTTGGCAGTTTGGACTGAAACCTTCCTGGCTGGTTCCTGAGCTAGTGAGCTGTGTATCTGTGTATCTGTGCGTATCTACACATGCTCACATAGGCAGAGGCGCGCATACAGATGCTTTTCAACAACAGGGTTGGGCAGGGCACAGTGACACCCATCTATACTCCCAGCTACTTGCAGTGCTGAGAGTGAAGGATCTCTTGAGCCCAGGAGTTCAAGGCCAGTCTGGGCAATATAGTGAAACCCTATTTCCAAAAATAATAATAATAGAATTGGGCTGAGGTTCAGTGGTAGGTAGAGTGCATGCTGGGCCCTGAGTTCAATCCCCCATACAACAAAAAAGAAAACAGGATTATACTGTAAATCTAAGTTCTGCATCTTGTGTTTGTTTGTTTGTTTTAACTTACTCTATCATGAAAAATTTTCCAAGACCATCCATAGAGCTGTCTCGTCCATTTTATGATTGTACAGTGTTTCAAAATGGATTCAGGCTGGGCCCGGTGGTGCCCACCTGTAATCCCAGCGGCTCGGGAGTCTGAGACAGCAGGATCACGAGTTCAAAGCCAGCTTCAGCAAAAAGAGAGGTGCTAAAAGCGAGGTTTTAAACCCTGTCTCTAAATTTAAACAAATGCAAAATAGGGCTAGGGATGTGGCCTAGTGGTCAAGTGCCGCTGAGTTCAATCCCTGGCACCCCACCACCACCACCACCAACCACCAAAAATGAACTGATTCAGATTTTCTCCATTACTGGATATTCAGGCATCTCTAATCTTTCACACAATGAACAGCTCTGTGTATATACTGATATGCATACGAGTTTCTATAGCCGTCAGAGTCCAACTGGGATTGCTGATTCCTAAGAATCTACATTTTCAGTTTCATAAGAACTCTCAAATCACAATTCAAAAATTTGCAAAACTCTACCACATATGAGAGTTGCAAACTTCTCCCCAAACCACAGGAGAGAGGTGCAGGGGCCAGAGGGAAGATCCCTGGGCCTCTGCTGCCCGCATGCTGCACCACCCACCCACCCTTTCAGCCAGTGCAGCCTGGCTTCATCCCCCTTGCGGCTTTCCCCCATGAGATTTCACCTGGAGAAACAGAAGGACTGTTCCAACTAAAATGCTCAAAAAAGCACTGCACAAACTCCAAGGCACTTTCACCTGGGTTTTAACAGCCAGGAGGATGAAAGTTACTTTCACGTAAAACTTTCTGGGTCATTTCACAATTAAACTATTTTTCCATGATATGTGAACCAGTGCATTACTGTCTTTTATAGAGAACATTTAAACAAACAAACCAACAAAAAAAAAAAAAAAAAAACCTAAAAGGCATTTGTGCAGCACTTACTGTGTGCTTAATGCTTTAGAATCTCATCCAATCCTCTCAACGGCCCCATTTTACAAATGCAAGAACTGAGACTTAGAAGGACTTTTGTGAGGTCTCCCCAGTTGCTGGTAAGAGGTGAAACCAGGATGGATCTAGGTGATCTGACGTCCAATTCCCTGCACTTGCCCTGCCACTGAAACCTTCCAGTGAGGGGCCTGAGCCAGACAGATAGATAGACACACACATTTCCAGATCTCAACCTATTGAAACCAACCTTAGGTGACAAGTTTCCTAATGACCCCTTTCTGCCCAGATTGGCAAACCAAGAGAACATTGTAATTTTAAGAAGGTGGCCACACCTCCTCTCCTCCCATCTCAAAACCCTCTCAGCCACTCGGCTCCCAGACCCCAAGGCCCCACTCCTGCTGCTGATCCTTGTCCAGCTCCTCTGGGCAGCTCTGGCCTCCTCAATTCCCAGCCTCACAGCCTGATCAAGAGGAAGGAAGAAGGCCCATGCAGAAGACCAGCTCAACCCTAGATAGGCAAGGCACAGGGAGCCACAGCCCAATTCCTGAGCCCTGACCTGAGCTCCACCACCCACAATCTCACACTGGGCACCATCTCCAATCAGAACTCTAAGAGGAAGGAAAGGTCAGAACTTTGCCCCCGTGGATGGGAGAATCCACCAAGCTACAAGGAATTTTAGTCTAGGGTGCAGATGAAGGAAAAAGAACAAATGGGAAGAGAGAAAAGGGAAAGAGGAAATGAAGAAGAGGCCGATGGAGCAGGAAAGGGAAAATGGGAGGCTCAGCTCAAAAATACAAGTGCCCTGGGCTTGAACCCCAAACCACCTCTCCTGCTACAAGCCCCTCTGCAGAAAGAAAAGAAAAAAAGAAAGAAAAGCAAAAGAGCAGACCCAGACCTTCACAGGGACATGGCATCATCAAAAGAATAGGAACTTTTCTTCTTGGAGCGCAGCCTGCAGCCTCGTCCCCAGCAGCACCCTTCTCCACGCCCTGCCTCTGAGCACACTGGTGGCGGGCACCCACCTTGGGGTCCAGATGGGGGTCCTGGGGTTTCCCAGGGCCCAGGGGCTTCGGGGAAGGTGTTCCATCAGACAGGAAATGCCGGCACCCACAAGGTGCAGGGAGAGTGGCAGGGACATCCATGCCAGCAGACCAGAGCTATCAGGGCTTCCATTCCTTAAGTGGTTTCCATGTTCTGGAAACGACCGAGATTAGGGAGCCTGATGCAATATGGTCTCTTACAGCACATTTTTACTCATGTCAGCTCCTGGCAGCCAGAAAAATTACTGCAGCATCGTTGGTAACAGCAAAAGATTGGAAACACCCTAAACATCCATCAAGAGGGAATTGGTTAAAAAGCAAATACACTTCCACTAACAGGGGAACATCCACCTAGAGGACATGTTAAACCTGTATTAAAAAGGAAAAACACACATGAGCCAATCTTCTAGCTATAAGTTTAAAAAGAAAAACGAAGCACTGAAGAGCATTAATAGCACCTTCCTATTTGAATAAGAGGGAAGAAACAGAGAGGGGCTGGGAAGTCTCTGTTTCATAATCTGAGAAGTGGGTACATGGGTCTCTAGTGCCTTATTCTTTAACTCTGTGTATGTTTTGTACATGCTTTGTATTTTCCCCTAAGAGATGAGGTCTCACTATGTTGCTCAGGCTGGCCCTGAACTCCTGGGTTCTAACGATCCTCCTACCTCGGTCTCTGAGTAGCTGAGACTACAGGCACATGCCACCATGCCTGGCTTGAACATGCTTTTTTTTTTTTTTTTTAAAGAATTTAACTTTTGCTGAGCATGGCGGCACACACCTATAATCTCAGTGGCTCAGGAGGCTGAGGCAGGAGGAACACAAATTCAAAGCCAGCCTCAGCAAAAGTGAGGTGCCAAACAACTCAGTGAGACCCTGTCTCTAAATAAAATTCAAAATAGGCCTGGGGACGTGGCTCAATGGTTGAGTGCCCCTGAGTTCAATCCCTGGTACTCCCAGGGATTGAAAAAAAAAAAAGGATTTAACTTTTATTTACTTATTTTTATGTGGTGCTAAGGATGGAACCCAGTGCCTCACCCATGCCAGGCAAGCACTCTTCCACTGAGTTACAGCCCCAGCCCTTGCACATGCTTTTGAATATTTCACAATATAAATTTTTTAAAGGTGGGAATATGTGCCTATTTGTGGGTGTATATGTACTGGGATATAAAGAAGGTTTCCTCTTTTATTCTATTTCCTTTTATAACTTTTCAAAATCTTTTACCACATGCATGAACTGCCCACTTACACACACACACACACACACACACACACACACACGACGGTAGCTGGCAATCTTCCAGGGTGTTTCAGCATCACAGATCGGGAAAGTACCCAAAGGGTCAGTTTCCCCATTTCGTAGCTGAAGAAGCCGAAGCGCAGGGGGTCTAAGTGTCCTGTCGAAGGTCATACAGCACATGAGTGGGGGACTCAGAAGCCGAGTCTCCAGCATGCAGGCCAGGTTCTCTACCTCTTGCTCTCAACCAGGGACTCCCAGGCTTCTGAACCCCAAGGAGCACCAGCTACCAGCTGGCCTGGTCACACCTCCTGCTGCCCCTCCCCATCTCCTGCAGCCACAGATGGAGCAGGGAGAATCAAGAGGAGGGACCCACAAGTCCAGGGTAGGGAGTCAAGGGACACAGTTAAGCCAGGCATGGAAGTGCACACCTGTAACCCCAGCAACTCTGGAGGCTGAGGCAGGAGGATGGAGAGTTCAAAGCCAGCCTCAGCCACAGAGTGAGACCCAAAGCAATGTAGTAAAACCCTGTCTCAAAATAAGATATAAAAAGAGCTGGGAATGTGGCTTAGTGGTTAAGCACCCCTGGGTTCAATCACTGGAATCAAAGAAGAAGAAGAAGAAGAAGGCAGCAGGGGACTCAGTCAAGATTACAGTTCCCAGCTCTAGAGGGTGCAACCCTCTTCCCTGGAGGTTAGGCCTCCAGGTGGGTGCCTGGCTCTGTGCCTCCCACCTCCCCTCCTGACGCCCCAGGCAGCAACCTGCTTGGCCATTCCTGTGCCCTCAGCAGGGATCCTCCCAGGAAACCACTGCCCAGCAAACCCACTTGGGGGGGTGCCACATGCTGACCACTTTACAGTCATAGCCACACTCTGGGGGGAAAGTGCTTTCATGCCAAACACCAGCCTCCCCAGCTCACCAGCCAAAGGATCCCAGACCCATGCAAATGGGTCAAACCACCCTTGTTAAATTCTACCCGTGTCCGTGTGTTTACACTGAAGAAAATCCTCCGTGCAGGAGGTGTCCGAGCCAGGGGGAGGCAAGAAGACAGGATGGTTTCCCACCATACCTGCTCCATTGATCCGTGGCCAGAAACAACTCAATCCAAATCCTAATACTTCCTATTTAACAAATGCTAACAACCCTGAGCTCAGACATTCTTCTCAACAAATACCACCCCACTGTGAGCCAGGCTGGGTGGGAGCGCTAAAAATAGTTAGAACAACTAACCTTTGGAGAACATTTACAATACAGTGACACGTGCCAGGCACACTGCTGGGCTCACCGCATGTGGCCCCTCTCCCGTCCTCCAAGGTGTCTGGGATCACCCCACTTCACAGGGGAGGAAATGAAGGCTTTGTAACTCATCCGGGGTTACAGAGCTAGCAAATGGCACACTGGGGCCTATCTGGCTCCATTGCCCGTTCCCCACCCACTGGGCAAGACAGAGCCCTGTCCACAGGAGCCCAGCTCCTTACATCTACATCCACTCTGCCCTGGTCTGTTGCTCCCCACTCACATACTCAGAAGTCCATCCATCAAACTCCAGAAAAGGGAGCTGCCCAAGCAGGCCAGCCAGGCAGATAGGGGGACAGCAGGTAGTTCCCAGAACCTCATCAAGAAGCATCCATCCATGCCACTGTCCCCTCCCTTATTCTGGTACCAGGGATTGAAGCCAGCGGTGCTTTATCACTGAGCCACATCCCCAGCCCTTTTATTTTGAGACAGGGTCTTGCTAAGTTGCTTAGGGCCTTGCTAAATTGCCGAGGCTGGCCTCAAACTTGCCATCCATCTTCCTCAGCCTCCTGGGTCACTGGGATCACAGCGTGTACCACCAAGCCCAGCTGCTACTGCCATCTCTGCTGCAGCTGAGACCCAGGGCCTTGATGACCTCATCAGCCCACATGTTAACACCACACCAGGCTCACAGCCTGAGAGATGAGGTCCTAGTGGGAGAGATGAGTGATCGGCCCAGGATGAGCAAACTCACTGCCACTCATGGAGAGCCACAGAGGCCCAAGGACTCCGTGGACCCTTTGGCTCGCAGGGGCAGTGCCACTGGGCTAGGGAAGTGGGCAAGACAGGCTCGGCCACTCTCCCTCATTGGGAAATTCTATGATCCTCACTGGGAGGTCTCCTCCCTGGTAAAAGCAAGAGTAGCACTCCATCCCCGAATCCCACAGGAAGGGGAGCACAGTTAATGGGACCTGGTCTAGCCCAGCCCAGCACGGTGGCACACACCTGACATCCCAGACACTCAGGAGGCTGAGGCAGGAGGATCCCAGGTTTAAGGCCGGCTTGGGCAACTTAGAGAGACACTGTTTTTCATTTTTTTTTAAGGGGGGGAACTGGGATTGCAGCTCAGTGGTGGAATGTTGAGCACCCTTGGGCTCACTCCCCTATTCCACATTAAAAGGGGGCGGGCCTAGTCACATAACCTTGAAAGAGTTTTAAGATGTGTTTTACATCCTCGCCAGCACTTGTTGTTGTTTGACTTGTACATTGTTGGTGGGACTGCAAATTGGTGCAGCCAATTTGGAAAGCAGTGTGGAGATTTCTTGGAAAGCTGGGAATGGAACCACCATTTGACCCAGCTATTCCCCTTCTGGGTCTATTCCCTAAAGACCTAAAAAGAGCATGCTACAGGGACACTGCTACATCGATGTTCATAGCAGCACAATTCACAATAGCAAGACTGTGGAACCAACCTAGATGCCCTTCAATAGATGAATGGATAAAAAAAAGTGGCATTTATACACAATGGAGTATTACTCTGCATTAAAAAATGACAAAATCATAGAATTTGGAGGGAAATGGATGGCATTAGAGCAGATTATGCTAAGTGAAGCTAGCCAATCCCTAAAAAAACAAATGCCAAATGTCTTCTTTGATATAAGGAGAGTAACTAAGAACAGAGTAGGGAAGAAGAGCACGAGAAGAAGACCAACATTAAACAAGGATGAGAGGTGGGAGGGAAAGGGAGAGAGAAGGGAAATTGCATGGAAATGGAAGCAGACCCTCAGGGTTATACAAAATTACATACAAGAGGAAGTGAGGGGAAAGGGAAAAATAATACAAGGGGGAGAAATGAATTACAGTAGAGGGGATAGAGAGAGAAGAGGGGAGGGGAGGGGAGGGGAGGAGGGATAGTAGAGGATAGGAAAGGCAGCAGAATACAACAGACACTAGTATGGCAATATGTAAATCAATGGAAGTGTAACTGATGTGATTCTGCAATCTGTATAAGGGGTAAAAATGGGAGTTCATAACCCACTTGAATCAAAGTGTGAAATATGATATGTCAAGAACTATGTAATGTTTTGAACAACCAATAAAAAAAATAAAAATAAATAAAAATTTTTAAAAAAAGATGTGTTTTACAGATGAGGGACAACTTCCCACACACCACGGCCACAGCCAGCAGCCACAACCAGCAACACGCAGCTCCCTGGATGGGGCCCCCAGCCCAGCACATCCCACATGTCTTCACACCGGGGAGGATCAAGGTTCAGACCCAGGGCCAGCCCCGTCTAACCCTCCTCTGTGCACAGCCCCCTCCTCAAGCACAGGTACCTCCCCATCACTCCCTGAGCATCCACTGGTCAATTTCTACCAGGGGGAGGGGTCAGAGCTCCCTGCAGTGGGACATCCTTTGTACCCCCACCCCATACACGCCAGGGTGACTGGCATACACTAGGTGCTCAGTAAATATCTACCAAGTAAATGACAAACACTATAATCATCAACCTCTGAAATGTGCGAACAGGACAAAACCCTCCAGTGAGTGGGTGCACCCCAGGGCCTCAGACACCAGGACGAAACAAGGCCAGGTCCATCTCCCTGCACCGTCTGCTCCCCAGCGAGTGCATCTCTCACCCAAGACTAACTTCTGGTGAAGCAAGGTGGGCCTCACCTGTCCCTGGTTCGGGGGATATGGTGGGGACACAATCATCCCCCCCCACCCCCCCACACACACACACACAGAGAAAATTCTCCATCTCCGAGTTCCTGTCCAGAGGCCCTCAAAGGGGCTGCATGAAGAAAACAGAACCTCCTTATCTCTTCCTTCTGCAGGTGCACCCTGATAACGGAGAGCACGACCGCACAGCACAGCGGTGTGCACATGCAACTTGGAAGTGACAGTACCCATGCGGGGAGCACAGGATGGAAATGTCTTTACCCAGAGGCACAGAGGGGCGTGGTTGGAGGCTGTGGTCCTTGAGGAAAGACGGAAAGAGGAGGTCCCGGCATTCATAGAGGAGCAGGGGCTACAAAGGAAAAAGATAAGACAGGAAGGCTTAAAGGAGTGAAATAGGGAGGCACGGTCCACTGTGGCTGCAGATGAAGACTCTAGGGGCTGGCCAGGCAGCTGGACAGGCAGGCACAGTGCCACCCAGAAGAGGGGTAATGCCATCCCGCAGGCATCAAGAGTGGCCTCAAAGGCTGAGGAAGCAACTGTCCCTCCACTGGTCTGCCTACCCCATCAACAGTCACCTGGTTTGGTGACATTTCAGGAGCTGGAGGGTAGAGCCACCGAAGGTGCTGGCCTCAGCAGAAGCACCATCTGTCTGGGCAGAGTGGACACCCTCAGGTCAAGACCCACAGGCCTCTGGAAGGCAGGGTTTGTGCCTGGGCCACCTGTTCCAGAAGTCACAGGGCCCCGTCTCTGAGCAGGGACAGGGCACACCTCTCAGGCCTGTGGTCTCTGCCCGTGGTTCCCTGGAGAAGAGTTTCAGCTAGAATAGAAAATCAGTCCAGCGATCTCCGCAAGAAATGACATGTCAAGTCACAGGGGAAGAGGACTCGGGCCTGTCCTTTTCATGTCACCCACTACTGAGCTGATAGGATCTAACGTTCGCTTCCCTGGTTTTAGATGATTTTTTAAGAACACATAATTTCACTTCAAAATTTCACTTCAAAAAAAAAAAAAAAAAAACCCTGTCGACAAGTTGCTCTGTGAATTTTCCATTTTCTCCCTCATCGTTCTCAGGCTCCTAGTTCACACACCTGGAAAAAAAAAAATTTATTTTTTGATCTGTAGACTCAAGGCACGTCACATGAGCAGGGGCGTGTGCTGAGCCAGGGACGAGATGGGGGCAATAAAATAGTTAAAACGTGAGAGTGAGAACAAAAATAAAATGTGAGAAATGCTTGTTAAATCTTAAGGTACATGGAAATCCATCCAAAATATTTCACATATATATGAAAAACATATATGGATGTAAAAATATATACCAATATACATGTGTGTGTGTTTACCCCACAACATGAGAAATGCAGGATTACTAAAGAAAAATTGTGAAAAAAAGGAAAGCAACAAGAAAATAAGTTGACTCTTATGCCACTATTCAAGGATGAGCCCCCCACCACCGACAACTTTATGCATCTCCTTCTCTTTTCCTCCACTTATTTTTTTATTTGATCTAATTAGTTATACATGACAGTAGAATGCATTTTGACACATCATACATAAATGGAATATAACTTCTCACTCTTCTGGTTGAACATGATGTAGAGTTACACCGGTCGCGGAATCATATATGCACATAGGATAATAGTATCCCCTCCACTTATTTTTAATAATTAATTGGAGTCATAGCTGGGCATGGTGGCACACGCCTGTAATCCCAGCAACTCAAGAGGCAGAGACAGGAGGGTTGCATAATCAAAGCCAGCCTCAACAACTTAGCAAGGCCCTAAGCAACTTAGAAAGACCTCAGAGTCTCAAAATAAAAAATAAAACAAGCTGGGGACGTGGCTCCGTGGTTAAGCACCCCTGGGTTCAAACCCTGGTACCAAAATTAATAATAATAATAATTAACTGAAGTCATGCTATTTGATGACCTGTTTGTTTGTTTTTGTTTTCTGCTAGTGTTATATAGTGATCATTTTTTCAAGTAGTAATTCTTTTTTTGTTCTTTTTACATTTTTTTTTCATGCTTTGTTTTTGAGACAGGCAGTCTGTGGCCCAGGCTGCCCTTGAACTTGTGATCCTCTTGCCTCAGCCCTCTGAGCAGCTGGGATTACAGAGGTGCCTCAGAGTGCCCAGTGTCAACTAGTAATTTTTTATAGCAAATAAGTTTTTTTATATTTTTAAAGGCCATAAAACCCAGCAAGGTGGTAGCTGGCTCTAGTCGGTCCTTAACAGGAATCCTCAGTGCCTATACTCACATGACCGTTGAACTTGCATCCTACAAACTTAAATAACGGGTCCTCAATACCCACAGCAGTTACTAGCAGAGAGAGGAAGTGCAGATCCACTCTGCCTCTGCACCTCCAAAAGATGGGGCTTTCTCTTTGCTGTTCTAGGAGGGTAGAAATATCAGCCTTGACTTTGGCCTCTACCCTAAATCCCTGGCCCTGAAATTCCAAGGTGGATTGGTGACCCAACCTCACCCCAGGCAAGGTATGTCTTCCTGCCTGTTGACCTCACATGTTCCAAGGCATCTATCTAGAACTTATCCCTAGAATCCCATCCAATTTTCAGCCAAATGGTATTCATTCAATTGATTCTAGATCTTTTAAATTCAAAAATTAGTTTTGTAGATTACAGATTTCCTAAGTTTCTCATTTCCTTTCCGCTCTTGGAGGCAGATATTCTTTACCCCATATCACAGCAACTCTTCTTTATTATCATCCCCATGAACAGTTATGCATTTTCCTTAGCAGGCTGCATGCACTGTCACAGTTAACCCCCAAAATCATCCTGAGAGAAATGAGCAACTCCATCTGATAGATGAGAAAACTGAGGTTTGACATAAAAAATCCCATCAATGTACTGGCATGATAGCACTCAGGATGCCCACTGCATCAGCTCCGGGCTCACCATCAGCAGGCTCAGGCCTTTAGCAATAAAATCCACAGCTCTGGGAGGACAGGAGAATGAAGCAGAACCCCTCTTCAGATGGGTTACCATGGGATAGAGGTGGCTGTTCAATGCTGGTAGCCCTGGGACATGCACTGTCAATTACCGTAGAGCAGACAGGTTGGGGGGTCCACAGGCCCCAACCACACAACAGGAGAGCCCGAGGCTGATCCACACCAGAGACCACAGGACAGCCTGCATACAACAAGCGGCATGCGGGGCTAACACACAGCACAGGCGTGCTGGATGCTTAGATTACTGTTAGTTTGTCCCATGAGAGACAGAACCACAGGGTTGGAAGGCATTGCAGAAGAAATCAATCCAATCCCCTCAACCTGTTGCCACAAACCAGGAAATGAAGGCTCAAGGAAACTAGGTGATAAAACCAGTTCCCAGGAGACCCAGATCATGCCCCCCAACTCAGTGGTCCAAGAGGTAACTCACAACAGCAAGCAAAACACACAATTCATAAGAACTGTATTAAAGACCCCAAAACAAAATATCTAGTTTAAGGCAAGGGGGGAAAAAAAAAAAACTACCTGGATTTTCAACAAAACTGAGTTATCTACAGAACTTTGATCAGAGATTTAACTAACCTAAGGTCTACAGTATATGTGATGAAAAAGAAAAGCCAATGACATAAACAGTAACAAGAGCTATTCATGATTGACTGCTCCGGTCAAAAATAGTTTTGTTATGAAAATTATAAAAATCGGCATCAGTATCAATGCATCCTTAATCACAGAGGCTGAGACACGCCCAGCAATCCTAGCCAATGCAAAGGAAGGCACATGAACTCAATGTCACGAGCCAGAGGCCTCCGGCAGCACAGGACACCCCTCACTATCCTCCATCAACTCTTGGGGACAGCCTCTGTTCAGCTGTCAGGATCCTGGTTGCAATTTCCTCCTGCGCCTGAGGCCCACATCCCACTGAAGCCCTTTCCCCATCCCACAGAAGCCCCTCGCCATTAGGGTCCCAGCAAGAGAAATCCCCTGCAGGTCGAAGGTGCCTTCTTTCAAGAGAAATCTCAACTGCAGCCCAAGTGCCTGTCATTGGTGTCCTAGGTGGTTGAAGGGGAAGAAGAGAGCTAGTTGCCTGAGCAGGGAAAGCAGGTATGGGCCCAGTGTGGGTCAGAGTGGCCCATACCTGTCATCTGTACTAGGAGAAGACACCTTCCCCACCTTCTTCTGGTTGCTCCAGGCAAAGTGAGAGAAAGAGCAAAGAGAGGTGACATGGGTAGAGAGGGGGTGCCCCTGACGGAGGAGAAAGCAGCCGCCCACTGGTTCTCTCCTGCTGATCCAGGCCTCGGGGTTCACACAGGATGGAGCGGCCCCTGTCCTCCAGGTCGAAGGAGGACTTCAGCAGGGCCTGTGATGTGCATACGCTTTACAGCACTGACCTTGTTCCCACGATCCCAGATCCCAGCGACAGTCTTTCTCATTTCTCAGATTAGGAGATGAGCTCTCAAAAAAATGAGGGACCTGCCCAGGACCACAGAGCCACAGAGCTGGGTCTGCCCAAAACTCTCCTGCCTCCAAATGCATCCGATCTTCCTAAGGGATGTCACTCCCCCACTCCCCCATGTGCTCTGTGTAAGGGTGGAGGAAAGGCAGGGGAGTCAGGGGCTTCAGGCCTGGCCTCTGGAGCCACAGACAGGCGAAGAATCTACCCTGGGAGCTGAGCATTCTCCCTAGACATTCCACTCCATTTACTTTCATGCATGGTAACGAAAAACCATGATGACGAGGCCAGGTACAGTGGCACTCATCCATAATCCCAGCCACCCAGAAGGCTGAGGCAGGAGGATCACAAGTTCAAGGCCAGCCTCAACAACTTAGCGAATCCCTAAGCAATTCAGCAAGACCCTGTCTCTAAATAAAACATAAGAAAGGGCTGGGGATGTGGCTCAGTGGTTAAGTACCCCTGGATTCAATTCCCAGTACCAAAAAAACAAACAAACAATGATGACTGCGATTCCTGTTTATTGACCAAGACTACGCACAAGCCCTGCTTCACCTGCTTCCAACATTCACTCATTTAATTCTCACCGCAGCCTGAGCAGCAGGTACTGCAGCTGCCCCTCTTCACAGACAGGGAAACTGGTGCCCAGAGGAGTAAAATAACTTGACCAGGTTAATAGGAGTCCAACCCAGACTGCCTAATGCTGGAGGCCACGCTCCTGAGCCCTGCTCCACATGGTCTTTTGCGTTGATTCACGTAATTTTTTTTTTCCAGGAATGTCACCCGGATTCCAATACATGCTCCAGGTCCCGCATTCAATGCCTCAGCACTTACTAGGTGCCAAGCCCTGGGCCAGACCCTGCAACTTCTGGGTTAAAGGTCCTGACACAGTCTTTGTCCTTAAAGGAAAAGGAAATCCTTCCTGACAGCTAAGGGGCTCTAGTCACCCTTTGTGAAGAACAGGAAGCTGTCCCTGAAGCCTCTGGTGTGGCAAATGCTGTGGTAGCGACGGCATTCTGGGAGGGCTGGGAGCGGGAGGCAGGGCAGGGTCCCAGGAATTGCAGTTTTTCCTGTGTAGCCAGTTTAAACTTGTGCCACTCTGGGCTACGACTCCGATCAGCCAGACCCCAAGTCAATCTCAGCCTGTCACCGCTGTGCACCCGCAGGAGGCCAACTCACCTCTCTGGGCCTCAGTCCCTTCCTGTACAGAGGAGGTGAGACCAGCACTCCAGGTGTTACTGGCAGCTGGAAGGACTAGTGGGGTACAGTATTCTCAGTGCTACCCCAGAGCCCAGAACGTAGAGAGCAGTCACTAAGTTAAAAATGACCCCCAAAAAGATCTTTCTTGGAGTATGAGCAGCAAGAGCCATCATGGCTAGCCAACAGCAGGCTTCCGGGGGCAATGATTACTCTCTGAGTGCTGGCACCCAGGAGACAGGGCCCGAGCTGAGGTTCTCCTTCCTGGACGGGCCCCCATGCACAGGGCCCCACAGTCAGAAAGTCAGGGGCGCCCCTTGGAATCTGAGTCCCAGCCCTCTGACAGCATCCAGCTGTCACTCAAGTACAAGCAGTGACGCCTGGGGACCTTCTCCGTGCCAGCCTCCGCTCCCACAGGATAGCTTGCTAGAAACAGCTCACTGACCTCAGGAGGGGTGGCAGCTCTGGGGACCACTCAGTGGATTCCAGATTCTGCTCAGCAGAATCCAGGGGTGGCTCAATCCAGCCCTGAGCACTCAGAGAATAATCTGTAAGACCAAGTCTCCATCCTGTTCCAGAAAGGTTCAGCTCTGTGCCACATCTGCGGGCACTGAGAGGGAACAGGATCAGAAACCACAGAAGCTGCCTCCCGGGGCAGGGGCCCCCAGTGCGGTACCTGGGCACCCGCACTGGCAGGAGGATCACGGGTTCAAAGCCTGCAGCCTGCAGGGCGCTCACGTTTTCATGACTTAAATAAACAAATGAATGGATTATGAAAGGAATTTCTCCTAAAGAAAAACAGACCCCACCCAGCTCATTCTACTTCTAGTTTGTTTTTTTTTTTTCCATCAACATACGTTTGGACCCATTTATATAATGACAAATGCTGCGTGCACGCAACTCTGCCTCCTGTATGTTTATTTTCACTTAATGTGATATTACAAATATGGTCATACTCTTACCCAACCTTCGTAACTAGCATCCGGGTACACAACAGCCCAGCCATATGTGCTGCGCCTCGGCACACTGAACCTTCCCCTTGTCACTGGATAGCCTTGCTTTCTCTTTTTCTGTATTACAGATAATTTAAATAGCCTCATAAATTCTGCTTTTCTATGTAGCTACTGCCTTAGGGAAAAACTCTCAGAGGAGGATAGAGAGGGATCAAAGACGAGCTCTTATCCTAAGGTTATGGATGAGGAGAGGAGCACCAGGAGGGTGCAGGTATGAGCTACTACACTGGGTGCTCAATAAATGCACAGGGAATGAGAACAAGTGCCTCACCCAAGTGACACTCTGAGTGGGTGGCAGAGCACTGGCCTGGGGCAGGCTGTGGTCTGCTACCTGCCCACCAGGTCAGAAGGCACAGCATGCATGAGTCAGGAGCACAGCCTTAAAGAGTATGGTCAGGTCCCAGCACCCAATCTCCACTGTCAACGAGAAATGAGGGCTGAGGCCAGGCACTAGGGGGGCATGCCTGTAATCCTGGCAGCTCGGGAGGCTGAGGCAGGAGGATCACAGGTTCAAAGCCAGCCTCAGCAACTTAATGAGGCACTAGGCCACTCAGTGAGACCCTGTCTTTAAATAAAATATAAAAAGGAGTGGAGACATGCTAGTTAAGTGCCCCTGGGTTCAACCCACAGTCCCGAAAAAAAGAAAGAAGGGCTGAGTTTCAAAATTCCCTTTGGATTCTACAGAACAGAGGCAGGGCCTCTAACCTCAATGCCTGAAATCCCAATGACTCGGGAGGCTGAGGCAGGAAGATCGAAAGTTTGAGGCCAGCCTCAGCAACTTAGCAAGGCCCTGCCTCAAAATTAAAAGAAAAAAATTTTTTATTTAATTTTTTTAAGAAAGGACTGGGGATGTAGCTCTCTGGTAAAGAGCCCTTGGGCCCAATCCCCAGTACCAAAATTAATTAATTTTAAAAATTCTTACTTTGTGCCAGGCATCGTGCTTCACATGGTTTATCTCATTTATTTACCATGAACAACAACCCCATTATGATTCTCATTTTACAGATGGGGCAACTCTTGCCCAGACAGGTTAAGCAACTTGCCCGAAGACACAGAGATAGGGAGGGAGCAGAGTTTGAACCCAGGCCATCCAGCACCATAACCTGTGCTTTCACCTCCTATGAGTATTGCTCACCTTCCTGGTCTTACATCCAAAGACAATGCAAAGGTGCCCATCTTGAGATCAAAAAGGGATGGGGGCAGTGAGGCTGGGCAGTGGGCCCCAGGAGCCTGCAGGTGTTCCACTTCCCCAGGGGAGTAGCAGGTCGGATTTTCAGAACCCAAGCGTGGCCTGGTTTGGCAGCCACAGAGCAACAAGGGCCAGTTTGCTGTCACAAATGGGATTGGAGCTTGGGCAAGCCGGGTGCTCAGAGAATAAATCCTGCCCGCCTAAGAAACTGTTTAAACCCAGCAGGGCCAGAGAAGAAGTTTAATGTAAGCTATCAGATGCCCAAGACAAGGTCTGGTCGTTTGAGGCCACCTTAAGTCTTTGTCTAAGAATAGTCAGAAGGGCCCTCTGACTGATGGGTCGAGGGCAGTGAGCAAGTGAGGAAGCTTCCATCGGTCACATGGCAAATCCCAATCCGCGTGGCTGTCTGGGCACCAGTATTGTAAGTGACGTCTCTGACTCTGGGTGTCTTTTCTTTCTAAACTACTTCCTAAAATTCTCAAATGGGTCAGAGAGATAGCTGCAAGAGTAGCTCAGGGCTTTGTCTCAAATGCTCACCTCTCCTCACAAACCACCAGCCAACCACACCGAGAAGATTTCCTGTCCCCTAAAAAGAGACAAGTTTCCATTGGCTGATGGATTGATTCTTCCTTGCCCTGTTCCATCCCCTCGGCCACAGTGAGTCAGGGCCACTGAGGGGAATCTCCCCAGGGACTTGTCACCTTCTTCTGCGATAAGCCACCAACATTTAAAGGACAACCTCAAGGCCTCTCCATCAGGCCCAAGTACCACCGACCAGGCTGCCTCTCGAACCGGAGTGCTTCAAGCAGAGGCAGGATTCTTTGAGATGAAACCTCTCTGCTCTCAGGAATCAGAGAGGGGCCTCCACCTGCCAGCGGCTCCCAGGGATGCCTCTCCCCGGCCTCCTTCTCCGCTAGGAGTCCATGGCCTCTTGCTCTGCCTCCTTCACTCTGCTACCCCAGGTTCCCCACATTGCTATTTTCATCCTGTTCAACCCCTTCATAGGGTAAGGAACAAAGGAGAGATTTTTACACTCTTTTCCATCCAGCATTATTTCATCCAGAATGCCATGCAAGGCCTTTTCGGACCTCTTCCTACCCCAAGCAAGACCCCCAAGGTCAAGCAGATTTCTGTAAGTTTCAATGAAACAAACAGAAATGTGAATTGAGAGGATTCAAGATTTGAACCCCAGCTCCCCCAAGCATTGGATGACTCGGGCCCGAAATTTCCTCATCCGCAAAGTGGGTGCGCAAAGTTATTCCCGAGGAGAGTTCACAGAACTCTTGTAAAAAACTTGCTATGAAAAAACAGGCACGTCTGTCTGGGTTTAGCCACAGCGGTGGAGGGAGGGAACCGGGGGTCTAAGTTATTCTGTTCCCAGGATCTAGCCTCCCCTTGCAACGAATCCAAGGAGCTCGATAACTCTGGCCAAAGCTGGCACCATGTCAGAGCATGTGCAAGAGATCTGGAGGCCAGAAAGGAACCTGGGACACAGTGACGGGGGAACGATACACCTCCCACTGCGGCCCTTGGGGACAGCCAGGCACTGTTCCAGCATCAGAGCATCCCCCAGCCTGAGTCAATCAGCCTCTTCCAAACAACATGGCGACCAACATCTGCCAGCAGCAGGTCTATTGCTGCAATGCCACGAGGCCCTCACCTAAGTGAACACACTCTCCACCTCCTCAGATGCATCCCTGGAACCTCACACTCTCTTCTCTGCCCACCCTAAGGAAGAAAGCCATGCAAAGCCCAATGTCCCTAGGTCCCCTATTCCCAGCAAGAGCCACAGTGCAAAGTCTCTGTAAATCAAGAATGAGGCGGGGTGGGGCGGCCCAGAAGAAGGGGCTTTCCCACCTCTGTTTCTCAGGCAGGTTTCCCATAAGTGAGTGCCAGCGACTCACACCTGGTCACGGCAGCTCCACGTCTGAGCTGGCGACCTCAGTTCCCAGGCCACCTCCCCCAGCAGAGAGCCAGGGTGCCCCCAGCCAGGCTGGACCTCCCAGAACTGACGAGCTCACTGCCGCAGCTCAGGCTGGCAGCAGAATCCTGCACACCTAGGTGCACAGATGAGTCAGCCGTGGGGCCTGGAAGCCTCATTCGCACCTCACCAGCACCTTCTGTGGGTTCACTCATCCGCAAACTCCCCCGCAGAGGTGATTTTCTGGAACACAATGCACTTCTTCTTCTCACTGATATCCCAGAACAGTGCCTGGAACACCACTGAGGTGTGGCGGGTGGGGAGGGGCCTGGAGGGGATGCCCTCCCTTCCCACTGTGTCCCAGGCACCTCTCTGGCCCTGGAGCATACCAAGCTGGCTTCTGCCCCGAGACTCTTGCACATGCTGGTCCCTCTGTCTGGAACCCTCTTCAAGGCTGCAGTGCCCTTCTTATTATTATTTGAAACTCAGCCCAAGCACCCCGCTTCTCAGGAAAGGAGGCCTTTCCAACCACCCAAACTAAAGCAGGGACCTCCTTCCCCATGATCATCACTCCCCAATCCATTTCCAGTTTTCTTTGTCTCATACCATTTCTGTCTGCTCCCAGCTGATTTCCATTATAGGAAATTCCTCTGTCTTCACTGTTCTTTCCCCAGGGCCTAACACAGTGCCTGGCTCACTCAGTTGCTTAGGACCTCACTAAGTTGCTGAGGCTGGCCTCGAACTTGTGATCCTCCCATCTCAAGGACTTGCTGGGATTACAGGTGTGCACCACTGCACACTCAGCTCTAAAAGAATGATTAAAAATAATACATAAGGGGCTGGCAGTATAGCTCAGTGGTAGAGTACTTGCCTACCGTGCATGAGGCCCTGGGTTCAATCCCCAGCACCACACACGCACACAAAAAAATTCTTCTTATTAATATATATGACACCCAGAAGCCCCATTTTTAAGATCTCCATCATTCAAAAAGCATAAAATGGAGATCAGTTTGGCAATTCCTATCACAGAAAGAAGGAGGGAAAGAAAGTGATGCTCTTTGACCCAGTCATTCCATTCCTTGGAATTTTTCCAAGGAAATGAATTCAGAATAAGAACAAAAATAAAGAGGTGCCTGTAGGAAAACGATGCCTGTCACACTGTTTATGTCATCGCAGAAATCTGGAAACAACCGAAATGTCCAGCAACAGGGGAAATGTTTTGGCAAAGAAGAGCACAGCCACTGTCCGGACCATCACGCAGCAATTAAAATGACCGAAAGGGAAACGAGAGAAACACAGGGAAGGGTGTTTGAGAATAATGTTCAGCAAGAGGAGGTTTAAAAAGAGATCTGAATTCCTTCTGAGTCCCAGGCACCGTGTGGCACGTGTGCTGTAACATAGGAGTCCAAAAGGAACCTATCCTTATTCCTTTTTGAACTGAGGTGCAAAGACCTAAGGAACGAACCCAAGGCCACAGAGAGAGCAATGAAATGGCGGGCCATGAATGTGTCATCCTCACCCCACAGAAGCCCAGGCACACCCTGACATCCTCGCTGCCTATCTCCACACTGTTCCTTTCCTGAAATGACATCATGCTGGTGCCGGGGAGGCCAGACCCAGGTCAGCCTGCAATAACAGAGCGACGGACAAATACAGCACAAGACAAAACAGCAGCCTCTCCAAAAGAAAACCCCCTGTCGGGGTCCAGAGACCACAGAGAAAAGGAATGAGCACAGAATTTCAGGAAGGACCGAGCAGAACCATGAGATGGACCTGCAAAGGACAAGGAGGCTCATTCTGGGTTCAGGCTGGAACCTCAGAAATGGACAGAGAATAGCCTCCTCCTGTTACCCAAAGGCACTTCTTCTGGGCCCACGTGCAGCAGCACTCAATAGATGTTGGTAGAAGTACCCTCGTCCTCGTGGTGTGGATAAAGCAACAAGTGGTCAGTAGAGCCATGGAGAACTGTGACCTGGACAGCAGGGCAGGTCACAGCATGTGACTGAGGGCTCCTGCCCAGCCTCCTTACACATTCCCAGCTCTGCCCCAGGCATGGCTGCAGGAACAGGGAAGAGAGCTGTCCAGGCTGGCAGGGGCCAGAGCAAGCCTAGGAACAGGGAAGGCGATCAAAACCATCTTTCTACAGAAAAATACAGAAAGAAATGAAAGCCTGCTGAGATAGGTACCGCTCTACCTGGGGACAGAGAATGGGACCCGATCTCACTAGGTCTCTCTATGTCCTTGATATTAAAGGCCCAAAGCCACCATTTCCCAAACTGGGCTCACTCAACGGATGGGGGTGTAGATCAGTGATAAAGCACTTGCCTAGCATGCACAAAGTCCTGGGTTCAATCCCCAGGAGGGAGAGAGAGAGAGAGAGAGAGAGAGAGAGAGAGAGAGGGAGAAAGAAAGAAAGAAAGAAAGAAAGAAAGAAAGAAAGAAAGAAAGAAAGAAAGAAAGAAAGAAAGAAAGAAGAAAGAGGGCTGGGGATGTGGCTCAAGAGGTAGCGCGCTCGCCTGGCATGCGTGCGGCCCGGGTTCGATCCTCAGCACCACATACCAACAAAGATGTTGTGTCCTCTGAGAACTAAAAAATAAATATTAAAAAAAATTCTCTCTCAAAAAAAAAAAAAAAAAAAAAGAAAGAAGAAAGAAAGCAAGCAAGCCAGGCACGGTGGCACACACTTAAAATACCAGTCATGAGGGTCTCAAGTTCAAAGCCAGCCTCAGCAACTTAGCAAGAACCTGTCTTTAAAAAAAAAAAAAAAAAAAGTAAAGAAAAGAAATGTAGCTCAGCGGTAAAGTGCCTCTGGGTTCAACCTCTAATTAAAAAAAAAAAAAAATAGGTGGGGACAGTGGCACATGCCTGTAATCTCAGCAGCTCGGGAGGCTGAGGCAGGAGGATCTCAAGTTCAAAGCCAGCCTCAGCAACCACAAAGCACTAAGCAACTCAGTGAGACCCTATATCTAATAAAAATTTTTTTAAAAAAGAGCTGAGGGTGTGGCTTAGTGGTGGAGCACCCCTGGGTTCAATCCCCAGTATCAAAAAAATAAATAAATGAAGAAGCAAACAAAAATAAAAATTAAAAAAACAGGCTTACAGGGAATGTAAATGAACTAAATGACCCAAGATGGGCCAGAGCCGGTTACCGCAGAATCACCACCTGGGGATCATCATTACCTCCTCTCAACTTCTGTATAAGTTTGAACATTTCCATAATAAAGTTTAAACAAAATGTAAACTCAGACCCAAGAACTTCAGCCAAGAATCACTAGGGCCTGGCCCAAGCGTTGGGCTTGCCCTGGGGAACCCAAAGGCCACCAGAAATCTTTAAAACCTGGGGCTGGGGAGGTGGCTCAGTGGTGGACACCCGCCTAGCCCGTGGGAGGCGCATCTCAATATGTTACACTGTGTAACAAATTTTCCATCTGGAGCTGAAGGGAATTTACACATGCCAGCTGGGTGGTGTAGGCAGGTAATTAAGAATGTCCAGGTTCAAGTGACAGCTCGGTCTCTCCTTAGCTGTGTAACTCCGGGCAGGTCACTTAACCTCTCTGTACCTCGGTTTCACCTGGAAAATGGGGATAACGGGAGGGCCTTCCTTCCAAGTGTGCTGGGAGACGTAGGTACAGGCCCCTACCAAGCCCTAACCCAGGGCACCAGGCAGCGGAGTAAGCTCATGGTAAATGTCAGCGATGATGACACATCCATTTTGTAACAGGTATAGAGGGTTGTTTTGAAAACCACAGGTCCATTTGACTCAGTGATCTGGGGAAGATGGAGTAGAAGCAGCTTGTCATTCTGAAACCTCCAGCAGCCCACAACGCCAGTGCCCCCAGAGTGGCCCCAGCCAGCCCAGCCTCTGCTTGGTCATGGGGCCAGAAAGGCTCCGCCTTCCAAAAAGCCACCACCAGCAACAGGAAGCTGCTTCCTTTCCTCTCCCTTCAGAGCCAGCATTTCCTTTTTTGTTTTAAAAAGCATTCCTCGTCTGCAGCCCAGCCCTTCCCTCCACCCAGCCCGGGGCTCACACACACCCCCAGCCATCTGCACCTCTCCTGCATTGTTTTCTGCCCACCAGAGGGACCCTGAGGTTCCTGGTGGATCTGGAGGGCACAGGGTACCCGCTAAGCGCACCTGAGGCGGAGAGAAGGCAGGACACAGTGGCTCTGGGCACAGTTTTTCTCTTGCTGGGAAGGTTAAGTGAACCACATCATTAAGAGCTCAGAGCCTCGGCCACCCTTGGTAAAATACCTCCTTCCCCCAAAATCGACTTCTGGTTGAGTCTGCAGGGACACCAGGCTCTCTTCACCAGGCCCAGTTCTGCCTGCAACCCCAAATGGGACCCCCATTTCATAAAATAAAACATAAAAGCAACACTAGCCAAGACTGAGCCCACCGTTCTTGTCTTTCCCAACTCATGGCTAAGATTGTGTTTCACCAATCACATGCAAAGGGGAAAAAGACCCTCTGATGAGTAAGTTTGGAAACCCTACTGCAGGAATTCTCGGGGCCTTTGAAACACAAATCCCCATACTGAGGATCTCCAGAAGTGAGGTGGACAATGCGACTCATTCTCAACTATACGAATCCCTCTTTCCCGGGAGCATCCTGCAGGATGCAGTATGGGAAAGGCTGCATTTGGATTTTTAAGGTCCTCAGGCTTCTTGTTGGGGTAAGAGTCCTCAAGACAGTGCTGAATGAGTGAGAACACTCGGGTCATTTTTTAAAAATTACATGTAACTTTACTTTTGGGGGTTTTTTTATTCATTTTTTTGTTTATCCACAAAAATTCTGTGTGCACCAGGAGTGAAGTCGGTCCTGCTTATCCATATTAAAAGTAAACCAGCCAGGTGGAGCAGTGCACACCTGTAACTCCAGCAACTCAGAAGGCTGAGGCAGGAGGATTGCAAGTTTGAAGGCAGCCTCAGCAACTTAGCGAGACCCTGTCTCTAAAAATTAAAAGGGCAGGGGATGTGGCTCAGTGGTACAACACCCCTGAGTTCAATCCCTAGTTACCAAGAACTAAAATAAAATAATTGGCTGTGCTGGCACTCAAAACATCCAGGTATCACGTGAAAGAAGGCCCCACCACCCCACAAGCAACTCACCTCATCAGATTTGCAGAAAACAAAGCCCCATGAACATGATCGTTATGTCGCCAAGAAAAGTGTACACTGTATGCTGCACAAAACATTATCTTTAATAATCACGGCTGGCCTCGTTCATGCACTGCATACTTTCTTTTCCTGTCTTTTTTTTTTTAAACTTTGAACACAAGTTTTAATTCATTCTCACAATTATTCTGAGGGTGGAAAAATGAAAAGGGGGAGGAAAAACGCGGCAAGCGAATAGGAGGACTTCAGCCCCGTCATTTGGAAAGGCAATCTGCACTGTTGCCCCAAATGCCAGGACAACCCAGAAATACAGAGACACATGAATATGTAGGTTTGCTATGTGGTGGTGGCGGCTGCTGGGACTGACGAGAAACAGACGCCTGGGAATAAGTGACAAAGCATTTTTTTTTTATCTCAACAGCTGTCCTCAGAGTACGCCTGGGCCTCTCCACCCGTGCTCTAGAATCAGGAAGAAAGCCAAGATGGACACACAGATACTGGATGAAAAGGTGACACCTTCCTAGGAGCCACTGGAAAGAATTTATGACATTATCTTGACAGCAAAACCAGCAACAGATGGGGGGGGTGCAGGACGAAAAATCTGCAGGAATTTTTTAAGACAATCATCAGGCCCCACAGGAATAAAGGTTTTCAGGGGATCTCCCTGGAAAAATGAATAGCCCTTGAAATTCACAGCCAAGGACTCAAGATAATCCACATGGGCTAAGCCAGGTCCCCCCACAAAGGACACTCAGAGGGCTCTCCAGGAATCTGTCTGACCCTCAGGGTCCCTAAGACATTGGATGAGTAAGGAGCAAACCCGTTTGCTTTCTCTTGGAGGAAAACTCTTGAGGTGGAGACCCATGTTTCTGGAAGACGGAACTGGAAGGCTGCTGTGTCCCCCTCAGTCAGCAAAGCAGGCACAAGGTAGCATCCTGTCTCATTCATGAGTCCTTGAGCCCCAGGTCTGACTCCCAGCTCAGTGCCCCTCTATTAACCTCCCTTGATGAATTCTCCCTGACAGGTGTTCCTGGCAAGTCACTTCCCCACCTTCTGTTTCCTCACCTGCAAGAGGAAAGGGTTGGTAGGCGTAGAGGTGCACACCTGGAATCCCAGGCACTCGGGAGGCTGAGACAGGAGGATCACGAGTTCAAGGGCAGCATCAGCAACTTAGGGAGACTCTGTCTCAAAATACAAACTATAACAGGTGTGGAATGTGGCTCAGTGGTAGAGTGCTTCACGGTTCAACCCCAAGTCTACTAAATCAACCCCAAAGACAGACACCCCAAAGGCTCTCTGATCAACACTGATAATTGCTGAACTCAGGCTGCAGCATGTGAAGCGCGCATCACTACTGTCCAGAGAGCAAGATTTCACCATGAGCTGCGCACTGCCTGGACAGAGACCTCCTAACCCTCCCTCTGCTATCTTAGAGCCAGGAAAGGTCCTTCTACTTGGTCAGGCCGAGGGGACTCCCCTGTGCCGCAGGCAACCATGAAACTAGAACCCACAATCCTTGACACATAACCCAGAACTCCACAAAAGCCAGTGCAAAACTAGAACCCAGAATTCCTGACAGGACCTCAGCCACCGGGTCATATCCCATTTCTTATATAAACCCCTGGACATGCCAGGCACAGTGATCAAATGCCTGCACCTTAACTACTCAGGAGGCTGAGGCAGGAGGATGGCAGGTTCAAGGCCAACCTCAGCAACGTAGCAAAACCTTGTCTCAAAATAAAAAATAATGAAAACTGAGGTGCAGCTTAGTGGCAGAGCACATGACTAGCATGCACAAGGCCCTGGGTTCAATCCCAGCACTGCAAAAGTTTTTTGTTTTTTAAATTAAAAACCTAGACTTGGACATGGTCAAAGATGAAGCGACAAAAGGATAAATGGATAAAGGCTACCGTTCCATAAATCCTGGCATTCCCACTGGGAAGCAGGGAAAATGTCATACCCTAGAGACTTTAAATGGACAGACATCAAATGTGTTCGTACACTTTGATCCAGCAAATTCCACTTCTAGGAGGATCCCCGTTGCAGCATGGTTTATTGAAAAAACAGCCTGAAAGCCGACATTGGGGTCTGGTGAGAAGAAGTCTGGTCTGACCACACAGTGCAGTCAGTGTAGCGGTACGAGAAAGACAACGTGTGCAAGGCATTTAGAAGCACAGGGTGTCCACTGATATGCAAATGCAGAGAGTGGAAAGACTGGAAGAATAATTCAGCAAAATGTTCAAGGAATTAACTCAAAGGTGATATTAGGAGTGATTTTTTTTTTGATCTACCTTATATTTTGTTTTTTCATTGTGAACACGTTATATCATCTTAAAATATTTTAATTAAAGGTAGAATGCTAAAGAACACGCTTCTTATCAGAAGAATTGTCTAGAAAGAATAAGGCAGGGAGTCATTAAAAAAATTATGAGTAAGTTGATCTCCAGGCAGCTTCTTGTTTCTCAGAATGAGACCAGCCTTGGGCTGGGTGCTTCAGGACTTGCGGACAGAACCTATCTGTGAGGATGTACTGGGCTGGACATGTGGGACACAGCCCCATGCTAAAGGCTGGACAGCCTGGGGTGACCACCAGTCAGCCCAGTGATGGAGACGCCTGTCCCTGGGCCTGCCTTTTTAGTTATTGGCAATTTCCTGGGTGTTAGCAGCCATGACCTTGACCAGAACCACCACCACCATGTCTAAAGGCAGCTGCAAAGTTCAGAACATGGGCTCCCAAAGTGAGTCAACTCAGGTTCCACTACCTCCTCGGTATCTTCATCCCTCAGAGCCACAGTTTCCTCATCTTCAAAATCAGGATAAAAATCTCAGAGAACCATTGTGTTCAACAGGGTGACATAAGGCAAGAGCCTAGCAGAGAGCTGGACACACAGGGGGTGGCCAAGAATGTTCCTCATTCTACGTGGGTCCTCTCCTCGCAAAGGGGGTTCCCACAACCCCAGAGGCACCTATGCAGCTTCCCCTTTGAGCAGAATATAAAGAGATTTGAACCAGTGTGTTCTGGAAGGATGTCCCTTTTTTTTAAAGCACAGCTCAGAGACATGGCCACTGGCTTTCCTACCTCTCCACACCTCTGCAAGACCTTGTCACCACAGGCCATCACCTTTGTATGGGCTGGAGAGGTCCAGCCTCAGACAGCAGGCAGGACGAGAATGCTTCTAGTGTTCCCAGAATTTTGAGCCAACCGAGGCCACTGAAAGTAAAGAAGCATCCCCACTCCTGTCCCCAGGCAGCAAACCCCAGTGTCCTACTCCCACGCTGCCCTGGGCTGCAGAGGTGCAAAGGCCTCCCTCCAGCACCCCAGCCCTCTCCAGCTCACAGCCTCTGGAAACTGCAGGTCCCCCTCCAGGCCTTCAGGAAGTAGGTGTCCAGAGAAAAAGTTGGCAAGGTGAAAGTGGGCACCTAAAGGGACAGCGCTACAGCTCTGTGTTCCCTCAGGGATGATTAGAGTCACTCGGGCCGAGGGTTAAAACTATGGCAGAGAAATGCCACACTCCAGGACAGTGGCTGAGTCAGGATAGGAAAGCCAGCTTTCGGTCTCACTTCTGCCAGGGACAAGGGACCCGGGAGAAATCACCAAATCTCTAGGAATATCTCCCATGGAGCCAAGAAGTGGGACTGGCTAACACTTCAGTGGGATTCCCAGTGCAGGGCCCAGGTCCCAGCATTCCCCAGGAGCTGTGGCACTGCAGGCACTACTGTCCACTTCTGTGACTCCCCTTTTAGACTAAAAGTACCCCTCAAGCCCCAAGACAGGAGGGCATCCCACTCGTCTCAGAACCCTTGCCAGACAGCAGCCCAGCAGGAATTCAGGAAGCAGCAGCAGCAGGAGCATGCCCCTGTGTGCCCCCAAGGACCTGATCCGAGGACACAGGACACCCCTCACCACTTCCAGCAGTTCCACTATGTGGACACTCTCGGAGGGCCCAGGGAAAGCTGCAGTCCTCAAAACAGCAGGGCTCTGACCTCTGCACGGCCCACTTGAGTGCGGATCAGGCCTCTCTGACCTGACGCCTCCCCCAGCTCATCTTGGCTCCAGAGCAACTTCTCAGAGAAGTGGCCAAACTACACTAAACTTACCATGACTCCCAGTGTCCTCTCCCCTGGGGAACACATCTCTAGGTCAGCTTGCATAAGCACAAAGTGGGAAGCCTGGGTGGGAAGGAGCCTGTATCTGGGAAAGGCTAGTGTGCTGGCAGGAAAGAGCAAGTTACAATGTACCCAAAAAAGTGAATTTCTGGAAGCTGAGGCAGGAGGATCAGGAATTCAAAGGCAGCCCTAAGCAACTCAGTGAGGCCCTGTCTCTAAATAAAATACAAAGAAAGGGCTGGGGATGTGGCTCAGTGGTCAAGCGCCCCTGGGTTCCATCCCCAGTACCAAAAAAATAAAAGTGAATCTCAGCAGGCAATGTGAATGTCTTCTTTTGCATACTCTATCTCACCAGCACAGGGCACAGATGGGACCCGCAGAGGATGAAGGGAGGAACTGGTTTGAGGCGGGCCAGGTGTCCCTCTGTAAGCACAAATGGAGAGTGGGAACATCCCACTTGCCTTAGTGGGTTTCTCAGACCCCTGAAAGGGTCTGAGACAAGGAGACAAGGCACCAGGAGTGATCAGGATCAAGTGAATCCTACGACTCTCTATAGATTGACTCTGGTTGTGTCTCTTGCCCATCCATTCAAAAAAAAAAAAAAAAGTATCTGTGTGTGTATAACATTACCACTTGCCTCCTTCCACCATTTTTAATCCAGCTGGTCCACAGAGAAAAGCTGTCACCGGGCAGCCAAGCACACCAGTGCCTGCTTGCCTGTCGCAACCTGAAATCTTGGGCTGCAGCAGCCTGCCCCTGATCAGGGTCTTCCAGAGACATCTCACATGCTGCTTCTCCCACCAACTGCTCATTCAATGAGGGCCAGAGTGGGCTGCGGTTCCTAAGGTTCTACAACAAGTCTGACGTCGTTGCATGAGCCAAGCCCTGTGGCCAGACCCTTCTTCAAAAGCCAGGAATCCAATGTCGCAAGCACAGTCTCCGGGGGCCTGGCCTAGTGGTAAGAAGAGTCTGCAGCACAGAAAAGAAAGCCAAAGGGACCCTGGCCTCCCGCCTGGCCGCTCCAGTGCTGTTGGGGGTGGAGCTGCTAGGATTGCTTCCTGCCCTGTGGCATCCACCTCTAGGAAGTCAGAGCCAGCTGTAAGAAGTCCTTTCTCTCAAAGGGGCTTGGGCATGGATGTCACTGGGTCCTCTCCAGGGAGCTTCTAGCTAAGATGCCACAGGTGTGAGCAGACCGTCCCCATGTTACAGATGAGGGAGTTTGACAGTCGAAGTCATGGGACTTGCCCAAGGCCACACAGACTGAGCCAGGATGGCTTTCAAAGCTGTGGGTTTCTGTTCTTCACCACACTGTCCCTGTCAAGGTTCTTGTAGGAATTAACTTACCTTCTACTTTATCAGTCTAGTAAATCTGGATTATAGAATTATTCTAAAATATGAATATGAATATAAACACTCACCAACGCTTCATTCAATCTAACTGAGTCTCCTTCCCTAACGCACTGAAGGCAGAGCTTTAGGAGCCCTCAGAGACCCACATCAGCCTGCTCATTTTGCAGATAAGAAAGCTTAAGCCTCCAGGAAAAAATGATTCACCCAAACTAGCTGGTGGCAGTCCCAGGAACTAGTTCCAGGGGGTCTAAATTCCTATCCCAAAGAGCAACCCAGATCCTGCCTTTTCAGGGAGCAGGTGAGCCCAAACCCATACCACAGTGGGAAGAACAGAAAGCTGGTATTAGTCTCATTCACCCTGCAAATCGCCCTCGGGCCTTCTTTGGCTGCCAGAGATGACCATTCCAACACACTCATCAGGGAGGCCACTCAGTCAACCAGCACTGAGACCCCAACAGCTGGAGGCTTTGGGGTGTCACCACGCTGCACCTTGGTCTAAATGAGCAAGACGAGAAGTCAGTTCACCTGGAGGACAAACAGCCATTTGCAGAGAATGAACAGCAAACCATTCTCCTACATTCACCCTGGGATCCAGGAACCACTTCAGAGCAACACGGGGACCACCCGACACAGGCCAACACAGAGAACATTCTCTCAGCCCAACAACACAGCGGTCCAACCAGACACACACTGCTGGACAACGACCCCTCCTCCCAGAACTAAGCCACACAGGCCACCTATTGTATCAGCTTAAAAACTGAACTTCGCTGGGCAAACACACTCGGCCGTGTTCAAGAAATCAGTTTCACTTGGAAAACGGCAGTCCACATACAGAAAGGCACGTTGGAGGGCTTTGTGGGTTTGTTTTTTAAGCAATGTCCTGGTCAGTCCTGCCATAACAGGCATAATAACAATAATAATAATAGTAATAATAATAGCCAACACTAATTGGATTCTTCCAATGTCCCTGGATTTGTAGCTGTTAAGCAAACAAAACTAAGGGAGACTCACTCTGAGCATTTCAGATCAAACAAGGATTCAGGCTTGTGGTGTGTGTGGAGGGAGGATTGGTCTTGTAATAATTACAGCAATGACCGTCTGCCCTCTGACAGCTGGCAGAGGCAATTAGCAATAACAAGGGGGTGGGTGCCTTGAGGATCCAGTAAAACCAAAACATCCCCAGACCTACAGGAGACCAGATGTGGCAATGCATGGTAAGGTAAGGCCCCTCTTCAAGACAGGGCAGCTATTAACTGTCCCCAAGAATTTCAGAGGTTCTCCCAGTCCCTGGACAAAAGCAAGTTGGGAATGCACTAGTTTCCATCTATTGTGTAAGGGGTGGGGGGAGCTCCCCCTTCTGAGAACCCAACAACCCTTCTGGATGATTCTTCCAAATCCTTTTAATGCTGCACTACCCAGCTATAATTTGAGAGAGGAGGCCCACATATCTTATTTCTTCTTTACACTCCATGCAGACTTCAGCAGAAGAGCCCTTAAGTAGTGCCATCTTCCCACCAAAAGCTTCCTTCCCCAGCATAATCCTTCCTAAGCCAAAACCCCACGTTTAGGGGGGAGCTGGGGGGAGGGAGTGGGTAATTACATTTTGAGGAATGAAAGGCTGTGGCTTCAGAAAAGGAAAGCACCAAACGCCTGAACAGCAAAAAATGCAGTTTCAGCAAACACTTTATGAAAAGCAACAGACAAGACCTGGAGGGGAGGAGAGGAAGGCACAAGAACCGGACCAGGGCTGGAGGGAAGGCAGAGGGCAGGGGACCTCCCCATCACCCCGGCCCACAGCGAAAAGTCCAACGCGTGACTCAGTGGGACAATGACCCCGGCAAGCCCTGGAAATGGGGTGGGGGCGGAGAGAAGGCTGGCAGGGAAATTCGGCGCGGAGCACACGCCGGTCACCGGCTCCTCCAGCTCCCATCCCGGTTCCCAGTCTGCGCCCTCTCCTCCAAAAATCCTGCCCAAGGTGAGTGCTGATCCTGGGTCCTCAAGCTGCCGCATCAGCGAGGGAGGCGATGGAGGAAGCCTCCAAGGAGGGGACCAGGTTCCAGGATGCAACTCGGGAAGGAGTGAGCTGGGGCCGCTCCTCGCGCCCGGTCGGGGTCCTGGACCCTTTGGAGTAGCGGACCCTTACCTCCAGGGTCCGGATCTCCTGCTGGGTGAGGTCATTGGACACCGCGCACTTGGTGCGGAGCCCGCGCAAGCTGCCGAGGGAGATGTCGATGAGCTTCTGGAGCTGCCCGCACTGCTGCAGAGCCCGGCTGGCCGCGGCCCCGGCGCCCCCGCCGCCGCCCTCCTTCTTCTCCCCCATCGTCGCCGCGCGCAGCGCCGCTCTATCCATGCCTCGGCATCGGGGCAGCTGGGGGCCGAGGAGGGGAGCCCGGGGGCACCGGCGCCTCGGCAAGGAAGCCCCGACCTGGAAGGCTGGACCAGGAGCGCCCTCCGTGCTGCTGAAGCCGGGGTTCCAGGAGAGCCGCCCGCCGAGCCCGCTCCTCCCGCCGCCCAAGCGCGGCAGCAAAGCGAAAGCCGCGGCGACCCGACGGCTGCTGCTGCCGGAGCCTTTAAGCGGCAGCGGGGGCCGGGTCAGGGCAGCCAGGCATGCTGGGACTTGTAGTCCGCACAGCGCACCTGCCGCCGGGCCCGCGCCCTCGGGGGCCCCCGCCCGCACCCTTGGCCGCGCAACCGGGCCTTCCCTCCCGGCAGGCACGAGCGGCGAGAGAGGGCCCTGCCTGGCGCCCGATAAGGCGTTGCTCAGCTCCGGCTCCTCCCCAGGCGCAGAGTCGGGGGAACCAGTCTCCCCTTCCCCCCTCCCCTCCCCGCAACCCCGCCTAGGAGCTTCCCGCGACCCCCGGATGGGGCGGGGCAGCAGCCCGTGGCCCCCTAGACGGGAGGAGGGCGTTCCTCCTGCAGTTCTGCCGCAGCCGCTCCCTGGAAGATGGGGGACCGCCGAGGTTCCGGAATTTTATGTGGATTTAGGGGCCGCCATCTAATAGGAAGGTGCTTAAAAAGAATTTTTCCCAAGCTGGAGGTGTGCTCAGTGGTAGAGCAATTGCATAGCATGTGCAGAGTTGATCCGCAGCCCTGGGGGACAGACAGGGGGAGAGACAAGGGGGAAAGGGGGAGAGCCGTGGGGGGAGGGGCAAGTCCTGTATCTGGTTCATGTACCACTTTATTCTGAATTCTATACACTAAAGGGAATGATCCAGCATGAAGAAAGGCGAAAGGACTTTCAGGATCCTGTTTACTCACCAAAATCAGTGTGCCATCCCTACCCAGCAGGCCACCCCGGACACCGGAGACAGTGCATAGTTTTGTCAGGTCCTTATTGCTGAGCTCTGTAGAGCAAGATAGCCTGGGTTCGAATTATGACTCCACCACTGCCTCGTGTGTGACCTTGGGCAGATGCTTTTCCTTTGAGCACCAGAGTTTCCCTCTCAGTCGGATGGGGCCGTGATAGTGCCTGTCTCATAGGGTTCTCATGAAAGATTATGTTTGTTATTGACACATGCAGTCACTGGATAAACGTTAGCAAGTGTTGCTGTCCAACCTCGGCTCTCCTAATAAGGCCCTGAACCCACTAGTCCCTGGGCATGGCAGCAGTACCTCTAGGGACTGGAATTAGTGCCTCCTACCTCACATACCAACCCCACCCCAGGTGTTCGCCCTCCTCTGCCATCAGTCCGATGCCTAAGTTCTGTTATCTAGCAATACTGAAAAACCAAGGCTCTGATCAAAGGTCCCACACCTCTGTACTTTCGACATCTGCCAACCAGAAGAAATGTTTCCCTTCTGAATTATCTCTTTTAAGCTCCTAGATTGCAGAAACCACTGGCTAATTTATCTTTGCACCCTTTTCACAGAGTCAAATACAGTACAGTGCCTTGTGCACAGTAAAGTCTCCATTAAATTGTGCAACCAGTCTCATGAGCTCTTAGGCAGGCCCTATGCCAGGTTTCTCTTATCTCTCAGGCCAGCTGAGGCCTAGGCACTTGGGGTGGGGGTGGGGGGGCTGTGAATGGATAGAGAGTTGAGTCTTTTTGTTTTGTTTGTTTTTATTTTTTGTTTTTGAGGCTGAGGCTGAGGATGGGACAGGACGTGAGATCCCAGCATTATATTCTTATTTGAGCTACAGACACTAAAACAATCAGTACTGGCTGGTGGTTTATATCATACCTTCCTTTAATGTCATTTGACATTTCAAAACAAATTAAATATCAGATCTTTAAAAAAAAAAAAAACTATGGTAACTTTAAAATGCACTTTTGACAACCCCTCTTCTGGGGATTTTCTGAAATAAAAAGGAGTTCCAGCAAACTCTGTCCTTTCCCATTAAGAATCACTGATCCAGCCAGGTACAGTGATGCATACCTATAATCCCAGGAACTCAGGAGGCTGAGGTAAGAGGACTGTAAGTTCGAGGCCAACCTCAGCAACTTAGCAAGACCCTCTCTCAAAATAAAAAATTAAAAGGGCTGGGGATGTAGTTTAGTGGTTATGGACCCCTGGGTTCAATCCCTGATACCTAAAAAATAAATAATCACTGCTCCAGTTCTCACTTTATAATGGGAACCTCCTGTAGTATATTTGAGTCCCCTAACCCTGATTTTTGCAGCAAACTAATAATTACCCTGAAAGAGAAACTGAAATCATGGTTGTCAAACTCAAAACATGTATCAGAATTACCTAAAAGGCTTGTTAATTCCTACAATGATGGGTCCTACGCCTATAGTTTCCTAGGTCAGAGGGTAGAATTTGCATTTGGGGCACGTTCTTAGGTGATGCTGATGCTGCTGGTGTGGGGACCACACTCTGAGAACCATGGCACACAGGAAGGTCAGTAGGCCAGAGAACCATCTCAAGGGACTGACTTGTTCAGAACTTCCAGCGGCCAGACTTGAGCAACTGCCTGACTCCATTTGTAATCGATTGCCTGAGAAGTGCCTATTTATGCACTTACATAAGCTTGTAATTGCCATGGGGCCTCTAGGGTCACTTTCTGTGGGAAGCCACATCCTGAGAAAGGCCACTCCTGGCCTGTGGCATCTACACCTATCCATGCCACCACAGCAGTGGCATCAGGGCTGGGGACCGGGCAAGGCCAGCTCCCCGGCTGCTCTCCATCAGGCTCCAAGCAGCTGCTCCCACCTCTGTGGTCACTTGTCCTTCTGCTTGCCCCAGCTCTCCTTCCCAGGTCACCTCAGAGGGACTCCAGCTGTTGTGTCTGAATTTAAATATCCAGTCAGGGGGCTGGGGATGTGGCTCAAGTGGTAGTGCGCTCGCCTGGCATGCATGCGGCCCGGGTTCGATCCTCAGCACCACATACCAACAAAGATGTTGTGTCTGCCGAGAACTAAAAAAATAAATATTAAAAAATTCTCTCTCTCTCTCTCTCTCTCTCTCTCTCTCTAAAAAAAAAATATATAATATACATATATATAATATATATATTTTAAAAAATAATAAATAAATAAATAAATATCCAGTCAGCCACTCTGTCCCTTCCCATGTACAGAACCACCTCTTGGAGATGGGGGAAGAAAGGGTTTTAAAACAATTAACAAATATTCCGTATTTGTTTAGTGTCTACTTGAGTTGCAGGGCCTGTTCTGGGCACTGGAAAATAGCAATGAACTTAACAAAGATCTTTCCTCTTAGGGAATTTACATTCTGAGAAGACAGATAAGCAAGTAGAATGCACAATATACCAGGTGCTAACAGTAGGTGGGACAGGGCAGGATGGAATTTACAACAGCGAATAAAGCTTTTTAGGAAATGGGATTGTCGGTCTGTCTCTGAATTGTATGACCTTGGGCAAATCTCCCAACTCATAATACTGCTCCTCATTTGCAAGACAGAGATACTATGTGGTGAAGATAAACAGATAAGTCTATGCTAGGTGTGGTGGCGTACACCTGTGATACCAGTGGCTCCAGAGGCTGAGGCAGGAGGATCATGAGTTCAAAGCCAGCCTCAGCAAAAGCAAAGTGCTAAGCAACTCAGTGAGACCCTGTTTCTAAATAAAATACAAAATAGGGCTGGGGATGTGGCTCAGTGGTTGAGTGCCCCTGAGTTCAATCTCTAGTATCAAAAAAAAAAAAACATAATTATGCAAAGTGATGATTTTAAAATAAGCATTCAACATATTTATTTAATAAATACTTATGATGTGTATACTTACACTGTTCCAAATGTCTCATTAACTCACTTAACTAATAGGAGTTACTCTCTTCCCCACCTTCCAGAGTGAGTGTCTTAAATGAATGTAACTATCATGTGCTGATTCTTAGGTTCAATGTCATCTCCAGTTTCTTGAGACCTTTACTGCAGTACCCTCAGTATAAAAAGATTGCTCCTTCCCTCCTTCCACCCCTCTGTCTCAGGCACCTCTATTAATGTCACTCAGTTTTCCCCACGTGCATCTGAACAACAAAGTCACCATAGTAACACGTTCATGCATAGACCAAACTAACATGAAAAGGGTACTTGCTATGTGCCAGGCTCAGGGGCAGACTTCAAGTGAAGGAAACCAAGTCTTTTTATCATGTGGAACACACGAAAGGGTGGAGGCAGAACATCCACAAAGCAATGAATATATTACCAAAATACATTCAGAGAGTGATGGATGCTATGGAGAAGAAAATATTTAAAAAGCCAATACCTGATAGTCCCCAGGAGGATGAGGTACTTTATTCTCTGAGATGGTCAGAGAAATACTCTCTGCCCATTGAACTGAGATATGAATAAAGAAAAGAAGCAAGCAATGTATACACCAGGAAAGAGTCATTCCAAGCAGTGGAAACATCACGGACAAAGGCCCTGAGGTCGGAAAAGTTGGCACACTCCAGGAACAGAATGAAGGCCAATGTGGCCACCACAGTGTGATGAGAAAGAACAGAGGTTGGTGATGACGTAGGAGAGCTGGGCAGGAGCCAGATAAAGTAGGACATGGGGAGGAAGTTTGGCCTTCTCTCTAATTCTTTGTTGCTCCTAATGTGGTCCAAGAGCAGAAGCAATCGCCTGGCCTGGGAGCTTGTTAGAAATGAAGTCTCCTTCCCCACCCCAGATCAAATGAATCACAGCCTGCATTTCAGCCAAATTCCCGTATGTCTATTAAAATTTTAGAAACACAGCTTTCTCAGTCTGTGGAAAGAAAGACACATTCTTTGCAGAAGAAGACTTAAAAGATCCCTCTTATCACCACATGGAGAGTGGGTGGTAGAGAGACAAGGGCAGAAGAAATGGCACTGGTTTGGAGGCTGCGATGACCAGGGCAAGAACAGGAGAGAGAATCAACAGGACAAGCCAATAGGTCAAACGTGGAAGGAAGGAACGAAGGAAGGAAGGAAGGAAGCATTTTGGCCTTGCATTGGGGGGGGGCACCAAGTGTGGCCACACCCACTCTTCCTTGCTCACCACCCCCAGCATCACCTCAGGATTCAGCAAACTGCTGTTAGAGCCTAGTGCAGTGCGGGTGCAGATCCTGGGGTCCTGGATTCCCTCTTCAGTCAAATCACCCAAGAAATATGTGGAGTCGCTCTAAAGAGACCCATTTTCTTGTTAGCACATACCCCTACCCGTGCTTACTCATTCATTCATTCAACAAATATTCATTAAATCCCCAATATGTGCTCAGCACCAAGCCACACTGGGTTACAGCAGTGAATAGCATGGTCATCTCTTGGGATTTTCAGGGGATTAGTTCCCGGACCCCTGCAGATACCAAAATCTGCATATGCTCAAGTCCCTATGTAAAATGTCATAGTAAAGGCAGGTACTGTGGTGCACAACTGTGGCCTAGGCTCCTGGAGAGGATAGGCCTGTCCAACAGAAGGAAACCCTGTCTCCAAAGCAAAACAAATAAAATATGGTGTGGTCTCTGACCATCAGCTGCCTGTATCTTCCTTCAATCATCTCTGGGTTCCTTATAATACCTAATACAATATAAATGCTATGTAAATAATTGCTCTACTGTTTTGTGTAGGAAATAACCATAAGAAAAAAAAAGTTTAAGGTCCTGGGGACGTGGCTCAGTGGTAGAGCTCTTGCCCAGCATGGCAAGGCCCTGGGTTCCATCCCCAGCACTGAGGGGGGAATAAAAAGTCTATACATATTCAATACAGATGAAATTTTTTAGAATAGTTTTGACCTGAGGTTGGTGGAATCCACAGATGCAGAATGCATGGATACGGAGGGGCAGCTGCACATCACTTTACAGTCTATGACAGGATGTCCTCTATGAGCTGGCAGTGCTCCTGTGAGGTCATCCTAAGGCCTGTCCCATGTTGCTCTGCAGCTACAAACCCGTGGGTTCCCTGTGGACCTCAGAGAGAAGAGTGAATTCCTGAGCAGAGCTTGCAAGGCCCTTCCTTCCCGGGCCCTGCTGACCTCTCCAAGCTTATCTACTACTCAAGGCTATTTTGAGTAGATGCCCCAGTTTAAGAATCTAATGAAAATTTAAAAAGCGTCCCTCCAGAATGCAGAATAAAGAGATACCCGCAAGATTGTGCCAAAACATAGGGTAGTGGGGTTGTGGGCCCCTTAAGGCTGGCCATGAATCCCAGGGCTATAGACAAGGCTAGGAACCCTGCCTAACTAGAGATCCCCGCTGTCCTTCCTCAACAATCTCAGGCCACACTTTCACGTCACAGTGTCTCGGCTCAGGCCCTCACTTCTGTCAGCGGCCATCTCCCTACTAAATCTGGACTCCTCCTGTGGGTCTAGTTTTCATGCGTTCTCCTTCCTCTCCACAGCAGAATTCATCTAACTGCCCTGCTCCCAAAGAATTTTACATTTGGAACTTATTTTTGTTTTCCCCTATCGGGTTGCCCCACCTGGATAGTGAGTCCTCCTGGCTCAGTCATAGATCCTAATCACCACGATGAGGTTTCTCACCTCCCTGAGGTTTTATTTCCTCATCCCTAAAAACGGAGTGTAAAAAGCCTGACTCACACTGTCATCCCACCAACTCAGGAGACAGAGACAGGAAGACTGCAAGTTCAAGGGCAGCCTCAGCAACGTAGCGAGAGGCAGTCTCAAAATTTAAAAAAAAAAAAAATAAATAAAAGGTACTAAAAAGGACTGGGGATGCAGTTCAGTGGTACAGCCCCTCTAGATTTTGACACCAGTACCACATTAAGAGAGAGAGAGAGAGGGAAAAGAGTATAATAATCCCTCCTTCCAGGGTAGACACCCCTGAAGGGTCAAGAAAAGAAGCAGATAGGATGACCCACTGCAGTAAATAAAACACAAAGGACAGAATGCATTTCAAAGGCAAAGAAAGCAGGGCTTCTCTCTAGGGAGACTGAGAGGTACCGTGGGACCAATCAGTGCTCTTTCTAGAAGACGCATCGCTCCCACCGCTGCCGTGTGGACAGAACCAGGCTGTGGGTCAGGCTGCCAGAGGAACCGGGTTGAAAAATAATCTGCTCATCCTTAAGACACCCACGTTGTCACGGGCTTTTTCAGGCAAGTTGGCAAGACACAGAAGTACTCTGGGAGATGTAGAGAGAGACGGATCCAGGAAAGGTCAGGAGCTGGCGTGGGTACCCTCTGTGTCTCCAGGTACCATCCAAACCATTTATCCTCCTCCACTCCCAAAACCCTGGCCCCTGGGAAGCCATCAAGGTACCCCATGTGCTCTCTGGCACCTCGTGTTCTCTTGCAGTAATCTCCAGGTCACTTTAGCTCATTTATTCTGGATTCTGGCTTCCCTCTACACCCCTAAATTCCACCAAAGCCTCTTCATCAAAACCAGCCACTTTTTTCCTTTTTCTTTCTTTTTAAATTTTATTTTCTACCACTGAGGTACATCCTCAGCCCTTTTTAATTTTTTTTTATTATTATTATTATTTTAAATTTTGAGACTGGGTCTTGCTAAATTGCCCAGGCCGGCCTTGAACTTGTGATCCTCCTGCCTCAGCCTCCCAAGCCATTGGGATTACAGGCCTGCACCTCGGTGCCCGGCCCCTTTGCTTTCATTATCACCTTTGTCACTGTCACTTGTTCGTGTCCTTCTATCCCTCCCTACCGTACACAGACCCACGCTCCATCTTGACGAGCACTCCCTGGCTGACATCCAACAAGCCTGTCCCCTTCCTTCCACCACATGAGCCTGGCTGATGCCCAGCCCTCACAAAACCCAACCTTCCTCCTGCTCCAGCTGCTCAACGATGCTGGGAAAGTGTGCAGCCTGCTGACGGGTTGCCCTTTAAATTCATGACCACAAACCTCAAATTGGCATTCCTCACGCCTGGCAAGCCTACCAGCCTTTCCTAGAAAGTTCATTTTCCTCTTCTCCAGGGTGGCTATTTCATGCATTTTTTTTTTTCCTGTGTGTCCACAAACCACCTTGCACTCCTCAGCTCCTGATCCTGGCTCATCCTTCATGGAGAAACCAAAAGCCAGCAGACCAAACCCACCAACCTTCCTGTCCCTGTGCCCGTGAGTCCCCCCTCTCCTCCTGGGACCACACAAGAGGCATCCTGTGCGAACCTAAGGCCAATGACCTCTGCCTGGACTCTGGGTCTCACCCTCTCAAGCAGGCTCGAAGCCTCCACTCCAGCCAGTATCCTGCTTTTCCCTGAATCATTGTTTTCTCCCTTTCTACCCAGTCATGCTCATGTGCACACAAACATGTTCTGATAATCTCCAACAAAGAGAGAAAGAAGAGAAAGAAGAACGGAAAGATGGAAGAAAGAAAGCAAGAAAGCAAGCTCGCTCTTTCTGTTAGGCTAAAATTAGAATTCACTCAGATGGTTCAGTTGACATCAAAGAAGGGGCTGGTTACAAAGAGAAGGAACAAACAAGGAAGTTGAGACACCCAGAGACAAGCAAAGGTGGATGGGAGTAGTAGCTCCCGGGCAAAAAGGACTAGGGGAAGAAGAGTGTCTGAGGGTCCAGGAGGACTGGTAGCCCCCAGAGATGGTAGGCGCAGGGCACCACTCGCACTGAGGCAGAGGGGGGTAACACTGCCTCTCCTGCTTCCAGCCTCCTGCTCTCCTGCCTTTGCCCCCCACCCCTTGGAGACATCTGGAAGTGACCTAGCAAGAGTCTCTGGGATGCCCTGCAAAAGGATCCCTCTCCCAGAGCTCAGAGTGGGACACAAATGGGCAGAGCTAGGAGATTTTCTAGTACACCTTCCCTTGTCCCCAAATCCCCTGCCAGCGTCTGCTTCATTTATAGCAAACGTTCTTGGAAGAATTGTCTGCACTCAACTTCTTCACCACACAGTCTTTCTCCAGCCCACTAGTTTGCCTTTTGTCTCCATCACACAGCCCAACAAATTCTCCATGAAATTCTTCTTCTCTGTGTGTGTGTGTGTGAGTGTGTGTGTGTGTGTGTGTGTGTGTGTGTGTGTGTTTGTGTTTTACTGGTCCTGGGAATTAAGCCCAGGGGTACCCCATCACTGAGCTACATCCCCAGTCCTTTTTAAAATTATTATTATTATTTTTCAACAGGGTCTCCCTAAGTTTCTGAAGCTGGCTTCAAACTTGGGATCCTCCTGCCTCAGCCTCCTACATAGCTGGGCTTACAGGCATGTGCCACCGTAGCCAGCTGATACTCCTCTTTTTAAAGTCACCTATGGTCTCCACCTTCCAAATCTCAAGGACAGCCTGCCACATCCTCCTCCTTGAAACAATCCTCTTAGCTGGGCACACATGCCTAGAGTCCCAGCGGCTTGGGAGGCTGAGGCAGGAAGATCCCAAGTTCAAAGCCAGCCTCAGCAACTTAGCAAGGCTAAGCAACTTAGTAAGACCCTGTCTCTAAATAAAAAATAAAAAGGGCTGGGGTTGTGATTCAGCGGTTAAGCACCCCTGAGTTCAATCCCTGGTACTGGGGAAAAAGAAAAAGATCCACCTCTTGGCTTCCAGGACCCTAAACACTCTGCTGGTCTTTCCCTCTGGTGAGTGACTACTTCTTGGACTTCTTGCTGGCTCCTCTCTCAGGTTGACCCCAACTAGAAGAATGGTGCTTTCTCATTCTTCAACTGTCACCTCAAATGCCACCTTCCCAGAAAGGCCTTCCCTGGCTGAACTCTAACAGTCACCCCTGGCCCTTGTCACTGTGCCATGCTGCCCTGTTCATTCCTTCCATGTGAGCTGTCTGGCAGCCTGGTTGCCTTATGGATTTGTTTCCCTGCTTTTGCTGGGATTTCCTACCCGACAGTTTTGTCCATTCCTTTAACCCTGGTACTTCAAACAGTGCCTAGTACACAGCAGGTGTTTAACAAGTAGTTGCCGAAGAAATGAAGAGCAAAAGTCTTTGCAAATGTCTCATAGCAAGATGAAGGTGGAAAAACGGTATTTCACTTTTGCAAGACTGAATTTCGGGGCTGGGGATGTGGCTCAAGTGGTAGCGCACTCGCCTAGCATGCGTGCGGCCCGGGTTCGATCCTCAGCACCACATACAAACAAAGATGATGTTGTGTCCGCAGAGAACTAAAAAATAAATATTAAAAATTCTCTCTCTCTCTTTCTCTCTCCCACTCTCTCTTTAAAAAAAAAAAAAAAAAAAGACTGAATTTCCCAGTGCACATGTAAATATTCTGCTGGATTTTTTTGATTGTTTGTTTTTAGTACCAGGTTTTGAACCCAGGGCCTCTCACCCATGCTAGGCAAGTGCTCTACCACTGAGCTACACCCCCAGTCCCTCTACTGGATTATTGGAAGGAAACTTCCTTTCCTATTAAATTTATACTTACGTACGTTATACATAGTGTGAAAGTCACCTGAGCAGAGACTCTGGCAGTCTGCAGTTGGAGGTAGATAAGGTCGCCCGTCATTGTCATTGAATTCCAAAAATGGAAGACTTAAGATGAGATCATCTCTTTGCCCCTCTGGTTCTAGGCTCCATGTGGCAGCTTGAGGAAAGGTCAAGGACTAGGGCTGCAGAAGAGGCACCCTGGGTTTCAATTTCACTTCTAACCCTCATTAAGGTGTGACCTTAACCGAGTCACTTTATCTCACCACTTTATCTCATCTGTAAATTGCCTGAGTAGGTTGTCACAGGGATTAAGTAAACAATGCATACAAATTCCCATCTCTGAGCCCGGAGCATGTGAACATATTGTAATAATACCAGTCATTTCCATAACTATTGTATGATCTTCCAATTCCAGAAGTTTCCTGATAGTCACAAGCAGCAAAAGGGAGCGGTGAACATAGACTGGGGCATTGAATTGAGACAGCCCAGTGGCTGTCTATGGCAGGTTGTTTGGAAGGGGGTTGGTGAGTGTCTAGAAATGACAGATTATGCAATGTTCTTTCCAGGATCAAAGCACTGAAGAGATTTTGGTGTCCTTTCTCACACATAGGAGTTAAAATAAAAATAACATCAAGAGGCTGGGGGTGTAGCTCAGTGGTAGACAACTATGCCTGATATGCACAAGGCCCTGGATTCAATACCTAGCACTGCAAAAACAGAAAAGAGAAAACCCCACAAAAGACAAAATCTAAATATGTTGAAACGAAAGACCCTCTTCAGACTTTATAATTGCATAATTCTGAGAATTCACTGAAGCCTAAATCTTCCTTTTTCCAGAGTCCCTGCTTTGTGGCCTGCCTGTAGTTATTCCAGCAACTTCTGAGCCCTGGCTCAAACTTTCCTAGGATCCAAGTGCCCAGAGCCACTTCCCACACCTGTTATATGGTTAACAACAGTGACAATGCATAGCATTTCTTTCTTTCTTTCTTTTTGCTTTTGTTTTAGTTTTAGTACTGGGAATTGAACTCAAGGGCACTCGACCACGGAGCCACATCTCCAGCACTTTTTTACATTTTATTTAGAGACAGGGTCTCACTGAGTTAAGTTGCTTAGCACCTTGCTTTTGCTGAGGATGGCATTGAGCTCTCGATCCCCCTGCCTCGGTCACCCAAGCCACTGGGATTACAGGTGTGCGCCACTGCGCCCAGCTAATACACAGCATTTCTAGAGTCCTGTTGCTCTTTTAACTCCTAGAAGTCCTGTCACCCATGAGCCAGCTCACCCTCCACACCTTCCAGAGGGGGTTGGTAGTCATGGGGAGTTGGTATTAGCTCCGGGTTTTATTCTTGGAACAGCCATAAATATAGCCTAAGTCCTTAGGCTTATGGAGTCACAGGCCAACGGATCTTCAAATTGTCCTTTTCCTATGCAATCCCTCTACCACGCAATCCCTCTCGCTCCTCCAATCCAACCCACACTCAGGACACAGGGGTCCCTCTTCCTAGAAGCAGCACTCCCTCACCTCCAGCCCCACAAGCTCACCTCCTCACAGCTGCCTAAGTCTCCAATGCTTGTCCCCAGTGTGGAGGGACATTCCTGTCCTCAAATCGTTGGTTTTCCTTCTCTTCCTTTTACAGTGGACTGTAAGCTGTCTGAGAGAAGGGAACTTCGTACATTTCCTGATGTTCCATAATGTCTGGGATTCCCCGTCCCGTTAAGTAGGCTAACTCAACCTAAAGAGCCCTCACCAGCTGGGTTTAATTTTGTGGGAGGACCTGTTTTACTGGAACCAGAGGCAACACTAATCTCATCCCCAGACAGGAGACAGATGCTGGCACCTACTCATCACAACCGCCATTGTGCCTAGAATTCTGCATTCAGGGACAGTGTGCTCTTTTCTTCTTTTTTGCTAGGCTGGGGTTGGAACCCAGGGTCTCCCACAGGATAGGCAAGTGTTCTACCACTGTGCTACATCCCAGCCTTTTTTATTTTAAGACAAGGTCATGCTAAGTTCCCCAGGCTGGCCTTGAACTTGTGATTCCCCTGCTTTGCCTCCCTGAGTCACTGGGATTACCGCAAATGTTACCACTCGAGGCCATAGGCAGTCTTCTGCAATTTTTTTTTTTTTTTTGTACCAGGGATTTAACCACTGGGTCACATCCCCAGCCCATTTATATATATATATATATATATATATATATATATTTTTTTTTTTTTTTTTTTATTTTGAGACTGGGTCCTTGCTAAATGGCTGAGGCTGGCTTTGAACTTGGGATCCTCCTGCCTCAGCCTCCCTGAGCTGCTGGGATTACCGAGGTGTGCCACTGTGTCTGACTCAGGCTCATTATTAATTTTTTTGAAGTTGTATTGTTCTTTTTCGGTCTATAAATGTCACTGACATTGTGTGCCAGGACTGCGGGTGTGAAATGACTCAACAGGACATCCCAAGCCCACAGTTCCCAGAGGGATATCAATGGTGCCGTGGGAGGGGGGAGCTGTGGCATCCATGTGGCTGTCAACAGAATCTGTCCTCAGCCCCATGTCAATGGGGAAGTTTCTCTTCCTTCCAAGGGGAGTGGAATGAAAGAACACACACACACATCCCAGAATGGCAGTCCCAGGAGACTCCTGCCAAGAACCCAGAAAGGGCCTTGGGAGCAGGCCCTATGGAGAGAGAGGAAGTTGCAGCTCCGTGTCCCAGAGAGAGGGTCCTGCTCCCCTTGAATTCCCTCCCCAATGGATCCAAAGTGGGCTTCGTGCCATCTCAGCAAGCAGCTCCCTTTGACTCACTACCCACACTGTGCCAGAATGTTCTCTCTGAACATGGAGAGCCAGCACCTCCCCCTTCCCCATCCTTCAGAGGGAAACCAGGCAGTGCTGGGCTGGGCCGGCTTCAGGGTCCATGACTTGGTTACACAGGCCCTGCACTAGGGACCCCGGGGCTGGTTTAACACTCCTCTGGAACCATCTTGAAGTTCTTTGTGATGTTTGATCTTCATTTGACCTTGGGTTCTACTAATGATGCAGCCTGGGGTGGTGGTCAGCCTCAGCCACCAAGGACTAATCCTCAGATCCAGCCTTCAAGGATCAGGGCTGTAAAATGAGGTTTCATAGCAAAATTACAACTCTCGCCCTCCTTAATCACAGGATTCAGCCAGACCACACCCCTGAGGGTGTCTGGGCCTCCCCCCCCCCCCCCCCGCCCCCTGCCAGCTTAGCCTGCTTCCCGGACCTGGTGGCTTGGCGGAGTGCCTCGGGCAGCAGGCTCCAAGCAGTGCCTCGTTCTCCACCCCACTCGCTGGCATCCTGCGCTGCCCAGCCGCCTGGCCACATGGGGCTCCACCCTGCTCCACAGATGGTGTCACCTCCCAGCCACCGACAAGGTTTGATGGTTCTGCAGAAGGTTCAGATAAGGTGGTTACTTTCCGTCTCCAGGTACTGAGCACTTACTTACTGTGAAAGGCACCGCCCTGGGCACTCGCAAGGCCTGTCTCGGCATCCTCATCTCCACCCTGGGGGAAGAACTGTCAACTGCTAATCCCTGGGTATTACTGGGAAGCCCAAGTTGCGGAAGATGAAGTCACCTCAGAAGCTGCTCTTGGGTCTTCTTCTTGCGCTTCCTGCATTCAGCCTCTAACTGCAGAGGCCCCCCGGACCCTGCAGGCCTTGGTCTCCTCCTCCTGTTCTTAGGTAGCAGTTAGGCGTGGGCAGGGAGACAGGAGTTAAAGAAAAACTCAGACCAGGGCAAATCAGCTTGGCCTCAGGGGCAACACGAGGTCTGGCTGCAGAGCTGCTTCAGGACCCTCGCCGGGCTCAGCCCTACAACTCATTCCTCCTACGACAGGAGGAAGATAGAGACATTCAGGGAGTAAGAACCAAAGGGCAAGGACACACTTGCCCAAAAGGGCCTCATTGCTCAGCCATCTTAAGTAAGATCCTGTCCAAGTAACATGGACCAGAGATCTCCAGATCCAAGGAACAGGATGATTAAGACTGGACCCCACCAACCATAAATTCTGTAAAGCAAGTTCCAATGAGGATCTGTCAGCATGGCCAAGATGACCAAGACTCGCCCTTAGATTCTTAGCTACTGTAGTCTCTCAGTCCGGAGGAGAGAGGTGATACTTGGGGGGGGGGGACCTTCTAATAGTCTCCCTCCTGCCCCCACAAAAGCTGAGTCATGGGGGGCTGGGGTTGTGGCTCAGAAGTGGAGCATTTGACTGGCATATGCAAGGCACTGGGTTCGATTCTCAGCACCACATCTAAATAAATAAATAAAGTTCCATCAATGACTAAAAAATAATTCAAAAGCTGACACATGAAGAAATAAGTTGTCACTCTCTGAGGGACCCACTTTCTCCCTTGAGGGTCTTTTCCTCTCTTTTTTCTTTTTTTCTAAGAAACTTTTTTTTTTTTTTTTAACTTAAAATCCTCTCCTGCAAAGACTCAAGAGCTGAAAACACAAAGCAAGCTCCAGGAAGATTTTATCTCAGATATGATCTTATCTCTACTATCACCCGTCTGTCACCCTCAGTCCCATCTTATCAGTCAGCTGACCTCAAAACTCTGGATTCCAGCTGCTTCTCAGCACCATCATGTGAATATCTTTATTTTGTTTATTTACTTTTATGTAGTGCTGAATAGGAATCCAGGGCCTCACATGTGGGAGGCAAGCGCTCTAATGCTGAGCCACAACCCCAGCCACCACCATGTGAATTTCTAACCAGGTCAAGCTCATCATATGGAGGACCCAACTCCTGACCCCTGACCCCAACTTGTCCTGTGACTTTCCACCTGTCTGGCCAAAAACATGGGGCTCCTCCTTAAGTCTTCTGTTGTCCCCCATCCAGTCCATTAGCAAATCCTGTCAGCTAGCATTTTCAAATATATGCACACATGAAAATTTTATATATAGGTGATACACTAAATTTGATAAATTGGACTTTAAAACGTAAAACTTTTGCTCTTTTAAGGACAACCATTAAGGAAGCGTGAAGCTGGGCACCTGTAATCCCAGCAGCTCAGGAGGCTGAGGCAGGAGGGTTGTGAGTACAAAGCCAGCCTCAGCAATTTAGTGAGCCACTTAAAAACTCTGTGAGACCCTGTCTCTAAATAAAATATTTTTAAAAAGGGCTGGGGATGTGGCTCCGTGGTCTAATGCCCCTGGGTTCAATCCCTGGTACTAAAATAAAAAAGAAGGAGAAGAGAAGAAAGTGCGAAAAGACAAGCCATGAACTGGTAGAAAATCTTTGCACTTAATTTCACTCCTTCCCCCAAATCCATGAGAACAGTAGGAAAGGGGTGACCTCCCCCCACCACCCAGGGAGAAGGGACACGAGGAGGGAGCGAGCAGGAGCCGCAACAGCTACAAAAGTTTGGGAGCTGGAAGCTGATGCACCCGGGGTAAAGGATTTAGCTAAGGTGAGAAGCGACCCAGGAAAACCTGTAACCAGAGTCTGCCACTGTTCCATTTGTAGTTGGGCTGTGCAAATCCCTGATGTTGTTCTAAACCAAAGTAGAATGAAGTGGTTCCAGGAGGTCCAGGAGAGGGGGCTTTAGAGACACAGGGAGGGACGGAAAGCTAAACCCTCCCTTTGGCCCATGTGAAGCTACTCAATAATCCTAAAACTGGAAACCCTCATAGTCATGCAAGCTTGTTGAGAAAAAAACAAAACCAGGAAAATCCAAATACTCATTTCAAAGAGGTAAAATATTTGCTGTGGGTTTCTGGGGACAGTGTTTGGAGTTCTGTTGATTTTTCATATTGACTCTTTTTTGTTTATTTGAGGCACCATTTTTTAAAATCAAAAATTGCAGATCCTCAGGCATGACCCAGACCAGCCGCCTGGAACTCTCTGTGGTTGGCACCTCGGAGTCAGCATTCTAGAGACTCACCTGCAGGAGGGCAGGGCTGTTGGAGATGCCAAATCAGAGGTAGGTGGGTTCCACTTGAATTTTACCTGGCCAAAGGGTCCTGGAGAAGATGATCTAAGAACAAAAAAATAGGCCACCTACAGTGACTTTAAATCGCCTTTTCTGCAGTGGATGTCCCTCAGCAAGGATTCTGAGTTCCATAGGCAGAGTCCTGGCCAAAGCAGTAGGCTGATATAGTTTGTCCCCAGGATTAGGGCAAAAGAACATTTGAGTTCATTTCTAGGGATGCCCGCCTTTTCTACATATAGTGTGTGTGTGTGTGTGTGTGTGTGTGAGAGAGAGAGAGAGAGAGAGAGAGAGAGAGAGAGAGAGAGAGAGACTTAGTAGCTTCCAAGCTCAGAAGGAGGGGTTGGGGCCACTTTATTGAAAGGGTCAGCCATGGACTTTGGGCTGATATTCTGGTGGAGGCAGACGGGCGAGGACACAAGAGAACTTCAGATAGAGAGACCTGCTTTGAAGAATGGTCTGGCAGATTTCTGTGGGTGGAGATTCAGACAGGGTGGTCTAAATAGGCCATATTGTCTCTGAACCCGGGATGATGGGTCACCAGGCCCAGACCTGGGGATGGGTGAGTGCAGGCAGGGGCCGCTGCAAGGCAGAGTCCCTGAGGCAGAATAAGCTGGGCACGGGCGGGCACGGGCGGGCACCTCCTGGAAGGCCAGGGACAGGATCAGGTAGGAGACCGCGCTTGACTCTGAGTACAGAGGGTGGCCAGGGAGGAGGGGGTGAGCAGGTCAGGGGAGTGCTCCTTCAGAGCAGTTCAAAAGGGCATCAGAGTCCCAAGAGCATGAACAGAAGCAGAGAGAACCATCGGAAGGCTCTGGAATTGAATGCATGACAGGTGATAGTCTTTTTGGGTTTTTTTTGTTGTTGTTGTTGTTGTTTTTTGTACCAGGGATTGAACCCAGGGGTGCTTAACCACTGAGCCACATCCTCAGCCCTTTTTATTTTTCATTTAGAGACAGGGTCTTGCTGAGTTGCTTAGGGCCTCACTAAATTGCTGAGCCTGGCTTTGAACTCGCGATCCTCCTGCCTCAGCCTCCCAAGCCAATGTGATGACAGATGAGGACCACCACACCCAACCAGAGGCATTTTGGGGAGACTGAACATACCCACAGATAATGGCCAAACCATGTATAAAAATGGAACCCTGGAGACAGGGGTGGAGCACTCGCCTGGCATGTGTGAAGCCCTGGGTTCCATCCCCAGCATTGCAAACATAAGTCCACAAACAAAGAAACACAACTTTGACCTAGTCTACAGCAAGCAGCTAAGAAGCCAAACCATAACTCCTACAGCAATTGATTTAAAATACCCAGGACTTGATCAATAACTACCAGCTGCCTTTACATTTTGTCTCCTCATTTCCTACTTTCAACTTAAGACCAACCAGATAAAACCAAGCCCCAAACCAATCCTATAGTGCTGTGGTTGGGAAAGGGTTTGAATGTTTCCTCCAGGTGTTCATGGGTGGGGGAATTTTCACCCCAGGGTGGGAATCTTACAAGGGAGAGTGGAACCTTTAAGAAATGGGGCCTGGTGAGAAATAACTAAGTCATGGAGGGTGCGGCCCTCAGAAGGAGTTGGGGTAATTGTTGAGAACCCTGGTGAGTTCTCAAGAGAGGGTTCTTATAAAAGAGTGAGTCTGCCAGGTACGATGGCGAAGCCTGGAATCCCAGCTGCTCAGGAAGCTGAGGCAGGAGGATCACAGGTTCAAATCCACCCTCAGCAACAACAAGGCCCTAAGCAACTCAGTGAGACACTGTCTCTAAATAAAATACAAAATAGGGCTGAGGATGTGACTCAGTGGTCCAGTGCCCCTGAGTTCAATCCCTGGTACCAAGGGGGAAAAAAAAGTGTAAGCCTGATCTCTGAATTACCTTCTGGCTTCCTATTTCACCATGCAGTCCATCCCTCTAGCACTCTGTTCCCCCAGGATGCCATCCACCAACATGTGATACAGCCAAGGAGGTCCTCAGCAGAGCCATGCTGATGCCAGCACCATCCCCTTGAACCTCTGAAACTGCAAGTTAAATAAACCTCTTTTCTTTGTAAGTTATTTAGCCTCAAGTACTTCATTATAGTCACAGAAAACAGACTCACACAGATAGGATGCCCCCCTTCTACTTAGCTACCTCCAGCTTCCCTATGCCGACAACCAGTACTCTGGCCATCTGAGCTTTTCCTTTCCTTCATCATAAAGCTTCCCCACCCCTCTGCCTACTTTCAAGGCTCTGCCAAACACAGATGATGGTGGATAACTTAGTTTCTATAGCAATCTCTGAATAAATAAACAATCCTTGCTCATTTGAGTGGTCTTTATATATTTTAACACCTTGGACAACGGATGGAGAAAGAGGACAATTTGAGATCTAGTTTGGAGACAAAACAGGTCAACTTTGAAAATGGATAGAAAGGAGGATGGAAGAAAAGGAAGGAGTCAGGAGACCTCCTCATGCCTGGCCCGGGCCACAGGGTGGACGGTAGCAACACTTACAGAGCTGAAGACTGCATAAGGAGCAGGCTGGCAGAGGGGGTGAAAGTCAGAGGCGGAATTTTTGACGTGGTGAGGGTGACGCCATCGTGATTTGAGTGTGTCCCTCAAAAGCTCATGTTTTGGAAACTTAATCCCGAGCTCATGTATTAGAGGCATCGGGAGGTGGGGCTTTGAGAGGCATTTGGGATGAGATGAGGTCATGAGGGTGGGGCCCCCATGATATCATTGGTGACTTTATAAAGAGGAAGAGACCCGAGCAGGCACACTTGCTGTGTCTCCCTATGTGACGTCTTCCGCTATGTTCAAAGGTCCTCAGCCAACACCAACCAGATGCCAGTGACATGCTCTTGAACTTTCCGGCCTCCAGGCTCAGGAGTCAAATACCTTCCCCTCCTGTGCAGCCCAGTCTTGGGCATGCTTGTCTACAACACAAAACAGACTAAGACAGATGCTCACCCAATGGAGGCCCCCGAGAGGCACCCACACCTGAGCCTGGGCACAGAGGGAGCCAAGAAGAGAGAAGGTGGGTGTGGGCCCCCCAGAGAGAACTGTCAAGGCCAGGAGCATGGTGAGCTCTGGGAGGAGGACAGTGCAGCCAGAGGAGAGAAGAGGAAGCAGCACTGAGCTGCTGGAAGTCCTGCAGTGTGAGGTGGGCAGAGCCCAGGAGGGAGTCCCAGAGTTCCAGAGGAGGTGAGGGAGACCAATGGGCCTCACGCTCGGCCAAGCAGCCACCCTGGCCCACCTGGGGCTACCTTCCAGGCCAGTCTCCTCTCTTCCTGCTATTTCCATGGGCCACTCTTAGCATTGCCCGAAATGCGTCTATTTCTTCCAACGTTTGCACACGCTGTCCTTCCTGCAGGCTTACAAAATCCACAAAAACCATGACCACTAAGTCAAACACAAAGGAAGGACCTGACAGAAAGTACGAGCTGCCCATAATCCTTGCGTCCTCTTGGGTAAACATTTGTGCTGCCTTCTCAGATGCTCATGCTAACACACTCCCTGTCACATGCACGCATGCCTTCATAGTTCCCTCCCCCACCAAAATGGGAAATGTCTACTTTACACCATGGTTTTTTTTTTTTTTCCTCTTAACACATGTAAGTTAAGTAAACCTCTTTTCTTTATAAGTTATTTAGCCTCAAGAATTTCATTACAGTCACAGAAAACAGATTCATACAGATAGGATGCCCCACCTCTACTTAGCCTGCCTCCAGCTTCCCTATGCCAACACACCTTCAATCTGGCCATCTCTCCATGTACATAGAGAACATATACACAGTACAAATGTGCATCCAGTGCATGTCAGCACGTAGAGAGGGGCCTCACTCTTTAAAATGCACGTGTAGGAATTGTGTCCTAAGGATCCCTCACAGTTTATCGAACCAAGCCCCATGGATAAGCACCCCCATTTCTTTTTTTGGAATTATAAGGTGGTGATGCTCCACTTGGCACATTCTATGTGAACTCAGGCCCTTGGACAAATTCCTAGAATTAAGATCGTGGTCTCAAAAAACAATGGATGTTTTTGATTTAACAGATATTGCCAATGGTTGTCTGAAGAGCTCAAGATAATTTTTGCAGACAGGTGTGTGTGCGGTCCCTTATCTGACCACACCCCTGCCAAGGCTGGGGCCAATCAGTCATGTTTAACTCACTCCCACTTTTGATAGACAAATGATATTGATTATTGTTTTATTTTGAATTTATTTAATAGGCTATAAATAATGTTTCTTGTCATTTTTTCATGTTGTTTGATCATTTTTCTGTAGGATTTTTGAATTTTTTGACTTGTAGGGGTTCTTGGTGTATCAGATCGTTAGCTTCCTGTCTTATGTAGGGGTTACCAATGCTCCTGATGGGTTTGTTTTTTCTTTATTTTTACCTTATAAAGGTTTGGGATTTTTTTTCTGTGGTGGCATCCTGGGTGTCGTTGCTTATAAAGGCTCTTAATATTCCAACATCATTTTCTAAAACTTACTGGTGTCTTTTCTAGAACTTTCTTGCTTTTATTTTCTGACACACAAACATCTTTGACCCCTCTGGAATGATTTTGATGTTAAGAGGTAGGGATCCAGTTTTTCCTTTGTAAATATTTACTGAGTGAACCCACGAGGCAACCCACGGTCCTAAGTCAAGTCGAAGACCTCCTAAGGGATCGGATTAGATGGTTCATAAACTTGTTTGTTCTCTCAACCAAGGATTTCTAAACATCGCGTGGGCATGGCGGAAGGCAGCGCTGCTCAAATAGGCCTCCCACCCTGTGCTGCCTCCGCTGATGGAGGAGGCCGATGTGGGCCAGACTCCTCGGGAGGATGTACAACTTACAAAGGGAAGGGCATGGCTTGGGGAGGCTGCCTGGCTTATGAGGTCAGGTGTCAGTGGGTAGGGAGGTGTCTTGGGAAGAGCTCCCAGGACCAGCCCTGGTGGCAGAGTGAAGGCAGCTGGGTACAGTGCCCAGAGAGGTGCACTGTAGCTACCACAAAGGTCTTGGTCAAGCCCACATGGAGCTCAGGCAGATGACTCTTCAAAGTTAGCGATGCTAGGAGTCTGTCCTTTATTACCCGTCCAATGGACCAGGCAATGGGTGTAGCCTGTCCTCAGGCAGCTCCTTGCAGCCAGGACATTTCCCACAGGGAAATTCTCCTTGAATGTCAAACTTCGGCCCTCCTAGGAGCTGAGAAACAAAGATCCTGGTCCTGGAATAAATGGATGTCTGGGTGGCACATTACAGCAGCCACGAAAGAAGTTTTCTCTAGGTCAAGTGCTGAGGTGCACGCCTGTAATCCCAGTAACTGGGGAGGCTGAGGCAGGAGGATCACGAGTTTGAGGCCAGCCTCAGCAATTTATTGAGACCCTGACCCAAAATTTTAAAAAATCAAAAATAGAAAGGATGGGGATGAAAAAAAAAAAAAAGAAAGGATGGTGATGTAGCTCAGTGGTAGAGAGCACTCCTGGGTTCCATCTTCAGTACAAAACAAAACAAAACAACAACAACAAAAAAAAAAAAAAACCAAAAATTTTCTGTAAAGAAATTGAGGGGATCTTGAGTACTGATGAATAAAATTTAACCAGGTTCAGAGAATGGAGACTTTTTCTGGAGATTACATGCTTTCTCCAGCACAAATGCCATGGGAAACCTTTGTGTGGGTCAGGTTGAAATCTGGAGACAAATTAGGAGGTCATTTATGGAACAGATTCATGGTAATACATTAAAATCTGGATTGGAACATTAAAAAATCATAGCCAGGAAAAGGTGGGTCCCCTAATAACTAGTCCTCGGAGACAACTGCTCTTAATGTTCTAGTGCATTTCTTTTCCATGTTTCTTCTCTGCATGTTCTATTAAAAAGCTAAGATTTTTATTATAGATGTCATTTGCTTTTTATGCTTTTTTTTCTACAAAATGTTTCCCATTCTGGGTGTGGGGGTACACGCCTACAATCCCAGTCATTCTGGAGCCTGAGGCAGGAGGATCAAAAGTTTGAGGCCAGCCTTAGCAACTTACTGAGACCCTGTCTCTAAATAAAAAATTTAAAAAGGACTGGGGAAGTGACTCAGGGGTTAAGTACCCTTGGGTTTAAACCCCAGTATATATATAAAAAAAAAAAATCTTCCCATACCTTTAACTATTTCTAATCACAAAAGCAGTCCCTGCCAATTACATAAACTCAGACAAAACAGATAAATTTTAAGAAGGAGATAAAGAATACCCACCATTCCCTCCTCCTCAGCTAACTCCAAGCTGATGACCTCATGGTGTGACATCTTCCAGATTCTGCATTATGCATGTCTAGATGAACCTCTCTTTCTCTTTTTTTTCTTTCTTTTTTTTTGGGGGGGGGTTTGTTTGTTTTTGTGGGACTGGGGATTGGACTCAGGGGTGCTTTATCATTGAGCTGCATCCCCAGCCCTTTTTATTTTTTGTTTTGAGACAAAATCTTGCTAAATTGCTGAGGCTCCCCAGCCGCTGGGATTACAGGCATATGCCACCACTGCTCCTGGCTTTACCTTGTGTTTTGTTTTTATACTTTTTTCTTTTAAAGAATGAGTTTCAGTCGGGTGTGGTAGTGAATGCCTGCAATCCCAGTTATGAACATTGAGAGTTCGAGTCTGGGCAACTTAGGGAGACCATGAGTTTTTAAAAAAAAAAAGAAAGAAAGGAAAAAGAAACAAGAGAACAAGTCTTTAAGTGTCCCTTATGTGTTTCCTTTGAGACCTGTGGGCTCCAGTACAGGTTACACATCCAGAGCTCTAAATCTTGCCGGGCACCCTGGTTCACACCTGTAATCCCAGAGGCTCTGGAGGCTGAGGCAGGAGGATCGTGGGTTCAAAGCCAGCCTCAGCAAAAGCAAGGAACTAAGCAACTCAGTGAGACCCTCCCTGTCTCTAAATAAAATACAAAGTAGGGCTAGGGATGGGGCTGAGTCCTTCCTGCTTGGACATAGTTCAGAAAGGAAGGTGACCCCTGGGCCACAGGGCTGCAGGGAAAGTTCAGAGGCACAGAAGGGAAGGCCCAGAACAGAGCTCAGGTGCCCCCTTAGGGAAGTCTGCTGTCTCTAGCTGACGGAGAATCCTCCCATCTGGGGGGCTCCGGGCCACAGAGCCATCGTGACCCTCAGTCTCCCACAACTCCTCGCAGCTCCCCAAGTGCACCAGGCACCCTCTGGCTCAAGCCAATTCTCTGCCTGGGTCTCTTTCCTCCTCCTGACCCAGCCTGGTTGACTCCTGGGAATCCTCCAGAGCTTGAGCCATGGGACACCTCCCCCAAGCAGCCTTCCCCAGGCTGAATCAGGCTCGTCCTCTGACTTTCCAGAAAACTCACACCCCCACATCATTTCTCTCATGACACCGTGAACATCTGTGTGGCCATTTCCCACCACGACTTCTCCCAAACTGTGAGCACTGGAGAACAGGGACCCAGCCTCGTCCATCAGGCACTCCCAGGGCCCAGCACAGGCCTGGCGGGTAGGGACCCTCTTCCAGTAAACACTCCGCGAGACGACTGGCCCTTCCAGACAGCTGTTTTTCTCAGCAGTTCCTGCCTCCAAAGAAAACTGTTTACAAGGCCTCGGAGAGAGCAGATATTATCTGGACGGTCAATGATTCTGGTAGAAGCCTCTGGAACAAAAGGGTGCTGGGGAAAGTCAAGGTTCTGTAGGACCCAGAGAGAACGTCAGAGGGCCCTGACTCAGGCCCCGTGAAGCAGTGCAAGCAGGGACCCCCCCCAAGCTCCCTAGTGAAGCCTGAGCACCCGGGGTGGGGGTGGGGCACACACAGACAGCAGGGGCCAAGCAGGGAGTTGAGCTGAACAGGACAAGGGACCAGCAGGGACGATGGGTCAGCTGGCCAGAGGCAGAGACCAGGGAAAGCAGAGGGCATGCTGGCAACCCATGCCGTGAGCTGGCCGGGCCATGACACTCTGCTCTGTGACAAGCAGTGGACAGTTCTCGTCAAGCTGGAAATGACAAGCAAGATACCTCTGGGTGCCACCTCCTGGGGAAGAGTCCCCACTTCTACCTCACAGTGCCATCTGGAGTCTGGCTGCTGCAGAATGAAGGCCAAAAGCCTTAGTGTGGCCTTCAGGTCCTGCATGATCTGACCCCTGGGGGCCTCCTAGCTGCTCTCCCAAGTGCCCTGTTCCCTCTAGACAGGCTGGCCCTGCCTTCTTCTAGAAGGTTCCGATCCCCTTCCCTTCAAGCCCCTCACACCGTCTTCGCTGTGGGAACTCCCACCTCATTTGACTCCACTGGTCCCTCCACAGGTAACTCCAGCCAGGCCTCGAGGCCTCCTCTCCCAGGAAGCCCTCTGGAGACCCCAGGCGAGGCCACCTGCCCTCTTGGAGCTTGCTTTGTTCTTCCTTGGCAGCATTCACTCCAGTTGTCCCTAAGTGACGGCCATCTAGCATCTGTCCTATGGAGGGAGGGGCTGTGTGCACCTTGTTCCCTTCCAGACCCCCCACACCCAGCCCAGAGCCTGGCACCGTGAGGACGGGGGTGGGGGTGAGTGGGTGGGGGTGAGTGTTTCTAGAAAGAAGGAGTGAGGGCAAAGGAAGAAAGGGAGGGAGGAAGGGAGGGAGGGAGGGAGGAAGGAAGGAAGGAGATCCCTGAGGAAAACAGCATTCTTGGTAAGAGAAAGACGGCGGAAGCTGAAGCATGATTAATTAAACCAGGCACATAAATAGAGGCCCCCATATGTCAAGGTTCTATTTGTTCCGTGACACTGTGAAAACTGCACACTCTGCATCAAGAGGGAAAAAATAAACAAACAAAAATCGACGTCTCCCAGCGACACCTGCTGCTACTGTAGCAGAACGAGCTCCCGCCCGCCGTGAGTGCCACCCCCCAGGTTGGGCAGGTGGGATCCAAGGTCAGGCAGACCCCATGTGGGCCCAGGAGCTGAGACCCAGAAGTCCAGCTGGAGGTCAGGAATCAAGGTCAAGAGATCAGGGCTGATGAATGACCCCTTCTGTTGACGGGGTTCATCCTCATGGTGCTCTGTGAAGTAGAGACAGTTATCTGGATTTCACACATGGAGAAATGGGATTTGTGTTTGTTTGGTTGGTTGGTTGGTTGGAGTTCTGTTTTGTTTTGTTTTGGTACCAGGGATTGAAGCCAAGGGCACTTAACCACTGAGCCACATTCCAGCCCTTTTTATTTTTTTTATTTTGAGAGAGGATGTTGCTACACTGTTTAGGGCCTCCCTAAGTTGCTAAGGCTGGCCTCCAATTTGCTGTCCTCCGGCCCCTCTCAAGCAACTGAGATTATAGGTGTGGGACACCACACCCAGTCAGAAACTGAGTTTTGACAGGTGAAGGAATGGGATCAGAGTCACATTAATAATAATAATGGTATTAATAATGTCATCAGTCCCACACAGCTTAATAAGCAGCAGAACGACAGTCTGCACACAGATTTACCTGACTCCAATTACCATGCTCTTTCCTCCCTGCAGCCTCTCTCAACAAGAGATGGAGGTCCTGCCAGCAACTCTGGGTATGGTCCTGAGACTTGGGAAGTCAGGCCACTGGAGGGAGGGCCACCCCTGCTTGTCTCTGTCCAGCCCACAGTCCTCCCCCTTGCCGGGGTGAGGGGTGTTCATTCAGGGTGGTGCTGATGAGCTGCCCCCACCCCCATCCCCCTCCCCCTTCCCCCAGCTCCAGGGCAGGTGCAGGGCCCTGTTAAAAGGCCCACACCCACACCCACAGGGATTGGTTGAGGAACACGCACCGGATCGGGCAGACCAATCGGAGCCTTCTCTGGATTTTTTAACTGAATCCACTGGGAGAGGTGATCTTCTCCACTGAGGTGCTAAGTGACTTGGAAACAAAACTGGGGTGACATGAGAATTCTCACTGCAGGAAGAAGGCGAGCTGTGAACTCGAATCAACAGAGAGAGGGCAGCAGAAAGACATAAGACGGCCACCACCTGCAGACCTTGTTTGAGCTCTGGACCCAGTCATGCCTGCACCGTCCTTGGACTTGTCGGATGCACAAGTTAGTAAGGTCCCTTTTTTATTTGAGCAGGTACAAGTTGGAGAGAAGTCCACACACCTGTATGGAGAGGATAGGGGGTGGGGAGCTAAGCAAGCCCAGAACTGTCCAAGCAGGACAGAGGGGACAGGGAGGGGAAGGGAAGCAGAGCCCACAGCTCAGCGTGGGGCCTTCTTGTCCGCCACCCACGGGCTCGCCATGTGCCTTTGTACCCGTATTGTGCTTCTCTGATCTCAGGCCTGCCATCTGCAGAGCAGTGTGCTGATCTGCAGAACTACCCCAGAGACTGCTTGTTCCTGGGAAACTGCAGAGGAATGGGAAATTTTCCAGGGAAATAAATATAAAGAGCTGGTTTCCAGACTGGAGAGGGAGGAGGGCCACCCGTTTCTTGAACACCTAGTGTGTGTCAGGCACGTGCAGGGGACACCTTACCTGCTTCATGGAAAGCTGCAGAGCCTCGCAGGACACAGGGCCTGACACTCCACACAGAGCCCTCCCTCAGGACACAAATGTCTTTCCAAGGAAAGAAACATCCCAATCTGTCCTTAAAAGCAGCCCATGCACAAAGACTCAGAAGGAAACTGGGGCTCAGAGAGGGACAGAGACTCCCACAGAGCCACAGAGTTGCTCGGTGCCCAGAGAACTTGTGTTCTTCTCATGGACAGATGGAAGCCGTTGTCTCTAGGGGAAGTGACCACAGAGGGAGCCTGTGGGATGCGGAGCAGAGGAGATGGAGAGAACAGGTAGAGTTCTGCGATTTACGTAGATCAGCTGGGAACGCTTAGTTACAAAGGTGTGTGACAGTCTGTCCTATCCTATTCTGGAGGGCAAGAATAGGGGAGCCAGGTCTGGGTGGATGAGCCTTGCAGACTCCACAAATAGTTTATGGAGGCTGCTGGCCCAACTAAAAGCTCAGCCTGTCACTAGCTATGTGACCTTGAGTGACTTCATTCCAACCTATGGAGTTGACATCTGGCTTCTTTCCAGAGGCACAGGCAGGAGGCTTCGTTCTTCCAGGGCCTCCGTGGGCATCTGAGAATCAGACCAGCCCTTCCTGGGGGCCCGGCTCACCTTTTGCAGGTGTGATGAGGACAAGACAGAGGCTCCATCCTGGTGCCCTGGAGAGCCAGGCCTCTTCACCCCCTCGGTATCCTCCCAGCAGGGCTGAGCTGGGGACAAGTGTCTACTCGCCAGGGTCCCTAGAGAGAGGAGGAGGGGAGGGGACAGGAAGCCCCGGGGCTTGGACCTTTCACTTTGTCCAGACATTCATCAGAGGCCTTGGTCACTTTCTTAGGGCAAAACCCTCACTTCAAAGCTTCCCTGTTCTCTGTGTGGGAGAGGAGAGGCCTCCCCTGAGCCTAGCCCCAAGGCCCCTCCAGTTCTGGGAAAAACACTCCAGGGCTGAGACCCACCCACCAGGACCAGCCCCAAATGGCTGCCTTGGATGGGCTCAGATGGGAATTTTGCTCTTGGTGTTATCTTTAGGGACCGGCTTCCCCCCCTCCTCAGTACACAGATATGACTGCGCGCCCTTAAAATCATTGCTTTGGAGGAGAAAACCGTATGGGCGCCTGTGAGTGTGTAGGTGTCGCATGGAGGTAGTCCAGGGGCATCCAGGAGCGTCCCCCAGGACATCAGCCCCATAACAGCAGGGAGGATGCTGAGGGTTCTTCATGTCCTGTTGGGCCTGGGAACCTGCAGGACGGGGCGGAGAGTGCTGAGCCACCAGGGTCATTCCAGGAGGAAGGCCCCGGGCTTTGGCTCCTGTTTGCAGACCCTTGGGTTCTCGTAGGTTATCTGGGAGACAGCCTATTTTGCTTCTCTCTCTCTCTCTCTCTCTCTTCGGTCTCCCATTCTGGGGATTGAACTCGCCTATACCATGAACTTATGTCTCCTTTTCTTTTCCTTTGACACAGGGTCTCCATAAATTGCTAGAGCTGGTCTCAAATTGGGATCCTCCTGCCTCAGCCTCCCCTATAGCTAGGATTCCAGGCATGCGCCACCATGCCCAGCGGTACAACTTCATTTCAGGAGAGACTAGCAGCAAAGCAAGAGAGATCCATGTGGAACAACAGGGGACCCCAGAGACTCAGGTAATGGTGTAGTGGCTCCTTGTAGACAAGGAGCCAGACAGAGATCAACTCCCCACCATCCTGCACTGGAGGGGAACAAATCTAGAAGCTGGAGCCCATATCTTATCACATCAAGATGCAGCCTCCTCACTCATTAGCTTAGTATGTTGATTAGGGATCCTTCAATTGCAAGGGACCCAATTCATATTATCTTTAGACCAGAAAGAAACATATTGGCCAATGGAACCAAGATGTGCAAGTTATTCAGGCATGGCCAGATCTAATGGTGTCATGAGACCCCGTGTCTCTCTACCTCTTGGATCCTCTTGCCTTTGCTTGGCTTCATTCATCTGTGGAGCTAAGATTCTTCCATAGCTTCAGGGTTACCTGAGCTTAGAAGTTGCAATTCCAGAAAGAGACTCTCTGTTCTGAAGTCCATGATAGAACTCCCAAAAGGATGTGAACTCAGAATGTGATAGACAGAGATGGAGTGTGCCCCCTAATCACAATAAGCACACCTAGAGTCTAGACCTGGGCTTCTAAGTGCAACTCCATGCTGAAAGGAATGAAGATGACTTAGAGAAATGGCTGATTCCAAAGCTGAGCCCTGGAAGGTGCAAAATGAAACCAAAAATATCTTACTAAACCAGAAAGCAAGGACGTTCTTAAAGAAGAATGCAACATGTCAAAAGGACACAAAAACTGGCTTGAAGACTAGCTTAATATAGGGAAATTTGAGCATCAAAATAACTAATAAGAGAAATAGATTATAATCCACTGGCCAAAATAGGAAGCAATAGTCCACAGTGATACAATTAAATAAGTGAACACATAAATTGAGCGCTTAATGAGAAATAGGATATTTATATTCTCTCAAAGTAACTCCACATACACACACACACACAAAAAAAAAAAATTAATTACAAAGGAGAAAAAAAGAGAAGACTGGCTGACCTCACCTTAATCAAGTGACAAGATGAACATCCTAGTAATGGGGCAAGTCAAAATGGTGCCACCTGCTAGGATAATGAGAAGATCACACTGCGCATAAGTGACATTCCAAAGAGGTATAATCTGAATCTATTCAAAAAGAAACATCATCCATTGCCCTGTGTGGTGGCTCACACCTGTAATCACAGCGACTTGGGAGATTGAAACAGGAGAATACCAAGTTTAAGGCCAGTCCAGATAACCTAGCAAGGCCCTAAGCAATTTAGCAAAACCCTGTCTCAAAATAGAAAATAGAAAGGACTGGGGATGTGGCTCAGTGGTAAAACACCCCTGAGTTCAATGCCCAGTAAAATAAATAAAAAGGAAGGAAGAGAGGGAGGGAGGGCAGGAGGGAGGGAAGGAGATCAGCCGTTTGGGGAAACAGGAACATACATACAGGCATACATCCCCAAAAGGATTGTCATCAGCCCTACTTGGGCCTATTTGGGTCTCAGTTTGGGTGGTGTGACCATTCCTGGGGCAGGAATGGGTAGCTGGAGGGACAGCCCACCAGGATTAGTTGGCCTGAAGAACAACAATTTCCTAAAGAAAAGAATTTAGGAAAGATTTTAAAAAAACTCACAGCTGTTGATTCCATTTAGGTTACACTATTATTAGTAACTTTTGAAAAATAATTTTGTTTTTTAAAAGTATTTCACTTTTGACTCAAGAAGTAATTCTACTTTTTTTGGGGGGGCAGGGTGCTGGGGATTGAACCCAGGGTCTTGTGTATGCAAGACCAGCACTCTACCAACTGAGCTATAGCCCCAGCCCTAATTCTACTTCTTAGTGATCCACTTTAAGAAAACAACCCCAGGGCTGAGGCCCTGGTTCAATCCCCACACTGCAGAAGAGAAAAAAAAAAATTAGGGAAATAATCCCAACGAGGAGTAAGGGACGTTCTATATTCACAGACCTTGGTCCCAGGGTTATGTAGGGTACTGAAACACTACAAGTCACCAATTAGTCCTGGTTCTGATGAAAGACTAAGGAATGCTGACCTGTGGCCTGCCAATGTCCAGCTCTGAGGCCATTGCACCACTCAGTGGGCCCTTGGGTGTCCTATCCATAGGTCTCCCCGTTCCCCCCATTCAGGTGAGACCACCCAACTTGTCCAGGCCACTCGGCAACTCTCCGCATTAGCCGCCAGCCCCTCATGTCCCTCTCTCTGCCTTCCCCTCTGCCTTGCCCCTCTAGGTTGGCTGGAGAACAAGGTACCAGGGATGAGCATCCTCTGTGGTGGGCCAGTTGGGCTGCGGCCTAGCACCCTGTGGCCTTGACATGAAAGCAAGATACTATCTTTATAAATCATGATAGCGACAATGATTACAACGGTTATAAAGATTCATTGCTTATGAAACATGCCAGAAAGAGCTCAGGGCTTTCCCTGGGCTGACACGGTCAACCCTGACACTGTCTCCACCAAGTAGTTGCTAGTTTTATTCTATTTTCTTCAGGTGAGGAAACGGAGGCACCACATGGCCCGCAAAGGGCCTGAGGTACTGTCTTGCAAACACCTAGGGGCTGTTCCTTGAGCTCTCGCTCTAGGAAGTTCCAAACTGACTCAGCCAGTGTCTCCATACTTCTGGCACCTTCTTTGACTCATCCTTTTAATACTAAGCAGTTAGGGAGGGCGAACGGCACAGACACTGGGATAGCGACTAGAGACACAGAAGTGAAAGACAACCGGTCCTGGTCTCGAGGACTCATGTCTAACAGGGAATGGGGACATAAGGACAAATAACAGAGTCCAAGAGATGCTGGAAACTGAGGTTTGGACAAAGGGGCTGTGGAAAGACAGACGAGGGCACTCAGCTGTGGGAGCCAGGAAGACATGGACGAGGGAGCAGACTTTAAGGGCAGAAGGTACCACATGGCAAAGGTATGGCACTGTGCAAAAGGCCTGGTGATTCTTTAGTCACCAAGGGTGACTCAAGTCCCTACTGCTGCAGTGTTAAGAGGTGGGGCCTTTAGAAGATGATTGGGCCGTGGAGTTAGCAACCTTATAAAAGAGATGGAGGGACCTAGCAGGGTGCCTCTGGCCCTTCTGCCTTCTACCATGTGAGAACACGGTGTTCACCCTTCTGCCTCCTGAGGATGCAGACAGAAGGCCCTCACTAGACACCAAATGCCAGTGGCCTGGACCTGGACTCCCCCCCCAGTCCAGAACAGCGAGGGCTGGTGGCATCAGCGAAGTCTGAAGGACTGTCCAGATGTTCTCACGTGCTGAAGGGGCTTTGAACTGGATTTTATGTGATATAAGCCAATTCTTGAGTTGCGCCTGAAAAGCTCTTTGTTTCACAGGCATTTTCGGTTGTTTTTGGAAAATGGGCAATGGGAATGCTCACATGCATCTTTTTTGCTTGCTTTCGAGATCCTTAGGAGGGAAGACTGTGACCTTACAGTGATTGCTTCAGCAGCACATGGTTTGGAGGGGGCTGGACCACAGGGGAAATGAGCTGGAGAGGAGGAAAGGGTGACAAAGAGAATCCAAACACCCCATGTGGGAACTGGGAGGTCCTGGGAAGCAAACTCAACATCCAGGGTCCTCAGGATTCGTGTGTGTGTGTGTGTCTTCACCAAAGACTGAACCCTTGGGTGCTTAACCACTGAGCCACATCCCCAGCCTTTTTTTAATATTTTATTTAGAGACAGGTCTCACTGAGTTGCTTCGAGGCTTAGTTGCTGAGGCTGGCTTTGAACTCATGATCCTCCTGCCTCAGCCTCCCAAGCTGCTGGGATTACAGGCATCAGTATTTTTGTGAAATCAAGGAGGCTATGTATGGCGCTCCTGAGGTGGTATGGTGAATCCAGGGAATAAGACAACATAAGTAAGTTCTGATCACAATGCAGCTGCTGAGGGTATTCTGGCCTTGTGAGAGGAAGGGTTGTCTCACCAGCCCACTGATCAATTCTGAGACTTAAGTTTTTCAGTCTCTACAAGTCAAAAAATATAGACAGAAGGTAGAAGTTAGGATTTCTGCTGAAAGCCTGTCTTAGTCTGCCTGTGCTGCTATAACAAAATACCTGAGACTGAGTAATTTATAAAGAACAGAAATTTGTCTTCTCACTGTTCTGGAAGTGGGAAATTCTAAATCAAGTCATTGGCATTTGGTGCCTGGTGAGGAGCTTCTTTCTGCATCTTCAGGTGGTGGAAGGGTGAACACTGTGGAAGGGTGAACACTCACATGGTAGAAGGCAGAAGGGCAAGAAGTACCCAGTGAGTTCCCTCCATCCTTTTTATAAGGTTGCTAATTCCATGGCCCAATCACCTCCTAAAGGCCCCACTTCTTGATACCATGACATTAGAGTTTCAACATGAATTTTGGGGGTGGACACACAAACATTCAAACTGTCGTAGGGCCCAAAGAATCAGCCAGTTTCCAACCTGCCCTCAGTCAGCCCCATGGGGACTTCCTCAACCCTTGCTTCTGTGTTTTACTCACCCTGCTCCATGATTTGTTTCCCATTTGTCTTTACCCTCCTTAGCTCTGACCCTGGGAAGTGAAATGCAGGCTGGACAATGAGGAAGGATCAAGGCTGCATGAAATGACAGATGGACAACTGGTGTTGCTGACATTCCTTTTCTCAGTCTGGGGTTTGTCTCTTACAGCCTCATCATGTCACCTTGGGAGGCTGAGGCAGAGAGAGAGAGAGAGAGAAGGTCTTGGGAGAGAGAGTGTTGAGCATAACTTTTGTGAGAGAATTTTTCTGTGAGATCCAATTGGAAAGACTTCCACGTTCTACAAATAGATGTCTGAATGGAGGAAAAGTGAACCTTGACCCTACCTCACACCATACACACACACACACAAAAAAAAAAATAATAATTCAAGATGAATCACACACCTATATGTAAAAAAAGTTAAAATTACAAAGCTTCTAAAAGAAAACATAGGAAAATATCCCTGGACTTTGGGGTAGCCAAGGATTTCTTCAGGCAGGACACTAAAGTATTACCCATTAAAAAAATGAGTGAATTTGTATCATCAAAATTTAACATCAAGCCAGGTGTGGTGGTGCCCACCTGTAATCCCAGCAACTCAGGAGGCTGAGGCAGGAGGATTGCAAGTTTAATACCAGCCTCAGCAACTTAGACCCTAAGCAACTTACCAAGACCCTGTCTCAAAAATAAAAAATAAAAAAGGGCTGGGGATATATATATATAGTACAGTGGTAAAGCACCCCTGGGTCCGAATTGTGTCAAAAGACACAATGTGCAAGAAAAAATGCACAGCATGTTACTTTTTTACTGGGAGATTGGGAGAAAATATTCATGAGACACATCTGTCAAAAGGACTCATATCCAGAACACAGAAAGAGCTCCCACAATAGATAATAAAAAGATAAACAATCCTCATTGTAAATGGTTCAAATTTTTAAACAGACATTTCCCAAAAAATGTTATGTGAATGACCAATAAAGAGATGAAAAGGAACTTAATATCTTTGGTCCTGGGGAAATGCAAATTAAAACCACAGCACTGCACTTCCTATCATTCAGCATGACTAAAAGTTAAAAGATTGACTATTGTAAGTGTCGGGCGACGAAATGCTACTCAAAAACGAAAAAGATTGGGGCTGGGGTTGTGGCTCAGCAGTAGAGTACTGGCCTAGCATGTGTGAGGCCCTGGGTTCGATCCTCAGCACCACATAAAAAATAAATAAAATAAAGGTATTGTGCCCAACTACAACTAAAAAATAAATATTTTTTAAAAAATGAAAAAGACTGAGTTAAAGCTATATGTGACAACCTGGATGAATCTTCAAATGTTTGATGCTAGGCCTACACCTGTAGTCCCAGAGACCCAGGAGATCGAGGCAAGTTCAAGGCCAACCTCAGAAACTTAGCAAGGCCTCAGAAATTTAGTGAGACCCTGTCTCAAAATAAAAAATAAAAAGGTCTTGGGATGTTGCTCAGTGGTTAAGCACCCCTGGGTTCAATCCCCCTACCAAAAAAAAAGAAATTGATGTTTGCTGTTGAGTGAAAGAAACTTACACAAAATAACACATTATATTTCATTTACACAAAGTGCAATAGGGAAAGTTATCTTTGGTGATAGAAATCAGAACAACGTTTGCCTCTGGGAAGGGGGACATCAACTGGAAAGGGTACAGGGAACTTCCTGGGGCAATTGAAGTGTTCTGGACCTTGATTTGGGTGGTGGTTTCACTGGATGGCATTTTTATAGTCTGTAGTGTTTTACTGTATGCAAAATATACTTCTATAAAAAAAAAGAATATACATTTTTAAAAAGTAAAAGACTCCACATTCTGAAAGACATATGGATGGAAATATGCACCCATGTACACAGTGCTTCACTAGTTGCAATACATTTAGGGTTTTTTGTTTTGTTGTAACAATTGCAATACATTTATATATCCGTGGTCCTTAAGCCCCCACGTCTCTACTTTGCCCTGACTTCCTATTGTTTTTTTCCCCCGGGGTCCCTCTGCCATAGCCCCACGGACTGCTCACCATTCCTCAAATAAACCAGATGTGTTCCCATCTCAGAGCCATTGTGCTGTCTGCAATTCTCTTCTCCCAGAGGCTGCCTTGCTCTTTCACTTTCTTTTCTTTCTTTCTTTTTTCCTTCAGTCCTGAGGACTGAACCTTGGGTGCTCTATCCCTGAGCTACATCCCCAGTCCTTTTTATTATTTTTTATTTGGAGACAGGGTCTCGTTAAGTTGCTGAGGCTGGCCTCCAACTTGTGATCCTCCTACCTCAACCTCCCTAGCACCAGGGGTTACAGGTCTGTGCCACTGTACCTCGTATCCTTCACTTTCTTGATTCACTTCCGATACATGACCCTATCACAGAACAGTGTGCACTCGTCAAATCCCTGTCCAGGTTTTAAAAAAGGATACACTCCCTTCTCTCTTTCCTATTGATTTATTTAGCAGTGCTGGGGCTAATCCCAGGGCCTTGCACATGCTAGGCAAGTGCTCCACCACTGAGCCACACCCCCAGCCCACCTCCACCTTACTTTCCTTCATCGCCCTCATCCCCACTCCCATCCTGACTTTGGTCATATTCACTTGCTTAGTATCTGTCTCTCTTACTAGGATGTCACCTCCACCAGGAAGGGGACCTTGGTTTTGTTCAACGCTGTGTCCCCTTTGCCTAGAGTAAAGTGCTCCATAGACGGCTGTGGAATTCTGGTTCTCAGTGGACTCTTGCAGCAATTCTGGGAGACTTTTTGGAGACTGTAAAGTTTAAAAAAGGACAATGATTATAAACAGAAGGCCTGACACACAGTAGTCAATCAACATCTGGTTCTTTTGTCTCCCAAACCCTTCTCTAGGGGTGTAAGCAGAGATTTATCATCTTCCCTATATTTTTTAAATTGGAAAAAAAAAATTTAGTTTCGAATGGTTTAGTGCCTTCCCAGAGATCACACTGCAAGTAACTGATCTCAATCTTGAGTCTGAGCCTTTGGATCCCAAATGACCCTTAAGACGGACAGCAGCCATCGGTTAAATGGCCAGACTATACAACAGAAGGCAGAATTGTTAGCTTAGGAACGAATTTGCTGACCACTGTTGGATGCCAGCCAGGTGAACTCTGCCCTCTCCTGATTTCACACCCTGGAGGCTGAGGGCAGGATACACATAACTTTCTATTTACCTTGTGGGGCGGGGCAGCAGGGGGGGGGGTGGGTGGGTGGGGGGTGGGGGGGCTGTAGATACAGTACAGTCGCGGCCTCTGACAGCTGAACACATCACTTGTCTGGTGACAGCAGACCAGGGACCTGAGACCTCAGCTGCACTCACCAATTTTCATGCCAAGACCAAACGTCTCAAGTTTACAGGACTTAGGAGCTCAAGGTGGTGGACAGGGAGGAGCTCTGTTAATTGAAGGCAGCCAACAGCAGCAGCAGCAGCAGCAGCAGCAGCAGCAGCAGCAGCACCTGATTTAAAGTCTGGCAGGCAAATCCTCCAGGATGGGAAATAGCAAATCACTGTGCATGGACCAAACAAAGGGGACAGGAGGGACGAGCGCCATTCAGCCCTTCCATACCTAAGTCGAACCCAGTTAGTGTCTGATTTTGCAGGGAGCACACCCAACCTGATCCAGGTTCTGGGTCTCTGTTTCCAATGCAAACCCCAAGAGGGCTCTAACACCTAATCCTGAAAACCCCCAAAGCTCAGGAGGACCCCACCACGCAGGTTCAAGGTGGACATCTCCTCTTCCATCTCAGACGGACGGCTTTGAGGGAGGAGTCGAGAACCGCTTTCAGGAATCCAATAAAAGCCACAGCCACTTTTTCCTTAGAAAAACACAAGAACCATCAGGAGACCCCTGCACCCCACAATCCCATCCACGGGCACCCACTGAAGCACACCTACATCTTTTTTTTTTTTTCCAGAGCCTTTGTTATGCCTTACAACGTCCCAGTGATGGGCTGCTTTCCAGCCTTCGCCTGGCTGGGGGTGTTCCCCCTTAATTACAGAGGCGTGGTGTTGGGAGAAGGCAGATCGAGTGGTAAACGAAGCTGAGGATGAAAAGAATAGCTCAGGGCCCCTGTTCTGCCAGAAGGAGAGGGAACACAGCGTCCTCACTCTCGCTCATGGCTTGTTCTAAACTTAGCCAGCTCCCGTGCCTCCAAAGTTGGCAAATGAGCTCCTGCCGTCCTAATAAACACGCCGCGGTACGGTGACTCACCCAGGCAGCAGCGTGTGCGGGACGTCCGGGGACTGGGGTGGGCTGGGACCCTCGGTGGAGCAGGGCCATGCAGGCAGGGTGAGGGAGTCTGGGGTGGCAGACCCCAGCTTCTCTTCACACAGACAAGGAGATGAAGGCTTGGGCCTGAGGACCAAGAGGAAGGACCTGGTGAGGTCACACAGCCAAGGCGTCTTGGGGACTTCATCTGAGGGGACTTCATGGCCATCAGGACATGGAACCAGGTGGACAAGGGTGCCACCTATGTACACCTACCCACCTAAGGAGGATGGTGTTCCCAGGTGACTAGGGATTGCTGACTAGGGATTGCTCCTGAGAGGGGCAGATGCCCTGGCCAGGGAGGTGAGGGCCAGGCCAGGAGCCTGGGGCTGGAATGGTGCAGACGTGGCCCCAAACCAGGCAGCAATGTGCAGGCTGCCTGAGTGGGGTCACCTCGGGGCTCCCCGGGAAGACAGAGGGCCAAATGAAATGGGTCTGTAGGGTCCCAGAGCAGAAGGGTTAGTCACAAGGCCCAAGAGGAGCAGGAACTAAGACCAAGGAGAGGACTTTATGGAAATCAATCCAATACGAGGAAGGGCTTGCTGATAGCCCCGGCCACAGCTGCCCAGCTGGGAAACGGGAGGTAGTGAACCTGCTGGCCCTGGGGGGCTTTAAGCAGGTCACTTGGTTGGGACAGTGGAGAACAGATTCCAGCACCCAAGTCCCTTCCAACCTGGACAGTCTCCAGCTGAATTCCCCCCAGAGGCTTCACGGAGGGAGAAGAGCAGAAACCTGTTTCTACTTTTCCAAAGCAGGATGCGGAGGACCAGAAAGACCAATCGCCGCACCCAAGGTCACCCAGAAAGACAGCAGGGCTGGGAACAAAGCGGTGCCTGCTCCTCCCCAAGCTCCAGACATTCCCATCTGGCTTCCCAACTGGTGTCCCAGACTGTGCTATTTGTGACTGACTCCCTTGGCCAGGACAGAGGGTACCACCCGGGAGGGCCAGCCCTGCTGCTGGGCCCCAGGGTGGAAAGGGGCACCAAAGGGTGCGTCCTCGCTGCCCAGGTCTGAGGAGCTCAGAACGTCCACGTGCTCATGACCTGTGACGTGCACAGGTAAACGAGGATAAAAACATGCCCCTCACTTACCCAGGCCTGGCTCTGTCCCTGTGTCTGTCAAAAGAGACTGCCGTCATGCAGGGCACTTACTGTGACTCTGGCCCTCTTTGGTGAAGGAAATCTTGTTGACTTCATTAAGGAAAAATCCTTCCAGGGCCAGAAGAGAATCTTGTCCTCCAGGCCACCAGGGGGAACCCAGTTGGCCTGACTTAGATCTTTGTTTCCCAAGTAAATTCCTTAGAACACCATTTCAAAGCTCCTTGAGGATTGGCTTTTGAGGGGAGACTTTATTGAGATAGAATTCACGTGCCACACGATTCATGCTCTTAAGATGTGCCATTCAAAGGTTTTTAGTATATTTATAGACATTTTACAATCATCTATATTTAAATGGTTTTATTACAAAAGTAGCCAAGCCAGGCACGGTGGCACACGCCTGTGATCCTAGTGGCTCGGGAGGCTGAGACAGGAGGATCTCAAGTTCAAAGCCAGCCTCAGCAAAAGTGAGGCACTAAGCAACTCGGTGAGATACTGTTTCTAAATAAAATACAAAACAGGGCTGGGGATGTGGCTCAGTGGTCGAGTGGCCCTGGGTTCAATCCCTGGTACAAAAAAAATAAAATAAAGAGAGAGAGAGAAAAGAAACCCAACGTTCTGTCCCATTAAATTGATTATTTATGAATGGGTCATGGTGACCAGGAAACAAAACACCCGAGCACATCCATTAGAAGGTAAAATGTAGAAGAATCGACAATACTGAATGTGAGGATGAGGGCAACTGGAGTCCCCATCTGGACAGATGGACTCCCACACAGAGAGAAAGAGGCCCTTAGTAGACAGAGACCAAGATCTATGAGCGTGACAAGTCACACCTGTCCCTTTAGTCAGATGAACAAAACCTCCAGCGCATGCTTGTACCAGATCGACTAGAACAAAAACATCATCCATTTAAATGTCACCAGATTCAAAGACCTACACAATGTACCCACAGCTGATTTATGGCTAGACAGCTCCACCGAGAAGAAACATTTTGAATTCAAATATCAAATGATTGACATAGGATTTGATTTCCCGAGAAGCCTGCCTGGGAACCTGCACCTTTCTTCCCAGGAGGATTGCATGTGCAATCAGCTAGCTCAGCCCCCGGCACGCCGCTCCCCCTCTCTCCTCTGAAGGACATTGTCCATGTGCCCGGCCAGGGAGTGGGCACCTGATATCTCAGATTTCATCATTCAATAGTCATCAGCCCACAAGGTGGATGTGTGGACCTGGTTCTGGGCAGAAGCCGGGTCCCGAGAGCCTCTGGGGGTCATGTTGACATGGTGGTCAGAGTGGTGGCAGCTCTGAGAACTCTCTTTTGTTCTCCCAGCATCCCCTTCCTCTCTTCTTCTGCAACAGACCCCCATTCGCTGGGTCCCCAGGGAGGCCAAGTGACCCAGGCTTAGCCAATCGGAGGACCTTGCTTCCCAGTCTCCTTGGCACCAAGGGAGTGGTGCATGGGTCCAAGCTGGGCCAGAGTCCTTCCCTAGGAGTTCCAGTTAGAACAGGGAGAGACATTCTTTTTCCTTTCTGGCCAAAAGCTCGAAGGAACCGAGTCCAGTTGAGGGGAGTCCAGAGCTGTTGGACAGCACTGACAGTTAAAAAAAAAAAAACAACAATCGCAAAGAGGGAGGGTGTGTCCGTGGAAAACTGAGTTTAGCCACAAGCAGCAGGCTTGACCACCGTGGCTTTCCACGTGGAAAGAATTCCAGAGGCTGGCATTGCCTGGGTTGGCTAAGTTCTTTGGGATTCTCTTAGCCCAAGATGAGTCTCTGAGTCCCAAGATGGTGGCCTCAGCACCAATCCTCGAGCCCCCATTCCAGGTAGAAAGAACATTCTAGAAACCCCACTCGAAGGTTTCCATGTCTCTGTCATTGGCCATTCCTCTATAAGATGTACATGGGCCCATTGCCATCCCTCAACCTTAAAGAGATTCGATTATTAAAGAGGAAGTGGGGTGTGGATATTGAGCAGGGAACTTTGTCATGGAAGGTGACATACAGAGAGAAGCAGGCATGAGCCCTGGTACCTCCCCCATGCCGTGGCCTGCCATGTTGAGTCCTGTGAGCCAACAAATTCCTGTTGTTTTTTTTTTTTTTTTTTTCCCTTAAACAACCCTGAGTGGGGCTTCTCTCACCTGCCACCAGGGAACCCCTGCCCAGCGGCGATGACCTACGTCAGAGACCCCCTGCCTCCGAGGCTTTCAGCACAGACTTTCTCTCACAAATTTCCTTGTTGCTCTGATGCTTTGGGCAGAAACTTTTGGCACCAATTTCACCCTCACTCACGCTCAGATTAACAGCACCCTCTCGTTTCCATGCCAACCCATGTCCCGCCCTTCAGGGAGTCTAGCAGGAGCCCAGGAGGCCCCGGCCTCCACCCCCCATCCAGGCAGAAAAAGGGGTAGGAGGGTCGTGGGTCCTGACGGGCTGCTCAGGGAAGAGCCCAGGAAACAGTGCAGACCAGGGGGCCAGCTCCCCAACCTCCCCACTAGGGAAATGGGTGAAAACAGGACCTGGGGGGGGGGGGCCTAGGTGGCTCAGTCCTAATGTCACCACCACTCAGGAGGCCGAGGCAGGAGGATTGCAACACAACAACAACTCAGCAACTTAGTGAGACTCTGTCTCAAAATAAAAATAAAAGAAGACGGGGTGTAGCTCAGCGGTGGACCATCCTGGGTTTGATGGTGGGTACACCCCATACCATACACAAGGCCACAAAGCTGTCCCCACACCATAGTACTCATCCTCAATGGTCCCAGGAAGCCCTGGGTGGGGAGGTCCAAGGTCCCCAGCAGCCTTGAGGCCTCCAAGGACACCTACTTGCCCAGCAGGATCTGGAGAGCCCCCAGCTCTAAGGAGATAATAAACGGGCCATCGGTAACTGGCAGCTGGTGGCTGTTAGCTGCTTGCCTGGAGACGGGCAGGGCCCGGGCCTGGGCACCCCGCCAGGCTCCCTGAAGGGTGGGAATCTACCATCATCTCAGGCATGAGTAAGGGCGGGACAGTTGCCAAAAAACGGGGCAGCTCAGGAGCCAGGTGTGTGAGGGAACCGCAAGAGAGCCAGCCGAGAGGACTCCTGGCCTCACCGTGGACACCGTGACCTTGAACCTCCCACTTCACCTTTCAAGGCCTGAAAAATCCCACACATCACCTTGGACAAACACAGGGTCCTTTCCTCACTGGTCCATTCCATCATCCATTCTCCATTGGGAAAGGATGTTGTTGGAAAGAGCTAAGGTTTTAGGGTCAGAGACCTGAGTTCAAATCCCCATCGGTTTCCTACTAGGCACGCGACTTCTAGAAGTCATTTAATCCGTGTGCCTCTGTTTCCTCATCTCTATAATGGGGGTAAGGATCTCTCTTTTTGTGAAACAAATATAAAAACTAAGTTCAACCAGGCACGGTTGCAAATGCATGCCATCCCAGCTACATGGGAAGCTGAGACAGGAGGATCACACGTTTGAGGCCAGCCCCAGCCACTTAGTGAAACTGTATCAAAATTAAAAAAAATAATAAGTTAAAAGGGCTAGGGATGTGGCTCACTGTTAGAGTACCCTGGGTTCAACCCCTGGTACCACCAAAAAAAAAAACAAAAAAAAAAAACTAAGTTAAACTAGACAATATAAGAGTCTCCTATAGGTGTCAAGGAACTAGGTGTCACCTAGTAGGTGTCAAGGAACTGGGAACTAGAAATGACAGCCTGATTAGGGTGGTGGGGTTGGTGATGGTAATCTGTAGAGCCTAAGCCAGTGCCTGAAGCATCAAAAATGCTCAAGAAATTGTAGCTACTGATATTGTGTCCCTGTTGATGTTAACAATCACAACACAACAACAGCACTATATATCAAGTGCTGAGGATGCTTCCTGGTGTGTCGCCCGCTTGGGGAGTGATGGCATCATGATGTGCCCAGTGCCCAACACCCTAGCAGAGCATCCCCAGCCCTGAGGAATGATCCATGAGCAACCAGGATGGAGTCAGAGACCCTCGGTAACCCAGAGCAAGGTGGGTGTGAATCCCAGGGCCCTCTGCTAGCTCACCCCGGGGGGCAGCTCACAACCCAAATCTCTCACAGCTGTTCCTGGAGGAGACGGATCTTTCTAGAAAACGCTAAGCCTGGTTCCAGACCAGCCACCCCCTCCCCCGCTCCGACTTCACTTTTCCCAGCCCAGGAGCAAGCTGAATTCTGCTCTGGACCCAACATTTCTATTCCCAGCTATTTATAACCCTGGCTTAAAGCAGCCCGTGGCTGGAACGGGATGGGCGGTGAGAAATCTGGCCTCCCAATCACGTGGGCAGCCCCTGTGGCCCTGGCGCCCCTCAGACCCTTTCATCTTCCAGACCCTCTCTGGCTCGCTTTCCCAGTGCCTGGCTCTCTTTGGTCACCGTCCAGAATCTCTGTAGCTCAGGCCACATGGTTCTGTGAGAAGCCTGAGAACTCCCTTTGGGAGTCACCTGGACCATGGGGTCCCAGCCTGTGGGTGACCTCAAGGGCTGTGCTGCTCTTCTGAACTCCTTTAGCACTAGGGGGGAGGGGGTCCTGACTGTCTGAAGGAAGTAGAACAGATGAAGAGCCATGTTCCACAACTTAGGGAGATGAGAGGTGGAGGAGTTCCAGGGGGAGGCCGGCACATCTGTCCTTAGGCTTCAGCGAAGGTGGTGGGAGAACCAGAAACCACCGTGGCCGGGAGTGACACAGGCACAGCTGGGGGTAGAGGTCACACTGTGTGGAAGCTGGGGCAGGGCAGGATTTAATGTACCCCCCAGCAGTCTCCCCAGGGACCCCGCTAGCCTGGAGCTCTGAGGGGGTGGGAAGGTACCTCACTTGGTCACTGGTTTCCCCTGGAATTGGCACACAGTCTAGGATGCTCTGGGATGCGTGATGGGTTCCAGGGAGAGCCTGGCATGTGGGGTAGGAGAAATGACACTGAGTCCCCCACACCAGCCCAGGCCACAACTTGGGATGCCAGAGGCAGCTGCGTGGATGGTGAGGAGCCTCCCAGCTCTGCAAAGCTGAGCTTCTTCGGGCTCCTAGTCCACCCTCTCTGAGCCTCTTGATCTCCCTCTGTGAAAAAGAGAACCTTAGGCTGTCTAAGAGGAGGTTTGGGAACACCAAAGACATGGGAAAAAAAGGATAAGTGATCAGGGCCCAATAGGCAGGCCTTGCCTTGGCAAGGCCCCCAGAACCCCTCCCTGCCTTCTCATTCTGTCGCAATGTGGTGCCAGCTCCCCAAGAGGGACTGGCAGCTGCTGTGCTGGCTGCTGGCCCACATCCAGCTCCAAACCAGAAACAGAACCGCCAGATCCCAGCACGGCACCCCTCTCCCTCCTCCCACCTCTCCCCTCCCCACCCTCCCCACCCCTCCCCTCCCCACCCCTCCCCTCCCCTACTCCCTTCCCCCCACTTCTCTTCTTCCTTAAGTGCCCTCCCTCCTCTCTTTGTGTGCCTTCTAGAAAACTGTTCTGCCTACCAGAGAAAAATAAAAACAGAAAACTCCCCTTTATTCACCCTCCTGGGCTCACAGCACCCCTTTTGACCCCTGACCTGTGCCCGTGCCTGCTGTCCAGGGTTCCTTGCAGGGGAATGGGCACTTCAGCAGGGTGGAAGGGAGGCAGGGCCAGGGGAGCTGGCCAGGGGAGTCGGCCTGTACTACAGATCTCAGGAGAGCCAAAGGCCTCTGGGCTTGGTTTCCTGACCCACAGAACAGACCTGCTCCCTCCATGCTGGACTGACCTGCCACTGGAGTTGAGATGGCAGAAGAAGGCCACCTAACAGCCTGACATCCCAAGGAGCCAACCTCTCCAGCAGTTTCCAGTCCCCTTGAATTTCACATGACCTGCCTCATTTAATCTTTCTTTATTTTTGGTACTGGTGTTATAGGAACAAACGAGGCCAGGCACCGAAGACAGCAGGAAACAGTTTTATTTGGCTGCAGCCAGGTTCAGAGGGCACAGCTTTTGCTGTACTCAATCAATCCCCTGAACCCCGAATTCAGGTAGTTTCAGAGTTTTATACCCAGGGTGTAAGGGGAGGGGCTCAGAAGTTCACAGTCTGCAGAAGTTCACATAAAAGCAGCTTTTTCTTTCACTGTTCTGGGCAAGTTAACCCTTCAAGGACAACACCTGAGAAGGGGAGAGCTTCTTCTCCCCTTTCTTTCCTCCCCCTGCCAGCTGTTACCATGGAACCCAATTGGTAACTTCTCTTAAAAATGTAGACATCTCTGTGAAGCCCAGCTCAAGGCCAGAGGCCTTGTTTGCACATTTCTTCAAAGTATTATACTGGATACGTTTCTGAAAAACTAGTAAGGGGGTGTCCAGCACCTGGAGTGCTGGTATCTTCTTGGCCAGTGGCCAAGTAAACAAGGCGACATGAAAATAGGAAGTTTATCTACATTGAACTCTTCTGCAGAGACTCTTTTCCTGACAGTCCTAAAATCAGCCATGGTGAAGATTTCTGGAAAGGCCCAGTTAAGACTTTTCAGTGGAGAAAGGGAGTGCCACTTCACTGGGATTGAACCCAGGGGTGCTTAGACATGGAGCCGCATCCCCAGCCCTTTTTATTTTTTATTCTGAGACAGGATCTCGCTGAGTTGCTGAGGCTGGCCTTGAACTTTTGATCCTCCTGCCTCAGCCTCCTGAGTAGCTGGGTTTATAGGTGTGTGCCGCCATGCCTGGCAGATGACAACTCTTGACAAAATAAAATTTTAAAAGAAAAAAGAAAGAAAGCCCTCAAGGCAGTAGAAAATGAACAACAGTAAACAGGCTCCGGATGAGAGTTGGCACTTACAGGAAAGGAATGGTGTGTAATGACTTCCTTTCCTTCCCCCAGTACTAGGGACCCAACTCAGAGCCTGGCTCTTGCTAGGCAAGTGCTCTACCACTGAGTGACCCTTTTTTTTTTTTTTTATGGCCCTGATCTTGAGGTTGGGGCACCTTCTGTGAAGCACAGGTAAGAAACCTATAGTCTTCCTAACTAAAGAATTAGAGGACAAAATTTAGAGCAGCCCCCTGGAAAATGAAACACTGAACCCCATAGAAGAGAGCCAAAGACGGGGGGGGGGTGCTCTGGATCCCGTACATAAGTTCTGCCCCAAATCTCTGATCCTGCCAGGAGCAGTGGTACATGCCTGTAAAACCAGCAGCTCAGGAGGCTGAGATAGGAAGATGGCGAGTTCAAAGCCAGCCTCAGCAAAAGCGAGGCACTAAGCAACTCAGGGAGACCCTGTCTCTAAATAAAATACAAAATAGGGCTGGGGAGATGGCTCAGTGGTCAAGAGCCCCTGAGCTCAATCCCCAGTGCAAAAAAAAACAAAAAAGAAAAAAGAAAACAAATTTTCAAAATTTGTTGGATATCTTGAAAGCTGTACTTAGGAGGAAATTTATACCATTGAATGCATATATTAGGGGAAAAAAGGGGAAGTTCTAAAATCAAAATTCTAAGTTTCTACCTTGGAAACTATAGAAAGAAGGACAGGGTGAGGGAAATGGCTCAGTGGTAGAGCAATTGCCCAGCATGTGTGAGGCCCTGGGCTCAGTCCCCAACAGTGAACAAAAAGAAAGAAGTAAGTAAGGAAGATAACTTCAGCCTAGAACAAGTAGAAGAAAAGAAACAATAAAGATCTGAAAACAGAAGATAAATGAAGCTCAAACTTTTTTCTTTAGAAAAGATCAATAAGCTAAGCATAATGGCACACACCTGTGATTCCAGCTACTCAGGAGGCTTAGGCAGGAGGATCACTAATTGGAGGCCAGCCTGGGTGACTTATTGAGATCCTGTCTCCAAATAAAAAAAGAAGGAAAATTTAAAGGGCTAGGGATATAGCTAAGTGGTAGAGAGCCCCAGTTTAATCCCCAATACTAATAAATAAGTAAATATCAATAAAACTTATAAACTGAACTGAGGATGTAGCCTAGTTGTTTAGCACTAGCCCAGAATGCATGAGGCCCTGGTCTGTATCCTAGCACCAAAAAAAAAAAAAAAAAAAACTATGGACCAACAGCCAGGCTAACCAAGAAACGAAAGAAAGAAGACACATTTTATTCATATCAGAAATAAAATTAGGGCTGGGGATGTGGCTCAAGCGGTAGCGCGCTCGCCTGGCATGCGTGCGACCCGGGTTCAATCCTCAGCACCACATACCAACAAAGATGTTGTGTTCGCCGAGAACTAAAAAATAAATATTAAAAATTCTCTCTCTCTCTCTCTTTAGAAAAAAAAAAAAAAAGCCCAGAGAAATCTGTAAGGATGTAATTATAACATTAAAAAAAAAAGAAATAAAATTAGGACTATCAATATTAAGCCCATGGTCATTAAAAGGACAAAGAAATATTATAAACGGTTATAACCAGAAATTTGAAAATCTAAATGAAATGAACCAGTTCCTTGAAAGATATAAGCTACTAAAACTCACACAAGAAAGAGATAAACTGAATAGGCCAATATCTATGAAGGAAATTGAATCAATAATTCATAATCTTCCAAAAATGAAAACACTAAAAAAAAAAAATGAAGTTGAAGGCATGGCACTACCTGCTTCCAGAGTTACATAAAGTTACAGTCATCAAGACGTCGTGGTATCAGCAGAGAGATGGACGCACAGATCAATGGCCCAGAACAAGAGTCCAGAAGTAGTAGACCTACACAAAAAACACAGTGGATTCAATGGAGAAAACATAATCCACTCAACAAACAATGGTCAACAACTGAATCTGCATATGTGGGAGAAAAAAAGAGAAAGTGACTCTAGGCACAGATATTATTTCTTTTATAAAAACTCAATCAAACCAAGCACGGTGACGCACACCTGTAATCCCAGCAGCTCGGGAGGCTGAAACAAGAGGATGGCAAATTCAAAGCCAACCTCAGCAAAAGCAAAGTGCTAAGCAATTCAGTGAGACCCTGTCCCTAAATAAAATGTGAAATAGGACGTGGGATATGACTCAGTGGTCTAGTGCCCCTGAGTTCAATTCCCAGTGCGAAAAAAAAAAAAAAACCTAAGTCAAAATGGGCCACTAAATCAAAGTGGGCCACAGACCTAAGTGTACAATACAAAACTGATGAAACTTCTAGAAGATAGCATGGAAGAAAATTGATGAGACCTTGGTTTTGGTGATGAGTTTTTATGTACCACACAAAGAGGATGATCTAGGGGAAAAAAAAAAAAGAACACAAGTTGGACTTCATTAAAATTAGAGCCTTCTGACCAGGAATGAGTGAAAAGATAGGAAATCTTATTAGAGAAATAAAAAATGCTTTTTTAAAGAACTAAATTGTAGCACAATTGGGAGTGGGGTATAGGAAAAAAACAAATGGAAATTCAAGAACAGAAATATATAATATCCTTTAGAATCTCAGTTCAGGAAGAAAAATTTGTGGGATAAATTGAATAACAGAATATAGGGGAATAGAAGCTATTCCGTGTGGGGCTGGGTTGTGGCTCAGTGGTAGAGCACTTGCCTCGCATGTGTGAGGCCCTGGGTTCAATTCTCAGCACTGCATATAAATAAATGAATAAAAAAATAAAGGTTCATCAACATCTAAAATAATTTTTTTAGAAAAGAAACTATTCTGTGAACTTGAAAACAGATGAACAGAAACTATTCAATCTGAAGAACAGAGCAAAAAACAAGCAAGCAAATCAAATAGCATCTCAGGGGCCAACAGGACAATATTCTAAGTCATGACACACATGTAATTGAAGTTCTAGAAGGAGAGGAAAAAGAGTGAGGCAGGGTAAAATGTTTGGAGGAAAAAAATGGCCAAATATTTCCCAAATTTGATGAAAGACATCAATTTTTAAAAATTTCAAGAAGCTCACTAAACTTTAAGCAGAATAAATTTAAAGAAGAATATGCCAAAGCATATCAAATCAAACTGATACCTGAAGAGCAAAGAAAATCTTGAGGGGCGGGGGTTGCGGCTCAGTGGTAGAGCGCTCGCCTAGCATGCATGAAGCGCTGGGTTCAATCATCAGCACCACATAAAAATAAAATAAAGATATTGTGTCAATCTAAAACTAAAAACTAAATATTAAAAAAAAGAAAATCTTGAAAGCAGCCAGAGAAAAATAACACTCTCCATACACAGCATCAAGAATTTAATTGACTGCTAACTTCTCATCAAAAACTATGGAGGCCAGAGGATAGTGGAACAACATCTTCAAAGTGATGAAAGAAATTCTGTTTTTTTGTTTTGTTTTGTTTTGTTTTTCCTAGTTGGAGCTATCTTTTCTATGGAAAAATGAAATAAAATAATATTTTGAAGAAGAAACTACTCTTCAAAAATGAAGATGAGGGGCTGGGGCAGAGAGTTTAGTGGCAGAGCACTTGCCTAGCTTGTGTGAGGCACTGGATTCAATCCTTAGCACTGCATAAAAATAAATAAAATAATAATAAAATAATAATTTTTTTAAAAATGGAAGATGAGGCCAGGCCCTAAGCAACCCAGTGAGACCCTGTCTCAAAATAAAATATAAAAAGGGGATGTGGTTCAGTGGTTAAGTGCCCCTGGGATCAATCCTGGTATGAAGAAAAAGGAGAAGGAGAAGAAATAATAAAGACATCAGGAGAAAAACTAAGAAACTAAGAATTTTTCCAATTGTCCCGCATTATAAGACACGTCAGAGAGTTCTTCAGGCAACTGGGAAATGATGTCACCTGAAAGCCCAAATCTTCAAAAAGGAATGAAGATCTTTAGAAATGTTCTCGCTCCCTCTCTTCCAGCCACCATCTTGGTTCCACTTTCTCCACACAGGTTTGGAACACAATCTGACTGTGACGAGTCAATACCAGAGCTCAAGGAACAAGACTCCACACGAGAGACTTCGAAGGAGCCACCTGCAGGCAACAGCTGAAGAACCAGTGAGTGATCAAGATAGTCACACTGAAAAGAAGGGACAGTGACTAGGGGTGTGGCTCAGGGGTACAGCACCTGCCTAACCTGCTCATGGCCCTGGATGTGATCCTGGCACAACACCAAAAAAATAAATAAATAAATAAAGAGGAAGGCTCTGTCCAAACTGGGTCTTCAACAAGGTATAGGTGTTGCTAGAGTCATTACCTGAAAATCTAAGAATATCCTGTCATCACAAAATCAGATGTCTACCAGAGCCCAGCTTGGAATGCCTACAGAGTTCTAGGGGAAGCCAGGATTGGGGATTTCTCTCAGTGAGCACAGTTAGCAGCTGTTGAGAAATTCAAAGTTCAAGGTGAAGCTGTCTCCAGAAGCTGGGTGTGGTGGTACATGCTGGTAATTCCTGGAAACTCAGGAGGCTGAGGCAGGAGGATTTCGAGTGCAAAGCCATCCTCAGCAACAGCAAGGCACTAAGCAACTCAGGGAGACCCTGTCTCTAAATAAAGTACAAAACAGGGCTGGGGATGTGGATCAGTGACAGAGTGCCCCTGGGTTCAATCCCCGGTACCTAGAGAGACAGAGAGAGAAAGAGGAGGAGGAGGAGGAGGAGGAGGAGGAGGAGGAAAGGTAGATTTCTAATACTGTCCTGTGGAGTTTATAAAGTTGGTAGCTATAAGACATGTGGTGACCAGCATAAAGCACAGGGGCTGGTAAGTGGGGACAATGGTAAATGGTGGAAAATAGAACGTGAAATGATGCAATATTACCTCTAAGTAGACTATGAAAATCTAAGGATAGGCATTGTAATCCCTAGAGAAACCACTAAAAGTGGGCAGAAAGAATAAGTAAAATGAGGTGGGGGAATCTAAAGAATTTTCAAATTAATCCAGAGAAGGCAGAAGAGAGGTCTCCCTCCACTCTTCAGGGGACAGGCAGGGGCTGCACAGTGGCTGCAGCTTGGCATGTAACGGGAGGAAGGTTGGGGAAGAGGCTGGTGGGGAGAGGTTGAGAGCCAGGCAGTTGCTTGGTGGAGAGAGAATGGGACCGGTACTGGCCTGGCAGTGGGCAGAGAGAAGTCCAGAAGCATTGCAGAGACATCAGGGCAGCAGGTGCCTTGGGACTCCACACAGCCTGGAAGTGGGGGCTGAACAAAGGTCAAGGTCAAGGGCCTGTGTCTTGCCTCAGAGGCTGGAGAGGCTGCTGTGGGAACCAAGCCTCCCCAGGCCTCCAGGGACCAAGGCTCCAGCCAGGCTGTACCAACAGGCATCCCTCCATTCCCTGACTGCTGCCCAGTGGGCACCCTGCAGAGCCGTCTGTCTATCTGTGCTGTCTCCCAGCTCTTTCTAGGAGCACCTGGATGGAGGTATGTCCCCAGCTCTTGCACTCACCTCCTCCCTGACCTCCATGGAGAAGTTGAGGGCAGGGCTGCTCCCCCGCCATGCCGTGGGAGCTCCAGGAAGGTGGGTGCCTGTTTAAAGACTCACGATGTCTTGAAGCTGCTGAGCCTTGTGATGCTGCTGGCCCCGTGGGCCTCCTGGACGGGCACATCCAGCCTAAGTCGCATCTCTGTAAGCCCAGACTGTACTTGTCCCTGGGCCTTGAACTACTTGCTTCTCCTTGTGTCACTCGGTGGCCAAAGTCAGTTCCTTAGCTTTTGCCTGCAGACCCATGTGCTATGCCCAAATCTGCCTAAGCCCCTCTGGAGCCTCTGCTTTGGGCTCATCACCAAGTAGAGTGACAGATGATGCATCCCAGCTTGCCCGGGACTCAGCACTGGCTCTGGTTTTAACACTGAAACCCCTTCATTCCTGGCAAACTCGAGCAGTTGGTCTCCAAGTGACACAGGAAGGGGAGCTGATGGGCAAGATGGTGGGTCAGTCACATTAATGGGACCCCAGCCAAGGGGTCCCCATTAAGGCTTCAGAGATTGGGGGAGGCAGTTAGAGCTTTGGTCTTGGCCTCTGGTGAATTGTGAATTTCTAAAGGAGATCTGAGGAGCTCAGTGGTAAACACCTGTCTCGCATGTGTGAGGCCCTGGGTTCGATTCTCAGCACCACATATGAATAAATTAAAAAAAGGTTCATCAACAGCTAAAAAAAAATTAAAGCAACTAAATAATTAAGAGAGAGAGAGAGAGAGAGAGAGAGAGAGAGAGAGAGAGAGAGAGAGAGAGAGATCTGAAAATTCCAACATAGTTTATTTAGGAAACCTTGTTCCAGATTCCAAGGAACCAACCTTCCCGCGATCCTAGGAGAAACTAGAGGATGTCAAGACATGAAGAGTTTCACAAGAAAAAAGAAAACTTTAGAGAAGAAAAGACCTCACACATTGAATATTCACAAATCCCCACCCACCCCATTTAACAGATAGGAATGATGAAGCCAACAGTTAAGGAAATGAACCTTTCAGGAGGCTGAGGCAGGAGGATCTCAGGTTCAAAGCCAGCCTCAGAAACTTTGCGAGGCCCTAAGCAACTCAGAGAGACCCTGTCTCTAAATAAAATATTAAAAGGGCTGCGGATGTGGCTCAGTGTTTAAGACCCCTGGGTTCAATCCCAATACCAAAAAGAAGGAAAGAAAACGGGCCTAATTCAGGGTTAAATCCTAGCACTGTCATAGAAGAGAGTCCCCCTGGGTGGTGGGCAACTTGGTCACAACATTCACTCAGTCCTTCAGTCTTCACCATCTCCCCTGGTCACGGGGAGCTCATTACCTCTCCTGGCCGCTGCTGAGCAGGTCTCACTCACAGGAAGCTCTGCCCTGATGTGGGCCTGTTCTTCCTCCGTTTTTCGTCTCCCCTGAGGTGCGCAGAATAGAGTGAATGCTTTGTCCTCCTGACAGCCTTCAAGTGCTTGAAGATGACATGCATCCTCTCAGCCAAAGGCCCTAGTCAGATCCTAATATGTACTGACAATCACTACACAGAAACCCAGGCTCAGAGAGGGGAGGTAACCTGCCCAAGTTCACACAGCTAAGGAGAGAATGAGCCACGTCTCTCAACGCACGATTGTCTGGATCTTTCCATGAAGGCTCTGGGAAAGAAGGCTTGTGGACAGTCCTTGACGGTCCTTGGCTAGGAGGACACACCCTCCAATCCCTGCCTTCAGCTTCACTTGACCTTCTCCCAGTGCGTCGGGGCCTTGGTATCCTCTTCCCTCTGTGTGTTCCAGTTTCCCTCTTCCTATCAGGACGCTATTCCTCGACGTAGGGTCCAGCCTCACTTGCTATAATCTCGTTGTAACTTAATAATATCACTAAGTCCCTAGCTCCACTCATGGGGTTGAGACTTGGATGCCTCTTTTGGTGGCATGACACAATTCAATCCCAGACCAGATGCAAACTGACTCAGCAGGAAGAAGCTGCTTGGGTTCTGTGCCCAGGGAGGAGGCTGTCTATGCCCAGGCTGGGAGGGAGGGCAGGGCAGAGCCCACAGGAAAACTGGACCCCGGGCCCTGTGAAGGCTGAGAGGCCCCGGGCTCAGGGACAGAGACCCAGACGGGAAACCTGGGTCGTTCTGGGTCACCAGACTGTCTCGTGCTTTTCCCGGCTGCTGCTCCGTCTGTGCACCAGCCTGCAGGAGGCAGGGCTGCGTGGGCAGAGGAAGGAGAGAGGCCTGCCCAGGCCACTGGTGGTGATCCCTGGGCGGGTCCCAGCCCCCGCTCTGCAAGACACTCCCTCGATTCGGGGCTGCTGAGCTGATCTCATCTTTCAAGCAGCAACTCAGTCTGAAGCTCAGAGGATCCTTGGCAAAGTCCCAGAGTGACTGGGAAGGACAGGAAATTTTCTTGAAAGAAAGGAAAAGAGAGAGAGGAAATCTCTCAAGGCAGGGTGCAGCTCTTTCCTTTGTCAGAGTGTCTGCACCTTGGGACTTAACGAAAGCCCTGTGGGAGTCCATTCTAGTGACTCAGGAGGCTGAGGCTGGAGGATCTCAAGTTTGAGGTCAGCCTCGGCAACTTAGCGAGATCCGGTCTCAAAAAATGAAAAGGGCTGGGAGGTAGCTCAGAGGTAGAGCGCTTGTCTAGCATGTACAAGGCCCTGCCTGGTACCATCCCCGGGAACCACCCCACCCCCAACACACACACCAGATCTACCCCTGCTGACTTTTCAGTCTTCTTTGTATTCTCCAGCCTGCTCGCATTGGGTCTTGTGTTACTTGGAATAAAAATATCCTGATCAACCCACCTAAATAATGCTCATGCTAGTGGCCAACTGCAGGATTCCACAGATTAGATCACGAGCTTGTGAGCTTTTTTTGAGGACAGGGACCGTCTTACTCATATGTTGTCTTAGTAGCTGACCCATCCGGGGAGTCAAACAATTGCACAATTAATATCATGTGCCAATGCCCCCCTAAAGGATATAAGTTCCCCTAAAGCTTGTAAGGTTTTTAAAAATTTTTTAATAATATATTGTAGCTAATCATAATAACTGGTTCATTTTGACATAATCATACATTCAGGGAATTTAATTTACTTCATTTTAATTTCCAGTGCCCCTGCCAAGGTTTTTGATTGTTACTTTGTTTGTTTGGTACTGGGGATTAACCCATGGGTGCTTAACCACTGAGCCACATCCCCAGCCCTGGTTATATTTTATCTTTTTATCTTTTTTTTTTTTTTTTTTAGTTGTAGTTGGACACAACACCTTTATTTTATTTATTTATCTTTAGGTGGTACTGAGGATCGAACCCAGGGCCTCACACGTGCTAGGCAAGCACTCTACCACTGAGCCACAACCCCCCACCCCCATTGATTTTATTTTGAAACAGGCTTTTGCTAAGTTGTTCAGGGCCTCGCTAAGTGACTGACACTGGCTTTGAACTTACAATCCTCCTGCCGAGCCCTGAAACCACTGAGATTACAGGCATGGACCACGGTACCTAGCTCACTAAGATTCTTAATAAATGCTAATGGAGAATATATTCCAATAAAGCTCATCTTACCTCTTCTTCCTCCACATCTACCCTTATCCTAAAGTGTGGATACTATCCCTTCCTACCTCCCTGATTAGCTGAATAATTGAGTTAGCAATATTCGTTGAACACCTAGCATGTGCCAGGGCTTGGCAGTCAAAAGTTCAGTGATGAACAGGAGCAGCACGTGGAAACCACCCTCTGAAGCCCCAGCAGTCATAAAATAGTGGGTGATAGAGTTACCATGGAGATGAACAGGAGCCGGAGGGACGCAGGGCAGGAATAGCTAACCCTGACTCAGAGGGTCACACCAGGCTTCTCTGAGGAAGTGCTTGCTGAGGATACAAGAGTGGGCTGGGTGACCAGACGGGTGGGAGAGGGTCTGGGGAAGAGGAAGCAGCCCGTGTGATGGCAGGGTGATGTGGAGGAACCTTGGGGGATGTATTGAGAGGAGCCAGCCCAGGCTGCATGGCCCAGGAGGCTGGAGGGCAGAGCAGGAACCCTTCTAAGCCATATTAAAGCCCAACTTGGCCCCAGAGCAGAGGAGGGCCCTGAGGGGGCAGGGCTAGCGCAGGGCCTGATGACCCTGCCTTGTTGGGAAGTCTCTCTCCGTGGCTGAGGGTTGGCAGTGCCCAGAGGTGTAGCCCTTGCCCTGTGACCTCAACCCAAGGAGGAGCAATGGGAAGGAGGGAAGCAGGCAGGTTCCAGGATTATCTGGAAGGTGAAACAGTGTTGGAGTAGCCATTGGGAAGGAGAGAGAGGGAGGGGTCCAGGGCAGCTGGGAGAACTGCGTGGCCATTCCCAGGACATGCACAGGAAAGAGCAAAAATAGGCATTCACATTGTCCCCCTCCTCCCCAGGCCCAGGAAAGCTGTCTCAGCCCCCAACTCCGGGGCTTTATGGTGGACACCAGAGCCACCAGGACTCTGACTGGGTCTCCACGGGAAGAAACAGCCACTGTAAAAAAAAGAGCAAGGAGGTGGAAAAGGTGGGTGGACGACCTTTGGGAGATGGGGAGTAAGGAAACAGGGGACTTTGGCAGAGGCAGGGGGGATTGGAGTTGGAGAAAGTCCATAAATTCTGCTGGTTGTCCCTGTAATCCCAGCTACTCGGGAGGCTAGTCTGGGCCACAAAGTGAGACCCTGTCTCAACAAAAAAATATTTAAAAAGAGCGAGTGTAGCTCAGGGGAGAGTGCCCCTGAGTTCAATCCCCAGTACTGCAAAAAGAACAAAAATTTTTTGCAGCATTATCATTGTAACTCTCCTGTGTTCATTGCCTCAGGCCACCATAACAAATCACCACAAATGGGTGGCTTCAAACAACAGAACTCTATCCTCCCACATTCTGGAGGCCAGAAGTCGGAAATCAAGGTGCTGCCCAGGACACACCCCCTCTAACGTCCCTAGAGGAGAGCACTTGCCATATCTTCCAGCTTCTAGACACAGTCCCATAGCAAAGCTATGATTCCCAAATATTTCCTCCCATTCTGTGGATTCTCTTTCCACTATCCTGATGGCTGAAAGTCTTTGAAGCATGAACATCTTCCATCTTGATGAAGTACAATCGATACACTATTTTTTCTCTGTTTGCTTGTGTTTTTTTGGTGTCATATCCAAGAAACTTGCCAAACTTAAGATCATGAAGATTTCCCCCTGGGTTTTTTTCTTCTAAGGGTTTTATAGTTTGGGCATTTAGGTTTACTTTTTATGTCTACCCAATGTTTTGAGCGTGCTAAACTGAGAAGTGTCCTCAGGTGGCTACGAAGTAAGAGTAGCCATGGAAGGCCCCTGAGGGCTTTGGAAGAGGGCGCCCACTCACCTGTCTGGGTGCTGTGGTCTTCGGGGGAGAGTGCTCCTCCTGGGAAGGACTTCACAGGCTGCAAGACTCAGGACAAAACCTTATCAAGACTACAGGGCCAGAGTCAAGGGGCTGAGAGGCTGGATCTCCAGAATATGCCTCAAACAGAGGGAGCTGGGGCAGCGGGTGGAGCGCGTGGCCACAAATGCAGCAATCAATCCACCAGCCAGAGAGCTGGACAGAGAGGTGATGGTGGTGGAAAATGGCCAGTGTCTACTGAAGGTGAGCATGCGCCTTGCTCATGACTCAGCAACTGCACATCTAGGTCCACATCAGATGTCGATGGGCACAAACAGTTCCCTAGACAAAAGAATGTTCACAAAAGCACTGTGCTTTGGTGCTGGGGTTGGAACCCAGGGCCTCCCGCCTGGAAGGCAGGAGGTCTACCACTAAGCTATACCCCAGCCCCAAAGCACTACACTATTCTTCTTCTCCTTCTAGGAATTAAACCCAGAAGTGCTTTGCCATGGAGCTACATCCCCAACCTTTTAAATTATATTGTGAGGGTCTCACTAAATTGCTGAGACTGACCTCCAACTTGCCATCCTCCTGCCTCATGGTAACAACCCCAGTGTCCACCAACACTCATTTAGAATGAATAAATAAATTGTGGCCTGTTTATATCGTGGGATATTATGCAACAAGGAGAATGAATAAACCACAATGTGAATCAATATCACAATCATAGCATTAAGTAAAAGAAGTCAGATTGAAAAGAGTATATATTACATTATTATGTGAATATAAAGTACGAAGCAGGGAAGTTAATCGCAACAGAGTCAGAAAAAGAGTCATCCTGGGAAGAGAGACTAAAGAGGGCTGGGGCAGGGAGCTGTTTATAATTCCTTTTTATTTTGAGACAGGGTTTCACTAAATTGCTGAGACTAGCCTTGAACTTGCAATCCTCCTGCTGCAGCCCCCCAAGTCGCTGGGGTTACAGGCTTGTGCCACCACACCCAGTTATACCCTCTTTCTTGATCTGGGTGCTGTTCACATAAGTGTATTCACTTTGAAAATGGTTTATTTATGACTTTCCCAGAGGTGGGGGGCGTGTGCATTGTATCATAATAAAATTGATAACAACCAAAAACAGAACAAGCAGAAACTGGGTGTGATTCTGTGGTCAGGGGTGGGGTCGAGATGAGTCTCCCACACAGCTGGTCCAGGGTTCCTCTTCCGTGTGCACCCAACAGAGGGGGTGGGCTCTTAAAGCAGCAGGACTCTGACAGGCAGAGACAACAACGCCTTCCCTTCCTTGGACAACTAGGTGTGTGTAATTAGGAGGTGACTATGAACAATAGCGGAGGGGGGGTGGGGGGGGCAAGAATCAAAGTGAAGGCACTGGAAGTGTCCCTGTGGTTTTGTATGGTAGAAGCTATTGTGTTCATTCATTCATTCATTTAAATTTTATTCTTTGGGTACTAAGAATTGAACCCAGGGGGACTTTACCATTGAGCTACATTCCCAGATCTTTTTTTTTTTTTTTTAATTTGGGGATAGGGTCTCACTATGTTGACCAGACTGGTCCTAAACGGGGCTGCAGTGATCCTCCTGCCTCAGCCTCCCACGTAGCTGGGACTACAGGTGTGTGTACCACTGTGCCCAGTGCTATCATGTTCTTAATGGCTGCCTGGCCAGAGATCCAAAACCATCCCTGTAGCCAGAGTCTGGGGTGACTTCTCAAAGAGTGGACTCCTCTGAGTCTCATCCTGTGCAATGTAAAGGTGACCTGCTCAGGGGTTCAGGCAAATAAAGCAAATGCTTTATTCTGGCTGGGTGAGAGGCAATCGGGAGAGGTGGGGGTCTGTGGTTCTGGAGATTTCCTAAAATGTCTAGATGCATTCAGATACTGTTGTTTTCAAAATGTGGTGCAGGCCAAACAGAAAGACTTGTCTCTAGGTCCCATCCGGTCCTTGGCCACCAGCCTCTGAATGAGCTTATCTACAAGGTGTGTCCAGATATAAAAGAGTGATTTCTGTAATTTAGCAAATAGGTGATAGACCATTGCTCAGGAGCTGCTATCACAGAAGGTGAAGCATCCTCTGAGCCCCCTTCCTCTGCAGGAAAGTCTATCAGTAGACAGGACACCCTGGGAGCCTCCCCTGACTCCCAAGTTCTGGGAGAATTCCAGGTGGCCAACAGCCTTGGATGTGCAGTTGGACCATACCAGAGCAGGAAGCATGCAGGAGAAGGTGACTTCCTTTCTGTGAACACCTTCTAGGCACCAGGCACTGGGCTGGTCCCTTAGCCCATGTCGTCCTTATAACAATGCTTTTAGAATATTTACGGTGATTGTCCCCATTTTACTGAGGAGGAAAAACTGGTCTTAGATAACCGTATCCTTTAGGATGAACTTGTGTCCGGTCATGCAGATCCCAGGCTCAGGGAGGTGAAGTGACTTATTTAACACCACATACCTGGGAAGTAAAACATTACCCATGACCACCCTTTACTTATTCTTTCAAAAATGGGTCTTGAGGACCTGATGATCATTCAACAAATATTTTCCAAGCACCTGCCAGCCTCTCCCTTGGCCCTGGGGACATGACTATGAGCAAATCAGACAAGAATCCCAGCTGCACATTTCAGGTGGGGAAGCGGAGAGCGAGCAAACAGTTAAGCAAATCATGTAGCGATGGGGGGAAAATGAATCAAGGAATAAAATAAACCAAGGAAGGCAGGTAGGGCTGCGGTGAAGGTTGTTGGGTTCAATAGGGGGAAGGGAAAGGCCACCTCCCTGAGCAGTTGACATTTGAGATTAAGCCTGGAGTGAAAGTGTGAGATAGAGGGAACAACACCGGTGCTGAGGAGGCTTGGCGCTGGAGCAGGGGAATCATGCAGAACAGGGACAGAGGAGATCAGCCAGGGCTGGAAGGGGGAGCGCTGCGGGACCGGTGACACGGGGCTTGCAGGCCATCCTAAAGATCGGCTTTTAGTCTGAGTTGGTGGGAGCCATTGCAGGGCTGAGGGCAGAGGAAAGGCAGGACCTTTATGCTTTTAACACCGTCCCTGCAGCTGCTGAGTGGACACAGACTCTAAGGAGCAAGAGAAGCCGGGGGACCAGTAAAGGAGGCCACCAAATTGCAGTGACCAAGCAAGAGACAATGTGGCAGCAGAGGTGGAGAGAATGAGAGACTCCAGATATATTTTGAAAGTGGACTTAACAGGATTTGCTGATGGATTGGTCGTGAAAATGAGACCAAGAAAAAAGCAATGATGTTTGGACCAGAGTAGCTGGAACGTTCCAGCTGCCACTTCCTGAGATAGGAGGAGGAGGTAGGGGGTGAATCCAGAAGTTCGGTATTGCAGGGGTTAGTTGGAGATGCCTCTTGAATTTCCACGTGCATGTGCTGAGGCAGCAGGGTACTGTGGACTCGGGGAAAAGCCAGGCATGGGAGCCTGTCCGTGAACTTGAAGAGCTCTCAGACGTATTGGGAAGGCAAGACCGCCTGGTAAAGGTCCCTGGGGCCTCTGGACTCTGGAGCAGCCCTCTGACCCTCAGAGCAACCAGTCAGTCTCCAGGTTGGCCCCACAGAGCCCGCCTCCTGATATTCCCATCTTACACAGCTCCCTCCACAGGGAACAGGGATGAAGTGCAGAAAAATTAAGCTATGGCAGAAATCCTGGATGGTGGTGACCAAGGCCAGTACATAAAGAAGTCATGGCTCCTTGCCTGGCTTTCTCTTAGCTCACTTGTTCTGGGGGAAATCAGCTGACATGTCCCAAGGATAGTCCAGCGGCCTTGTGGAGGAATTAAAGATTCTTGCCACTTGCTATATGACTGACCCATCTTGGAAGTGATTCTCCAGTCACAAGCCATTTTGGTTTTATGAGGCGGGGTCTCACTGTGATGCCCAGGCTGGTCCTGAACTCCTGGGTTTAAATGATGCTCCTTCCTCAGCCTCCCAAGTAGCTGAGCCATCAGGTGTGTGTCCATACCTGGCCAATCAGTCTTCAGATAAATGCGGGCCTAACAGACTCCAGGACTGTAACTTTGAAGCAGGGCCCAGTGGCTGACCCAACCGACTCCATTTTGTTCCTCTCTGACTCTTTTTTTTTTTTTTTTTTTTTTTTTAAAGAGAGAGTGAGAGAGGAGAGAGAGAGAGAGAGAGAGAGAGAGAGAGAGAGAGAGAGAGAGAATTTTTAATATTTATTTTTTAGTTCTCGGCGGACACAACATCTTTGTTGGTATGTGGTGCTGAGGATCGAACCCGGGTCGCACGCATGCCAGGCGAGCACGCTACCGCTTGAGCCACATCCCCAGCCCCCCGCCCTCTCTGACTCTTTTTGCCTGTTTTTTTTTTTTTTTTTTTTTGGTACCAGGGATTGAACCCAGGGGTGCTTAACCACTGAGCCACATCCTCAGCCTTTTGAAATATTTTATTTAGAGACAGGGTCTTACTAATTTGCCTGGGGCCTCACTTAGTTGCTGAGGCTGGCTTTGAACTCTCGATCCTTCCGTCGAGCCGCTGGGATTACAGGAGCACACCACCACGCCTGGCTTTCCTTTCACCTCTTTTAACTTTTTTTTTTTTTTTTCCTTCTGCAGTTTCCTTGTATTCCAGGAACCACGGGTCTGATTGATAATTGATAAGCATCTTGATGCAAGGGACTGAAAGTATCCTCATGCAAAAGGCAGGGAAACCACCCCCTGATGAGACTGCACTCCTGAAGTGGAGGCAATTACCCCATGGCAGAACTGGAGACTGCCCCCTGCACAGAAGCAATCATCTCCTGTGGGAACCGAATGGACCCCTTGATCCGACCCCTCGAGCCATGATGACCTTCCCAGAGATTCACAGAACCAGTCCTGCGATAATGATCGACCAGACCGTGACCTGACCAAGATGACCTACTCTGCCAGCCATGCAAACTTCCCTGCCATACCGGTCCCCAACAGTTACCTTTGTTCCTCTTTTCTATAAAAACCTCGAAGTTTCTGTCTGCCCCTTGAAGACAGAACTTTAGTCACTGTACCTCTCTATTTGTTCTTCTGGGCATGGCTACGCTGATTGAAGCTGATTTCTTGCCTCTCACCACTGCTCATCTCTTTGATTGGCATCTTAGGACAGGTCTGTTGGGATCCCCAGAACTGAGACTTTTGTCTGATGACTCTGGTAACAACCTCAGGAGAGACCCTGAGCCAGAAGTGCACCATTTCCAGATTCCTGATCCATAGAAACTATGAGAGGAAAAAAAAAAATGTATGTTGCTTTAATCTGCTGGGTTTGGGAGTAATTGAGCACACAGCCATCGCTGACTGGTGTGCTTGTTTTGTTTTGCAATGTTAAGAACATCGAGATGGGCACTTTCGTAACTCACAGATTGTCACCTACCTGCAGCTCCTCCTGTTGCTGTGGGGCCACAGCCAAGCCTTCAGCTGCTCTGCCTTGCCCGGATCCTCTTTCAGCTTCTGGGACTCCTGGGCCAGGTGTGCCTTTAGCGTCTCAACAGACTGCCAGCTGTCCTATAGGACCCGTGCATCAGTGAGAGCAGAGGCCATAGCACTCACACAGGCCTCAGTCCGCCTGGAGAGTTCCAGCAGGTCCTCCCTCTTCCCACTTCACATCTGGTGTCTTCCCAAACACCAGACATGCAGGCATGAGGCTCCAGCATGGGTCAAGCTGATTACTGAGACCACTAATTGTAGGATATGGAAGCTACAAATTTCATCACATACCTCAAAGCCCTTCAGTTGCAGAGAGCACGGGGGAGACAAGTACAAAAGGGACTCTCCACTCCCTGCTGGGTCCATCAGTCTGGAAGCCCCAGGCCTCGCTCTCCCCATGGAGATCGTCTGGAGACCAGAGTCTAGTGGCCATGGCTTTGGAGTTTCACATCAGTCTGGAATCCCAGACTCAGCAGTGGCTGGCTGGCTATGTGACCTTGGGCAAGTCACCTCACCCATCCAACCTCAGTCTCCTCTGCTGTCAAATGGGAATTTAAGGCAAACTAATGGGATTGTGGCACTAGATAAGGTGTGTCAGCCCCTGGCACACAGGGCCATCCAATAAGTAAGGGCAATTATTATGGAGTGACCTCAGGGCCCATGACAAATGGACTAGGACTTAGATGGGGAAACCCCAACACTTTCTATGGTCCCTCCAGTTCCTTTTTTGTAAATTCCATTGTTGAGTCCCCATCTCCTTTTCCGGTGCCGTGAGGAAGACAAAAATAGGACTTCACTGGTGCAGAAGTCTAAAAGATGCCAACACACAGGAGATTCCAAGACAGTTGAGCGGGCAGTTTGAGCTGATGTGGACCTCGGAGGTCATCTCTTTCATTGTTTTCAACTTCTTTGTGAATAAGAACCATCTGTATATTCCCCAAACCTTGAATATACCAGTGTGGCCAGAGGAAATTGGGTCCAGGACTGGGAAGCAAAGAAGTTGGCAGAGTTTTCAAAAGAGGCAAGACCAAGGAGGAAAGAGCTACCTCTATATGTCCAAGTCCATTCATGCATCTATTTATGTGTATGTTCTCATCTATCTACACATCTCATTAGTTATTTAGCAACTAGCAAACTTTCTATAGCACTTACTATGTGCCAGACTCAGTTCTAAGTGCTACAGATATCATTTATGAAGCACCTACGACATAAATACAAGTACCTTGTTTCTGGGGTCGCATTACATTGGCCCAGCGATGCTGCAAAGTAGCTGTTATTGTCCTCATTCTGGGGTTAGGAAACTGTGCCTCACAGACTTCTCCATGTCACAAATCGAGCAAATGGAGGAGCTGGGATTCTCAATGGGTTTGTCAGCTCCGAGGCCCACCACTGCTGGCTGGACAGAACCCCTGCCAGGGCTGGGGCCACAAGGGGGGGAAGGCCTCAGTTAATTTGGAGAGTTGGAGCTGAGAGCTGACCTACAGCATTCATGGCTTTCAAAGTTCTTCTACCCTAGGAAGGTCCACAGGACCTGCCAGTAGGTGTTGGAGAAGCCTTTTTCCACCTTCTTCATGTTAAAGGTGAGTAAACTGAGATTTGAGAAGTTAATGGTGCTGCCCAAGACCCCAGCAGGTCCTTTCAATATTTGACGTTCTTTTCAGGAATCCTCTCAACTATAATTCTAAGGCTCCACTCTGAAGACCTTATCTAGTCCCATCACCTCCAGAAGACCCCACCTCTAGTCACCTGTCACAGCCATAGCCCCCAGTCCTGCTAGGACAGTGATATAGGTTGCTAAAGCCCAAAGAAAGTGCCTAGATCACATCAATATTTATAGCAGCTCAATTCACAATAGCTAAGCTCTGGAACCAACCTAGGTGCCCTTCAACAGATGAATGGATAAAGAAAATGTGGTACGTATACAGAGCAGAATATTATTTGCTCATAAAGAAGAATGAAATTATGGCATTTGATGGTAAGTGGATGGAACTGGAGACTATCATGCTAAGTGAAATAAGCCAATCCCCCCAAACCAAAGGCCGAATATTCTCTCTGATATGTGGATACTAACTCACAAAAAGGAGAGAGAGGGAAGAATAGAAGTTCATTGGATTAGACAAAGGCAAATGAAGGGAAGGGAGGGAGTTGGGCTTAGCAAAGACAGTAGAATGAATCGGACATAACTTTCCTACGTTTATATATGAATACACAATCAGTGTAACTCTACATCATGCACAACCACAAAAATGGGAAGTTATACTCCATGTAAGATATGTCAAAATACATTCTACTATCATGTATAATTAAAAAGAACAAATAAAAAAATTTAAAAGAAAGTGCCTAGAGATGACATACAAGACATAAATAAAGATTTATGGAGATATGATGAACAGATAGCACCTCTCTCCCTCACTGTGCTTCGCCAATCAGTGCCTCTTCTTCTTCCCAGCATTTTGTCCAGTGGAGTCTGGCTAATGAGTGACACATTTCTTTTCCACAGTTCCCTCAGTTCTGTGCCAGTCTCCATTAACAGAGGGGTTTTATCTGTTAGGCTGCAGAAGCAGTGACATCATCAACATAAGCTTGTGTGACCAGCATCCCAAGAGCAATTGTCCTGGTATACATGCAAGAAAGTAGCTTTCTACAGATGAATCTAATTTGTCCTAGTTCCATTGTGCATAAGAGAAATCCAGTGTCCTTCAAGATAATGTGTGTCTAGACATTCTGGCCCAGACTTGCTCTCATTCTTCTCTTAACTTGGCTAGATTTGGGAGAGCAGAAAAGGGGCATTCAGGGACATTCAGGGGCTGTCCCCCTTTTCTTTTCTTTTTTTTAATATTTATTTATTTATTTTTTAGTTTTCGGCAGACCCAACATCTTTGTTGGTATGTGGTGCTGAGGATCGAACCTGGGCCGCACGCATGCCAGGCGAGCGCGCTACCGCTTGAGCCACATCCCCAGCCCCTGTCCCCCTTTTCTTTAAGGACAATATATCATCACAAGCTGGGTATGGTGGTGCATGGGACTTGGGAGGCTGAGGCAAGAGAATTAAAATTTTGAGGGGCTGGGGTTGTGGCTCAGCAATAGAGCACTCACCTAGCACATGCCAGCGCTGGGTTCCATCTTCAGCACCACATAAAAATAAATGGGTCAAGCTGGCTAGTGGGACCAAATAAAGATATTGTGTCCAACTACAACTAATATATATATATATATATATATTTTTTTTTTTTTTAAAGTTTGGGGCTGCAGTTATAGCTCAGTGGTAAAGCACTTGCCTTACACTTGTGAGGTACTGGGTTCCATCCTTAGCACCGCATAAAACATAAATAAATTAATAAAGATATTGTGTCCATCTCAAAAAAAAAAAAAGTTTGAGGCCAGCCTCAGCCTCTTAAAACCTCTCAATGAAGATTAAATCTCAACACGTGGAACCCTGGAGGACACAAAAAAACTATATTCAAACCTCAGCATTCTGCATCCCTAAGGCAGTCTTCCCCCTGCCCCCAGTCCTTCAAGCCTGAAATCCTAGAGTGAAATCAGTCTCGGCAATAATAATAGCTAACATTCATTCATTCAGCAAGTATTTATTGGATTCTGGCCCTGTCTAGGTGCTATAGATGAGGTAGTGCACAGAGAAGGGCAAACAATGGACAGAATCCCTGTCTTCTTGGAGCCTGAGTTCTGGTGGGATGTAGTTTATCGGGGACCCAGCATCGAACAGCTCTGAGCTGTAATGCTATCACAATGAGGAAACCCAGAGGTCTGATTATTTCGTGTAGCAATAATAAAAACTCGGGGTGGGGGGGGTGGGGGGGCTGGGGTTGTGGCTCAGAGGTAGAGCTCTGGCGAGGCCCTGGGTTCGATCCTCAGCACCACATAAAAAATGAATAAATAAAGGTATTGTGTCCAACTACAATTTAAATAATATTAAAAATAATAATAATAATAATAACTCCAGCGTCAGACACTGGGTTAAGTCCTTTGTATTTATTATCGGGCAGCATGGGGTAGGTGAGGACACCGGTGGCTTGAGGTCCAGTTCACTGTGTGACCTTCGCATCCCTCCTTCACGTGTCCTAAAGGAGCTCTAAGACTCGGGAAATATCTGAAATTTCCAGGCTGGACAGTTTCCCAGATTCCCAGAAACCTGGGCGGGAATGCAGAGGGAGGCCATCGGGTCTGGAGGACCAGCCCTGTGTGCTGGGGAGCCGGGGGTCGCACTCCAGGGTCAAGGCACATCCCCTTATCCCAGACCTCAGTTTCCCCCTCCGCGCCCGCGCTGCTCCGAGTCCCCAGCTCCCGGCGCGAGAGCGGTTCCGAGGCGGCTCCGGGGCTGGGTCCGGTGGGTGGCGCCGCGGGCTCTGGCGCCCCCTGCCTGCCGAGAAGCGCCACGCCGCCCCGGAGCCGGCCAGCGGGGGAGCGGGGAGCCGGCCAGGCGCTGCTGGGGGCAGGATTATGTCACTAGAGAGAAAGGAAATGAGTCACCACTCCACGAGGCTGGGGGGCGGCCTGGAGCGAGTGTGGGGACGAGGCCACAGGAACCCGGGACAATGGCGGGAAGTGGAGAGGAATGTGGGCCAGGCTGCAGCTGCCGGTGCCCTCCGCTCCTGGGACCCGAGACCCCCACCCCACCCCGAGGGAAGGAGGCCGGCGCAGGGTGGGCACCGAGGGAACCGCGGAGGCCAGAACTCCGGCTGGGTCGGGTGGGGACAGGGTGGCTGGACGAGCATAGGGGCGGAGGCAAGCTCGGGGCACCCAGGTCATGTGTCCAACCAGTGATTTTTCCAAAACCTTAGCGGGACCCCCCCCCCCAGGGGCTCCCCAGTGCCCTTAGCACAGCGCTGGTTTATTAAAACCAGATCCTTGGGTCCCGCCCCGGAGATGCGGATTCTGGAAATCCCAGCATGAATTTGCATTTGAACAACTTCTGGTAGGTAACGCCGAAGCAGGAAACCCCTGACAGCTCTTTGATGAAGTCCAGCGCGTCCTGCGACAAGCCCTCTTGTTATGTGGTTCCTCCAGCCTCGCCGGCCTCGCCTCACTTCCTCCTCCCTCCCTCCACTCGCTCGATAGCCAGAGGCATCTACTCGACTTTTGCTCAATCTCCCTCCACGTACAGGACCTTCTTTTGACTGAAACACCTTCCCCTCACCCCACTGCCTCCAAGGTTGGCTGACTTCTACCTGCCCTTTAAAATCTTCCCCAAGGTGTGTTTCAAAGGACACCATCAACACTGAAATGGCAACCCACAGAATGTGGGTGTTAAGCATTTATCTGACAAGGAGTTAGTAGCCTGAATATATAAAGACCTCCTGCCTGGTGCCTTAGCACATGTCTATAGGTCCAGTGGTTCAGGAGGCTGGGGCAGGAGGAACTGCAAGTCCAAGGCCAGCCTGTCAATTTAGTGAGAAACCATCTCAAATATATTTGAAAATGGGCTAGGAGTGTAGCCCCGTGGTAGAGTGCCCCTGGGTTCAATTCCCAGTACACCCGCTCCCCCCACCACACATATACACCAAAAAATTCTTATACTTGTTCCTTAAGCAAACGTGTGGGATCTTTCTAGGAACCTGGTTGCTGGCTCACAATGCCTGCAACATTCTTAGCTTCTACTAGATGTTGACAAGTTCCTCTCCAAAGTGTCTCTGAAGCCATTGGGGTCATATTGTTTCAAACTGCAGAATGGATCCAATCTTAAAAATATAATATGCTGTATTATTCCATCTATTCTTGAAAAGACAAAACTAGAGCAGATGGAAAACTGATCAATGATGGCCAGGGATGAGGCTGGTGTGGGGGTTGTGTTTATAAAGGGAGAGAACAAGGAGTTTTAGGAGTTGTTCTGTACCCTGGTTGTGGTGGTGATCACACAAGTCTATACATGTGTTGAAATTTTTTTAACTGCACAAAATGAAAGAAGAATTAATTCCATTGGATGGTAATTTTCATATAAAAGTGTAAATATTACATGTAAAGGCATCACTGAGCACAGTGGCACATGTCTGTAATCTCAGCTACTAGGGAGGCTGAGGCAGGAGGATCTCAAGTTTGAGGTCAGCCTGGGCAACTTAGTGGAACCCCATCTCAAAATAGAAAATTAAAAAGGGCTAGGGGTGTAGCTCAATGGTAGAATGCTCATGTGTAAGACCCTAGATTCAAACCCCAGTACAAAACAAAACAAACAAAAAACCCTCTAAAAAAAAAATTTTTAAAGTGGAGTTTAGAATGGCACCTCATAATCAAACAGGAGTATTTCTTCTACAAATTATATGAAAAATTACATTGATTGGGATAAATTGTTTTTTTTTTTTTCTCAAAAGAGAAAGCAGTCCCAACTCACTTATTCTGAGGTTACTTTTCAGCAACTCTAATGTCAAGCAAATAGGAGAAATCAAGAAGAGAGTTAAAAAGAACTTGAACATATTATCCATAGCCAGGCAGCATGGTGGCGCACGAATGTAATCTTAGCATCTCTGGAGGCTGAAGCAGGAGGATCTCAAGTTCAAGGCCAGCCTCAGAAATTTAGCAAGCAACTCAGAGACAGCCTGTCTTTAAATAAAATATAATAAAAGGGCTAGGCATGTGGCTCAGTGGTTAAGCACCCTTGGGTTCAATCCCCAGTATCAAAAAAAGAAGTATCAATATCCCAAGTTCCTGCACCAGATCATAAGAGATCTTCTCAGGTTCCCCTTAGAACCGATTTACTTTTCCTTTACTTGCTATTGTAAGAAACGATGATCTGACCTCCTAACCTACAGCAAATTGAAAACTTCAACTTAGAAGAGGAGGTAAGTAGGGAAGGCATTCTGATAACTAAAGTCTGACAAAGTCAGAAAAGTGCAAATAATTATCAAAAACAGATACAGGCCCTGAACATAATTCAGTGGTAGAGCACTTGCCCAGCATGTGTGAGGCCCTGGATTCCATCCCTGCACCACACACACAAGCCCTTTACTGGATACAGTGGTACACAATCCCACTCCTTGGGAGACTGAGGCAGGAAGATCACATTTTCTAGGGTAGCCTGGGCTCTTTAGCAAAATTCTGTGTCAACATTTTTTAAAAGGGGTTAGGTTCAATCCCCAGTACTGGTGGTGGGGGGGGGGACGGAGATACAAGGGGTTCAGGGCTATAGCTCAGTGGCAGAGCACTTGCCTAGCACAACTCAAGGACTTGGGTTCTACAGCCAGTATAGCAATGGACAAACAAATCTTAAAAATTTTAAAAATAAAACACATTTACAGGAATATAAGAGGGGAATACAGGGGCTGGGGTCGTGGCTCAGTGGTAAAGTGCTCGCCTAGCATGCATGAGGCACTGGGTTCGATCCTCAGCACCACGTAAATATAAAACAAAGATATTGTGTCCATCTAAAACTACAAAATAAATATTTTAAAAAAACAAAGAGGGCAATAGAGTACAGCTGCCTCACCTTGGAGGCACCACTGTGCATAGAGACAGAGGCAGCTCTGCTCCACGTGGTCACTCAGTAGCCTCCTTCACTGTGGCTTCCCAGGCTGCTTAGGTGATGGGCCTTGCAGGTCCCCTCCTCCCCGCAGGTGAATCGAACTTCTTCCTCCATTGTTTCATGAGCTTCCACAATATTTCTCACACTTTAAGCACTTACTGTTTGCTTGTCTCTCCTCCTCCAGGTAAACAACACCTGACCCAGAACAGGAAGGAGTCCAGGCTTTGGTCTCAGTGGACAGGGAGAGGAAGAATAGTGGCACAGAGCACCTAAAGAGACCCTTTTGGACTCCATGATGAGGCAGCAAGTTTCTCTGACTCTCCAAGGTTGCACTTGCAGAAGGCAGATAATGGGGAAGGAAACCAGAGACTGCTGGGAGAAATGGATGACCAAGTGCTACCAAAAAAAGGTCCATGCACTTCCCCAGGGATGGAAAAGCACAGAGGCATGCACGGTGAACTGTGAAGGTCACTGCTTCCTTGTCTTGGCGTCCCCAGTGTTTAGCACATACCTAATTCTCAGTAGGTGCTCACCTAAATAAAGTCTATTCAGCAAGTCAATGGATGGCGTGAAACCATCTTGCTATGGAAGTCCAAAACCCATTGGTGTTGGTTTTGTTTTTGTGTTTGGTTTGGTTTGCAATGCTGAGGATTAAACCCAGGGCCTTGCTGGGGATGTGGCTCAAGCGGTAGCGCGCTCGCCCTGGCATGAGTGCGGCCAGGGTTCGATCCTCAGCACCACATACCAACAAAGATGTTGTATCAGCCGAGAACTAAAAAATAAATATTAAAAAATTCTCTCTCTGGGGCTGGGGATGTGGCTCAGGTGGTAGCGCGCTCGCCTGCCATGCGTGCGGCCCGGTTTCGATCCTCAACACCACATACAGACAAAGATGCTGTGTCTGCCAAATACTGAAAAATAAATATTAAAAGTTCGCTCTCTCTCCCTCTTTCTCACTCTCTCTCACTCTTTCTTTAAAAAAAAAAATTCTCTCTCTCTCTCTCTCTCTCTCTCTCTCTCTCTCTCTCTCTCTCTCCTCTTTCACTCTCTCTTAAAAAAATTCTAATTAGGGGCTGGGGATGTGGCTCAAGCGGTAGCGCGCTCGCCTGGCATGCGTGCAGCCCAGGTTCGATCCTCAGCACCACATACCAACAAAGATGTTGTGTCCGCCGAGAACTAAAAAATAAATATTAAAAATTCTCTCTCTCTCTCTCTCTCTCTCTCTCTCTCTCTCTTTAAAAAAAAAAAAAGAATTTGGCCTACGGGCTAAGGCTGTAGCTCAGCGGTAAAGTGCTTGCCTTGCATGTATGAGGCACTGGGTTCAATCTCGGCACCATATAAAAATAAATAATGATACTGTGTGTTCATCTACAACTAAATAAATATTTTAAAAAAAATTCTAATTAACAGATGTAATTCTATATGTAAAAATAAAAAAATAAATAAATAAAAATTAAAAAAAATAAAAATTAAAAAAAAAAATAAATCCAGGGCCTCATGCATGCTAGACAAGAGCTCTACCACTGAGCCATGTCCCCAAACCCTGGTAGGTATTTTTTTGTTTTCTGATACTGGGGATTTAACCCAGAGGGTTTTAACCATTGAGCTACATCTCCAGCCCTATTTATTTATTTATTTATTATTGATTGATTGATTATTTTGAGACAGAATTTCACTAAGTTGCTTAGGGCCTTGCAAAGTTTCTGAGGCTGGCTTTGAATTTATGATCCTCCTGCCTCAGCCTCCCCAAATTGTTGGGATTATAGGCGTGCAACACTGTGCTGTTGGGTGGCTTTTTTGTTTGTTTGTTTGTTTGTTTTTAATATTTAATTTTTAGTTGTAGTTGGACACAACACCTTTATTTCACTTATTTATTTTAATGTGGTGCTGAGGATCGAACCCAGAGTCTCACGCGTGCGAGGCAAGTGCTCTACCGCTGAGCCACAATCCCAGCCCTGTTGGGTATTTTTGGACTCATCAATGTTATGAATCAAAATATAAGAAGATGGCAGCGGCCTCAATGAAGAGATGATTGCCAAAGAGAAGAAAGATTTGTCTTGGGACAAACTGTAGCACTGTTTCCAAAGTCCCCAACCCCCCTTAATCTAGCTCTGAGTAGGATTAACATTTATTTAAAGAAATTGGCCCCATGCAGCCCTGGCTGATTGTGTTGGCTGAGGTGGAGGAACTGGGCCGCAGGAGGTGGGCCAGCCTCCAAACCGTTGCAGGAAGTTTCGGAGCTGCTCTGAGATGGCACCAGAAACAGGGCCCAGCAGTCTCAAGGGAAGAACCAAGCCAGAAGCTTCAATGGCGTGTGCCAAGAAGCCGGTGTCTTCCAGGGAAATCCACTGGGCGAGGTACCAAGGAATGTCACAATCTGTGTGTATGGGTTGGCCAATCAGCCAGAGGTTTCCAAATGTGCTCCTGGGAACTGGGACATCACAGAGGTGCTCCAGGTGTGCCAGGATAGAGTGGGGTAAGAAGAAAGCCCCAGAGCTCCCCTCGCAGTTGCCTTCAACCACAAGGCGAACACATTTTGGAGTTTCCATGGAAGATTCTGGGGTTCTTTAATTGTTGTTATTGGATTTTTGGTTGCTTTTTGTTTTGTTACTGGGGGTTGAACCCGGGGGTGCTTTATCACTGAGCTAAGTCCCCAGTCTTTTATTTATTTATTTATTTATTTATTTATTCTTATTTTGAGACAGTGTCTCACTAAATTGTTGAGGGTCTCACTAAGTTGCTAAGGCTGACCTCAAGTTCTTTATCCTCCTGCCTCAGCCTCCCAAGTCAGTGGAATTACAGGCACCCACCACTGCACCCAGTGAAGATTCTGTTTAAATAAAGAGTTCTATAGATAGAACTTTTAAAAAGAAAGCACGGTGGCACTTGCTTGTTATCCCAGCGGCTTAGGAGTCTGAGATAAGAGGAACTGCAAGTTCAAAGCCAGCCTCAGCAAAAGCCAGGCACTAAGCAACTCAGTGAGATCCTGTCTCTAAATAAAATACAAATAGGGCTGGGGATGTGGCTCAGTGGTCAAGTGCCCCTGAGTTCAATCCCTAGTACCAAAAAAAAAAAAAAAATTCGATGTTCCCTGACCTAGTTCCTGACCATTTTACAGAGGATTTGGGGGCACACGTGAGAAGGACTCTTACTAGTTGTGTGACCTTATGAAGCCTTAGTCTCCCCATCGATGCAGTGGGGATGGCATCAGAGGATTATTGAGATCCAATGGCTGTGTGTGGCTGGATGCTACTTTGAGACTTGTCGATGATCACTCCTCTCCTGTGTCGTCCCAGCCCCTTTCCCACAGGCATGCAGCTGAGGGTGGTGGCCTGGAGGCGGCTTTCATGTGTTCAAGGCCCATTGGCCAGGAGCAGTGAGGAAAGGAGACCCCACCAGAAGCAGCTGGGTCTGGGCCACAGAGGCCAGAGGGCAAAGACGTCCGGGCCCCCCGGCAGATCTCAGGGGGGTAGTAGGAGCCTGGGGCAAATGGTTTTGGATAGATCTGGGCCTGGGCTGTGGCTGTCCCGAAGGTCGCTGGGATGGGCAGCCTCAGAAGGGACTTGAAAGCTTTCTGAGGACAAATGGCCATCCTCTGGCCACGCAGCTTTGCACTGAGACCTCAGCCCCAGGACATAACCCCTGGAAGTGATAGATCTTCCCCCACCAGACTGATGGAAAAGGTGCTCAGAGTATCAAGTGCGGCCCAGCTAGAGAAAATCAAGGAAGTCCTACTCCTAGGCCCTCCCCAACGTCCACCAGGGAGTCTGGCACTGAGAACCAGAGGAAGGCTGCACTCCTGTCACTCAGTCCCCTCATTCCCTGCCTACTACCACACCTCACCCAGACCCATCTGTCTGCCATTAGCTCCCAGCTTTGGCTTCCTTGAGAGGGGTGGGGTGACATTTGGGAACCTTTGTGAGACTGTGGGGCTGCTGGCTTCTTCCTCTGGGTTGACTAGGTCCTTGCAGGCACTAGACAAGAAGCGGGGGAGAAGGATGGGGCTGGCTGATCTGGAGAGTCGGGTGCTCCCAGGCCCCCAGCCCTGCCCTCCATCAGGACTTGGCCTGCTGCCAAGGCTTGGCAAGGCTGCTGCAGACATTTGCAAAGTGACAAAGGGAGAGGAGGAGCCTAAGGAGAAAACAGCATTCACACATGGAAACGCCTGGGAATGTTCTCCAGGCACATCCCAGAGGTGACTCACCACCCTCAGGCAGACTCAGATGCTTTCTCTCTGCAGTGTGTGTGAGTGTGCACACACAGGGATACACGTATGTGTGTATAGTGTGTGTGTGTGTGTGTGTGTGTGTGTGTGTGTGTGTGTGCATGTCCCTCTCAGGATAGAGATTGTCCCTAGATCTTGAGAGCCGGTAGGACATTTAGCAACCCCCTAACTCAAGCCAGGGCTTCTAGGGATGTTGAAACCAAGGCCCAAGGGACATCACCTGCCTGAAGCACACTGTTCTCCAGAGATGTGGGAAGAAGGGGCCTGGCAGTCTGAAGTTGTCTCTGTGGTACCCAATTCCTGGCCCTGGCTTCACTGTCTCCCAATAGTACGGCTGCTCAATGAGAAGGGAGCCAGCCGCAGGCCCAGCGCAGGTCCTCACCCTGGCAGGCCCCGTGCTTTGTACTTGACCCAAGTTCTGTCCTCAATTTACTCCTCATGGTCAGAGGGTGGTGGCCAGCTACTTCAGAGGCTGAGGTAAGAGGATCGAAAGTTCAAGGCCAGCCTCAGCCACTTAGCCAGATCCTGTCTCAAAATAAAAATAAATAAATAAAAATAAAGAGGACGTGGTAGAGCACACCTGGGTTCAATCCCCAGTACCAAAAAAAAAAAAAAGGTGTGGGGACGGGGAGGGTGCATTTTAGTCCCCATGTCACAGAGGAGGAAGCTGAAACCAAGTACCTAATTTCCCACAGCCCCCACTCATTCTATTTGTGTAATGATGATTGACACTTTCAAGCACATTCTATGAGCCAGGCAATGTTCTAAGCACTTGGCACACGTTAGTTCCTTTTGTTCTCCTACGGCAGGAACTGTGACTATGCTCATATTATAAAGTGAGGTCCCCAAGACACAGAATTCAAGTAATTGCTCGAGGTTGAAAAAAAAAAAAAAAAACACATCAAGGGATCTGGGGATGTAGCTCAGTGGAAAACACTTGACCAGCGTGTACAAGGCCCTGGGATCAATCTTCAGTACTACTCACACACACACACACACACACACACACACACACACACACACACACAGAAGCAGGTCAGAAATCCATCCTAGATGAGGGAGCAGGGAAGGAGGCAGGGAGGGAGGAAGGCCATAGAGACTGTGTCACCAACCAGTGGGCTTAGAGATTGCATGAAGCACACACCAGCGGTGCTAAGCCCTGGGTGGGGAGCACCTCAGATTGAGAGTTGAGCCTGAGGTATTAACTCTGTGGCATTTGTGAACTCCCCTTGTGCAGGCAAAGTCTCCTCATCCGGGGAATATCCTGAGGCATAGATACAGGAAGCCACTTTCCTAAGGGTGCAGGTGACTTCAGGTGGCCCAGGGTTACGGACAGGACAGCATCTGCAACCATCTCCTGGGCCTGATGCGTGGGTGTTCAACAAATGTTTATTTTCTTCTCTCTACGGGTACTTTTTTTTGTTGTTTTTAACCCAAATATTTCTGGAAATCAATAAAGATGATTTTGTTAAATACTCAACAGTGATTGCTTTTATGCCATGAGGTATTCATTTTTTGAGATTTTTTTTTCTTTTTTTGTTACTGGGTATTGAACTCAGTGGCACTCAATTGCTGAGTCACATCCCCAGCCCCTTCTGTATTTCATTTAGATACAGGGTCTCACTGAATTACTTAGCCCCTCACCGTTGCTGAGGCTGGCTTTGAATTCACAATCCTCCTGCCTCAGCCTCCTGAGCCACTGGGATTACAGGCGTGTGCCATCATGCCCAACAAGATATTCATTTTTTAAAAAGTTCTTATAAATTAGAAAAACTGCTTTATCAGGTTGTTACCCAACTCACCAAAATCATGGCCTTTATAAATGTTCACAGGACAGTTTTCATAGCAGTCAAAAGGTGGAAACAGGTGCCGTGGCTCACGCCTGTAATCCCAGCAGCTCTGGGGGCTGAGACAGGAGGATCACAAGTTCAAAGACAGCCTCAGCAATTTAGCAAGGCCCTAAGCAACTCAGTAAGACCCTGTGTATAAAGAAAACACAAAAAGGGCTGGGGATGTGGCTCACTGATAAAGCACCCCTGGGTTCAATCCCCAATAGCAAAAAAAAAAGGTTGAAGCAACCCAAATGTGCAACAAAATATGAATGGATAAATTAACTATAATACAATGGAATATTATTCTGCCACACAAAGCAATACTCAGAGATAAGGGTGTAGCTCAAGAGTAAAGCACTTGCTTAGCAGTGTGAGACTGTGGGTCAGGTCCCAGAACCACACACAAAGGACTGAACTATTTATACATGCTACATTATGAATGGACCGTTGAAAATGGTATGCTAAATAAGAGACAAGACACCAAAGGACAAATAAGTGATTCCATTTATATGAAATGTCCATTACACGCAAATCCATAGAGACAGAAAGCAGATTCACAGCTTCCAGGCTGGGTAGAGAGAGGAATGCTGGGGGTGGGGGTGGCAGGTTGACTGTTAATAGAAGTGGGAGGTCTCCCTTAGTTCCAAGAATTTTCATGCTTTTATTTAGATAAGAGATGGAGGTTGAATGTAAAAATTAATTAATTAATTAATTTAAAAAAAGAGAGAGAGATGGAAGTTGAGAACATGGATATGGTACTAAATGCCACTGAATTGTTCACTTTTAAAAAAAAATTTAGTACTGGGGATTGAACTCAAGGATATTTATCCTTGAGCTACATCCCCAGATATTTTTTTTGGTTTTTTGTTGTTGTTGTTGTTGTTGTTGTTTTTTGAGACAGTTGCTTAGAGCCTCGCTAAGTTGCTGAGGCTGGCCTCAAACTTGCAGTCCTCCTGCCTCAGTCTCCCAAGTCACTGGAATTACAGGCACATACCACTGCACCCAGACCAATTGTTCACTTTAAATGATTGATTTTATGTGAATTTCACCTCACATAAAATCAATCTTGTGGTCATTTTACCCATAAAGAATAGAAAAGGAGACAAAAACAGAGGATCTCAGGTGAGCCTACATCTTCATCTTCAAGAGAACCACACAAGAAATGGATGAGCTGCTTCCTCTGCCAGATAGTCCTGCTAGAAGGGTCTCCCTGGGAAATGGTGGATGGGAAGGACCTCAGTTGTCCAGAGGATTGCACAGTGGGCCGAGATGTCTCAGGGCTGCAGAGAGCTGAGGAAAGGCCTGGAGAATGGGGTTCCTTTACAAAGGAGCCTACCAAAGCCCAGCTATAGTTTGCAGAACCAAGAAGACAAGCCATCCTGGACTCCTTTCTGGTTTGCACATGCTCAGGAGGAGACTTGGCAGTGGATATGTCATTTAGTAGAAGTTGCTTCCTGCTGTCCCCTTCCATGGGCCTTGAGGGCAAGTTCAACAGGAGGACAATCTGTCATTCGGTTCCCTTCGGTTCCTGGGACACCTGTGAGCCATCACAAGGCTGAGCTTCACTCCAGGCCTCGGGCTTTCCTTGACCAGTGCCCTCCATCAGCACCCTGCCCATCCCCCTTGGTACTTCGTGCTTTTTGCTTATTCTGCCTAAATGTCAAATTGGCGATCTCCAGACCTCTGTGCGGACTGCAACTTTTCATGGTTTTTCCCATTGATATTCACTATGTGATAGAAGCTTAGCTACATGCCCCCTTGTAGATGTTTCCGATGCTTTCAAACACTTTCTTTGCTTTTATTTATTTATTTATTTTTAATGCACCAAACACATTCACATTTATTTTCTTTTTCTTTTTTTTAAGTAAATGACAAAGACCCAGTTTACCAGATTTTTAAACCTAAGCTTAACATTACATATTTAAACAATTGTCAAAACTTTACTAAGTTGCCAGCGTTCATGTACAACTAGAAAAAAATCCTTAAATTTATATTAAACCAGAAATGTATTACCATTAATGCATTAATATCTTTCATTACTAAATACTGAAAAAAAAAATTACTTCTACAGGAGCCTCATCCTGGCAGTGTTAGCTCACAGCAGGCTGACACTACTTGGCTCACGTGTCAAACACAATGGGAAGCAGATCCATGCTGGTGTTAGAATACAATCTTGTCCTAGCACTACTCAAAGTCAAGGCCTACCTTGGATTACATTTAATAAAAAAGCAAAGTGCACACAGAGATTACAACAATTTTAAGGACAAAAAAAAAAATGGTCCTATTGTGTGGTCCCAACAATAACTCAAAAGTCTATGACAAATAGGGGCTCCCATGAGCTGTTTATAAATACTTTAGACTAGGTACAATTATTCTGAAAGTCGAGTTTGCCTGAAATCTTCAAAAAAAAAAATGTTCCTGTTAATCCTCAAATGATGCTTATTATAGTTTAATATTCTGTTAAATGTGTGCATTGAATTACTTATTATCCAAGCATAGCAGCTGCTCCTTACCATTTATCGTTAAGGACTTTAACTGGCCGTCTTCTTCAACTTCTATTCTTTCTTGACCATTCTCGACAATTCTTTTTGTAGTGATTTTTCTCCCATTTACTATTTTGGTAGAAGTTGATATAGATTTGAAGTTACCCATCCCACTGCCACCAAACAATGTAGAAGAGAATGACTGTGACCTAGTGACCCAAATGAAGTAAATCCTGTATCAGATGCAGGAAATCCACCTCCAAATGATGGAAAAATGATGGAAATCCACTGAAAGCAGAGAAGAGAGAGAGAGAGAGAGAGAGAATTTTTTTAATATTTATTTTTTAGTTTTCGGTGGACACAACATCTTTATTTTATATGTGGTGCTGAGGATCAAACCCAGCGCCCTGCGCATGACAGGCAAACGCCCTACCGCTCGAGCCACATCCCCAGCCCTTTCTTTGCTTGTAAGCCTTAGCATCTGCTACAGAGTTGCTGGTCCTCCTGGAGGTGAGCCTTGAGTCATTTTTCTTTTAACAAAGTAATGAAGCCAAGCAGTCTGTCATCTCAGTGGCTCTGGAGGCTGAGGCACGAGGATCACGAGTTCAAAGCCAGCCTCAGCAAAAGCGAGGCACTAAGCAACTCAGTGAGACCCTGTCTCTAAATAAAGAAAGTGAAAAATAGGGTTGGGGATGTGGCTCAGTGGTTGAGAGCCCCTGAGTTCAATCCCCAGTACTCAAAGAAAGAAAGAAACGAAAACTAATGAAGCATTGGTGATGTCTTTGACTTGGTTTAAATAAGTGGAGGAAATCAGGTTTTTTTTATATTACATGGTGGACCACTTTATTGGTGCCCACTGAATTACATGGCCCAGGGTTTGCACCCTCTCAAGTGTGAACTTGGATTTCTGTTGACAATGGGATATTAGGAAGAGTGATGTCAGCAGAGGCTTGATAGACCTTGGTACAATGGGGCTTTTGCTCTTGTAAACCATCTACTGCGCTCTAACGAAGTTCAGGCCATCTCCTGGTGATATCAACCAGAAAAGAGATGCCCAGAGGAGAACCCAAGGCCCAGGGTAGTGAGAGGTCTTTTTGGATGTTCACATCCAGTCTGGGGCTGGTGAATGCCACCGGAGCCACCCCAGCCAGCACTGTGCAAAGCAGAGGACCACAACAGAGACCATGTGTGCATTGAATTACTTATTATCCAAGCGTAGCAGCTGCTCCTTACCATTTATCGTTAAGGACTTTAACTGGCCATCTTCTTCAACTTCTGTTCTTTCTTCAACAGATCATTTTTTGGTTTTGGTTTTTGAGTCATGGTCGCCCTCTGTTACAGGGTGATGGCAAACTCAAACTCTTGGGTTTCAGGGAGCCTCCTGCTTCAGCCTCCTAAGTAGCTGAGACTAGAGGCTCACACCACAGTGCCGGGCTTGCCATTATTTGTTTGAAGCCCCTAATTTGGGTGCACGGCAATAGATAATGCAGTCACAGTGGCTTGGCTTGAATGAAGCATCTCCCTAAGAGTCTCCTTAAGCTGTTTAGAGTCTTGCTAAATTGCTGAGGCTGTCCTCAAACTTGCAATCCTTCTGTCTTAGCCTCCCAAGTCGCTTGGATTCCAAGCGTGTGCCACCGACACTCTGCCTGGGTTTTTGCTTATTGTTTGTTTGTTTTCACTGTTGGGGATTGAGCCCAGGGTCTCATGCAGGGTAAGCAAGCGCTCTACCATTGAGTAACATCCTGGTCCTTGGCCTTTTATTTATTATTTTTTTTAAATAATACTTCAGTCAATGTCCTTGTAAAGAAATATTTGTGCATCTGATAGTTCATTTTTTTAGATTTAGCGTCCCAAGGCAGAATTACTGAACGTTCTGATGGATCTCCGATTTCCCCCCAGTCGCACCCTGACCTCCTCCACCTGTCTCCTTGCCCCAGGTACTGCGTCGCTCAGCCCCTCCCCCACCCCAGCCATTTTCAGTGGGTTCAGTCACCATTTTTTCAGTGTTCTTGGCCCCTCTTGTCTATGGCCTGTAGATTCACTATGTAAAATTCCTCCAAAATATCCTGCTGGAGTTTTTGTTAGAATTGCACAAAACCTATGTATTTACTTGGTGAGCACAGCACCTTCTCACTATTGAGTCTCTCTGCTGGGGAATAGCACAAGTCTCTCCGTATATTCAAATCTGAGTTAATGCCTCTTTAGTTTTGGGGGTGTTGGTTGGTTGGTTGGTGGTACTGGAAATTGAACCCAGGGGTGCTTTACCACCAACCTATATCCCCAGTCCTTTTTTTTTTTTTTTTTTAATTTTGAGACACAGTCTCCCCTAAGTTGCTTAGGGCCTCACTAAGTTGCCGAGGCTGGCTTTGAACTTGTGATCCTCCTGCCTCAACCTCCTGAGTCGCTAGGATTACAGGTATGCACCATCATGCCCAGCCTTAGTAAGTTTTTGTTGTTTATAAGACATGCATATTTTACAATAAGTTTATATACAGGTGTTTTACCAATGGTCATTACAAATTTAAAAGCAAATAAGAAATTCAGAGTAAGAGAGAACAATGAGATGGTATTTGTCTTTCAAATTAGGAGACATTTTTACAGATAATAATGCACTGAAAAGGGCATGCTCCCACACTACTGGTGGGATATATTAGTCTGTATTTATTCTGGAGGGAGGTTTGGCATTTTGAATTATAGGAATTTAAAGTATCCATTTCCTTTTAAATGAAATATTTCCTACCCAGTACTCACGTACAGATTCACTTCACTCAAAACTGTGTTTTACCTGGACCTTAAAGAAGACTTTGAAGACAGGTATGGTGGCACACATCTATAATCCTAGGAGCTTGAGAGGCTGAGGCAGAAGGGTCACAAGTTCAAGGCCAGCTTCAACAATTTAGCAAGGCCCTAAGCAACTTAGGGAGACCCTAAGGTTTTTTTTTTTTACCTCAAAATAAGAAGTAAAAAGGGCTGTGGATATAGCACAGTGGTAGAGTGCCCCTGAGTTCAATCCCAGTGCCAAAAAAAAATAATATAAAAAAGGATTGAGGGGCTGGGGATGTGGCTCAATCGGTAGCGCGCTCGTCTGGCATGCGTGCGGCCCGGGTTCAATCCTCAGCACCACATACCAACAAAGATGTTGTGTCTGCCGAGAACTAAAAAATAAATATTAAAAATTCTCTCTCTCTCTCTCTCTCTCCTCTCTCACTCTCTCTTATAAAAAAAAAAGGGTTGAACCTCAGTGAGAAAAGTGAAGCAGGAGGCATCACAATATTAGACCTTAAACTATACTACAGAGCTATAGTAACAAAAACAGAATGGCATTGGCAACAAAACAGACATGTAGACCATTGGTACAGAATACAAGGCACAGAGATAGACCCATATAAATGTAGTTATCTCATACTAGACAAAGGTACTATAAACATACATTGGAAAAAAGATAGCCTCTTCAACAAATGGTACTGGGAAAACTGGAAATTCATATGTAGCAAAATGAAATTAGACCCCTATCTCTCATCCAGCTCAAAGTGGATCAAGGACCTAGGCATTAGAGCAGAGAGCCTGCACCTACTAGAAGAAAAAGTAGGTTCAACTCTCCACCATGCCAACTTAGGAACCAAATTCCTCAACAAGATTCCTATAGTGCAAGAATCGATAAATGGGATGCTATCAAGTTAAAAAGCTTATTCACAGCAAAGAAAACGATCAAGAACGTAAAGAGAGAAGCTACAGAATGGGAGAAAGTATTTGCCACTTGCATCTCCAGGATATATAAAGAACTCAGGCCTGGGGCTGGGGCTCAGTGGTGGAGCACTTGCCTCATACATGTGAGGCACTGGGTTCAATCCTCAGGACCATATTAAAAAAATAGATGAATAAATAAAGATATTGTTCCATCTGCCACTAAAAAAAAAATAATTAAAAAAAAAGAACTCAAAAAACTTAACACCAGAGCTGGGGATGTGGCTCAAGTGGTAGCGCGCTCACCTGGCATGCGTGCGGCCCAGGTTCGATCCTCAGCACCACATACAAACAAAGATGTTGTGTCCGCCGAAAACTAAAAAATAAAAAAATATTAAAAAAAAAAAACTTAACACCCCCCACCAAAAAATATAACCCAGTTAATAAATGAGCAAACGAAATGAACAGATACTTCACAAAAGAAATACAATCTTTCAACAAATATATGAAAAAATGTTCAATATCTCTAGCAATTAGATAAATGCAAATCAAAACTACACTGAGATTTCATTTCACTCCAGTCAGAACAGCAATTATCAAGAATACAAGTAATGGGCTGGGGTTGTGGCTTAGAGGTAGAGTGCTAGCTTAGCACATGTGAGGCACTGGGTCTGATCCTCAGCACCACATAAAAACAAATAAATAAATAAAGGCATTGTGTCCATTCATAACTTAAAAAAATAAAATAAAATAATACAAGTAATAATAAATGTTGGCAAAAATGTGGGGGCAAAGGCACGCTCATACATTGCTGGTGGGACTGCAAATTGGTGCAACCACTCTGGAAATCAGTATTCCTCAGAAAACTTAGAATGGAACCACCATTTGATCCAGTTATCCCACTCCTCAGCATATACCCAAAGGACTTAAAATCAGCTTACTATAGTGGCACAGCCACATTAATGTTTATAGCTAAGCTATTGAACCAACCTAGGTGCCCTTCAACAGATAAATGGATAAAGAAAATGTGGTATGAATACACAGTGGAGTATTATTTACTCACAAAGAAGAATGAAATTATGCCATATTATAATATGGCATTTGCTGATAAATGGGTGGAACTGGAGACTACCATGCTAAGTGAAATTAGCCAATCCCCCCAAAAAACAAAGGCCAACTGTTCTCTCTGATATGTGGATGCTGACTCATAATAAGCAGAGGGAGGGAAGAATAGAAGTCCACTGGATTAGACAAAGGAGAATGATGGGAAGGGAGCGGGGATGGGAGTGGGAAAGATAGTAGAATGAATCGGACATCACTTTTCTATGCTCTTGAAACATATGAAAACACAACCAGTGTAACTCCACATCATGTACAACCACAAGAGTGGGAAGTTATACTCCATGTATATGTATGATATCTCAAGATACATTCTACTACCATATATAACTAAAATGGACAAATTTTAAAAACTGAAGAATTTTTTAAAATTAAGCAAATTTAAATGGCAATAACAAATCAGGAGAATTTTTTATTCTGATTTGTTATACATGATGGCAGAATGCAATTCATTTCCTATTACACATATAGAGCACAATTTTTCAACACACTGATTGTACATAAAGCATTTTCACACCATTCGTGTCTTATACTTAGGGTAATGACGTTAACTCATTTTACCATCATTCCTACCCCCTTACCCCCTCCTTTCCCCTCCCTCCCCTTCACCCTATCTAAAGTTCCTCCATTCCTCCCGTGTCACCCCTCTGGCCAATCACCATTATACATCAGCATCCTCATATCAAAGAAAACATAAGGCCTTTGGTTTTTTGGATTGGCTTGCTTCACTTGGCATTAGAAGGGAGAATTTGTTTTTATCATATCTGAGAGAAAACATAATTCATAGCTCAATAAATTCTTTTCCATACCAATACAAAAATATAAATCCCATTATATAAAGAAGCAAAGAACATAACCAGCAAACCACAAACAGAGACATACAAATGGATAACAGATATAATAAATATTAATTCCTTCTAGTAGAAAAAGATAGAGACATTTTGCCAAATATTAAATATTTTAAAAATACTAGCATCCATAGTTTGAAATAAGCATATTTTGTGTACTTTTATATTTTGCTGGAGATGTTAATTATCTCATACTTTCTGCATTAAAAAAAAAAAAGGATTGGCGATGTAGCCCAGAGGTAAAATGCTCCTGGGTTCAATCCCCAGTGCCAAAGAAAAGAAAAAGAAGAATGTGAGCTGAGATAGTGGAGCACACCTATAATTGGGAAGCTGAGGCAGTAGAATTACAAGTTCAAGGACAACTTAGGGAGGCCCTAAGGAACTTGGCGAGACTCTGTCTCAAAATAAAATATAAAAAAAGGTTGGGGATGGGGCTCAGTGGTTAAGCGCCCCTGGGTTCAGTCTCTGGAGGAGGAGGAGGAGAAGAAGAAGGAGGAGAAGGAGGAGAAGGTGAATAAATGTTTTTAGTCTATGATCAAGGGTCTAATATGATTTTTTTTTAATTTTTTAAAATACATGACTGCAGAATGTATTACAATTCTTATTATACATATAGAGCACAATTTTTCATATCTTTGTATAAAGTATGTTCACGCCAATTCATGCCTTTGTACGTGTACTTTTTTGCATTATGATTCTTATAACACATATATATCACAATTTTTCATATCTCTGTAATATAAAGTAGGTTGACCCCCAATTCGTGTCTTCATACATGTACTTTGGATTGTGATGTCCATCACATTCCACCATCCTTGCTAATCTCCTGACTCTTCCCTCTCCCTCCCTCCCCTCTTCCATATCTAGAATTCATCTATTCATCCCATGTTCCCCCTCCCTACCCCACTGAATCAGCCTCCTTATATCAGAGAAAACATTTGGCATTTTTTTTGGGGGGGGGATTGGCTTACTTCATTTACCATTATCTTTTCCAACACCATCTATTTACCTGCAAATGCCATGATTTTATTCTCTTTGATTGCTGCGTAAAATTCCATTGTGTATATATGCCACATTTCTTAATCCATTCATCCTCTGAAGGAAATCTAGGTTGGCTCCACAGTTTAGTTACTGTGAATTGTGCTGATATATATATATATGGATAAGGTCAGGAACCTCGTCAGAAACAGGCCAAGGATTTAGTCTACAACCAAGGTGGCATTGCAAACCAGTGAGGAAATACTCTACTACATCAGAAGGCTGAATTGGCATGGTGGCCTTCCTATCTTTAGGTTCCACATCCACAGATTCAGTCCATGGATATGGGAAATAATGTTCTCTAAAAAGTTTCATCTGTACTGAACGCCTGCAAACTTTTTTCTTGTCATTATTCCCCACACAATACAGTATAACACCTGCTTATATGGCATTTAAGTTGTATTGGGTATTGTAAGTAATCTACAATATTAAAGTATTGGGATTTGAGCATTCCCAGATTTTGGCATCTGAGGGGGTTGGAACTGATTCCCTCAAGAATATGGAGGGGTGGCTGCACTGGGGAGTTGGCTAACTGGGGGAAAAAAAAAAAAAAAAAAAACAACTAACTGTAGACCTTTTTCTTACACCTTTTATCAAAATTAATTCCAGGGCTGGAGCTGAGGCTCAGCAATAGAGCGCTCACCTGGCAAAGGAGAGGCGCTGGGTTCTATCCTCAGCACCACATAAAAATAAATAAATAAAAATAAAGATATTGTGTCTAACTACAACTAAAAAAATTATATTAAAAAAAAATTCCAGATGAGTTTAAAACCCAAATCTAGGAGGAAGAAGAGTAGGAAGAAGAGAAAGGGAAGGAAGAAGAGAAGAAAAGAAAAAAAAATAGAATCTAAATAAAAATTAGGAAAATGTTTGATACTCAAACCGGAAAAGTCCTATCAGGAAAAGAGAGAGAAAGAGAGAGAGAGAGAGAGAGAGAGAGAGAGAGAGAGAGAGAGAGAGAATGAATGAAAACATCCAAGTGTCACATCACATTAAAATGTCAAGTGTATGTGTGTGCGTGTCAAAAATCACCAAAAGCAAAATCAGAAGGTGAATTCTAAACTTAGAAATACATGCGCAACACAGAAGAAGGACTTGACATTTTAAGGGCTTCTATACATCAATAAGAGAAAGGGGAAAGAAAGGAAATAGAAGAGCAAAGACGTGAAGAGGCAGCTCACAGAAGGCGAAAGATCTGTTTTTGAAAAAAGAGGCGGCGGACACGGCTTTGGGGATGCAGCAAGCCGGCCTTAAGCCAGGCTTTCAGCAGCAAGCCAGGAACCCTTTCTGCAGCCGGGGTCAGGGGTGCTCGCGGCTGGGAGGGGCTGTTGCTGGGAGGCATCTGCAGAAACAAGCCCATCCTTTGTCAGGGCCTCGCCCAGGGCCCCCACTCGGTGGGGTGGGGGTGGGGGAGACTCCGCCTGCTTGGCCGGGAGGGCGCTGCGCTCCCAGGGGAGGGCGCTGGAGCTTCCAGTCCCGGGCGAGGCCTCGCCACGGCCCGCCCAGGCGCTCGGCCCAGCTGGCGGCCACCGGGGGGCGGTGCAGCCCAGCAGACGCCAGCTCCCGGCGACCACAAAGGCCCCTTTCTCCACTTGGAGACGAGGCGCAGCCCTGGCCAGGGCGATGCCTCGAGGAGGTGCAGAGAAGCGCCCGTGAGTCACCCTGGAAGCTGGCTCCGGGCGCAGCTGCAGCTTCTGGGGCTTGGCAGGCCACGATGGGAAAACTGGGTCAGGCGCGTGGCCTAGTTTGCTGGTTTTGCAGCACAGGCCAATGACAGAAAGTGAGCCGAAAGGGCATCCTGATTTACTCCCTGCTCCTTCGTGTGACAAATATCCTAGGCGTCCCTACCAAGTGCCAGGTCCTGGGCCAGGCACAGAGTGGGTGAGGGATACTCCAACAGCCAGTTTCCAGTGAACTCCCAAAGTCCGGGTCATACGAGTTCAGACTGTGTCATCTCAGGACCCTGAGTCTTGCCTGGGCAGGCCCCAAGTCACTGGTTCCCTGTCATATCTCAAGTTCAGCTGTCCGAATTGGAATTGGAATCCCTCCTTCCTGGCAGAGAGTCCCTGATTATCTAATCCCTCCCCACCTGGTGGTCCTCATTCTCCCCATCCCCACACACACCTTGGGCCCAGGATCTGTGTTCCTATCACAGCCTGCAATGGCCACCTGCCTCCTGTGCCCACCCAAGCCATCCCGTCTTGTCTCCGCTTCTTCCTCTGCCTTGAGGTATCTGGGGATGATATTTCTTTTTCTTTCTAAAATTGTCACCTTTTTTTCCTCCCCTCTAGGACTGGGAATTGAACCTAATGTTGCACTACCACTGAGCTACATCCCCAAGCCCTTATTATTTTTTTATTTAGAGACAGGGTCTCACTCAATTGCTGAGGCTGGCCTCAAACTTGTGATCCTCCTGCCTCAGCCTTCTGAGTCACTGGCTGCACCAGTAACTGCCAGAGCAGTTATCAAGTTAGTTTTTGCTTGTCAGCTATGTGAGAAAGAATGTACCAGAGAGGGCAAGGCAAGAGGCAGGGAGAACACTATGATATCAATAGTACTTTGTTCGTTGGCTACATAGTATTGCTATTCATAATCAGCATGTGTTATTTTCAGAATGTTTAAGTTTATTCAGTGATAATAATCATGTACACAAAACCTGTCATTGCTAAACAGCCGCAATACCTCTTTCTGGATTCCTTTGGTCTCCTCCCTTCCTCCTTTAGCCACTACTTTCCTGACTTGGTCTTTGCAAACAACCCTCATATTATGAGCCATATCTGCCAATCATCTGTACTACTAGCTGCTGCTGCTCTGGGTGCTAGTAGTAGTAGTAGTAGTATTTTGCAGAGCTGGGAATGGAACCCAGGGCCTGGTGCATGCTAGGCAAGCACATTACCACTGAGCTAGATCTCCAACAATAATATTAAGTAATATTATAAAAACTTGACTCTTTTTTTAAATGAATTTATTTGAAAAGATTTGGGAGGGCTGGGTATGGCACAGGACTGTAATCCCAGCTACTTTGGAGGCTAAGGCAGGAGAAGCACAAGTCTGAAGTCAACCTGCACATCTTGGAGAGTCTCTATCTCAAAATTAAGAAGGGCTAAGGAAATAGCTTGGTGGCAGAGCCCCTTTTGATTCAATCCCCAGTACCAATAAATAAATAAATAAAAGAAGGAGAGAGGCCAGTGAAGAAGGCTTCAATTCTGAGAAGGCTAGAGAGATTGGGCAGAGCCCAGGGCAGTAGAAATTTTAAGAGGTCCAGCTTGGGTCCAATTTACATTTTAAGGTGTAAAGTAGACAAAGATCTATGGGGACAGCATCAGCAAGGGTGGATGCCAGGAGATTCGATCTAACATTGCGGAAATGAATACAAAATTTGGAGTGCATGTTTTCCTCTGGGGAGAGTATCAAAGGGTTCTCTGTAAGAGTTAAAAATAGGGTCTCTGTCATGTGTAACTAATAAAAAATTAAAAATTAATAAAAATAAAAATAAATAAATAAATAAAAATAGGGTCTCCTAGGCTTCGGGGGTACAGTATTCACCTAGCACATTAAAGCCCTAGGTTCAATCCCCAGCACTGCAAAAATAAACATCAAAATCAATACCCAGGCTGTGCCCCCCAAACGTCCTGGAGCTGCCCAGAGGCAGTGGGGCCAACCCCTCAGTGACCAGTTCCCCAGTGGAAGGAAACCCTCCAACCCCTTTCTTCAGACCTGACCTTACAGCCTGCAGAGATGGCCCTGTGTGAACACATGGAGTCCTGGTGGCCAAGCCCGTGAGGGCCTGGGAGGCAGTGTAGCACAAGAGAGGGCACCACAGCCATTAGACTGGAGCCCTGGGTGGCAGCAACTGTATAAGTGGGCCCTGAAGCCTGGGAAGAGGTGGCCGGGGAGGAAGAGGAGCAGGCCCTGCCCCAGGCTTGGTCCCTGGTTTCTGGTCTTCTTATTTATTTATCTATGCAGTTTATATGTGTTGCTGAGGATCCAACCCAGTGCCTCACATGGGCTCCACCCCTGAGCAGCAAGCCCAGCCCATGTCTTGTGCTTTCTGCTGTGGTCACGGTCCCTTTGAGGGTCTCCTGGGTTGTAGGGGTCTCCTGTGTTGTAGGGACTGCTGGAGCAGAGTTCCAACAATCGGATTGAAACAAAGTGGCGGCTCTGTTTCCCTCCCTGGCTCTGCTGCTGGGCTTCTGCCCTGTCTTGGCTAAGCTGCCGGACTTCAATAACATTAAGGGTTGCACATCAGATAGGTGGTTCTCAGGCGGTTGGTTCTCTGTGTGGTCTGTTACTGTCCAGAATCTCCAGGGAAGGGACCTGTCAAGTAGGTTTTCAGAAGTCCCACAGTCACTGTGATTACCTTGGGATTCCTTGTCACCCCTCCATTGGCTGGTGAGGACCATGGGGCACACTCACTGTGAGCTAGCAGGGGTGGGGGCTGTGAGTGTGGGGTGGAGTGGGTTCAGGATCCCAGTACCATACCAAGAACTTGCAGGCTATAAAGAAAAACAACACTTAAAGTTGTGCTGTAGGTGCCAGGCCCGGTTCCAGGTTGAGAAATATGAAAGCCCCAACCCTCCTAACAACTCTTTATGGATGTGTTACCCTCATTTTACAGCCAAGGAAACAGGCTCAGAGAAGCACAGTCCCTTGCCCAAGGCTCCATGCAAGTTGATTGCAATCTCTTTCTGTTGCATCTATGGTGAGTGACCCCTCATGTGGCCCATCATAGCAATTACGAGGTTTTCCTTTCCTGAGCTGCTCAAGGGTTTGAGGCCTGCGATGTCCGTGTCCTGGACCTGTCTCGGCATTCCCAGTGCCCAACACAGTCTGGCATCCGACAAGTGCTCCATTGTGCATGGTGAGTGCATGAACCACACACCACGAGGAGTGAAGGGATGAGGGACCAGTGCTAGGACCGAGGGAGGCACAGTGTCAAGGAACCCGGGGTAGAACGGCCACTGCCCGGCCGACTGAGAATCAAAACCCCAAACGGGATTTTGTACCCCAATCTGCTCGTACCCAAGGGGCCCCCACATAGTATCTTCGGCCCGTCTCAGGGAGTACTGTTTCTTGCAGGAGCCTCCACCCACCCTGAGCTGCAGCCTCCCCAGCCCCGGCAGGCTTGCCATGGAAAGAGGCTCCTCCCCTGGGCTCCAAGGCTTGTGTCTTGGGACAGGAAGCCAAACTGGGTTTCTATCCACTTCTTTCCTCCCCCCTGATCATTCCCTGATTATCTAATGCTCACAAGAGGTCCAGAGAGGGGTGTGGCAGTTTTTCAGGCCTTCAGCATTTCTTTGGAGGGAGGGCAAGAAACAGAACAACTGCTCAACACAGTAAAAAACAAATTATCTGGTTTTTGCTTCAAATTTGTATGGATGATGAGATAATCATAAACACCCAACTGCGGCTGGTGTTGCTGTGGAGATGTGATCTTTTAGACAAATAACAGCTCCCTCCCAGGCTTCAGCTAGGCCCTGTTCTAAATGCTTTTTGTGCTACTACTATTTCTACCAATATAACATCTCACTGAGCTTTTAAGTGTATGCAGATTCCACTGACTTTGTATTTCATCAAATCCTAGATACTACTGATTTTTATCTATCCCACTGTAGATAATATATCTTCATTTTTTTCCCCCAGTACCAAACCAGACATTGAACCCAGGGGCACTCTACCACTGAGTTGCATCCCCAGCCCTTTAAAAAAAAAAAAAAAAAATTTTTTTTTTTTTTTTGAAACAGGGCCTCACTAAGTTGCCTTGAACTCACGATCCTCCAGCCTCAGCCTCCAGAGTTGCTAGGACTACAGGTGTGTGCCACCGTGCCCGGCTGGAAGTATAATTCTTTTTATTTTTTTTAAAGAGAGAGAGAGAGAGAATTTTTTAATATTTATTTTCTAGTTTTCGGCAGACACAACATCTTTGTTTGTATGTGGTGCTGAGGATCGAACCGGGGCCGCATGCACGCCAGGCGAGCGCGATACCGCTTGAGCCACATCCCCAGCCCCAAGGAAGTATAATTCTTAATCAGTGAAATGTGGAAAGATTGACTTGAGCTTTATTTCTGACCTGGGCCCTTCCTGACTCTGAATTCTCCCTGCTCCTTAGATGGCATGCATGTCAGTTGACCTGGATAACTTTTGCATTCCCATCCAGTCTGGCCTCTAGGACTCACCCAGTGCCAGCCCTGGCAGCTGATACTCCTACTAGGCCCTCCCTGGGCAGGTGAGACTCCCCTTGCCCAGCACAGCTGGTAGAAGGCGCTCATGTTGCATGTAACCTGACCTGGTGTTGACCCTGAATGCCGCCCAGCTGCAAGGTCAGCTGACTTTCTCATCTCCCCTGACTTGCTTTGCTGCACCCTGCTACAGCCTGTTTGAGTTGGATTTGTCACATGGGCAATAAAAATGACCTGTTGGAGATAGGTTCTCATGCACCGCAGCATGAAGGGAAAATCCCAGTTTCCAGAACGATCTCTCTAGGCAATGGGCAAAAGACAGGCACCATAGTCATTAAGTCTGAGTGTGTTTCAATTGACAAATATATATATATATATATAATTTGTGTGTGTTGGGAAAGGTTTAGCCTGACATCACAGCTGGCCCCAGAGGACTGCAAAGACACAGGCAGGGATTTATTTAGGAGTCTAATGTTGACTGAGTACTTTCCCTAATCTCTAGAGCCCATCCATAGCCATTTTGGAGAGAAACAGGGTTCCATTCTCTCTTACCTGTTGGTCTCCCTGAACTTCCAAAGCTATAAAAGGAGGATACTAGGCTGAGGATATAGCTCAGTTGTAGAGTGCTTGCCTTGCATGCACAGGGTCCTGGGTTCACCCAGCACCACAAAAAAAATCAATCAATCAATCAACGAGGATATTAGGACTTTATAGGGCTATTAAGAAGCATGAGAAATAGCGATGAGCACATGATCAGTGCTCAACAAATAGCAGTAGTACATGTCAAGTACCTGCCATGCACCCAACACTGTGCAGACAGAAAATAAAAGCTAAAATCGACTCATGTAGGGGAGGCATTATTACAGCATTCTTATATTGAGGCTTTTAAAGTTACAAACAGCTGAAAGTCAAGCTAGCAAGCACCAGAGTTTTTCTTGGGACTGTAGCCGCTGCCATCACCTCTGCAGCGTCCTCGGAGCTGCATTTCCTGGGACAAGGAACTGAGCCAACCTGCCATATGAACATCTTCCTGATCTGAGGCCAGATGGGGCCAAGCCCAGAAGGTTGGGTCTTTGCCAGGCATTGAGCAGTGTGACCCAGACAGTCTTAAGGAACCGCCTTCTCACCCGGAACAAGCTGAGCAAGCATGCCCGGGGCCTCTCTTATCTGAAATGCCCAATTTAGGGGTACGTCCATGCCTGCTGACCAGAGGCTGGTCTTTCATCTCTCTGAGGCAGGAACCCAGGGTAGGGCAGCCACTGCCAGAGCAGAGGCTTAGAATCAGGCCCAGGAGGGAGTTCTGCCCTCTGATTTGTCCATAGCCAAAGTCTCACTGTGACAATCTGTCACTGTGACTCAAATACCAGCCAAGGACAGAGATCTGTAGGAGATTGTGGGATGTCCTCACCTGCAAGGAATTTGCCTTCTAAATGAAGCATAAATACCTGAGAATGATTAACTAGCAACAGGACACATTTGAAAGGCCAAGGAAGTGGTGTGGAAAGTGGTGTGGTGTGGTAGAACTCAAGAAAGGGGCAAGGCTACTTTGGGCTGGGGCAGCTTACCTATGACCATGAAAAAGAGGCCTTTGGGGTAATGGTTTATAAACTCAATTACAAGAATTGGGCAGATCATGAAACTTACTGAGTAAAATAAGTGAAACAGGCTTATTATCATACAGCAGGGGACATGGGGACAACCTGACTTGGAGAGTTCCTGGTCCTGTTTCCCAGATGCTGTCTGCAGACCCTTCAACACAGTAGGCCCAGGGTCTCATCTGCTCATTCTCCTCTGAGTTCCACTGATATAGTTTTAATAATGTTCAAGTTCTTAGAGGTGAAGAGTGGGTTTCTATGCTTTAGCCCAGCTTACATCTAATTAAGGAGGCATACCAGCTGGCCTTCTAGTGTGATCATCTATTGAACTGTCACAACAAAGTACCATCCAACAAAGTACCTCCAGAACTTTCAGTTCTGGAGGTCTGGAGTATGAGATTAGGGTGCCAACATGGTTGGGGTATTCTGTTTGCCAGTGTTGGTGATTAAAACCAGTACCTCACACATGCTAAGTAAGCACTCTACAGCAGAGCTACAGTTCTAAGTTGCCCAAGCTGGCCTTGAACTTTTAGTCCTTTAACCTCTAACCTCAGCCTAGGGTTCCAGGCATGGTGTCAATAAGCCCAGCATAGTGAGGACCCTTTTCTGTCCCCATCTAATTTTATCCTCACTGTAAAAATAAGAGTGGGGCTCCCTGAAATAACACCCCCCTCCCCCCCCTTTTTTTTTTTTGGTACTGAAATTGAACCCAGGGGCGCTTAACCATTGAGCCACAAGCCCAGCTTGTTTTATTTATTTTTTTTTCAAGATGGTGTCTTGCTAAGTTGCTCAGGCTGCCTTTGAACTTGCAATCCTCCTACCTCAGCCTTCCACCATACTTGACTGAAATCCTTTTTATAGTGCATTAATCCCATGATGAAGGCTCATGACTTTATTACCTTCCAAAGGCCCCGCCTCCCAATACCAACACATTCCCTAAAGTGTTTAGTTTCACATATGAATGATGGTTGGACAACATTCATTTGTAACATAGTAAAACTTTTTTTTTTTTTTCAAAATGTTAAGATTTTATTTACAAAGCTTTTTTTGTTGTACAGAAAGTAAAAATGCTGTTACAATCTCAGTGTGACTGGTAGCCACGGACAGTTGACTCACCAATCACAGCTATCCATGCTACAGCAAGAGTCTTACACAAAAAACCTAACAATGCTTACAATTTTGTTGGGGCAAAGTCCCCAAGCTTGGTGGTGGATTACCAAGAGGGACTAAAAGGAGGAAGGCGGAATGTCACAGGAACTATTCTTTGGCTCTTTGGGTGGGTGGGCATCCTGGGGTTTGTATCACAGCTACCTTTTTTTTTTCTTTTTTAAACAGCTATCAAATCCATGAGCAGTCCAACCAATACTGAACAGTTCTGTTTTGCAGTGTATCTGGGGTCTTAATCATCTTCTCCTTCATCATCTGTTTCTCTCTTCCTCTTTTCACCTTTCCCGCTTTCTTCCTCCTCTTCATCCTCATCCTCATCCTCGTCTTCTTCATCTTCATCTACTTCTCCATCATGCCCAAATTCTTCTTCCTCCCCGCTGACTTCATCTTCATCTTCTTGCCCCTCTACATCTTCGTCTTCATCTTCATCAAACTCTTCCTCCTCACCATCCTCATCCTCCTCATCTTCTTCATCTTCTCCTTCTTCATCCTCCTCCTCTTCATCCACACCATCCACCTCTGCATCTGAGTCGGGGGCTTCCCCGTCTTCTCGATCATAGCCATCCAGGTAGGTCAGCTGGGGCAGGAGCCTGAACACACTCTCTCGGTAATCATTCAGATTAGTGACTTCACAGTTAAATAGATCCAGGCTCTTCAGACAATCCAACTTTTTCAAAGGTTCCAAGGTGCTGATGTCTTTCAGTTTATTTCCACTTAAATTTAGATGTGTGAGATTTGGAAGTTTTTCTGCTAACATATCCAGACCTCCATAGATTCTATTGTCACTGAGCTCAAGCTTTTTCAATTTAGGTAGCTTGGGGAGATTTGAAACTGAAATCAAGCCTACATTTATTAAACTGAGGAACTCCAAGTTCACAAATTCAGCAGTTAAGCCCTCAATTTTTCCATCATTTGATTTGCAATTGTCCAAGACAAGTTCTCGAACAGCTGCTGGGGTCCTGTTCCTCAGCTCCAGGTGGATCCTCCTCTTCATGTCCATGTTTCCCTCGTCCCCCCTCTTCAAACTTAACTTTCCGCGGCGGGGCGGAGGGGGGAGAGGCGTCCCGGCCTGCGCGGCAAGGGCCGTCCCATAGTAAAACTTTAACTGTCTTTTCCCTTAATAACAGCTATGAGATGGAGACTACAATACATAGAATCTACAGGGTTTCCCATTTTGTGTAAAGCCAAATACTTGGCTTAGTGCAAACTTCTTTACGGTTTCCATTTTGTATTAGCCTCATTTCTAGATGTTTTATATTATTTTTCTCCACATTTTTAATATTCATCATCCTTAATCTCTTATTTTATATAATAATTCTTAATTTTAAAAAATATGCATATTTTTAGATGTTGATGGACCTTTATTTTATTCATTTATTTATATGTGGTGCTGAGAATGAAACACAGGGGTAGGCAATTACTCTACCACTGAGCCACAACTCCAGCCCCTCTTTTTAATTTCTGAGACAGCATTTTGGCTAAATTGCTAAAGCTGGCCTCCAATTTGCAATCCTCCTACCTCACCCTCAGGAGTAGCTGGGATTACAGGTGTGCACTTGTGCACTGGCAACATTTCCTTATTAATCAACAATTGGAAAGCATAAACAAATTTATTAGGAAGTAGACACTTCATCTCTTATTTCCTGGCTTACAACAGATTTCTATAGTTTATCCTTTTTTTTTTTTTTGGTTGCAAACTTTCTATATTCATGTGCAGTAGTACATTGACAACCATCAGTGAACTCAGAAAAAAGCTGATATATATTTTTAATACTAGGGCAGCCACTATAATAAAAAAATCTAAAAAGCCAACAGAAAGATTACAAAGAAATGTCAATTAATATTCAAAAAAGCAAATAAGGAGAAACAGATGTGAGCCTTGTTAGAATCAAAATGGAATACTTATTGTCAACTCTTACAAAAATAAGCAAATAAACCTAAGAGGTGGTGGTGCATGCTTGTAATCTACAACAGCTCTGGAGGCTGAGGCCGGAAGCAACTCAGTTGAGACCCTGTCTCTAAATAAAATATTAAAAAGGACTGGGGGATGTGGCTCAGAGGTTGAATGTCCCAGAGTTCAATTCCCTGTACCCCCCTCTAGAAAACCCTAAGAGGGCTGGGCACGGTGGTGCACGCCTGTAATCCCAGCAGCTCAGGAGGGTGAGGCAGAAGGATAAAAAAGTTAAAAGTTAAAAGCCAGCCTCAGCAAAGCAAGGCGCTAAGCAACTCAGTGCGGCCCTGTCTCTAAAAAAAAAAGAAAGAAAGAAAAAAGAAAACCATAAGAGGTTATGAAGGAAGGGGGTCTCACATACAGTTGCTCATTAGGAACTGTCACAAAAGGCTTTGAGAGTTTGAGAACCACAAACTTGCACAAAGGCCACCCTAACTATACATGAAAAAAACTTCTGCAAGGAAATCTACCCAGCAACTGTCTGTATAACCCAGAAAGGAGTTTACACTATTTTGAAGAACAATTTTTAAAGACTCGCAGTACTCCGGCCTCATTTAAAACAAAAATAATTATCAAAGTAAGTGGTAGACAACATTGCACTATAGGTTTTCCTAACAAAAGCCTAGGGTTTACTTTCAAACCAAAAGAACAGCTTCCCTTTGTGGGACTATAGGGGAAGATTCCCGATTTCTGCTATTATATAATAACCATAACTGCAGTCTCTAATAAATAATGCTGGAGTTAATAAAAATTTTAAAATTTTTCCTTCCCCAGTTTCAGCTACATTAATCCTTTTCTGATTCCTCAACTGTTAAACCTGTAGAAATATCAAATGACAAACCGGGTTTACCCAACTATATACCACTTATACCTGGTTCAGACCAGATTTTTGCTTTTGGTTAAAGGCAAGCTTAACTGAGCAAAGGGCAGTTTAATCTAATAGTCACTCCTTCCAACTACCTTACAGAAACACAGGCCAAGATTATGAACATTTCTTTTTTTTTTTTAAGATTTTTTTTTAATATTTACTTATTTTTTGGTGGACACAACATCTTTGTATGTGGTGCTGAGGATCAAACCCGGGCCGCACGCATGCCAGGCGAGCGCGCTACCGCTTGAGCCACATCCCCAGCCCTGAACATTTCTTTAGGTGGCATTTACTGCCAATAATTTCTTCTTGAGAGAAAAGGATTTTAAATATATATACCTTTTTTTTTTAAGTTGTTGATGGATCTTTATTTATTTGTATGTGGTGCTGAGAATCGAACCCAGTGAATCATGCATGCTAGGCAAGCACACTACCACTCAGCCACAACCCCAGCCCCCAAAATATTTTTAAGTTGTTGATGGACCTTTATTTATATATAGTAGTAAGAATTGAACGCAGTGCCTCACACATGCTAGGCAAGTTCTCTACCACTGAGCCACAACCCTATACCGAGGAAAGAATTTAAAAACAAACAATCCAGTATTCTTCAAGTGATGCTTTATCTGACATACATAATGAACTCCTACGTAATTGTAGCACTTTTTATAAAATTTATATATTCTATAGTTAAAATGTACTTAGGCCAGAACTTGGTGAGAACTTACTGCATAAAATGTCATTTACAAGGGCTAGGGATATAATTCAGTTGGTAGAGGGCTTGCCTCACAAGCACAATTCCCTGGGTTTGATCCCCAGACCACCAAAAAAAAAAAAAAATCTTCCTTCTGATGAAGCTGGATTCACTGTTTCAGTGGTTTCTGGCTCATGAGACAATGTTTAACTTATGCTTTATATTTTTTTTTATCCTTGTGCTGGCTGGATGACAGCCAAGTTCTCTGCCTGTTACTGCCTCCGCTAGGAAACATCCTAGTGTCTCTCAGGCCTTGTTCAGCCTGGCTGTCCTAAGGGCAGTGCAAACCAGTCATATCCAACTTTATCTCAATCACAAAACAGGCAGGGAACTTCAAGGATCATCAACTTGAAATTTAGCAACCCAAGATCAAGTTACCGTGATTTCATTCAGAGGGTGGCTGGTTTGCTGAGTACAAGAAACATTTTCCTGCATTCAAATGCACCCCATCAGGTACCAAAACAGGAAATCAAATCTGAACTCAAATGATATCTTGCCTGTTCAAATAACATGCTTGTGGTGAAGAATATAAGAGAAACAATTTAAAATCATGCAGCTTCAATCTGATGCAAGTCAAGAACCCTCCACATCTTCCTTTGGTCATTCAATCTAAAGTATCACTATCCTGTATCTTCTTCCCTTAAGGGAATGAAAAATTCAAACATGTTTCTATTGACATATTTTTCAATCTTATTGTTTTCACAAAAAAATTAGAATTATGAACATCTCAAAAGAAATATATCATCTGATCAAATGACTGAATATGTTGTTGTGGAAAGTAAATAGTTAATTCAGTTGCAAACAACTCTGGACATCTTCCAATCAACTATCTTTAACTTGATTAGGTTTGTTGGTGTAGAAAGTAAATAATCTAATGCTGTGGAGAATAAGTAATGGTATCCTCTTTTAAAATTATAGAGCAGATATATTATAAAGTAAAAATTTTTAAGAAGTCATCAGAGACTGAAAGATTAGATACCTTTTGTGCTGCTCTTTGTAAAAGAGAAGTTACTTGGGCAGATTTTCTCCTGGCTTTCAAATTCATAATCTGCTCACAGAACTGTAAGTTGTTCCAACATTTCTCAGTGGAAACAAGACTTTAATATTATACATAGCTAAAGTTTTTTTTCTTTTTCTTTTTCTGCCTGCCTTCTCAAAAGACCCATACTACTAGAGTTTTATTTTATCTACCTTAAGCAGAGAGATTTCCTATTATAAATCTGTTAGTTCCCCAAAAAGATCACATTTTTCTTTTCCTTAATAGTCATTTTCCTTTACTCTAGAGCTTTTCTAGCATTGAAAGAAAGCATTACCACAAGAGTTTTCTTAAAACAACATACAAGTTGCTACACTCCTGAGGCACTGAATTAACTCTAAAGCAATAAGTAAAGCCGAGCAAATTCGCAGCTGTGCATCAGCTCTCAGAGGCTAAGGCAGAATCACTTGAGTCCTCAAATTCAAGAATAGTCTGTGTAACATAGTGAGACCCCCATCACAAAATAAACGAAGCAATGCCCTAGTCTTATACTATTTCTCTGTCACCTTTTTTGCTGGATTTGCTTGTGCTGCTTTATCAATCTTAAGTGGAAACAGACAAAACCTTACAACGTAAAAATAATCACAATACATTGTTTTTTCACAAGACTTTAATTAAAAAAAAAAAAACTCAACAAAAATATATAATCAAGCATTTTATATAATGCATACATTCTAATTATCTGCAGATAAGATAAATAATAGAAGGTAAAAGCAGATATTGCTTCTCTTTGGCAAGTCACCAATATTATCCTCTGCAGAAACACAGAACATTATTAAAAAAAAAAAAAAAAAAGTCTTAAAATAGTTGTCCCTTAATACAAACAAAATATCTACCAATAATACAGTAGAGGGATATTTCAAATTGACTAAAATGTATAATACTTTATAGCACAGGGGTGAGGTGGCAAGCTGTTTTTTTACATTAAGGCTCACAGTAGTATTTAGGCGAGAAAAAGATACACTTTTAGTTATATTCTGTTTTTTTCTTTCTTCTTCTTTTTTAATAGTGTCACATTCAAACTCCTCCTCTCAGATACCATCCCTAAAGAAAACAAAATCCTTTTCCATACACAAAAACTGTTTCACTTGTAGGTCAGTCTGAAATACACACCCCTCCAACCAAATTCATTGTGTATGAGGCAATTCAGCCTCAATACTCAATATTTATCATCTAACTCAGCATCCCAAAATTAAAAAAAAAAAAAAAAAAAGCTTTCTACTTTACAGCAAAAATACTGTAGCTCTATGGAAGCAATATATACAGGTCTGAACTAAAAATTAAAAAAGCAAAGGAAGGGTCCATTTAACACATAGCAGCTTATGTCTAAATATATACATGTATGTATATGTTTTCACAGTTAATCTTAAAAGATTTACATGTATGTTCAGAATTTCTCCTACAGTCTATAAATAATATTTTAGAAGCTCAAATGATGAAAATGTAGCACATAATGTATCAAATTAAATAATTCTTTCAAACCTTTAAAAACAGATATTTGAAGTCACTAAAGCTTGAGGTTTGTAAAGTATATTCTGTCAATTTCTAGTAGTAGGAAAAACAGTCATCTAAATACGATAGGAAAGAAACTCCAAAAGTTTGGAAGGAATTGGAAGCTCCTGGACTTCTTGGGTGGACATCACTCTTCGGATTGACATTCGACATAAATGTTGAAGGCTAGGAACTTGCCTTGGTGTAGCCCAAAAATATACACTTCCATCTTGTGTCCTAAACAGAAACAAACAAAAAAAGCATAAATTCAGTCACCCAAGTATATGTATTGCATATGTCCCTAGAGCTCAAACAACTACCATTTGAGGTTGTATATACTAAATCACAAATGATACCTTAAAACCTAATTAAGAACCAACCAATCATGTACTCAAATGACAAGGCAATAACTGTAGTATAAAAAGCATTTATGGCTGAGGTTGTGACTCAGTGGTAGAGCACTCACCTAGCACGAGCAAGGGCTACATAAAATTAATTAAGTAAAATAAAGGTATTGTTTCCAACTACTATATATATATATAAAAGCATTTAGATCCAGGCTCAGTGGCACACATCTGTAATCCCAGTGGCATGAGTGGCTCAGGTAGGAGGATCACCAGTTCAAAACCAGCCTCAGCAAGATCGAGGTGCTAAGCAACTCAGTGAGACCCTGTCTCTAAATAAAACACTAAAAAGAGCTGGTGAGGGGCTGGGGATGAGTGGCAAAGTGCTTGCCTCCCATATGTGAGGCACTGGGTTCAATCCTCAGCACCACATAAAAATAAATAAAAAACAAACAATAAAAAAATAAAAATATAAAGGGATGGTGATGTGGCTTAGTTGTCAGTGCCTCTGATTTCAATCCCCAGTAACAAACAAAGCATTTAGGGGAGATTTTATTGACACCTAAAAGCCACCTTAGCTTGCATCACCTCCACTTTTGTGGTACTGGCGATTGAACCCAGAGGCACTTTATCACTATCACTGAGCTTTATATCCATCCCTTTTTATTTTTTTGAGTCAAGGTCTCAGTTGCAGAGACTGGCCTCAACTTGCAATCCTCCTGCTTCAGCTTCCCCAGTCACTGGTATGTCAACCCTTTTTTCGTTTTTTCTTTTTCTTTTTTTTTTTTTTTTGGTGGTACTGAGGCTCAAACCCAAGGCCTTACACATGCTACACAAGTACTTTACCACAAAGAGTTACATCATCAGCTCTTATTTGCCTTTTTAAGAAAAGAGAAATACATATTTACCCAGCAGCTAAAACACTGCCATCAGTAGAAAAGGCACAGCAAAGACCATTGCTCAGAGGTGCGATCTGTACTGGATAATCCTCATCAATTCTCCAGAATCTCACCATTCTAGAAGGAAAATATGTTATCTAATGAGTATCTAGTAGAAAATTCAAGGTAAAAGAAAACTTAAAATTCAGAGAGAAATGTCATTGTATCACAAATAACAAAACACATATACAAATCACAACAATGGGCAATAATAAAATATTTTATGACCTCTAAGAGTTGATGATCTTGATCAACTCCAAAGAGACTACACTGCATGGCTGCCTTCCCATCCCAGTATTGAGACTTGTAATGTTTACAACATCACAAGCTTTTCTCCTTACTTTCTCAGACTCTAAACATAATCAGAATCTGTTTTACTGCCTTTCCAAGTAAAGCCTTTTCACCCAGGTAGAGTTTGTCTAGAAATACAGCAGAGAACTACATTCAGAATCTGAGTAAACAGGAAAACAATGGTTGTTGGTAAGAACTCCTCTTGTAATGTTTGTTAACATTCTGGAAAGATAATGATTAGCTTTATGACATGATGTGAAAAAACTACTCTATAAAGCTATATCCATGAACTCTACATTAATAAACCGTAAGAAAATGGAAAGGCTGTGATTAGTTTCTGCTTATCAATAAGTAACATATCCTTTTCATGTGACATTTCATCTTCTAGCCTAAATAGCAGTGGATACAAACTATTGCTTTTACTATTTTACTTTAGAAATTTCCTTTTGCTTCACCCTTTATAAGACATTACTTTAAGGAAAAAAAAAAAAACCTCTGTGAACTGAGCTAAAAGCTGATTAAAAATCTGCCTGGTTTGTCTCATCAAACAAGGAACAAGAAAGGCATGCATTATCATTAGTTTACATGGATACTGTTTATAGATAATATGACCAATATTCTTTTATGACTTGAGTGTTTTCATGAAGTAGATGAATGAAAGGAAATATTTAAGAAGTAATAAGAAAGTTAAGCTGTAATTCACACACTCACTTATCATCAGCAAGGCTTGCAATGTGCAGTCCATCATGACTAAAAGATACAGCTCGTACCCATCGGTCATTGGCTCCTCCGGCAAATATTGGAGTAGGTGGGGGAAACAGGTGCCTAAAGTCAAATACATGTTTTCAGTGGCTATCACAGAAACTTCAAGCAACAAAACTGCCAAGGTACAAAGTACATACAAGGTTTAAAGTAGCCTTAATAAATACAACTGAGAAGACTGGGTAGAGCTGATACAGCTGAATTAAATGAAAGAGAACCTGAAACAATTACTAATCTTTTTTTTTCATAATATGGTTTAAAACACTACAATTAAAGCCCAACTTTGGGGGGCTGGGGATGTGGCTCAAGCGGTAGCGTGCTCGCCTGGCATGCGTGCGGCCCGGGTTCAATCCTCAGCACCACATACCAACAAAGATGTTGTGTCCACTGAGAACTAAAAAATAAATATTAAAAAAAAAATTTCTCTCTCTCTCCTCTCTCTTTAAAAAAAAAAAAAAAAAAAAAAAAAGCCCAACTTTGGTTCTGGCTATTTTTCCCTAACACAAAAACTCCAGGGGCTAGGGATATAGTTCAGTTGGTAGAGTGCTTGCCTAGCAAGCACAAGGCCTGGGTTCAATCCCCAGTAATACACACACACACACACACAAAAAAAAAAAAAAAAAAAAAAAAAAACCACTATAATTATCATTTCTACAGAGTTGAGTACTGTTAAATAGGAAGACCTATATCATGAAAGCCAGACTTATTTTGGGAATTTATATTTAAAGCTCTGCATTATTCAAAAAGTTTAAACAACAAAATTTTAATTTATGACAGACTGATTTTATATTTCATATGTTAGCAATTCAAATTATTCACATTAACTTTTTAAAAACTATAGTGATAACCACCAATGGACTACACACTAAATAGTTCATGCTGAACCTACCCAAATTCCATCAGAATGTCTCCCATATGTGGATCCCAGATATATACTCGAGTATCATAAGATGCAGTAGCCAGTAATGCTCCATCAGGAGAAAAGTCACAAGCTACAACATCATGGTGATGTCCTTCTAGTTTCCGAATCATGGTATATTTATCCATATTCCAAAGGAAAACCTGCAATAAAAAGACAAATATTATAGCTTCATTCAGACACACAGAGGACAAAATGATACATCTTAAACTAAAACTGCTAAATTTAATTATATTAAACATTATAAATTATGAGTAATTTAAAGAATATGCTCAGTGTCATAGATTAAAAATCAATCTTTAAGTTAATTAAAGCAGACATGCAAAATTCTATTTCAAATGTTTCTGTTAAATGTTAATTTAAAAAATAAGCCTAAGCATAAAAATAAAGGCAATGCAATTTAACCACAAAGTTACTGAAATTCACTTATTTAAAAAAATTAACTAAAATATACAGAAATAAATAGGGTTAAATACTACCAACCCCTTTCTTTTATTTTTTTTTCCAGAAACTACCAAATTTTAAAAAAATATACAGACAGAAAACGTAAGGTTAACAAATTGTTACTCCATTGGCATCTCCCTTTGAGATAATCACTTGTTTACAATAGGCTTGGGTCACCAACGTGAGCCTAGGAAGAGAAACAGATACTGCAAGCAAAGAGAATTTTCAAAGCCAAATGAAATTTCTTTGGCAAACAACAAGAATGTTAAACCACATTACAACATGAAAATGCTATTTTATGAAAATAATACAATTACAACAATTGTGTGAATTAAGATTTACCAATCTTACTTTTCCCAAACGGACTAATATCATTAGTCATTTTCAATATAAAATAGTTAAATTACTTAAGAACAAGTTCACATACACTTTAGATTTTAAACATCAGTAGTTAGACTGTGCAGAATAGCTCTAAATTGGATTCTAATATTTACTTCAGCTTGTCATATTAAGCATAAGTTTGGAGATTTTATAACATCCTAATAAGACAATCTCTCCTCCTTTTGGAGTAAAGCAATCCTTTTTACTACTTTTTTTCTGCACAGACAAAAGACATTATTCCAAAGGAAAGTAAGTACAATTTTAAATTGCATTAAATACTTAAGGTATCTCTAGCATCTTAAAGAATTCCAAAAAAAATAGCAGAGAAACCATCCGAAAGCCAATTACTTTACATTAAGTTGGTTTCACTTGTCAGACTCCTCTTTCTACCATACTGGAAGATCAATTTACTCAAAGGAGTCAGTAAATTTCACTGTGGGGAAGATTACTTTAAAAAAGAAAAAAAAAAAAAAAAAAGAAAGAAAGAAAAGCAGAAAGTGGACATCGACCAGCACCTGTGTACGTACAGTACACCTTGCAGCCGAATGCAAGGTTACTTCATCCTATGGTAAAGGTCGCCCCCAGCCCGGTAGCCAGAGATGCCACTCTTTCTGCCCAGCTAACACCATTGTGCGCCTGTGTGCGAGTGGTGCCAGCATAACCTCAATCACACCAATATTGCTGCCACCACCTGTGACAGGGAAAGCAAGAAGCATATGGAAAACACACAGCCTAAAATAGCAATGTAAACATCTAGCTTTGTTCTTCTATGATTTTTAAAAGAACTGTGCATTTTGTTCTAATTTGCAACTATCATTTTAACAAATCTCTTGGCTAATAAAAATGCACTTTAACTAGCCTCCAGCCCCCCATTAATTCAGAGTCTACTGATTTCGTCACCTGTATTTGGACTTTAACCATTTCATAAATATCTGAAGCTATTAAGATCTCTTTAGCTATACTAACTCAGAGGTGGTGGTAAACAACTAGAACAGATCATTATAAAGAAGCATAACCTTCTGAAGAGTCATGTAACTTAAAACTGTCTATAGATATGCTACATAAGACAGACAATATCAAATTGCTTCTATAATTCACTAGAGGATTGTTTTTATTTGAGTCTGTTTTTATTATTATTATTTTCGTTATTATGTTTTTAAGTAACTTTTTTTCAGTTAAATGTCCAGGACCAGCTGGGACTCAAAACTTTAAAAACAGCAAACTGGACAAAAAAATAGAACAACAGAGAAGAAAATAATTAGCAAGAGAATGCCTTAAGATATGGACTAGCTCTCTTCTATAGCATAAAAACTTTCCTAATCTTACAAAAAATAAATTTGACATACCCCTTATTTCATAAATATCTCTAAGAGCAATCCAACTTCTCACTTCACAATCATTAACTTTTAAAACTTTAATTTCCTTCAAATTCTCCCCATGATGAAATAAACATTGAAGATATGACACCGAGCACAGACTTAATAGCTTACTTAGATTTAAAATGATTATGCACACATTATTATAATCCAATTCACAATGAATGTACAAGAACTTTGACACATACTGCTTTACTGGCTCCAACTGAACACAGCATAGAAGAGTCAGGAGAGAATGCACAGCTGTACACCCAGTTCTGATGTCCTCTCAATACTTTCATCATGTTTCCTGAACAAAAAGAAGTATCTATGTCAACCCTAGAATGCACTTCAAATGAACAGCATTTCAAAATGGAAGTAAATCACAGTATCATAAACTTGTACAGCTGAAAGCAATGTAATTCATAACAGAAGTTAGTAATATATACTGTCACTTATTTTTATAAATTAAATTTTACTAAAGTATAATCTTGCACATTTGTTTATGTTGTGCTATTGAGATAGGAATTCAGAATGAAGAGAGAAAAATACTGAATGTCGCAAGCCACTGAGATGCAGAAAGCACAGTTATATATCTTAAGCAACAGATGGCCCATGCCAGGCAAGTGCAGGGAAAACTGGCACGAAATTGGGCACCCTAGCTCCACCTCCAGCCTGGCCCCTGACACATCCTTTCTGTAAATATTGGAACCCCAGCAAAAGGCAGGGCTTCTCTCTCAAAATAGCCCATATTCTCCCTTCAATTTATAACTACCTTCCTAAATTTCATGCTGAAATTCTTTTCTGTCACATATACCAAGAACCCTGGTAGTCCTGAGTTGAAGTCCCCCTCTTCTCTGAGAACTACTGGGACCCTTCTCCAGAGACATCTCTCCTCCTGTTACATTACTACAGCAGAGACAGCATGATCCACAAACCAAAAATATTTACTGTCCAATCCTTTAATGTCTGTGACCCTTCATCTATAAAAGATAAAATTCTTTTAGTCCAGTTTCCCTGTTCTATAAATGAAAGGATTGAACGCACCAAGTTTAAAAGACATCTTCAAAATGCCTTTCATCCCTTTATTTCGAATAACCTACATTCCACTCCAAAGTCCTTGCTTATATTATACCTGCAGCACACAGCTATATGGTCATATAGTTTTATTTCTGTTCCTCAACAGCTGAACAATTAGAATTGATAAAATGCAGGAGGTACTTCTGGAGTGGCTCTAAATCTGCGGGGTTTGTTTCCTACTACATTCTCAATTTAAACTCTATTACTTTTAGGTAAGTTTGTCACTTCCTGCCTGAATCTGTTAAGAGCACCAGCAGATTCTATTAAATTTGTTGCTTCATGGTCTACTTTTCACTAAGCAATGTAGGATATTAATAACCCTCCCTAAAATAAAAGGAAATAAACTAACACAGACCTGTTATGTATAACCTAAAATGATCCAGATTTTGTCTTCAAAACAGTTGATATAGATCTGTGTGGTTAGTTTCTAAATAATATCAGAGTATTCACTTATCGTAACTGCTGGCTCCTATTCTGGCTCACATTTATGTTTCTTTTGATGTTTACAGGAAAGAGACCAAAAGAGTAAATAGAAAAAAGGAAACTTTGATCAGATACCATTTTTAAAGCTGAATGCCCCCAATGTTCCCAATATCTTTCAATAGCAATATCAAAACACTAATCATTTTTCATATCCTGAAATAAAGACATACCATCATCTTTCAGGTCCCATACTCGAAGAGTTTTATCTCTTGAAGCTGACACTAGTATCAAGCTCCCATCTGGAGCAAAAGTTAAATCTCTGACCACTTCAGTATGATCTACCAAATTAAGGAGGAGTTTTCCTAAATGTGATGGGAGGGAAAAAAAGACAATATTAATACTTTTTATCAGCTTCTACTTTTGAAAAACAGGTTGCTAACTACTTTGAAAATATGAATAGAAATTCTTGGGACATCTCCTTGGTTTACCAAGTATTAAATATTTATTTGTTAGTACTATTATTGTTACCTGTAAGAAATAGCTACTTATAGTGTTTCAAAATGGATCATTCTCAGGATAATCAAGCCAAACTTTATTAGAATAATTAAAAGGGAATTCCCAAAATCTAAACAAATTTCTGGATCAAGTTAATTTAATAAAAAGGAAGGTCTCTGCAGGTAGCCATGGTGGCACACCCTTGTAATTCCAGCTAGTTTGGGAGGCTGAGGCAAGAAAATCACAAATTTGAGGCCAGGGCTGGAGATATAGCTCAGTTGGTAGACTGCTTGCCTTGCATGCACAAGGCCCTGGGTTCAATCCCCAGCACTACCAAAAAAGAAAAACCGTAAGACAAATTTGAGGCCAGCCTTGGCAACTTCCCTGTCTCCCTAATAATAATAAAAAGGACCAAGGAACTGAAGATGTAGCTCAGTGAGAGAGTGCTCTGGGCTTAATCACCAGTAGTGGGGGTGGGGTGGGGGTAGAGACCAGACAACAATATTATCATCACTTTGTAAATCTTTGTATGGTATAATTTTTTAAAATTTTTTATTATTTATTTTTTTAGTTGTAATTGGATACCTTTATTTTATTTATTTATATGTGGTGCTAAGGATCAAACCCAGGGCCTCACATGTCCTAGGCGAGCACTCTATTGCTGAGCCACAACCCCAGCACTGTATGGTATAATTTTAAAATACAAAATGACTTTTCCTTTGTTGTATTTGTTTGCCTTTTGATTACTAATAGACTATCAAACTCTCCAAAAGACATATTATTCCACAATCTTAATTTTAGAACACAGTGGGAAAATGTATTTTACTTATCTATTCTTGTTAATAGTTTCGTTTTCTAGAATCTCTAGAAAATCTATGTGCTTACACTGAATTTTTTTAGTAACTCAAATTTTGACTCATTATCCCCATTCAATGTTAGAATCACTTGCTGAGTTCCAAGATATGCCCTGCTTTAATCTGCATTTTTAAATTCTTTTACATTCCTGAGCACATAATATATTCCAGAAACTGTTCTACATGAACAAAAACATTTCTTTTTAATGAAATTAAAACATTTCTTTTTAATGAACAAAACATTTCTTTTTAATTGTCCAAAGAACTTAACTTCTCAACCTACCTGCTTAGACTTTAGATAAACAGTCACTAAAACTTTTCAAGGGTTAGACAATGATTGTTAAAACCTGATTTGCCTTGAAAGCCTCTAAACTGTCATTGAGAAAATATGTAAGAAAACACCTTGCTATTTGAGTAATGAACTAAATTACTAGTATATAAATGATAATTAACTAAACACTCCCTAGACATGCCCTTTCTATTATAATAATCTCTCTCTCTTTTTTTTTGTGGTGCTAGGGATTGAACCCAGGGCCTTGTGCATGTGAAACAAGCACTCTACCAACTGAGCTATATCCCCAGCCCCCTATTGCAATATTCTCTGAGGAATTATGGACCAATGTGAACTCCACAGTTTTCCCAAATTAAAACCATGAGCTGAGGATGCTATTCAGGACAATTATAAAATACTCATAACATAAATTCTTGCTTATTAGTATGTTAAAATCTTCAATCATATATTCTAATGCCTGTGAGTAGTGCCCTGCATCATAAAATAATCAAGTTTGCTTTTAAAACTATGGATCCAAAAAAAAAAAAAAAATTAAAAATTAAAAAAAAAAAAGACAGCACAGTACACCACATACACACACACACACACACACAAAAAAAAACCTATGGATCCATACCTGTATATACATCCCATATTTTGATACGACCATTGTTTAATCCTGTTGCAAGAAGTAGCTGATCTTGTCCAAATTTGAATCGATGCCATTCTATATTTACACAGCGGCTCTGTTTTTCTGGAACTGAAGACCCAAAAGCAAGACTCCAGACTATATCTCCACAGTCTATAATATGTTCACGAGGCTTATTTTTCTGACCATCACTATTTTGTCTTGGCAATCTTAAACTGCTTGAATTAATAACATTCTTGGTGCCATGCAAGAGACTGAAGGAAAAGCCAGAACGAAACTGAATTATTATTTACTCCAACTTCCTATAAATATCAATTATAAGTGTTTGTTAAAATAACTTCAATATTGACTATACTGATAATGATTCACAACAGAATCCCATACATAGGAAGAGAGAAAATTGTTATTTGAACTACAAGGGAATGACTGAGTAAATTCAGATCATTAATATAAATGCTCAGTGGCTAAGGAAAAGTTCAATAATAAAGCAATGTATAACTCATTTGCCTCCCAAATTTTCCTCAAAACCACTATCTCAACTGGACTCCCTTAAACCTAAAAGCAGAAGTATAAACAAAAAAAATTCAAGTAATTTAACCCATTAAGTTCCAAGTTTTCCATTATGTGACTATTTTAACAAAAGTGACACAGGTACATTAACAGAGTTTGAAAACTGTAATCTAGAGAAAATATATCCTATACATATATTTCACATATTTTTTTTAAATGCTCTAATCTTTCACCTAGTATTTTTCTCAAAAGGGTAGAACTCTAAAAACATTATTTCAAAAGTTATCATAAGTGGTACATGTTGTACAACTTAAGTTTTTAATAGGTATTCCACACCTGGGACAATGGGACTTAAGATATTATTAAGTCAATGTCAGAAAACTACCTTTAGCAAAACCCAAACATCTCAAACCATAATCATCAGTTTCCCATTCCTTTAGGCTTAAAGTAATATGTAATAAGGGTATTAATGAATGTAACCATGATGGCCTATTAGACACAAAAGGCAGGAAAAGATCAAATTTAGTATATGATAGTTTAAAAAAATTTTTTTTCAACAAATATACAAACTCAAGCCCAACAGAGGTATTATAAGTACATTTAAAAGACATAAATATTCTACAATGTATAACTAAAGCCAGACAATTCTTCACATAGCCTAAGATTAAAACACATTTATAACACTGTCTATAAAAAAATATCAAAATGTTTTTATTACTCTACATTGAGAGAAAAGATAGAAAAAAGAATCTTACAAGTTTTTAAGGCTCTGGGACCACGGAACAAGCTTTACTGTACGATGTCCTTGTGACCAAGCAAAATATGAACCATCTGGAGCAAAAGCAACAGTCCAATTTTCACGACCACATTTCTTGTCAAAAGGAGCTGCTGGAGCTAAAAGTTCACCTATAGTACGGGATCTCACTAAAAAGAACGAATATAAGATGTCATTTATGATCAACAATGAATTTGAGTCTACTTTCACATGACTTTGGGATTCACTTTTTTCCCCATTGGTGCTGGGGATTGAACCCAGGGCCTTGTGCATACAAGACAAGCACTATCACCTGAGCTATATCCCCAGCCCTTCTTTTCCTTTTAGACAGGCATAGGGAAATCTGCTGGTCACCCACCAAGCAGAAGTATTTTTCAGTGTGAAACCCCCTTAAAAATAACTATTGTTCAGTTTTGATAAAGTGATTGTCCTAAAATTTCCCAGTGCCAGGTCCCCCCGCCCCAGAAAGTTTCAACGAAGCCAGGCACAATGGTACATGCCTGTCACCTGTAAACTTTGGGAGGCTGAGCAAAGAAAATCACAAATTCAAGGCCAGCCTGGAACAACCCAGGAAGACTCTGTCTCAAAACAATCAATCAATCAATCAATCAATCAAATACTGAGGGTGTAGCTCAGCAGGAGAGTACCCCTAGGTTCAATATCTGACACTACAAAAAAAATTTTTTTTTTTCCAATGAAAGTAACTGATCAAGTAATAATGTAGTGATCAATTCAGGCTAGCGATTACTTAAGATCTCAATTTTACATTTTATTTTGATTTCATCAAGTTACTAACATTTAATTTGCAAGATATTATTAAAAGTTACTTGTATCTTCCAAATTATGTTTTCTAGTATTCAAGAACCACAAGTTGCCAGGGGTGATGGCGTATGCCTGTAATCCCAGAGGCTCAGAAGGCTGAGGCAGGAGGATTACAAATTCAATGCCAGCCTCAGAAACTTAGTGAGGCCCTAAGCAACTCTAAATAAAATATAAAAAAGGGCTGGGGATATAGTTCAGGGGTAGAGCCTAGCATGTGGGGGAGGAGGCTGAGACAGGAGGATCAAGAGTTCAAAACCATGGACTGGGGTTGTGATTCAGCGGTAGAGCGCTCGCCTCGCACGTGGAGACCCTGGGTTCGATCCTCAGCACCACATAAAAATAAATAAGTGAAATAAGTACTGTGCCCAACTACAACTAAAAAATAAATATTTTTTTAAAAAAAGAGTTCAAAACCAGCCTCAGCAAAAGCATAAGGCCCTAAGCAACTCAGTGAGACTCAGTCTCTAAATCAAATACAAAATAGGATAGGACTGAGGATGTAGTCAAGTGCCCAAGTTCAATCCCCAGTACCAAAACAAAATACACACACACACACACACAAAAGCGAATAATTTCATATATTTTTAATTTTGTTAACAGTATTTAAGTTTTGCATATGTAACAGAAGCTGGCATCCAAGGATAATATCACTTCCACATTTAACAACAAGGCAGATAAACATTATTCTATTGCAGAGTATTCATGCAAACTCAGCTGAAATTTCCTCAATTTTGGAAAAGGACTTTCTTTCTTGGCATGATACCAATACTGTATTGGATTTGTCTTGTTTCCAAATTTTACTATTTTTCCTGTTTTCTTATAGGCTGGTTGTCTGGTCAACTCTACAGCATACTGCAATGTGTTTTTATATGATTTTGGCTTAAACATTCCAACAGCTGAACTTTAATATAATCTTATATACTGCAGATCAACTAAAAACCACTTATAGCTGTATATTATGGCATACACCTATAATTCCAGCCACTTAAGAGGGCTGAGGCCAACCTCAGCAATTTAGCAAAACCCTTTCTCAAAAAACAACAACAAAAACAAAAAACAAAGACTGGGGACATAGCTTGGTAGTAAAGCGCCCCAGAATCAATCCCCAGCACCAAAACCACTAATACTCCTGTAGTTAGAACAGATACATGTGCACAAATGTTCAGTGGCACTTCCAATCTGAATGTGTGCTTCATCAATAGCTAGTATAGCACCTGACATAAGAGTTCAGTAAATATTTACTGAACAAATATGAAAGCACATGTATAAACTCTGATTCTTAAGTGACTTAAATGTTCCCTGCCCAATTTCCTAGATACATTAACAAATCAGTATGATTTAAAATATCAAATCAAACAAAAAAATCTAACACCTACTTTTCTATGATATTCATAGATAATAAGGATTATTCTCTTTTTTTTAGGACTATTCTATTTTTTGTAGTGAGATTATCAGAAATTTTTTTCTTTTTCTTTCTTCCTTTCTTTTTTCTTTTCGTTTGAACCCACACCCCCAGTCCTTTTTTATTTTTTTATTTTAAGACAAGGTCTCGCTAAGTTGCTGTGGAGGGCTTTTAACTAGAGATTCTCCTGCCTTGAGGCCCTCTGGAGTTGCTGGAATAGAGGTGTGTGCCTCCAAGTCTGGCAGAAATGTTTCTTTTTCTTTTTAAAAATTTTAAATTTATTGATGGACTTTTTATTTATTTGTTTATATGTGGTGCTGAGAATTGAACCCAGTGCCTCACACCTGCTGGGCCACAGCCACAGCTCTGAAATTTTTCTTTTTAGAGACTCAAGTCTTCCTTCCACCCACTCCATCCAGTTCTGATTCTAAGAGAATAAACCTAAAACCCTGATCCCAAATGACATACAAAATACAGACATGAGTCTTATTCATCAGGCTGAAATTTCTAGTTTCAATCATTCCTTTGATTAGTTTCAAATCCATTCTTCATTTAATTTCATCAGTTTTCTGGATTAAATTCCAGATGATAGTGGCCCTCATTAAAAATAGAACCAAAAACTACATACCATACCTCAGGTATGGTTAATCTATTTATTTTTAAATATTTATGTTTTAGTTATAGGCAGACACAATGTCTTTATTTTACTTTATGTGATGCTGAGGATTGAACCCAGTGCCCAACACATGCTAGGTGCACCCTCTACCTCAGAGCCACAACCTCAGCCCCCTCGGGTGTGGTTTGATCAAGGTAATGATCCATCTGTATTTATAGAGCATAAAATGACATTAATTATACTGGCAGTCACAGGACCTTCTTAATAGAAAATTCACATAGTGGTAATACTCAGACATTTGCAGAAAGATTTTTTAAATACACAAATGACTTTAGGAAGGGCATGCTGTTCCAGGTTTTCTTATATTTTTCTAAGCTCATAGTCTTACATGGTCATTTCACTAGGTCCTTTCTTCACATGTCTGACCTCTGAATTTGCAATTTCTGCCTATTTTTTTTTTAATCAACTTTCTGTGTAACCAAACCAATCTTTTAAAATCCTTACATTTTAGGAGAAAAAAGCCAAGTTTACAAATAAGGGATGCAAGTTTTAAAATTCAACTGAAAATATGGAATCGTTCTTTAAAAGAGAAAGTCCCCAGTTAAATTAAATTTCCCACAAGATTAATTTTTTTAGGCCATGTTTTAAAGTCACTTTTTTTTTCTTTTGGCCACAATCATGAACTCCATTGTATAAAGAATGGTAGTAGAGTGTGGGGTGCACAGCTGTGATCCTAACACCTTGGGAGCCTGAGGCAGGAGGATCACAAGTTCAAAACCAGCCTCAGCAACTTGGCAAAATCTTGTCTCAAAATCAAAAATAGGGCTTCGGCTTTAGCGCCAGCTTTGCACTGGGTTCGATCCTCAGCACCACATAAAAATAAAGATACGGTGTCACCTACAACTAAAAAATTTTTTTAAATAAATAAAATTTAAAAAGACTGAACATGTGGCTCAGTGGTTAAATACCCCTGGGTACAATCCCTGCTACAAAAAAAAAAAAAAAAAAAAAAGATAAAAAGTGGTAATAAATTGAAAAATGGAAAAAAATGGCTTAAATAGTAAATCCCATGAAATAATAAGCTAATTTATTCTCAAACATACAGAAAGTCAAGAAATTGTGCCATTATAAGAACTGCCACCATACATGAGATTCATAAGGCTGAGGCAGGAGGATTCCAAGTTCAAGGCCAGCCTGAACAACTTAGGGAGATCGTATCTTAAAACAAAAAGAAAGACTGGGGATGTATCTCAGGGGTAAAGCACCCACCCTGAGTTGGATCCTCAGTATCCACCAACCCACAAAACTGTCAAATAAATGTGTGACACTGTAAAATAATAATACTTCATTTCTTGCCAATTAAGAGAGATATAAAATGATCTTTGCACTTTAACCAAATAATTTAAGCACTTAGTTAACCGGTACAATATTATAAACCTATTATAAGGTTCATACTAAAGTGCACTGGGAAAAAATTTGTATTGCCTGAAACTGTTTAATGTTGGCATCCTAAGAAACATCATTAAAAAAAATTTTTTTAGTTGTAGATGGACACAAAATACCTTTATTTAATTTTATTTATTTGATGCTGAGAATCAGACCCGATGTCTCATGACTGCTAGGCAAGAGCTCTACCACTGAACTACAACCTCAGCCTGAATAATATCATTTAATGACCTTGTATATGGGAAAAGCTGCATGTTATGAATAATCCACCATAAGACAGAACCCTACATTAATAATATCTGTAGAGTAGTAACATATGAGTCACCACTGAACCAAGCAAACCAGATATAGCTCCTTCTTCACATTCCTCCCTATAATTTCATAACCAGAAAGGGAAGATCTGTGGTAATACCTTGTGAAAGATGGCAGTAGCTCAAGGCAGTTAAGCCCCAGTCATACAGAATTCTTCAATCATTCATGGAATTTTGCCTCTACTTTCGGTATGTACTTAAGAAGCCAAACTTGGTATAGCTACAATTAATACCCCAGAAGCCAAAAATACAGCGGTATATGCCTGTTATCCTAGCCACTCACGAGACTGAGGCAGAAAGATCACAAATTTGAGACCAGACTCAGCAATTTAGCAATACCCTGTCTCAAAATAAAAAAATAAATAAATAAAGGGCTAGAGATGTAGCTCAGTGGGAAGACACCCTGGGTTCAATCACTAGTACCACCAAAAAAAAAAAAAAAAAAAAAAAACAAGGAAGCTTCAAGTTTTATTCACAGATATAAAACTACACAGAGGGCTGGGATTATGGCTCAGTGGTAGAATGCTTGCCTAGTATGTGTGAGGCACTGGGCTCGATCCTCAGGACCCACATAAAAATAATGAAAAATAAAGGTATCTACAACAACAAAAAATATTTAACCTTGTATCCAAATGATACTTCAAAAAAGGAAGAAAAAAGTCAGGAACAGTACCACATGCCTGTAATCCCAGCTACTGGGGAGACTGAGGCAGGAAGATGGCAAGTGCCTTGGCAACTTAGTAACACCCTGTCTCAATATTTAAAAATAAATGAAAGGGTTGGAGGTATAGCTCAGTGGTAGAGCGCCACTGGGTTCAATCCTCAGTACTGTAAAAAACAAAAAACAAGCAACTTTTTTTTTAAAGCTTAGAAAAGTCTAAAATTCTAGATATTTGGCACAAAGCTAGTAGGAACTTTTTTGAGATACAAAAATGCAAAACGAAAAAAAAAAAAGTTTAATTAATAAGGGCTACTTAAAGCTGGGGTTGTGGCTCAGTGGCGCTGGTCTTGCATGTGTGAGGTACTGGGTTCGATCCTCAGCACCACATAAAAAATAAATAATTTTTCAAAAAGTGGGGGGGCTACTTAAGCCAGGTGTAGTGGCTCACGCCTGTAACCCCAGCAGCTCCAGAGGATGAAGCAGAAGAATCACAAGTTCAAGGCCAGCCTCAGCAATTTAGTGAGGCCCTGTCTCAAAATATGAAAATAAAAAAAGCTGGGAATGTGACTCAGTGGTAAAGCACCCCTGGGTTCAATCCTCAGTTCGGCTCCCCCCAAAAAAGTACTACTTAATGGGTGGTTCTACTTATGCAGATATGCTAAGCAGCTGTCTTCATTCCTCAGGAAAGAGAAAAGTTTTTAAAATGGACTATAAAGATGATGTAAAATACATAAATATGAAAGGTAGATCACTCATGTGTCGTATTATGGTGAAGCAGAGGGGGAAGAAAACCACAGAACTGATTATAAGAATTTTTCAGGTCAAAACATACTTATTAGTCTTAACATACAGTTTAAATTAAAACAGGGCAAAAATTTAGTGTGTTCTCAATATCTTCAAGAGTGATTAAAAACTAGGGTTAAAATCACCTCCCAATCAGCCATTCAACCTTATTATCCCCCTAAGAGAACAAAAGTTCAAAATTCTATAATAGGATTCTTTTGATATAGAAATTTACAGACACAAAGGATAGCTAAAGGACATTTTAGCTACTTGAGCTTCTCTCCTTCTCTAGAAATAACTCCTCCAAGTATTTCGTAAAGAAGTACACTTACTTCAAGAGCAGGAAATGCAAAGGCTCTCTGCTCAGTGGCCACTGCCAATTTTTATTAACACTAAAGTAAGTTCAGTGTCTACTAAGCATTTCAGTCAGTGTAAGACACCCAAACAGCCACAAAAGTTGTTTCATGTATTTTAAGAGAACTTAAATAATGTTAAATACTTTAAAAGGAAGCCACTAGGTAGGTCTGGACCACAACCTTCAATACCCATTTCCCCGGGCTTCAACTTGGCAGTGAAATAGTAGGGACAAAGGGTAAATGCATTCCTCAGCCTCGGTTTACAGCCTGACAGCCATTAAAAGATTCCATCTTAACTCAGTTTGTGCATTTATCTACCCTCAAAGAGCGCAAAATGTATCAGCCATGGTGCTTTCACTTAATTCATTCTTATCACGGGGCAAAGATGCTTCCAATTAACATTCCTAAACCCCTACCCCTACAAGTAACCAATAAAACTAGTTCCTTTCTTTTGTTCTAGTAAGCCACAGCCTGACACTTTCTGGTCAGAGCTGTGTGTACCTCCCTTCCCAACATGAGTCCCTAATAAAGGCTTTTTTTTTTTTTTTGGCCTAATAAAGGCTTTGCCTGTATATTCGTACTAGCGGGACTCGATTTTATTTCTATGATCAAGTCAAAATTCCCTGTGTTCAGCTTCAGGAGGGCCATTAGGCTAGTTTTTAGAAAGCCTTTCCAGACTTTGCTCTTCTGTTCAGTAGTCTTTCTTCCGTCACTCCACTCTACGCTGCTTCTCCCATATGTATTTGAAAGATAATTCTGAAAAAGTCTGCTGCATCGCTTTCGTTAAGATCACATCACTTTTTAAAACACTGCGTTCTCCAGGCTGTTGGCACCTCTTCAGGCACCTTTCTCATTAAAGAGCAGTTGGCATATAGAATCCTCTCCCTTTCACTGCAGGTCAGAACATACAAGTTTACTTTTTTCCCCCATCGTGAACCTAAGAGTTCCTGAAACGCCACCAACCCATGAGATTAACGTTTCCCTGACCTTTCGATGCTCAAGCCCTGAGCCCCGAGCCCCGAGACTCCTAGGTTAAGTGACCTGCGCCAATTTCGATGAACAAACTGGGATCCCGGAGGTGAGTTCCCGCCTGAGTCACACAATGAGCCAGAGTTCGGCTCGAGGTCTGCCCGGGACTCGCCCGCACGCGCCCAGGCTCCGCTCCACAGTCCAGCCCCTCCGCGCCCGCTCAGCAGGCGCCGCATCTATGCCGGGTCCCATTTGCCCATCGGAGATCACCCACCCACGAGGCCACTTCCTCCTCTTCGCTCAAGAGCTTGTCCCCAGCTAGCTCACTCGAGCTCTTCCCTCGGACTCTGAGTCGCTTCCTCTGAAACCTCCTTTGGTTTTTTCCCTACTTCTCCTCAGCTCCCGCGCACGCACCCTCCGTCCCATTCCTCACCGATCTCTTTCTCGTTGACCCTCGGGGGAAAGCTGGCCATCTATGGGGAACCGTCTGATTCCGGGGATACGATGCAGATGCAACGACAGAGAAGGGAAAGGCGAACGCTGAGGGGCGTGACGCGAGCTCGTTCCCTCCCGAGTCCCGGAACTGAGGGGTGGGGCAGGGGTGGCCGCTTCGGCTTTTGCTGGCTGCCCCGGGAAAGCACCGGAAGGCTCGGACCAAACTACGGAGTCTAACACAGACAAAAGACCCTTGTACTCTGGCTCCCGCCTACAGATGATAACAGTAACCTCGACGCCGTCGACGCAAACGAGACACTGAGACAAGATGGCGGGCGGCACGGGTGATATCTGGGAGGCGGGGGCGTGGTCCGGTGACGTCAGCGCCATCGGCTCCTCCTCCAGACGCACGGGACGTGACGGCCCGGGCCTGGAGCGCGCGGGCGTTGTCTGGAGCCGAGGTGTAGGGTGGGGTCGGAAGAGTGCGGAGGCGGAGGAGCAGAAAGCTGAAAAATGACCTCCCGACTGCCTCTAACCTGACATTTATAAGTCGACGTGCCTTTGGAAAAGGCAAGCCAGTTGTGTAATTCATGTTAACCCGCAGCTTAAAGATTGCTTGGAATTTAATCTGGCTGAGCCGAAAGAACAAATAAGACATTTAAATTTTTAATTCAATTTTGCAACCTCCCTAACCCGCCATGTGCTGGGGAACTGGAGGTTGCATTGATGAAAGAGGATGAGCATTCACTTCTTTGTGCTCAACCTGTCCCGCCCCTACTGTGCTGACCTGAGCCAACCGGTTTTGGAAGGCCCGAGGTGGCAGGGAGTAGGGAACCGGGAAGAGATTGCGCCTCACTGCGGGCCCTCACTGAGCTGCCTTTGTTTGACCAGCCCCAGTAGTCAGGCCTGCAGCAGAGCTGGTGGTCAGAGTCACTGCCGCTGACCAAGGCAGAGCACTCTTTCTGGGCCTCTGAGAGTTATCTAATGAATACCACATCAGAGCTGATAAAGGTGTCTACTAGATACCAAGCTTTTTCTGGTTTATGGTGACATATTTGCATTTTGATGACCCTAGTGCTTCCTCAAAACCTTTTTTCCAAAGCAGGGCGTATAAGGCTGGGAATTTCAAATATGTGGCAGATACTCTTTGGAGAAGGAGCTGTATAGCCTAACTCCTCTGAGACATCGCAAATGACAACACATAGCACAAGTCTACTTGTTCTTTGTGTGAGTGTATAATTCTTCAAATAGTGAGATGTTTAATTTCACTACCTTACCCCATCCCACCCCTTACTGGGAGTAGAACCCAGGGCAACTTTACCCCTGAACTGCATCCCCAACCCTTTTTTATTTTATTTTGACACATGAGCTCACTAAATTGCCCAGGTTGGCCTAGAAATTGTGATCCTTCTGCCTCAGCCTCCAGAGTAGATGATATTACAGGAGAGTGCCATCAGGCTCTGTGTTGTGTGTGTGTGTGTGTGTGTGTGTGTGTGTGTGTGTGTGAGAGAGAGAGAGAGAGACAGACTTTGTTACCTTCAGTCAACACGTTTATTGAGACCTTATTCTGGAGCTAGTTTCTCTAGATTATTCAGAGTAGAACAAAAGAAAAAAATTAATGCAGTCCCAATTAAGTCTTTTAACCTATTTACTTGTCCTGTACCATACAAGTTCATGGAAAATACCAACTCTCAAGTTTCTAGTAGTGAATTATTTTGATGACTTTTTTACAATTGTTTAATTCCCACTTTACTTGCCAGAATACTTCCTGACCATTTGCTCAACTAGCTAAGTACCAAAGTGCAATGAAAAACAATTTTGTGATTTGTATATTCATTGGTGAGAATATGTAACATTTTGGGGGTGTCTGTGTTACATGTTAGGCACTCTGCCACATAAGTGCTTTTATGGATTAATCCATTTAATGCTCCCAACCGTAAGAATAATATATTATTGGTCATATTCATATTTCATAGACACTAAATTGAGAACTGTTAAAAAACTAGTGACAGATGCTAGATTTGAGCCCAGACTTGTGTAACTGCCCTTCTTGCATGCTACCTTATTTCTCATCAATGAAATCTAATCTGAAAAGCATACATATATTTGGCCTTTCATTTCTGTTTGTTATTTTAATGTCATGTTGGAATTCTTCATAGTTCTGTCCTTGGCTCACAGCTATTTTCTTTTTCCATCCCTTCTCTGGGTAATGACAACTTCTCTTGTCAGTTCAACTCCAGCTCTATGTGGACATACTCAAGTCCAGACCTGAGTTCACTTGTGCTTAAAATTTACATATTTACCGTTGAGGATTAGCTCAGTGATAGAGTGCTTCTCTGGCATTGGTATAATATTAGGTTCCATCCCCAACACCTTTAAAAAAAAAATTACAAGTAAGCACAGTGGCACAACCTGTAATCACAGCTGCTCAGGAGGCTGAGGCAGGAAGATTGTAAGTTCAAGGCCAGCCTGGGCAATTTAGTAAGATCTAAATTTAAAAAATTAAAAGGGTTAGGGATGTGGCTCAGTGGTAGGGTGTCTGTGGGTTCAATCCCCAGTATCACTAAGGAAAAAAAATCACATATCTAAACATAATAAATGTCAACATGACAAAATTGAGCACATCATCTCTCCCAACCTGTTCTACCTCTTATATTTCCTACTCCAGTGAAGATGCCCACACAATCACTGAAGCCAGAGGGCCAAGTCAGATGCCCCATTCACCCTCCACACCATGTGGAATCAATCAATCCACAAGTCCCACCAATATTTTTTCATTAACTATTCTGGAGTGTAGTCTTTGTTTCAGCTGAGCTGCACTGTTATGTTAAGGTCTTGTCATTTCATTTCTCTTAAAAATCCCTTATAACCTCACACACTGAAAAAAACACCATTGATATCTTTGTGTGCTTCCTTCTACTTTAAAAAATGTACAATTATGTTATGTCCTTGGACAAATTTTTTAAACTCCCCGGGGTTTATTTAATCTTCTCATCTATAAAATAGGGCAAGTAATAAACAGCTACTTCAGTTTTAAAGACTACTACTATATTTACAACAGAGCCTTACTATAAGCATTATGTATTATTTAAACTATAATAATCCCAGCTAACTGCAACATTGAAAGATTAAAATCTAATATAAAATAGGGGGTTGGTAAAGAGCCATAAGAATTAAATGTATATAATGTAAATATATCATTAAATGTATGTGTAATCCAAATAACAAGTATGGCTAGGGGTATAGCCCAGTGGAAGACTGTGTTCATACAGAGACTTGAGGTTCCATCCCCAGCACCAAAAAAAAAAAAAAAAAAAAAATAGTAAGTAAACGTTCTTCAAAGTATTCATTTCAAAAACAAAGCTGAGCCAGCATGGTGGCACACATGTATAATCCCAGCGACCAGGGAGGCTGAGGCAAAGGAATCCCAAATTCAAAGCCAGCCTTAGCAACTTAGTGAGACTGTAACAAGGGTTCACTTGATGCTTTGACTATATCCCTTGTGGCTTTGAAATTTACATGTTTGTTTTTTTTTTCTTTTTCCCAACCTTTTTCTCCCTGATCTTCTTTTCCCTAACTGGCTCCTTCCTGATTCTCTCCTTCCTGATCTCTTCTCACTAATCTCATTTTCTCTGAATCACCTCTTTTAAAATCCCCCTCTTTCTGCTGATGGGCAGTGTTGGTAAAGATGGCGCCCTGAGTGCTTCTCTTCTGGGAGCTCAGGTCCATGATGCACTGAATGGCTCACGAACCGTCACCTCCAATCCCTGTGAATGGCGCGAACTTTGAATGGTGCACCTCCAACCCCTGAAGTGGCACGAACTCTCGAACTCTTGGCCAATGAAGAAGTAACAGCCCACTCGCCTTGCTCCTCTTCATACTGTATTAAGCCCATAAATATCAATACCCTGTTCGTGTTCGTTCTCTTACTCTTCCTCTCTCTTCCTCTCACCCTCTCTCTCTCCTCTCTTACTCTCCCCCTCCCCCTCTCTTACTCTTACTCTCTTACTCTGTCTTACTCTCTCTTACTCTCTCTCACTCTCTCTTCTTTCTCTCCTCTCTCCCCCCTCCCCTCTCTTCCCCCCCTCTCGCCCCTCTCCTCTCTCTCCCCCTCTCCTCTCTCTCTCCCCCTCCTCTCTCTCCCCCCCTCCTCTCTCTCCCCCCCTTTCTCCCCCCTCCTCTCTCTCTCTTCCCCCTCTCCTGTCTCTCTACTCCCTTCTCCTCTGCGACTAGCCGCTACAGTCCTGCTAATAAGATCTCCAGGTAAAGGGTTGTTTTGGCTTGTTGAGTTTACAGAGCTTTTCCATGGTCCTTTACAGGCAGAATCACAGCCTGTGGAACAGGAGTGCCCTGTGTTTCTCCTTTGCTAGCAAAGCAATAAACCTTCTTTTTCCCTTTTTCTCAAAACTCATTATTAGATTGGCATCGGAGACAAGGACTGAGCTTTTGGCAACAAGACCCTGTCTTTAAATTTAAAAAAAAAAAGGCGGGTAGGGCTGAGAATGTGGCTCAGTGCCCCTCAATTCAATCCCCAGTTTAAAAAAAAAATGACTCAAACACTAAAAACTCATTCTTTTGAATCTCATTCTTGAATTATTCAGAAAATATTGCTGCTGTGTGGTTAGTTTTATTGCTAAGGCCAATGTTTTTTGTGTGTACTGAGGGTTGGACACAGGGCCTACAGCATGCAAAGCAAGCACTATTCACTCTACCACCCAGCTACACCCCAATAAGGCTGATTTATCTGTAACTTTTGTCATGTAGGTATTATTTCTTTTGAAATGTTTGAACTATTTACTATCTTGAAATATATATCAAACTGGTGTTTTAATGTAGTTATAACTTTGGTTTTTTCTATGCTTTTTTTTTTTTTTTGTAGTTAGGATTGAACCCAGGGGTGCTTTTTTATTTTTTATTTTGAGAAAGGGTCTTTCTGAGTTGCTGAGGCAACTTACCATCCTCCTATCTCAACTTCCTGACACCATTTTTTGAGGGGGAGGGAGTTATCAGGGATTGAACTCAAGGGCACTTGACCACTGAGCTGCATCCGCAGCCCTATTTTTGTATTTTTTATTAGAGACAGGGTCTTACTGAGTTGTTTAACCTAGAGGACTGATACCTAACCATATTTGGCAGATGGACGTCACACACTTGCCAGAATTTGGAAAATTAAAATATTTACATGTTACAGTTGATACTTCTTCCGGATTTTTGATGGGCTCCCTTCATGCCGGAGAAAAAACTAAAGATGTTATAGCTCATTGCTTACAAAATTTTGCCACTGTAGGTGTTCCTAAACAGTTAAAAACTGACAATGGTCCTGGTTATACTTCTACTTCTTTTAAACAATTTTGCTCATCTTTTGGTATTACTCATATAACAGGAATCCCATACAATCCACAGGGACAAGGCATAGTTGAAAGAGCTCATCAAACTATTAAAAGGTACTTATTAAAGCAAAAAGAGGGAATTGGTAAGGGGTATATATCCCCCAAAGATAAACTTAAAATAACCCTTTTTACTCTAAACTTTCTAAATTTGGATTCATCAGGACTTAGTGCTGCGGAAAGACATATGTATCCGAAAAATGTACATAAGCCTAAGGTACTTGGGAAAGATATTCTAACAGGACAATGGAAAGGTCCTGATCCAGTTATTGTCTGGAGTTGGGGTTCCGTTTGTGTGTTCCCACAGGGAGAACAGCAGCTGATTTGGATTCCAGAGAGGTTAACCAAAACAATTTCTACAGAAAAAGAAGATGATTTGACTGAAATCCATAACAGATGATATCCAGAGCTCCAGCTTGGCTATTCTTACATCTGCGACAGTGATTAAACACGGTGCTTTTTTTTTTTTTCAATATCTATTTTATTATTGCATTTTTCCCACATCATAAAGTTCTATTTTATTTTTTGAGCTCATACAAACCTAGGTTAATGTTTTTCTGATCAGTTTTATTTTTTGACTGTGTTTTATTTTATTTTATTTTTTTTTTAAGATGAGAGAGAGAGAAGAGAATTTTATTTTTAATATTTATTTTTTTTAGTTCTCGGCGGACACAACATCTTTGTTGGTATGTGGTGCTGGGGATCGAACCCGGGCCGCACGCACTCCAGGCGAGCGCACTACCAGTTGAGCCACATCCCCAGCCCCTGTGTTTTATTTTTTAACTGTTGAGTTTTTAAACATTGCAATGGAGATATCACCTAGGTATAGCTACAAGGCCTTTATTTACTATTGTCTTATGTGTTGTATGTTATATGTGCACATTTGTGTTTTGTGTTGTACGTCTGTATGTGTGTATGTCCATATTTCTTATATGAGGAGCGCTCATGAAAAATGGATCCGAATTTTTTTTTATTCACGTGATTTATATGGTTTAATTTAAACTAGGTAAACAGCTGTTAATGATTGTTTTCAAAGGTGGTTAACAGATCTGTTTGCTTACTAATTTAAATTAGGTAAACAGCTGTTAAGGATTATTTTTAAAGGTGGTTAACAGATCTGTTTGTTTACTTTCACCTTTCCTTTTCATTATATTTAATAATTCTGTTCAGGATAATGTCTCTTTAGCATCTTTGCCAGAATTCCCATCTCCATCCCAGTGCTGGTGAAGACTAAGAAAACCAAACTACAGCTTCTATGATAGCTATCACAGTAAACTGTATAAACTGATGCATCAATGAATATAACTTAACAAGTAATGCTCAATCAAGGACTTTATTTACTTTGGGAGGAAATGGACATATTGATATACTCCTCCGATTTGAACTGCTTGCAGAACTTGCCTGGACTATATATCAGTTGCATGCATTGTGAACTATCCTCTGGTGCAGCGAATTGTGGTACTGCTGGCATATCTTTGCTGATGGTGTCACCAGTGATGCAATTTCCTTGCCAGCGCACCCCATGTTAATTGTGGTAATGCTGGCATCTTTGCTGATGGTGTCACCAGTGACGCAATTTTTCCAAAGGAGCTGTCAATTGGCTTGGTGTCGTGGCATTTCTGTATCCTCCTCCCTTCTACTAGTGATGGTCTAAAATTTGGGGGCCAACAGAGGTGAGGCAAAGAACCTCACCCCCCCACTGGTGCATAGGCTTATCCACAAGCATGGCTGAATGCTAGACCGGTAGTCAGTGATGGGTTGATCTGGTTGCAGTGGATTCAACCTAAGACAGGAAACTGACGCCTAAAGGTCAGTTCTCCCATGACGGGTAAGAACCATATGTTGAACTGGACAACCTACCAGGCACAGTCCTAAGCCACATTGCTTGTTGTTTAATTAATCAGAAGCGGGGAGATGCTGAGGGCCATTGCCAAGTAGGTATGATGCATCAAAAATCTCCTTGCCATCGTACCCCATGCTGCTTAGAGGACATTCGATGGGACATTGCATGTATGCTTTAGTAAGATGACCCTGCTCAAGGTGATCTAGGATGGATCCAGGTTTGAGGAAGTATCCTGCAGGTTTGAGGAAGTATCCCGGTCCTTGGGTTTAGGGTGTTCCCGGTTTAAGGCGTTTCCCGGTTTAAGAATATGAGTTTTAGGGAAGTGGGAGGTTGAAGATTATTGCTGCTGGGAGTAGGGCGTGACTGCTGCCTGAGTTCCCGCTGAGTTCTCGTGGAGAAAAAGTATTTAGGACGTGTATATTGGGGGAGATTGAGAATTTCCCCTGAGTGTGTGTGGAGGCTGGTGTGAGATCGGGAATAAAGAATTGCTGTTTGAATCTACAAAGTGTGAGTGCCTCCTGATTCTGTGCCAAGTCCAGACTTTGGCAGCTGAGGCTGGCTTTGAACTCCCAATCCTCCTGCCTGAGCCTCTGGATCCATTGAGATTACAGGTGCACCACCATGCCCAGCTGACACCATTTTTGACCGGAAGGTATATAAACCTATGACAGAAGGAATAACAATTGTCACATTCTTTCTTTTAGAGAGAGTATAACCATACATATGGAAATTTTAGGATTTGGTAGTAATTTTTTCCTTCCAGTCCTGGGGGTGGAACCCAGGGCTTCACTCATGCTCCGCAAGTGCTCTATCATTGAGCTACATATACAACCCTGGAAGTAGATTACAATACAAAAGTTGTATCTTAGCTTTTTACTTTCTGTCTATAAAATAAAAAATAAAAAGAATTGGGAATATGGCTAAATTATTATAAAATATTTTCCCATATTAATATAACTTTCCTGCTGAGGATATAGTTTAGTGTTAGAACACTTGCCTAGAATGAGGGAGGTGCTGTGTTCAATTCCTAGTACTTAAAAAAAAAATTAAGAAGCCAAGCCAGGCCAATGGTGCACACTTGTAATGCCTGTAGCTCAGGAAGCTGAGGCAAGATGATCACAAAGCCAACATGAGCAATTTAGCCAGACCTTTTCTCAAAATGAAATAATAAAGAGTGGGGATATAGTTCAGTGGTAAAGTGCCTTAACTTCATTCAGAAATGAACCTTTTTCTTTTCTGCCACAAACTGCACAATACTTAATGTTGCAGAAGAGTGAACTTCTTCTTTAACTAACTTTTCATTACATCTATGTAGATAGATACATTTCCTTTGATGTAACCAGTTCACAATTGTGGACTTTTTTCAGAATTCATGTTCAGCCAAAATTAGAGTAATTTTTTTTTTTTTTTTGTACCTGGGATTGAACCCAAACCCAAGGATGCTTTCCCACTGAGCCACATCCTCAGCCCTTTTTTATATTTTATCTAGAGACAGGACCTTGCTAAAATGCTGAGGCAGGCTTTGAACTCATAATCCTCCTGCCTCAGTCTCCAGAGCTGCTGGGATTAGAGGCATGCACCACAGTGCCCAGAAAAATTAGAGTAATTCTAAAGTGACTTCCTGTCAGGATATGCATCTATACAGGTCTTTGAAGTTACAGACAAACTGCTAAGTAGGTTTTTGGTTTTGGATTTGGTTTTGGTTTGGTATCAGGGATTGAACCCAGCCACTGAGTCATATTCCCAATTCTTTTTATTTTATATTTTATAGACAGAGTCTGGATAAATTACCTAGGGCATCACTAAATTGCTGAGGCTGGCCTTGAACTTTTGATAATTCTACCTCATCCCTCTCTGCTCCTGCCACTTCCAATTGTTGGGAATATAGGCAGGCATCACCTCACCCAGTCTTGATTTTGCATTTTTGTGGTATGTCTTTTGGGGGGGAGGCGGGGGGGGGGAGGTGCTGAGATTGAACCCAGGGCCTTGTGTTTGCAAGGCAAGCACTCTACCCAACTGGGCTATATCCCCAGCCCTTGTGATATATCTTAACAGTAGTAGGAACAGCAAATTAGCTTTGGACTTTTAGAGATGTATAATTTCACCTTGCATGGTGTCATACACCTTCCAGTGACTCAGGAGGCTGAAGCAGGAGGATCACAAGTTAGAAGCTAGACTGGGCAATTTCTATTTAGAGACCCTATCTCAAAATAGAAAATAAAAAGAGCTGGGGACATAGCACTTCTCCATTTAATCCTCAGTATCAGGGAAAAAATTTAAAAAAAGTATAATTTGATTTTAGTAAACAATTGTATCCTGGCATGGAAAATGGTGTAGGTAGTCTAGAATTGCTGCACCTACATCTAGGCCAGAAAGACTCCTGGCAGCTTTACAGAAAATTATATCTAAAAGAGCAAGCATGGGCCCCCCCCCTGTCTGCAATGTTCGCAGGATTTACTGCACTCCTTGGTGAACTGTCTGCCCTCCATTCCTCTTTTCCCTGCCCTCAGTCTCAAGGCAGTTACTCACAGGCTGTGTCCTTGAGCTCTGCTGTCCACCTTCAAGAGAAATCTGTGTAAAATGGAATATTCCATGCTATGATAAGGTTTTCCTGATGTCAATCATTTTCCATTCCTCTGATACGGTTTCGTATTTTCATTTTTCTGAATATTTCTCCCTGTGACCATTCTATAGAGATTGGGAGGATAAGGCGAGGCATGGTGGCACTTGCCTGTAATCCCAGTGACTCAGGAGGTTGAGGCAGGAAAACCATGAGTTCAAAACCGGCCTCAGCAACTTAGCAAGGACTTAGCAACTCAATGAGACCCTGTCTCTAAATAAAATATAAAAAAAGGGATGGGGATGTGGCTCAGTGGTTAAGCACCCCTGGGTTCATTCCTCAGTACACCCCCCAAAAAAAAAGGAAGAAAGAAAAGGAGAGATGTGATGATAACAATTTTTTTTTAAGAGAGAGAGAGAGAATTTTTTTTAATATTTTTTTTTTTAGTTTTTTGCAGACACAATATCTTTGTTGTGTGTGGTGCTGAGGATCGAACCCGGGACACATGCATGCCAGGCGAGCACACTACTGCTTGAGCCACATCCCCAGCCCCTGATGATAACAATTATCCTTCACCACCTGCATAAAACTTCAGGATTTCTCTGGTTTCCCCACTTTGGATTTGTTTTCCTTTTGTTTTTTTTTTTTTTTGGTGGTGCTGGGGACCAAATCCAGGGCCTCCAGCATACTAGGCAAGGACTGTATCAGTAAGCTACATCCCTAGCCCACTTCATTGTTCTTTTGTTTCTTGTTTAGGGACCAAATGACTTCTAGAGTGTTCCATTTCCAGTTGCCTAGCTTTTTTTCTTTTTTCCTTTTTTTTTTTTTTAAAGCAGACTTTTGGGTGCTATTTCTTCCTTCTGTCAGAAGGACAAGACATCAGTGAGAATTCAAGTCTTTTTCTAGGGGTCTCAGAGTCCTACTGACAGGTTGCTGGCTGTCTCTTCAAGCTTTCAGCCTGGCTGAAATCCTGCATGCAAGATCTTCCCGCTGGCGTCTTTGTTAGTACATGTGTCGTTTTTTTAGGCTGAGGAATTGCTGACTGATTTCCAACACACTTCCACGCCATCACATCACTTCTTTTTTAAGTTTTTTTCTTTCTTTTTTTTTTTAATCTTCCATATTTTCTTTCTGTGAAATGGATACTTTTTTTTTTTTTTTTTCTTTTTGGTACTGGGAATTGAAGTCACAAGTGCTTTGCCCCTGAGCTGTATTTTGTGACAGTGTCTCACTAAATTGCTGAGGCTAACCTTGAACTTGTGTTCCTCCTGCCTCAGCCTCCTGAGTAGCTGGATTCCAAGTATGCAACCACTACACCCAGTGTCCCAGTGTCCCAACATTTTTCCTTTTTTTTTTTTTTTTTTTGAGACAGGGTCTCACCAGCTAAGTTGCTTAGGGCCTTGGCTCTTTTTGTTGTTGTTGTGTTAGTTTGGTACCAAGGATTGAACTTAGGGGCACTTAATCACTGAGCCACATCCCCTGCCCTTTCTTTCTTTTTGAGACTGGATCTCTCTAGCTAAATTGTCTAGGCCCTCACTAAATTGCTGAGACTAGCTTTAAACTCGAAATCCTCCTGCCTCAGCCTCCCACATCGCTGGGATTATAAACATGTACCTCTGCACTGGGCCCAGCACTTTTCCTTTTGCGCTGAATTTTTTATACATGTCATCTCTCCCCAAAAGAGCTAAAAGCTGATGGAAGACTGAAGTCGTGTCTTTTTTGTCTTGGTCATTACCTGGAGCCAGGTGTAGTGGTCTGTGCACACCTGTAATCCCAGTGACCGGAGAGAGTGAGGCAGGAGGACTCCCATTTTTGAAGCCAGCCTCAGCAATTTAAAGAGGCCCTAAGTAACTTAGTGAGACTCTGTTCTTTTTAAACTTTTATTTTGAGGTGAGGTCTCTCTAAACTACCCAGATTGGCCTTGAATTTGTGATTCTTCTTTGCTGGGATTATAGGTGTGCACCACAGCACCTGTGCCCCCTACTCTTTGGTAGTTGTAGATAGACAGCATGTCTTTATTATTGCCGTGCTGAGGATTGAACCCAGTGCCTCACACATGCAAGGCAAGCACTCTGCCACTGAGCTGTAGGCCCAGCACCGCCCCCCCCCACTTTCTTTTTAAAGAGAGTAATTAGCAAGTGTTCGAATTCTCAAGTATTCTTCATTCTCAAAGTGGGAATTGATTCGAGATGCAATCAAAGACAACCGAAAAGGAAATAATTTTCTATGTACTTTAACTGTCATATCATGCCACAACTATTTCCTGCCTAAAATTATTTGGTATGCCACCAACAATTTATGCCTCACATTTTGGGAGGCACAGTTCTATCCAGTAATCCATTTACTGAAAATCTGTTTTGACTCTGCACTCTCACACTTTGTTAGCATTGTGTTTCATACACTTTAATTAGCTCCTATCTACCCTGCTGTCTTAAGGGCATGGATTGTTATTTCTTCATCCCACAGAGGAATGAACTGAGATCTGGAGAGGGCTGGAGGATTATCCCAGCACAGTGCGTAAGTATGACTAAGCCAGGGGCAAATAAACTAGGAGCTTAATCTCCTGATAAAGATTTGACTGATTCCCTCCCCTTGAAGGGATCTGGGATCCAGGAGTTGTGCAATTCTTGAGGTCACTCCAATTATCCTGGAAAGGGATAAGGAGGTAGGGAGAAAGCTGGCCTTCATTAAACTCTCTTTGGTTCTTTGCCAGTTTAGCTCATTTAAACTTCCCAGCAAAAGTATTCCCATTCCGCAGATAAGAAAACAGTTCCAAAGAGGTGAAAAGTGACTTACAAATTTGCATACTTCTAGTAAGATGCAGAGCCAGGATTCAAACCCCTCTTTTTGACTTCTGTGCTCATGTGCTTTGCTGACACCATAAAATTATAAATGTGGAGAATTGGGCTCTGGGCTGATTTTGCCACCAAATCAAGATGCAACGCTGATAAAAGATCTGACGATCCTCAGCCATTACTATGTCTACTTTTTTTACCCAGTCAAGGACTGTCTAAATTTTCTCATCTTGCATGGAGACACGAGGAGATCCAGGCAGCAGGCCTCCTGACTTCCTTGCATAAGTACCATTCATTTGGCCACTGTTTTATAATGGCATAATCTCCTGTTACCCTACAGCAAAGGCAAAAGTGAGAAATTGGACTCATGTCACATGAGGAGACAGCAAGACTCGTTTTCCTCAATGGCTTGTCTGATGCAATAATTTACTTCGGATAATTCATCTCACCCACACATAAAATCATTCTAATTTTTACCAATAAATTTAAAGATTGTAAGAGTAAATAGCAATTAAGAAACTGGGCTGTAATCTTAGTGGCTTGGGAGGCTGAAACAGGAGGATTGCGAGTTCAAAACCAAAGCCAGCCTCAGCAAAAGTGAGGCACTAAGCAACTCAGTGAGACCCTGTCTCTAAATAAAATACAAAATAGGGTTGGGGACGTGGCTCTCAGCTGTTTGGTTATGATGGTGAACACCTTTAATCCCAGCAGCTTATGAGGCTGAGGCAGGATAATCATAAATTGAAAGACAGCCTCAGCAACTTAGTGAGACCATGTCTCAAAAAAAGGGGCGACCTGGGGTTGTTGCTCAGTGATTAAGTGCCCTGTATTCAATGCCTGGTACCAATAAGTAAATAAATAAATAGATAAAACGTCAAAAGGACTGGCAATGTAGTTCAGTGTTAAAATGTGCCTGGTTTCATCCCTGGTACTGCTCCCCTCCAAAAAATACACACCAGGGTCAGGTATAGTGGTGCACACCTGTAATCTTAGCTACTTGGGAGGCTGAGGCAGGTATATCACAAGTTCAAGGCCAGGCGCAGCAATTTAGTGAATCCCTAAACAATTTAGCAAGACCCTGTCTGAAAATAAAATATAAAAAGGCCTGGGCATGTGGCTCAGTGGTAGAGCACTACTGGGTCCAATCTGTAGTACTGTAACCAAAAGATGAAGGAGGAGAAGGAAGAAGAGCTGGGTTTCTTATAAGAAAAACTTGCCTTGTTTTTTTTTTCTGTCACTAATTGTGTGAACATGAAAAAGTCGCTTATACAATAGGATACCAGTTTTCATCATCTGTGTAATAAGGTTGCACTACATAATTCAAGAACAACCGGGCAATTTAATCAGACCCAGTGATGCCTGATACTGGGAAGTTTAAATGAGTCACATGAGTATGAATATACAGGTGAAACCTTCATATGGATCACCACTTGGGAAAGGAGACACAGCTTCAACAAAGAAGTGTCAAGCTGTCTCACTAGAATAAAAGGAGGGGTGAGTTTCATTGGCTAATTGCAGGATGGGCTGGGGTTTAGGAATGTCCATTGGAAGCATCTTTGCCCTCTGAGGATGAGTTAAGTGAAAGCACTGATGAACCTAGTACTCTTAGAGGTCAAATAAATGAGTCATATTTGGTATCTGACAAGCTATGATAAGGTAGGACCTTTTAGTGGCTGTTAGACTATGAGCCAAGGCCTGGGAATACATTTGACCTTTGTCCCTCTGGTGGTCCCTGATTATCTCACTTTTCTCAAAATAAAAAGCAGAAAGGGCTGGGGATGTAGCTCAAGGGTAGAGTGTTCAGTAGTAGAGTTCAATCCCTAATTCTGAAAAAAAAAAAAAAAAAAAAAAAAACCAACCTGAGCCTCTCTCTCATATTTATGTCTTTTTAAAAAATATTTTTAGTTGTAGATGGACACAATACCTTTATTTTGTTTATTTAGGTATTTTTTGTTTTTTGCTTTTCTTTTTTTGTGGTGCTGGAGATCAAACCCAGTGCTTCAGGAGTGCTAGGCAAGCACTCTACCACTGAGCCACAACCCCAGCCCTACTTATATCATTTATTGTTTTAAAACTAGTAACAATTTGCTGGGCATGGTGGCACACACATGTAATCCCAGCAAATGGGGACACTGAGGCAGAAATATCACAAGTTCAAGGCCAGTCTCAACAACTTAGGTAGACCCTGTCTCAAAATTTTAAAATGTGGTAGAGCACCTATGGGTTCAAGTTCCAGCACCAAAAATCAAACAAAAACCCAGTTCTAATTAATTCTCCCATTGGAGGGACTCCAGCTTTGTTGATATGACATTTGAAAACACATAGAAATTATCTTTTTTTTTTTTAAAGAGAGAGAGAGAGAGAGAGAGAGAGAGAATTTTTTTAATATTTATTTTTTAGTTTTCGGCGCACACAACATCTTTGTTTGTATGTGGTGCTGAGGATCGAACCCGGACCGCACGCATGCCAGGCGAGTGCGCTACTGCTTGAGCCACATCCCCAGCCCCCATAGAAATTATCTTTACAGAATCAATACAAGGAACAATGGAGATCTATGAGTCAGTGTGTGATATTGTTATATAATAATAAATATATACTTGATCTTTGCCCTAATTACTGGCACAGATCTCTTAAAAATGCTTAAAATTTCCCAAATGATGGGGCTGGGGTTGTGGCTCAGCGGTGGAGCACTTGTTTAGTATGTGGGAGGCACTGAGTTCAATCCTCAGCACCCACATAAAAATGAATAAATAAAATAAAGGTATGAAAATACATTAACATTATTAAAATTTTTCCTGAATGATACAGGGGATTGGAGAATCCTTTATTGTATAATATTTGATCTTTACCTCAGGTTCCTGACATAGAGCTTCTAACATTTTTATAAGTTTCTAAGTGAAGGTTACACTACCTAATTTACATTTTGTTCTAATGAGGCCACTCTTGGTGAGCCCTTTCACAGTTTTAGGATGGGAACTGGTCACTGGAACAAGCAAGGCAGGATAAGATGGTTGGAACTTTAGCTCCAACCTTTGGGGAGAAACAAAGGACTGGAGATTAAATTAATTATCAGTGGCCAATGAGTTAATTAATCACATTTGTGTAATAAAACTTCCATAAAGAGCCCCAAACTGTGGTGTTTAGAGAGCTTTCAGGTTGGTGAATGAATCCACATGCCAGGAAGGTGGGACACCCTAATGCTACAGGACAGAAGCTCATATGGTGGGGCCCTATGTAGCTATTATGTGACTGGACATCCTTTATAATAAACCAATAAATACAAGTAAAGTGCTTTCCTTAGTCTTTTGAGCTATTTTAGTAAATGATCAAACCTGAGAAAGGAATGTGGAAGCACCCGATTTACAGCTTGTTGGTCAGAAGTACAGGTCATAACCCGAGACTTCTGACTGGCATCTGAAGTGGGGACAGCACCGTGGGACTGAGCCCTTAACATGTGGGCTCTGTTGATGCTAACTCCATGTAGTGATCACCAGAATTAAATTAAATCATAGGACTCCAAACTGGTATTTATCTGAAAAAATGGAGAATTGGTAATTGGCATGGGGTAAAAATCCTACACATTTGATGTCAGAATTGTTCTATGGGTAGAAATAGATCTTGGTACAGTGACTAAAACAAGTAAAAAAACCTCTCATAGTCTGGAAGGGTAGTTCAGTAGTACAGCCTATGCTAGCATGCACGTAGCCCTGGCTTCCATCCTCAGCACCAAAAGGAATAGGAAAGAATGAATGAAAGAAAACAGCCTTTGATTGCTTGCCAATCTCTTGCCTTGCTCTCTTGGAAAAGGTGATTTCAAACCAAAGGTCAAGTAAACATTTCTAAAGGGGGATTAAAGCCTTAAGTGAGAAGGAATTAAGAGATCATGTGAGCTTGAGTGTTCAGATCTAGACCCTGTCTATCCCACGATTCTAAAGCAAATCCTGAAGTCAGGATAAACATTGTGATGAAACATCAAGAAGAATAGACCTTCAATGAATTTGTAACTGGTTGAGAAATTGTAATAGCAGCAGCTAAGGAATGAAATTGAACTATCTAGAAGGAGCTATGAGAGATTCCTTGAGGGAATTAGAAATCAAGGAGATGGCTGGACACAATGACACTTTGCCTGTAATTCCAGCATTTTGGGAGGCTGAGGCAGGAAGATTTCAAGTTTGAGGCTGAAAGGGTAAAGTTTCTAAGCTGGAAAGCTTGAATGTAAAAGATTAGGTATTATTAAATTCCTCTGTTACACCCAGATTCCTGAGATAGTTAAAACAACGCCCTACTGGCCATTTAGCCTAGGGCCCTGTGCAGTTCATCACAGGGCCCGAACCAATCAGTTTGAATGTGTAACCCGTTTACGAATGACCAATCACCCCCGCCCGACCTGTTCCCGCCAATCACGTCTCAGAGTTGTTGTTCAATTTCCCCGGGCCTCATGATGATTTGTTCTGATGTATGCAAAGCCCACCGCCCTCTCCAAAAAGTGTACTTAAGCTCCACCTGACCTCCGTTCTGGGCTCTGAGCTGCAATCCCTTCTTGAGTGGGCACAGAGTCCCAGCGCGCTGGAATGGATCCCCAATAAATCCCCTTTTGCCAATTGCATGGAGTAAGTCTCTTGTGTGGTCTCTCCCTCCGACGTTCCGCCGGACCCCCCCTTACAGAGGCCAGCCTCAGCAATTTAGAAAAGCCCTAAACAATTTGGTGAGGCCCTGTCTTAAAATAAAAAATAAAAGTGCTGCAGATATGGCTCAATGGTTAAGTGCCGCTGGATTCAATCCCCAGTACAAAGAAAGTGAGGGAAAAATCAAGGAGATGAACAATCATCCATCTGAAGGAACAGTCTGGAGAATACATCACTGGATGAGAGGGATAGTAAAGTGCAGTGTAAAGCCACAACTTCAAGCCTAGAGTTTGGGTTTCTTTTCCTGACAATTCATATGATTTAAGGCACACCCTTCTCTTACATTATTAGAAATGCTTGGTAAAAAAAAAAAAGATATACCTGTGGAATGCTTCATGTCTCTGGGAAGAAAAATTATGTATGAAAGTATGATAGGATTATATATATATATTTTTTTCATTTATCCCACAGCTTCTCAGATTCATTAGAAATTTATTTAGTTTAAATCACCAACATCCTTGAGGAATAAGATACAGTTTAAACAGAAATAGTTCAAAAATGAATATCGGTGGGACTGGGGATTGGGTCAGTGGAAGAGTGCTTGCCTCGCATGCATGAGGCCCTGGGATGTTGCTGAGGGCCATTGCCAAGTAGGAATGACACATCGAAATTTCCTTGCCAGCGTACCCCATGTTAAATGGACTTGCCTTGGAAATTCGCTGTGACATTGCATGTGTCTTTGAGAAAGGTGACCCTGCTCAAGGACCAGGGTGGATCCAGGTTTAGGGTGTATCCTGCAGGTTTTAGGAAGTATCCCAGTTTAGGATAATTTGGGTTTAAGGCGTTCCCGGATTAAGACAATCTGGGTTTTAGGGAAGTTCCAGGTTGAAGGTTATTCCTGCTGGGAATAGGGCATTCCTGCTGCCTGAGTTCCCGTTGAGTTCTCGTGGAATTCAGCAAGTATTTTTGGGACGTGAATTGGACGGCAGAACTGGGATTTCCCCAGAACGTGTTTGTAGAGGGCCGGTGTGAGTTCCAGAATAAAGAATTGCTGTTTGAATCTACAAAGCTGTGAGTGGCTCGTGATCTTGTGCCCAGCCAGACTGTGGCAGGATGTTTGTTTTGGGGCACGGTTCTTTGGTACAAGGGAATGAACCCAGAAAGGGCTTAGTAACTGAGCTTCATCCCCAGCCCTTTTTATTTTGAGACAGAGTCTCACTGAGTTGCTCAGGGCCTTGCTAAATTGCTGAGTCTGGCTTTGAACTTGTGATCCTCCTGCCTCATCCTCCAGAGTAGCTGAGATTATAGACATATGCCATCACAGTGGGCACCCTTCCTAAACTATTTGTTTTCCTCTCGACCTTTCTTTCTCTCTCTCTTTCTTTCTTTCTTTCTTTCTTTCTTTCTTTCTTTCTTTCTTTCTTTCTTTCTTTCTTTCTTTCTAATCTGTCATTCATCTACTTCTCTGGGAAGCATAGCCTTGATTCAAATTCATCCTCATTTTTTCAAACCATGTTTCTGTGTGTTTTTTTTTTTTTCTCCTGTAAGTGACAATTATTTTTATGGACCTTACTATACAAGTCCCAGTACTTAAGTCTCAAGTTTACAAAACATATCTCCAAAAGGAGCTGCTCTGCTGGGTTATGTTTCAATAACTCTTAAGATTTGGACTCATTTATCTTAATCGACACAGATAAAAGAGGGCCGAGAAAGGGGAGGAGGGAGAAACCAAGGAATATGTTGCCAAGATTTTCTTTCTGTAGCAAATGACACTTAAGGAAGGAAGAGCTCCTTCTCTAATCCTGTTAAATTTTACCGCTTCAAGTTCCTCCCCAAACTTGACCTTCCTTTCCATTTGTGTTGGAATCTCTCCAGCATTGAAGCCTATTGTCCAGCTCAAATGATAACCTTTCTATTTCCTTTCTTCTTGCTTGCCCTATTACAAATAGGTGGTGGGCTTTTTATTAAAATCTTTTTTTTAATATTAATTTTTTAGTTTTAGGTGGACACAATATCTTTATTTTCTTTTATGTGGTGCTGAGGATCGAACCCAGTGCCTCATGCATGCCAGGTGGGGGCACTACCACTTGAGCCACATCCTGAGCCCCCAAAACCTTTTTTTTTAAACCAATGTTTACTTTTATCAAAATGTCCCATGCAACTAGTTTAGAAAGGGAAAAAAAAAAAGATATACCCCCAAGCAACAGCATTTTGATGCCCTGTTCTCCTACCAATCACCACTTCCACCATTCAAAGGCAACCACTCAACTTGTTAAATTTACCTCTTCAGGCTGGATGCAATAGCTCATGCCTATAATCCCAGCAATTCTGGAGGCTGAGGCAGGAGGATCAAGAGTTCAAAGCTTTGGCAAAAGTGAGGTGCTAAGCAGTGAGATCTGTCTCTAAATAAAATATAAAATAGGACTGGTCATGTGGTTCAGTGGTCGAGTGCCCCTGAGTTCAATCCCTGATACCAAAAAAGTAAATAAATACAAATAAAAATTTACTTCTTCAGACATTTGTTAGTTTTTTCTTTTCTTTCTTTCTCTCTTTCTCGGGTATTAAACCCAGGTCCTTGAGCATATAAGGCAAGTTCTCTACTATTGAGCTACATACCCCCAGTCCTTATTTCCATATTTCTAACAAAGATATATAATATATTACCTCTATTTTGTCACATAGGAAATTTTTGTGTAAATTAGGCAATTTTAAAAAGCTTAAAGATTGGAATAAGCTATTTATTTGATCAAGTTTATTATTCTTCAAAATTCAGGTGATAATAGATAACAACAAATCCCTTCAATATGTAAAACCAAATTCAGGCAATAAATTCAGTGTAGTTAGTCTTCAAAGTACAAAATCCACCAGGCACAGTGGCACATGCCTGTAATCCCAGTAAATAAGAAGGCAAGTTGAAGATCAGTCTGTGCAACTTAGCAAGACCTGTCTCAAAATAAAGAATAATTTTTTAAAAAGGGTCAGGGATGTAGCTCAGCGGTAGAGCACCCCTGGGTTCAATCTCTAGTACTGCTAAACAAATAAATAAGGAAGGAAAGAAAGAGAGTGGTAAGATGCTTGTTCTTAAGTTCGTTATTCTTCCATTCCCACCACGATGAAGCAACTGGCTTGATAAACCAGTTCACAGCATGAAACTTATTGCAGAAACAGGAACTATAAAGACTATTTTTTTCCTTATTTTTATCTGTATTAAAATATTTTTATTTTCTTCTCCTCTCCCATACTCTTATCATGTAACATGTGTTCATAGAAGATTAAATATATATTTATGTCCTTCAATTGTAGAATATCAAAGGGAGAGAGTGAATCGGCTAGGAAAAAAATATCACTCAAAAGGCAACTTAGTATCTTTTAGGGAAAGGTTGGCTTGTTTTTAGTTGTAAGTAATACAGTTGTGTCATGTTAGGCAGAAATTTAACTATGTTGTCTTCACTTGGAGATTGAGCATAATTTAAAATTGGGTACCAAATTGAAAAGGGGAGATTGTACAAACCTTGTAATGTAATATGCCAACTTGGCTAGACTCAGCTGAGTTTTGATATACCTAGCCTAGTTATCTCATTAGATTAGAAGCCAGTTTGTCACAAGTTATGAAGGATTCATTTCTGTTTTCTGTAAAAATATCAGGATGTCTGTATGGCCTGGCCATTAGTTGATGTTGTAAAGCTGACTGGAATGCCTGCCCGTGCCCTGAACTCACCCAGGTCCGGTTTTCCCTGACCAGATAACAACCCTTTCCTAAACCTTAGTGACGCCTCATAAATTCTGGCCCTCCCTGGCCAGATAACGACCCTCTCTGAGTCTCTAAGATCTCCATAAATTCTGATGCCGGGGCCAGCAAAAATGTAAACTTGTGTTATGCTCTTCAGAATGTTGTTATCTGTAACCTCCCCTTTGTGTAACTTTTTGGGCTATTAAACTGGGCCACAGAGAAATGAAGGAACAGCCTTTGTGTTGTACTGAGCTACATCCCCAGGTCTTTTTAAATTTTTATTTTGAGACAGGCTGTCACCAAGTTGCAAAGGCCAGCCTTGAACTTGGGATCCTCCCAAGTTGCTGGGATGATAGGCACATGCCACTGTACCTAGCAGCAATGGCCATTTTGTAACTCATATTATTCTATTCTTCACCTGCTGGCTTGTCTCATGGGCATAGAAAAATGGCTGGGCTTATGACTGCTCCATCTTCCCATCAGTCCTTCAGGAGAAGGACTTTTCCAACTCTTTTTTTTTTTTCAAATATTTTTAAAATTTGGGACACAATACCTTATTTTATTTATTTATGTGGAGCTGAGGATCAAACCTAGTGCCCCATGCATGGAAGGCAAGCGTTTTACCACTGAGCCACAACTCCAGCCCCTCCAACTCTTGGTCTAGGTACAGCTTCTCCTACAGGATCTCTATGCCATCAAGAACAGAGACAGTGGGAATTGACGTGGTTTTTCCTGCCCTCCTTGGTTCCAGCCTGAATTTGCTTTTCCCTACTTGACATATATAAGGTCCTTGCTTAGAAACTGGATGGCCATTTTAAGTGATGGCCACCATTTTAAGGAAAAGGTTTTGCTTTCCTGCCCAAGGGCGTTTCTGAGAAAGGCTCACCACTCCCTCCTACCAACCCAACCCTTAACCACTCCCATTAGGTCCAGCTCAGCTCTGATCCCTTAGCTTCCACCATAAAATCCCCAGAACTCAAGCCTGTTTTGCCTCCTATGGAGAGATGGCCTTTATTTGTCAGCTGTGACAAATAAACTCCTGTGTGTATCTCTGCCTGGTCTCCGTCTTTCATTCCTCGATTTCTGCTGAGAGCCACAGCTGAGTCGGAATGGCCCCTGGCATTTTGCCAGAAGTAATGGTTGAGAGGCAAGCCATTAAGATGATGCAGCAGTCACTAATATGCCATTATGTAAAAATGTGAGTGTGTAACTGACTGATTCTGCAATTTGTATTTGGGGTAAAAATGGGAGTTCATAACCCAATTGAGTCAAATGTATGAAAGATGATATATCATGAGCTTTGTAATGTTTTGAAAAACCAATAAAAAATATAAAAAAAAAAAAAAGAAAAAGAAAGGGGCTGGGGATGTGGCTCAAGTAGTAGCGTGCTCGCCTGGCATGCGTACGGCCTGGGTTCGATCCTCAGCACCACATACCAACAAAGATGTTGTGTCCGCTGAAAAAATAAAAAAGAAATATTTAAAAAAAAAAGAAAGATGATGCTGGATTAAAACAGGTTGTGTATTCAATTGTATATAGACCCCTGCTGTCCACCTCGGGCGCCTGCTACTTTGGAGTTCTCGCGGGGATTCCTGGGGAGTTGGCGTTGGTTGGTGAAGTTCCGGTGGAGGGAGTTCCGGTTGTGGTGTGGTGTCCCTGGAAGGGCCGCGTGGGTGTTGTTGGGGGGGAGTTGGGAAATAAAGTTTGTTCCTGCTTGAGTGGCTTGTGATTTGTGCCCAGCCAGACTGCGGCAGCTTTCCCTTCAACATCTATATTCCCTTCCTTGACAGGCTTCCCTGGAGTCTTCAGGTTCCAGGATCAGGTGTGAGGACAGTAGCTTTGCTGAGATTGCTTCAACAGTTTCTATAGTTGTTTAAGATTACATATGACGTATACCTATCCTAGTAGGTTCTTCTTTGCTTGATTCTCTGCTTCTGTTTTTGAATCCTGATTGATTGTAATTGAATAAATTATCTTTTAAAATATATATGTATATATAATGTATAATATAGTAGATGGTCACAATACCTTTATTTTTATTTATTTATTTCTCTGCTTTTTTTTTTTTTCTAAAACAATTTTTTTTTTTAATATTTATTTTTTAGTTCTCGGTGGACACAACATCTTTGTTGGTATGTGGTGCTGAGGATCGAACCCGGGCCGCACGCATGCCAGGCGAGCGAGCTACCGCTTGAGCCACATCCCCAGCCCCTCTCTGCTTTTTTTTTAAAGGAGAGAGAGAGAGAGAGAAAGAGGATCTTTTTTGTACATGGACACAACACAATGCCTTTTTTAAATAACCAATCTATTTTTTTATTATTTTTTTTAAAATTTTAATATTTATTTTTTAGTTTTCTGCAGACACAACATCTTTGTTTGTATGTGGTGCTGAGGATCGAACCTGGGCCACACGCATGCCAGGCGAGTGTGCTACCGCTTGAGCCACAACCCCAGCCCCCCTCTTTTTTTTTTAATGTGGTGCTTAGAATCTAACGGGTGTCCTGCCCATGCTAGGGGAGCGCTCTACCACTGAGCCACAATCACAGCCCCTTTGCTTCTGTTTTTGAATCCTGATTGATTATAATTGAATAAACATGTTATCTTTAAAAAATATACTACATATAATATATTATATAATATATAATATAGTAGATGGTCACAATACCTTTATTTTAATTTATTTATTTATGAGGATTAAACCCAGTGCCTCACACATGCTAGGCCAGCACTGCATCACTTAGCCACAACCCCAGTCCCATGTTATCTTTTTTGAGCTTGCACTTCCAAAAACTTTATCAGGATGGTGTATTGTGGGTCAGTTAGATAGATTGCACACTTTGTATGTGTATGAATACTTTCATTTGCTCTGTCATTGCAAGGTCTAGTAGAGACCACCTACTCCTTTGCTCTCTGTTTTCAAAATTGTTTTAATTATTTATAATATTTAAATATTAGATAATATTTTTAGTATAAGTAAATGTTTCCTGATTCAAATCCCCGTGTGCCCCTTAATGCTAGGGGCAACCTCCCTGGTACCATACGCACTTTTTTGGGAATTATTATTTGTAAATAAAAATTAAAATGGTGGTGTTGAATCCCTGGAAACTACCGAGAAGTCCACCATTAGGGACATTTACCCAGCTTTTTTCTGACTGCTCAAATTAAGATAATCTCAGGATAAATCCGAGTTTCAAAATTGTATTATATAAATTAATAAAATTTAGCAGATTTTTAGGTTTTTAATTCAGTCAGCATCTTGTTTAAAATATAATGGACACACAAAAGGTTTCCAAATGAATAATCATCTTTGTAGTAATCTGCATTTATTTTCTTACTTCTTAGTATTTAAATAAATTCTGCTTTTATTTTGCCTTATTTTTAAGTAAATAGGCTGAGTTTATTCTTCAGTATTGAGTAGAATATAAAAATTGTTGGGCTGGGGATGTGGCTCCAGCGGTAGCTCGCTCACCTGGCATTGGTGCAGCCCGGGTTCAATCCTCAACACCACATACAAAAACAAAAGATGTTGTGTCCGCCGAAAACTAAAAAATAAATATTAAAATTTCAAAAAAAAATAAAAATTGTTGTTTATAACTTTTTTTTTTGGTTCTGGGAATTGAATTCAGGGACACTCGACCAGACCACTGAGCCACATCCCCAGCTCTATTTTGTATTTTATTTAAGATGGAGGTCTCACTGAGTTGCTTAGAACCTCACAGTTGCTGAGGCTGGCTTTGAGCTCTGGATCCTCCTGTCTCAGCCTCCAGAGCTGATGGGATTACGGGTGAGCACCATTGTGCCCTGCAAAGAAGCTATCTTTTTTCCAGTGAATGTTTTTGGTGCCTTTGTCTAGTATGAGAACTGTATTTATGTAAATGGATTTGTCTCAGTGTCTTCTATTCTGTATCATTGGTCTATGCGTCTGTTTTGGTGCCAATACCATGCTGTTTTTGTTACTATAGCTCTGTAGTATAGTTTAAGGTCTGGTATTCTGATGCCTCCTGCATCACTCTTCTTGCTAAAGATTGTTTTGGCTATTCTGGGTCTCATTTTTCCAAATGAATTTCATGATTGCCTTTTCTAGTTCTATGAAGAATGTCATTGGGATTTTAATAGGAATTACATTAAATCATCAATATATCAATTCAGCACATTTTGCCTTAACGCCTTCATCTGTTCCCCTTAGCCTTTTCCATGTCCACAGAGGTTAGGAAGCAGAAGGTAGTCATAGAAAGCCCCACTAAAGGGTTGGGAGTACAGCTCAGTGGTAGCGCACTGGACCAGCATGGGTGAGCCCCTGGGTTCAATCCCAAGCATCACAACAAATAAATTTAAATACACTTAAAATAACCTGCAGAAGTTTAGCATCTCTCTCTAGGACATCCAGAGACTGGAAGGAAAGAGGAGAGCAGGTGGAAGACCCAGGATCCCCTTTTGGATTAGCTCCCTGATTCTCCTAGTCTGCAGGCCTACCTTTTTCTTCAGGCAATAAAAATAAAGATGATAGTCTTATTTAGTTGGGGGTTGAAAAGCACTTAAGGAAAATGGACCTATTCTTCTCTAGCCAGAATTTCCATTTATTCCTACTTAGGGGAAAAAAAAAGAGAGACAAAAGAGTAACAAGCACTCTCTCCGTAAGTTTTTCTCATTGTTTCATTGTTCTTGCTAAAACCAACTCCATTTGAAATTTATATCAAGGATAGGATGAATCAGCAAAGTTCTGCATGAACTGAAGTGACTTTTCTTCTTTTCAAATGTAAGATGTGCTTCTCCAGAAGAACAGGCTGTGTAATTCTGTTTAAATGTTTACATTGGCACCTTTTAAATGTGGTGATGGCTTTAGGACTTTGTTGATAAACTGCTTAGAAAACCCAGGCACTGTCACCATTATTCTTACTCCCTACAGCTCCCATTTAAGGATGAACAACATTTCAATGTCTAGAGCAAGGAGTGGTCATGAAGGTGAACAATTTGGGATGTCAATTTTAAGTAAAGTATTTGGTTTTAGGTAGTTGTAATAAGAGGTCCCTTTTCCCTCTCCATTATTGCATTATTTTCCAAGTAGCTGGAGTCCCCAAGCCAAGAAATTTCTGGCTGGAGATTGCCTCTGTTCACACACTGTTGCGAGCTAGCAATGAAGCTTAACAAGAGCTTTCTTGTGTATCTACTTCCCCGTTGAATGTGTGAATGGACCTTCAGCAACAGCCTGCATTGAGGCAAAAAGCAACAGAAGCTAATTTCCTACCTCATCTACTCTTTTAAAAGTTACAGAAATAAACAAGGATAAAAACACTAACATATTATGCAAATCTTGCCCAGCAAGAGACCAAGCACCACTAGGAGGGTTGGAAAACTCAGGGTTATTTATATATTTATGCTGTCTGATCCAGATGAGCTCTGTGCTTAGCCCCGAGCTGAGGCTACATGGGGCTTTTATAGGAAATTTTACATCATTCCTTTTTTTTTAAACTTTTTTTTTTTTAGTTGTAAGTGAACACAATATCTTTATTTTATTTTTATTTGGTGCTGAAGAACGAAACCAGTGCCTCACAAGTGCAGGGCAAGCACTCTACCACTGAGTACAATTGCAGCCTCTTGACATCATTTCTTAACCATTACAACCTTGGGGCGTTTGAATTCTTGGCCTATGTGACCAAAGACCATGCACAGGGTATTAGAAGTAGTTGAAAGGTGTAGAACAGACAGAAAAACACCTGGGAGGGTTATCAAACAGTGACCTTCACCACAGGCAGCAGCAGTAACTCAAAGATAACTTGAGTTTATCTCCCTAAGAGCTATATTTCTAAGAACTAAGCCAGGGAGGTTAGACACCAGTTAATTAGCATAGTAACCTACAATTTATATAGCAGTTAAGCGATGCAACTACATTCCTACAGAGTTCAGAAAGTTCAGAGTTTAGAAAGTATAGGAAAGTTAACCCTTTCCTTAGGCATGGTTCTTTTCTTGGGGAATAGGGGAGGTGGCCTGGTATTGAATTCAGGGCCCTCGACCACTGAACCACATCCCCATCCCTATTTTGAATTTTATTTAGAGGCAGGGTCTCACTGAGTTGCTTAGCACCTCGCTGTTGCTGAGACTGGCCTTTTGAACTCATGATCCTCCTGTCTCAGCCCCCCAAGCTGCTGGGATTACAGGAGTGCACCACCATGCCTCACCCTTGGTTCTTCATCATAATGTTCTTTCAATTTCCTTTTATAATCAGGTCTGGTATCTCCTTCACGAACAGAGTCACAACACTCCTCTCCAGGCAAATTCAACAGTCTAACCTCTCTAGCCAACAGCACTGTAAACTTTACAAAGTTGTGTGTTTTAGATCCGTGTCTGCAGAACCTCAGGTAACTCCTAGGTAGTTATTTCTGAATTAGAAAATACTTAATATTTGTACTTATTTTGTGACTCTAGTGAATCCTGAAAGTGTAGCACCAAGAGTCAGATAGGGCTGAAAGAAATGCTTCTAAAAGCTGTCTTGCAGGAAGATACCCAGCTTCAGCCATATTTTGTAGGACAGCCTCCACCCAACTTGAGGGTCTCAAAATGTCAGGAATGTTCTTGGTCCCCAGGATCTCTTCTGGATATTTATTGGCCCTTCTCTGCTTTGTGGTTTAGGCTTCATCAGAATTCAAAATACATGATGTAAAGCAGAAAAGGCCCGGAGAAGAACCAAGACAAAGGTGGATTCCTGCCACAGGAAGCTGATTGGCCAGTCACAGTCCACTGTATTCACCAAGGCCTGAAAATTTCCCACCAACAGTCAAGATGTGTGAGAACAGTCACGGCCAAGTTGTTCAGAAGTCCCTCAGCATTGAAATTCTTGAAAGGGCAGGAAACACTATCAAAACACTTAAACTGCAAAAAAAAAAAAAAAAAAAGCAAAAAACTGATCATGCATAGAAACACATTACTCTCATTAAGGCCACAAGGGCTGATGGTGGTGTCATTCAACATATCCATAAATCTCTAAGAAAACTAAAGTTTGCCTGGAGTCCTTCTTACTGCATGATCAAGATGGCTTCTCTACTCACAAGTCTGGTGTCTAGGCTGGGCTAGCTGGAGCAGCCAGGGGCTGGGCAGCGCCATCCTCCCCGCCCAGATGACGTCTCCACATGCCCAGCCTGGGCTTCCTCAGCACAATTTAGGATGACTTAGATGTCTTCCAAGGTGGCTGACCCAAAGAAAGCACTTCAAGAAACTAGGGTGGAAGGGTCAAAAAAGCTATAACTTGATCTTGAAAGTCCCAGAACTTCACTTCTGCCAACAAATTCCATTGTTGGAGAATTCAATAAGTACAACCCAGACTTAAGGGGAGGAAAATTTGACTCCATCTTGTGAAGGGGAGAGTGCTTGCCTAGCATGCACAAGGCCCTGGGTTCAATCTCCAGCACCACAAAAAAAAAAAAATGACTCATAAAAGACAATGATTAGGGGCTGGGGATGTGGCTCAAGCGGTAGCGCGCTCGCCTGGCATGCGTGCGGCCCGGGTTCGATCCTCAGCACCACATACCAACAAAAGATGTTGTGTCCGCCGAGAACTAAAAAATAAATATTTTAAAAAAAAAAAAAAGATGATGATTAATGGTGGATGGGCTGGGAGGAAGGATAAAATCTAGATATAACCAGAAATAGACAAGGTTCAGTCTGGAGGACAGTCATCAAAGTAGCGAGGTCTCCCAAGAGACAGGCAATGCCAAACAAAAGGATGCCTGTGTGGAACATAAGCAGATGTCCATGAAGGCAGGCAATCTGTCAGACACTCAAGGATGACAGACATTCAACCATCCAGATGAGGTTGCCACAAACCATGAAGGCCAGGATTCTGGGAGAGGGCATTTCAGATTCTCAAGAGAGACTAAACCTGCAAGAGCAAAGGGACATGCCTGTAATCCCAGTGGCTTTGGAGGCTAAGACAGGAGGATTGCAAATTCAAAACGAGCCTCAGCAAAAGTGAGGCACTAAGCAACTCAGTGAGACCCTGTCTCTAAATAAAATACAAAATAAGGGCTGGGGATGTGGCTCAGTGGTCAAGTGCCCCGAAGTTCAATCCCTGGTACCAAAAAAAAAAAAAAAAAACAAAACAAAACAAAAAAAAAAAAACAAAAAGAAAAAGAAAGGGAAGAACACCTAGGTGTTTTAAAAGAAACAGGATTAACATCAGTTAAATACTATGTGGTCTCTTCTGCCTTGGTTCTGACTCTTCCTGGAACTAGAGGTGGAACTGGTGGGGTGCAGAATTCAGCCAATTAGACTTGTGAATCCGAGAGGGCCTCTTCAGGGTAAGCAGAAGCTAACACCAACTCCCCAACCAGCCCTGATTCTCTGGGTGTCCCAGAATCACCTAACAGGGTTAAAAGTCGTGTTCTGGACTCAACCCCTGAGGTTCTGTGTCGGTATGTCTGGGATGCAGCTCAGGAATCTGTGTTTTTATAACCATCCCAGCGATTCTGCTGTCCCACATTTGGAGAACTACAGTAAACGCAATCTTTTCTATTTGCTGGTTCAGGGATGGTGAGGATAATCACATTTAGGTTTCAGCTCACAAACAGGATGTGATAGAATTTGAGAGGACTAAAGAGGAAGGATGTGAAGAATTTGAGAGGCTTAAAATGCAACTGAGGTAAGTGAATAATTAGTCAGAAATGATACCATTTCTCATGTGTGTATGTATGTATGTATGTATGTATGTATGCATGTATGTATTTATCTATTTTGCAGTGCCAGGGGTCAAATCCAGGGCCTCTCGAATGTGAGGCATGAGCTCTACCACTGAGTGATGCCCAGCTACGTTTTGCTTTTTAAGTAACTGCAACAGAACTGTAACTGCCACATCAGAGCTTTGAAATGTAAACTAGGAACATTTCACATCATTTAAAAATGGTAAGAATTCAAGACATTTTCCCTAGCCCTGCTTTAAAAGCTGAATATTTGGCATTAAAAATGCTTTAAAAAAGAAAAAGTAAAAACAGCTCTTGTTGATTGTAGAAAATTTAAAAATTTAGATAAGCAAAAATAATATTTTTAAACATCCATAGTCCCACCATTCAGAGATAACCATGATTAGCCCCTTGGTATCTTTCCAGCCTTTGTCTAGACGAATATATTCGTATATGGGTTTGTTTTTCTCTCCTTTGTTTTGTGAAATGGGATGGTACTGTGCAGGGCTGATAGGTGTTTTTAGAGCTTTTGGTTTAAGACCAGGCACTGAGGTCATCCTCCCCCTCAGAGATCGTGTGGCCTCTTGTCTGTGCTTTGCGCTCTGTCTTGACTTCTTTCTTGTCTGTTGTGTGCCTGTTACTTTGTGCCCCAAACTGACTATTCTACAAATTACTAATAGATGTAACAAGATGTATGACTCTTACAGATGTCGTGCCAAGTTACAGAAGCTGAATGATCCACTTCTACAAATTCTAGAAAGGACCCAACTAATCTAATAGTGACAGAAAATACAGCATATCTTTTGCACATGGACAGGAGAGTTGACTATAAGCAGCAAGAGGACACTTTGGGGTGTAATTAAAATATTCCATTGATGGTGGCAGTAATTATAGGAGCGTATGACTGTCAAAAATCACTGAAATGGAGCTGCGGTGTAGGTTGGTGGTAGAGTGCCAGCCTAACTTGCAGGAGGCACTGGGTTCGATTCTCAGCACGAAACACACCAACCTCACTGAGATTAAGAATAGTACATTTGGTCATATGTAAATTATGCCTCAGTATAGATGATTTGCCCTATGTGAATTCACCATGCAAAAAATTTGAGAAAGGGGGCTGCAGTTGTGGCTCAGCAGTAGAGCGCATGCCTAGCAAGTATGAGCCCCAGGTTCGATCCTCAGCACCACATAAAAATAAATAAAATAAAGGTATTGTGTCCAACTACAACTAAAAAGTATTTTTTAATTGAAAAATGGATTTGGGGTGTACCAGAGATTGAATTCAGGGGTACCCAACCACTAATCCACATCCCCAGCTCTAGTTTGTATTTTATTTAGAGACAGGGTCTCACTGAGTTGCTTAGCGCCTCACTTTTTGCTGAGGCTCTAAGCCACTAGAACTTCAGACATGCTCCACTGCACGCGAGAAAGAAATTCTTATTGGCTCAGTTTGGGTTAAATATCCAATCTGACTCCTATCAGCCAAGGCCAAGAGGCCATTGTCAAAGACCCAGATTGAAGTAGCTTCAGGGCTCACTAGCCCTGCTTCTTTAGGACAACCCTGAGACTCAGAGTGGCCATGTCTGTGCTGTGGGCCTCATTCTCTCTGTCACTGCCAGGCCAGTTCTCCCCAACGAGTTTTCCAACAGGAGCTCACATGGAACCATTTCACTGGTAGTACTTCCTCTTATGTGAGGCTCAGGTGCTGCTGGGAAGCGGGTCCACTGTCTTAGAGAACAGAAAGAACAGCATGCAGAAAGATGGAGGCAGCCAGCAGAGGCTTATAGAAAAGATTTCTCCACAGGGGCTGGGGTTGTGGCTCAGAGGTAGAGTGCTTGCCTTGCACACGTGAGGCCCTGGGTTTGATCCTCAGCACCACATAAAAATTAACAAGTAAAAATAAAGTTATTAAAAAAGAAAGAAAGAAAGAAAGAAAAGATTTCTCTACAGAGTCCAATGGGTATGGATATAGGAAGCAAAAATTTCATTCACCAAAGTCTAAATACACAAGGTGAAACCATTAGCTTTCATGTCCCAGGGCTAGAAAAAATTCCAGGGACAAAGTTTTGTCTGAATAGTTTATCAGAATCACTCAAAACACCAGGTACCATGGCACAGGCCTGTAATCCCAGTGTGTCAAGAGGCAGAGGCATGGGCTGGGGATGTGGCTCAAGCAGTAGCGCGCTCGCCTGGCATGCGTGCAGCCTGGGTTCGATCCTCAGCACCACATACAAAGATGTTGTGTCCACCGAAAACTAAAAAATAAATATTAAAAAATTCTTTTTCTCTTTAAAAAAAAAATAAAACAAAGGCATGCTGTCCATCTACAACTACAAAAAAAAATTAAAAAAAAAAAAAGAGGCAGAGGCATGAGGATCACAAGGTCTAAGCCTATCTGGTCAACTTGGTGAAACTCTGTCTCTAAATTTAAAAATTAAAAAATAAGAAAGGACTGGGGATGTAGCTCAGTGGTGGAGTGCTCCTGGATTCAATCCCCAGTGCCACAAAAAAAAAAAAAAAAAAAAAAAAAAAAAAAAAAAAATTCCAAAAGCAGGTGTAAGTGGAGGAGGATTCTCCATAGCCAGAAGAGCAAATTCAGGTATGCCAAGTGACAAGTGGAACTCAGAGATGGAACAGAGTTCATATTTACTGAGCACCTCTGTGTCCCTGAAACTGTTCTAGATGCTGGCAGAACAGTAGGTGATCAAGGACCACGAGGTCTCTGCTGCCATGAGGCTCTCATTATACTTAAAGGAGTTGGCAACACACCTACAAACAAGAAGCAGACACAGCAGTTCTAGATGAACAAGACTCCATGAAAAAGTAAGAGTGACCTGAGAAGGAGTGGCTCCAGCAGAGAGCAGGCTGCTCCACACTGAGAGGCGGGTTAAGGCCTGGTAAGAAAGGCAGCCTTCCAGGTGAAGCAGGAGAGCCCCAGCACCTGGATCGGCTGCCACCAAGGCTCTGAGGCAAGAAGGAGCCTAGAGTTCAGGGTGCTTGAGAAAGAGAAAGAAAGTCTATGTGAATGGAGGGAAATATGGAGATCTGTAGCAGATACAGAGAAATAGGTCAGTGCCACATCAGGAAGACTATTAAGAGGAGGTTTCCATTTTTAGGAGTTCCTTCCAACTATTATGCTGAGAATGGAATCTTCCACCGTAAGAAAGGCAGCAGGGAACCCAGGTAAGACACCATCACAGTCAGTCCTGGTGGAGACGAGTGGGCAAGCAATGGGTTGGGATATGCATGATGTCAGGAGCTGAAGAAAAACTGAAGATAGATATTGGACAAGAGTTTAAATGTGGCCGAATGGTGCTGCATGACTGTAATCCCAGCTACTCAGGAGGCTGAGATGGGGGAATTGCAACTTTGAGGCCAGTTTGGGCAACTTAGGGAGACAGATTTCAAAAATAAGAAGGGCTGGTGACATAGCTCAGTGTAGAGCACCCTTGGGTTCAAACCCCAATACCAGGTTTGTATGTGTAGGCTAAGAATAAAGCAAGTCATATGACATGGGGGGCCACATGCCAGCCAGTTTAGAATCAAATCTAAACAGCCAAGCAGGCATCAGATGCCAAGTGATGCTGTTGCCTTCAGTGCCCTGAGGCCCATGTGAAGATGTGTAGCCCAAGTGGGGACCCCTCTTCATGTTTTGTCACACATTAATGTCACTTGGGCATCAAGACAGTGGAGGCTGTATGATATTTTGAATTTCTTAAGGGCGACATCTCCTTCAAGCATCTTTTAGAAGCACTTTTACCTAAGTGCTCAGATCAGCACTGCCCTCCCAAGACCACCTGAGCTCTGGTTTGGACAAGCAATAATGTTCCTTTGCAGTCATTTGTGTAAAAGGACTCTCAAGAGCAAACTCCTTTAGGGCACCTCTTGCACCCCAATTCCCCATGGCCATTCACGTCTAAGAGCCCCCTGACAGAGCCAGTTAGGTTAAAGTCAAAGCCAAGATTTAACAGCAGAATCATTTTAAACCTCTGTAATTAATCTTCCCTAATATGTGAAAATATGAAGGCCTTCTTAGCAAAATGGATTTGTATAATCTAAGCTTAAAGTAAGTACTTAACTAGCTAGCAATGCCCCAAATCTCAACTTTCCTTTGCAATTTTGAGTGTTTTTCTCCAATTTTATTTATTTATTTATTTTATGTTTATTTTATTTTATTTGTAGGTGGACATAATATCTTTATTTATTTATTTTTATGTGGTGCTGAGGATCAAACCCAGGGCCTTGCACTTGCTAAGCCAGCACTCTACTGCTGAGCAATAACCCCAGTCCTCTGATTTTATTATTTATTTATTTATTTATTTTTGTACTGAAGATTGAACTCAGGGGTGTCTAACCATCAAGCGACATCCCCAGCCTTTTTAAAATTTTTTATTTTGAAATGGTCTCACTAAGATGCTTAGGGCCCCACTAAGTTCCTAAGGTTGGCCTTGAACTTGTGATCCTCATGCCTCAATCTCCAGAGCTGCTGGGATTACACTATGTGCCACCATACCTTGCTTTTCTCCTATTTTAAAAATTAAGGATCATATATACCTAATTAGAATAAATAAGTAAATAAATATTTTTAAAAAGGAAAAAATCAAGGCGAGGTCAGGCATGGTGGTGCATGCCTATAATCCCAGCAACTTGGGAGGCTGAGGCAGGAGGATCACAAGTTCAAGGCTGGCCTCAGCAACTCAGCAAGGCCCTAAGCAATTTTGCAAGACTTGTTTCAATATACAAAATAAAAAGGGGTGGGGATGTGCCTCAGGGTTTAAGCACCCTTTGCGGCAATCCCCAGTAGGGGGAAAAAAATCAAGGATGGAAACCAAGTCATGAGTTATCTCCAGGCTACAGTGAGTCCTAAACCAAGTGCCCTGTTACCTGGTGACAGTCTTCTGAGATGTATTCTCTCTTTCCACCAAAACTCACTCTTCATACTCTTCCCAGTTTTTGGCCAATATAATAGGATTATAAATCAATAGTGTTAGGTTGTTTGGAGTTACATTATTAGGAACTAATTTACCTACTCTTCTAGGCAAGGACCTGGTGATGGATGGAATCAAAGGCTTAGATATCTATTATACCCAGAAAAACCTAACATAGGTTTGACCAAGAGAAGAAACTGAGGCTGCTGTGGGGCCTGCTTCTCTTTGGTCTCTTTTTCCTCCCCACTCCATGTGTGTGTGAACTCCATTCCTCCCTCTCTTTTCTGGCTGTAATCCTCTCTTTACTCATTGTCTCCATTCCCTCACACTTTAAGCATGCACATGGTCCCATTTGGGCCACTCAGCCTTAACCCTAAAAACCTGCCAAAACTTCCTACTGCTACCCTCTAAATCATCCTAAATTCTTCAGAGAGGAATGTGATGTTCAGGCCAGGAATCAGCTGCCTTTTGGCCTGAATTCTGTCCCTGATTATATTGGTTATGGCAGTGGGTTCAGACCACACAAAACATGCTCACTCAGGGGTAGCTGGATCTAAGAGTCAGAATTTCCCAGAGGATGGAGCAGATGGATGGATATCCTAAAATATTTTTTAGTACACCCTCCCCTGCTGCAGTCTGGCTGGGCACAAAATAACAGAGCCTTGTAGGTTCAAAACAGGAACTCCTTTACTCTCGGCACTCCCACGAACACCACACACACACACACACACACACACACACACACACACACACGGCCTTCCCCCGGGGACACACCACACACCAACCGGAAATCCATCCTTCAGAAAATCCCTCCTCCAGCACTTCCCCAACCAATGGGAACTCTCTGGGATACCCTCGAGAACTCCAAAGTAGCAGGCCAGGGCGGACAGCAGGGGTCTAATATGCAATTGAATACACAGCTTACTTAACATAACCATTATCATCTCAATGGCTTGCTGGCATCACTTCTCAACCACTCTGTTCTGGCAAAAATGCCATGCATCATTCCGACTTGGCTATGGCTCTTAGCACTCCCAATTCTGGGTCCCATTGTAACTGTTGGGTTCCTATGTTGCTATCCAAATCTCCTCACTGGCAATGAAACTTAGGACCTGGTACTTCTGTGGATGTCCTTCCCAGGCATCTAGCTGACTGCCATCATCACTCTTTCTCTTCCCCACCTTTTTTTTCCCTTTCATTAATTCTGTCCCAAAGTTACAGAAGTGCTTCTCACTTTTTAAGTATAGGAACCAATTGGCCTTGCTAACACAAATCCCAACCAATCAGGAGGCTGAGGCAGGAGGATGGTAAGCTGAAGGCCAGTCTTGGCAATTTGACCTGATCCTGTCTCAAAATAAAAATAAAAAAGGGTTGAGGGTATGGTTCAGTGGTGGAGGATTCCTGGGTTCAATCCCTGGTACCATAAAAAAGCATATGAATCAGGGGCTGAGGTTGTGGCTCAGCAGTAGAGCACTTGCCTCACAGGAGGGAGGCCCTGGGTTTGATCCTCAGCACCACATAAAAATAAATAAGTGCATGGCTGAATATATTCAATGGCAGAGTACTTCCCTAACATGTGCGAGGCCCCTGGGTCCATCCCCAGTACAACAAAAAATTAAAATTAAAAATTAGGGCTGGGGTTGTAGCTCAGTGGTCGAGCATTCACCTAGCATGTGGGAGGCCCTAGGTTTGATCCTCAGCACCACATAAAAATAAATAAATAAATAAAATAGAGATATTGTGTCCAACTACAACTAAAAAAAATAAATATTTAAAAAAATTTAAAAATTAAATAAAATACATGCAGAGCTATGGGTTTATATGCCCAAATCAGCAAATTATCAAAGAGGATCAAACATTACTATTATTATTGCTTAAATCTTGGTGTTGGATGGATCAGGGATGTTAGAAGATTAATAAAAGAAAACATGCATAAATTGCAAGTTATATATTTATTTCATAAAATTTCTTTTTCATTTCAGCAAAGTTACTAAAGTCATAATTTTTTCACATAATTATGTTCTATTGACAATAATGATCTAAAGAGTTAAAATGTATTATAATTACACTCAAAATGTAAAAATTTGAATGTGTTTTATCAAAAGTAAACTACATTAAAAAATTTTAAAAACAAATTATTTTGTATTTCTTTTCAAAAAATATTTTTAGCCAGGCATGGTGGCATGCATCTGTAGTCCCAACTATTAAGGATATTGAGGTAGGAGGATCAATTAAGCCTTGGAGTTCAAGACCAGCCTAGGTAACACAGTGAGACACTGTCTCAAATAAAAAAATAAAATAAAAATAAAAAACTTGTTTCCATTCTAAAATAGTCAACATTATATATTATGATTAAAAGGAAATACACTTGTAATTATCAACATTTTAAGTTAATATTACTTAAATCACAGAAATGGGGCTGGGGATGTGGATCAAGCGGTAGAGCGCTCTCCTGGCATGCGTGAGGTTCGATCCTCAGCACCACATACAGACAACGATGTTGTGTCCGCCGAAAAAACTAAAAAACAAATATTGAAATTCTCTCTCTTTCTCTCTCTCTCTCTCTCTCTCTCTCTCTCTCTCTCTCTCTCTCTCTTAAAAAAAATCACAGAAATGGCTTATTTAAATTTCTGAAAACTTAACTAAATCTTGTTAACTATTTTCATTTAAAAATCTCCACACTAGACTGGATATGTTCCTTAGAGGTAGAGTGCTGGCCTAGCATGTGTGAATCCCTGAGTTTAATCCCCAGCAACACAACTGGGGGAAAAAAAAATCTTTGCACTTCAAGAATTTAATGCCCATGTAGCCTTTGTAAATAACTTTTTTTTTTTTTTGCACTGGGTTTGGAACTCAGGGGCTCTCTACCGACTGAGCCACATCCCCAGCCCTTTTTACTTTTTATTTTGAGACAGGGTTTCAGTTGCCCAGGCTGGCCTTGAACTTGTGATCATCCTGCCTCAGCCTCCCCAGTGGCTGGGATTATAAGAATGTACCACACACCCAGCAGCATCTGGCGCTAATGCTTGCTACTGCCCAAGTCACCAACCTTTAAGGCCTTGTTCACCATCACTTTTTGTGCTGAGAATGGAGTGTGAAAGCTGAGAACATTGGACTTGAACAGTATCAGTGGATGTTAAGAATTACAGGCTGTTCTCTGCCATGCTGAACCCCAGATCGATATGTTCTCACGTGATTCATATCATCAGGGAAGTTTGAGAAATACTGATAAGGAAGAACAGCAATATTTAATAATATTTAACAGACTACTCTTTTTTTTATGTTTATCTTGTTAGTCTATTTACTTTCTTAACAGACTACTCTTGATACAGTAACTCAAACAAAGAGAAGTTGCAAAACTTACTTGATGATGTTGCTAAAGAAATCCTGATGAAGATTATTAATTATAAGACTATTCACAGTGTTTGGTATGGACAGATTTGGATTCATTTCTAATATTTCCCCCTGTTGGTGTTAGATTTTAGTTTTTAAAATATACTTAATGACATGCTGGTATTATTAAAATTGATCCTGTTTAATCATTAATAAAATTATGGCCTAAAGTATGACAAAACAAACTATTCTTTTGCTTTATTTTTTTTCCCCTCTCTTTCTCTCTTATTTATTTTTTCCTTTTGTTAAAACAAAGTATTCTTGTGTGTGAAACAGGTTGGGAGGAGCACAAAGACACGAAGATTTTATATTGGATCCATTTAGACCAGCTGTGCCGTTAACCCTGTGTGTGACAGACTCTTTTTTAAGGCTTTTTTTTGGTTAAGGTAACTTGGATCTTTTGTTCTCTCGCTCTCCCTCCCTCTCTGACACACACACACCCTATACCCCCCAGTGTTCCATCCAAATTGAGCAATTACAGGGAACAAAAATGACAGAGCTCATAAATCCAACTTTAATTAGCACATTCTTATAAGAAAGTATCATGTGTGCTGTAGATAAGGTCAAATCAAGGAGCTGAGACACTCGGAGGTTAAGTGAAGGTGTTGGAGAGGACCATAAAACTTCTTTAGATGAACTAAATCCACTCTGATGTCTATTGGCAGTGTGGAATTCTGAAACTCCTTGGTATCTTTCTCCATAGTCATAGATGAATGCATCCTGGGCTTATCTGATGTGAGGCATTTTACTCATTAAATGGAAGCTCATCTTCTCCATATTTTCTGTCAACTGTCATTCGAGTTTACCAGGAGCAGTTCTTTCCCACCGCTGGATTTTGGTTACCAAACAGATGGAGCTTTTACAAGTTCAAAACAGCAATTTGGTACGCAGCTGACCCCTGGGCAATGTTTTAGCTGCAGTGCATCCTATTTAAAAGGTACCTGCTGTTTCTTACACTCCTGAGATTATTTTGTTTGTTAGAGTCTGGTATTCCCAGGGGATCTAAGAGCTGGTGAGAACAAAAGCACACAAGATGCCCTTACAAACATTCCCTGTTCTTTTGACCTTTGAGGGATCTGCTAGGAAATGGAAAGGCTCGCTCTGCTTCCTGAGAACACTATAGCAAAAGGAATTTTCAGCTGGGTGTTATTTTTGGGAAGTGTTCAGATTTCTCTAAGCTGATTTCCCCCTCTAACAGAATAGGAGGAAAGAAATCAAAGATCTTCCTAACAAAATAGAGGCAATGCTACCCAGTCTCCGTGTCTGCTCAAGCAGGTAGACTCTGAGTACATTTGTGTAGACCCTTTCTCTAGAATGTTCCAAATTCAAAATATTATGGATATCTGGTTTAAACCTCAATAATTTTTCTCTAAGTCAGAAAAGAAAAAAAAAAGTAAGAAGTTATTGAATTGTTTAGAGAAGACAATGATTGCTAACATCTAATCCCATCCCACCCCACGCCCGGAGTTCCTGATTGAAAGGAATAAAATGTAAGTAAAACAAGCATCATGCTACAACTAGAAAAGAATATCATCTGCATTTCAGAAACACTGAGGAATTTCTACAGTGCATGGAAGGACATCCTGACCTCCCTTTCCCCCCAGAAAGCAGCATCCTGGAATAATTAATGGAGATATTGGTTTCTACTAGCATCACCTAATTAGCAATAGCAGGAGTCAACATGGTATCACATACTTGTTGTCCCAGCACTAGGGAGATTGAGGCAGGAGGAGGATCACTTGAATCCAGGAGTTTGAGAACAGCCTGGGCAACAGAGCAAGCCCTGGTCTGTCACATCCTTTGCAATTCCTTTTATCTTTAAGAATGTTGTTGGGGGCTGGGGATGTGGCTCAAGTGGTAGCGTGCTTGCCTGGCATGCGCACAGCGCTGGGTTCAATCCTCAGCATCACATAAAAATAAAATAAAGAGGTTGTGTCCACCGAAAACTAAAAAATAAATATTAAAAAAGAAAAAAGAATGTTGTTGGTAAGGCTCAAGGTTACCAGGTGCTATCCAATAGGGAAAGTCAGGTTGTGGGCATGAATAATAGGCAGGGCTACATCTAGGACCTTGAGCCCCAGGCCAGTTGCTGCAGGGCCAGAGAAAGCTGGGGCAAGTGCATCACTGAACCCTGATTCAGTTTCTGCCCATCAGTTATCATCCTTGAAACCCTTCCTTCTCCCCTTCCTCCAAGGATCTTCAAATCCAGCCTGGTGGTGCACTCCTATAATCCCAGGGGCTCAGGAGGGTTGTAAATTCAAAGCCAGCCTCAGCAATTTAGCTAGGCCCTAAGCAACTCAGAGAGACCCTATCTCGAAATAAATAAAATATAAAAAAGAACTGGGGATGAGACTCAGTGGCAGAGCATTTGTTAGCATGCGTGAGGCCGTGGGCTCAATCCCAGTGTGGGGGTGCGAGGGGTTCTTTAAATTAAGGTCAGTGAAGTACATCACAGCAGCATCTGGTGATAGGATTCTGAGATAACCATTTTGCCTTGTTTCAGGGCGTATGGAAAGTTTAGATAAATCAATTTTCAAAGGTGAACAGATAGGAAAATACACATACATGGAAACTATGAAAATATTCTGTATTATAAAAGGAAGAGAAGGCCTGGGGATGTGGCTCAAGCGGTAGCGCGCTCGCCTGGCATGCGTGCGGCCCGGGTTCGATCCTCAGCACCACATACCAACAAAGATGTTGTGTCCGCCGAGAACTAAAAAATAAATAAATATTCAAGTAAATAAATAAATATAAAAGGAAGAGAATAGGGTACTGGAGAGAAAAATCATGCTATGAAATAAGGTAAACTGTAGTATTCTGAGGAAGAAAAAATACAACTTTCTGAACTGAATACTCAGTTTCCCATGGGAAGTGAAATGTTTTTGTTGAAGAACACATCTTGAAGAGCTTGACTAGCTTTGAGGATAACGCCTTCTAAGCATGGCCAAGATGGTCTGGTGAACAAAAAGATCCTGAGATAAGTGATGAGCCAGAATTGGGAGAGGTTGGAGCAGACCAGAGGGGATGCAATAAGGAGAAAGGAAGAACTAGAAGTTCCAGAACCCTGGATAAGAAAGTAGAATGCAAGCAGGGAGGAAAACAGGCACGAGGAAAAAGAAAGGAATGAGCTCTAAGTGAGCAGGGATTAGAGCCGGGCATGGTGGTACATGCCTGTAATCTAAGTGGCTGGGAAGGCTGAGGCAGGAGGATCTCAAGTTGAAGGCCAGTCTCAGCAACTTGGTGAGGCCCTAAGCAACTTAGACTCTATCTCAAAATAAAAATTAAAAAGGTTTGGGGATGTAGCTCAGGGGTAAAGCACTCCTGGATTCAATCCCCAGTACCTAAAATAAAAAAAAAAAAACAATTAACAAAAAGAAATTGGAGGGCTGGGGATATAGCTCAGTTGGTAGAGTGCTTGCCTCGCTTGCACAAGGCCCTGGGTTCAATCCCCAGTACCACACATACAAAAAAAAAAGAAAAAGAAAGAAAAGAAATTGGAGCAAGCACTGAACACTAGGAACCCATAGACAGTTCACATTCAGCATTAAGCTTCCTCTAGAACCTACAAGGAAAGGCTGACCCAAGGCCATCTTAATCTCCACAGACAGGTTGATTGGCGTGACAGTTACAGGAGAAACCTAAAGTTAATTTTAGACGTTGCATTTCATTTTCTTATCAAAATGAAAACATGAAACAACAGATGAAAAGTGATGACATCACTCAGGAGCCTGAGATGAAAAGATGACTGGAGAAGAAGTGAGGGCTGGTACCATTTTTTCAAAAAGGAAATTTAATAAGAAAGTACTGCGGAAGGGCTGGGGTTGTGGCTCAGTGGTGGAGCGCTTGCCTGGTACATGTGAGGCGCTGGGTTCGATCCTCAGCACCACATCAAAATAAATAAATAAAGGCATTGTGTCCATCTACAACTAAAAAATAAAGAAAGAAAGTACTGTGAAAATACTCAAACAGTACTATGGAGTATCTTTTTGTTTCCAGGGATGAAACCCAGGACTTGGAGCATACTAAGCTGAGATACCACCCAGCCCCCAACCCTAATACAATGGAATTTAAAAATAAATGAGAAGCAATAGGCTCTAGGCTTACTAAACAAGAGAAAACTGAACCACAGTTTTGAAGTTTATGAAGGTCAGAGTGTTCATAGAAAAAGGATAAGTTCCTAGAATGCATAGGAAAAAGATAAGTTCAGAAAAATGAGAGAAAAGATGATAAATACAGAAAACAGAGAAGGAAAATAAAAAATGGAAAGTTAACGATGTTGCTGAGAACAAAACAAGAACATGGAAACAGATCTAATAATTGGGGATATAAACAACAACAAAAAAACCTCCTAAATTGAAAGAAAACACACACACACACACACACACGTATGTGTGTAGACTTACAGGGCATTCCTGGCCAAATCAATACAAAGACACCAATATTTAAACACATCCTGACAACTATTCCTGATGTTTAAAACAAACAAATGATTACATTAAGAATCAAGGGAAGGGCGTGGTGGCACACACCTGTATTCCCAGCAGCTCAGGAGGCTGAGGCAGGAGGATCACAAGTTCAAAGCCATCCTCAGCAACTTAGAGAGACCCTGTATCAAAATAACTATTTTTTTTAAAGGGCTGCAGATGTGGCTCTGTGGTTAAGCACCCCTGGGTTCAATCCTGGTACCAAAAAATAAAATAAAATAAAAAATTAAATGGTGGGGAGGGGGGGGATGCAGCTCAGTGATAGGGTGCTTGACTGGCATGTACATAGCCCTGGGTTGTTTGATTCCCAGCACAGCAAAAAAAAAAAAAAAAAAAAAAAAAAGAAGAAGAAGAAGAAGAATTAGAATTAGATGGCTGCTCTTTTGACATCATTAACTTTCCAAAACTAGTAGCTTCCTTAATGGCTAAAACTTAGGGTGTTCCCACTAATAGACCCAAATCATCATCACTACTATTTAACATTAGTCTCAAAATTCTAGTCATTGCAAAAGAAAAAAGAAAGAAGAAAAAGAAATCAATGAGAACAATTGGAAATGTGTCTAATTTATTGTCATTTCTATGTCAGTGATCTTTATTTTTTCTCAACTCAACACTTGCTTTTCATTCATGCAGACTCAGCCTGGGAGTGTCAAGGACTTGGGATCTTGTTTGAAAAAAAAAAAAACAGTAGAACAGTGAGGGGAGTATCCTCTACTCTTATATTTATTTTTATAAAAATCTGAAGCTGTACAATCCTATTATCAACAGCAACCTCAGTTGTGTCCAGAGGTTGCTGTCATGGTGATTCTGAACCGGTGAGCCTAACATCTCTCACAGCAAAAGAAAATAGGGAGCAAGAACTGCTCCATCTACTCTGGGAGCCTCTAGCCACATGTGGCTTTTAAATGTAAACTAAGTAACATTTAATTAAAAAATCAGTCAGGCATGATGGCTCCCACCTGTAATCCTAGGGACTCAGGAGACTGCCTCAGCAATTTAGCAAGATCTTGTCTCAAAATAAAAAATAAAAAGAACTGAGGATGTAGAGCAGTGGTAACGGTTCTCTGTCCCTGGGTTCAATTCTCCAGTACAAAAAAAAAAAAAAAAAAAAAAAAAAACCAAACCTTAGCCACATTAACCACATTTCAAGTTCCCAGTAGTCACATATGGCTAGTAGCTGCTATATTTGACTGCATAGATATAGAACAAAGTCAGCATCATCGTCATAGAAAATTTTCTATAGGGACAGCTCTGGTTGACAAAATCCTTAATGCTCTCCTCTTTTAATGGAATTGAAACAAAGGAAGTTTGTTCTGAGGGTGACCTGTGTCAGGTCAGACGCAGAGATGGCAAGCATTTCTATTTCTGGCAGGAATAGGGAAATTCCCTTGCCTTAAATTTTCCATGCTCAGTTGACTTAGATTCTTAGGGGGTGGAGGTGGGGTATAGAATAATTTGTTTTGGGAAGCAAGATAAGAACTTTTTTGGTTGTAATTTTTTATTTTGGAATGATTTATGTGTGTATGTGTGTGCCCATGCTAAGGACTGAACCCACAGCCTCACGCATCCTGGGGAAAATGTCTCCCAATGACCTACATCTCCAGTCCTCCTTTTTTCTTTTTTTTTTTTTTTTAATTTTGTATCTGACAAAGTCAAAAAGAATTCTTTGCTTTTATTTTTTCTTTTCTTTCTTTCTTTTTTTTTTTTTTTTTTGGAGATTTTATGGATTGAACCCAGGGGTGCTCTACTGAGCTATACATTCCCCATCACTTTGTATTTTTTTATTTTGAGACAGGATATCCCTAAATTGCCCAGGCTAGCCTCAAACCTCTGATCCTCCTGCCTCAGCCTTCCAAGTAGCTGGCATTACAGGTGTGCACCATCATGCTGGTACTACTTTCAATTTTTCAATCCTGGCATTGGAGTTTCCAGGCATTGATTTGATAGGTTGCTTTCTGGGGCAGTATGAGTTGGAGAATGTTCTTCTCTCTCTCTCTCTCTCTCTCTCTCTCTCTCTCTCTCTCTCTCTCTCTCTCTTTTGCACGGAGATTGAACCCAGGGGTGCTTAACCACTGAGAAATATCCCCAGCCCTTTTTATTTTTTTATGTGAGGGGCTGGGGATGTGGTTCAAGCGGTAGCGCGCTCGCCTGTCATGTCAGCACCACATACAAACAAAGATGTTGTGTCCGCCAAAAACTAAAAAATAAACATTAAAAATTCTCTCTCTCTCTCTCAAAAAAAAAAAGATTAAAAAAATATATATTTTTTTTTATGTGAGACAGGGTCTCATTAAGTTGCTTAGGCCCTTGCTAAATAACTAAGGCTAGGGGCTAGGACTGTGGCTCAGCGGTAGAGCGCTCACCTAGCACGGGCAGGACCCATGTTCTATCCTCAGCACCACATAAAAATAAAGGCATTGTGTTGTGTCCATCTACACCTAAAAAATAAATATTAAAAAAAAAAAACAACTAATGCTGGCCTCGAATTTGCTGCCTTCCTGCCTCAGCCTCCAGGGTCACGGGGATTACAGGCATTGCTGCTGAACCCGGTATCTTTTCTGTCTCCCTGTCTTCTAGTTACTTCCTCAAGATGTCAAGAAGCTTGTCTCTTATTCATTACATACCAATTTTTACCTATCAGATTGGCAAAGATCAAAAAGCTTAATAGTTGGTACACTGAAGATGAGAAGGAAAAGACTTGAGCCCTTGATGACCCAATTGTCTTGGTAAATTAACCAACTTTGGAACATCTGACCTCCAGAACCCTTGCTATGTGAAATGACACTTTTCATTATTGTTCAAGCTATTTTGAGTTGGGCTCTCGGTGACTTGCTTCCTGCCTGACACATCATGCTCCCACACGCCTGGGGCAGCAGGTCAAACCCACAAAGGGCATCGGGGGACCAATCTCACAAAGAGCTGGCAGCTTGCCTGGAGCTTCTAGGAAAACTGTCATTGGCCTCCATTCCAGCCTCCAGAGGACAAGGGTCCAGGGGCCATGGGATGTATTTTGGCACTTAGGGACTGAAGAAGAGTACCAGTTTTACACCAAAGGTTGAGCTTTTGACGTCATTCATTTAGTTACTCATTATGCGTTTGTAAACACTAGGTAAGATGGAAGGACAAACAGAGGTGTAGAATAAACAGAGGAGCTCTTCTGAGTCTCCTCCCTCCTGCATGCACCAATCCTCTTTTTGGTGCTTATCCCCACCCTCTTCCCAGGGATCCAGTCCTTCTTAGTGGCAATGCCCAGGAAGTAGCATTAGGCATCCGCGGTGTGAGTCAGCATTGGGGCTGACTCCAGCCCAATGTGGACCTTGAGAACTGAGAGGTAGACTGAATTCAATCAGAAGCCTTCTGTTTAGGGCAAACGTGCCCTAACCTCGTCCTAATGTTTAAAATATCTATACTGAATCTAAAGTGACTGGAGATGGGGGTTGAGCTCAGGGGTACAGTATTTGCTTTGGTTGCTGGAGGCGCTGAGTTCAATCCCACTGTCCTGTGGGAACTTACTGATTCATTCAAATCCACTTATTATAAAAGAGGAGCCCAGCACAACAGCACATCCTTATAATCCTAGCAGGTTGGGAAGCTGAGGCAGGAGGAGTCCAATTTCAAGGCCAGCCTCAGCAATGTAGCAAGGCCCTAGCAACTCATTGAGACCCTGTCTCAAAATAAAAAATAAAAGGTCTAGGGATGTAGCTCAGTGGTAAACTGCCCTGGGTTCAGTCCCCGGTACCAGAAAAAAAAAAAAAAAGCGAAATAGGATCTTACCATTCTCCACATAAACCTCTGTGAATTTATATGTGGTTTATTATGCTTGTTCACACAGTGAGATCCTACTCAATCTTTAAGACCAGCTAAATATCTTCTCCATGCACCTGACCATGATTCCCAAGATCCCTTCTCACCCACCATTGCCCTTTCTGAACAAAATGGACTGCCTCTTTTCCACACTCCAGCGTACTTCAGACATGCCTGCTTACTTGGTATTGACAGTCATTTGTTTGGGTGTTTATTTCTCCCTTTGTGACTTATTCCCCTTTAAGTCTCTATACGTGCCATAGAGGAAGACCTCATTAAACATTCATGGAAATGAAATGAGAAGAATAATGAAAGTCTTCCTGGGGCCAAGATGTCCACTGCACCTACGGCTCTACTCTGGACTCAATTTCCCCAGGGTGTAGATTTGAGGTGTAGATTTAGTTTTATTTCCTTCTGTTCAAGAAGAGCGTAGAAACAAACCAAGGATATATCTTTACCAAAATTAAAGAGATCCTTATAGTTACCAGATAGACCTCCTAGCTTCAAGGGTTTCTAGGGGCCCCCCAAATGTAATATCAGCTTGCAGATTATTTTGCTAACTGAATAACTCACGCAATCTGTGTTCTTTGGATTCAAACACATGACTGCTCTAATGTGAATATGAGGTGGTCTGAGAAAACAGTAATTCTGAAAAGGTTAGAATAAGATTCCTGCTGGGCACTGTGGTATATCCTATAATCCCAGCAGTTCTGAGGCTGAAGCAGGAGGATAGGGAATTCAAAGCCAGCCTCAGCAACTTCACGAGGCTCTAAGCAACTTAGCAAGACCCTGTCTCAAAATAAAAAAATAAAATAGGCTGGGGATGTGGCTCATTGGTTAAGCACCCTTGGGTTCAATCCCTGGTGCCAGAAAAATTAAAATAAAAAATTAAAAAAAAATAGACTATGTTAGAATATATAAAGACTGCACACCTGTAATCCCAACTATTGGGGTTGGAGGGAGCAGATCTGAAACAGGAGGAACACAAGTTCAAAACCAGCCTGACAACTTAATAAGATATTGTCTTAAAATTTAAAAAAAATTTAAAAAAGGAGCTGGGGTTATAGCTCAGTTGGTAGCTCGCATGCACAAGGCCCTGAGTTCAATCCCCAGCACCACACACAAAAAATAATAATAATAATAATAATGATAATAATAATAATAATAATAATAATAATAAAAAGGATTGGGGGTATAGCTCAGCAGTAGAATGCTCCTGGGTTCAATTCCCAGCAATACTTGAAAGAAAGAAAGAAAGAAAGAAAGAAAGAAAGAAAGAAAGAAAGAAAGAAAGAAAGAAAGAAAGAAAGGAAAATAATATATATAAAGAAAACTTACAATAAACAATTAAAAGACAAATATTCAGGGGTTGGGGATATAGCTCAGTTGGTAGAGTGCTTGCCTCGAATGCACAAGGCCCTGGGTTCAATCCCCAGCACCACAAAAAGAAAAAAAAAAAAAAGACAAATATTCAATTAAAATGGGCAAAAAACTTAAATTGACATTTCTCCAAAGAGGATATATGCATGACCAATAATTGTATGAGGAGACACTAAACATCATTAGTCATCAGGGAAATGGAAATCACAACCACAATGAGATACCACTTCACACCCTCTAGGTTGGCTATGATCCAGAAGAGAGATACTAAGTATTGGGAGGATGTACAGAAACCAAACCCTCATAACCTGCGGGTGAGAGTATAAAACTGTGGTGCCACTTTTAATAGTCCTGCAGTTAAACATAGAGTTATCAGATGACCCAGCAAGTCCACTCCTAGGTACACACTCAAGAGAAACAAAAGACATGACCACATAAAAACTTGTACAAGAATGTTCATTGTAGTGTTCTTCAAAATAGTCCCCCAAAATAGCCAGACACAGTGGCACATGCCTCAAAGCCAGCCTCAGCAATTTATTGAGGCCCTCTCTCTAAAAAAAAAAATATTGGGGATGTGGCTCAGTGTTTGAGGGCCCCTGAATTCAATCCTTGGTACCCTACCCGCAACCCTATCCCCCAAAAAACACACACAAAATAGCCAAAAAGTGGCCAGGCTCAGTGGCGCTCCTGTAATCCCAGATATTCAGGAAGCTGAGGTAGGAGGATGGTAAATTCAAAGCCAGCATGGGCAACATAGCAAGATCTTGTCTCAAAATAAAATTTTAAAAAGGTGCTTAGGTGGGCTGGGGATGTGGCTCGATGGGTAGCACACTCGCCTGGCATGCGTGCGGCCCGGGTTCGATCCTCAGCACCACATACAAACAAAGATGTTGTGTCCCCCGAAAACTGAAAAATAAATATTGAAATTCTCTCTCTCTCTCTCTCTTAAAAAAAAAAAAAAGGTGCTTAGGTGTGGCTCAGCTGTAGAATGCCTGCCTAACATGTACAAACCCTGGGCTCAATCCCCCGTACAACAAAATAATAATAATAATATATTTTTTTTTTTAAAGAGAGAGTGAGAGAGGAGAGAGAGAGAGAGAGAGAGAGAGAGAGAGAATTTTATTTATTTTTTAGTTCTTGGCGGACACAACATCTTTGTTGGTATGTGGTGCTGAGGATCGAACCCCGGTCGCACGCATGCCAGGCGAGCGCGCTACCTCTTGAGCCACATCCCCAGCCCAATAATAATAATAATAATAATAATATGGAGTTGGAAATGGGAGTTGTGACAGCTATAGGGCATGGCATTTCTTTTTTTGGGGGGGGGGTGATGAAAATGTTCAAAAATCGATTGTGATGATGGTCCCACAACTCTCTGAATGTAGGGAAAACTATTAGATACTCCACTTTTGTTTTTTCCTTGCAGGATATTGAACCCAGGGCCTAGTACATGCTAAGTTTGTACTCTACCACTAAGACACATCCTCAGTCCCTGGATTATCCACTTTATATGGGTGAATTCTATAGTCCGTGAATTACATATCAATAACATTGTTTTATAAAATAAATAAATGGATCCTAAGCAGTATCAGCAACCAGCCTTCTTCCTGTTTCCATGGCAGGAATCTCACTCCTGTTTGCTTTAACCCCTTTATCTTCCTGTTGACTAGACTCCACCCTGCCAGCAAAGAGTTGTGTTTTCTCTGCGGTGACATCCCGAGGATGCACCAGGCCCTGGGCCTGACATTTCTCCATAGTCCTTGCCAACTAGGTCAGCGTCAGGGAAGGCAGACAGCCCAGGCTGGCCTGGCGGCTCTTTCAGAGTGTGACAACATCAGGGCATGAGAAGCAGCCAGAGAGAGCCCTTTCCCCACCCAGGAGGCTCCCTTGGACCGGACACAAGCTCTTTCTTCAAGGTGAAACCTCCCATATCTGGCCCAGGAAGTGCATCTGGGACAGGAACGAGGAAGGCACTTCTCCAGGACAGTGATGGACTCCGGGATCTACAACAGTGAGAAGAAGAAAGAGGAGCGCTGCTCCAAGGCTCTCCCCTCGGTGCTTTAGATCCTCCCCATTTACTCCTCCCACCATCCTGCGAGGTGAGAGAGAGGACTCTATCTATTCCTGTTTTAAGATGATGAAATGCAAACTCAAAGAGGTTAAGTAACTTACCTAAAGTCACTGAGTTAGTAAAGAACATCTCTTTTTCTCAGAGATCCTTCTACTTCTTCTTGTGTGTGTGTGTGTGTGTGTGTGTGTGTGTGGTTCTGGGGATTGAACTGAGGGGTGCTCTATGCCTGAGCTGCGTCCCCAGCCCCTTTTCTTTTTTATTTTGAGACAGGATCTAAGTTGCCCAGGCTGACCTTGACTCTGTGACTCTCCTGCCTCAGCTGCCCAAGTCACTGGGATTACAGGCCTGTACCTACTGCACCCAGATTCCCAGCTCCCTTGGTCTGAGTTCTGAACTCAGAAACACATAGAAGCAAAGCAGCTATGGATTACAAAATCATCTTTGTATCAGGCTGCGGATGTGGCTCAGTGGTAGAATGCTGGCCTGATATGCATGAGGACCTGGGTTTCACCCTCAGTACAGGGAAAAAAAATGAACTTTATATTTGAAGACAAGAATGAAGGGTGTGGCTAAGGCAATCATCAACTTCTTAATATCATGCCCAGAGGTAGGGCTGGTTGTAGCTCAGTGGTAGAGCTCTTGCCTAGGACGCATGCAGGAGGCTCTAGGTTCAAACCCATCACTGCAGAGATAATAACAAGATATCCAGAATTAGACCCACGTGCTTGGTCAAAGGCAGTACTAAAAGTCCCTGGGCTCTCTGCAGGACTGGCTTCTTTTATCCCAGCGCTCAAGCTGGCCAGCTGGCAGAGGCCCCACCCAAAGGAAAGCAGAAGGCAGCACAGGAGAGGCCAGAGGGAAGGGGACAGAGGCCAAGAAGGTGTGGCACTCATGGATGAAACAGGGGAAAAGAGCCATCTCCCAGCACCAGTTATCAAGATGGCATTGCTGCGCTTTCTCCACATTAAGAACACCACGCCAACAAGTCCAGGAAAGTAGGTGCTTAAACAGGTCACCCCCTCCCTGCTCTTCTCCACTCTGTTTCTCTCTTACCAGGGTTGGGAGAGGTTAGCTTCCCTTCCTCCCGAAACATATTTAGATTTCATTTCTCCTTGGGATTTCTCAATTTCTCTTCCTGTGTTGCAATTTCCCCAAGCATGTGACTTCCATTTGGCAACTCTCGCCTGCGGTGGTGGGAACAGTGCAGAGCTGCCTCACACATCACGTTCCTGCACCACGAAGTCAAAAGCACTTACTGGCTAGACCCGCCTGCCCCAGTGCTGGCTGAGAGGTGTCTCCTCCCCCACCCCAGCCCTAGCACCTATCCATCTTCCTTGTGCCTCGTGCCAACAGGTGGAGGACATTGATCTTCTTGTCTTTGGTCACCCAGCATTTGAACCTCTTTCCTGTGTTTGGAGACTCCCTGTTTTATGGTTTTATAGGGAGAAGGCCTCCACCTTCAACTAGAGAAACTAAAAAGTTTTGATTTTCCATTTGGGCTCCAATTTGCAATTAGATCCTGGGCATGTGCCCCCCTCAGCCCAGCCCCCAGGGCTGGGCAATCAGAAAGACTGTCCCCAGTGGAAGGTGGAATTCCTGGCACAGCAGGAGCAGGCCAGCTGGCTGGGGCACATATCTCTGTTTCTTTGTAGATATGGTTCCACAGGGGCATTGTCCCTACTGTGTCCCTTAGAACATAGATCTCAGGTCCAGTGTTGGTTCTGCTTTGTTCATAGTCAGAGCCTAAGGCTAGCTTGTCTCTAGGAATTCTGACAGGCACACAGTCACAGGTGCACAGTCCCTGAGCCGCTGACTTGAAGCAAGAGACTCTGTCAAGAGTGCAGAGCTCAGGATGGATACTCAGGGACTCACGCTGTTCTGTTGCATGCTCCCCTGCCCTCTGGGTCAGAGGGGAGAGTGTTGTGGAAAGAGTGTTGAGTCACAGTAGGAAACACCTACTGTACTCTTCATTTTGCCAATGTCAACTCCATGCTTTTAAGCAGGTCCCCTCCCTTCCCTAGATATCATTTGTCACATAGGTGGAGCCACCAAATCAGAAGATGCCTGGATTTCAACATTGTTCCTGTTCTTGCAACTGGAGACTCCTCTCACTGCTTTGGTTTCATTCATTTTTTTTTTTCTGTAATAACTCTCAGTAACCATAGTTCAAGCAAGAAAGCTTGATGAACCGTTCATTTTATTGTACCCTGCCTATCTTGATTACCAGTCCCAGCCTCAGATATGTCCCAGCTATAAAAGCCCAGAAACAAGAACTCAGAGATCAAAGGATTAAACCACGTGCATTCCAACTATACAGAGGACTGGAGTTTAGAAATTATATCTCCACCCTGCTTATGGTTGGCATGTCCTTTACTTATGGTGGGTGGATGGTTTATAGAATGAACCCATTTGAGCTCACTGGGGCTTGCATCCTGGCTGTGAATAGCAACTGGGTGGCTTTGACTGAGTGGCCATATTCAGGTCCTCATGCACTGCTCCATGCTGCTCACTCTTGGATTGGGGCTGACTCATCCTCCTGAGAAGGTTGTGAGTTTCGTAGGAGCAGGGGCCATGTCTTGAATCTATTTCACATCCCCCAAAGCTTCTATCCCCCTTGCCTCTACATATATATACTATCTCTGGAAGAACCACCCAAGAAACTGACATGTTGGTGGCCTCAAGGAAGCCTGGGGCCAGGAGTGGGAGGGACACTAACTCTTCACTATATATATTCTGGAATTTTTTTTTTTTTTTTTTTTTAGAAAGGACCAGACTGTGTGGCTCAGGGTGGCCTTGAACTTGTGGTCCCAAGTGATTCTCCTGCTCCAGCTTCCCAAGTAGCAGGGAATATGGGTGCCTGCCAGTGCACCCAAATTTTATTATCTTTTAATTTTGAAACAGGGTCTCACTAAGTTGCTGAGGGTGGCTTCAAATTTGCAATTCTCCTGCTTCAGTGCCCCATGCCCACCAGAAAATGGGATTACAGATATGCACCACCACACCTGGTTTTCTTTTTCTTTTTTTTCTTTTTTTTGGCATACTGGGGATTGAACCCAGGGATGCTGTATCATTGAGCTACATCCCCAACCCTTTTTATTTTGAGACAGGGTCTCAATAAATTGCTAAAGCTTTTGGAATAGCTAGAATTACAGATATGCACACCATGCTGGGCTTAATATTATTTTTAAAACTGTTTAATAAAGAAATAAGAAAACACATGTCCCCCTTTTTATTTCACTTTATAGTGCTACAGTCATGTATTTATCTAACTCCCTATGTGGGAACATATTGATTCCTCCATCTGGGTTGGGGAAGTCACTTCACCTTTCTTCAACCCAGGCAGGCCTCCAAAAGGAGGTGACTTTTTTGCAGGGGGTACTGAGGATTGAACCCAGGGGTGTTCTACCACTAAGCCACACCCCCAGCCTTATTTATTTATTTATTTTTAATTTTGAGACAGAGCCTCACTAAGATGCTTAGGTTCTCACTAAATTGCTGAGGCTAGCCTTGAATTTGCAATTCTCCTGCTTCAGGCTCCCCAGCCTCTGAGATTACAGGCATGCGCCACTGCACCTATTGAGGAGATGACTCTGACAGATGAGTGGGAAGTAGGGAAGGAGGGGGACATGCAGATCAGGTATATCAAGCAAGGGAAATAACATGAATGATATAGGAAATATGAGAATGTGGTCCTTTGAGGAAACTAGAGGAGTGGGGAGGTAGGATTGGTGGAGATGAGAGTGGAGGGGCAATCAGGTCATTTAGAGCTCCTGCATCTCGCCAGGCTGCATAGCACCAGGAACTTGGATCATCATTGAACTTGGTCCCATTAACAATTCTAAACCATTGAGAGGATTTTAGGGATGAGTGAGTCCCATCAACTGTGCAAATCAAGAAATCTGCCCAATGGTGCGATCAGGGATCAATAAACAATCAGCCATCTGGTGAGAAAGGCTCTTCAAGAAATCAGAGCTGCTGGCTTAGCTCCTGGTTAGGGTGATGTTAATGGGGGAGAGGGATGGATAGGATCACATTTTTAAAGATTGGAAAATTTTAGGAATCTAGTTCAAAGACAAATTCAAGTATTTCTGAAAAGAACTTGGGCTCCTACTTAACCTAAGAAAGCCTCTTTCCAATTGCAAACTGCATAGCAATAAAATGGAGACCCCTATGTAATCTTAGAAACTCAGAATCGACATTGTTGAAGGAATTCCATTTGTTCTGCAAAGATTCTCTGAGCATGGAGTCCATGACAGGCTGAAATCTAACACATAAAGGGTACCTGCTCTTAGAGAGGTCATGGTCTAGCCAAACAAAAGAAGATCTAAGATAAATGTGATCAGTTTAACTGTCCAACTCTGATAGTGAAGAAGGAATGAAGAAAAAAAACATTTGCATTTCTGCGAGATCAATTTGTTTAATATGATCAGTTTGTTGAATATATTAGGGATGTCACCTCTTTTTACAGGTGGTCTCACACTGGTAGCCAATATTTCTTTTTTCATAGTGCTGGGGACTGAATCCAGGGCATGGCGTGTGCTAGGCAAGCACTCTACCACTGAGCCACACTCCTGGCCCATTGACCAACATTTCTTGAGCCACACTTGACTATCATTTTCACCAGGCCGTAGCTGCAGCACAATGACCATCATCTTTATTTCCACTGGAGGAATGCAGGGCAGATGAATACCTACAAAGCTTCATATTAAGTTTAATAAAAATTGAAATATGTCTAATGGACAGCAAAAAAAAAAAAAGGGAAATCCCCCAAAGAGAACTAATTACGCAAACCAGAACACTTCTGAGAGCAAAAGGGCGTGCTATTAATAGTTTCACCCTGAAAACAGGCATACACTGAGATTGTTCTAGGGAGAATAAGACTTAACCGGCCTCTCAGCTGTGTGTGTTACTCTGAGCTTATTCATAAATATGGACTGGGTTCTTTTGTTTTGTTTTGGTAGTGGGCAGTGCTCTACGGCTGAGATATATACCCAGCCCTTTTTATTTTTTATTCTGAGACAGGGTCTCACTAAGTTGCTGAGGCTTTCCTCAATCTTGAGATCTTCCTGCCTCCACCTCACTGAAATGGCAGGTGAGTGCCACCACACCTGGCAGACCTATACTCTAATTGTCACCTCTTACTCCACCTCTGGGAATGTGCTGTTTCAGGTGGTGACCCAGCTGCTCCCCATTGTGCCTGGTGGAGGGCCCCGATTCCCTTGGCCTTTCCCTCTAAGTGTCAAGATGGCAGCTCTAGCTCTTGCATCCACACAGGTAGAAGAAAAGGAGCTGCCCCCCACCCTCCAGTCAGGAAAGCTAAGGTTTTCAGAAATTCTCAGTGCATTCTGCTTGTTTGGCCCTGGCTGCAATGGTGTCCTAAGGCTACCCCAGATGCAAGGGAAGCAATCAGGGAGGGTTTCAATAGTGGAGTAAAACAAGGGAAGAGATGGGGGGTTGGACTGAGGTCAGGTCAATTAACCTGCGGTGTCTCCCCTGGGCTCCAAGTGGGAGCTCTAGGGGCAGAAGAGCATACTTCCACCTCCCCAAGTGGGGAGGGAGTGGTGGAAAAGACTTCCTAGGCCGAAAACCCAGCCTCAGAGCTAGGGGGCCTTCTGAGCAGAGCTAATCACGAAAACTTTTCAGGGCGTATGTGCAGGAGGTTAGCCTGGAAAGTGGGGAGGAGCCAGATGCTAATAAGTTGGATTCTGTCAGCTACTTCAGGAACCCTCTGGAGCACTCAGATCTCTGGGCATCCAGACCCACCTCATTAGAGCCTCCAAGTGATGCCTTTGATCTAGCTGGTCAAAGAGATTTGACTCTAGCTTAGATCAGTGGTTCTCAAAATGCAAGTAAGTGCTGGCTAAAGCATATGCAGGGGCCTCGCTAGACCATGGAATCAGAATAAACCCAGCAAGTGAGGGAGCTGCTTGACTAGGGGATGTCCTGGGGCCTCTGCTGACCTGTCTATTTGGTGGGGGAATGAAGGTAGACCAGTTCTACCTGTACAGCACAAACCAAAACTGTAACTACTGGAGAGAGGTATCCAAGTGGTTTCTGGGTCCCAGCAGGGGCCTCGTCCTTTCTGGGAGGCTAGAAAGAATTGGGAGAAAGGTGAGAACAGAGAGGTTACATGGCTTCCCCTGGGGCTCATTCCCCCACTCACCCCACCCTTGACTTTCCCCACAAATACTCAATCCTCAACTCCCTGCCCCAGAGTTAGCCCCAGGGTGCAGGCAGGAAGCTAAGGGAGGGTGGAAGGAGGAGGAAGGATTGAGGGAATGTGGAGCTAGAGTTTAGTCTCCAGGCTGAATGGAACCTGCCCGTCACCTGCCACCAGTGACATGGGTTTTTCAAGGCAAAACGTATTTATCTTCATTCAGATGTGTACTCTAAGTAAAATTTGGTTGCCTCTGAGATTCTGGGCTGTCTCTGGTGTTTGTAGCTAGAAAGAATGTGTAAAAACGTGTAATGGTTAATGATAACCATAGGCTGCTGGCCTTCCCATGGAGAAATCGATTGCATTTGTCTTTTATTGGCCCTGCTGGCTGACTGCCAAGGTCATGCTTGCCCAGGGTCACAGGGGCAGAAAGCCACAACCCCTACTTTGAATGTCCTCTGGAGAAGTAAACCAAGATGAAGAAGCTGTGATAAGTAGAAACGGAAGGGACTTCCCTGAGGCAAGGAGAGCCCTAACCCAGAAGGTGGGTAGACTGGGGGTGAGGAGGGGACTAGGCAAAGATGCCTGTGCTGCCCTTGAAAAGCCCACCTGCTGGAGGTGATCTATCCAAAGGGAAATTTATTCTGGCTCCAGTAAAGGGGCTAGAAGGACGGGATCATCGTGGGATTTCAGGGATAAAAACCAGGAGTATGCACAGACCTCTCCCTCCCCCAGAGAATCTCACAGCCTGCCCTTCTCCCCTCCCCCACTGCCATAATCTTCCTGAGCAAAGAATGAGAAGAAAAGGCCAAAGGCTGGGTGGAGAAGAGGGGAGAGGCTAACCAATCCTCTGATAAAGGGTGGAATGGGGAAGGGGTGGGGTGGGTGTCATTCCTGGAACTTGAACTATGCATCTAGAACAGAGCCCTGTGGTGAGTTAGATCTGCCATCAGAATCATGAGGGTTTGCTGGAGGCTTTCCCTCAATACCAATATCTAGACCCAATAAATAGTCCCTCTAACCCCTTGATCACTTATTCATTCCCTCCTTCGTTGAACTAACATGAGCATGTTGTTCTGAATGCTGGAGATACAGACAAGGGCATAACAAAGACCCGGCAGTAGGAGACTTCCATTTTACTAGGGGAGGCTGACCAAGAACAACCATCCAGTAAGGGATGGAGAGGTGAACAAGTTTTTGTGAGGGAGGGGCTCAATGATACTGTGGCAGGGAGGGCACTAGGAGCCCTGGTATCTGGGGAAATTGAATTCTAGATGGAGAGAACAGCATCTGTAAAGGTCCCCCCTCCTCACCCCGAGTCTATCTTTTGGGTTAGGGCCCTCCTTGCTCATGCCACAGTCTGGCTGGGCACAATTCACGAGCCACTTGTCAAACAGGAACTAACTTTATATTTTAAACGCAAGCCACACCACCTGAGCTCTCCAGGAACTCCCCCAGAGCCCAACTGCCACCACCAGCATTTCGCAAGAGCACCTCAACCTAAACCCCTAGGTCCCCGCTCTTGAGGCAGATTGGCTGGGTCGTGTGGGCGGAGCCAAAAGAGTCCCCCAATGAGCAGCTCCGTGGTCTGAAAGGGCGGGGAAACAGCCCAAGGAGCGTTAGCGCAGAGGAGCCAATCAGCTGGAAGTTTGCTGGGGCCATGGTGAACCAATCAGCTGGAAGTTTGCTGGGGCCGCTTCAGCTGATGCTCTCAACATGTTCACTTAAGTCCCTCATTTCTGAGATGTGAGGCCCAATGTGTTTATGTGTCTGAAAAGCCTCTAGGCTGCCAGTGTGATAAAATAGCTGAGAAAACTGCAAAGACCTAAAGGGAGTTCTGGAACCCCAGCTTTGCAGTCAGGTGTGTGCTGGGGAACTGCATTTGGGCAGTTCTCTTAATCGCCCTAAGCCTCAGTTTCCTTGTCCGAAAAATGGAAGGATGGTGTTATTGCACTAGAGCATTCTACTTTCTCCAAATAAATGACAGGTATTATTACAGTTATCCTAAATAGACTGTGTACATGTTCCATTATTTTTTGTTTTATAAGAACATTATTATTATTATTATTATTATTATTATTATTATTGGTACTGGGGATTGAACCCAAGAGCACTGAACTACATCACCAGTTCTATTTATTTTATATTTTTGAGACAGGGTCTGGCTAAGTTTCTGAGGCTGTCCTTGAACTTCTGGTCCTTCTGCCTCAGCCTCCTGAGTCACTGGGATTATAGTTTGTGCCACCAAGCCCAGCTTTTGTTTCATAAAAATATCTTAAGTTACATTGACAGCCACATGGCTGCGGCTGAGTGAGACTGTTGTCAGAGCCAAATGAGGATCTTCAAACGGAAGCAGAAAGTTTCTCTTTGAATCAACACTTCCTTCCACTTTCTTGTCCTTTGAGCAAGCAGAATCCCTAAAAGTTGAACTCTTTTCCTGGGACCTCTGAGCCATTGTCAGCATAGAAGAGATAGACATCTCCTCTTTAATCTTAGGTTTTCATTTTTTGTTTTGTTTTGGGGACTGGATATTGAATCCAGGGGTGCTTTACCACTGAGTCACATTCCAGGTCCTTTTTAAATTTTTACTTTGAGACAGAGTCTTGCTAAATTGCTGAGGGTATCAACAAGTTGCTGAGGCTGACCTTGAACTTGCAATCCTCCTGTCTCAGCCTCCCAAGTCACTGGGTATTTCCTGGAAGTTTCTATATCTATAGTGATGTATTTCCCCCCAAAATTCTTTTTTTTTTTCTTAGTTGTAGTTGGACATATTACTTTTATTTTATTTATTTATTTATCTTTTTATGTGGTGCTGAGGCCTGAACCCAGCGCCTTGCATGTGCTAGGCAAGCCCTCTACCGCTGAGCCACAACCCGACCCACAAAAAATTCTTTTTTTTTTTTTTAGAGAGTGAGAGAGGAGAGAGAGAGAGAGAGAATTTTTAATATTTATTTATTTATTTATTTTAGTTCTCGACGGACACAACATCTTTGTTTGTATGTGGTGCTGAGGATCGAACCGGGGCCGTACGATTGCCAGGTGAGCACGCTACCGCTTGAGCCACATCCCCAGCCCACAAAAAATTCTTTAAAAAAAATTTTTTTTTAGTTATACATGGAAACAATGTTTTTGTTTATTTATTTTTATGTGGTGCTGAGGATTGAATCCAGTGCCTCACAAGCGCTCTGCCAATGAGCCACAGCCCTTGCCCCCCAAAAAATATTCTAAAAAAATCGAGAGAGAGAGAGAGAGAGAGAGAGAGAGAGAGAGAGAGAGAGAGAGGGGTGTATTGGTCAAACCCCATTGTGATAGAATTTTTTTCTATTTGTTCTTTTTAGATATACATGGCAGAGAATTTTGACATATTATACATACATGGAGTATAACTTATTCTAATTAGGATCCCATTCTTGTGGTTGTACATGATTGCCATTGTGATAGAATTTTGCTGAGGTAAATATTTTTCAAAAAAGTAGGTCATGGAGGTGGATGTAGCCCAGTGGTAGATTGCCCTGGGTAAGGGGTAAGGCCCTGTTTCATTTCCAATGCTCAATACTACTACTACTACTACTACTACTACTAATAATAATAATAATAATAATAATAATAAACAACTAGTGAATAATTAGGTAGAATTCTGGAATCCTTTGTTATAAAGAGAGAGTTTGGGGACTGGGGATGTGGCTCAAGCGGTAGCGCGCTCGCCTGGCATGTGTGCGGCCCAGGTTCGATCCTCAGGACCACATACCAACAAAGATGTTGTGTCCGCCGAGAACTAAAAAATAAACATTAAAATTTCAAAAAAAAAATAAAGAGAGAGTTTGGATGAGATGGAATTTGCTGTGTCAAGTTTATTTGTTTACATTTACCCTCAGTAGACAGAGCATCTTCTGGGAAATTGACCTTTGCTCGCTAGGCATTAGCCAGTGGAGAAAGGGTTTGTATTTGACAAAGAGGCCAAAAACAGTCCATCTCTGCTTTAATCTTTCTGGGGGAAAAAAAAAAATGCCTCTGCCTTTGTGCTCATCCAAACCTTAAAAAACAGGTATGTTAACATGGGAAAAAGCCCCTACCACAAAACTCCTTACACAGCTAACCACAGGATCAAAGTAGACCTCAGAACTTGTAGGGACCCCGCCTGACCTCTGCTGGTTGCATTTGGGATTGCATGGCTCTGGGGCCTTCAGAGTGACCAGCAAAATAAAAATTTTATATTTGAAATTTACAGAATGTCTCATTTAAGTCCCTCATTTCTGAGATGTGAGGCCCAATGTGTTTATTAGACTTGTCCAAGGTCATTCTACGAGTCATGTCATGGCATATTCAGGATGTGTACCTAGAAAAGCTTTATTGCACTATAAAACAGATATGCAAATGTTGATTACTGCCATTGGATGAACAAATAGTCTCCAGGTTATCTATAGAGAAACATCTTTATTAGAAATAGAAACAGCTGACACAAAGTGGTTACCAAGAGTCAAAATTAGAATGGGGGATATCAGGGATTGAGCTCAGGGGCACATGATCACTGAGCCACATTCCCAGTCCTATTTTGTATTTTATTTAGAGATGAGGTCTCACTGAGTGAGTTGCTTAGCCCCTCACAGTTGCTGAGGCTGGCTTTGAACTCACAATCCTCCTGCCCCAGCCTCCTGAGCCACAGGGATTACAGTTGTGTGCCACTGTTCTGGCTCAAAATTAGAATTTTTTGAGCATGGTCATAGCTATCTTCATAACCCTTATCCCCTAATCTCCTAAATCTATAATTATCCTCAGTCATTGCTTGATGATATGCATAGAGCAATAGAGATGAGATTCAGAGAATTCATTTTCACAAAAGCTCTTTTTTAGTTGCAAATTCCTCTTTCTGCTGATGGTTTGTAGAAGTTAGTATATGTTCTCAGAGGAAGTTTCAATTGACCTTAGGAAAGAAGACTGCCAGAGTTTAAAGAATCACTCTGTTTCATAAGGAACTCTATAGTGTCTGCAAAAGCACCCCAGACCCAAGAGAGGCATCCTGTACTCTCATTTCTTCCTCAACCAGGGGCTCCAGGGCGCCCCCTGGAGGCCATAGCCAGTTGAGAAAGCTGAATAACCACTGAAATCATAGTCCAGTTAAAAATACCCAAATGGGCTGGGCTTCCCAGCCACCTACAGTGGCTTGGGAGGCTGAGACAGGAGAATCCTTAGTTCAAAGCCAGCCTCAGCAACTGTGAGGCACTCAGTGAGACCCTGTCTCTAAATAAAATACAAATATGGCTGGGGTTGTGGCTCAGTGGTTGAGTGCCCCTGAAAAAAAAAAAAAAAAAAAGGCTAAACCCAGTGGAGCACTGCCTGTAATCCCAGCTACTCAGGAAACTGACACAGGAGGGTGGCAAGTTCAAGGACAGCCTTGAAATTTAACGAGAATCTGTCTCAAAAAAAATAAAAAGGGCTGGGGATGTAGCCTAGTGGTATGGTGCCTCTGGGTTCAATCCTCAGATTGCAAAATAAGCAAAAAAAAAAAAATATGTAGATGAGTATCATATTTGAAAGAACATAAGTTTTGGAGTCATAGTTGTGTGAGATTAGGTAAATGACTTAACCTCTCTGAGTCTCAGTGTCCCGAGCAATAAAATAAGAATCATAAATGACACCTTCTCAGAGAGTTGTTTGAGACTACATGGGAACGTGTGTGCAAATCCTCAGCATAGTACCTGGTACAACTAGTATAACATACCATTAAGATCTGGTGTATTTCAAGGATAGGAGTGTAGCTCAGTGATAGATCACATTGTGAGGCCCTGGATTTCATTCCCAGCACTGGAAAAAAGAATTTGGTATATTTATTACCTTATGAGAAATTAAACACTATCCCCCACCTTTTTTCTTCTTCTTTTTTAAAAAATATTTATTTTTTAGTTTTCGGCAGACACAACATCTTTGTTTATATATGGTGAGGATTGAACCCGGGCCGCACGCATGCCAGGCGAGCATGCTACCACTTGAGCCACATCCCCAGCCCCTCCTTCCCCTTTTTTTCAGTGCTCACATGTAGCCACTAAGCTATAGTCCCAATCCTGAAATACACCAGATCTCTTTTTTTCCAATTTTGAGAATTTATTTTTTAATATTTTTAGTGCTGGGGATTGAACTCAGCCTTCTAAGTCACTGGGATATAGGCATGAGCCACCACACCTGGCTATATACCACATCTTTTTTTCTTTTCTTTTTCTTTTTTATTTTATTTTATTTTATTTTATTTTTATGGTGCTGGGGATTTAACCCAGGGCCTTGCATGTAAGGCAAGCACTCCATCAACTGGGCTGTATCCCCAGCCCTAAATACCACATCTTTTTTTTTTTTTTTTTTTTAAGAGAGAGTGAGAGAGAGAGGGAGCCAGAGAGAGAGAGAGAGAGAGAGAGAGAGAGAGAGAGAGAGAGAATTTTAACATTTATTTATTTTTTCTTAGTTCTCTGCGGACACAACATCTTTGTTGGTATGTGGTGCTGAGGATCGAACCCGAGCCGCGCGCATGCCAGGCGAGCGCGCTACCGCTTGAGCCACATCCCCAGCCCCTAAATACCACATCTTAATGGTGTAAGTTATACTAATTTTATTTTACTCACAAAAATACTAATTTATATACTTATCATGGAGGAATAATTCTATATCTCAGAGATATAATAAAATAATTGAAAAAATGGAAAAGGCATATATTCACAAATGCTTTTAACAGAGTAGCACACCATCCCTATTCTAATATTTTGTTATTATTAGCTTTCTGGTGGTTTTGTTTGTTTGCTTGTTTGTTTTTGGTGCCTTCTCTACAATATAAAGTGCTCTCAAGACTTGGCAGCTTCTGGGCACGGTGGCACACGCCTATAATCCCAGCGGCTTGGGAGGCTCAGGCAGGAGCATCGTGAGTTCAATGACAGCCTCGGCAAGGTGAGGCGCTAGGCAACTCAGTAAGGCCCTGTCTCTAAATAAAATACAAATAGGGCTGGGATGTAGCTCAGTGGTCGAGTGCCAGTGAGTTCAATTTCTGGTAACCCCCCCCAAAAAAAAATTAGCAGCTAAGCTGGGGTGTGGTTTGGTGGCTGAGAAGGAGGAGAAGGGTCTCCATCTCTTTATGATAGGAATGTCTGTCTAGTCCAGAATGCTCCATGGAACCAACCCTGCAGGAGGGCTGCCAAGAAGCTAAGAGGACAGGATTCCAGAGCCTCAAACCCTTTACCCAGACCAGTACTTCACTTATCAGTCGTATGATTTATCTGCTCCCATGAGGAAGATTTTATTTGTGTGGATCGTTTTTTTGTGGTGAGAAGTATTTGCAGAATGCAGATGCAGTGTCATATCCTAATTTTACATATGAGGAAACTGAGGCTCAGGGAAGTGAAATGACACATCACTAAGTTAGAAGTAAAGCTGGAAGTAGCACTCCAGAGACTGGATCAGTCAGGGGTCTTCATTACTGGTCACAGAATTAGACAAAAGTTGGGCTGGGGTTGTGGCTCAGTGGTAGATCACTTGACTAACAGATGTGAGGCCCTGGGTTCAACACCACATATAAGTAAATAAAATAAAGATATTGTTCCCACCTACAACTTAATATTATTTTTAAAAAATGAATTAAGCAAAAGTCTCACAGGCACTTGCAGAGTTGATGGAAGGTTGAAAGCAACAGGAGCCAGGCGGGGTGGTGCACACCTGTAATCCCAGCCACTCAGAGGCTTAGGCAGGAGGATTTTGAGCTCAAAGCCAGTTTCAGCAATTTAGCAAGGCTGTCTCAAAAAAGGGGGGAGGGGCACAAAAAAGGATTGGGAAAATGGTTCAGTGGTTAAATGCCTTTGGGTTCAATTCCTGGTGCCAAAAAAGAAAAGAAAAGAAAAGAAAAGAAAGAAAGAAGGAAAGAAAGAAAGAAAGAAAGAAAGAAAGAAAGAAAGAAAGAAAGAAAGAAAGAAGAAAGAAAGAGAGAGAAAGAAGAAAGAAAAGAAAGAAAAGAAAGAAAAGAAAAGAAAGAAAACTCTGGAGGACCAAGAAGCTGGACAGAGGTCACAGAAAGTCCAAAAACCTTCTCATCCAGAGGAGGCTATTGGAACTATGAATCCTCTGGTGATTCTTAGGCAATCAATGGCACCAACCTTTCCCTCTAACTTCTTGTCACTTGCTCAAGAGTCCAAGTCCCAGGAGGGAGTGGCTAATTGGCTGAGCCAAAGTCACATGCTCATGCTCTGGCTGAACTGGAGCTAGGAGGTCTAGATGTGGCCTCTTGAGCATCCAAGATGTGAGCAGCCTGCAGTTACCCTCTCACCATGGGGAAGGGATGATATTGGGGAGAAACGAATGGGAGCAGCCCATGGAGCAACCCTGGAGCCTAATGGCACAGAGCAGATCCTGACCACATGGACACACTACCCCAACCAGAAAGAGAGAACAGCAGGGAGAAAAGGATTTTTGTGCATGTTCAATCTGACTTTGATCTTCCATAGGCAAAGTCTCTTTTCTGCTGTTAGATTATTGGTATGGAAATAAAAAACTTGACATTATCTCTTTATTCTCTACCAACTCATCACTAACTGAAAACTGGTTATTTGATAATCCTCAGTCTACTGCTGAATAATGACTCTTTTTGGGGTGGGGGTGGGTATCCTGAGGATTGAACCCTACCACTGAACTACATCCCCAGTTCTATTTATGCTTTATTTGGAGACAGGGTCTTGCTAAGTTGCTGAAGCTGGCCTCAAACTTGTGATCCTCCCGCCACCTGAGCTGCTTGGAGTTACAAGCATGTGCCACTGTGCCCGGTACAATGACTCTTTTAGAATAGTATTTTTAAAAATTTAGATCTGCTCAGGATAAAGAGCAGCCAAGTTGGACCTTTAGGGAAGTTATGATGGTGTATCTGTCAGAGTTCTCTGAAGATATGAAATCAGTAAGATTTGTATATAGAGAAATATTTCTTTTTAAGAAACTGACCCACACAATTGTAGAAGCTGGCAAAGTCCAAAATCATCAGGGTTGAAGCCCAAGGCAGTCTGCACAACAGAACTCCCCCTGCTTCTGGGAGGTGGACTTTTTTTCTAATAGTGTCTTCACCCAATTAGTTGAGGCCCATCTGTGTTATGGAGGGTAATTTGCATTTCTCAGAATCTATTGACTTAAATGTTAAGTTCATCTAAAAATACCTCCACAGAAACATCTAGAATAATGTTTAATCAAATATCTGGATGCCATGGCCTAGCCAAGTTGACACATAAAATTAACCATCACAGATGGCTCTCAGAAAAAGAGCTGGAGAAGTTTACATGATTTGGGCAGACTCTTTCCTCTTTGAGCCTCAGTTTTCTTGTCTAAAAAAGAAGAGATTCAGGGCTGGGGTGTGGCTCAGTGGTAGAGCGCTCGCCTAGCACCTGCAGGGCCCCGTGTTTGATCCTCAGCACCACAGATAAATAAATAAATAAATAAAATAAAATTATTGTGTCCAGCTACAACTAAATAATAATAATAATATTCAAATTTGGTGGTCTCTAAGGTTTGGGGGATAAAATGGGGAAGGTGAGTGTAAACAACTAATTTATCTACCCGTCTCTGATCCTCAGGGGAATTTCCAACAGAATTTGAAAGGACGGAGACACCTCAGGTCAGACACAGAAACCAGGCAGAGTGCTTTTCAGGGGTTTCCTGCCCAGAACACACTTCTTCCTTCTGAGGAGTAACCAGGCAGAGTGCTTTTCAGGGGTTTCCTGCCCAGAACACACTTCTTCCTTCTGAGGAGTATTCCAGCTTGTACTGAAGGTCCCATCTCCTCACTCAGCCTGGTTCCCAGTGCCAGGGGTTGGTCTGATTGGCCCTAGGATATTTGTATCTCCCTGCCATTGATTGGCTCAGCACTCATCCTGAACAAATCACGCATGGCATTTCCCTGGACATAGAGTGGTTTTACAAAGCATTGCCAACCAGTTTGGAGTCCATGAGATATGAGGAGACGTTTGCTGGATGTTTCTGGAAACATTACCTCGTAGTGCTGAAGAAATAGCTGCCAGAAGAGGCCTTCTCTCTTCCTCTGGATGTTGTCCAGCGAGGCAGAAAGATGAGCCAAGGGAATCCCAAAACCCAGAGCTGGTGCCTCCATCACACCACACCCAATTATGCCTTGCTATGCCTTGGAGGTTGGATGCCCCCTTCCGATGTTTGGTCTCCAGGGTGGGGCTTCTGGGGGATGATAGACCCTTGGAGGCATGAGACTTCGTGGGACTTCCTTAGGTCTTTGGGGGACCACAGCCCCTTCCTGTCTCTCTTTTCTATTTCCTGAAAGTTTCACTCAGACACACACCATCCCCTTCCCCATTGCCACCAATACCTTCACCAGAGGCCCAAAGCAATGGAGCAATCATAGACTGGAGCCTCCCAAAATCATGAGCTCAATAAACTTCTTCCTTTCATAAGTTAATTATCTCAGTGTTTGGGGTGGTTTTTTTTTGTTGTTATTGTTGTTGTTTTGTTTCTGTTTTTTTTTTTTTTCAATGTTGGAGATCAAACCTAGGGCCTTGGACATGCTGGACGAGAGCTCTACCACTAAACCCATCCCTATCTCAGGTATTTTGTTATAGTAAGGGAAGCTGATGAAGATAACCCCCAGTAATGGATGTTTTTAGTGATGAGATCCAAGTCATTCTCATTTTTGTAAGCCTAAAAGATACACAATAAAGGGTATTTATCATTCATATGCACCTGGAATTGGTTCTATATGAACCCAAAGAGACTCTTTTTCTCCTACCTCCAGGGGTGAGGGCAGGCAGACACAATAAGCAGAGAGCCTGTAGGGCAGGGCTTTCTCTCTGAGCAGTCAGCGGCACAAGATAGCATGCCCATCCAGCCGGGGGCTTCCTCCCAAGTGAGCAACAGGGAGGAAAGATGCTGCAAGTCAGAAGTAGAGGAGCACCTCAAGGAACACCCTCTCCAACTTGAAATAAATGCATGCAACAGTTTAGCAAACCCATCACATGGGTGTTGCTATCTGATCTGTTCTATATCCCTTGTCCACCTCTTTTTTTTTTTTTAATAAGTTGTAGATGGACATAATATCTTTATTTTATTTAATTATTTATTTTAATGTGGTGCTGAGGATCGAACCCAGGGCCTCTCATGTTACTAGGCAAGTACTCTTCCGCTGAGCCACACCCCCAGCCCTTGCCCACCTCTTTTTGAGATTTGGCCTCAACCAGTGGACACAGGTCTGGGAATGAGACCTGGCTAGAACAATAAGTCTTTCCCAGAAATTCCTCCCAGGATCTGGACACTCTCTTACCTCTTGGATTACAGTGCTGACAGGATATGAATTTGGTGTTACTAGTGTTCATGCTTCTAACCGAGGGGCAAAAATCCAACTGCAGTAGGAGAAATCGAAGCCAGTGAAGCCAAGACGGGAAATAAAGAGAAAATGGGAATCAAAGAATAGCCCTGGCTCCAGTTGCTGAGGTTTCTGGAGATTTCCTGCTTCCTGAACCTCTTCCTGCAGTTTGTCAGCTTCCCCCAGAGTTTTCCCAGTATGCCTCCCTTTCTGGAAAGCCACTTGCAGCTGGATTTCTGTTTCTCCCATCTGAAATGCTCTGGGAAACACAGCTTCTGCTTCCTGTTCTCATTCTGCCAAATTTGAAGGGAACATTGGCCAATACAGAGCAAAAAGTCATAAGGAGGGACTACGCAGGGATCCAAAAAAGTCTTCCTGGAGAAGGAAACTACAAGTTGCCAAATGAAAAACCACATGGAGACAGAGCTGCTGAAAATCAATGTAGTGAAGACATACAAGAGACTCCCCAAGAACTCAGGAAGAACTAGGAAAAGTGCAAAACCAAGAGTGACGTGGAGGACTTAGGCCTTGGTCAGGATGTGCAAGGGAGACACACAGACCAGCGATCCTTTGTGCAAAAGCCTCCGAATCTGATGGGCTTCAGGATCCAGCTTGGGGAGATTTTAAGAAAAACAATGTGATGTTATACACACCTTCCCAGAGGGATGTGGGTCAGTATTTTGTCATTAAAATCACTACATTTCTATAGGAAAACACAGAGGGAAATAAAGATGATTAATAGTCTCATGTCATGTCTGATCAGAGTTTGCTGTTAAATAAGTGTTGCCAACTCAGGGGAAAATTTGGGGGTTTTAGGGATTTTGAGGACCTAGGAACTGTGCTAAAGGGATCTGCAATGGGAATCCATGAAGGAGAGAACAGAACTGATAAAAGGAGCCTTGATCATTAAAAACAAAACAAAACAAAAACAAAAAAAACCTCATAATTCTTTGAAGCTCAATGGGTCACAGACCATCAGGCAAAATTAACTTAAGCAATGTCTAAATCCAGTCTAGTCACAATTTTAAAGATTTATTTAATATTTATTAAGATGGTCTACAAGAATATAGACCATCTCAATAAATATTTTTTCTATGATGTTTTATTTTTTATTGGTGCATTATAATTATGCATAATAGTGAAATTTGTTATTAGATGTTTCCACATGCATACAATAGAACAATATAACTCAGTCCACTTCATTCACTAATAAATAATTTATTGTGCCAATTTAATAAGTCTCTATATCAAACTTAGAACCCTCCACACACACTAAATGAAATTCTAAAAAAAAAAAAAAAGTTCTCTTCAAGCATGCATACTATATTTCTAAAAATTGACCAGTGGCTGGGGATGTAGCTCAGTGGTAGAGCACTTGCCTAGCATGTGCAAGGCCCTAGTTTGATCCCCAGCACTATGGGGAAAAAAAATTAAATAAAAATTGACCATGTATAAGGCCCTAAAGAATACTCAATTAAATTAAACCCAGCAGTGCTTAATCACTGAGTCACATCCCCAGTCCTTTTTTATTTTTTATTTTTTGAGACAGGGTCTCACTAAGTTGCTTAGGGCCTGGCTAAGTTGCTGAGCCTGGCTTTGAACTTGCAATTCTGCTTCAGCATCCCAGCTGCTGGGATTAGGGTATGCACCACTGTGCCCAACTAAAATCCTCAATTAAATTCTGAAAAAACAATTGACCAAGGCCACCCACCTGGGATGAGAACCTAATTCAGGGCTCCACCTCTTTACTTTCCCAATAACTTAATATTCTCCCAGAACAAGTAAATAATAATTCACTTCCAAGTACTGATCACAGGGATAATATTACTCTCTACTTTGGTGGTAAACACTACAACTGGCTCCATGCGTAGAACAATGTAAATAGTCAATAATTTGTTAGGTGAACGAATGAATGAGCAAATGGACACATGAAACAAAAAAAAGACTCACTGTGGAATTTTGTATTTGATGTGGATATACTCAAAGTCACACTTTTCTAGAATGTGCCCCAGACAAGGTTGAGGAATACAGTTTACTTTACACTTACTTTATAAAGTAAGTGACGTAGCCATGCAGCCATTAGAAGCCATTAGAGAAAGCATTAAGACAAGGATGTACATGCGACCAAATTGCAGTAAAACTTCCCGAGGGTGATGGGGATCCATGGGAGACGGGGTCTAAAGTGCCTTAATGGTCTTCACTTATTAGCCCTCAAAACTTTTTAAGCTTCCCCTATGGTGACCAGCCCCAGAGTAATGTACATTTAATTCAGCTTCTAATGCAAGGAAATCAATAGCATCGTACCACAGTTTATTGCACATAATCTGAAGTTTAACACATAAATAAATAAGTAATATTCACAAACCACATAGCACTTAAGAGTTCAATTTGGGGGCTTATCTTTTCCCACAAATCAAAACACTTCTTAGATCTTATTAAATATTTCACATGATAAAATAATTTAAAGGTTAAAAAAAATCCAGGCTGGAATTGCTTGGAAAATTCCTTTAAAAATTATAATTATAGCTGGGTTCAGTGACACACACCTGTAATCCCAGCAACTTGAGAAGCTGAGACCGGAGGATCACAAGTTCAAGTCCAACTTGAGCAATTTAACAAGACCTTAAGCAACTTAGCAAGACCCTGTCTCAATAAAATAAAATAAAATAATAAGGGCTGGAGATGTAGCTCAGTGGTAAAGCACCCCTGTGTTAAATCTTCAGTACAAAAAAGAAAAGAAAAGAAAGATAATTATAACTGGACATAGTGATATATGCCTATAATCCCACTACTTGGGAGGCTGGGGCAGGAGGATCACAAATTTGAGGCCAAACTGGGCAACTTAGCAAGACCTTGCCTCAAAATAAAAAATAAAAAAGACTAGGGGTCCTGGGTTCAACCCCAATGCAGAAAAAAAAATGATAATTATGGTGGCTTTTGTTTCAATTATGCTTTAAAATTTATAAGCTAAATCTTGCCTGATTTTGATCTCCCTCCTCAAATCCTTGTGAATGAGATAAGACAAGTAAACCCATTTGGCAGATGAGGAAACAAAGATGAGAAGAATCCAACTGCAAGAGCTGAGAGTCTCTACCACCCAGTCTAGGATGTTATTAGTCCATAAAGGAATTTGCTGCTATTTGGAGCTGATGAGGCATGGAGAGGTAGAAGCAGTCTGACCCTAAATTGGGTCCAACACTAGAACTCAGACATGTCTAGACTTGGTAAGATAAGTTGACCAGAAGTCTTTACATTTAACTTGTAGATTTTTGAAGACCTTGGGTGTAGACAGTTGAGTTAATCACACCCCTGAGTTCATGGCATATCATCATCATCAAGGGACTGCTCTTATTTTATTCAATTATGTACTTTCCTTTTATACCCCACCCACACTCCATTTATATAAAGTTCAAAAGAGACAAAGCTATTCCCTAGTTCCCAGGGTGGAGGATACCAAGGGTGTCTTTCCTGAGGTGCTCATAATATCTGGGTCCACAGTATAAAGTCATTCACTTGGCAAAAATTCATTATGCTGTATATTTAGGATGGGTATAACTATCTGTATATGTTATGTTATGCTCGAATTCGGGACCCCCAAAAGACCACCAGAGACCAAGATCCATGTAAGCAGCAAAGAGGTGTTTATTGCGAGCTAGCTCGGTCCTCCGTGTGCACACAGCAACTGGTGACGCTGAGAGGCCCCAAGCCCAGGGTTTGCAGCAGTTTCATACACTCTTGGGGGAAGGCAGGGACTTCACATACACCATAGCATCCCTTAGAAAATCATCACACACCGCTGGAAAATCATAAAACAACTCTAAAACATGATTAGCACATTCACTGGCGGGAACAAGTTGGGTAAGGGTGATTGATTAGTATCAGAGGGGGATTCATTTGAACTGATTGGTTTAAGCCACGAGGGGAGTATGTGCTGAACTACATGGTTTCCCAACATGTTATCAACCACCATAAACTACTGGGAGGGTCATCTGGCATCCCAGGTATTTCCCTGTCTCATGCTGATTGGAATTTGCTAGGGGGTTGCTATGGGTCCTCACCTAGCCTGACTGAATCAGGGACACCTGGCACAGCAGATCTCTCCTGTTATTGTAGACAAATAACTCAGCAGGGTGGGTATGTGCCTAGGAAGGCTCTGTTGGTCTTTCCAAGGACAAGGGTCACACCCCCTTCCTTGGACAGGCTTTGCTCTGAGGTAGAGGCTAGTTTTTCAGTTACACTTCATTAAAATTTTTACATTAATTGGAGTGTGGCAGCTCACGATTGTAATCCCAGCTACTCAGGAGGCTGAGGCAGGAGAATCACCTGAACCCAGGAGTTCGAGGTCAGTCTGGACAACACAGCAAAATCCAATCTCTGTCTCTCTCCTTTTTGTTGCTCAATTTTTTTTTTCTTTTACTGATAGGTAGGGCTACACAATCACAGATATTAGAGGCCTGTGAGGATGGCCTTAGGCCTGAGCCTAAGCAACGCCATTTTAAAAACTCCAGTTTGAAACCAGCAGTCTCACCAGGCACACCCACAGAGCCCTCCAGTATGGCCTCAAACAAGTTACTTCCCCTCACCCTGATAAACAGAGTGAAGCCTCTGGCAGGCTGTCCTCTCCTGATAAGACTGAAAGGCAGAAGATCAGGGCGGAGACCACCAGACTAGATGTTTCTGACCCCAGGGTAAATGATGTCATGGAGAAATCTGGTGGCAGCTGATAAGGATTTTTTTTTTTTTTAAGAGAGAGAGACAGAATTTTAATATTTATTTTTTAGTTTTCGGTGGACACAACATCTTTGTTGGTATGTGGTGCTGAGGATCGAACCCGGGCCGCAAGCATGCCAGGCGAGCACGCTACCGCTTGAGCCACATCCCCAGCCCCTGATAAGGATTTAAAGGGGGGTCAAAAGCCCCAAAATTTAGTATAAATAATAGAGCTAATGAACAGGGATTCAGCCAGCCGAAACAAGGATGCACTCAAGCTGGAGAGCCTGATGAGGACCTGACATCCCATCACTTGTCATCGTTTTCCTGATCCTCTGTGTGATCCTGATTCTGTCTTGGCGGAACTCCTCACAGTTCACTCTATGCTATTTTAAGTTCAGTAGGAGACCCCCAACTCTTAAAAAAAAATACATCTTGTTGGGATTTTGCATAAGTTTATGGGTTAATTTGTATGAGAACTGACATCTTAGAATTAAATAATCTTGCTCTGGAGGTGTAGTGAGAAACTGATGTGACTCCATTTTTGAGAAACCAGCTTCTACCTTAAGGGAGGGGCCGTGACCTTTGTCCTTGGAAAAACCCACAGAGTGCTCTTAGGCACATACCCACCCTGCTGAGTTGTTTGTCTATAGATAACAGGTGAGATCTTCAGAGCCAGGTGTCCCTAACTCAGTTACTCTAGGTGAGGACCCATAGCAACCCCCTAGCAACCAACAATCAGCGTGAGATGGGGGAAAATACCTGAAATGCCAGGTGACCCTCCCAGTAGTTTTGGTGTTTGATAACATGTAACATTAGGAAACCGTGTAGTTAGGGAGTATAACCCTCGTGGCTTAAACCAATCAGTTCAAACATATCCACCACTTGAACTAACCAATCACCCTTACCCGACTTGTTCCTGCCAATGAAGGTGCTAATCAATGTTAAGAGTTGTTGTTTGATTTTTCTACGGTGTGATGTGGTGACACAAAGAGTATCCCCCAAAACCTATAAATCCTCACTGAACAAAGGAGCAGGACAGCTGCATCGGAAATGGTTGTGAGTCCAGGCTCGAGCTTGCAATAAAGACTCTTGTGTGATTGCATCGGATTTGGCTCCTGGAGGTCTACTGGGGGTCCCACAAATCTGACATTACAGTAGTTCAGTGGTAGAGTGCTTGCATAACACACATAAGGCCTTGGGTTCAATCTCCAGGACTGCAATTTTTTTTTTAAAAAGTTAAGGGGATGGGGTTGTGGCTCAATGGTAGAGCGCCCACTGTGCACGTGTGAGGCCCTGGGTTCAGTCCTCGGCAGCACATAAAAATAAATAAATAAATATATTGTGTCCAACAACAATTAAAAAATTATTTTTAAAAAAAGTTAAATGTAATAACCAGCCTCCAAGATGACCCTGCTCTTCTCATCACTTACTATTCATGCCTATGAGGAGTCTCTTCCCACTTGAGTATTGTCAAAATGACACTGGGGGAGGACTGGGGTTGTGGCTCAGTGGTGGAGCGCTTGCCTAGCATGTGTGAGGCACTGGGTTCAATTCTCAGCACCACATAAAAATAAATAAAATAAAGGTCCATCAAAACTAAAAAAAAAAAAAAAAGAAAAGAAATTACACTGGGACTTGTAAGACAAGGCCATTAAAACACAAAACAAAAGAAAAACACCCTCTTTGTTCTCTTTCCTGGATCACTTGCTTTAGGGGAAGCCAGCTGCCATGTTTCAAGGTCCCCCAAATACTCCTTAGCCAAACCCCTACAGAAGGAACTGTGGTGTTCGGACAACGCATGCACCATCTTGACTCATCCTCCAACTCCAAGGAAGTCTTCAGATGTCTGCAGCCCTCCTGATATCTACCATGTCCTAAGTGATTCCCATGCCAGAACCACTCTTCCAAGCAGCTCCTGAATTCCTGACCCACATAAACAATGTGGGATAGTAAACGTTTGTTATTGTTGCAGGCTGCTAAGTTTTGCAGTAATTTATTATGCAGCAACAGATGATTAAAATACGCAATAAAGCTGTCGTCATTATTATTATAAAGTACTTCCTAATTTTGAGCTGAAATCCACTTTCGTGCAATCTCCACCCTCCCTCCCAGTTCCGTCTTTTTGAGGCACAGGGAAAGAATACATTGTCTCTTCCTCATGGTCAAAATGGAGATAGCTTTTCACGCCAATTATTTAATTCCGGTGCCAAACATCAGGGATGCAACATTAATTAGGATGGGGTCCCTGCTCAGCCACATACTCACAGCATCACCTCACGTGAGAAGTGCTGTAACCACGGAGTCTGAGTCCCAGATGTGGGGGGGTGGGGGTGGGGGATGGGGGTGAGGAATGATAACTTCCAAGAAGTTACAAGCAGGAGGCCCCCCACCCCTGCAGTTTTCCCCCCTAGGTCACCCATCTCCTATAGAGTCCTCTCCAGCCACCTCCTTCACGATCTTGGTGATTGGTGGCTGCTCGGAACACGCCCTTCCTGTCCCTCCTGCAGGGTGGTCTGACCTGCGCTTTGCAGAGTGGGCAGGCACCTCTCTTTTTCTGGAATCTCCATTTGGTCCAGGCTTGCCTGAGGTTGTTGGCACCCACATTCTGCAGCTGACTCACGCTGGGCCTACGGGCGTCTGGACAGCACGGTCACTTTTTGCACAAGTCCCTGTTCCACCTCGTCTGCCCCAGCTCTGTACTTCTGTCCTGGCTTTGTTTTTTATAATATTTTCATGGGTGTTTTGAAGTTCAATCATTGGATTCATGTCGACTGCTAATCTCAGCTCCCGGTTGTCAGGGGCCACGTGGAAGCAAACCATGTCACCAAAAACCCCACTTTTGTACACGCCCTGAAAACAGAAACCCTCCGTCCTTCTAAGGCCATTGTGGTTAGGAGTGATTTCGCTCAGCTCCAACCAGCCTTCAGAGATCTCACGGGCAAGCGCCTTCTACGAAGGGCTGGCTGGGGTGGGGTGGGGGCAGGGGAGGGCTGCGATGCTTTGCTAGAGCGGAGCACAGACGGAAGGAAATTAGAAGAGGATGTTTGTCTGGTTCCCCGCGGCTCCCACCTTCCCCGGTCAGGGAGAATCGGGCCATTGTCTAGGTGCAGTGCTCGGCTTGTTTATCTTCTCCGACTCAGCTTGGTACAAGGTTTCACTCAGCTTTCCTTCTGCCCAAGAAATGACCACAGGAAGGGGCTGAGGTTTCCCTGCCAAATGTCCAGTCTCTGATCTTCTGTCCCATTTCTCTGCCTTCTTTCCCTATCACTGGTTTCTTTCTTTCTGTCTTTTTAACTTTCTTTTTCTTTTTTCTTTTCTTTTCTTTTTTTTTGAGACAGGGCCTCACTAAGTTGCTGAGGCTGACCTCAAACTTGTGATCCTCCTGCTTCAGCCTCCAGAGTTCCTGGGATTACAGATATGTGCTACCATGCCCAGCCCTATCATTGGTTTCTAATGGAAAATATGAAAAGCAAGCTTCCTCTGGGTCCACCGGAGTCAGCATGTAGTCATGCATCTATGTGATTATTCATTCAACTAGTGTTTATTGAGTACCTACTATGTGCCTGCTTTGTTCTAGGTACTGGTGATGCTAACTGGAAAGACAGCTTCTGACATCAGGAGGTCACAGTTCTTGAAAGAAACCCATCATTATTAGAGACTGCACAGAAGTTTCCAGACGGGGAGGAATTAGAAAAGGCTTCCAGGTAGAATCAGATCTTAAAGGTAGAGCTGAAGTTGACTAGGATGATAATAATTACCATGGCTATTATTAAGCATCTTCTATGTGCTGGGCACTGTGTTGAAATCTTTACATATATATCACTTCATTATAATCCTCACAACACTTAAGAGTTAGCAACTGTAATTATTCCAACTTTGCAAATGAGGAAAGTGAGATTTAGAAAGGTCAGCTTGCTCATGATTTTTTTTTTTTTAAACTGAGAATAAATAGCAGAAGTGAAATGTAGATGTAGTCAGGTTTTCCTGACTCTGAAGTCTATTCTCTTACTCAGGGTTGCTGTATGTGGTTGTGCAGGTTCTACACTGAACAACTCCAGTGATGTTCCTGCTCTTACTGATGCCTTATGCGTGGGTAGTGTATCTAGGCAGAAGAACCCTCTTTTGAAATAATGAGAAACAATCTTTTATGGGGGAACTGGCTCTGCAGTCATGTCGGGAGCTAAAGAGCTCCTTGAAGACAGGTAGCTCCTCCTTACCTCCTATGATTTCTTCACCCTAGCAGAACTGGCTGATGGTGTTTTAGGAGAGTTCCTTGAGTTTTGCATTTGGTACAGAACCCAATCCTTCCTTCTTACAGAGCTGGGGAACTCTCAGCAGGGTGTGCTGGGATTGCAGGCATGCACCACCACACCCTGCACAATACATAAACTTTTGGGAGACGTACTTACACCACAGCACAGGGTAAATGGTCACAGCATGCCAGGCACTCTATAAACACAATTACTTTTATTCTACAACTTCATAAGATGTCATTCTTCACTCTGCTGATGAGGAAACCAAGGTTCAGAGATGCATTGCAACCTACCAAGATCATATGTGTAATAAGCAGCTATGATTCTCATGAAAGTCCCTCGAGTGCCTTCTTCTTGTGACATGCTTCTGTCCTAATGTCAGCTCTCAGAAGGTACCAGGAAGAGGGCAGAAAGCAGCCTCCATGGGTCTGGAAGCACCTGAGAACAGTTTTACTGGTGTGATCTTTCTACTTTTTTTATTTTTTCTTATATTTTTCTAGAACCTCTATCATTACTCTCAGAGCTTTGGGGACCCTTCTTAAGTGGAAAGGCTGTTTCTAGACCATTCTACCAGGGATTTTTCTCTCTTTGCAACAGTCTGGTGACACAGAGGAGAATGCATTATTCAATGCTTTTCTGACTTGTCTCCAGAGATATTTTATTTTATTTTTTTCCAGGAATCATACTGTTAAAAATAATATCTTCTAGGGGCTATGGTTGTGGTTCAGTGGTACAGCGCTTGCCTGGCATGCGTGAGTGAGGCCCTGGGTTCAATCCTCAGTGCCACATATAAATAAATAAATAAAATCCACTTAAGCATCAGAAAGATCAAATAGCACTCTTTAAAAAAAATAATATCGTCTATCAAGTAGAGCTCTTGGTTGTATCTGAGTTGGAGTCACTAAAGAGGGTTTAGAAGGGGCTGGGGTTGTAGCTCAATGGCAGAGCGCTTGCCTAGCACATGTGAAGCACTAGGTTGGATCCTCAGCACCACATAAAAATAAACAAAATAAAGGCATTATGTCCATCTATATCTACAAAAACAAACAAACAAGATTTTTTTTTAATATTTATTCTCAAGTTTTAGGTGGACATGATATCTTTATTTTACATCTATGTGGTGCTGAGAATCGAACCTAGTGCCTTGTGCATGCTAGGCAAGTGCTCTACCACTGAGCCACAACCCCAGCCCCTAAACAAGGTTTAAGAGCAGAACTTATTGGAAACATATGGGCCCAGTAAAATAATTTTTTAAAGTGCTATAATAGGGCTGGGGATGTGGCTCAAGCGGTAGTGTGCTCGCCTGGCATCCATGCGGCCTGGGTTCGATCCTCAGCACCACATACAAAGATGTTGTGTCTGCCGATAACTGAAAAATAAATATAAAATTCTCTCTCTCTCTCTCTCTCTCTCTCTCTCTCTCTCTCTCTCTCTCTTTCTCTCTCTCTCTCTCTTTAAAAACAATAAAATAAAATAAAATGCTATAATAATTGAGATGAGCTTGGGCAGCAATGGACAAGGAAGGAGCTGGAGCTGAAAACTAGTTCTTAAAGAACTTTGCTCCCAGGACACACTATCTCCTGCTTCCATCTGCTGTGTCCAGTTGGAGCTGCCTGCCAATCCTGGGCCTGGAGAGAACAGGCATTGTGCCCCTGGTCCCACCAAGGCTCAGGCAAAGCGGAGGGTGGTTCTGGTGCTGGAGCACAGCCATAGAGCACTTGCCTTGCATGCACAAGGCCTTGGATTTGATCTTCAGTGTTGCAAAGAAAAGAAGAATGGTGCTTGCCTGTCATCCCAGCAGCTCAGGAGGCTGAGGCAGGAGGATCTGCAAGTTCAAAGCCAGCCTCAGCAAAAGCAAGGTGCTAAGCAACTCAGTGAGATCGTTTCTCTAAATAAAATACAAAATAGGGCTGGGCATGTGGCTCAGTGGTCAAGTGCCCCTGGGTTCAATTAGTGGTACCTGCCCCCCAAAAAACAAAGAAAGGAAAAAGGGTTGGTATATAGTTCAGTGGTACAGCACCCCTGGGTTCAGAGCCCAGTACCTCCCTATCCTGTGAGTTCTGGAGTGACGCTCTGATACACAGAATTCTGAGAAAGTTTTCATTGTGTTCAAGAATCTGTGGAAAAGTGTTTCCAGAGAAAAGTACCAGTGGCTTCACATGAAGGAGCAGCTCTCAGGACAGGCAAGGCCAGGATTCACAGGTTGAGAGGAACAGGTTTGGGCTGTGATGGTGCACCTCCCTCACTGGAGCCACTGGTCACACAGGGGGCCTGCCGCAGCCATCAGCTCCAATCCACCCCTCAGATCACAGTAGCTTTCTTTTTCTTCTTCTTCTTCTTTTTTTTTTTTAATATTTATTTATTTATTTGGCGGACACAACATCTTTGTTTGTATGTGGTGCTGAGGATCGAACCCGGGCCGCATGCCTGCCAGGCGAGCGCGCTACCTCTTGAGCCACATCCCCAGCCCTAAAACACTTTTTAAATAAATAAATAAAATAAGATAAAAGGGTGGAGGATGGAGTTCAGTGGTAGCATACCTCAGGATTCAATCCCTAGTACCTAAAAGGAAAAAAAGAAAGAAAAGTGTCTCCTTGTTGGGATTGTACAGCTTCTGTTTGCCTTCTGCATTGGGTTGTAGCTGGCCCCAGCACAGCTGGCCCAGCTGCATTTGGCCGTCACATGATTTAGGTAGAAGGCAAATCCAGATGTGTCAGGTGAGTGACAGGAAAAGCCAAGTGCTCTGAAATCCCATAAAGTTACGAAGTGCCTATGAACATCTATTACTGTTACAAAGATAGATTTTCTGAGGACAAACAAAAGGTGATTCTTTCCCACTGGATCTGGACCCCGCAGCTTGGAGCCTGGAAGTTTGTTCATAAGCAGGTCACTTTAATCAGGGCAGGAGGCCACAGGCTCCTTCTTAGGAAGCCTCCCCAATGTTGATCAGGAAATGTCACCTTCTAAAATGAAAATGAAAATGAATCATACCTTATAAACTATGCTAAATGATGACTCGTGAATGTGCTTCTGGGCTTTCTCTAATATCAGCAAGGGGACTAAAATATAAATTGTGATTCAATGACTGTAGCAGGCCTGAATTAATTCACCCCTGTGGTGGCGAAATTTGTCAGCACTCTGGCTGCCTGGCATCCAAGCCCTCCCTCTATCTGGAGGAGTTTCCCACTGAATGAGTCACAGCAGGCCTCACCTCCCACTAGGGAAGCAGAAAGGTCCAGAGACCCACCTCTTCCCCAACATGCTCTTAGTAGGACAAAGGGAAATGGCAGGCTGGCCGATCAGATGCTCTCTTTCTAGACCTTCAATTCCCAATAAATGAGGCAAAGATGAATGCAAAGTTAGAATCTGTGTGCTTTGGCGGGAGTTAAAGGAGCCATCCTGTTAGGATTATTTCTACTAAAAGAGGATTATCCTGTATTCTGCTCCTTAGACCACATCCCCATCTTCTTATTTTATTTTATTTTAGTTGTAGATAGAGACAATACCTTTGTTTTATTTATTTTTATGTGATGCTGAGGATTGAACCCAGTGCCTCATAGATGATAGGCAAGAGCTCTACCACTGAGCCCCAGCCCCAGCTCCCCCCCATTCCAATCTCTGTGTGTGCATCCATGCATGTGTATGTGTGTTGGTGAATTTTCAATATATAATACACTTTTTCTTATCTGTTTTTTTTTTTTTTTTTTTTGCAGTGCTGGGAATTTAAACCAGGGCTTTACGCCTGCTGGGCTAGTGCTCTGCCACTGAGCTACATTCTCAGCCCTTATTATTTTTTTTTTTTTTTAAAGAGAGAGTGAGAGAGGAGAGAGAGAGAGAGAGAGAATTTTTTTAATATTTATTTTTTAGTTCTCGGCGGACACAACATCTTTGTTGGTATGTGGTGCTGAGGATCGAACCCGGGCCGCACGCATGCCAGGCGAGCGCGCTACCGCTGAGCCACATCTACAGCCCCTCAGCCCTTATTATACATTGTTATTAACTGTAGTCACCGTAACTGTATCTTAATTTTTGTCTGGTTCTCTGGCTTCTTACAAATTCTTAGTATCTGTATAATTCCCTTCTGCTTATAATAATCAGATTTATTTTCTGCTGCTTGAAATCAAAGATTGATTGATATGTGTTTGGGATGTGCAATCCCAAGTTGTTCCAGGTGTTGTAGAGGTACCAAGATGCCACATACTACACATGAACATGAACATTTGAGATGGGCAATGAGGCAAGCCTGGGTTCAAATCTTGGCTCCGTCATCTAGCTGGGTAAGTGTTCACGTGTTCCTTATCTTCTCTGGGTATCATTTCCTTATGTTTAAAATGGAAATGCTACTTGCAAGATTGTTATGAGGATCAAATGAGATAATGGCTTTAAATGACAAACATTGATAAGGGTCATGACGGTTTTCTTTTTTTCTTTCCTTTTTTTTTTTTTTTTTTAAACTTCAAGGAATCTGTTGTCCTGTAGTCTGGCTTATAGTCACTAGTTACTCACAAAGTTCTATTGTAGAGATACAGATAATGTAACAAAAGGCTGTCATCTACATGGGAACTAGAAATGGCAATTCACAGACATTTTTCAGGGTCCTATTATGTGACAGGGTCTCCACTAAGCATGATTTTAATGGTATCTAATGGAGGGAGGGGAACGCTGTATCTGGAAGAAATACATATCCTTAAAAAGAACAAGATTTATTTTGCAGCCTAAAAGTAAATCATCTCAAACTATCCCCTTTCTTTCTTCAACAAATGGGCTTCTGAATGCTAGCCATTTTACTTTCTTGGAAACCATACAGCCAGGAAGCAGATATCCTGTAAGTGGGGTTATTGTGAATCATTTTCCAGATTCTGGGCTTCCATGAAAATAATAAGTTGCTAAGCTTGCAGAGAAAAATCAGCTCCAACACTGCCATTTGACCCCACTAAGAAGCCGGCAGCCTGTAAGACCCTCCCTATGCAGAGGCATGCACACACTTGAAGTCCTTTTTAGCAGATACTGTATGCCAGGCACTAGGCCAGGCATGAGGGATCTGTGGGTGAGTCATAGTAGATGTCTGGGATGGGAATGTAGCTGTCTTGTTGAATACTCTATGTGAGAAAGAGGCTATTCATCAAAGCATTGCATACATAGTGATGCGGTGACAGATGATGCTAAGTACCCTGGGGGAGATGTTAGGAGATCTATGAGATTATGGAATAGATGACATTGACCTAGTCTAGGGGGTTTAAAGTTTTCACGAGAAAACACGTTTGAGCTGTGATCTTAAGGATGAGAGGTAACTAACTGTATGAAGAGAGAAGAAAGACGCAGGTCAGGCATAGAGGAGAGCACAGATTAAGGATCTCTGGTGGGAAAGAGCAAGACCCGAGTACTTACCTTCTAAGGTCTTGTCAGAAACATATGAAATACTACCTATAGCATTCAGTAAATATAAACTGATGGAACAGATAATAATGTTAATAAAAACTAACATCTGTTAAGCCTTCATTGTGCTCTAAGAGTTTTTAAAACATGTTAATTAGCACTAGATACAATAGAAAAGAACCCCCAACTTTCTGTGGCTTAATGCAACACAAGAACAGGTTTTTTTCTCCCTCTTCCCACAAAGAATGTGGGTCGGGCAACTCTCCTGGGCAGTCTTCGCCAGGTTGTGATTCAGGGATCCAGGCTTTTTCTCTTTCCCTCTCCTCCTCCTCCTTATCGTTTTGCAGTACTGGGAATTGAACCCAGGAGCGCTTTACCGCAGAGCTATATCCCCAGCCGTTTTTATTTTTTATTTTGAGATAGGGTCTTGCTGAACTGTTGAGGCTGGCCTTAAATTTGCAATGCCACAGAGTTACTGGGATTACAGGCATGCGCCATCGTATGTGGTTGATCTAGGATCTAGTTTCCTCTCTAGTTCATTTAATTCTCCTTGAAGTTCAGACTTCTCGATTTTTCCTGTATGACTGTCCAAGGAGTAGAGAAGATTCTGTGGGACATTTTGGGGCTAGACTTGTTAAATGGCATAATTATACGTGTCCTTCTTCAATTAGCCAGAACCCTGTCATCTGGCCCCTACCTAACTGCCACAGAGATCAAGAAAGGTAATCATCCTGGGTGCAGTGTGTCTCTAGAACCTGCTCTCTTACCCACTGTCAATATTTGCTAATAAATCTTTATCAAGAACCAGACTTAAGTGTTCATTTGGCAAGGCACTATTCTGGATGAAGCACTAGCAATATTAGACAGAAATGGTCACTAGATTTGGAAGCTTATACCCAAAGAAACTATTCTGTCCAAGAAACCCTCAAACAGAATAATGTGTTGAAGAAGACCACAAACCTGGCAATGATCATCAATTACCTGGCAGTAAAGAAGCACAGTAAGAGATGTCAAGTCTCTGAGGGCTCGCATGTGGTTTGAATAGGCAGTCTATCTAAGATAACCATTGTGCTAACATATTTTCAGTTCTGCCATTCCATTTATTTGGAAGTTATGAATAAAAGTGTGAGGGGGTGTGGGAGGAGATATTTATATTGTTCAAAGTGGGTTCAAATAAAATTGACATACTACAGACCAGGAACAGGAAGTTATTTACCAAGGGCTGAATTTAAGCCTTGGGTTCAATCTAAAGCACTTGAACAAACAAACAAACAAAAAACGCTGTGCTTGCTAGTAGCCCCAAGACTCTGGATAGGACATGGAGATTATTTGGAGTGATGTGAGAGACAATAAATAACAAAAGCAGGTCAGGTTTTTGGAGGTTTCCTCTTATGCAGACTGCAATATGCATTTTACCTGATTTTTGGGGGGGTACTGGAGATTGAACTCAGGGGTGCCTGACCACTGAGCCACACCCCCAGCCCTATTTTGTATTTTATTTAGAAACAGGGTCTCACTGAGTTACTAAGCACCTCACCATTACTGAGGCTGGCTTTCAACTTGCAATCCTCCTGTCTCAATCTCCCGAGTCGCTAGGATTACAGGCATGGGCCACTGTGCTCAGCCCATTTTACCTGATTTTAATTATCACAGTCTTTTTTTTGGATCATGTATCCCTGTAGGTTCCAACTGCCAAAGGTCACATTGTAGGTATGTGGCCATCTGGAATTCGAATAGTCCTTCTAGCTCCAGAGTCCATGCTAGAATAGATGCATCTGAGAGGTTTCAAGATGTTTGTCTTTATGTAGTGAAACATAGAAGACAGTCAATTAATTCCCTCAACAGGCTGGATGTTAAATACTTTCTCCTTTACCTTTGCTCTGGGCTCCCACTTGGAGAATAAACCTTTGCATTCTTAAAGACCATCTGTTTGTTTCTCTTAGACAGCTTGGCCAAGAAGAGCACTAACTCCTAGAAAGTGCCTACCCATAGCCAAGGTGAGCCAAATGAAAAGCCGGTTCCATTTTCTCCAGAATGACAGTTCATTTAATTCCAGCAATAAATTGGCTTCCAGGGAGAAAGGACTGTTTAAAGGTCTGTGTCAATTACATGGTTATTATGAAATTCATGATATGACTAATCCGGTGGCTGAACCTATGATTATCTGACACGATCCAAGAATATTCAGTGTAACAGGCTCTCTGTCTCCCTTCAAAGAGAAGTCACTGCAGATGACTTCTCTCCTTTCCTGATCTCCTCTATCAAAGACAGTAAAATAGCTTCTGAATTAAACTCAGTCTCCTAAAAGCTATAAAGACTATTTTATATTGATGACTCTGGACTTGGGGATTCCACAGTCTGTTTCTTTATATAACTTGAAGTACCATAAAGATCTTCAACCCTGAAGACCTCCTTTGGTGATTTGTATATCTTTTCCTATAATTACTCTGTGATTAGACTGCAGGGCATCATAGCAAGCCTGTTGCTTCCCACATCACTCTTTATTTGGGGACACTTTGTGATTTCTTTTCCTCTTAAGGATACTTTGTAAAATAGTAACGAGAACCCACTTGTAATAAGGACTTATCAACATTCTCATTTTGAAAATCCAGATATAAAAAAAAATATTGCCCAAACTCTGAAGTCAGTGACTTTGTTTTTGGTAGTTCCTATGCATTAGAGGCCGTGCTCTGTGTCCTGTGGTCCTGCTTCTCTAGCCAAAGCTAATTGGACCAAGGATTGGTGACTGATTCAAAAGCTGCCATCTGTAGGCTAGACAGTAACTAGTGAGATGTCCTCATGCAACATCATGGCAGAAAAGGGGCACCCAGGGGCTGGGATTGTGGCTCAGTGACTGAGTGCTTGCCTCGTACATGTGAGGCTCTGGGTTCCATCCTCAGCACCACATAAAAAGAAAATAAAAATAAAAAATAAATGCCCTCATTAAAAAAAAAAAGAAGAAAGAAAAAGAAAGGGGGCACCCATTCTATGGGGATGACTGACTGCTGGACAGTAAAGAACAGGAAGCAGCAACAAGTCTATAGAGTCTTTAGCAAAAGGCACCTGCTACTGAGGGTGCACAAGGTGAAGAGAGCTCTTTGTTGTATCTGAAATGCCTGTTGATTTTCTTGATTTCCTATTTTTGCTTTTTCATATAACCTCTAGTTAGCCCCCATTGACTAAGGAAACTAGAACTCAGTCTCTTCTTACCTGTGATAGGTTTCATAAGCCTTAATCCCCAGAATCTGTGGATGTTACATTATATGGCAAAATCACACTTGGAAAATGTGACTAAATTAAGGATCTTGTGTGATGGAGAGACTCTTCCATATTATCCTGGTAGGCTCCGCCCAATCAACGTGTCCTTAAAATAGGGAGGTAGAAGAATCAGAGTCTGTTGGAGGATATGGTCATGGAACAAGAGGCTGGAGTGATGGGAGGCAGGGGCCAGGAGGCGAAAGGGAGGAAAGTGGACTCTCCACCAAAGCCTCGGGAAGGAACCAATCCCAGAGACACTTTGCTAAATCCCGGTGTAACTGATTTTGGGCTTTTTACCTCTAGAACTACAAGATAGTCAATTTGTGCTGTTTAAGCCACTAAATTTAAATTAAAGCAGCCAGAGAGAATAATACACCACCTGACTAAGCCAAAGGTCCAGCATTTTTTTTGGGGGGGGGGTGGGTGCTGGGGTTTGAACACAGGGACTTGTGCATGTAAGGCAAGCACTCTATATCCTCAGCCCAGCGGTCTCCCGTTTTCTTGTGCTCTTTTATTTCTTCTCTCTCTCTCTCTCTCTCTCTCTCTCTCTCTCTCTCTCTCTCTCGATTGAACCCAGGGGCATTTAACTACTGAGCCACATCCCCAGGCCTTTTTTATTTTTATTTAGAGACAGGGTCTTGCTAAATTGCTAAGTGTCTCCCTAAGTTGCTGAGGCTGGCTTTGAACTCACCATCCTCCTGCCTCAGTCTCCCAAGCCACTGGGATTACAGGCAGAAAATAAGAACCTTAAGCACTTGATAGTTCTGCCTGGTACCTTAGCAGTGTGGAAAGTTCTCTGATCTGCTTTGAAGAGGTCATTACATTTTGCTAGGAGGACCTAAGAGGGAAAAAAACGGCCTTAGAGTAACAAGAGAGTTGTCAATGGGCATATACTCAAGAGAGTACAGCAGAAGATAGTCTTTGGAAGGAGAAAGAATTTGACATTATGATTTAAAAACTACTGTCACCACCACCAAAACCAGGTAAGAATAACAGTGGAACTGCAACCACACTTCACCTAGGCTTGTCCCTATCATACATTCATTTTTTTATTAATTTCCAATCTGTCTGGATCTCAGTGATGTTGTTAATTCCTTCTTTCATGGCATTCTCATCATTGGAATTGAGCACATACTGGGTAACATCCTATAAGTGAGTACATTACTGACTCTACACCACATACCAAGCCGAGTACTGACACGCATACACTGGCTTTTCAGCCCACCTTTCACACCCATTATAATTTTCAGAGGGCTGGGGATGTGGCTCAAGCAGTAGCATGCTCGTCTGGCATGCGTGTGGCCTGGGTTCGATCCTCAGCACCACATACAAAAAAAAAAAAAAAAAAACAAAGATGTTGTGTCCGCTGATAACTAAAAAATAAATATTAAAATTCTCTCTCTCTCCTCCTCTCTCACTCTCTCTTTAAAAAAAAAAAATAATAATTTTTAGAGAACACTGCCAGCTAGGCTCTCCTGTGATCCTCCAGAAAGATCAAGTGAGGATTCTTTTCGGTAAAACTTCAAGTTTAATGAGTCTATTCTGCTAGTTCCTCATAAAAGGCTTTCTGCTACCAAAGAAGATTGAGCCTTAGAAAGCAAACAATAAAACAAAAAACAAAAAACCCCAGCCAGGCACGGTGGCACACACCTAAAATCCCAGCACCTCAGGAGGCTGAGGTAGGAGGATCACAAGTTCAAAGCCAGCCTCAGCAACTTGCAAGGCCCTCAGCAACTTAATGAGACCCTGTCTCTCAAAAATAAAATATAAAAAAGGGCTGGGGATGTGGCTTAGTGATTAAGTACCCCTGGGTTCAATCCTTGGTACTAAACCAAACCAAACTAAACAAACAAAACCCAAAAATAACAACAACAAAACAGGTTTCCATTCATGTGGTATTTAGTTTGAAAAGACAAATTTTTCATAGTGATTTTATTTTCTTTTTCCCCCACTTTGGTACTGGGGATTGAACCCAGGGGCCTTAACCATTAAGCCACATCCCCAGCCTTTTTTTTTTTTTTTTCACATTTTATTTAGAGACAGGGTCTCTTAGGGCCTAGCTAAGTTGCTGAGGCTGGCTTTGAACTCTCGATCCTCCTGCCTCAGCCTCAAGGGATGCTGGGATTACAGGAGTACACCACCACTCCTGGCTTATATGTACTTTTCTTTATCCCTTAGTAGCCTGAATATGCTTAATAAAGAAAACTTTATTACTGTAATACTAAAGATTATTTGGATAATTACTGTATTGATCATTCTAATAATTACTGTGTCCTTCGTTGCAGACAACAGAATTCACTCTAGCTGTTTTTAACAGAGAGGGATTACAGAGGTTATTAGGTAGTTCACAGGATTTCCAGCAGTTCCAAGGAAATAGGTTAGTATACCACACAACCAGAAACAATCCTAGGAGAAATGCCCAGTCAGAAACAGAAATGTTCTCATGGAAACCCCAATTCTGCTGCTTACTGGTCTGTCAGTACCTATGATGCTAGGAGCTGGGCACTGGAACTTCTAACAAAACTCTTCCACCATAGTGGTTTCAAAAGGATAGCCACCTACATGCAGTTGCCACTTCACCTGAATCACCTCCACCTTCCTAGAACATTCTCTGAGCAGAAGAACCTGGGTCACATGCAGAAACTCAGCTGCTAATAAGTCAAGGCACGGTGGGTTTTAGAAAGGGTCAGAGTGGATATCATGCAGACCTACCCTTGAAACTGGTCACAATACCCATATCTATTTCAGTAATTTATGTAATAGAATGGTGGCAATTAGGAGAAACATAATGAAATACTAGCTAGCAATTTTGAGCTCTTTCTTTGTGTCCAATCTTCTGTGCATTGTCTCAACTCAATCCTCAAGGCAACTCTGTGGATAGGTAATATTCCTATTCTTGAATTATAAGTGAAGACACTGAATCAGAGGATTCCAACTCAGGGCTGTCTGAAATGAAAGTCTGTGTTTCAGTTAGTGTATTGATGATGCTTTATTTATTCTTAGTTTTTAGTCTCTCTGGCAGGTCAGCTTGCCTTGCTAGTCTGATACTTGGGTAAGTGGAAAAAGAAATGAGATATCCTGAATGTGCAATGTGAAGGAGAGCACCCATCTGACCAGTCCTGGGTTACATTACCTTTGTGTCTGATCTAAGGTGACCAGGCTAATGAGAGGTCATGCACCAAATGGAAAACAACAACAACAACAACAACAACAAATTCACCTTGGAAGAGAATGGAAAAAGCATTAAAGTTCTATGTGCAGTACAGCTGCTTCAGAAGACTTTATCTGAAAGTGGATGTGATCATTTAGAACCTTAACTTTAGGCAAAACTTAAATGATTTTCTTCTATTTCTTCATTTCCAAAGACAGAGCCAGCCAGGCAAGACAGAACGAGTGGTGTTGCACAATGATGGCTGCATTTCCAGCCTCCAGGCCCAGGAGCAAGTGCAATGAACATTCCAACATGTGAATCATTTCCTCACCGTATAAGCCCTGCAGCATCTTATTGTGATTACAAGGGCCAGACTAGCAGCAGCGTTCTTAATGTGAAGTGTACACATTGGAGGTGTACAGAAAAGTCTTCAAAGTCATCAATTCAAACATTCTACAATGCATGGAGCCCACTGAATTATAGAATGGGTGAGCGACACTTTCAAAGAAGCCTCTGATTCAGTGTCCTCCCACCTCTTGTTTCTAAATTAAAAACCAAAAACCAATTCCACTGTAGTCATGTTTTAATTTCATTCTAAACTTGTGTCATCCTGTTGAATTGGGGCCCACAGTGAACAGGGCCTAGCAGATCCCTGGACCTTCTGGTATTTGGTATAAACACAATATCTGCTCTGGCCTGGCCTCCTTTGAACTAAGGTATTTTCTTTTTTTTTTTGCATAAGTCCTTTTTTAAAAAGGACTTTTGTATTTTGAGATATGGTCTTGTTAAGTTGTCCAGGCTCGGAGTGTAGCTCAGTGATAGAGTGCTTGCCTAGAATGTGCAAGGACTTGGGCTCAATCCCCAGCTTTGAAAATGCTTTTATAAATCATACCTAATTAGGTAGGAGGATCACAAGTTTGAGGCTAGCCCCAGCAACTTAGGAAAACCCTAAACAACTTAGAGAGACCCTGTCTCAAAATAAAAATAATAAGGGCTAGGGATGTTAATGTTCCCTGGGTTCAGTCCCCTGTACAATAAATAAATAAGTAGATAAATAAATAAATAAATAAATAATCATACTAATCTAAAAGCTAGTGATTTTTTTTGTTTTAAAAGCTAGTGATAGGGGCTGGGGATGTGGCTCAAGTGATAGTGCGCTCGCCTGGCATGTGTGCAGCCTGGGTTCGATCCTCAGCACCACATACAAATAAAGATGTTGTGTCCACTAAAAAGTAACTAAGTAAATAAAAAAAAAAAGCTAGTGATTTTGAAATAAGGACAGCAGGATATGAGGCTTGTTTCAGGAATTCTGTCTAAGGTATGGGCAACTAGTAACAGATAATATGATTGATCACTTATGCTATATATGTATGTATACATAGGTGTGTGTGTGTGTGTGTGTGTGTATACATATATACACACACTTCTATCTATCTAGTGAATTTTGAAAAAACAAAATAAAGTCACCACTATGAGGCAGATTGAAAAAGTAATTCCATGGGCTAGGGTTGTGTTGCCTAGCATGCGTGATGCACTGGGTTTGATTCTCGGCACCACATACAAATCAATAAAATAAAGGCCCATCAACAACTCAAAAATATTGAAAAAAAAGTAATTCCATTTTACTAATGACACTGAGGTGCAGAAAAGTGAAGTTGCTTGGCTTAGACCATCAGTTTACACCTGGTCAGGTTCCAAACTCAGCTTATATTGCTGTGTTGCCTCACAGAACAGGGAGCTGGGTGCCCTAGATTGAGGGCCGGTGTTTGGGAGTAGGAGATTTCAGTTACTTCCACTGATCTTCTTCAGGTTACCCAGCATCAAGTACTCATTCTCAAAGACTATCCATTCATCTGCTGTTCTGGCAGTGGTGGTCCAGGTCTGCTGATTAACCAAGCGTTATGGTAGGGACAGCATTTATTGTGAGGACTCATCTGTGTGGGGACAGGGAGGCCACTTGCTATGAAGTTATTCGTGATCTGAAAACCCTCTGGGTCTCAGGCCATGTCCCTAAGTCATATTCTTTTTTGCTCCTGAACTGCAGGGCTAGGCTACCTACTTTTTTTTTCTTTCTTTCTTTTTTTGTTTTTCAGTACTGTGGATTGAACCCAGAGGTACTTTACCATTGACCGACATCCCCAGCCCTTTTTTAATTTTTTAATTTGAGACAGGGTCTCACTAACTTGCTGAGGCTGGCCTCAAACTTGCGATCCTCCCACCTCAGTCTCCTTTTTCACTGGAATTACAGGTGTGCATCACCATGTCCAGCATGAGCTATCTACTTTCTGATCCATGTTTACATCCCTGGTCTCACCTGGTTCCTTTCTCCCAGACCTGTGACTGACTAAAACATAATTTATTCTCTTCTTCCACCCCATTATACTGCCTCTAGGGAAAACAAAAACAAAACAAAACCCAGAGATCTCCATTTGAAATTTCCAGTTTTGTTTGTTAACAACTATGAAGAGGTCATTAATATTGTCATTTTCTTTAGCCATCACTAAATAGAAAGTTTACCTTACTACTAAATACCATTTTTTTTTTTTTGTACCAGGGATTGAACCCAGGGGTACTTAACTACAGAGCCACGTCCCCAGGCCCTTTTTATATTTTATTTTGAGATGTGGTCTTGCTAAGTTGCTTAAGGCCTTGCTAAATTGCTGAGGCTGGCTTTGAACTTGAGATCCTTCTGCCTCAGCCTCCTGGCCCGAACATCATTCAAAGTGCTTTACAATTCTTAACTCATTAACCACCTTATGAGACAGATACTTGTAACAGCCTTATGAGATAGATACTATCATTATATGTGTTTTACAGATAAGAAAACTGAGGCACAGAGTGATTAAGTAATTTGGCAAAAGGTATATTTGCCAATAAGTAACAGACCTCCTATTCAAAACCAGGATCATCTAGCTCCAGTGACAAGCTCCTTACCCACTATACACTAATGGTTCCCGCCAGAAAGTGGTTAACAGAAGACAGCAGGCCCAGAGGGAAGGACCAACAATGGAAGTCTTCTTTATGGTACTTCTCAACTTGCAAATGCTTCTGACACTTCCTCCTGGTTTGTGCTGCTGGACTTTTGATTCTCTTTCACTGCAGTGTCTTTACACACCCCAGATAGCAGGGGCTCCTTGGGAGGCGATGGTCATTCTTAGAAAGGTGGATACTGACGGGTACTCTGCCAGACTCTTCCCAGATCTTTTTATCATTTTGTTTCCAATGGCCTGCATCTGTGACTTTTCATGGGCAATTCACCCTGGGGCTGCTGGAACAGCTTTTCCCTTAAGAGTAGAGTTCTAGCAGCACCTGGTAGCTTTCATCCTCCTCATGTGGCCCTTAGCTGATGACCAAGGGTAAGATGCTCCCTTGTCTTAGGTTTTAACAGACTCAGATGTGATTTTCCCTGGAGTCCCCTGCAGAATCAGACTGAGTCTGGATAGGCTATTCCCTTTCTTTCTTTCCCATTTTCTGTACTGACTTCTTTTGGGAGCCCTTTCTTAATAAATCACTAGTACACATGTCCTCATCTCAGGCTTTGGTTCTGGGGAACCCAATATTAAAAAAAGATTAAAATAAATATGCCTTCAAGCTTAAAAGGAATAGTTAGTGCTGGTTTCAATGTAATGTATCAAAGCCCAGCCTGTTCCTTCTTAGCATCCTAAAGAATTTAATGCTCAATTTAGCATTTTATTTACATTTACATTCCTCTTTTTTTTTAAGAGCTAATCAGTCCCAATCTTTATGTTGCTCTTTCTTTTCTTCGAAAGGTTTCTGTCATATTTCCTCTTTCTAGGGACTAATTGGTAAGGAATGCCTTAAACAGAGTTTAAGGATTTGTGTGGCTCCAAACCCCACATCCATTTTCAGGAAGCAATATCACAAATTATTCTTTGCCCCTCAACACACAGAAACACACAAATGTGCACCCACACATGCACACTCATGCACACACACAAGTCATGTGCATGCATCCCCATGCAAAATCACATACTCACATGAGTGTACACATGTGCATACACGTGCATGCACAAATCATTTGCACGTGCATGCTTACACACACATGCATTAGGATACAGTTTTTTGCCTGCCTAAGCAGTTCTCTGTAGAATTTCCTATGGTTCTTTTTACTTGTGTGGCTTCCTGTTAGAGTATGATGGGCTCTGATGCCTGTCAACAGAGTGGCAAGTGTGGAATTGAACCAACTTACATATTTTTTAATGTAATAAGAAAGACAGAAGGCACTGAGAGAAGGAGGCAAGTTGTACAATCTCTTTGGGCAGCTTTAAAACACAACCAGCTTGTTCAATCATTCTGAAAGTTTTTCAAAAATCTAAGGGAGCACACAAATTTATTTTTAAACAAGGTTTATTATAGCTGTCATATTAATGTTAAGTCAGACTTATACTATGGTAGTTTCTGAACAAAGCTATCTTTATATTGTATTGTGTATACATTTTAAAATGCATTGAAGGGATGTGGCTCAGGGTAGTACACTTGCCCAGTATGGGAGAGGCCTTGGATTCCATCTTTAGCACTGCAAAAAAGAAAAAATAAAATGCACTGAAGCTCCTTTAGTGTGTATTTATGTAATGGAGCAAAATTTTACATTTTAAAAGATACAGAAGTTTAGAGTTGTTGAATCTATTTTTATGACATGTTATTGATCACATCAAAAATTTATTCCCTTTATAGTCTTTGAGTCAAGAACATTACTTCTAATGACTATAATATTTATATGAGAAAATATTATCTCATCCTGTGACATTGGATACAATAGTTAGATATATCCACAGGCCATGTGGTAAGGGAGTTTGGGTTCAAATTTTGTTCCAATTTACTACTGTGAATGGTTCCCTCGGAAATCTCAGTCTACTGACCTATAAAACAGAAATGATAATAACCGACACACAGAGATGTTGTCACATGGCCTCTAACTACTCATGAAGTGCTTAGTGGCACAAAGTGGGAAGACGATGATGATGTTGATGTGTGAGAATTCCTCACTTCCTCTTTTCATCTCTTCCCCTTAGCAGGATTCACACCTGCCCTCCTGTCAATTTGAACATTTCCTTCAGTACTCATTATTTTTAGTATTTTGATAATAATCGTTCTTCATATAGTACAAGGATGGGTACCTTGTATCATGTTAATGAGACAAAGTTTCCTGTCTGTGAAACAGGCCAGTAAAATGAGATGGAAATCCACCTTATTGAATCCCAACTATGTTCCTAGTGCTGTGCTGAAGAATCCCAGATCCTAAATTTTCTAAGTCACCACTACTTTAAAATAGTCTCAATTTTTAGCTCTAAAATATAGCTTCTAATTCCCATGAGAACTTTGGGAAGTCTTGTAGAAGATACTTAAAAGAGGGGGATGCTCAAGGACAGACAGACCTTAGGAGAATTCTCTACCCACACTTTCCATTGTGACTCTAGGGAATTAAATTCTCCAAGACATTTCACTTTTTCTCTACTAAATTTTAATTTACTTTCCAATTGTGCCAGCATGTCTAGTTAAGTAAGTTGTTCCATCTCTATAACCTGGCAGGGGGTAGGGGGACATTATGGCAGAGGGGCAGGTGATGGGAAACCTGTTCATGTTGCTGGTAACTTCTGGGATGGATCTGTTCTGTTCTATCCCCTTGTCTCTCTATACAATTTCTCCTTCAGACTGGGGAACTCAGGAAAACTGTCTACCATGCTTGGGCAACCTCTGAAGACCCATCAGAGGTAGAAGAAGTTTGGAAGGGGCTTGGGCTCACCAGGGGACAGTGGGTGGGAGTCACTCTGGTCAGTCTGCTTTTTTTGGTCTTCCCTTTAATGTGAGCTGCAACAGATATAGGACAACACTTCCCACTCTTGGAGAAATGAGAGCAGCACCAGAAAATACAGACATAACAAAGAACTGGCTGCCTCCCTTCCTTTCTCTGACCATAGCCTCCTTCTGCAACTAAGTTGCAGACCAACCAGGAGCTCTTTTTGGAGAAAAGGAGAGCAGCCATGATAAAAGATAACTCCTAATGCTGGGCAGGGGTGCTTTGGTTTTTTAATTTTTTACTGATTGGAATATGCAGCACCATATGGTGAGAGCCCATGGTGGAGCAGAGCAGCTGTCCTCATCAGCCCAGGAAGTACAGTGAGGAACACACCTGAGTCCCACAATCCCCCTCTGGGGCCTGCCCCCATGACCTAAGGACCACTTCCTAAAGGTTCTACCTTCTCTTAATTGCACCATCCTGGGACCAAGCATTTCACCCTTTATCACATGAGCCTTGGGAGACATTTAAGATTCAACTGTAGGGCTGGGTTATTGCTAGTGGGACAGCGTTTGCCTGGCATGTGTGAGGCCCTGGGTGCACCACCAAAAAAAAAAAAAAAAAAAAAAAAAAAAATCTTGATCCAAAGACAGGCATTCAGTGCACATGTGCTTATAGTCTTAGCTACTTAGGGAGGCTAAAGCAGGAGGATCACTTATCACTTGAGACCAGGAGTTCCAGGCCAGCCTGGTCAACATAGTGAGACCCCATGTCTTTAAAAAAGAAAAGAAAAGAAAAATCCAACTGTAACAGGTTCCCTGTGGCACTTAACTTCAATAGGTATTCATGAAGGAGGGGAGGAAAAAATGATAGAATGGTCTGTAAAGAAAGTTTGGTAGGGGCTGGGGATGTGGCTCAAGCCTGGCGTTCGTGCGGCCCGGGTTCGATCCTCAGCACCACATACCAACAAAGATGTTGTGTCCGCGGAGAACTAAGGAAAAAATAAATAAATGTTAAAATTCTCTCTCTCTCTGTCCCCCTCTCTCTCTCACTCTCTCTTAAAAAAAAAAAAGTTTGGTAGATTATATTGCTAAAGTCTGAAGCATTCCCCAGTTAATTACTACACAGAGAGGAAGGAACCTCTTTTTTTTTTCCCAGCTGTGTGTAACTCACCATTTTAATAACTAAACCAGAGCACCACGTAGGATGAGTCCTTGTGGTAGTTTTCCTTACCAAGGCAGTTGATAACAATCAGCCTGTAACTAATTGTTTCTAGCTGCTCCTCTTTGATTCATCAATCAAAACAAATTTACTACAGATCTCCTAAGGTTTGGTATTGCTAGAGCTAGAAGCCTGAGATGAAGATGACTATGCATGCTTAAAGGTCAGAGGAGTAAGAATTGGAGTGGTCAGGCAAGTTCAGTATGAAGAAAAATTCAGACAGAAGAAAAAGTTCAGACAGAAGAAAAATTATTTCAGGCCCAGATAAAAGGACTGAAGGCAGAGTTTGGCTCTCATTTCTTTTTGTGGCTCCCTCTCCTGGTACAATGTTTTGTTCTAATAGTAAAGATGATGCTACTACTACTTCTGGTAATTTGTTAATTGTAAAAGTACTTATGATAAATAGCTCAAATAAGCCTAGGCCTCACTTGGGCGCTCTGAGGGAGTATTGCATTAGGAGAAAGAGCCTAGGCACAGTGACTATGATGGGGTAGCTCAGGGGTAAATTGCATGCTTATGTTATGCTTGAATTTGGGATCCCCAAAAGACCACCAGAGACCAAGATCCATGTAAGCAACAAAGAGATGTTTATTACAAGCTAACTTGGTCCACTGTGTGCACACAGCAACTGGTGACGCTGAGAGGCCCCGAGCCCAGGGTTTGCAGCAGTTTCATACACTCTTTGGGGAAGGCAGGGACTTCACATACATCATAGCATCTCTTAGCAAATCATCACACACCGCAGGAAAATCATAAAACAACTCTAAAACATGATTAGCACATTCACTGGCGGGAACAAGTTGGGTAAGGGTGATTGGTTAGTACAAGAGGGAGACTCCTTTGAACTGATTGGTTTAAACCACAAGGGAGTATGTGCTGAACTACATGGTTTCCCAACATGTTATCAACCACCATAAAGTACTGGGAGGGTCATCTGGCATCCCAGGTATTTTCCCTGTCTCATGTTGATTGGTGGTTGCTAGGGGGTTGCTATGGGTCCTCACCTAGACTGACTGAGTCAAGGACACCTGGTACAGCAGATCTCTCCTGTTACTTGTAGAACAACTCAGCAGGGTGGGTATGTGCCTAGGAGTGCCCTGTTGGTCTTTCCAAGGACAAGGGTCACATCCCCTTCCTTAGATAGGCTTTGCTCTGAGGCTAGTTTTTCACTTACATGCTTTAGGATTTGGGTTCAATACTCAGCACCAAAAAACTTAGCAACCAGAAATGAAGGTAATTCTTGTGTATATTTTTCAAATTACAATCCACAGTAACACTTCTGATAGTCACCTCTCCTTCTGTTTTTCTAGGTCTCCCTTTAACAGCTGTTTAAGAGTCTCTCTCTTTGCATTTCGTAGGATTCACTGATTTCCCACTTAGGGTTGCATCTAGCTGTGTGGAACTGAAACCTGCATGCATGTGCTTAACAAAATGGAGGGTTTACTTTCTTTTTTTTTTTTAATTTGACTAGAATTCCAGAGATAGCCAGATCAGGGCCCACATGTTAGAGGAAGTATTTGGGACCCAGGCTTCCTTTAGCTTCCATCTTTGGCAAAATGGCTGCTATACCACCAGCCTTTGAATCTGGTTCTCAGCAGGAAGGAGAATGAAAAGCAAATGATAAAAACTGCATGCCCTTTCTGGGAAGCTGGGGGCTTGGTAGCATGAGTAGATTTTGATCAGCATCCTGAGCGGGATCCCATGCCCCTCTGAACTTGCTCTCTAATCTCTGCCACTACCCCCGGGAGGATTGCCAGTTTTAACAATTTAGGCTCTAGCCTAGGATGGAGGGACACAGTTTCAGAGGGTTCCACTTGGCCTTTCCTATAGCTCTTACCCCCACAGGCCAAGGATGTAATGTTGTCATTCTGCCAACTACCAATATGTCCATTCTAATTATATATTCAAGAAGGATCAGAGGACTCATTATTATATACATTTTCTGGGAATCCAGTCTTCTTCAGAGGTTGAGTTCTAGAAATTGACTCAGTTCCAGAAATGGGGCAAGAGACTATGAAGCCTTATTTAGGCTAGCTTCTTCAGCCTCATCCCCATTCCATCCTTGGGTTTTAAAAACAACATACTGAAACTTCATTGGCTGTCCATCTAAGTTTCTTCTAGTGTTCAGGTCCTCAGTTGACACTCTAGTCTTGTCTTTCATAACAATGTCACTTAATCTTGCTTCTGCTGGTTAAGCACTGCTACCTGTTCTCTTTGTCCTCCAGAATCCTATCAGGCCCACTTCCATCATGGAGCCTAACTCTGTAACATCTTCTACTATCAGCCCTGGTCTATGGAGAACTTCCATTGAGCTTCTCAGTGATGCTTGTGTCCCTCTCAGTAGAGCCTGTGATAAGTGGCAGAACATGGTCAGCTAGCAGGATGTACATAATATATCTACTCTACCATTCTTCTTCTCTGAGTTTTTGTTCTCTTCTTCCATTCCTTGCCAGGCAGTTATTTTGTTTCCCTATTTTGCCTGGGGTGGGCCATTCCTTTCTCCAAGCTCCCTGGGGCCATCCTAGCAACCTGTTAGCATTATTTCCTGGGGTCCTTGCCAGGATGTAAATACTGTAGTACAGGTATGTGCTTATATCAATAAACTCTGCTTTGTTTAGCGTTATGCTCTCCTCCCCCTCCTTCCCCAAAGCAATCTAGCTGCCCAATCCTAAACTCACCTAGCTGTAGGTTTATATAGAGAGTGGATAGGTCTTTAAGTTCCTTCAAGATAGAGTGCCTTTCCTCCATTAGTGGGGAGTTACATTGTGACCTGACCTTAGTTGCTGATCTGATAAGACAGTGGAAAGGTAGGTAGATCCTGGGAGGGTGTGTGTTGTCTTTCAAGGTAGGTATACTTAATGATCTTTAAGGAAGATGGAGGATTAGTCTCCAATAGGAATAGTGGGACTCTTCTAAAAATCCAGAGTTTTCAAGGTGATGTGAGGTCTTAATGTTTTTAAGCTTTGACCCAGATGCCCCATCAAGGTGTTAGGGTCTTAGTTTTTCCCACCTATGACCCTGTCCTTGACATAGAAGACTTGCCAGAGCTGAGAATCTTTTGGAATTCTACTGCTCTTATAATCAAGTCCTGGGCCTGATCCTTAGCTTTCTCTACTTACCCCCATCCCACCCATTCTCCACATTTGCCACTAAGGAGGCTTTCTGGTTATCCTTAATCCCTCCCCTCCCCACCACTCCCCCCACTTTTTTTTTTTTTTTTTTGGTACTGGGATTGAACCCAGAGGTGCTTTGTCACTGAGTTATCTCTCTAATCTTTTAAATTTTATTTTGAGACAGATTCTTACTAAGTTATTAGGGCCTTGTTAATTGCTAAGACTGGCCTTGAATTTGTGATTCTCTTGCTGAATTTGTGATTCAGCTTCCAGAGTTGCTGGGGTTACAGGCATGTGCCACCATGTCAGGCTATCCTCAGCCTTTGACTAGTGATTAATCACTTAATCTTTCACTATCTTTTTCCAAGGCATAGATTTACTTCATTGATAGCTATCCATTTCCACTGCCTTAAATTACCACTTTCTCCATGTTTCGTAAATGCCTGCTAGATTGCACCTATTTGTGCATTCTTCTACTGGTATCCCATTACTTCCTTTCGCAATTATTTAAAGTTTCAACTTTGTGCTGCTATAACATGTGAGGGCCTATGTTTTCAACTAAGCCTTCACTGCTACTTGGCCAGGGGGTGATTCAGCTTCAGTGGATCAGTCTTTACTTATGGAAATGAATGCCCTAGGGGTCAACATTAGACAGGAGTGAAAGGAGTAGGATAGAGGAGACACAGAAGTTGAACTCGGGGCTGGGGATGTGGCTCAAGCGGTAGCCGCCCGCCTGGCATGCGTGCGGCCCAGGTTTGATCCTCAGCACCACATACAAACAAAGATGTTGTGTCCGCTGAAAAAATGAAAAATAAATATTGAAAAAAAGAAGTTGAACTAAATGCAGTAACAACAAAAGCCTCAGCTGATCCTTTCCTTGGGAGCAGATCACTTAAGGGAGCATGGAGCCAGGAGAGCCCATCAGAATGGTCACATCCTGAGCTCGCATCTTTAGTCTGCACATATTCTGGAGAGGGATTCAGTTGAGAGCTGCTGCCACTAGCACTCCCAGCAGCTGGGGAAAGGAGTACTTTACTCCTGAAGAGGCCTGTGCTCTTTGTTTTGCAAGAGTGCTTTGCCAGTGGAGATGGGGGATGTGGAAGCTGGGGAAGGCCACTGGAATAAGGACTCTTGAAAAAAAAATTGTCAGATTTTTGCCTGACCAAAAAAGAGGATGGATGGGGAAGATGCATTTAAAACTATTTAAATATTAAATGCATTTAAAACTATACCAAATACAATTCCCTAATACTTGTGTTGGACAGCACAGGAGAAGTTAGAGTATAAACCTAATTCTATTCTGCTCAGAATTCATTTCTTCCCACTAGACTCCAGCTAGTCAAATTGGTTTCCATGGGCTAAATTCAGACAACAGGCGTATTTTGTTTAGCTGCACAATACTTTTAAAAAAATGTGAATTGGCTGCCACTATGTAAAATTTGGAAGAGTTCTGATCTGCAGCTTCTCTTGAGTAACCAGAAGATCTAGCAACACTGGGTCAACATTTTTTGCAGGGAAATGATCGAATAGAATTGACTGACAGTGACTGACAGCTTCCCTTTTAAATGGGGTGTAGAGTTTTCTCCTTAGCTCACCATAATCTATGCATTACCTTCTTTGGCATTTTGGTTTAGAATTCCTGCCATATTATGCACTGCAGAACAAAGTGCATGGTGTTGGAACTAGGGATATAGCTCAGCTGGTAGAGTGCTTGCTTTGCATGCACAATGCCCTGGGTTCAATCTCTAGCATAGTGTATAGTCAGAGTTTGGATACGATAGTTGTCCAACAGAATTGAATGATTTCATTGAAAAAGAAGTTGAGAAGATTACTGTAGTTCCAATTGTAATAAAAGTCATGATATTCAGGGAGGAAACAGGACAGCAAATACATATTGGGATGAAATTAATAACTTGCAGAGGGAGCAGGGGGCCAACATCTGAGGTTTGGGTGTTTTACTCCAGAGTTAGAAAGGAATGAGGAATCATGGAAGAAACCAGACAGGAGAGGAAGGATGCATAGAGGAGCTTTAGCAATGGAATATCAATGGAGGCAAGGGAATGGAGGGTTGTGTCAATTGCCTTCAATGTATCAAAGAAAATGAGGGGAATAGACAGGCAAAAAGCCAAGGCAAGAAGGAAGTAATTAGGGACCTTCACCGGTAGCAGGAGAAAAAGAAATGAAGGTTTGGTCTGGAAGTTTAGCAGTGAGGTACAGGCATTGGAATACTATCTGGGAGTATGAGTGAGAGCTTTTTCAGGGGTCCTAGTTAGGAAAAAACAGAGAGGGACATTATTCATCCCTTTCTTTTCAGTGTTGTCATCATTGCTGACATGATCCAAGATCCATGTTGTAGCTTTCAAGAAGGGATCAAAGAAATATCCAAACTTTGTCCTTTTGTTCTAATGGAATGACACATTAACATTTGTTTTGGACAATCATCAACCTACACAGACTAGAAATTTCATTATGGATATACCTCTCTGTACACAGGCTATTGGTTTTGTGGATTTTGTATGTAAAATAAAAATTATGGTTTTGCTTCCTTCACCTTATCACCCTGTTAGCGTCTTTTTGTTTAGCCTAACTAGTTGATTACTGTAATGTGTGCTCTTAATAGGTAAGCACATTTTAACAGTAGCCTAAGTAAAATGTACCGAGGAAGATAAATCTAAAAATAACTCATTCTAAAGTCCAATGTCATATATGGATAGACAATCCTGTGTTTTGGATGTAGTCCTCTTTCTGGAAAAGACATAGCCAATTCCACATGAAGTAGAGAAGGGCCTTGTTTCTGGAAAGCCAGTCTGTCTATTGTCTTTGGAGTCAAAGCTTGCATCTTGATCTGCCACCTATAAACTCTGTGACCTTGGGAAAAATCACAGAACCTTCCTGGTCCTACTCATCTGGGTGTGGAAAGGTTGAGATGAGATGTTGAATGCCTGAGAGACCCTTAAAGGCTCTTTGAGTTCAGTCAAACTCGAACCTTATTTTCAATTGTGCAGAAGTTTTAGTAACTTGAGTGCCCATCAGTTTAGTAGAGGAAGTAAGTGTTGGAATTCTCTGCCCCTGGGTCTAGGCTCTAGGATTTAAGTGATCTTAAAAAAAAAAAAAATCACGAATCTCTCTTGGTCTTCCTTTCCCCTATTTCTCAGCAGTCCCTAGAAGCTACCATGAACCTAGAAACCTGAGGTTGTGTGAGAGCTGAAGGCAGAGAAGTGGTGAGTAAAACCTCCCCAAGAGATCGGCGTCAGAGATCTGCGCGCTGGGAGAAAAGCTAGCCCCAGGACGCCCTAACTTCCAACCCTGGGAGCGATCCAAACCCCGACGCTGGCGGGGGAGGGGCAGCCCGAGGGGGCGGTGGGGATGGGAGCGGATACTCTGGGGTCAGCTTGGACTTCGGGCGCTCCAGCCCAGTGCTAGAGTAGGTAAGACCGGCGGCGTTGAGGGACGCGCGCCTCCAGGCCCAGTGGAGTTAGGTGACGTCACCTCCAGGAGGACTCGCTTTTTCATTAATGAAACCGGTCAGCGCGGGCGCATGCGCGGCAGGCCCCTTCCCTCTCGCTTCCCCCTCCCCTTTCCCAGCCGCGCTCTCAATCTCTAGCTCGCTCGCTCTCCCTCTCCGGGCCGTGGAAAGGATCCCACTTCCGGTGGGGTGTCATGGCGGCGTCTCGGACTGTGATGGCTGAGGGGAGACGGCGCTAGTGGGGAGACCGACCAAGAGGCCCCCTCCCCTCCCCGGGTCCCCCTCCCCCTGCCCCCCTCCCCCCTGCCTCCTTGCCAACGCCCCCTTCCCCTCTCCCCCTTCCGGCTCGGCGCAGAGCCCCCATCCCCACCCCCGTGGGAACGTTCGGAGCCTGCACTCCTCAGACCCTCTCCTCGCCTCTTCCCTCACCTCAGCCCCAGCTCCCCGCCCTCTTCCCGGCCCTGGGCGCCGGCCGACCCGTCCCTCCGCCGCCCCCCGGCCGCGGGGAGGACATGGCCGCGCACAGGCCGGTGGAATGGGTCCAGGCCGTGGTCAGCCGCTTCGACGAGCAGGTAACGGGCCCGTGGCGAGCGGGAGGTGGGAGCGGAGTGGGGGTGGGGCCGAAGTGGGTGAGGGGAGGAAGGAGCGGCCGCCTCCCCCGCGGCTGCCTCGGGCTCTGGAGGAAAGGAAAAGAAGGGAAGGGGGACAAGTGGGGATGGCCAAGGGGGGAGGTGCGGGGAAGGAGGGGACCTCAGGGAGCTGGGGCTCCTCTTCCCTCCTAAATCGGGGGGTGGGGCCTGTTCCCTGTCCAGCCCTCCAACTCCTCATCCCCTTTATCCCAGCTCTTCCGCTTGGTAATGGGGGTGAGTGACCTGGGGGCGCTTTCTAGGGCGCTCCATCTGGATTTAATCATTTCCCCTCTTGCCTCTTTTTTTCTTCTTGAGCGAAGGTGGGTAATATTTAGGGGTCCCTCGTCCTCTTCCCACCGCGACCCTTCTAACTGGGGGTAACTTAAGGAACCCAAAGGCCTGTCTTGTCTACCCCCGGTAGGAGAACGATAACATCCCGCCCCTCCCCCAGGTTCTGTGGCTTCCTCTCTTGGAGGGGGAAGAGTAGAAGAAAGCAGGGAAAGCACAGGTTTCTTACTTTCTGCTCCATGGTTTCAGTCCGCCCCAGAGCTCCAAGTGCACACACACTGTGCATCTTTTTAATATCCCATATGGGCGTCCCCCCATAACCCAATTATACAGATTGCCTTTAACATTGCTGTTTGCACTGGAAACCGTAGTTCTGAAAGATTTCCCCCCATTTTCGTTCTTTGGCAAGCCCCCTTCCCCTTTTCTTGCCAGCGGTCTGAGATGTGAATATTTCTTTCTCAAATGAGGATCTTGGCGAGTAAGGGGAGAAGGGTGAAAGGAAAGTGGAAAACTGCCTGTGAGCCCCTGACAACATCGAGCAAAGACAGCTGAGATGTGGTCCTAGATCCTATAATTTTGCTAATGTTTTTGACTCTTGTCTTTTGGTTGACAAGAGAACTTTCACTGAGAATGTTTGGGATGTGGGAAGAAAGTTTTAAAACTTCGGGAGGCGACTTTTTATTCCCTGACTTTCAAACACTAAATTTTGGAGTTGACCAGAATAAATCCACATCTAGCCTTTTGTCAGTGAGAATTCGTTTGACTTTGTGCTGCTATAGGTAGTTGGGGTTGGTTTTAAAAGGGATGCTTTTTGCAGCTAAGGTTCTATGGTGGGTTTCCTGAAATGAAGGAATTGTTTAGGATTGAGTCAAACTATTTTGTTTTCTGGATATAATCATAAAACATTATAGGAGCTGAGTGGTGGGGGGAAGGGCTCCATAAACATTGATCCATAAACATTTCCTTTCAGAACTGTTTTTCTGACCCATCTAACAGATATCAGGGAGTAGGCAGAGGAATAAGCTACACAGATGAAGTAGAATTACGAAGCTAATAGAGACTTGAAAGAGTTGTTTCATTCATCCTGTTTCCAGATCAAAAGGCATCTAAACCAACTAACTGTACTATTAATCTAATGAAGTAAAATGTTAACTTTGTAAAATAGACTGCATTGTTGATATAGCATTAGATTTAAAACTTGATAAAAAAAATACTTTCTGTCCATAATTTGAAAAAGGATTTAAAAGGTACACAGAAGAACCCCAAAGCTGCATCTTGTGGACAGTATAATCTTAAAAAAAAATTAATTAATTAATTTTACAGTAGAATGCTGGACAGAATAATCTGCAGGAATTTAAAGAATTTATATCACAGCTGTTACCAATTTTTAAAAATTAAAAAAATTCCACTTTAAAAATAAATTCTTCACTTCTTAGCTGTTAATAGGCTTATTTACCATATAAGAAAGAGAGAGAGTTCTCTAAATTTTAAAAGAGAGATGATTTTTATTATGTGCCCAGTAATACAACATTTTCTTTCTGCACCTAATATTAAAAGACCTTAGGCTTTTTGTGTTTGCTTTGTTATGTGCATTGTGGCGTCTCACCACCATCTGTTAAAAGTTAAGGAAATAAGTTTTTAAAACACCATTTTTCTGTATTATGTTGTAATTAGGAGAGAGATATATAAGACATTATTTCTCACATTTTTTTCTTTCAAAGTTAAAGCCCACTGACTTTGAGATGCAAAAATAGAGCTGTTTTCAATATTTAACGTAAGGGACTTATGCATACTTATTAATTATAGAAGTAATAAATGTTTAATTCAAATTAAAGTTCATCTTAAGTTTGGAGATATGTGTAGGAGAAACCGAGGCACTGAGTGGTTGAGTGACTTAATAATGAGAACTTCCTTATGAAAAGTATTGAATGTTGGACAATCAGGGATACTTTTTTCTCACTATTCCATAGAATTTGTTTTACTAATCCATATGTATAGTTAGAAGAGTTTAGATTTTTTATTGAGGGTTGGGAAAAGCCCTGTCTGTATATACTGAGAGATATTTGTATAAGAATCTTAATTATTTTGACTAAAACTTTTTGAATTTTTCATATATTGTTTGTACTTGTTTCACTGGCTCCAGGGGGAATCAAAGTTTTCCTTTTTTATTATAGCCAAGACATGTGTATGTTGAACCACTTTAGTCTCCAGGAAGCATGAGCATATCTAAAGGTGGCAGCTCTGTTTATGCGAATTGCAGTTTTGATTATGCTTCTAATATTTGTTGTAAATGAAGCAGAAGTACATTACTAACCACTGCTGATTACAGACATGTTGAATTTTTTTTTGGTACTAGTGTGCTTAACTACTGAGGCGCATCCCCGGGTGCCCCCCACCCCTCAATTTTTTTTTTTAATGTTTTTTTTTATTTTGAGACAGGGTCTCACTAAGTTGCTGAGCCTGGCTTTGAATTCACTACCCTCCTGCCTCAGCCCCCCAAGTCTCTGGGATTATAGGCATGTGCCACCATGCCCAGCACAGACAAGTTGAATTTTGATGAGTATTGTTCAGCAACTTGGTGCAGTACCAGTTAAAAGAAATGGTAGTGTTCCATCTTGACTTTTTATGAAAATTATTTGTTCATCTTGACATTTGAGCTCAAATCCTTGTTTCCAAACGATAAAGAAAATTTATTTTTTTTTTAAATATTTATTTTTTAGGTGTAGATGGACACAACACAATGCCTTTATTTTTATGTGGTGCTGAGGACCAAACCCAGGTCCTGCCCGTGCTAGGTGAGCGCTCTACCCCTGAGCCACAATTCCAACCCCAATAAAGAAAATTTCTGCAACCTGATGATATTGCATCTAGACCTAATATTTATTTATGGCCTAAGTTGAATAAGTGTTAATAGTTTTAAGAGGGATTGCCTCCTTGATTAGGGACATGGCAGTTGCAAAAGTGGACAGCCAGAAAGCTGAATTTATAAGTTATATCTTCTTCAGTCTCCTTAACCTGCCTTTATGGCGCCAAATAAGTTTCCAAATTGAAACTGGAGAATTTTAAGTGTGTAGCTTTAGGGTGTGGGCTCTTTAGTCCAGTTTCTTAATAAATTAGAACGTTCTTGTGTGCCTCACCTTGCTGTATGTGCCCCACCTGTCTCTCTGAAAGGGAGTAAGGGAAAAATATGGCTACTTGAAGTTTAAAAAAAAAAAATTGAGGCCAAGCTGGGTGATGTATGTCTGTAATCCCAGAGGCTTGGGAGGATGATGAGACAGGAGAATCATGAGTTCAAAGCCAGCTTCAGTAAGTTTGAGGCACTAAGCAACTCATTGAGACCCTGTCTCTAAATAAAATACAAAATAGGGCTGGGGATGTGGTTGAGTACCTCTGAGTTCAATCCCTGGTACCAAAAAAAAAAAAAAAAAAAAAAATTGAGGGCTGGGAACATAGCTCAGTTGGTAGAGTACTTGCCTCGTATGCACAAGGCCCAGCACCACAAAATAAAATATAAAGAAGTAAAAAAAAAAAAAAACAATGAAAATAGTCATCTTAATGATCTGTTGCAAATATGTTCATGTAAAGCACCATTTCCCATACCTAGTCAAGTGAAATAGTATAAAAAAACAAAATAAAAAATTTAAGGAACATGTTATACAATAAACTTTTATTTTAAAATTTATAATAGCTTAGTGGTTTTTCTTACACATTGAATGAATGCTAATCAGAATGCCCTTGGAATATGTGGGTAAAATTTACAGCATAAAATGATTGGCAAGTGTCTTTGATGTTACAAACCTCATGCTAATTGGTCAGATAAATAGATTTGTAAAAGTTTTAAGTTATTTTGGATTTTCAAAAAATCTACCCTCTTTAAATACTGGTCTTGGGGCTGGGGATGTGGCTCAAGCGGTAGCGCGCTCGCCTGGCATGCGTGCGGCCCGGGTTCGATCCTCAGCACCACATAACAAACAAAGATGATGTGTCTGCCGAGAACTAAAAAAATAAATAAATATTAAAATTCTCTCTCTCTCTTTAAAAAAAAAATACTGGTCTATAATTTTTGTTAGACCTGATAATAAATTGAAAATGAATATGTTTTGATGGTGAGGGATATTTTATGGGTGAGAAATAATTTTTTTGTGGATGAGAAATAATTTATTTTTTATTTTAGAACTTATCCTTTTAAGTACTTTCTTTTTTTTTAAAAAATATTTATTTATTTATTTTTTAGTTTTCAGCAGACACAACATCTTTGTTTGTATGTGGTGCTGAGGATCGAACCCGGGCCGCACGCATGCCAGGCGAGCGCGCTACCGCTTGAGCCACATCCCCGCCCCTTTTAAGTACTTTCTTCCAGCTGTTCCACAATTAGTTCTTTATACTCCCCTCAGCATCCCACCTAACCTAGGATTTGACTTAGTCTTTCTTTATGTGACTTCTTCTTTTTCACCTTCAAACTTATTTAAATTTCCTTTCTCTTGGAAATCAAACATTTACTTGGTCCTGCAGATTTCTCTGTGAACCAATCCTTTTTTTCCTTTTGTTGCATTATATCATGCTACCTCTACTGTTTATCTACCCTTTTTATAACTCTGATAACTAGTTTCTGCCTCTTTTTAACTTCTGGATTGCTACTTTCTTTTTGATACCAGGGATTTGCTGCTTTTTTTGAAAGTGATTCCTTTTAGAAAACACAGTGGTTTTCCTGGGCACAGTGGCTCATATCTGTAATCCTAACTACTTAGGAGGCTGAGGCAGAATGGCAAGTTTGAGGCTATCCTGGGCAACTTAGAGAGATCCTGTCTCTTTAAAAAAAAAAAAATAAAACAAAACATAAAAAAACTGGGAATGTAGGTTAGTGATAGAGTGCCCTTGGGTTTGATTCCCAATACCACAAAACAAAACAGTAGTCTTTGCTCAGTTGAAATACTACTGTAGTGTTCTACTGCCCTCAGGAAAGGATCTCTTCTTGTTTGCACGACATTACTTTCTTGTGTGTACATTTTCGCATTGTTTTATGTTTGTTCTTATCAATTCTTGAACAGATGTGCTTTCTTTAACATACAGTTTTTGCCTATCACTAGACTGGTGTTCCTAAACTGGGGTCTGAGTTTTATTCTGCATTTTATTTCTTCTGTCCTTATGCCAGCCGTTAGCTCTTATAGATCCTTGATTTCTTCATCTGTTGAAAAAGATTGACTAGAATGTCAATCTTTTAAAATATTAAAAATATTAATTAAATATTTTAAAATATTAAAAAATAACTTTAATATTTTAACAGCATCTCTCTGTGACACAACAGTCTATTGGGAGCTGACCCCACTTAATTTGCCAAACTATATCTCATACCTCAGCATGCACCTACTTTCTCAGGCAGGTTGGATTATTCTCTTCGTATATATCATACTTACTTCATCTTTTCTTTGTGTATGTACGTGATGCTTTAATACTGCTTTTCCAATTCCTGTAAGTGTCCTGTAAAACTTCATCCCCCCAACTCCTTTTATTTATTTATAAATTTTTTTTGAGTTGTAGATGAATACAATCTTTATTTATTTATTTTTATGTGGCGCTGAGGATCGAACCCATTGTCTCATGTGTGTGAGTCAGGACTCTACCACTGAGCCACAACCCCAGCCCCCTAAACTCCTTTTAGACTAAACTCATTACTATCTTTCTTTTTGGTGTTCTTGTCACTTGGGATTTTATATAATCACACTGTAAGCTTTTTCTCTCAGGAGGGTTGGTTGAACAAAGCTTAATTTTGTTTTTTTCTTTTGCCTTTTTATCAAAAGGGTATACACTTTCTGAAAAGTAAGAAGACCCGTTAGAATTTTCATAGTCACCCCGAGTGCCCAGCATAGTTATGAGGACACAGTGTATCACTCTTGGAATGTTTTTCATATGATTCTTTGTTGAAGGGGCAGACTGGTTAAAAAAAGTGGTGATTTTAGCTGTTTTCAATGTAAAAAGCTGAATTAATTTGTTTTTTGTAAGAACCTAGGTTATATAAGTTAAGTGACACTATAACTAGGAATGGGGTAAAAAAAAAAAAGTGGGCTTAAAGGAAGAACTTATATTTCTTCCTATTGAGTCTTGGGTTTGTCACTTACTGTTAGTGGTAAGTCTCTCCATACTTTTTTTTTTTTTTTTTTTTTTTTGCAATGATAGGAAAATGAATGCATACACTTTAAAAACTTTTGAGGTATTTAAACATAAGCCTTATACATTTTCTTTTTTGTTGGTACAGGAATTGAACCCAGGGATACTTAATTACTGAGTCACATCCCCAGCCCTTTTTTTATTTTTCATTTTGAGTCAGGGTCTTACTAAATTGCCTAGGGCCTCACTAAGCTGCCAAGGCTGCCTCTGAACTTGTGATCCTCCTGCCTCAGCCTCCCAAATTGCTGGGATTACAGGCATATGCCACCATAGCCAGCTTTTATAGCCAAATGATTATTGTTTTTTCACTGCATGAGGGAAAGTGACTACTGTCTGGATATTCCCTATTATGTACCTTGTCCAATATATTATACCTTACTTTAGCATTCATTGACAAATACTTAGGGTACTAATAGCATCCTTATGTAACTTATCCTGGATATCTGTAATTAATCTGTTTTATTGATTTATTATCTAATTTATGGCGCATAAATTTATGGTTCTTCCAAGTTTGGGAAGTATAGTAAAATGTCATAATGTTGCTATGTTTTATTTTAAATATTGCATCTTCTTATATTACTCTTTTTATTTGACTTGTTATTTGGCCAATAGGAAGTTGGATTCTTTTCTTAAATCTATTAAAAAAAAAATTTGTTTTTGCAGTCCTGGAGATGGAACCCAGGGGCGCTATACCACTGAACTACATTCTCAACCCTTTTTATTTTATTTTGAGACAGGGTTCCCTAAGTTGCCCAGACTGACCTTGAACTTTTCATCCACCTGCTTCAGTCTTCCAGGTAGCTGGAATTAAAGACATGTTCCATCTTTCCCACTTAAATCTACAGTTTGAAAAAATAATGCTTAACATGGAGAATTTTTGTCTTTAAATGAAAATTCAGTGATCTAATACAGTAGTTAGCATGCCTTATTGTTCTTTAAGTTACTTAGAATGTCATGGGGCATTTTTGTTTTAGCTTTCAAATTTAGTGTTGTGGGATTCTATATAGGCTATATTATTGTACTATAATAACATGCTTTAAAGGGGAAGCAGTATATTAAAAATATGTTTTACCCACATGTTAGGCAAACTATTTTTCATTGGGAGTTGTGGTGTATAAGAGATTGTAGGCATAGGAAAGCTCATTTTTTATTTTTCCTAAAGATGATTCTGCTACCACTCAGGAACGCAGATTTTTAAATTATGCAAGCAGGTTTAAGAATACTCAAAGGAAGGGTTGGGGATGTGGCTCAGTGGTAAAGCACTTGCCTAGTACATGCAAAGGCCTAGGTTTAATCCCCAGCACCACAAAAAAAGAATACTGAAAGAAAAATGTCAATACATCTACAGTTCTAGAATGGATCATATCATGCTTCAACAGTAGAGAAATAAATAATTGTAGACTTATCAGCCTATTCTGAAGGATATATTTCAGACAGTTCCCCAATGAATAGCAGCTACAAAAATCTTTTTTTAAATAAAGCAATATCGAAAGTTAAGCAAATGGCTTAGATTTTAGGATTGAGGTCACTGAAATGAGTCTGGTCATCTAAAATTTGTATCCTACCTAAAAAACTGAACTGTTGTGCTGACTCATGGTTTTTCTTTACAGTAATAAAAACAGGTCAAAGCTACACATTTTAAAGAATTATCAAAGCTACACATTTAAAAAGAATAACAATAAGAATTTGAGAAAATATTTTATTCCTGGGATTTTTTAGGCAATTGGCAAAGAAATTTACCAGTTTGAATGGTAGAAAGGCTCATTTTTTAAAAAGGAAGTTTGAGGAGAATGTTATATAGAAGTGGAAGGGGAGGTTTGTGGTCAGCTTAAACTGTTAAAAGGCTTAGAATCAATATTGAAGTAGAATATGGGTATCTTAAGCTGTTTCTTTGCAGGAGATTGACTGTTTATAAAAGCATTGGCTTGTTTCATCTAACATCTTTTAAATACTCCATTTTCTTGGGGGTGGGGAGGGAAAGATGGGACAATTTTCATTTTGACCTTGAAGAACATAAAAGTTGTTTTTACAATTGTAGTGACTTTAAATTAAGTTTGAGATTTCAGAAACTTGTAATTTCTATATAATACCATGCTTTAGAGCCTTCAGTAAACAGAGCTCTCTTAGAGATATGCTTCGATTCAACATTGAAGAATATGAATAACTGGTATTATAGCATTCTCACTAAAGTCTCATAAAGTATTTGCAATAGACTGCGTATTTGATCCTTCAAATGATATTATATGCCTCTGACATATAATTATATTCTTTATAAGTAGTGGCTTTTGAGCCAATGACTATATCATCAAAAGAATGTTGAGACAAGATAGCCCCAAGCTAATTTGGAATTCCTTCTTATTATAATAAAGACTTGGAATTATATTTTTAACATGTTACATGTTTTTTTTCCATAAATGGTACTAATTATTTTGTAGTAGCAATAACTGAAGGTGCAAAGTTCCAGATTGCATATTTTCTTTGAACCACAGTCTGGCACTCTTTTAGTTTGGTTTAGGGTTGTTACTACAGCCTACAAGCTGTTGCCTGCTCTTATTCCTATTTTATAGCTTTGAGTGTCTTATCCTATTGAATTTCAGAGAACTTACTCAAATTTTCCTGATGAAATCCTTCCCCCCTCCTCAATAGCTTCCTTCCCGCTAATCAAGCAATGTTAAGAGGCCTGACTTTAATTTAGTAAATAGCAGTACTTTTAGAAACTTTTTTTTTTTTTTTTAAAGAGAGAGAGAGAGAGAGAGAGAGAGAAAGAGAGAGAGAGAGAATTTTAATATTTATTTTTTAGTTTTCGGCGGACACAGCATCTTTGTTTGTATGTGGTGCTGAGGATTGAACCCGGGCCGAATGCACGCCAGGCGAGCGTGCCACCTCTTGAGCCACATCCCCAGCCCTACTTTTGGAAACTTTAAAAAACTTTTTGAGGGGCTGAGAATGGAACCTAGGTAATTAGGCACATGAGATAAGCACTGAACCCAGAAACTAATTTTGTTTCGTTTTGAAGTAAAAATATCTTTGCAGATGAGATGACCTTATGTATAAAGGTAATCCTAAGAAAACAACAACAAAACTATTAGAATAAACTTCAGTAAAGTTGCAAGACACAAGAAAAATAAGCAAAAATCAATTTTGTGTACACTAGCAGTGAACTAGTTTTTTTATGTAAAAAAAAAAACCATGTGTAGTAACACATGCCTGTACTGAAACTTATTTTTTTAAAAAATATTTTTTTTTAGGTGTAGTTGGACACAATACCTTTATTTATTTATTTATGTGCGGTGCTGAGGATTGAACCCATGTGCCTCACACATGCTAGATGAGTGCTCTACCACTGAGCCACAACCCCAGCCCCAGAAGCTTATTTTTAATGACATATTTAACTTATTTTTAACCATAATTTATACTCAGATAATGACCTTTTGGATAATTATGGCTCATAACAATCTCAAGTGATTCTTTTCTGTTTAATTGTTGACAGATTTTCTTGGGTAGTCCTCAAAGTAATTCGAACATGAGACAATAACTCTTAATTAGTTTGTGAGGCAGTAAACATTTAGCTAAGGAAAAGCTCTTGTGTGGCACACTCCTATAATTCAAGCTACTCAGGAGGTTGAGGCAGGAGGATCACAAGTTTGAAGTCAGCCTGGTCAATTTAGCAAGACCCTGTTTCAAAAACTCAAAAGGGCTAGGGATGTAGCTCAGTACAGAGCATCCCAGGTTCAATCCCCAATACTGCAAAAATTTAAAAAGAAAAGGAAAAACAACAACAAAAAAACCCTCTTGCTCTGTAAATTGCACTGTGTTCTTGGCCAGTCCCTTTACTTCTCTGTCAATTTTTTATGTTTTCATCTGTTAAATGGGGATCATATGTGTACAACTCACATTGTGGACTCATTTAGTGTCTTAGGGTTGAATCTTTTACATGAAAGGAAACTATTTATAGTCATAAAAATTTCATTATCCGTGTAGTATTTTTTATTCCTTCTTTGGAGTTTTATTTCTATTCTGGGAAAAAGTAAAATTAGAGTCAAAACAACTTGTCCTATTGTATATAGTTCACTAAGTTGAAACTAGAAGTGTGTAGCTTTCTTAATCCTTAGATCAGTTACTTCAATAAATAGAGCTTAATCAAAAGTTCTAAGTTTTATGAATAGATAACACAAATATTTAAAACTGTAGAATGCATTGTTGCTTCTTTACTCACAGATATGTTACACTTTTACCTTTGTGTTCACAATAGAGTACCTGTGAATCTTTTTTGGTTGGCTATATGTTATAAATAGACATAACATTTAAACACTGTATCCTTGGTTTCATTATTTATATATCTCCTTATCACTTCATTCATTAAAGCTTCTTTGGCTACTAGAGTTTGTGACATTGTTTTCCTTTAGTTTTCTAACATTATACTCACTGTAGATTTTTAGTTGAGGAGAGTTGAATCCTAAGGTGAGAGAATAGAATTTGTGAGAATGCCAATAGGAATATATAATTATAAATAAGAGATTATGCATTTATTTCATTTTTTTTGTCTTGGCATTACAGTCCAGTTTTGTCAGGTTGGTTTTCATACTTAAGAACTTTTCACTTACAAATTGATTAAATTTGAAGCAACTCTGAGCTTTAGTAGTATTAGAATACCTCATGTTGGATTCTTGAGTGTTTGTTTTTCCTGTTATATCTACTTTTTCAGTTTTTCTTTTCCCATAACAACTCTCAAATCTTTAAATTTGTCTTTTAGAATATTCTTTCAACTCTCCTTATCTAAATATGCCAGGCAGGTCTTATTCTTTTTGAGTAATTGAGAATAAAAGAAAAGCATTTGTGTTTCTATTATGTTTTAACTTTTGGTCTCCGATAAGTGAATCTGCAATAGGGAATAGGTTAGAATAGGTTTTGTTTTGGTCAAATGTGGTCAACAAAATCAGTAAAGACCTGAGTTCTGGTTCCTGCCCTGGCACAAACTACTTTTATGATGTTATATATATTTCTCCTGAATTCTGAGCCTGTTGCATCTGTAAAATAGAATATGATCTGACAGTTAAAAACTTCTATAACTCTTAAAATGCTTTAGTTTTTTTTTTTTTTTTGAGTGAGTCCTCTGACTGAAAGATAATTCCAGTCACTATTGATTAGACACAGATCCTTAGTTAAAAGGAATCTGAAATTATTTTAAGGGAATCATCCACAGATGATTGTCTGATTACTACTTGGACATTAAAAGACAAAAGTAGTAATTAATTCATATTTAGAAATATGAAAAATGCAGCAAAGTCACAAAATAAATGTCATTTATAATTCCACAACTCAATCATTGTTTGATTTTTTTTTAAATGTATGTAATTAAGTGTGTTTATTCTGAAATCAGACTGCCGAGGTTTGTATTTCTCTGCCACTGTTTAGCCAAATTACTTGTCCTCTTTAGGTTTCAGTTTTTCTACTTGTAGGAGTCAATAGTATTTATTTAGCAGAGGTGCTTGTGAGATTTACATAAGGAAATATTTGTAAAGCATGTGGCACAGTTTCTGACTCACAGAAGGAACTCAGTAGTTGTTGACCACTATTATTGTTAGGTGTTGGAATTGAATGAGATACACTGTTTTGTAGTATGCTTTTTTAAATTTATAATATGAACACTTTGCATATGATTTTTTTTTAAAGATAGAGAGGAGAGAGAATTTTTTTTAATATTTATTTTTTAGTTTTTGGCGGACACAACATCTTTTTTTTGTGTGTGTGGTGCTGAGGATCGAACCCGGGCTGCACACATGCCAGTCGAGCGCGCCACCGCTTGAACCACATCCCCAGCCCTACTTTGCATATGATTACATTTTCTTTTTTTAAAAAAATTTTTAGTTGTAGGTTGACACAATATCTTTTATTTATTTATTTTTATGTGGTGCTGAAGATTGAACCTAGTGCCTCACACATGCTAGGTGAGCACTCTACCACTGAGCCACAACCCAAGTCCCTGGGTTACATTTTCTTTTACATTTAACATATTAAGGGATTATATGTACTTTTAATTTTTTAATATTTAAAATAATTTTTGAAATTTTCTATTCTGAGGATGTATTTTTGCAGTCAGAAAAATAACAAAGTAAATGAATGTGAAAGTATAAAATGTGACTAATATCTATGTAAATATTACAATCTTGGGCTGGGGTTATGGCTCAGTGGCAGAGCACTTGCCTAGCACATGTGAGGCACTGGGTTCAATCCTCAGCACCACATAAAAATAAAGAAAGGTATTGTGTTTATCTACAACTAAAAAATTTATTTAAAAAAGTTACAATCTTGGTTTCTAGTAGTATAAGGTTAGCTAGGATATGGGTTTTAGACTTTTTGCGTGTGTGTATTAGGGATTGAACCCAGGGGTGTTTTACCACTGAGTTACATCCCCAGCCCTTTTTATTTTTTTGAGACAGGTTCTCCCTAAGTTGATGAGGGTCTTGCTGAACTGCTGAAGCTGGACTTGAATTTGTAATCATTTTGCTTTAGCATCCAGAGTCATTGGGATTACAGGTATACACCACTGCACCTGGCTGGGTTTTAGAGTTTTAAAGGATGGTTATATGGTTGTACTACACAAAATTTAATCAGTCCCATTAAAAGAAATATGAGATCACATTAAAGATGTGAGATGACAGAGAAGAATAGGTTTAATTTATAATTACTGTGGGATAGATAGTGAGTAGTGTAAGCAATACTTAGCAATATGGACAGTATTAAGGATATGCTGAATTTGGGGACCTTGTCTTGGTTATTTCTATCATAGTCACTAGAATTGAGGTAAGAAAAGTTGAGGATCAGATAGATGTTGGATAGGTGGTCTACTTTGACATGGAAGTTATCTAAATTAGGGTTACCAGATTTAGCATGTAGAAATATATGATGTTCAGTTAAATCTGAGTTTCAGATGAACAGTGAATACATTTTTAGTATTAAGTATTGCTCAAGTATAGCCTGAGGCCTGTTTATACTAAAAAAATTGCTCATATTTATCTGAAATTCAGATTTAATGGGGAATCCTATATTTTATCAGGCAACCCTAGCCTAGATAAGTGGTGGTGGATGTAGAATAGAGGAGAAACTGAGCTAGGAGCCATTTTTTTTTTTTTTTAAATTAGGGGAAAATAGCTAGAAAATAATTAGTTGACTGTTACAGGGTTTATTAGTGAGTAGTACATGAGTCATAAGGGAGAGTAAGTTTTTGTTTTTTTTTTTTTTTTTTGGTTCCAGGGATTAAAACCAGAGGTCTTTTACCACTATTCTACATCCGCAGCCCTTTATATTTTTTCTTTTGAGACAGGGTCTCACTAAGTTGTGTAGGACCTTGCTAAGTTGTGCTGAGGCTGGTCTTGAACTTGCCACCATATGGCAAGAGTGAGTTTTTATAAAAGAAAAGAGTTTGGAATTTGGCCTTCTTGAGTCTTCCATTCATTGTTTTAATTCTATCCTCTCTAACTTGACAGAGTAAGTTTGTCTGTTTACTTTAAAAATACTTGAAGACAGATGTAATTATTCTTTAGATCTTCCCTCAGCCGTAAGAAAAACTTAGTTCTTTCTTCAGCAAAGGATATGTTTCTAAGATGTCTTATCATCTTGTTGTTCTTTTGATTCAAAGGAGGTCAATACTCAGGCATACTGTTTTTCATTTTTTCTCTCAATATTTTTCTAGATGAGGGCCTTACATGAAACTTTTCTCATAAATGCTGACCTTCAGGTATACTGTGTCTTTGGTATTCATGTATTACCAGTGTAGTAAATCTATCAAAAGTGTTAATGGGCATGTTTCTATGTTTTTGAGTTTTATCATGACATATTTCAAACATAAACAAAAATAGATGATATAAATTAATGCCCATGTATCCACTACCAGCTACTACCTAGTCTTTTTTCCATCCACATTCCTACCCATTTCTATCTCTGACCTCTCCATCATTTTGAAGCAGTTCCTTATATCATCTCACTATGATTTAGTCTTAATTCATGCTGACTTTAAGAACTGTGTGATATAAAAGCAGAACTCAATAAGGAATCAGAAGACTTGAGTCCTAATTTTTTACTGGAGTGAGTTATAACTTCATCAAATCCATCTGTCTTGAGCCCTGAATTCCTAATATGTTTAAGAGTGTGCAGGTTGTAGAGGGACCTTCCCTTTTTTCACAGGTACTTTGAAAATCAAAGATTTGTGGTATGAGGGTACTTTGTAAACTCTGAACTTAAAAGCACTTTATACAGGTTAAGATTTCATCATCAGTAATAAGTGGTGCTTCTCTGTTTAGGTGTTAAGAAGTCATCTGTATAGTAGTCTTAGAATTATTCGGATGTTGGTATTTAGTCTGTAGTACATTTTCACCTGTGCTAATCAAACTACCTGAGAGGAGCAACTCAGAGAAGGAAAAGGTGACTTTGGGCTTGTAGTTTCAGAGATCTCAGTTTATGGTCAGCTGACTCCATTGCTCTGGGCTGAAGCGAAACAAAACAACATGGCAGAAGTGCATGGCAGAGGAAAGCTGCTCAGGTCATGCTACCAGGAAGAAAGCAGAGAGAGGGGAGGGCCAGGGATAGACATAGTCCAAGACCACACCCCCAGTGACTTACTTCTTTCAACCACACCCCACATGCATACAGTTATTATTAATCCATCACATGCATTAGTCCACTGATGAAGTTTTAGCTTTCATAACTTTTTTATCTCTGAACATTGCTACATTGCCTAACACATGAACTGTTTAGGGGACATTTTTAGATCTAAACCATAGCATATCTTACTCAGCCTTGCATTTTGACAGTTAGAGCAGCATCTACTCATTCCTACTCTGGCACCTGTCTATTCTTCCTGACTTCTCAAAGTTTACTGATAACATTTACCTTGTCATGTTTCCAAGTTTTTGTCTATACCCTTGGGTTAATTTATTTTTAATTTTTAAAAAATTTTTAATATTTAGTTTTCAGTTTTCAGCAGACACAGCATCTTTGTTTGTATGTGGTGCTGATGATCGAACCTGGGTCGCACGCGGGCCAGGCGAGCGTGCCACCGCTTGAGTCACATCCCCAGCCCCTTGAGTTAATTTATGTAAACTTGAATTCAGATAAAGCTGGAAGGTAGAGTTTCCATGCTTTATTCAATAGTTGAGCAATGCTTTTTCAAATTTGAAGATCAACCGGGCGTGGTGGCACACTCCTGTAATCCTAGTGGCTGGGGAGGCTAAGGCAGGAAGATTTGAGTTCAAAGGCAGCCTCAGCAATGGCCGGGCATTAAGCAACTCAGTGAGACCCTGTCTCTAAATAAAATACAGAATAGGGCTGGGGATGTGGCTCAGTGGTCGAGTGCCCCTGAGTTCAGTCCTCCCTGCCTGGTACCCCAAAAAACAAACCCCACAAATTTGAAGATCGTTTAAATTTGAAGATGTTGCTTTAAATAATTAGAAGTAAAAATTGAATAGTTTTGTTTCTAATAATCTGTTAGTATTACATAGTCTAGTGGTTCATGTTCTTACTTCCTTATTATTATTATTATTTTTTGGTACTGGGAATCAAACCAAATACAGGGCCTCTGTATGCCAGGCAATCCTCTACCATTGAAATATAATCCTAGCCCGTTAACTCTTTGATCCTAATATATGTTAAATAGTTTTCAATATTTTGGCATTTTATTTTTCAAGACTCTAATTATTCTGAAATTTTAATGGTTTTAAATCTTCTATTAATATGCCCATTTTGTGTGGTATGTATTCTTTGTTAAGCATCTTCATAAAACTGAGTTTGGGAGAGGCTAAAGCACTTGCCTCACATGTATGAGGCACTGGGTTTGATCTTCTGCACCACATAAAAATAAATAAAGATACTTTGTGTTTAAAAAAAAAGTTGGTGGGGGATGTAACTTGGTTGTAAAGTACCCTTGGGTTCAGTTCTCAGTATCCCCCCACCAAAAAAAAAAAAAAAAAAATTGTGCCTGTATTACTTAAAAATCATTGTTACAAAACTGTCTTTGGTGCAAGATTAGGATGCATGGATTACTTGTGAATATATGTTAAAATTAAGCAGTCCAAATCTGTGCACATAGTTTAGCAAACAGGTCTGAAGTAAATTGTTACTGATTTGTGCATTATAGTCAAAATATTACACTTGAGAAAATGTACTAGTGTGGTGAAGTATGTACCCAAAATTCAATCTTGTGTCTATAAAGATTCTGTGCCATTAGCATTTGTGTTATTATGAGGTGACCGGTCCTCAGTGCCATTCATATGTGTTTACTGTTAGTAACTGCACTGTTCTAAACAAACCATGTAGGTCAGCTTTTGGAAATATACTGACTGCAGGTATGTTGAGAACTCTAGACTTGCATCTCACAATGTCTGAGAAGACAAGTGTGCATCCATATGCCACTGGGGAATACCCTTCTGCTGTGTTTATCTTTTAGGTGGCATGATAACAGAATTATATCATGAGGATTAAGCAATGAAAGATTATAAACCAATTTTTGGACTGAAAAAGCAGGGTTCGGTGATTAAGTGGAGGCATTGATTTTGTGGTGAAATCCTGAACTTGTAGGGAAGCACAAGAAAAGAATGGAAAAGGTGGTTGGGTGGGCACAACATCTTCGTTTGTATGTGGTGCTGAGGATCGAACCCGGGCCGCACGCACGCTAGGCGAGCGCGTTACCGCTTGAGCCACATCCCCAGCACCGAAACAAGCATTCTTAAAGTGTTCAGAAACAGAACAGACTATGAAGCTTGAATTCTGTTTCCAGCAGAAATAGCCTTCAGAAAAGAAGAAAGCCACTTTTAAACAAAAGCTGAGAGAATTTGTTACCAGCAAACCAGTACTATAAGATTACTAAAGTTCTTTAGGTGGAAGGAAAATGTCTCAAATGGAAGTACAAAACTGTTAAGAAACAGTGAAGGGCATTCAATTTAGTATGTCAGTAAATATATAAGAACATTGCCTTTTTTTTTTGTTTTGGTTAATTTTTGGAACTATTGGTTTTTATTATTCTAGAATGATAACATTTCTACAGTTTATTTTTAATAATTTTTTTTAGATGTTGATGGACCTTTATTTTATTCATTTATTCATATGGTGCTGAGAATCGAATCCAGTGCCTCACACATGCTAGGCAAGTGCTCTACTACTAGGCCACAACCCCAGCCCATGTTCTTAATTTTTCTGAAGGCCCGTTTATCAGTTTTTTTTAGGAAGAAAAAAGATCATGCTTTTGGTTATCTAAGAAATCTTTGCTATACAAGGTCACAATTTTTCTATTATTTTCCATCTTTTTGCAGTATTGGGGATTGAGCCCAGAGCACTCTACTACTGAGCTACATCCCTAATTAATCCTTTTTATTTTTTGAGACAGGTCTTTTTAAATTGTCTAGGCTGGCCTTGAACTTGTGATCCTCCTGTCTCCGACTGAAGAGTTGCTGGAATTACAGGCATGCATCACCACTCCCAGCTCTCCTAGTTCTTGGAGAAATGTATTGTTTTAGGTTTTATACTAAGGTTTGACTCATTTTTAGTTAATTTTTGTATGTGTGATTCTGAATGCCTACTGTAATGCTAATACTGTATAGTTTTTATTATTTATTTTTAAAAAAATATTATTTATTTTTTAGTTGTAGTTGTAGACAATATCTTTATATGTGGTGCTGAGGGTTGAACCCAGGGTTTCACACATGCTAGGCGAGTGCTTTACCACTGAGTCACAACCCCAGCCCTTAGTTTTTATTATTGTACTTTATAGTACAGTATGAAATCAAGTAGTTTAAGTTCTCTAACTTTGTTTTTTTTCCAAATTGTTTTAACTAGTCTAGATTCTTTGTATGTACATATGCATACATAGTTTAGGATCATCTTGTTCATTTTGATAGGGATTGTGTTGAATACGTAGATCAGTTTTGGGAGAATTGTCATTTTTAACAGATATTTTAGTTTTAATTTCTAATTGTTTCAAATATATAGAAATATATTCATTTTCCTTTTTGTTTTTATTTTTAGATAGGGCATAGTTTTTTTTGTGTGTGTTTGAGTTTAAAGAGGTACTAAGGATTGAACCCAGGGCCTTATGTATACTAGGCAAGCGCTGTACCACTGAGCCATGTCCTAGCCTTTTTTTTTTTTTTTTTTTTTTTTGGTTACTGGGGATTGAACCCATGAGTGATTTTCCCACAGAGCCACATCCCCAGCCCTTTTTTTTTTTTTGTTTTGAGACAGATCTTGCTATTTGCCCCAGGTGGTCATGAATGCAGTTTTCCTGCCTCAGCCTTTTGAACAGCTGGGATTATAGGTATGGACCACTTCACCTGGCTGTTTTCTTTTTTTTTAAATTTTGTTTTGAGATAGGGTCTTTCTGAGTTGTCCAGGCTGGCCTCAATCTTGTGATCTTTCTGCCTCAGCTTGCTGAGATGTTCTGGGATGTTCTACTGCGCTTGGCTCCAGCCATAGTCTCCCACCCCCTGTACTGTGTATGCTAGGCAAGCATTTAACCACTGAGTTACATCCTCCAGCCCTCTCATCAAAGATTTTAGGAATAATTCTGATTGTCCTTCACAGAATTCATCTAAACATATTTGGTAGTCTAGTCTCTGCTTAACCTGTAAAAACTATACTAATTGTAAGGAGTCTTTGTATTATTAGATTTTATAGATGAATATAGTTGAGGTGATGCTGACAGAAATAAGAAACAGGGAGAATCAACTCTTTTGGCCTCCTCTGTCTTGTGGTATCTTTTAGTGTCTCTTTGGCAGAGCATTAACAAGCCAGTTGGCAAAGGAGAAATAAAATTTGTACAGTAGTTCCACCATCAGAAAATAAAGTATAGGGCTGTGGTCATAGCTTAGTGGTAGAGCATTTGCCTAGCATGTGTGAGGAACTGGGTTCGATCCTCAGCACCACATTAAAAAAAAAAATAAATAAAGGTATTGTGTCCATCTACAAACTTAAAAAAAAAGTATGAAGGATGGCTTGAAGGTGATAGATAGTAGTTTAGTACAGTACCTCTTTGGCTATTCATCAGTCACATATGCCTTTAAATAGTATTTCATTTTCTGTATAGGAAAAAAAGGACTCTAAACATTTGATAAACAAAATGGAAATATCTCTTGTAAAAATGAAGATGTGTGGGTGGGCTGGGGTTGTGGCTCAGTGGCAGAGCGCTTACCTAGCATGTGTGAGGCACTGGGTTCGATTCTCAGCACCACATATAAATAAATTAATAAACAAAATAAAGGTCCATCGACAATTAAAAAATAAAGATGTCCTAACCCTCTTCCCCAAATGAGGAGCAAACTCCTAATTTATTGTATCCATTTCTGGGTGATAGTTACACTATCCTTTTCTTTACTGTGTTAATTATGACTCAGATTCATAGTCCTGCCTGAATATCCTGTTATCTAAGGACTAAATTGTAAAGCTTACCTTTACTAATAAAGTTTGTGTAACGTTGAGAAGAGAGCTTTGGAAGCTGAGGCAGGAGGATCAAAAGGTCAAAGCCAGCCTAAGCAACTTATTGAGACCCTGTCTCAAAATAAAAAGTAAAAATGGATGGGGATGTGGCTCAGGGGTTGAGTGCCATGAGTTCCATCCTTGGTACTTCCTTCAAAAAAATAACATTGAGGAGAAGAGAGAAGAAATTGTCTTATATATTCACAGTATCTATCTCCCCATACTAAGCATGGAAGAAAATATGTGTAGCTGCTATAGATCTTGCTTCTGTTACTAGTTGAGAGATTGCAATTCCTATTTATAATTTCCTTCTTTTGTTGCCTGGACCATGTTTCCTTGGCCCTCATTGTGGATTTCAGATGGTGGGGTAAGCCAAATCTTCATTAATGAAGAATATGACTCCTCACTGGGTCCTGCTTCTCACTCAGGTGTGTGTGATTATGTGGTTATAGTTTTTCATTAACTTTTGCTCTTATACATACAAGTTTAGAGACATTTCAGACATTCCTCGAAGTTCAAGATATAATTCTTCCTCTTTTCTTTATGCAGCAGCAGTCTGGTATCTCCTTGGTAATCAGGCTGAATGACACCATCTAATAGAATAAGCTCCTTCTTTGATGTTGATGGAGTACAGTGATTCTCAACTGGGGGTAATTTTGCCTTCTAGGGGACATTGACAATGTCTGGAGATGTTTTTAATTGCCCTTTGGGAGGGCAGTGCTACTGACATCTAGTGGATAGAGCACCCTACAATGCACAGGAAAGAATTATCCAGTCTAAAATGTCAGTGATGCCAAGTTGAGAAATTATTTTTTTTTTAATTTATTTTTTAGTTGTAGTTGGAAACAATACCTTTATTTTACTTATTTATTTTTATGTGGTGCTGAGGATCGAACCCAGGGCCTCACCTGTGCTAGGCAAGCAGCTCTACCGCTGAGCTACTACCTCAGCCCCCAAGTTGAGAAATTCTGATTTAGTGTCATGGAGGCAATGATCATGAGGTAGTTTCAACATCCATTTCAGTGGATCCTAGTGGAATCATTCCTTTCATGGGAACAAAGGCCTCCAAATTAGCAGGTATCCAAGTTGGAGGTACTAGAAGTAAAACTTCTGCTAATGGGGTTTTTAGGGATAGTATCAAATGGACCTCTTTTGCTTCTGTTCCTTGATTCTCAGACCCATGTAGTCTGGCTGTTGGGAAAACAATATTTGATTCAAAGTAAGTGCATCCTGTAAGATGAACTTTGGTTCTTGAGGAGTTGTTCTAGCTAGCATTGTAACTGAGTTTTGAGTAGGCTAGTTGTTGGTAGAAGCATTGCAGGCAGGGAGGCAAATCTACTCCAGAACATGTATATTGCTGTTGGGAAAAATTTTGTTCCTTCTATGTAAATCTGCATGTATATATAGGATTTATTTTCCTCCTGTTATAAAGTATGTTACTATCCACTGTCGTTAATACTTTGTGAACATTGCATTTTCTCATTAAAAAAGAAAAGCAAAATAATTATCTGACCAAGAAAAGCTATTAGTAAATTGTAGACTTTTTTTAAAATATTTTTTTAGGGGAGGGGAGGGGAGGGGAGGGGAGGGGGGATAGTAGACAATAGGACAGACAGCAGAATACATCAGACACTAGAAAGGCAATATGTCAATCAATGGAAGGGTAACTGATGTGATACAGCAATTTGTATACGGGGTAAAAGCGGGAGTTCATAATCCACTTGAATCAAACCGTGTAATATGATGTATTAAGAACTATGTAATGTTATGAACGACCAATAAAAAAAAATAAAAAATAAAATATTTTTTTAGAGAGAGAGAGAAGAGAGAGAGAATTTTTTTTTTAAATATTTATTTTTCAGTTTTCAGTGGACACCTTTATTTTATTTTATGTGGTGCTGAGGATCGAACCCAGCACCCTGCGCATGCCAGGTGAGCACATTACCGCTTGAGCCACATCCCCAGCCCCAAAATTGTAGACTTTTAAACACTAATTACCTACCAACTTTGGAGTAACTATAAACTGGTGAATTTTGACTATGGACTTTACTCATACAGATTTATCATTATTACCTCTATGTCAGATTTTGTTGAAATCCTCATGGTAGAAATCCATTGTTATGGATCATATGATTGAAAACTTTTAGGCTTCCATTTCTTTCAAGATACAGACTGAATTGATATATTATAATATTTTTAATAGTTTTATCAAATTTAGGTGAGGTTTATTATTATTATTTTTTGGGGTACCAGAGATTGAACTCAAGGGAACTCAACCACAAGCCACATCCCCAGCCCGATTTTGTATAGTATTTAGCGTCAGGGTCTCACTGAGTTGCTTAGTGCTTTGGTGTTGCTGAGGCTAGCAATCTTCCTGCTTCAGCCTCCTAAGCTGCTGGGATTACAGGCATATGTCACTGAGCCTGGTTAGGTAAAATTTAATTTCATTGAAAGTTGAAGGGAGAAAGGCTAAATTGTAACCAGATAACTAAAGAACTTTTACTAATAGGGTTAGCAGTTTTCATTTGGAATAATGTATATGTTTCAAAGCAGTAAATAGTTCAGATAAGAGTATCTAATCCGAATCTATTTAACCTATCTGCTTAAACATAGAGGCAACCTTGCGATATCAAAGAGATACCAAAGGAAACCTTGAGAATATTAAATTTTAAAAGTCCTCCCTTTCAAGGCCCTACCAAAACATAACAACTTTAAAATTATTTATTTTTATTAATTATCTATTTTTTAAAAATATTTATTTTTTAGTTGTAATTGGACACAATACCTTTATTTTATTTATTTATTTTATGTGGTGCTGAGGATTGAACTCAGGGCCCCACATGTTCGAGGTGAGTGCTCTACCACTGAGCCACAACACCAGCCCCCTTAATTATCTGTTAATTATATCTGTGTTCCATGAGGACAGGGATTTTGTTTTTTTTTCTTTCATTGTTATATACTTTGTTAGTATAGTGCTTTGCACATAGAATGTATTTATTGAATGAATGAATATGTGAAATATTAAAAAAAAAAAAGGAAATATTCCACACTCTTGAAGTGTTTGTCTTATAATGGTCTTATCAAATTGTAGACTGGCTCTTATTTACCATTTTTAGTCCATTCTAACCGAATCATATTTTTACCCATTCTTTGGCATTTATTTTTGAACTCCTAGAAAAATGCTAAAATGTAGTTTAAACATCAGCATTTATGAATTAGAAGTTCAGTATTACATGATTTAAAGGGTTGAATTATAGAGAAATTGTCTTTCAAATATGGTACATATATTAAACTAATGCATGATTGGTTTATACTAGGTAAATGAGATAGATGCACTATTTTTATTTAGTATTTTATGGCTTTATTCTGTATTTTGTGTGTCTGAAGCATAAAAGGTGCTAAAAGAATTTCAAAAAAAATTTTTTAGTTGTTGATAGACCTTTATTTTATTTATTTATATGTGGTGCTGAGAATTGAACCCAGCGCCTCACACATGCCAGGCAAGTGTGCTACCGCTGAGCCATAGCCGTAGCCCGCTAAAAGAATTTTTGAACCTAGAAGTTGAAGGGATTTCTTTAACTTGAAACAATCACAAGTAAGAATGAAGAATTTACTTGATTTTTTTTCATTCTGTGAAAATTATTCTGTGTCTGAAGAATTTGAGTGTTTAAATAGTGCTTCATAAATATCCCCAGGCATAGCACAGTTCCTGCTTGGAAGAGTCATAATAAGCATTCAACTGTTAAATGAATGAAAGAGTTTTAACTTTATTCTCTGGATGACAGAGAGCCATTGAAAGGTTTTAAGCATGAATGGCATGCTCACATATTTTAAAATGTGTTTCTTTGTAGTTAGACAGGATATGGATTTGAGGGGACCATATTAAAGACAAGAAGAATTAGAATTATTAGTAATAAGAGTTGGTGCTCTGAGCTAAAGAGGTTATGGTAGGAATTCAGAAGAGAGGGAGATGAGAAATCTGTTTAGAAGATAACATTGAAAGGGGGACAAGGAAGAGACTAAAGCAAGGGTTAAAGACAGAAATTGTGAATGACAGCTTTCTGTTTTTTTTAGGGAAAATTTGTTTTGAATGATAAGTAAGGGATTTATGTTTTGAAGTTGGGTATTTCCTATTCGGGTATTTTCTTTAGAGATGCTTTTTGTTTTTTTGCCTACATCAGAACAAATTCCGTCAGGCACAGTGGTGCATGCCTGTAATTCCCAAAATTTGAGAGGCTGAGGCAGGAGGATTGTGAGTTTGAGAACAACCTCAACAATTTAGTGAGGCCCTAAGTAGCTTAGAGAGAACCAGTATTAAAAATTAAAAAAAAAAAAAAAAAAGCTGGTTATGTAGCCCAGTGGTAAAGTGCCCCCTGGGTTCAGTCCCTGGTGACAAACAATTACAAACAAAATCCCTTTAACTTTTTTTTCTTTTTTTTCCCCCCAGTGCTGGGAATTGAACCCAGAACCTTGTGCATGCTAGGCAAATGTTCTACCATTGAGCTTCTTGTACCAAAACCCTCTTCAAGTTCTATTTCTTTTTCTTTTTTTTCGATACCAGGGTTTGAACTCTGGGGCACTCAACCACTGAGCCACACCCCCAGCCCTATTTTGTATTTTATTTAGAGACAGAGTTTCACTGAGTTGATTAGAGCGTGGCTGTTGCTGATGCTGACTTTGAACTTTCGATCCTCCTGCCTGAACCTCCAGACCTGCTGGGATTATAGGCCTGTGCCACCACGCCCAGCTCCTCAGGTTCTTTGGATGGAGTCTTGCCATTGAAATAGGCACACATTATTTTATTTTGCTCAAGTATATTTATACTGACAGACTCAAATATCTACTACTTTTACATTTTGTTTGACTATACTTGTATTGGATCAAATGTACTTTTCTTATTAAATTGTTGTCTGCCTTTGGTCCTAAAGAGCATTTCCACCTCTGTAATTTTATTTTAATATTGGTTTTCCAATAAACTGAGGATGAATATATCATCTAAAGTATATGTTTTAGGGCTGGGAGTGTAGTTCAGTGATAGTATGTTTGCCTAGTTTGTGGGTAGCCCTGAGTTTAATCCCTACCACTGGTGCAAGGGGAAGTGTGTGTTTTGTAATACCTTTTGTTGTTGTTGTTGGACTGTCTATAATGGAATCATTTGGCATGGGGAAGAAATTGTTAAAAGTAGACTGGTCATCTGAATGTGAAGCTGAGAGGACTTTTAGGCTTAGGCCTGGAAGCGCAACTTTTTGGGTTCTGCCCTCTTCATGATAATTCCAGGTTTATTTTAATCTGCTTGTTTCTCTTTTAATGAATGTAATTCTCTTTCATTCAGCCTGGTGAGTGACATGGCTGTTAGTACTGACTAAATAGCTCTGCTTTTGGCTTGAACTAAGTTGTAAACTTGGCACAGAGGCAGGTGCTTGAATTGTTATAAATGCTTTGTTATTAGCACTTAGAATCTTTGTCATTCAAAAACGATTTCTCAGCCACCACAAAAGGGAGTGAAGCCTGGATGAGAATCTTCACTGACTGCTGCCTTTCTTCTGTAATTTTTTTTTCTTTTTTTTTTTTTGGTGGTGCTGGGTTTTTGAACTCACGGCCTTATATATATGAGGCAAGCACTCTACCAACTGAGCTATATCACCAGCTGTATAATTTGTGAAATTGGCTAGAATATTTTGTTATGTTATTAAAATTTTGAATTCCAGATATCGATCATGAACATTTTTTGGCCTGTTTGACTTTATAAAAGGGTTAACAATCACATTTATGGAGATCTGGTCAAATGTGTTTGGCCTTCATTATCAGTCTTTAAAAATCTTTATTTTCCATTTTCATTTTTAACATCAGTCATGTTATTTCTTCACATAACAAGAAAAAGGGATGATTTGGGAATTCATTTAATAGCTTTTTAAAGAATCATATTAGTAAAATGACTTTCATAAATAAAGATAATTGGAATATTAGTTAAAATATCTGGGGCTGTGGATGTGGCTCAGTGGTAGATTGCTTGCCTAGCATGTGCAAGGCCCTCCAGTGATGATCTGGAGTAGCTTGTTTTCATATGTGTCTTAGTGCATTTAGGCCACAATAACACGATAAGATAAATTAGGATGTTGGATTTGTTCCTCACCAAACCTGAGCCTGAAAACACACTTTTCTTTGCCTTCCAGTTTATCTCTGAGATTATGGCAAACTTTGAGGCCATTCTGATTCCTGTGACTTTGTCAACTTATTTTTTTCATTTTTAGAAGTCCTTGGGATGTTTTTTCTTTATCCTTCTCATTCTGCAATTCATAATAATATACTTGAATATCAAATAAATAGGTCTTTTCAGTTGGGAAACTCATAGTTTTCAAAACCTGATAATTTCTTTTTTTTTTAAATTTAATTTTTTAAAATTTATTTATTTTATTAGTTACAAAACCTGATAATTTCTTAAGCAATGTCTTTCGCCAAGCTTATTCATTCTCCCTTCAACCCTCACATCTCACATGTTGGAATTAATCATGTAGTTTTTAAAATTATGTTTTCTATCATTAGTGCATGTCTTTGTTTTCATGGGGAGAGTCTTGACTTGCTCTTCTGATGTTTTTTTTTTTTTTTGGTCTGTGCAGAATTAACATAGCATGTCTTTTATCCTTGGAGGTCAGCCCTTGTGAACTTGAATTTTGGAAGTAATCTTGCCATTCCCTGATAAGAATGGCAGGCTTATGATGCTTAACACTGTGCATATAATGTGATTTATTTTTATTTTATTTTTTTTTTAATTTTGTTGATTTTTTTTTTTTTTTAAAGAGAGAGTGAGAGAGGAGAGAGAGAGAATTTTTAACATTTATTTTTTAGTTCTCGGCGGACACATCTTTGTTTGTATGTGGTGCTGAGGATCGAACCCGGGTCGCACGCATGCCAGGCGAGCGCGCTACCGCTGAGCCACATCTCCAGCCCCAATGTGATTTATTTTGAACATCTGCTTCCCATTTGTGTGTCCAGAATTTTGGTAGGTTCTAGGCAGAGGATGCCACCAATAAAAATTCTGATCACTATATAATGAAATTACCTGGTAGAAATAGTACATGTGTGTTGTTACAATTAGAGGAATGTAGCATGTCCTGAAATTTAGCATGTGACTCCTCTGGTAGAGGATGCTTGGAACTTTGTGCCAGGTTTCTTCTGGACCTTGCTCTATTTTCAGCTTTTCCTTTTACTCATTTTGATTTGTATCCTTTTCCTGTAATGAATAATTGAATATGACTGTATGCTGAGGCTTGGGAGTCCTTCTAGTGAACCAGTGGATGGTCTTGGGGTCTCCCAGTATATTGTAATATTTAACATTACAAATGTTCTTTATTATGCATTATTCTAACTGGTTTATATTTTAAAAATAGCACCCTTTAACATTTTCTTATATCTTTTAGATGTTAATAACTGACCTTTTTTGGGGGGAGATGAGTTTGTTTTCTTCTCATTCCTGCCTTTTTTAAAAATCAAAAGTAAGTGGCTTGGTTCCCAATTTTTTCATCTTTTTTTTTTGTATTGGAGATTTAACCCATGGGCACTTTACCACTGAGCTATATCTCCAGCCTTTTTTAAAATTTTGAGACAGCATTTTACCAAGTTTCTGTAGCTGGTCTTGAACTTGTGATGCTTGTCTCACCCTCCCAAGCCTCTGGGATTACAGGCATGTGCCACCATGCCAGACCCCAATTTTTTTCATATTAACAGGCTTACCTCATGTTTGGTGATTCTAGGCTATATGTTCTCACTTTAAATATTTAAATATCTGCTCTTAGATCTTAAGACTTATGGACAAGTACCAAAAAAAAAAAAAAAAGTATAACTATGTGGTGGTAGTAGATGTGTTAATTAACTTGATTGTGTTAATCATTTCACAATATATACTTATATAAAATCCTGTTGTACAATCTTTACCATAGTGTCAGTTGGTAGAGTACTAACTTTTATTGTTGGAGGACCTCCAAATGTAGGTCTTTTTTTAATATCTTGTTTCTCCAGGAAGTTATTGCCCAGCTGGTTGCCTGGGGATATGTATGTCTGCTTTAAGGATTCAGGCAAGAGGCTGGTGGTTTGTGTTACAGAGATTTTTTACCCATTAAGGAAGTAAGGATTATTATGAAAATATTTTTTACAGTTCAAGACTTAAATTATAGGTGAAGGAAATGGTTGATTGGTCTTCACTTCTGAAATCACTCCGTTGCCTGTACTCTGGTTGGTAGCACATAGCAGGGACTACCTGTTTTTCTTGGACCAAAGTTTGAGGCACACTGCTCTCCATAATAAAAAGGTAGTTGTTAAGGGAGATGGGAGAGGCAGTGTAACACACTGGTATATTCTTTTATTCAGCAAGTATCTTTTGATTGCCTTTAATAACTCCTAACCATGAGATAAAACAAGTTATGAGAAAGATACCTTCCTTGCTACCATGAAACTTACATTTTAGCATGAGTAATGATATTAAGTGACCTACCATCTGGTTATGTAATTACAGTTTTGAGAACCATAAAAGAGAGGTCAAGGAAGTCCACACAGCATGTAGAAGATACCTGTGGGGTACAGGAATGATATTTCTGAAAAGTATGAGTAAGAAAGTGGTTGGAGAATGATCTGAGAGATTAATCAGATGATGAAAAATGTGGGATTAAATGAGGTATATAATGTGTTTGGTGCCTGTTATTTGTGCTGAATAAATATTAACTAGTAATTATTTATAAGAATACTATTATGTTTAGTGATCAAACAGAAGAACCCTAGCGTTTATTTATTTATTTATTAATATTTATTTTTTAGTTTTAGGTGGATACAATATCTTTATTTTACATTTATGTGGTGCTGAGGATCGAACCCAGTGTCTCGTGCATTCGAGGCGAGCGCTTTACCACTGAGCTACAACCCCAGCCCCCTAACAATTGTTTATGAAGAGGTTTGTGTCATCTGTACAGTGAAACAATATATCCATGGATTCATCACTAAAAAATCTATAAGTATGGCTAGGGCAGTCCCTTTTCTGGGTATTTATGTAAAGGAATTGAAAGTCACCGTGTTTTAAAGGTACCTGCAACCCTGTGTTCTTTACAGGGTTATTCAAAATTGGCAAGACACGAAAACAACCTAAATGTCAGCAGGAATGAGTGGATAAAGAAAATATGGTATATCTGCACAATGGAATGTTACTCAGTCTTAAAATAGAAGGAAATTGGATGTAATGGCATGTGTCTGTATTCCCACCTTCTTGGGAGGCACAGACTGCTCCAAAGTTCCTTCTCCTGATAGTTGGCTGGAGGACTTGGTTCCTTGCTCTGTGGATCTCTACATAAGTTGCCTGAGTGAGTGTTCTCTTCAAATGGATGTTGATTTCCTTTGGAGAAAATATTCTGAGAACAAGCCAGTCCAAGATAAAAGTCTCCGTCTTTTTTCCCCCCAGCACTATGGATTGAACCCAGAGGCTTATGTGTGTGTGAGACAAGCACTCTACTGCTGAGTTATATCCCCAGACTGCTTCCATGTTTTATAAGATAATTTTGGAAGAGGGACATTATCACTCCTGAATTCTGTCAGTTATAGTAACCAATACTAGTTCAGTTGTGGGAGGTGTGGCTCACTGTAGGGGTCATCTGGCAGTTCCATCTGCACAGACTGCCTAAGGATCAACTTTTTCTAGCCTAGTCTATCAGTTATATTTAGTAGTACATATTAATTAAACATACTTTATTATTACTTGCATCTTGTTATGTTGTAAATTGAGGTTTTCCACATTTCTGAGCTTATTAGTATTTTTTGTATTTTTGCTACTGTGATCTTTTTGCGTTCCCTGCTTTCTCCATCTTTGTTTTTTTTTTTTGTATTTCTCAGATTTATTAAAAAATAGTAGCTCAGTGTTTTTCATGAGATATTAGTACTTAAGAGATACCACAGAAAGTTGATTCAAACACAGATGCCTTCTTTACCCTGCTTTGGCTCCAACATCCTTTGGTACCCTTCTGCCCTCACTCCCATCATGTATGTCTTCCTTACTTTGCTTAGACTCAGATACCCAACCTGTGCTTCCCAATGTGTATGTTCTCCACACCCTGCTCAAACCCTTTCCCACCATGCATCAGACTAGCATAATCCAGTGTAGCCCCTTACTGGCCCCACTTAGACTTTCACATCCATTTGGTACTATCTTCTGTATGAAGGCCATCTTTTTCTCATTTGGCCTCTATCACCCTATGTGACCTGCTCTCCCAGATAGATACCCTTTTCACCCTGTTTGGACTCCAATATCCTGTGCCTGGCTGTACTGGGCAGTAGAGTCTCTCCTCATCCCATTCATTCTCTGACACACACTGCTGGGCTGCCAACCACTTGTGGATACCCACTTAATCTGCCTCATACTTTTTCCTCCACACAAATGACTTCTTCATCCTGCTCAGTTCCCTATATCTCCACCTCCCCAAAAAGACATATAGATGCCTACTTGTTCTACATTATTTAATAGCTTTTGTTCTGAATGATTCTGCAGAAGGGAGAGGAGGGGTAATGGAAGAAACAGTATATTTTTATGGGAACATTGTGATTCAAATTTATGTTTGACAGACACAAATCTTCCCCTGGATAGTAGATGGCTGGAGAATCTATAAAAGGCTTTTGGGAATTGGCTTTTGGAGCTTCAGTAGTGGCTGAGATGACTGGTATAAATAGTTCTTTATTTGTGAATTGAGTATAAATAGATTCTTTATTTGTGAGTCAGGGACTTCTGAATATGAAAAACTTGGGTAGTCTGTAAGTTTAGAATAGTAGGAAGGGGAGGAATTAAAAAGTAAGAAGCATTTAAGGGAGAATGATGTTGGAATTTACTTCTTGGCAAGATTGGTTTGGCTCTATGGTAATCTCTGCTTACAAAATGTATTTATAACACCTATAATTTTTAAGTTAATGAATACCTGTTTTATGAGCTAAGTATTAAATTTCAGAATGTTATCATGTTATTTGCCTAACTTCAGTCATTTATGCTTAGCCATATCCTATATCATTTACTCCTTGCTTAACAACTTTTGGTTGGCTTACTTTTTCCATTTAGTTTTGTCAAAGGAGTAATGTCTTTGTAACCATAGGTTTGATTGCCAGAGTTATGTATTTTAAATGACATTAAAATGAAAGTAAAACTTTAAAATTAAGTTCATTGGGTGCTATATAAAATCTTGTTACAAACTAATGGTATAGAATTCACTTTGGGAAATGTGTGGATTCTAGTGGTATAGAATCAACTTTAGGAATTTTGTATAGTGTAAGTATGAAGAATGTAGTGCAGCTGTACAGGTAGTCACCAGTTATTGTGATATAATAAATAATTGGGCTATTTTGATGAAGAAAACTTTGTTCATTTGTTTCTACTTTCTAATAGAGAAATTGCCATGATTCCTCTGCTTTTTGACATTTCGTATGACTTTTTTTTTTGGTTGGGGATAAAAAGCTGTGAAATTGTTCAACCTACTTTGTAACCAAAGAAGCAAAGCTGTGTAATGGAGTTTTATTTATATATATATATATATATATATATATATATATATATATATATATATAGCACATTCTTTATGTATTTTTATTTAGTGTTTTCTCAGTCACAGTTTTCCTTGCTGTCTAGCATGATCTGCATGACCTATATCTTTGAACCACTTTTGTACCTCATGATTTTATCCAGCACTCTTATTGTAATATGTACTAAGTCTGTGAACAATGTCAAATAAAAAAAGAACAAACAGGTGGTTTGGTGGAGCTGAGCTGGTGTGCTAAATGCTAGTTGTACAAAAACAATGAAGTGAGCCATCTTTTGTTCACTTAAAATGGTGTTTTGAATTTTGTTACATTGCAGATTTTAATGTATTTAATAAATGCAACATACAGATTAAAATAAAAAAGAATCCACTTTAGGAAATATAAGAACATCTTTTTTGACTTATAGTCATTGTCTGGTATGTAGAGTTGATATATTAGGTGATTTTCCCTTAGTATTTTTTTTTCTTCTCTTTTCTCTCTCATGTAGGTGAAAAATCCCATTAAGCAAATTTTAATGTAATCCCTACCTGATCATAGTCTGAGGGATCTTTTAAAAATTGATTAGAGGGCTGGGGATGTGGCTCAAGCGGTAGCGCGCTCGCCTGGCATGTGCGGCCCGGGTTCGATCCTCAGCACCACATACCAACAAAGATGTTGTGTCCACTGAGAACTAAATAAAATAAATATTAAAAATTAAAAAAAAATTGATTAGAATGTACACAGAGGCAAAAATTTTAGCCTGTGATCTTTTGAAAAAATTTGAGCCCCAAACTAGGAACAAATTGTTTGTGTTTCACATAGTGCCTTGCTTAATGATGTGCCTTCTTTTGCAAAGAACTCTTTTATTTGTTGAAATCTATCATCTTAAGTAGCTAATAATATTTTTTTTGAGAGACTAAAAATACTGACCTTTAATTACCTAACTTCAGTCACTTATGTCCCATAGGTTTAGCCATATCCTGTATTATTTACTTCTTGCTTACAACTTTTGGTTGACTTACTTTTTCCATTTAGTTTTGTCAAAGGAATAAATATAATCTCATTTTTAAAGCTTTAAATATGATCAATAATGCCTAAATCCTCTGAATCACCCACCTTTTTTCCTGGTCATTTCCCATGTAATTACCCCCATTTGGTGGCTTTTTTTTATATATTTATGTGCATACATACATGTACCTAAAGGTATCTTAAATACTAATATAAATGGTATTATACAAGGCACATAATAAATATATTCCCTCATCATGTCATTATCTTGTTTCAGTTTATCAATATCATAAATTATTCTGCAATGATGATTCTTTTTAAAATTTTATTTATTATTTATTCTGGGGCTGGGGTTGTGACTCAGTGGTAGAGTGCTCGCCTAGCACGCGTGAGGCCCTGGGTTTGATGCTCAGCACCACATAAAAATAAACAAAATAAAGGTATTGTGGGGATGGGGATGTGGCTCAAGCAGTAGTGCGCTCACCTGGCATGCGTGCGGCCGGGTTCGATTCTCAGCACCACATACAAACAAAGATGTTGTGTCCGCCGAAAACTTAAAAAATAAATATCAAAAATTAAAAAAAAAATAAAGGTATTTTGTCCAACTACAACTAAAAAATAAATATAAAAAATTAGTTATTCTAATTTGTTATACATGATGGCAGAATGCACATATAGAGCACAATTTCTTAAGTTATTGATTGTACACAAAGTGTTTTCACACCATTCGTGTGTTCATACATGTACTTGGGGTAATGATATCTAATTATTCCACAATCAATCCTATCCCCTTGCTCCCTCCTTTCCCCTCCCTCCCCTTAGTAGCTAATAATATTTTGTTAATAAAGATTATGAGTAAAAGGAGATTATTTTTCTTAATGTCATCTAGACCTTTACTTTTATATCCAAGATTTCTATGATGTAATGTGAACTGTTTTGAAAATTTTTATTCACTTTTTTCCCAGTTGTGAAAGTAATACATGCTAATTGAAAAGAAACACATTAAAGTAAAAGAAAAAAAAAGCCTTGCAAATACAATAACCTTATCTTTTTAATCTAAGTTTTTTTTTTTCTCTTCTCATTCCAGGCATTATTATTTCCTTATACATGTTTCAGGGCTGGTTGGAGTGTGTGTGTGTGAAAGATGACAGAAAAATGTTCTAATTTTGTGCTTGTGTGTGTGTGTGAGTTGGCTGTGGTGGCTCATACCTGTAATTAGAGCTACTCAGGAGGCTGAGGCAAGAGGATCAGAAGTTCGAGGCCTTGCTTTAAAGATAAAATAAAAAAGTAAATAAATAAAAAAAAATAAAATTATCAGTGACTTGAGCATTTCGTATATTTACTTTATTTTTTTGCTTATTTATTTATTTTTTTTGTGGTGCTGAGGATTGAACCCAGGGCCTTACGCTTGAGAGGCAAGCACTCTATCAACTGAGCTATATCCCCAGCCCCCGCCTTTTGAATATTTACTGATCACTTATTTTGATTGCTTCTGAGTTCTTCCAACAGTTTTTTCCCCATTAGTTTTTTTTAATAGATAAAACAGCCTTATCTATTAATTATGTAAACCTTTTGGTAGCTATTTGTTGCATATACTTTTTTTTTTGTCAACAGTATCTTTTTCTCACAAAACTTACATTTTTTTTTAAGATGCTGATAGACCTTTATTTTGTTCATTTATTTATATGTGGTGCTGAGAATCGAACCCAGTGCCTCACACATGCTAGGCAAGTGCTCTGCCACTGAGCCACAACCCCAGCCCCCAAAACTTACATTTTTTGGTAGGCAAGTGTGTCAGGTTTTTTTTTCTTTCTTTCTAGCTGCTTTTTTAAAAATTTTTTTGGTCTTATTTAGGAAGGTCTTTCCTCCTCTGTTATGAAATTATTTTTTAGTAATTGTCTAGTTTTTTTATGGCTTTTTAAAAAAAATAGCAAGTTCTGAATCATACATGCACATATTTTTCAATTTGGTTCAAATTATTGTTTTTAGATGGATATCCAATTAACCTGACATCATTTTAAGGACGAATACATTCTTTTACTACTTATTTAAAAATACGTTTATGGGGGCTGGGGATGTGGCTCAAGCGGTAGCGCTCTCGCCTGGCATGCGTGCGGCCCGGGTTCGATCCTCAGCACCACATACCAACGAAGATGTTGTGTCCGCCGAGAACTAAAAAATAAATATTAAAAAAGTCTCTCTCTCTCTCTCTCTCTCTCTCTCTCTCTCTCTCTCTCTCTCTCTCTCTCCTCTCTCACTCTCTCTTTAAAAAATAAATAAATAAAAATAAAAGGTATTGTGTCCATCTATAACTAAAATAGAAAAAATACGTTTATGAGATTAAATATCTTTTTGAATGTGCTGATATATTTTGAGTGTGTTCCCCAGAGGTTTCATGTGTTGGAATGTTTGTCCTCATTGTGACAATATGGAGGACTAGTGGAACTTCCAAGAGGTGATACCTTGGGGGAAGTGATTAGGTCTTTTGCGATGTGGCTTTAGAAGGGAGAAAACAGTTCTTGGGGGACCTAGTCCTGTGAGAATGGGTTGTTATAAAAAAGCAAGGTCGCCTCTTCATGCTCTCTGACTTCCTGTCTCTCCCTGTGATCTTTTTTTATTCTTATATTTTTATTGGTGTATTATAATTATTCTCAATAGTGGGATTTGTTGTTATGTATTAGTACCTGCACACACTATAACAGTATAATTTAGTCAGTATTATTCACCAATATATCCCTTTTCCTCCTCAGCTCCCTTCCTTGGTCCCTTTCTTCTAGAGTACTGGTTCTTCATGTGCTAGCTTGTGTTCCTACCATGATATAAGCAGGGGAGTCCTCACCAGAGGCAGAACAAATGGGGTCATCAATCTTCTAACCTCCAAAATTGGTAGTTAAATAAACTTCTTTATTTTTTTCTGTTTTTTCTTCTTGGTACCAGGGATTGAACCCAGGGGCGCTCAACCACTAACCCACATTCCTAGCCCTTTTCTTATATTTTATTTTGAGACAGAGTCTCAGTAAGTTGCTTAGGGCCCTGCTAAGTTGCTGAGGCTGGCTTTGAACTTGTAATCCTCCTGACTTAGTTTCCCAAGCTACTGGGATTACAGGTGTATGTCACTGAACCCTGCTAACTTCTTTTTTTATGTGTTATCCAGCCTCAGGTTTTTTTTTTACAGCAATGGAAAATGGGATAATACACATCTGTTACATACCTATTTTTCATTGTAATTAGTTTATACATAAAATGTATAGTTTTTGAAAATAGGAGCATTAAGTATTTGATAATGCAAATCTTCTCTTGTTCTTGCTTTTCAGAAATATCTTGTATTCTTTTTTTTTTTTAAGAGAGAGAGAGAGAGAGAGAATTTTTTAATATTTATTTTTTAGTTTTTGGCGGACACAACATCTTTGTTTGTATGTGGTGCTGAGGATAGAACGAACCCAGGCTGCACGCATGCCAGGCGAGAGCACTACCGTTGAGCCACATCCCTAACCCATCTTGGGTATTCTTACAAATTTATTCTTGACTTGACTTCTAATATATAGCAGCAAAAAGTTTAAAACAAAAAACATATGTCACTTGCCTGCTTAAATCCCTTCAGTGTCTTTTCCCCTCTTTTAGCAATCTCTTGTTGTATAATAAGGTATTCCAAAGATTTGTTGCCTAAAAACAACCATTAAATTTTGCTCTGACAGCTTTGCCTACATTTCCTTTTTGTTTCCACATTGATCTCCTTACTAGGCTGTGAACATGCTGTGCTTATTCCAGTATCAGATTCATTGTACTCTGCAACTGCAGCCTGAATTCTCTTCTTCAGATCTTTTCATGGGTCTTATTTGATTTAGATCTCTATTCAAACATCATATATCCAGAGAACTTTCCCAAATCACCTTTTATGTTCAATTCTTAGAAATCCTTAATTTTGCCTTTTCTTTTTCATAGATTTTGGTGCTGTTTGTGGGCCCAAACATCACTTTTCTTAGCATGACTCTTTTGGGCAAGTTGTGAAATAAGAGTAAAGTTGGAGACAAAATATATGTTTATTATATCTATATCTGTCTATCTATTGGAGACTCAAATGGGTCTACTAACTAAATCCAAGAGAACTAGGTGAATTTACCCACCCAGTTCCAGGTAGTGTTGGCCACTCCCTACTCCAAGGATAGGACTCTGGTCAGTTGAAGTAGAGGAGACTTCTTGCATTCTGGAGCAAACTTGTTCCCAAGTAAAGAAGAGTGGAGCTGAGTCGTACATATTGTTGTTCTCATTTTTATCAGCCTGATTCAATAAAAAGAGAGGAAGGAAAGGGAATAAAGGAAGCATCAAGGATGATTCTCATATCTCAGACATAGGAAACTGGTGGATTGTAGTACTATTTACTAAGATTGAAAACATGGTAGGAGGATTATAAATTAAGCCTTGGAAATGTTGAGTCTGAAGTGCTTATGAGGTGTTTGGAAAAATCAAATAGACATTTTTTGATAAATCCCTGGGGTAGGGGGTGGTGGTACCAGGAATTGAACTCAGGTGCACTCGGCCACTGAACCACATCCACAGCCCAATTTTTTATTTAGAGACCTGGTGTCACTGAGTTGCTTAGCACCTCGCTTTTGCTGAGGCTGCTTTTGAACTCGTGATCCTCCTATCTCAGCCTCCTGAACTGCTGGAATTACAGGTGTGTGCCACTGTGCTGGGTTTCAAGTAGACATTTGATCTGAAGCTCAGTTTGAGAAAGGGTGTGTTGTTTTGCTGTAAGTTACTTTTATCCTACATGGAAGCAGAAGTATGGATTTAAACATATTTGATATGTTTCAATAAATTGAAATTGCTGTCCATGGCAGTGTTCAAATTACTCCATTTTTAGAGCGTGTGAGCCTATTTAGAATTCAGTCCTGAACCTTTCTGACTTGAACCTTTTTAGTCTTTTTTGCTATCTGGTATATGACAAGCCATTCTAGCCTCATCATGTACCCTTTTGCCCCAGACATTGAATCTATATCACAGAGTCCTGGTTCCTCTTAATGGGAAAATGGTATTTAAAAATTATAGTTGGGGAGCTGGGATTGTGGCTTAGCGGTAGAGCGCTTGCCTAGCATGGGCGGGACTGGGGTTCGATTCTCTGCGACACATAAAAATAAAAGGCATTGTGTTGTGTGTCCATCTACAGTTGGTTAGGGGTGTTTCTAACTAGGGGATTGATCATCATAGGTAGAAATATGTTCTATTTTCTTAGTACCAAAAAAAAAACAAAAACAAAAACAAAAGTGAGTTTATGTAGCTATTTCCAGTTCAAATTAAGACTATAGCGTTTTTACTTTCCTATTCCTTTTTTTCTCCCATGCTGGAATACAGTTTCTTAAGAAAATGATCATAGGAGTGATAGAATTAAAGGAGCTCCTAATTGTTCACTTCCTTAGATCCACAATACATACAGGATTAAAATTTAACTTCATTTTATTTTGTTCCTAGACTACTATAAATGTATAGTCAATATAATATAAAGTCACTTAAAATAGTTTCCCTCTTTGTGATTTTACCATTAAAGAATTGGATACAAATTAGTTCGTTAGTTTGGTTTTGATTTCTAGATTTGCTTTTTAAAATTTTAATTTAATTTTTTTGTGACTTGCATAGTTCTAAAATGAAATCTATAAAAAATAGGAATATGGAATCTATTCTTGTTACCTATACTTTATTTCTTTTCAGTCTCTAAAGGTAACCACTTAGCTTTGAAAATTTAATAACTTGTTTTATATTTCTTTCTACCGTTTTGTTTGTTTCTTTCTTTTTAAAAATTTTTTAGTTGTAGTTGGACACAATACCTTTATTTTATTTATTGTTATATGGTGCTGAGGATGGAACCCAGGGCCTCGCACATGCCAAGCAAACGCTCTACCGCTGAGCCAAAACCCAGCCCGTGTTTTGTTTCTTAACATGTGGAAATCTCTTTTTCTTTCTTAGATGAATAGTAGCATACCATGTACATTTTTCTTCACCTTGTTTTTTTTTTTTTTTTTGATTTAAAGATATATCTTGGATACGACATCATAGTTCCATTAAATTTGGACGTTTTTCTGTCATACTGTTTGTTACATTTATGTTCATACATATCTTTGTTCAAGTGTCATTGTATAGTTGGTATTGCTTGCTCTCTCAACATATATTTTATTTATTTATTTATTTATTATGTAAGTAGCAAAGAGGTGTTTATTGAAAGCTAGCTCGGTCCTCCGTGCGTACACAGCAACTGGTGATGCTGAGAGGCTCAACATATATTTTAGTATTTAGCAAGGTTTGTGTATCAACTAGAATTCAGTCAGAGAAGTAGATTGTGCAATGGAATAAGAAACTTATAGAAATTAGTATGTATACAACTTTGAGAGATCTGGTGAAGTGAAGATCTGGAAAGGAGAGTGGAAAATCAGAGAAGGAATCACTAACCAGTGGGTTGACTGACAAGTTTGAGTTTTTAAGGAAATCTGAGAAGCCAAGAATATCCAGGTACTTGAAGTGGGATGGTGAAGGGAGAAGCTTGAGTATATCCTTATGGGAAGCTCTTGCCATGCATAGCTATCACCTCTGTAAGTTTGCAGCCAAGCACCTAGTGGTGAGCACTAGTGAGCTCTAGAGCAAGAATAAAAGCTGGAACTCTCAGGGCACCTATGCATCTGTCTTGTCTCTTTCTTACTTTATCTGACTGGGAAACCCTTCACCAAAAATAGCTGCTGATTCATTTCCACATTTTAAACATATTTTGTACGAATTCACCTTTAGGCCAACTCTAACCCGGAACCATATGGTGAATGGGATTCTGGGAAAGTGATTCCCAGCTTAACTAAATTGACATAGCACACACCAGCATAATTTGTGTTTTTTGTCCTCTTAACACCAATATTGAAATGAACTAGTAACCTCCCCTCTTCATTTCCTTCTTCCCAGCATTTTGTGTGAAATAATACCTTTTTACTATGACTTAAGACAATCAGAAAGCATATTCTACTTGTTTTTTTTTTTTTTGGTACTGGGGTTTGCACCCAGGAGCACTTAACCACTGAGCCACATCCCCAGCCTTTAAATATTATATTTAGCGACAGGGTCTTGCTGAGTTGCTTAGGCCCTCCCTAAGTTGTTGAGGCTGGCTTTGAACTTGCGATCCTGCCTCAGCCTCCTGAGCTGCTGGGATTACAGGCGTGCACCACCACACTAGACCATATTCTACTTTTTGTATGCACTCCCCTACTGACTCCCCATATTTGATAATTGTATCTGTATTATCAACTACACATAGCCATAATATTTATGTTTTTCCTTTATTATCACCAATCATACTTCTTTAGGAAATATCTATTTCATGGTTCCTGTTAAGGTGCATGTGTCTGCAGTTGTTTTGGTAACCTTGCTGCAGTCTGACTGGGCACAATTCACGAGCCACTTGTCAAGCAGAAACAAACTTTATTTTTAGAACACACACACACCGCACCACAGGAGCTCTTCAGGAATTCCCTCAGAGCCCAACTGCCAACCACCACTGGTTTCCCGCGAGCCTCTCAACCCCCACTTCTCCCACTCTTGAGGCTGATTGGCTGGGTTGCGTGGGCGGAGCCAAGAGAGTCCCCCAATGAACAGCTCCATGTCTGAAAGGGTGGGGAAACAGCCCAATGAGTATCACTGCAGAGGAGCCAATCAGCTTGAAGTTTGCTGGGGCCGCTTCGGCTGCGCCCCTCAACATTTCCCCCTCTCTGTTTAATTAAACAACAAGCATGTGGCTTAGGGACCGTGCCTGCCTTAGGTTGTCCAATACTACATATGTTCTTTACCCGTCATTAGATGAGCTGACCTCAAGGCCTCAGCCTCCTGTCATAGGTTGGTACCATTGCAATTGGATCTTACCCGTCATTGACTACTGGTCCACCATACAGCCACACCTGTGGATAGGCCTTTGTGCTAGTGGGGGGGTGAGGTTCTTTGCCTCACCTCTGTTGGCCCCCAAATTTTAGCTGAATGACCATCACAAGCAGAAGGGAGGAGGATACACCAAGCCAATTGATGGCTTCTTTTGGAAAAATTGTACCACCGAAGACACCATCAGCAAAATACCCCGGCACTACCACAAGTCGCTGCACCAACAGATAGTTTACAGTGCATACAAGTGATACATAGTCGAGGCAAGTTCTGCAAGCAGTTCAGTGATAGCTATTGCAGAAGCTGTAGTTTGGTTTTATCTTTGTCTTTACTGGCACTGGGATGAAGATAGGAATTCTGGCAATAATGGTTAAAGAAAAAATTATGTAACATTCCAGCAGGCACTAAAAGAAAACAATTTTCTGATCAATTTACATTATCCTGAACAGAATTATTAAATATAATGAAAAGGAAAGGTGAAAGTAAACAAACAGATCTGTTAACCTCCTTTTTTGGTCACATATTAAAACAATCCTCAACAGCTGTTTACCCAATTTAAATTAAACCATTTAAATCATGTAGAAAAAAAAATTTGGATCCATTTTTTCATGAGCGCTCGTCATGTATGATATATGGACATATGCACATACAAACATACAACACAAAACACAAGTGTGCACACATAATATAATACATACAACACATAATAGTAAAGGCCTTGTAACTTTTTACAGATGAAATCTCCATTGCAATGTTTAAAACTCCATAGTCAAAAAATAGAACTGATTAGTAAAACATTAACCTAGGTCTGTGTGAACTCAAAAAACAAAATAGAACTTCATGATGTGGGAAAGGGAAATAATAAATAATAAATAAATAAATAAATAAAGCATCCTGGTTTCATTAGCCTCCAGGTGTGGGAGAACCACTGTCACAGATGTAAGGATAGCCAAACTGGAGTTCTGGATATCAGCTGTTATGGATTTGAGCCAAATCATCTTCTTTTTGGTCTGTAGAAATTGCTTTTGTTAATCTCTCTGGAATCCAAATCGGCTACTGTTCTCCCTGTGGAAACACACAAACAGACTCCAGACTCCCGACTCCAGACAATCACTGGGTCAGGACCTTAGTTAATCTCTCTGGAATCCAAATTGGCTGCTGTTCTCCCTGTGGAAACACACAAACAGACCCCCCGAATCCAGACAATCACTGGGTCAGGACCTTTCCATTGTCCTGTTAGAATATCCTTCCAAAGTACCTTGGTCTTATGTACATTTTTTTGGACACATATGCCTTTCCACAGCACTAAGCCCTGATGAATCCAAATTTAAAAAGTTTAGAGTAAAAAGGGTTATTTTATCTTTGGGGGATATATACCCCTTCCCAATTCCCTCTTTTTGCTTTAATAAGTACGTTTTAATAGTTTGATGAGCTCTTTCAACTATGCCTTGTCCCTGTGGATGGTATGTGATTCCTGTTATATGAGTAATGCCAAATGATGAGAAAAATTGTTTAAAAGAAGTAGAAGTATAACCAGGGGCATTATCTGTTTTTAACTGTTTTGGAACACCCACAGTGGCAAAATTTTGTAAGCAATGAGCTATAATATCTTTAGTTTTTTCTCCAGCATGAAGGGAGCCCATCAAAAATCCGGAAGAAGTATCAACTGTAGCATGCGAATATTTTAATTTTCCAAATTATGGCAAGTGTGTGACTTCCATCTGCCAAATATGGTTAGGTATCAGTCCTCTAGGATTGACTCCAAGATTAACTTGTGGTAAAAAGGTCACACAATTTTGACATTGTTTTATTATTTGTCTAGCTTGTTTCTTAGTTATTTTAAAACACTTTTGTAAAGTATTAGCATTGACATGAAACTTTTTTATGAAAATTTGTAGCTTCTTCTAGTGTAGAGAAAATATGTATGTCATGTGTAGTGTTATCTGCTAAATCATTGCCCAAACTAAGGGCTCCAGACAATCCTGTATGTGCCCTGATATGTCCCATAAAGAATAGATCTTTTCTGTCCCAGATTAGACTTTGTATAGTGGAAAACAAAGAAAAAACAGTAGAGGAAGGGGAAATCCTACCAGCATCTTCAAGGAATACATTAACTATATACTGAGTATCGGAAAATAAATTAAATGCAGAATATTTAAACATCACAAAAGCTTGTAATACTGCATTAAGCTCTACCTTTTGAGCTGATTGTTTGGGTACTAAAAATGTAAAAATTTGATCAGGGGTAACTACTGCTCTGTACCATTATTTGACCCATCATTGAATATATTTGGAGCATTCATGATAGGTGTTTTTCTTGTCATTTTTGGAAAAATTACAGGATGCGATGACCAAAAAGACAACAAAGGATTAGATGGTAAGTGGTTATCAAATGAAACATTAGATTTGCACATGATTATTGCCAAAGTATTTAACTCATTAGCTAACTCATCAATTTTATCCATAGAATATGGAGTAATAATTTTATTGGGAGAAATTCCAAACACTCCCTTTGCTGCTTTTATTCCTTTGAGTTTTTTAATTGTCCTACAGCCTCACGATACCTAGTAAGAATAGTGTTAGGAGAATAAGATAAATGTATCCATAATAATGGACCTTCTTGCCAAAATACTCCTGTAGGAATATTTTTTTGTTGGTAGTTCAATAAATAATAAAGGCAAACATATCAATTCTATCCAAATGCATATTTTCCATATATGTTTCAATGATTTTTAATGCCTTTCTTGCTTCAGGCGTTAACATTCGGGGTGAATTTGGATCTGATGGACCTTTTAGGGTATCAAATAAAGGTCCCAACTCTCCTGTTGGTATGCATAGATAAGGCCTTATCCAATTTATGTCTCCTAATAACTTTTGAAAGTTGTTAAGTGATTTGAGTTGACCTACTTGTATTTGAATTTTCGGTGGACGGACCATGGTTGGGGATAATAGAACTCCTAAATAATTAATTGGAAAATTTAATTGTACTTTATCTGTTGCTATCTCTAGATTATAATGTTTTAATAAGTTTTTAAGTGTGGCATAACATTCTAGCAATGTGTTTTTATCTTTGTGTGCTAAATAGTGAAATATTTGTAATTTAGGATTTTGAGTTCTAAGTGGCTGGATTACTTTGTTAACGTAAATTTGACACATAGTTTGGCTGTTAGCCATCCCTTGAGGGAGTACTTTCCATTCATATCTCTGATCAGGACCTTCATGATTCAGTGCAGGGATAGTAAATGCAATACGTGGACTATCCTCAGGATGAATTGGAATTGAAAGAAAAACAATCTTTAATATCTGTAATTAAAACATACGAGGTTTTTGGCAAAGCAGACAATTGAGAAATCCCTGATTGAGCAGGTCCCATAATAACCATCTCATTATTAATGGCTCTTAAGTCTTGCAATAATCTCCATTTACCAGATTTCTTTTTGATGACAAAAATGGGAGTATTATGGGGAGATACGGAAAAAAACAAAAAACAAAAAAAAAAAAGCGGGTTCGTTCCCCGTACGGGCCACCAAATGCCGCAGTCTGGCTGGGCACAATTCAGGAGCCACTTGTCAAAAGAAACTAACTTTATTTTTAGAACTACAAACACCAAGCAAAACAGCTCCTCAGGAAAAACCCTCAGAGCCCAACTGCCACCACCGGCTTCCATAAGCCTCTCACCCCCACACCAACCACCACCTCCCACAATCCTCCTGCTCTTGAGGCCGGTTGGCTAGGTCGCGTGGGCGGAGCCAAAGAAGTCCCCCAATGAGCAGTTCCGTAGTCTGAAGGGCAGGGAAACAGCCCAATGAACATGACCGCAGAGGAGCCAATCAGCTAGATGTTGCTGGGGCCGCTGTGAGCCAATCATCAGCTGGCAGTCTGAAGGGCAGGGAAACAGCCCAATGAACATGACTGCAGAGGAGCCAATCAGCTAGATGTTGCTGGGGCCACTGTGAGCCAATCATCAGCTGGCAGTCTGAAGGGCAAGGAAACAGCCCAATGAACATGACCGCAGAGGAGCCAATCAGCTAGATGTTGCTGGGGCCCCTGTGAGCCAATCATCAGCCGGCAGCTGGAAGTTTGCTGGCAGCTGGAAGTTTGTTGGGGCCCCTTTGGCTGTGGCTCTCCCTCTGCTAATTGTTGTTTGACCTGGTCATGGGCTGCTTGTATCTTTTCTTTAGTCAGGGGCCACTGAGGAACCCATATTTCTACTATAAAGATAATACAACCCAACAAGATAGCACCAAACAAAACCGAAACAGAATGAAACAAAATGGAACAAAAATTCATTATATCAGCCTTTCTATTCTCCTGAAATGTCCATCCGTCCTTTCTCCCTATCTATTCCTCAGATGCAAATAGTTTTGCTTCAGATATGAGCAGTTTTTCTTCCATCTCACCCATCTACAGGGACAGGCAACTTAAAACAAAAAGAAAGAAGAATCTTAAAATGACTACCCATCCTCTCACCCTGCCCTCAGGGGCGAGCAGTTTACCTTATCACTTACCCTCAGTCGTTCCCCTTGCGGGCCACCAAATGCAGCAGTCTGGCTGGGCACAATTCACGAGCCACTTGTCAAGCAGAAACAAACTTTATTTTTAGAACACACATGCTGCACCACAGGAGCTCTTCAGGAATTCCCTCAGAGCCCAACTGCCACTACCGGCTTTTGGTGAGCCTCTCAACCCCCACTCTTCCCACTCTTGAGGCTGATTGGCTGGGTCGCATGGGCGGAACCAAAAGAGTCCCCCAATGAGCAGCTCTGTGGTCTGAAAGGGCGGGGAAACAGCCCAATGAGCATCACCGCAGAGGAGCCAATCAGCTGGAAGTTTGCTGGGGCCGCTTCGGCTGTGGCTCTCAACAAACCTGAAGCATATTCTTAAGCAGATTCCTCAGGAAATAATCAAGGAAATAATATTTTCTGGGTTCTTGAGATTCATTTGTTCATTTATTTATTCTACATACATACATACATACGAGGCATTGAATCCAGGGGTGCTGTACTACTGAAGCATATCCCTGAGCCCTTTTCTTTTTCTTTTTTTTTTGGTACCAGGGATTGAATTTGGGTGCTTAACCAATGAGCCACATCCCCAGCCATTTTTAACTTGACACAGAGTTTTGCTAAGTTGATTAGGGCTTTGCTAAGTTGCTGAAGCTGCTGTGAACTCATGAGCCTCCTCCCTCAGCCTCCCAAGCTTCAGGGATTACAGGTGTACACCACTGTGTCCAGCCTTCCCTGGCCCTTTGTATTTTTTATTTTGAGATGGAGTCTCATTTAATTTGCCAAGGCTGGCCTCAAATTTGCCATTCTCTATCCTCAGACTTATCAAGTTGCTGGGATTATAGGTGTGTGCCGTACCAATTTGTCATCATTATACTTGATAATTACTTTGGATATAAAGTTCTTGGTTCACATTTTTTCCTTGGGAGCATCTTAAATTTATATTACTCTCTTGTCTCCTCATGTAAAGTTTTATCCAAGTCTAATTTCTGTCCAAATGTTCAAGGGATTTTTTTTCCCTCGTCACTCAAGTTCAGTAATTTTACTAAACTATGTTCTGATGTTGGTCACTCTGGATCAGTTTTTCCAGGTATGTGATGCACTTCAAATACATAGTTTCAAATATTTTTTTTACACTTTGAAAAAAATTTCAGCAAGCGTTTTCAGTTTCAAGTAGTCATTCTATTTCATTGGTTTGGTTTCTTTCTTTGGCAGCTCCTGTTATTTATATGTTGGATCTTCTTCGCCTGTCTTTTTTTTATCATTTTATTACAAATCTTATTTGCGGGCTCATGGGTTCTCAGTCCATCAACAGCTGATTGAGGCGGGGCAGAACATCATGGTGGAAGAATGTGGTGAAGAGAAGCTGCTCACATGATGATCAGAAAGGATAGAGAGAGAGAGAGAGAGAGAGAGAGAGAGAGAGAGAGAGAGAGATTGATTTTCACTTGTCAAGTACAAATATGTACCCCAAAGCCATGACCCCACCGACTCACCTCCTCCAGCCACACCCTGCCTCCAGTTACCACTCAGTTAATACCAGCAGGAGATTAATTCACTGATTGGGTTAAGGCCCTCACAGTCCAGTCATTTCCCTCTGAACCCTCTTGCACTCACATGTAAACTTTTGGGGGACACTTCACATCCAAACCATAACATCTTCATTATATAATTTTCCATTTCTTTTTTATGTTACAACTTTCTTCCTTTTATTTCCTTTTTCTCCTAAAACATTATTTGTATATATGTAAATTTTCCCTTGTGCTTAATTTAATTTCTGAAATGATCTTTTATTTTTTTCCTTCAAATTCTTTCCTGAGTTTTATCAATTTATTTTCATTTGTAATTTTAACTCATTATTTCATATCTTTTATCATTTTCTAAATTTTTCTTGGTTCATTTTGATATAATTACAGTTTTTATCTGTTAGTGAATGTGTCTTTTAGGCATGCTTTTATTTTGTGTTATTCTGATTCTTATATATGTTTTTCTGTCTCATTCCTTTTTTAAGAACTTCACTGCTAGATGTGGTAGTGTATGCCTGTAATCTCATGACTCAGGAGGCTGAGGCAGAAAAATCACAAATTTGAGGCCTATTTGGAAAACTGAGTGTGATCCTGTCCCAAAAATAAAATAAAAAGGGCTGGAGATGTAGATAAGGGTTAAAGCTTATGCCTCTGGGTTAAATTCCAAGTACCACAAAAAGGGAACAAACAAACCCAAAAAACAGCTTTACATATGTTTTCACTGCTGTTATTTTCTGTTGCTCATTTTAATGTGAAATTAACTTTCCTGAATTGATAGGAGAGAAATGTAGGTCAGAACAGCTTTGTAGCTTCGTGGCCGTGGAGCTTACTCTTTTTGTGAAATTTCATCTTTTTAGAACTCTCTTGGCATTCGTCCTCTTTTTCACTCTTATCTGAATCTTTTTTTCTTTGCCATCTTTTCCTTGATTGTCAATCTGAAGTTTAATCACAGCAGTTTTTTTGTTTTGTTTTGCAGTGTGGGCTTTCATCTTGAAAGGGTGGTTTTTCAGCTGGATAATTTAGAACTGTGCTGTCTAATGGGGTTCAATAATTAAATCTGTAGCTACTTAAAGTTAAGTAAGTTAAATTTAAATAAAATCAAACATCTGATTCTTTGTCTGAACTAATCATGGCATAAGTGCTTAATGGCCACATGTGGCTAGTGGCTGCTGTGTTGGGCATTACTGATAGAATAATATCATAATCACAGAAAATCCTGTTGGGGTGGTTTAGAGTATGCCTCATTCTCTTCAAACTATATCATAGACCTTTTTCACACATCTGTGAATTGCAATGTGCAAAAACCCCCCCTGTTTCAGCTAATGTTCCTAAATTGGCCTGCTGTGCTTCTTACTGCGTAAAGTTTGGGGAATCTCCTGTTGTCACTTCAGGCATTCTACTTCCTCTTACATAGATTCTTATAGTATACCAGTTTTGTTACTGTGAGTGGTTTGTTCTTTTTTGTGTGTTTTTGGATGTTGTGGGGGACTTGTCCCATCATTTTGGTATAGATGTCTGTGAGTTGTGGTTTTACTATTCTGGTTTCTCTGCTATTCTATTGCAGGTGGTGGGTGTGAGGACTTGGAGAGATAAACAAGCTACATTGCAGCCATTCTCATCTTCTAAAATTGTCTTTTTTGAACCTTTTTTTATAATAGGGATTGAATCACCTAGGGGCGTTTTTACCATTGAGCTATATCCTCAGTTCTTTTATATTTGGAGACAGGAGTCTTGGGGTCTTGCTAAATTGCAAAGGTTGACTTTGAACTTATGATCCTCTTGCCTTAGCCTTCAGAGTCATTGGGATTACAGGCATGTACCACCACACCTGTCAAATTTAGATCTTTTTGCCTCCACAAGTTTTTTTTTTTTTTTTTTTTTTGAGACAGGTCTCACCCTGTTGTCCAGGCTGGCCTTGAACTTGCTTTCTCTTATTTGTCTCAACCTCCCAAGTAGTTTGTGTTATTAGGTATGTACCACGGTGCCAGGCTTCCTCCATAATTTGCAAAATTAACATTATGTAATTCTGTAGCTTCTGTTCTGGTCTCTCCCCTATACCATAAGTAAAAATGCTTCCCCCTTTTATTTAGAATTTCTTTTTTGTCAAATTAATCATCTTTCATTGACTTGGCAAACTTGGGCACACCACTTATTCTTTCTGCCTTTACTTGTGCCATTTTATTTTATTTTATTTTATTTTATTTTATTTATTTATTTTTTTAAGAGAGAGAGACAGAGAGAGAGAGAGAGAGAGAGAGAGAAATTTTTAATATTTATTTTTTAGTTTTCGGCGGACACAACATCTTTGTTGGTATGTGGTGCTGAGGATCGAACCCGGGCCGCACGCATGCCAGGCGAGCGCGCTACCGCTTGAGCCACATCCCCAGCCCCTACTTGTGCCATTTTAAAATTGAAACAGTTAGATTCAGGTTGGTTTGTTGGTTTGTGTTCATGGTGGGGGACCTTACCAGAGTTCTCTATTAGCAAGCAGAGTTGATAATAAAATAAAAACAGTAAATATATTTATGATTCTTTAAAGCTGGAATGCTACTTGTGAACAGAGTAGAGATGAATTTCTAGGCAGTGTGATTTAATCTGTTCTCAGATTAGTGTAAAATATGAGCCCCTCAAAGGATTTTTTTCCCTATGAGATGTACTATTTGTTTTGTTATTCCCTCAGTTGAATAGCTGAGGGTGGTTTTCTTACTTGAATAAGTATTAACTGTTTCAAGTTTTATAATTTGTTCTTTATTTTATTTATTTATTTTTATGTGGTGCTGAGGATTGAATTCAGTGCCCCACACCTGCTAGGCAAGTGCTGTACCACTGAGCCACAATCCCAGTTATAATTTGTGCTTATTTCTTAACAGTCAACCCTTATTTACTGCTATTATTATTGTTATTTTGATACTGGGGATTGAACCTAAAGGCACTTTACCATTGAGTCTGTTTATTTTATTTCATTTTATTTTATTTTTTGAGACGGGGTCTAAGTTGCTTAGGACTTACAAAGTTGCCGAGTCCGGCCTTGAAGTTGCAGTCCTCCTGTCTCAGCCTCCCAAGTTACTGGGATTATAGGTGTGCATCACCATGCCTGGCTATTTATTTACCATTATTGATTAGAGATCTAGGAAATATATATAAAATATATATATTTGTGTGTGTGTGTGTGTGTGTGTGTGTGTGTGTGTGTACACACACGTATATACATATAAATGTGTTTATATATATGTAAATACATATATATGTTATATACACACATATGTATGTATTTTAATACTGGTGATTGAACCTGGAGCACTTTAACCACTGAACCACATTCCCAGCCCTTTTTATTTTTTCTTTTGAGACAGGGTCTTGCTAAATTGCTTAGGACCTCACTAAGTTGAGAAATTGTGATCCTCCTGCCTCAGGCTCTGGAGTCACTGGGGATTACAAGCTTCCACCACTACACCCAGCCAGGGCATAGCTTTTCTTGATCTGTTGTTGTTATTAAAACATTAAATTTGTGTTCAGTGTATAAGGGAAAGGATTGTGTGTATTTTATTGGAGACAGTCTATGAAATAATTTTTAGGTACAAGGAAATAGCTCTATTTCTGTGAGTTACCATTCTCTCTTATATAGTGCTGGGTAAAAGATATAATTTTGTAGATAGAAATTTATGGCTTCCAGAAAGAAAACTGCAAAAATTGAAATGTCCAAAGAAGTTAAGATTTGCTATAAATGCCATTATATATTGAAAACTGGAGCTTGAGATATTAATATAAGTAATTCTGATTGATAGTTTTCCTAAAATGTCATGATTTTTGGTGAAGTTATTTTCAGTCTTAAGCTCTTAACATTTTTTTTTTCCCTCAGCTTCCAATAAAAACAGGACAGCAGAACACACATACCAAAGTCAGTACTGAACACAACAAGGAGTGTCTAATCAATATTTCCAAATACAAATTTTCTTTGGTTATAAGCGGCCTCACTACTATCTTAAAGAACGTTAACAATATGGTGAGTACTTGAGTTATTGTTTTGGTGAATTTACTTCATTTTGGTTTTGATTTAGATGTTGGGAACAGCATATTTTTAAATATGGGAAACAGTTTTCTGTGGACTTCAGATAAAACAATTTGTTGCAGTTTAGAAAAGAGCACAAGTGTAATTTTTAAACTTTCATTTTAGGTTTATATTCTTTTCCTTAGAAACTTCTCTTATTCATGGCTTTCTTTTTCCAGGAATTAAAGTTTTATGTGATTTTTTTTTTTTTAAAGAAGCATCTTTTTAAAAAAAATATTTATTTATTTATTTATTTTTAAAAGAGAGAGTGATAGAGGCAGAGGGGGAGAGAGAGAGAGAGAGAGAGAGAGAGAGAATTTTTTTTAATATTTATTTTTTAGTTATCAGCGGTCACAAGATCGTTGTTGGTATGTGGTGCTGAGGATCGAACCCCGGGCCGCACGCATGCCAGGCGAGCGCACTACCGCTTGAGCCACATTTCAGCCCCAAGTTTTATGTGATTTTTTAAAAATATTTTATTTTTCAGTTGTAGTTGTCAGTACCTTCCTTCCTTTCTTTTCTTTTTTCTTTCTTTCTTCCTTTCCTTTCCTTTCCTTCCTTTCCTTTTCCCCTTTCCCCCTTTCCCCCTTCCCTCTTTCCCCCCTTCCCCCCTTTCCTTTTCCTTTTCCTTTGGATTGAACCTAGGGCTTCACACGTGCTAGGCGAGCGCTCTACTGCTGAGCCAAAACCCCAGCCCTTTATGTGGTTTTTGTATTATGTATGAATTTGCTGTAGTATAGAAACTTTTTTTTCTGGGTTTTGCTAATTTTTTTGTTGTTATTGTTGTTTTTGCAGTGCTAGGGATTGAACCCAAGACTTGCATATGTTAGGCAGGTGCTCTACTAGTGACTGAGCTACACTTTAAGCCCTGTATAATCTATTATGTGCTTTTCTTTAGCTTCTTATTTGAATTTACATATCAGATTGTGAGATGCTAGTTCAAAGTAAATGGTGAATAAAATGTGCTTTTACTCCTAAAATGTGGAATTGATTTCAATCAGCATCTTAATATTTTTCCTTACTCTTGTCACCTGTGATAGATTCTGTAATAAGAGAACCTATTATTGAAATAATTTTCCTCAAATTGTTACCTATTTCGTGAAGTAATTCCTCTATTAAAAATTCATAATTTCGGGGCTGGGGATGTGGCTCAAGCGGTAGCGCGCTCGCCTGGCATGCGTACGGCCCGGGTTTGATCCTCAGCACCACATACAAACAAAGATGTTGTGTCTGCCGAAAACTAAAAAAATAAATATTAAAAAAAAAGTTCATAATTTCTTTTTTTCCCATTTTATATAATCTGTTGATGTACCTTAACTTTAAAGTATTCCAGCTGGTCTTCTGTACCTTCAGACATGTACTCTTTTTTCTCTCTCAGGTAATCTTTTTATCTCTCAATTTCTGTCTAACCATCTCTTTCATATTCAGTTCAAAGTAACTGATCTAGATCTTGACAAGCTTTCTGCTTGTCTTTAGCATTTGTAATCTCAATTTGTATTATTTGTATTAAACTGTGAAACAACTTCTGGTTGTAGATTATGAAGATCAAAGTCCCATTTTTATAGTCACATCATCTTTGATGGTTGCCTTTTAAGAAAGTTGTTTAGACAGTACTGTACACTTAAAGAACTGATGAACTGGAAGTATGGACAACCATTTCCCTTACAAATAACTTTTTTTTTTTTTAAATGGAACAAAATTAAACTTCTCCCAAAAAAAAGCACAGGACCTTTTATAAAATTTAAAGTGATTTATCGAAATACACTTAATATTTTGTCATAGCTCTTTTTTTGCACAGTGTATAAGGTACAGTAATAGGATTTTGCACAAATGAATACGTGACCATGTTTCTACTTATATGGAAATATTTTAATATTTGGGACCCTTTTCAAAATAAAAGAAAAAAATCCAAACAATATTATGACAATGGTGTTCATTTATTGCTTACTAAATAAATTATATTGTGGAAACCATAGTCTTTTGTTACTAAATAAGTAGTGAAGCATTCAATTTGAGGATAGTGAATATTTAAAATTCACTGTAATTGGTGCAATAACATTTTATTACTTAAAGAATTAAGACTTTTTTGGAATTAAAATATGGTTAAATGGTCAAAATTCAGATATAGATCTCTAAATCATACATATTTCTAAAGCCTAAATGTATCAACATCTTTTATTGTTTTAAAGCCAATGCATACTCTAAAAAATACCCACATTTCTGTTTGCCTGAGAATTTATTTTGTATGAGAATTAGGAAAAAATAAAAAGTAACAGAATAGGGTATAATCTGGGAGATAAAATGGAAGGGTATTTTTTTTTTCTTTTTAAATTTTTTAGTTGTAGAAGGACACAATATTTTATTTATTTTCATGTGGTGCTGAGGATCAAACCCAGTGCCTCACATGTGCTAGGTAAGCGCTCTACCACTGAGCCACAACCCCAGCCACCTATTGGTTTTTCTTGATACTCAGTCCCTCACTTTTTAGAAGTGTGCTGATTTGTAGTAGAGAATGACAACTAACTTTTATGTTTTGAATATCTTTTCTTTTAGAGAATATTTGGAGAAACTGCAGAAAAAAATTTATATCTCTCTCAGTTGATTATATTGGATACACTGGAAAAATGTCTTGCTGGAGTAAGTAAATCTACTCTTATATAGGGAGGTTTTGTGCCTTCAGACTTGGAATGATCTGTGTGCCACAGTATAGGTGTGTACAAAGAGAACACACATGACCTTTTTTTCTTAAGACAAATGAATGTGCATTTTGTTAAGATAGCTGACCTGGTGGTGCAGATAATTTTCAACAGAAAATTATTCTCTTGTATTTTATAAATTAAATAGATATTGTTTACTTACAAGTGTTAATTTTGAGCTAGGTATCTGTCTCAGGATTTTTAGAAAATATTTTTTAATAAAGAGATTACTATTTAATTTAATGAATTTTTCAGATATCGTAGGCCTGTGGCAATGTGAAGCTGTGAAAAAATATGCTTCAGAAGACCAAGAGTAATCTTATTTTCCCTCCTGCATGAATATGGTTTGTTTAATTATTTATTGTTAGGTGGGACTTGAACCCAGGAGTGCTCTATTACTGAGCTATAACCTCATGTTTTCTTGCTAAGTTGCTGAGGCTGGCCTTGAACTTTATGTTCCTCCTGCCTCAGCCTCCTGAGTTGCTAGGTATGCACCATTGCACCTATCTTGAATATGGTTTTAATACTCTGCTATACAAATCTATATAAGAGCTTGAAAATTGAATTTATCCTCTTGAGAACAGATAGATATTACCTTAAGAATTCTTGTTTTGTGTAAACATGCTCATATATAATAGTTATGTGGAGGATTAGTTGAGAACCAAATCATTTTTTTCAGGTTTCTTCTAAGTAGTTTTCTCAGTATATTTCAACCCTGATTTAATTTGAACTTTTCCAAAATATTTGTTGTGTAATGCAGAGTATTTCTATTCTTCCATAACTTTAGTTTTTCTTGGAACATTGGTTGGAGTTTACATAATACATAAACTATATACTTCCTTTTAAAGATCTGTCTGTTCCACATATATTGGAATTAACTTCTTATTCTCTCTGCCTTTGGTACAGAATTTCAGATTTTGTTTTGATTCAGAATGGCTTCTATCTTCCACTTTTGTTACAGTTTTCTATAGTAAACCTAAAGGGAAAGAACTTTGATACATGGGGACTAATTGTGTGACTCAGAAGTATTTGGAAAGGGGTAGAGTATTCAGTAGGGAATTAAAAAGAAAATAATTATATTCATACAATTGTGTTTTCTCAGGGAAGCTCTGTAGGTTACAAAATCTAAGCATAATATTCTAAACTCTTTTATTAGCTGTTGGCCATATTCCAGAATTGTGGGACAGTTGATAAGTTGTCAACTGAAACTCAGGGCCAGCTGGTTGTTTTAGCTTGGTTTCTTCTATTAATTTGTGCTAATGCTATCATGCATTTGTAAAATGAAGCGAAAGTGCAAAAGCTCTGTTATGTAGGGTGATCAAAATGGGAAGGTGGGGAATTTTTAAACTTCTGAATCAATTCTTTGTAGCAGTCTTGTTACTTTGATTTAAAATTACCAGTACATCAGCTACACTGTGATTGAATGGGGTCCCAGAGAGGTTTATTGCTTTTTTAGTTCTACACCTTCCTCCATTAACATTTGTAATAGATAAGTAATATTATTGGCCCCTGGTTGATTTAATTCTCTTTGTGGATAGTCTAATTGAAATGCTATTAACTGGTTATGTTGTAACTTGTATAATATATAAAATATATATTTCCTTGCCTTACTGTGCTATTAAAAACGTTTAAATTTGTTTGTTAAATATGTGTGTGTGGTGATGAACTACATCTCCAGTCTTGTATAACTTGTTTTGTTTTCTTTTCCTTTAGTTGTACAGGTCTGGGAATGTAGTTCAGGAGTAGAGCACTTGCTTAGCATGCAGAGGGCCCTAGTTTTAATTCCTACCACTTCAAAAAAAGCAAAAGCCAAACAAAAAATCCAAGGTGTGGGGATATAGCTCAGTTGGTAGAGTGTTTACCTCCGTGCACAAGGCTCTGGGTTCAATCCTCAGCATCACGCGCGCCCGCGTGTGCGCACACACACACACATACACACACACACACACACTCACACTCCAAAGACCTATTCATATTATGGAATAGTTGGCTTTTCTTGATTTTTATGGTGGCTTCCTCATTTATTTATTTTACAACTTTATTTTTCCCTCTAATAATATCTTGTTAATGTCTTCCTAAGTTTGATTTTCATTTTTAGATCAAATTAAATTGAGGCCTTTAAGGAAAATGGAGCCTGCAAATATATTATTTATCGTATATGTTGTTGGAATAGCTAAGTGACAGATAATACTTGCCAATATCATACTATGGTTAAAATTTTGTGGAGTCTGAGGAATCTTATTGCATATAAATATTATTCCAAAGATATAATACTTTTTCAACTTTTATTGTAGTTTCAACATTGGCTTCGTTGGCCTATAAATAATAAATAGACATTATAAAAAATTTTGCAAATTTATGAGAAATCTATGTATTTACTGTTTATATATTTCAGTGTATATGTCACTGAAAGCCCTTGGATTACAGTTGTACAGGATGTGGCACACAATATATAAAATTTCATTCTTTGTTATCCTGCGTAGTATTGGCAAGATTTTTATATGTGTATTGATACCAAAACATTACGTGAAATAGTGATAGTGATGTGGAACAGTTTATTTTCAGGCTGGTTTATCTGTTTGGTTGTTCACAAAGTAGACATTTACTTTACAAGGTAAAGACCTCAGTGTTAACACCAATGTTATCAAATATAATTTTAACCTACAGGAGACCACCTAATGTTATGTGCTTCTTTATTTATTTTTGGTACTTGGGATTGAACTCAGGGGCACTTGACCACTGAGCCACATCCCCAGCCCTATTTTGTATTTTATTTAGAGATAAGGTCTCACTGAGTTGCTTAGCACCTCCCTTTTGCTGAAGTTGGCTTTGAACTAGTGATCTTCCTGCCTCAGCCTCCCGAGCATAAGTGTATGTGCATGTGTGCACGCACATGGAATCAGTGAGGATGGATGGACGGTTGGACTATAATTATGGCATGAAAAATGGAACCATCTTCTTTTATTATAGTATCATAAATAGATGTAGCAACTATGAAACATTTACAATTATTGAATATAGGTGATGGCTAAATGATTGTTTATTAGTCTATCAGCTCTTCTGTATGTTTGAGAAATTTTCCTAAAAGCAAATGTAAAATTTAAGCAAATTTTAAAATAGCAAATGTAAAAATTAAGAAAGTTTTAGAATTATGTGATTTTTTATTTTAGCAACCAAAGGACACAATGAGATTAGATGAAACAATGCTGGTCAAACAGTTGCTACCAGAAATCTGCCATTTTCTTCATACGTGTCGTGAAGGAAACCAACATGCAGCTGAACTTCGAAATTCTGCTTCTGGGGTTTTATTTTCTCTCAGCTGCAACAACTTCAATGCAGTCTTTAGTCGCATTTCTACCAGGTTAGTGTGTAAATCATGTAGGACTATTAAAGTAATATGAATTTTAGAAGTCTTTTTTTTCTTGTCTATGTAAAAGCAAAAAACGAACAGAAATGAACTTTTTCTGGGTTTTTGTAGAGATTTTATACATAAATGTCTTGACAATTTAAATTATATTGTAATATTGATGTGTGCAGATAGATAATCAGAGTATTGTTATAAACATGAAGGTCTGAATCTTAGGAAAAGCTATCTTCCATGGCCAGGAATTTTCTTTTCCTGTGTTTTGGAGATGTGGGTGGTAGGGATTGAACCCAGACCTTAAGTATGCATATGAGGTGTCCTTGAGATACCTCCCAACTCCAGGCCATTTCTTTTAAATACTAGATATGAATTTTTGAATTTTTTGGGGACATATTCCTTTAAAGGAAATTATTGTCAGTTGGAATAATTGATAATAAAATTCTAATGATCTCACAGCTGTGCTCCTTATCACAGGATTATAGTCAATAAAAAATAAAAACTTCACAAAAACCCAAGCAAACAGAAGTACAACGAAGTAATTGTGAAGTAAAATCCTCCAGAAAGTGAAGTTTTAAATGTACATAAATGGTCCCATTTATTATTTATAGTATATGCTATGCTGTCTTATACTCATGATAACTCTGAAAGATTGGTGATATTTCCCATATTTTATAGGTATGCAACTCAGTACTCCCCAAAAGTTAAGGTAATGTGCCAAATAATGGAGGATCCAGATTTTCTAAGTTAGGCTGGCTTCTGAATCTATGTTAGTTTCATTATTTTAGCCACATTTTGATGAGATTATTTTCATAATACATAGGTCTATGCTTTAAAAAATATAATTTAAGCCCTTATTGATAATTCAAACTCATCATTGTGAGCATTAGTTGTGATATGTTGTGAATGTGGAAATGGGATAAAATTTTGACTTTGGGATAAAATTATTACTCAAAGTAGTAACCCTCAAACTTGCTTTCATGAAAATGATATGCTTTTCTCATGCAAGTAAAGTCAAATAGGTTCTTAATTCAAGTAAGAAGTACAAAAGAAATCACATATAGACTTGGTGAATCAAAAACTAACAGAGAACAGAGAAAAAAAAAAAAACCTGTTTCTTTTTGGTGCCTGTATCTTTGACTTGTCAGTATTGTGCAAACAAGTGGACTAGTCAGATTCACTCATTGTTTTGTTGTTCTTTAGCAAGTATAAATGAGAATATACATCATAGTTTGAAAATTTGTACTGTGGTATTTTGGGGGAACTGACTGACTTCAAAATTCCTTCTTTCCTTTCTTTTTCTTTTTCCCCCTTCCCTCTTCCCTCACTCTCTTCTTCCCTCTCTCCCTCTCATCCTCCCTTCCTTCCTTTAGAATCCAACCCAGGGCCTTGCACATGCTAAGCAAGAGCTCTACCATTGACACACCTCTAACCTCTCTATAATCATTTTAATAAAAAATGACTTTCTTATGATGCTAGGGCAGTGATATTTTTCAACCTCAAGAAAATACTTGGTCAAAAGAAAATTAAAATTTATTTAATGATATGTTATTGATAATCTTGGGTAATGTTTATATGATAGAAAGATGTTTTCATGAACTCTATATAGAGAATTCACAATTTGTATTCTGAGTAAATAATACACTAATTGTATCAGCAAGGTAAGAAACACTTCAGGAATAGGAGATTGAAAAGTTATAAAAGAACAAAATCCCATTTTATTTAAATGACTACCAGACCAGCCCTACTTTTGAAAAAAATCTCAAATATTAAAGGTAGAAAATGATCACTACAATGTTTTGGTCTACCCAGGTATAAATTGCATTATAAAACACAGCAAATGTGCCTGTTTTGAAAACCCTGGAAATCTTCTGGATCTTCTGGCCACCAAAGGTTTTCTTTTATGGGATTTTGCAGCATTAGCACATGTAAAAATAGACAGCTTTTATTTCCTGAATCTCGTTTACTGTGCCATAATAGAAATTAGCTGTCCAAAATTTCATTAGCATGTGGGGACAGACTAATTAGAAATGGAATCTATGAAATAACGTGGTTCATTGGACTTTTCATGTAGTTAGTGCCAGAAATAGGAGTTAATCTTATTGGAGAACCACTCACCCAAAAGGCATTATGAAGTCTAATTTAGGTGGGGACACCTTAGCAAGACATTACTAAATAACATTATCTTTGAAGCTAAGTTTTATAATATTTCATATGTAATGGATGAATTAATATCATGAAAATGTTTTATGTTTCACAATTCTCCTTGTCAACAGATGTTTCTCTTTTAAAAAAGAGTGCGTTTCTTTATTTTCTTCCCTTTTTTTTTTTTTTTTTTTTTGAGGTGGGGGTTTTGTTGTGTTTCCAGATTGGTTTCAAATTTATGGGCTCAAGCAGTCCTCTTGAGTAACTGAGACTACAGGCTCATGCCACCATACCTGGCTCTTAAGATCGATTTCTGTATTTCTGTTTTTGTTTTTAAGATCTTAAGATAGTTTCATTATTCTGCTAAAGCAGCCAATATTCTGTGGCTCATAGTACTCATCTAGAAGAGTAGCTGATTTTGTAGAATTATACTGCACCAGATCTAGTTGTTTTGTTATGGGAATACCCTTTAGACTATGTAATTTGATATATCATCAGAAGAATATTCAATGACTTTAAAAAGTTATTTTGTTCTATATAATTTACTATATAGTTCTTTACAAATCTTTTTTTATTGTTTCTTATTTCTAATATTTTTGATTTTTTTTTCAACTTCTTCTTTAATCATTTAAAACACTTACATTTTTTTTTTCTCTCTCTCTCTCTCTCTCTCTCTTTCTCTCTCTTTTTTGGTACCGGCGATTGAACCCAGGGGTGCTTAACCACTGAGCCACATCCCCAGCCCTTTTTTATATTTTATTTAGAGACAGGGTTTGCTGAGTTGCTTAGGGCCTCACTAAGTTGCTGAGGCTGGCTTTGAACTTGTGATCCTTCTGCCTCAGTCTCCTGAGCTGCTGGGATAATAGGTTTGTGTCACTTTGCCTGGTTTATATTTTCTTTTTAACATTGTTAAATTGCATATTTGTGTGTGCTCATTCTCATTCATAGTGAATTGTTTCCTCTCTGTATTGTAATCTTTGATTGCAAACTTATTTTCTGTAGTGTGGCCTGTATTTTTATTGGGAATCTTGTAGCCTTGGTCTCTGAGAGTGTTCAAGTGATAGTTTTGCATTTGCTTTTGCCAAGTGCCCAGCTTTAGACCTACTAATTGTTTATTTTTTTGTTAATCTCTCAGCCCCAGACTGTATGGGTAGTGTAAAATTGAATCCAAACCCTTATTAACAACTCTGGGTGACTTTTTATTTTATTTTTTGTAGTTGTGTGTGGACAGTATGCCTTTATTTTATTAAATATTTTTTTAGTTGTAGGTGGACACAATTCCTTTATTTTATTTGTTTATTTTTATGTGGTGCTAGGGATCAAATGCAGTGCCTCACGCATGCTAGGCATGCGCTCTACCACTGAGCCACAACCCCAGCCCTTATTTGTTATTTTTATGTGGTTCTAAGGATCAAACCCAGTGCCCTCACATGCTATGTAAGTTCTCTGCCACTGAACTACAGCCCCAGCCCTCCAGGTGACTTTTTTTCACCTACCTGTAGTGTTGACAGAACAAATAAACTTCCTGTGCAAGAAGGTTTTTGTTTTTTTTTTTTCTAAAGGAGAGTTTATTCCTTTCTAGTTTATGTTTTATGCAGGACTCTATTTTCTAATTCTTGTATTATTAGAGTACAAAATTTTATATTCTTGTCTTTCTGGATGTTTGAGTGATAGATTTTCCACAGTTCATTTCTTTTATTCAGACTATCCTTTGATTTCTCTGCTTCAGAAATGTTTAAATATCATAAAGATATCCCTTCTCATAGCAATAATTGAACTATAAAACGAGTTAAACTTTTCTTCCATTTTCAACAACCAATCCACTTTTCAAAAGTTAGTGTTGCTGAACTATTAGGGTATGTTTCCTAAGGAATCATACTTCATATTTATTGGTTATTTGCAGTAGCAGCTGTGGAGTTTTAACATATAAGTAAGTATTAAGGACCTTTTTGTTCCCAGTCTGAGCTGCCATGCTTTTCTTACTCTAATGATATGAAATACTTTAGGGTAAGTGCTTAGAATAAATTTTTAAAAATTATTTTTTAATACCTTTATTTTATCAATTTATTTTTTTAATGTGGTGCTGAGGATGAAATTCAGTGCTTCACATGTGCTAGGTAAGCACTCTACCACTGAGCTATAATCCCAGCCTAGAATAAATTTAATGTTATCTATAGGCTAATTTAGGCTAAGGTGAGTCAAAGAAGAATATGAGAAAGAAGGAGGAGGATTGATTCTATTAACTCAAGATTTAATGTGATGATTAATAAGTTAGTTTTAAACTGTACTAAAATGGTTAAAATTCAAATTGTAATTATGAATAAGCTCATATAGTATTTGTGGTTTTCTGCTGTCTTTTTGATGCATTTATAAAAAATTAGTAATTCCATTTTGATGTCTATTAATGGAAATAATGAGTATGCTTTATTAAATAGCACAGTGCAATAGATTAGTGATACCAGCTTTACAAATCTGAATCCTGAGAAATGGAAATTGTCTAATCCTTTCTATTTAGCCTTAAGGGGATTTTAGAGTTTTAAAATACCTACATTTTTGTTAAGTGTTAAATTTTTCTACATTGTGATAACTTTATATTCAATATAAGGGAAGTTTGGGGTTTAGAAATATTCCTCTCTTTATATGCTTACTTACATTCTACTGTAGAGGAGGGATATAATTAAATAATCATGAACACATGTACAGATTCTAAAAAGTACAATGAAAAAAAAGGACTCAGTTTTTGAATATAAGATAAATGTGTCTTGTGACCTATAGATAAAGTATTCATGTTTCTGGTTAGTATTAAATAGAAGTTAATAAAATTAAACTTTATATTACTTATAACTTGAAATAGGAATTTGTAGAGCTTTTCATTGTGAGAAACATAAAGCACATAAACAGAACAGCATTTAAATCTTGTTTGAATAAATTCAGGTATATTTGGTTGGGGGCATAGGAATATAGATGGTACTATGTAATTAGTTTTGCATCACATCAAGAAATGTCTTATCCCACTTTTAGTGTTATTATTCACTTTTGGTTGTAGATGTTCTCAGTATTATCCATTGTGAAGCTGCCCATAAAATTTTTACCTACTGCTTCATTGATGACTGTAATATGGCAGTTTCTTATTTTATCATTCATTCATTTTTTTTTTATACTGGGAATTGAACCCCACGCGTGCTTTACCACTAAGCTATGTCCCTGATCCTTTTTATTTTTTATTTTAAGTCAGAGTTTTGTTAAGTTGCTCAGGCTGGTCTGGTATGTGTGATTCTCCTGCATCAGCCTGCTGAGTTACTGGGATTATAGATATGTGACACCCACTGTGTCCAGCTTGCCCTTTCTTTCTTCCTTTCCATTGGGAACCCAGGTTTACCACTGAGCTATGGCCCCAGCCCTTTTTATTTTGAGACAAGGCCTCACTAAATTGCTTAGGGTCTTGCTAAATTTTGGAGCTGGCCACAAACTCGTGATACTCTTGTTTCAGCCTCCTGAGTCACTGGGATTACAAATGTGTGCTGCCATACCTCTTTCTTTCTCTCTCTCTCTCTCTCTCTCTCTCTCTCTCTCTCTCTCTCTCTCTCTCCCCCCCTCCCTCCCTCCCCCCTCTCTCCCCCTCTCTCCCCCCCCCTCCCTCTCTCTCCCTCCCTCCCTTGGGGTTGAGGTTGTGGCTCAGTGGTAGAGCACTTGCCTCACATGTGCAAGGCCCTGGGTTTGATCCTCAGCACCAAGTACAAATAAAAAAAATAAGGGTATTGTGTCCAGCTACAACTAAAAATAAATATTAAAAAGAATTTAACTTTTTATTTTTTATATTTATTTTTTTATGTGGTACTTAGGATCAAACTCAGAGCCTCACCTGTGCTAGGCATGCACTGTACCACAGAGCTACAACCCTCCACCTCTCAGCCTTGCCTTGTGGTGCTGGAGATTAAACCCAGGGTATTTACATTAAATTTTGGTTCTTGTAAAATATTTTTCCTTTATTATTTATACTGTTTATCTTGTAATATGGTCTGTATAGATAATGCAGGATTGAAGCTTGACTCTGAATGTTCATTTTCAGAGTAAGTTGGCATTCTACAGTGGTAAAAGATCACCCATGAGTTTTTATTCTTTTTCAGTATTACCACCTGGATTTTTACTTATTGTATATGTTTCAGTTGTCATAAACATAATTCTTTCGATGCTCAGATTTTCTCATTTTTGACAGCAAGAAGATAATTTAAGTTCATACTTGTATAGTTTACAAGGTGACTCTGACAATGGTACTGGTTTTCTTGTTTTCAGGCTCAAGGTGACTAAAGCTTATCTTGAACTTTTCCTGCCCTAGTCCTGAAATTAACTAATTTTCCCAAGGACCCTGGGCTAAAAGTAGGAAATATAATTTAGATACCTCAATCATAAAGACAGGGATACTAATTTTCTTAGATTTCATGGTTTCTTTCATCATGTCCCATTTTTATAAGAAATATTTATATCCTTCCCCCCCCCCCCCCAATTCAGGAGGCTAAGACAGGAGAATTATAAATTGGAGGACAGCCTGGGCAATTTAGTGAGACTCTATCTTAAAAGCTAAAAAGGGGGCTGGGGATGTGGCTCAAGCGGTAGCGCGATCGCCTGGTTTGCCTGCGGCCCGGGTTCGATCCTCAGCACCACATACAAACAAAGATGTTGTGTCTGCTGAAAAACTAAAAAATAAATATTAAAACAAACTAAAAAATAAATTAAAAAAACAAACTAAAAAATACATATAAAAAAAAACAAACTAAAAAATACATATTAAAAAAAAACTAAAAAGGGTTGGGGCTGTAGCTTGATGGTAGTAATGCCCCTGGGTTCAATCCCCAGAATGGGGGAGGATGGATATTTATTTTGTTATTTATAAAAGTCTTTAATCTTATAAAACTTACCACTTGATAAAGAATCTGTTGAATTTGAAATTTTGGAAAATCCTAACACTTAAATTGATTAATCTTGTTTTTTACTTCTCAGATTACAGGAATTGACTGTTTGTTCAGAAGATAATGTTGATGTCCATGATATAGAATTGTTACAGTATATTAATGTGGATTGTTCAAAATTAAAACGACTCCTGAAGGGTAAGTTTAAATGTGTGTTATATCTTGAAATTAATCACTGTGGGTCAAAACTCAGTATTATGAATGTTCTAAATGTCCTAATTGTGTTTGATTAGAACATCAAAGTGAGTTTAATAATTAAAATATTCTTATAAAATGGCTCAGTAATGCATAAGGTTTACTCATTTTTGAACCTTTAAAAATAACATAGTAGAGAAAAGTAGTATCTTAAATCTTGGCAATGGAAAGTTTTCTTCAACTATATTTTTTGCTTTTTATAAAGAAAGGGTGTTGTTTAATTTTTCTGGAATTTGATCTCTTTTAAAGGCTGGCTATAGATTATAGAAGTTATCTAGTTGTAGTGCTTAAGGATAGATGATAGTTTTTAGCAGTATATCAAAGCTTCATTGCAAAAAGGAACCAGGAGATTGTGATTTTATGCTGAGAAGAGAAATTGAGCCAGGGAACTTACTTTCTTTTTCTTTCTTTCTTTCTTTCTTTCTTTCTTTCTTTCTTTCTTTCTTTCTTTCTTTCTTTCTTTCTTTCTTTCCATTTTTTAGTTGTCAATAGACCTTATCTATCTATTTATCTATGCATTTTTTTATGGTGCTGAGAATCAAACCCAGTGCCTCACACATGCTAGGCATGTGCTCTACCACGAGCCACACCCCATCTCAGATATTTCTGTTCTCATCGTTCTGTTTTTTTTGGTCCTGAGGATAGAACCCAGGGACTATTAACTACTGATCCAATCCCCAGCCCTTTTTATTTTTTATTTTGAGATAGGGTCTTGCTAAGTTTCTTAGGGCCTTGTTAAGTTGCTGAGGCTGGCCTTGAGCTTGTGACACTTCTGCCTGAGCCTTCCAAGTCACTGGGATTACAATCAAACACCACCATGCCTGGCTCAGTTTTCATCTTTCTTACTGGTTAGCTTTACAAAGTTTCTTAACCTTTCTTTCATTGCCTAATTTTGCCTTCCTATAGGACATGCCTGAAATGTAATTTTTAAGTTTTCAGAAATACTTTATACAACTCTATTGATTGAAATAAACTGTTAGAAGGAATTGAGAAAATTTATAATCAGTGAAGTGTTAATGTAAATCAAATATCAATGAGCATTATTTATTAACTGAATATGAATGTCTAAGTTTAATTTCACAATTTAGTTTTAGATATTATTGAACCCTGGCTAATTTAAATGCATAACTCATAGAAACTTTGTATCTTGCTGAAGGTATTATTAAACAGTGTTTTTAACACCTGATTTAAGAGTGAGGAGATTGAGTTAAATTAACTTCAAAAACCTCAACATTTAGCTGTGGTGAGCCATTCTCACACGTGACTGGGTGACTCCCCGTTTGGGTCTGAGGCGTTCTGGCTGTGTCAGAACTTTCCCGGCCCTCTCCTGATGAGAGAACCGGTCCTTGTGGGGGTGTGACTGACCACTGACCCCGGGGGCCCAATCAGTGACCCTGACCTTGGAGTGCAGCCCCCCCCAACCTTCATTGGATGGAATTCTCCCCTGAATTTCTAGTTCCCCAATAAAAGGCTACTCCCTGGCGTGCTCCCTCTCTCTCTCTCCTGCTAGCCCTGAGTAATCCTTGCTGCCCTGCCGGGCGGTTAGAGGTGAGAACCAGAGAGGGGAGCCGTCTCGGACCCGGCAATAGAAATAAGGTAACTGAGTCTGTGTGTTTATTTCGATCTCTGCTAGCTAACTTTTATGCCAAGAACCTCATTAATGAAACCATTGCGCTGGCCGCATGGTGGAATTGGCGCCCAATGTGAAAGATAAGAAAAACATTATCTTTCGAATTGGATTTTATATAATTTTATATAATTAAAGAGAACTATGAATTACGGTAAAAAAAAAGGTGAAATTGATGAATATAGGAAGGCAAAAATGTGTAATGGTATTATTTGGAAATCAAAGGAGGACAGGAACAAGGAAAATTCAAGGGGTACATTTAAAAACTGTTTTAGGATCAAGTTACTCATTAGCAAGTCTATAAAAATTCAAATTAAATGATTCTTCTGATAAGAACTTGAAGACCCATGTTTATCTTAGATATTTATGTAAATGTAATAAATACTGGTATTTCTTTATTAAAAATCCATAGAAGTTTTTGTCAAAAAACTTTTACCGTTAAGGTAAAATAGATTTCAGAAGTGTCATCTTTCCCAGATAAATTTTTTTCTTTTTGGTACATTGTGGAGGATAAATTTATAGAAGAAAAAAAATAAAGTTGCAATATATTCATATGAAGTAATATTTGATCTTACATGCATTAAAACTGCAACCTACTATTTTGAATAAATTAGCAACATTTTTAAAATGAGCATGTTTAATGATGGAAAGGATGTGACTAATGTACTTTGATATGCTTCTTGATAGGAGTGCCATTTGGTCCAACCAAAGCATCTTGGGAGAATTTATCTTGGACCTTAGAAAGGATTCATCTCTTCCACCAGACAATTTTATTTTTAGATATTTATTTACATTAAAGATATAGTCAATAATATTGAAAAAGCTTTGGATATAAACATTTGTTACTATCATTTTTAATACATTTGGAAATAAAGGTACAACTTGAAAATATTTATATAACCTCTGACTTAATTCAGTGACTTTAATATCTGGAGAGAAGTCAAAAGAAGCCCAATTCAGTCATGTAATAATTGGTAACTGTAGACATACAGTTTGGACAACTGTAATATTCTGGAGGCATTAAGATTTTGAAAGAACGAAATATATTGAAAAGAACTAATAGTTAATACTCTAGAGTCATCAAAAATACCTATGAAGTATGTTTTTTTTTTGATACCTAGGGGCAATTTACCACTGAGCTACTTCCCCAGCTTTTTTTATTTTAAGACAAGGTCTTGCTAAATTGCTTAGAGCCTTGTTAAGTTGCTGAGGCTGGCCTCAAACTTGCAATCTTCGTGCCTCAGCCTCCCAGGTCGTTGGGATTACAGCCATGTGTGCACCATGCCTAATTCCTATGAAGAATTTTCAAAAAATTTGAGGTTATTTTGTAAAGTAAGAAGATTAATTTTGACATGGCTAATATGACCTCAGTTATGTTAAATTTATTTGTCTTATACATGCAAAGGAACGGGGGTAGAAGAAAATTTACCAAACTGTTGATTATGATTGTCTCTGTATGGTAGAATCGGGGACTATGTTTCAACTTTCGCTTAAGCTATTGTGTATTTAAAAAATTTCCACAATGACCATGTGTTTTTACTTTTTAAAAAAGCAAAAGCAATTTTTTATAAAGTTTCTTTTTTTTTAATTTTATTTTTTTAAGAGAGAGAGAATTTTAATATTTATTTAGTTTTTTTTATTTTTTAATTTATTTTATTTTTCGGCAGATACAACATCTTTCTTTGTATGTGGTGCTGAGGATCGAACCTGGGCCGCATGCATGCCAGGCGAGCGTGCTACCGCTTGAGCCATATCCCCAGCCCCAAAAGCAATTTTAAAAAAAATAAAACAAAGGGGCTGGGTTTGTGTCTCAGCAGTAGAGCACTCACCTAGCATGTGCAAGACCCTGGGTTTGATCCTTAGAATCACGTAAAAATAAATAAATAAAATAAAGGTATTGTGTCCAACTATAACTAAAAATAAAAAAAAGAAAAAACACAGGGAAACATAACTTGAAGTTGAAGGCATGTTTGCTTCAATTTAGTTTTGTCTTAACAAATAACTAGTAGGTTTGAAGTTAATATTAATTGTCTTTACACTCTTTATAAATAATCCTGGGGCAAAAATAGTATGTGAAAAAAAGGTTATTTTTGCTAGTATCTCTGAACTGTATTTGTGTTAATTAAATAATCTAGAGCTAACTAAAAAAAATTTTCCCCCACAGAAACAGCATTTAAATTTAAAGCCCTAAAGAAGGTTGCACAGTTAGCAGTTATAAATAGTCTGGAAAAGGTAAGAAAACGTTTTGGTATTAAAATTCTGTTTTGGGTTACAAATGTTGCTGCCTTTAGTATTTTGAATAAAAAATCATGACTCGAGTGATAGTTTCACATTAATTTTTAGAAAGAATGCATTATAATATTTTTATGAAGAAATTAGAAGTTTGTGGCATTTACTTTATGAAGAAAAGTTCACTGCTTCATATAAACATATTTTGTTTTTTTGTAGGCCTTTTGGAACTGGGTAGAAAATTATCCAGATGAGTTTACAAAACTTTACCAGATTCCACAGACTGATATGGCTGGTAAGGTTAACATCAATTTTGTTTTCTTTTAAATTCTTTCTTAGGAGGTGAAAACCTGTTGCTTTTCAAGTTACTTTTTAAAAAAGGAGCTTTTATATCTTCTACTATCAACTGATATCAAATAGGAAATACTGTTTTTCTCTAATATTTCTAAATTACCTCTAATCCTTTTCCTTTGAGCAAATAAAAAAATTTGAAATGAAGCTTTAATCTTTAAAGTTAATTGAATAATTGATGGCTACTGTTGATGGCTGTTAGGGAGAAGCACCTTTTTTGTGTGTTGTAAAGCCTTATTTTGTTTTTACAGATGTGTATATAAAGTAATTGTACTGTTTTTACCTGTGAGGTAGGAATTCATTGGATATAGCTGCATGGCAGAGATTATAGACTCCTGGGAAATTTTGGTAATTCTCTTTGGGAAGGTGTCCAAATTTTGTAGGTTGGGTACATTGCAGTTTGCATAAGGCCCTGTACATTGAGACAAAACACAAGATCAGTCATTGTGAAATGTCAATTTTTTTTCTTGGATGGATCAAGATAGCTCTTCTAACACATGGGAAATTTAACAGTTCTTATCGGCTTATGTGAATGAATTTGTGTAATGGCTTAAATTAACTTCCAAGTTTATCTCTTTAAATGTGGCCTTTGGGTTTTTGGATAGTGCTAACTTTTAATGCCAGCAATTGTTTTTCTCACATAATAATGTCATTTAATATTTTTCATGTAGAGTGTGCAGAAAAACTCTTTGACTTGGTGGATGGTTTTGCTGAAAGCACCAAACGTAAAGCAGCAGTTTGGCCACTACAGATCATTCTCCTTATTTTATGTCCAGAAATAATCCAGGATATATCCAAGGATGTGGTTGACGAAAACAACATGAATAAGGTTCGGAGGTCATTTCTATTATGTCCATATGTGAAACAGTTTATTTTACTCAAGGAGTGTATCATTTTTATTTTATCATTATTTATATTTTGGTGGTATTGGGGATCTAACCTAGGGCCTCAGGCATGCCAGTCAAGTGATCTACCGATACGTTATACCCCCCAACCTTAGGTTTATCATTCTTTATAATCATTTTAGGTCTCTGTTTGTGACCTTAGTGGAAATATTCTCATACATAATTTTATTTGGAAGAGAAATAAATAATATCATTCAATGATCAAAGACTAAAAACAATCCGTTGGTCTTTTTTACCAGAGAAGACTAAAGAATAGTTCTGTTACTTTTAAACATAGTTTCTCTAATATTCCCTTCAGGGTTTGCCCTACTGGACTTCTCTCCTTCCTCCCTCCCTCCCTCCCTCCCTCCCTCCCTCCCTCTCTCCCTCTCTCCCTCTCTATATTTTTTTAGTTGTTGATGGACCTTTATTTTATTTGTTTGTTTGTTTATTTATTTATTTATATATGGTGCTGAGAATTGAAACCAGTGCCTCAGACATGCCAGGCAAGTGCTCTACCACTGAGCCACAGTCTCAGCCCTGTTTTTTTTTTTTTTTTTTTAAAACCAGGGATTGAACCCAGGGTGCCATCATTCACTGTGCCACATCCCCAGCCCTTTTTACATTTTTTAAAAATTTGAGACAGGGCCTTGCTAAATTCCTGAGGCTGGCTTTGAACTTGCAATCCTCCTGCCTTAGTCTCTTGAGCTACTGTGATTACAGGCATGCAGCACCAGATAGACTTCATAATTTTTATAGTATGTTGTTTGCATGTTGTATAGTATGTTGTTTGCATGTTTTTAGGAATTTGTTCACTTGGTGCTATTGAAATGGTCAGGAAACTCAGAACAGTTTTCATAGAGTTTTATTAGGAAGGCAGACTACACATACACTTTGTATTGAAATTAGCATTATAATAGCTGGTAATTTGAAAAGAATCTTTTATATATATATATTTTAAAGATTTGAGTTGTTAACATTTTATTTGAAGTTCAAAATGCACTAGTTTTGTAATAGACACTTTTTCCTTTATTGCCACTTTGGGAGAAATATTCTTAGCTGACTAAATGTGAATGTGCTCTTACATAATTTGGCTATGGATGAAGATGTTCAGAATCAGCTGAATGATTCACTACTTTGCAGAAACATTGGATAGGGAATTTATTAATTGAGGGGTAAATAAATGAAGTAGGAAATCCTTGAGAGCCTATGAATTTGTGATATTTCTCTTATGTCAATGTCCCAACTTTTGAGGATACCATTTTTCATATTAGATTGTTGGGAGCCCTTCAAAGTAGTGGTTTTATTTTTGTTTGTTTCTATTTATTGGTAAAGTAGAAATAGTTAAAACTACTGTAAGTTCAGTAGTACTCTTAAATGAATTTAAATTCTAGAAATCACAGTTCCAGTTATATCTTTCTATCAGTCATTTGTATACCTTCCATGAATTGCTCATTTTTCCATTTAATTTTTGTCTTTTATTGATTTATAGGGTGTGTATACATGTACTTGAGTTCTCTTTATAAACTAATTCATAGACTAAAACTGCAATTTCTGTGTTCAGAGCATTTGTATTTAAAATTTTGAATAGTTCTTACTACTTTTCTATTTCCTAATAGTTGGCAGCAGTTTATGTTTTCACCACACTGAATAAGAAGACCTATTTTTACTACCCCTGCCTAGGCACAGAGGCTGCTGGGGTCCCAACAAACTTTAATTTGGTCCCCTACCCATAGCAGAAATAAGAGAAAATGATATAAAAATGAAAAATGAATTAATGACAGTGGCTAAAACTGGGAAGGTTTAATCTGCCTTTCCCATTCTATAGAAACATTACAGTTTTCTGTTGGGGGGAGTGGGGTACTGAAGATTTAATCCATTGTTTGGTCTACCACAGAACTACCACAGGCTTTTTTTCTTTTTTCTTTTTTTTTCCAGACAGGGTCTCACTTAGTTACCTAGGCTAGATTTCAACTTGTGATTCTCCTGCCTCAGCCTTCCAAGTCACTTGATTATAGGCATATGTGTACTACCACATACAGCAAAACAGAATGGAAACAAAAAGCCAGAAAATACACTTACATATATTTAGGCAGGTTGTGCTTGCTGGCGAGATGTCTTAGTATTCTGGATCTAAGAGTTTTGTTGGCATCAGGGTTTTGGGGGCATTTTCAGCTTACATTCTCATCATGAAATAATGGCTTATAAGAAGCTGGAATGTGAATAGTTTAACAAACAGGTTAGCAGAAAATGGAGAAAAGAAAAACATTTTGGGACTTCTAATTATAAATTGGGTTCATTTATGTTTTCCTGAATCCTTATCAGAACTCCCTATTTTTCAGTCTTCTAAATTTTTGACACATGAATAAAACAATACAGTATCTTGATCTCAAGTGTTCTCACTCTTTCTCCTGCTCCTCATAGGGTAAATTATGTGAAATGATGGGTATGTTAATTACCTTGTGATAATCACTTTATTATGTATATCTAAATATGTTATACTCATTAAATATATTAAATAATGTATTAAATATATTAAATACTCATTAAATATTTTATTTGCCAATTATATCTCAGGTAAAACTGGAAAAAAAGTCATTCCAAATGAAAGTAAACAATAGATTATTAGCAATGAAATGATATAAATGTGTAAGAATAGAATAATAGCAATGTAATAATGTTAGGAACAACTGTGCCTATATGTGTGTATATATATTTTAGCATTTATTTCTGTGAATGTAATTCCACATATATAAGTGTCAAAAGCAAGTTACATTCATGGAGGAAATGAAGGTTATATATATCTGTAACGTAAAAATAAAGAATTATAAAGACATACCCTTTTTCATTCAAAGATTTATACTCTAGCGCTTATCATACCTTTTTCATAATACCCTAAATTTGAAAGCAACCCAAATGCTCATTAGCTGGTGAATGGATAAACCAACTGTGATAAATTGAGATGATGGAATATTTTTTCAATAATTAAAAGTAAATACTGTGCACTTCCAGGCGTGATGGTGCAAGCTTATAATCCTAGTGTCTTGGAGGCTGAGATAGGAGGATTGTAAATTCAAGGCCAGCCTCAGCAACTTAGCAAGACCTGTCTTGAAATAAAAAAATAAAAAGGACTGGGGTTGTAGCTCAGTGGTAAAGCACCCCTGGTTTCAATTCCCGGTTAACAACAACAACAACAACAACAACAACAGTAAAAACCCAGAAAGAAAGAAAAGGAAAATAACTGCTGCCTGGTGCAGTGACACATGTCTATAATCCCAGTTACTTGGAAGGCCAAGGCAGGAGGATTCCAAGTTCAAAGCCAGCCTGGGCAAGTCAGTGAGATCGTGTCTCAAAATAAAAAGAAATAAAAGAGGCTGATGATGCATCTCAGTGGAAGAGCACCCCTGTACCCACTTGTCGGGGGATGGGAAAGGAGAGTAACTACTGTTCACAGAACATGGATGAATCTCAAAAACATGCTAAACAAAGGAAGCCAGACAAAATGACATACTGTGTGATTTCTTTTGTTTTTGATTCCCTTTTTTCTTTCTTGTTGTTGTTGTTATTATTATTATTATTATTTTATTATTATTGGTACTGGGGAATGAACCCAGGGGTCCTTTGCTGCTGAGCTACACCCCCAGCCTTTTAAATTTTATTTCTTAATTTTGAGACAGGGTTGCTTATTAAGACCTTGATAAGTTGCTGAGGTTGGCCTTGAACCTGCAGTCCTTGTTTTAGTTAGCTTTTCCACTGCTATGACTAAAGGATCTGACCAGAACAACTGTAGAGGAAGAAGAGTTTATTTGAGGGCTCATGGTTTCAGAGGTCTTAGTCCATAGCAGGCCAGCACCATTTCTCTGGGCTCAAGTTGAGGCTGAACATCATCACGAGAATCATGTGATCAGGAAGGAGAGAGAGAGAGACACACACACACATACACACACACACACTCCACTCTCCAGATAAAAAAATGTATACCCAAAGTCATGCCCCAATTCTCACCTCTTCCAGCCACACCCTACCATTTCCGTTACCACTCAGTTAAGCCCTATCAGAGGATTAAATCACGGATGGTGTTAAGACTCACAACCCAATCATTTTTTCTCGGAATCTTCTTGCATCATCTTACATGTGAGCTTTTGTGGGGCACCTCACATTCAAACCACACAGTCCTTTCTTGCCTTCTGAGTTGCTGGGGTTAATAAGCATGTGCCACTGTGCCAGGCTTTCTCTTTTTCCTCCTCCCTCTCCCTCCCCCTCCTCCTCTTCCTCTTCTTCTTCCTCTTTCTCTCCCTCCCCCTCCTCCTCTTCCTCCTCTATCTCTCCCTCTTCCTCTTCCTCCTCTCCCTCCCCCTCCTCCTCTTCCTCCTTCTCTCTCCCTCTTCCTCTCCCCCCTCCCACACCCCACACCTTTCCTATGATTTCTTTTAAAAGAATTTCTGTAGAAGACATCTGAGGTCAAAAAATGAATCAGTGGATGCCAAGGGTGGGAGGGGAGGAAATTGACTGGAAAGGAACTCAAGGGGACTTCTTAAGGTGGTGAAAATGTTAAAGATCATGATTGTGGTTCTGATTCCATAACTTCTTTCTCAAAATTCATCGAATTGTATATTTAAAATTGCTGATGCTTATCATGATGTTTTCAAAATCACTTCACCTGGCTCAACATTTTATTTTTCCAAATTTATTTGCCAGTAGACTTGTGGGTTGCTTTTTCACTTTTGGCTATTGTGAATAATGCTATTATGCACATGGGTGTAAAATTGAGACCTTTTACTTGGTATATATCAGAGGTGGAATTTCTGAATCATATGGTAATTCTATTTTTAATTTTTTGAAGAATTTCTATTTTAAAGTCACTTTTTTTCTTTTGTTTTTGGTACCAGGGATTGAACTCAGGGGCACTTGAGCACTGAGCCACATCCCCAGCACTATTTTGTATTTTATTTGTAGACAGGGTCTCTCTGAGTTGCTTAGTGCCTTCCTAAATTGCTGAGGCTAACTCTAAACTTAAGATTTTCCTGCCTCAGCCTCCTGAGCTGTTGGGATTACAGGTGTGTGCCACTGCGCCTGGCTTAAAGTCACTTTAAATTTTTTTTTTTTTTTTTTTTTTTTAGTTGAAGATGGACACAATACTTTTACTTTATTTATTTATGTGGTGCTGAGGATCCAACCCATGTACTAGGCGAGCCTCACACGTTCTAGGCGAGCGCTCTACCACCAAGCCACAACCCCAGCCCCTTAAAGTCACTTTTAATAGTTTGTTCTTTGTAAGGAAATATATTTTTCAATTTTATCAACCAGGTTTTGTATGTCTTATTTACTTATGTGCCAGCCCGAGGAAAACACATGGCGTATGAAAAAGCACATTGAGAATTTGTATTGGTTGGACCCAGAAATGGCATGCCTTCTCTCATTCATATTCCATAAGCTAGAACTCAGTCACATGGTCAAGAGAGGCTAAAAATATAAGTGACTCCTAGAACATAGTAAACTTGGGTATCAAAGAATTAAGGGGCGATGTGGCTCAAGTGGTAGCGAGCTCGCCTGGCATGTGTGTGGCCCAGGTTCAATCCTCAGCACCACATACAAACAAAGATGTTGTGTCCTCCGAAAACTAAAAAATAAATATTAAAAAAAAATTCTCTCTCTCTCTCTCTTTAAAAAAAAAAAGAATTAAGGGGATAGAGAGAGGGAGTCAAGGACATTTTTATATTGCTATCTTCCTAGAATTCTTGGTTATTTCTTTATATGAATGAAAAGTTATATACTGTAAGTACATGTTTACTTGGGAAAAAAATGGAGGCTGTATGTTCTATAACAATTCAGGTGAAGTTTGGATAGTGGGGAGAGTTTTATAGAAGAAGTATAGACTTTTAGTTGAACTTAAATTGAGAACAGGATTTAGTGGCTGGTAGAACATGTGCTTAATATGAACAAGGCCCTGGGTTCAAACCCCAGCACTAAAAACCAACCAAACAAAAAACACAATTAAAAAAAACAAACAAACAAAAGTCAGATATGGGATTTGCTGTTTTCTCTCATATTGTTTTCATGTGTACGGGTGTGTTCGAGCGTGCGTTAGGGATCAAACCTAGGGCTTCACGCTTGCTAAGCAAATGATCTACCCCTGAGCCATAAGCCTACTCCTGTTTTACCTTCTTGATAGTGTTGTTTGATTAAAAAAAAAATCGGTTTTGATTGTCTCATTTATCCAGTTTTTCTTTTGTTGCCTGTGCTTTTTTTTTTTTTATATCATATCAAGGATGTAATGGCTGCATCTAGTGTTGTAAAAATCTTCCTGTATTTTTGTTTTTGGAGTTTTATAGTTTAAGTTGTGAAGTTTACATCTTTGCATTTTGATTTGACTTATGTTTTGTATATGGTGTAAGTGGAGGACCCAACTTCATATTTTGACCTGCATGCATACATTTTTCCTAGTACCTTTTTTTTTTTTTTTAACTGTCCTTTTTCCAATGAGTGAAGGTCTTAGCACACTTGTCAAGAATTTTTTGGCCATGTGTGTGAGAGTTTTTTTCCTAAACGTATTATTCTATTCCATTTTTCCTTATGTCTGTTCTTAGGCTGGGATTACATTATTTTCTATTATTGTAGCTTTGTAATAAGTTTCGAAATCGGTAAGATAGAATAAAGTCCTACAACTTTTTTTTATTCAGGGTTATTTTGGCTATTCAGAGTCACTTGAGATTCCATATGAATTTTAGGGTGGCTTTTCTATTTCTGCAAAACATGTTTATGAGATTTTGATAGGGATTGTGTGGAATCTGTAAATTGCTTTGGGAATTATTGGTACATTAACAATCCATGTACATGGGATGTCTTTGCATTTATTTGTGTTTTTGTTAATTTTTTTCAGCAACGTATTTTAGTTTTCATATAAGAGTGTCATCTCTTTGGTTAATTCCTAAGTATTTTATTCTTTTTTTATGCTATTGTAAATGGAATTGGTTTTTTTTATTTCCTTTGCAAATTTTTCTTTGCTAATTTGTAAAATCCAACTGATTTTTGTGTATTCATTTTGTATTTTACAACTCTAGTCAAATTTGTGAATGAGCTCTAAAAATTCACAAAAAAAAAATCTTTATTTATTTTTTTGGTAGTCCTGGGTCTAAGCCCCACGCCTTGCATGTGCTAGGAAAGTACTCTGCTGCTGAGTTAAATTCCTAGTTCTTCCTTTTTGTGGGGGTCCGGCAGTACAGGGGATTGAACTCAGGGGCACTTGACTAGTGAGCCACATCCCCAGCCTTATTTTGTATTTTATTTAGAGACAGGATCTTGCTGAGTTGCTTAGCATCTCACTTTTGCTGAAACTGGCCTTGAATTCAAGATTCTCCTGCCTCAGCCTCCCAAACCCCTGGGATTACAGGCTTGCACCACTGCACCTGGCTCCTTCATATTTTTTTAATTTTGAGACAGGGTCTTACTAAGTTGCCCAGGCTATCCTTGAACTTGTGATTGTCCTGCCTCCCCTTCTGGGTAGCTGGAATTACAGGCCTGCAGCACCATGACAAGGTGTATATGAAATCTTTAGGGATTTCTATGTATGTTATTTTGTCATTTGTAAGCAGGGTTAACTTACTCTGATGAATAGAAGTGGCAAAAGTGGGGCATCCTAATCTTTATTTTATTTATTGCTGATCTTTGGGGAAAAGCTTTTAGTCTTTTACCATTGAGTATGTTGTTATTGATTTTTTTTTTTTTAAGCCATATGGCCTTTATCACGTTGAAGACATTTCCTTCTATTCCTAGCTTGGGTGTTTTTTAAATCATGAAAAGGTGTTGAGTCTTATCAATTGCTGTTTATGTCTTAATTGAGATGATAATGTAGGAATTTCCTTCATTTTATTAATGTGGAATATCACATAGATTGATTTTCATTGTTAAACTATCCTTTTGCTCCAGAAATAAGTCTCACTTGGCATATGATGTTTTAAAAAAGCTACTGAATTTTATTTGCTACTTTTTTTGACCACTTTTTTCATTAATGTTCTTCAAGGTTGCTCCTCTGTTGTTTTCTTTCAATGTCTTTGGCTTAGGCATGAGGGTAATGCTGATCTCAGAATGGCTTAGGAAGTGTTCCCTCCACTTTAATTTTTTGAAAGTACTTCTGGTGCTAATCTTTTAAGTGTACTGTAGAATTCACCAGTGAATTCATCTGGTCCTGCACTTTTCTTTTTTTAAAATTTTTTAATATTTATTTTTTATTTTAGTTTTCGGTGGACACAACATCTTTGTTTGTATGTGGTGCTGAGGATTGAACCTGGGCCGCGTGCATGCCAGGCGAGCGGACTACCGCTTGAGCCACATTCCCAGCCCTGGTCCTGAACTTTTCTTAACTGGGGAGGAGACTAACTATTAGTCTCCCTAATAGTTCTAGTCATATTTTTTATTTATGAGTTATTTTTGTTAGATCGTGTATTTCTAGGAATTTTGTCCATTTTGTTCACATTATCCAATCTGTTGATGTACAATTTGTTGTATTACCCTTTTAAAATTTTTATAAAATCAATAAGTAATGCCATTACATTCATTTCTGGCTTCAGTAATTTTAGCCTGCCCTTATTTTTTTCCTAATCACACTAAAATTTATTTATTTCAAAGAATGAGCTTTTGGCTTTGTTGTTTTTTCTCTGTTCTCTGTTTAAATTATCTTTTTGCTGATCTCTATTATTTCCTTTTTTCTGCTAGCTTTTTACTATTTTTCAAGTTCCTTAAGATAATTGATTTGAGAGCAGAGTTTTAAAATGTGTTCACAGCTGTAGTTTTCCCTCTTACCATTACTTTCACTGCATCCTCTAAGTTTTAGTATGTTGTGCTTTATTTTTATTTGTCTCAAGATATTTTCCAATTTCCCTTTTCTTGGGTTTTTTTCTTTGATACATTTATTGTTTAAGATTGTGTTAATTTTCACGTTTTTGTGAATTTTCTAATCTTCCATTTACTGTTAGTTTCCAGTTTCATTTCCTTATTATGAGATAAGACACCTTGTATAATTTCTTTTTCTTTGAATGTATTTAAGGTTTGTTTGGGCTGGATTCAGGCCTATATTCCTGGCTACTCAGGACATTGAGACCAGAAGATTCCGAGTTCAAAGCCAGCCTCGTTAAGTTAGTGAGACCCAGGCTGGGGCTGGGGCTCAGTGGCAGAGTGCTTGCCTAACATGGGTGAGTCACTGGGTTCAGTCCTTAGCACTGCATACAAAAATAAGCAAATAAAACAGAGGCATGCTGAGTATCTATAAGCACAAAAAAGAAAAAAAAAAAGTTAGTGAGTCCCTGTCTCAAAATAAAAAATAAAGGAGTGGGGGATGTAGCTCCATGGTGAAGTGCCTCTCGGTTCAATCTCCAGAACAAGAACAAAACAAAACAACAAAAAATATTTGGTGGACTAACATATGGTTCATTTTGGAACATGTTCCTCATACACTGAGAAGAATGTGTATTTTGCTGGTGTTGGGTGAATTTAGCTTTTGATATGTTACGTCTGAGAATATGTGTAGGTGGAGATGTGAAATTTTCACTTAAGAGAAAAGTTAAGGATGAGATTATCAATGAACTACAAAGAGGTGTTGAGTTCATAAAAGCATAATTTTTTTTTTGGGGGGGTAGATAGAATTTAGAGTAACAGTGTAGCCTTGGGTATATTCTTATTTAGAAGGCTAAAAGGTTGAATATTGTCTGGAGTATTAGAAAAGGATGGAGCAATTTGATATTTACCAATAAAATATTTAGACATTAAAGATAATATCAAAAGGAAGATATGGTCAGCTGAATTCAGTGCTGAGTTCAGATATTTGGGAAGGATTCTTTCTTCTTCCCTTCCACCTTCCCTCCAAGATCTTGTGTAAACACATTACCACTGAACCACATTCCCAACCCAGGACTTTTTTTTTTTTAATACTCCTATAATAATTGGATAGAGAAAGAGAAGAGGAATTTTTTTTTTAATTTGAGGAAATTATTTAAAGAGTTAAATAATGACAACCACTTAAATTATAAAATTGAAAACCAAAATATAAATGAGACATTTTTATGGTATAAATATTAGAGGCCGTTAATTTGTTACTTTGTTGTATAAATATGAAATAAAAGAAACTTCATATTATCTTATTGCTCTATTTGAATTTGTAGAAATTATTTCTGGACAGTCTACGAAAAGCACTTGCTGGCCATGGAGGAAGCAGGCAGCTGACAGAGAGTGCTGCAATTGCTTGTGTCAAATTGTGTAAAGCAAGTACTTACATCAATTGGGAAGACAACTCTGTCATTTTCCTACTGGTTCAGTCCATGGTGGTTGATCTTAAGGTATCATGCTTATTCTTTCTCTACTGTAATTTTACAAGAATAAAATTATAGTAGAGGTATTATGAGCAAAGATAAATGCTCCAAATACTAAAGTTTGGAGTCACCTGTGGTAATAAGTTTATAGGACCTACTTTGTCATTATGTTCATCAGCCTAGATTGAGATTATGAAGAACAATGGAGTTAATCAGTTTTTTAAAGTTAACATAAATATACAGACTTGGGTTTAAGATAATGTAGAAATTTGGACCAGATAGGAACCATATGTGGTATAGTAAGATTTATATCAGATGAATGAACCACAGTATTAGTGATTTATTCTTTTTCTGGCAATTGAAATTCCCTGTCATCTATGTGGATAATGTTGATTAGTAATAATACTATTAAAAGGCCTTTGTTTTCTATTGGGGTTTTTATAGAACCTGCTTTTTAATCCAAGTAAACCATTCTCAAGAGGCAGTCAGCCTGCAGACGTGGATCTAATGATTGATTGCCTTGTTTCTTGCTTTCGTATAAGCCCTCATAACAACCAACACTTTAAGGTAAGAGCACTGATTTTTATCTACCTATGCTTACTGATGCTAATATTTTCCTTTTTAAATGTGAAAAGACTGGAAAGATAAATAGGTATATAGTTTTATCACTGTTTCTTAATATTATATGTTGATGTGAACTTGAAGACCTTAAAAAGTTATCTATTTTTAATAAATTTTATTTTTGCTATTGTTTTGTCTTATTTTGTATTACTGGATATTTTTCTCCTAGAAATGATCTATTATTTTTTCTTTTTTTCTATAGATCTGCCTGGCTCAGAATTCACCTTCTACATTTCACTATGTACTAGTAAATTCACTCCATCGAATCATCACCAATGTAAGTCCAAAAGGTATTGCTAAATTACTTAAAACAATTTTTTCTTTTCTTTTTTGGTGCAATCCTTCTTTCTTTTTGCCCATTTAAAGAAAGATGTTCTTACCAGATGTGGTGGCACATGCCCGTAATCCCAGCTACTTTGGAGGCTTGAGACAGGAGAATCACAAGTTTAAATTAAATTTTTAAATTTAAAATTTAAAAAACAGCTGGAGATGTGGTTCAGTGGTAGGGCTCTTGGGATTCAATCTCCAGGACCAAAAATAAACAAACAACAAATAAATAAATAAATGAAAGAAAGAAAGAAAGATGCTGTTGGTTTTCACAAAGGTTCTCAATTTAGGTGATATGTTATAAGAAGATTACTCTGAAGTGATTATGTCTAGTAATTTATATACAGTTGTATTTTTCATATTTAATCTTGATCTGAGGGCCCTTATTGAGAAAGATGAAGTTATGAGAATCTTTTGGAAAAAAGAGTAAACCTAAAACATGTTACTTAAATCAAAAGCCTTTCAGAATAATGCCACTGAAAATATAATTGAGCATTTTCATTCAAAAACTCTTCATGTATTATTTGAATACTCTTAGCTCTTTCTCAGTGTTTGGTACATTTTGATTTATCACCTTACCAATTAAGTTAAAAGTAATATTGCTTATGTTGTATCCAGTATGGCACATTTATGAAATGATAAGATTATATTTGATTGCACATTTTAGTCCTTCTTAAGTAAATGAAGTATTAATACGCTGTACAAGAGATATTCATAAGATAAAGCAAGTGAATTCATAAAAAGGTATTTGTGATGTGGGAACATTAAGTAGAAAGATGGTGAAACCTTATTTTATTTGGACAATGGATTTTTCAAATTCTATTCATCTAATTTTGAAATCTTGTATTTTGAAGGTTCTCAGGTATTCTTCACAGTTCCTCTTTTATCCATTGATAGATATTTACACTTACTGGTCAACTTGTTCCAGTTTTCCTCCCCTTAAAAGGCTGCAGTCATTGATAACTTAGTGTATTTGTCCTATTTACAAAATACATTTTAAGACTTTTGGTGAGTTAAAAATAATTCCCCATCATTTGCTTTGAATATATTGAATTAACTAAATGTGGCCTATATTTTGTTTTAGACATTTCTGCAGGGGAAAAAATAAGTAATGGTAAAGCTAGTTAACAATACATTTAGTTTTTCTTGATGGAGTGTTGGTAGCATTTTTGGGAGAACAGTTCTTTGTTATACAGGACTCCTTGTGCATTCCATGACATTTAGCATCTCTAGCCCTCATTTCATTAAAACCAGTTATTTCGTGTCTTCTGCATTATGAACAAGAATGCCTGAGAGAATGATACCTCTCTCAGTTGAGTATCACAGATGGAAATAACATTGAATACTCTGTTCCAAAAGGGAAGGCTTAATTAATCTGACTGTAGATAAGGTATGTTTGTATTAAAAACTTTAAAAAATTACTGTACTATTGCCAGTGCAATAGCCAGGACTTTTTAACCTTAAAGTTGACTTTCAGTGTCATTTAAGAAAAAAAAAAAAAAATTCTTTCTCTACCTCCAACCTCAAGTTTTATGCGTGACCAGAAACAAAATATTCCTTTATTGCTTTTGGCTCATAATACTAAAAATAGTTCATTTGTTAGAGTGGATAGTTTATATAAATGCTTAAAATTTGAATTTAATAAACCCAAGTGTATATGTGTATGTGTTCACGCCTGCCTGTGCGTAGGTACACACACCCCCCACACCCCCCCCCCCACACATACTCCCCCTCTCTCTCTCTTTTTGATACTCTGTGGCTAGTTACTTTAATTATGAAATATTTTTGTCTACAATTGAATATATAGAGCACTTTCAAGCATGGACTTGGCACTGCTGTAAGTGGCTGAGCTGCTCTTTTCTGGGTTTTAAAGCATGCCTGGAGTGGTACTTCATGCATGCCTCAGTGTACTTGGTGAAAGTGATTGTGCATCCTATACTTTAATGAGTATTGCATGTGTGAGGTGGAGTGTGTCTATATCTGAGGTCAAGTTACTATGGATATATTTTTATAAAGAAAAATTATTGATTAGTTTTTAAATATTAAGCATCAATGAAATTGCTTGAAAAATAACAAATAGAACTCCAAAGTGTCTTTAAATTTAGAGAGGGACACTTTGTCTTTAAAGATTGGTACACTGGTTCTTCTTAAGGCTCTTTGGTTTGAGGCTAATAGTATAAAATTCTTTCTGGTGGAAAAGGAAATATGAAAAATTTACAAAATTGACTATTATAGTCTCACCAAAGAATGTTATTAGGCATATATTTTACATCTTGAATTCATGTGAAATTTTTCTAGCTATTTGGGCTCCTGATCCTAAATTGATTCATAATTTCCTTTTAAATGATTCTTGGCTCAATACACTTTATAAGTTCACTTCCATGGTTCTTAGATAGTTTACAAAATTATCACATTTTCAAATAAAAGTTTTGTGTAGAAGTAGTAATGGTGTTTGGAGTTTTGTTTTGCTTCTGTGAACTATACACACAATTCTTAAGCACTGTTTAGATGTAAAAAAAAAAAAAACCCACAGTTTCTTAGAAAATTTTAAAATCGATTCACTATTTGAATTTTATTGCAATGCAAGTTTTTCAACAGTCTCTAAAATGGTACTTATTACACTGTCACCTTTTTTATTGTGATATGCCATAACAGGTGAATTAGTTTTAAGATCTGAGTTATGTACTTTATAGGTTTCCTTTATGTTAAATTACATATGTTTTTGGGAAATTTAAAAAGTAGTATTCCCATATATGAACCATTTCTGTCAGTTATCACTGGGACAGGCAGTGGCTAGTATAGTACTTTATTTGATCTCTGCTGAGATCGTCGTTAGATGATTTATTTCTGAGGTATTAAAAAATCATTTAAATTATTTCTTGAGAAATTGCCACATAATTTTCTCATTATATAAGTATTACATGTTTTCGGCAATGAACAATATTTTAAAGGAAAAAAGAATGTCTGTATTAATTGACTAGTTTCAGAAAGAACATGGAGTCACTGCTCAAAATACTAATTTTTTAAATTCTATAATGTCCAATTTTTAGTGCCTATTTTATTCAAAGTGTATCTTTTACTTTAAAATGAATGAAATAGTTTTATTATGAAAAATGAAAAGTATGAAAATTACCAAAACTTCAGCCTTAAAACTATTTTCTAGAGTATATACCTAGTACTGCAATATAGTTTGAACAGCTATGAAAAATAACATAGTAATTTGGATAGAATGTTATTATGGAATACATATCTCTTTAGTTTCAGTTATTGGCAATATTTTTATGGGACCTGGGGTGAAGAGGACCCTTTACTCATTGCACTTTGTCATCATTCGGTGTTTTGTTGCTTTAAGCTGATTAACTTAAACTGTTTGAATTAGTTAATATCTGTAAATTAAGTTTCATTACTTGCTTTGGGCAAGTTAGATGACTAAATTGCTCTAAATTTGAGAACTCCATTATATTACCAACTAAAAAACTGGTTATTTACAGAAATGAGCTTAAACAAAGAAAGAAGTGAGGGAAGAATATACGCAACCATTATTTAAAAAAAAAAAAAAAAAAGGCCAAGGGAGGTGGTGCATGCCTGTAATCCCAGCACCTCAGGAGGCTGAGACAGAAGGATTACAAATTCAAGGTCAGCATAGGCAATTCAGTGAAACCTTGTCTCAAAAATAAAAGGGACTGGGGCTGGGGATGTGGCTCAAGCGGTAGCGCGCTCGCCTGGCATGCGTGCGGCCCGGGTTCCATCCTCAGCACCACATACCAACAAAGATGTTGTGTCTGCCGAGAACTAAAAAATAAATATTAAAAATTCTCTCTCTCTAAAAAAAAATAAAAAATAAAAAAAATAAAAGGAACTGTACATGTACTTCAGTAGTAGAGTGACCCTGGGTCAATCCTCAGTACCTACCCCTCCAAACTACTACTACTACTACTATTACTACTACTACTAATAATAATAATAAAAAGAAATAACAACAACAAAACCAAAAAACTTTCTTCACAGTTTTGTAGTCCCTTTGTGAGTGGAGTTCAGTATTCATATTTTATATCATAAATTGGTGTTATATTTTACTGTCCAGTAAATAGAATTGTAATTTGTAGTTTTGGTTAAGGTTAACATAACTTGATGCTAATCAAGATATTCTGAGAATTACAAGTGAAGAATTTCAGTGTTGAGACTTTAAGGATGTAAAGCTCTTAATCTCCCTTATTTACTATTTGAGTATATTATCATTCTTCCATTGTTTTTTCAAACTAGAGCTTAAAAGTTAGTTTATCTGTGTTTGTTTGTCCATCCCTGTGTGTGTCTGTCTGTCTGTCTCTGTGTGTTGTCTCCCCCCCCCCTTCCCCAACACCTTGGTAGTGGGGATTGAACCCAGGGATACTCTAAATTGAACTCAAAAAGTTGCGCAAAGCCTCCCAAGTCACTGGGCTTTAGGCATGCACCACCATGTTTGGCTAGGCTAGAAATCAGCATTTTAAGTCATACTGTTTCATACATATTTCTCATATGTAATGAAAATTCATCCAGTCATTTTTCTAATTTAGTGATTTTCATAATTGTCATTTTTATAATATATCAATTCATTTTAAAGTAAAAATCAAGAGATATACTTTCAAATAAAATAGACATTAAAAACTAGACATCAAAGCCAGATAGATTAAATAAATAGAAAAAAATATCTACATAAAGCAACTCTTTTAAAGAAACTTAGCTAGGATCAGTTTGTCTTTGTTTATGGTGATTGTTAGTTGTTCATGTGCTGTGTCACCATTGCATATCAGTTTAAGATTGTAGGTTTATTACTGGCTTTATGTTATTTACTAATTTTATGTTGTAATTATTATTTGTAATGGTTTTTACCACATAGTCTTCAACATTGTGTTGAACCACTAATCTCTTTTAACTCTGGGAAAAATTTATACAATATATGCATGTATTTCTGAAGTGTATAAAACGTTAAACTTTGTAAAAGAAGATTGGCTACAGAATTGGTTCTCTAAAAATTTTCAAATTCATTTGGTTTTCAGTGAGAAAAAACAGTATCTGTGTACATGCTCATTATTATATTTAAAAACATGTAGGTTAGTGTTTGAGTTAAAGATATTATTTCAAAACTTTGAAAATCATGATATATGTTTGCATGATCTTAGACAGTTTTCAATGAAAGGATAACACTTAAAGGGATAACAGAGTATACAACTCATGTAATTTTATACCTTTTCTTCCTTATGGTCTTTGTTTTTCTCTAGTCTGCATTAGATTGGTGGCCCAAAATTGATGCTGTATATTGTCACTCAGTTGAACTTCGAAACATGTTTGGTGAAACACTTCATAAAGCAGTGCAGGGTTGTGGAGCACACCCAGCAATACGAATGGCACCGGTAAGAAGTCATGAGTTTTGAATTCCAACTCCTTTCTGTTTCAATTTTAGTGTCTTTATTTCATTCCTTCTGTTTTGATTATTTTAGAGAATTGAATGGGTCCCTCCTTTTCTATAAGTGTTGTAGAATGTTTTCATTGCAGTATTATTGAATACTTGTTAATAAACGTTTATTTTTCACTGTTTCAGTTAGGTGAACCTTTTCTCCTTTGTGTTTAGTTTTGTTCCCTCTTAACTTTTTGTTTTGTCTTTTTTCTTTTCCTTTAAGTCTTATGAACCAAAGAATTTTGATTAGCTTCTTACTTTATGAAAACAAGTAAGGGAAGCTGACTCGTGGGTTAGAATTAATGTTTGGCATTCATCCTGAATATTTTGCATAAGAAATTAGAAATAAAATTAAACTTTTTAATTTAAAATAAATATATTTTATTTGTTAGCAAATATACTTTGAACATTTGTAAATGATAGGCACTTTGATACTGATGTTCCATTATGTTTAAACTTAATAAAAGCCGACATCTCAAATTAGTCTAAGAGATTATTATTCTATGGAATTGTAAAACTCAGTGAATCAATAAAAACAGTTAATTATAGAATTGGTAAGTCATTTCTTGGTATTTATGTAGAACACAAGGGCATTGTACATGGCAACTCTTGACATTGATTGGTGATGCTTTGTCTTCTGCTTATTTTCTATTCTTATTGGTTGCTGTTGATCACATGATCAGATGCCAACCAGTCACTGTTTTGCATGGCAGTGGGCTTCTGTGGCTTTAAGTATGACCCATTTTGTAACTACCTCAGAAAACTCTTGGATTTTTTTTTTTTTTTACTTTTCTGTATATAGTTACTTTTATAGTCACATCATGTCATTTTAAATGAAAATATAACATGTTTTCAACCTATTGATTTTACCTAGTAAATTAGCCATCTCCATTTAAAATTTAAACAGCTTCCTTCCTGGCATGCTTTTCTTTTTCCAAGTTCCCATACCAATAAAATATTTTTGTTTTATACAGTTGTGATTCACTCTTACCCAGTTGTCAGGAATTGTTTCTGAGGCTTGTTAGATTCAAATCGAGAAGTTTTCTGTATCATGATGTTTTAACATTATGTATCCTAGAAAATAATAGCCATAAGGGCATGATAATGATGTTTAATAAATAAACTTTAATATGCAAGGTTATTTTTAGTTGCTTTTTATATGTCAAGTACTTAATTTGTTTTAAAGTTGGAAAAGTATAGGTGTGATTGGAGGTAAACAAACATCAGCTACTTAAGTATTATTTATCTAGATATCATTTTTTAAAAAGCTTTAGAAATTGCTTGAAATAAAGTTTTTTCCTTGGTGGTGCTAGGAATTGGACCCATGGCCTTGTTGTGTATGCTAAGCACATGCTCTACCACTGAGCTTTCCCAGCCTCAGATAAACTGTTTAAAAATCATTTATCAATCAGTTTATTTTTTCTAGATATCTTTTGGGAAGTTAGAACTTTATTTGACTTTTTGTTGTAAGTTTAGGACCCTTTCTAGTAGAAAATGAATCATCTTCAATAAAAGAAATTGGTGGAAAGTTAATAGTCACTTTCTGTTTAACTTTAATATTTAGTTTCCCCAACTGTGTATCATTTAATTTTCTTTGTATGAATCCTTATGTTATCGTGTTAATTTGAAGAAAACAGGAGGTTTGTCTGACTGATAGAATCCTGGGTCCCTAGTTCCTAGAGCACATTTAGCATATATTGAGCATGTAGTATCTATTTGGTGAATGAGTGAATGAATTTCTTATTGACCTGGTTTTAAGAAACCTCCATCTGGTCTGCTTCTCTTCTGTATTATATATATATAAAGAAATTTCGAATATATATACATAATGTGTAAAGGACAGCTTTCTGGCTGATATTTTTACTAGAGAAGATAGCAAATTTAATAAATAAATTAATTAATAGTTAAATTTGGAGGATCCTTAAGATCTTTGTGAGTCAAACAACAAATATGGAAGTGTATTGATTTCTGTTAGCTGTCAGGCTCAGTGTTAATGCCTGGGAACAATGATGAACTAAGCAGAATGCTTTCTCTCAAAAGAGATTTCAAGCAAAAGTCCTATAACTTCTGCTTGAAAGCATCTAATGAAGAACTCAGTATAGTAGGTGGCCGTAAAATCTGGAAGCACAGGCAAATACATATAACAACTGGTTTAGAAATAATATATTATTGGGTTGTGGCTGTGGCTCATTGGCAGAGTGCTTGCCTAACACTGGGTTTGATCCTTAGCACCACATAAAATAAACAAATAAAATAAAGACATTTTGTTGAAAAGAAAAGAAATAAGCAAAAAATAATTTAAAAAAGAAATAACACATTATTGATTATTGCGTCAAGCGTTCTCAATCTTGGCTCTATTGACATTTTAGACTAGGTAAGTTTTTGTTGTAGGGGCCTATCCTATACGTTGTATGATATTTAGCAGCATCTTTAGTTTCTCCCTGGTACAAGGCAGTAGCACCTATCCCTTGACCCTCTCCAGTCATGAAAACCAGAATGTTTTCAGATGTCCCCTAGGAGACAGAATCATTCTCATTTGGAAACCATTGTATTACATGGTATGTTCACTGGGTTGTCCCTCATTTGCATAGCTTCAAATGATTTGGGACCCTGATAAACCTGAACCTTTAACTTGGTGCAGAGTAGCAGTGAAAGAGTTCTGTCTGTTAAAAAAGTAAAATAATATCTGTATTTCAGAGCTTTACAACATCCTTATATTTTGAAGACAAATTACTTGGTAGATAGGCCTAATTTCTCTTCAACAAGATAGAATCACGTTCCTGTTGTTTCCAGTTCTGCAGTCTGCAGATGTTTAATCCTATACTCCCAAGGTTTCTTTTTATTTTTATATAGCAATAGCATTGGAAATGATTTATTCTTTCAACTCTCTTTAATTTAAAAATTGTGTATGTGTTTTTTTGGATTTGTTTTTATAGTTAAGCAATCTAAGTCCCAAATCTTGTAAAATAGTCACATGATTAGTGAATGGCCAATTAGAGTTATTTCTAAGGTTTCTTGACATTTAGTCCAGTGTCTCTGTTCTTCAGTAGCGTGTTAGTTTGATGAAAACAGGAGGTTTGTCTTATTGATTGAACCTTGGATCTCTAGTTCCTAGAGCACATTTATCATATATTAAGCATATAGTACTATTTGCTGAAGGAGTGAATGGATTTCTTATTTGACCTGGTTTTAAGAAGCCTTCATGTTGTCTGCTTCTCTTCTGAAAAGACCAACCTAACAAAGATTTTAAAATTAAGATGACATGTTAAGATCTGACTTTAGTGTTCCAGATGTGGTATGATAATTGATGAAAGCTTTAACATGCTGTGTCTGGATTTCATGTTTCTGTTAATACAGTCTAAGATAGTATTATGTCTTATTGCCCTGATAGTCATTTAAATTTTAACTTTTGTTTTCCGAACCTTGAGCCATAGCTGCTTCCTTATGCTTTTGTAGTGTTTATTAAAATTGAAATATCTGCCTCAGTCCTAATCATTTATATTTTCAAACCAAGACATTTTGCTTTCATAAAATTCAAGCCTTCTGATAATAAATGTTTAATAATTTTCACAAGCATGTATAATTTCTAGAGATTATTATTCTTAAAAGGGTTTTTGGCTCAGCAAATGCTTCCCTGTAGTTCAGTCATATAGTCTTAAATTAACAAATGGTTTGGCTCCTGAAATCTCTGGTTTATGAAATTCTTCCTAGGCTTAATTGCCTCTCTTCTCTTCTTTGATTAGAACACACGTACCAGCTTGGATTTCTACTAATATTATACAATACAGAAGATAAATTAATAGATGAAATTTTTTTCCTTTACATTTCTTATTAAAGAAGCATATATCTTCTTTATCAAGTTGTTTCTGACTAATGGTCATTAAATTAAAAAGTATTTGAATTGAATGTTTACATTTCAGATTAAGCAGCCATACTGGAACAAAATTTACATGCTAATACCTGATATTAAGAGATGATATAATTAAACTAATATCAACCTTATTTTGAAATGACCACGAAATAAGAAAAAAGTTTTGTATCTGCCAGTTGTTCTCTGCTTGTGTTCCTATTCAGTGGCTGCATCAGGCAAAAGTGGTTTGATAGTTACGCTTCATTATATCTACTCATAGTAAATAAATGTTTTCAATGAAAGTTTCACCTTTTGGGCTGGGGATGTGGCTCAAGTGGTAGCGCGCTCGCCTGGCATGCGTGCGGCCCGGGTTCAATCCTCAGCACCATATACAAACAAAGATGTTGTGTCCGCCGAGAACTAAAAAATAAATATTAAAAAAAAAATTCTCTCTCTCTCTCTCCCCTCTCTCACTCTCTCTTAAAAAAAAAAAAAAGAAAGTTTTACCTTTGTCATAGAAAGACTATTTATTATAGAACTGAAATATCAAAACTTACATATGCTTGGAGCGGAAGCTGCAAACCTTGGTTCTTTTGTTCTGACAAAAGAAAATTTAAAATTCAGACACCAAAAGCCATTCAAGAGAAACTTATTATTAAGTGAAAGTAAAGTTAAATTCAAACAAAGATCACTCTAAAAAGAGAGTGGGTTGTCTGTGAGGAGGCAAAGGAAATGGTGTTGCTTTCAGATTTATTAGTTTGACGTTTGCCTGAAGAATTGGAGTCCACCTTTTTGCACTCTGCCAATCAGATGTTTAACTTTTCTTTCATGAGTTTTTTTTTTAAGTTTTTATTTTTATATTTTTATTTTTTTAGTTGTAGTTGGATACAATACTTTTAATTTTATATATTTTTTATGTGGTGCTGAGGATCGAGCCCAGGGCCTCGCACAAGCTAGGCGAGTGCTCTACCACTGAGCCACAACCCCAGCCCCCACCTCTTTCGTGAGCTTTTGACCCTACTGGTCCTCTCCAGAAATGTCAAGGTGGCCATTCTCTTTAAGGAAGCTTCATGTACAAGTCCTAGGTTACTGTGGATACTGGGGTCAACGGCTGGTCAGAACTTACATTAGTGTGCCTGTATTATCAAAGAAACCTCCTTTCTGAAATGTATGGAGATACTTAATGCCATAACTCCTAGCTTTACTTTGACCTCAGTGGACCCTGTGAAGACTTAGTCCCATTAACCCTTCTTTCTTGATGTATATCCCCATTTAGTTTTTTTGTTTTTATTTGCTTATTCATAAGTTCTGTGTGTCTAATGTCTTTCTGTAGGTTATCTGCCTCAAGTTATTTGCCCATCTGTCTTGGAAGGAATTTAAAACAACTTTAAAAGTAACTTAAAGAACACTCATAACCTGGCTATGCACTTGACTGCTTATTACTGTTACTTAAACTCCTTGATCTCAGGTTAAATACTTTGACTTATAATGAAAATATATAAATAGTTCTGCAAGAGCTAACACAAACCAGAATTTATTAAATAGTTGGTAAACATTTGCCTTGGGGTTATAAATATAAAAGCAAATAGTATTTGTAAGTTTTGATATTTCAGTACTATAATAGTCTTGAGCATAAATATGTTAAATAGCTATTCTCCCCAGATTACAGGATCAAAATCCTCTAGTGTTCTTGGGAACAATAATAAATGCAGTTTTCACACTCTTTGAGAGCTGTTGCTGTGTTGTAGATATTCATTTCCATGTTTTAACTTTGAAAGAAGACAGCATGTTTACTTGGATATTTTTATTATGGTTGGATACATGCTGCTTAGTCTACTATCTGCTTATTTGCATATATGCCCACATTAAAGACATCCAGATATTTTTGTATTCTTTTAAAGGAAAAAAGGAAATGTTTTATAAGAACAGAAAGGTGACATTGAATGTAGGAAATAAATATTGGAGTTTTGGTTGAATAACATCTGTATTTCATAATTTTAGTTTACAGTGATATCTCTGAAATTGAAACACATTTTCCATGATTTTTTTTTCAGCCTCCAGCTCCTTCACTCTTTTTTTTTTTTTTTAAACTATTTTTTATTTTTTAGTTTTTGGCGGACACAACATCTTTGTTTGTATGTGGTGCTGAGGATCGAATCCGGGCCGCATGCATGCTAGGCAAGCGCGCTACCGCTTGAGCCACATCCCCAGCCCATGATTTGATTTTTAAAAAAATATTTATTTTTTAGTTGTACACAATACCTTTATTTTGTTTATTTATTTTTATGTGGTGCTGAGGATCGAACCCAGGGCCTAGCACGTGCTAGGCGAGCGCTCTACTGCTGGGCCCCAGCCCTAGCCCCATGATTTTATTTTTTTCAGAGAGTTCTTTTTATAGATGTTCTTTAGGCAAAATACATGTATTCTGTAATTTGAAAGAGATGGAATGCTATTGAAGTAAAAGAAAAACTAGACAATTAAATCTTTAATTACAGATATAGTCTATGTAGCATATTTCATCAATTCTTATTTTTACTTTTCTGGGAAATTTACCTGAAGTTGCAGGCATGTTTTGCTTTGTATGGTGTCTTATAATTGACAGTGGCCTTTTGTTTCTTTTGCTACAGCAAATGATAACATACTTACAATTATTAATATTGAGTCTACAAAATATCTGTGTGTGTGTGTGTGTATTAAGTGTTTGCTGAGTTGCCTAGTGTGTGTATTTGTGAAAGCCATAGACCAAAAATTTCTCCCAATGTTTTCGTGTTTTGGAAAATTGTTTTTTATATAGGAGTTAACCTGATATTAAACCTTTAGCATTTTAATAGATTTTCATTAAATCTTACTAGATTAATGATATATGAATAATATAAATGGTATCAAAATAATTTCCAGATTTAAAAACAATACTATTTTATGGTTTATATTTAGTGTTTCTAGGGCTGGGGTTGTAGCTCAGTGGTAGAGTGCTTACCTCCCATGCGTGAGGCCCTGGGTTCGATCCTCAGTACCACATTAAAAAAAAAAAATAAGGATATTGTGTCCCATCTACAACCAATATATATATATAAAATTTAGTGTTTCTAATAATAACACACATTTGGTGGTATAAAATATGTCTATAAGTCTGTTTTGCAAAGCTTTTTAGAATGAATGAATTCCTCCCCCTTGCCCCCTCCCTCCCTGCTCCCTCCAGGCTCTCTCCCTTCTTCTCCCCCTCCTTCTTCCTTTTTTCCCTCCCTCCCTTCCCAGGGGAACTTTACTACTAAGCTACATCCCCAGTCCTTTGTATTTAGAGATAGGATCTCAAATTTAGAGATAGGCTTTCCTCAAATTTGTAATGTTTCTGTCTCAGCTGCCACTACAGGATTATGCTACCGAACTCAGCTATAATGAATTTCTTAAGTTTAAATAACTATTTTCCTGCATCTAATATCTGATTCTTACAAGGTGATACTATGTTTTTGTTTTATTTTCAGAGTCTTACATTTAAAGAAAAAGTAACAAGCCTTAAATTTAAAGAAAAACCTACGGATGTGGAGACAAGAAGTTATAAGTATCTTCTCTTGTCCATGGTGAAACTAATTCATGCAGATCCAAAGCTTTTACTTTGTGTAAGTTTTCAAAGGAACCATAAATCAAGGTGCATTCCAATATCTATACTCTTTGTTCTTTTTAATTTCGCCTTGCTGTTGTCAAACAGTTTAGCTTTTTGTTCCCCTTTTTCTTTTCATCAACTTTCTGTTTTCATTGACTCTGTTTGCAGATACTGTATTGGAAGGAGAATGATGAAAATGATGTGGTTAGTACTTACTTATTGTTGTAACTCTGCTTTTATTGCCTCAGATGGTTTTAGATTTCTGAGAACATCACACAATAATTAGGAACTGATGTAAATGCTGTAAATGAGTGATTAAAGTAATCACAGGAAGTGATTAAAAGCACGAGCTCTGGAGACAGACTTAATTTACTAGCTAGGTGATTTATTTAACCTCTTTGTGCCTTAGATTTTTCACCTGAAATATTGGAATAATACTAGTTTCTACCTCAGAGAGATCATTAAGAAAATTAAAATAGTATATAGAAAGTTTTTATGAACAGTTCCTGGCATATAATAAGCACTAAAAAATGTTAGCTTTTGTTAATACTGAAAAGAGAGTTAGCGTTAATATTATTAATGTCCCTGCTATGACAGTTCTATATTATGAAGTTAATAGGAGAACATATTTAACCTTTGTCAAGGTTCTGCAGTTCTTAGAGTATAGCAGCAAGCAAACTTTATTACTGCTTTATTCAGTAACACGCTTTTTAAGGGCTGTGGTACTTTCAGTTTTGATCGAGTTTTTTATATTACTATAATGTAGGGGTTCTATGAAGCCCCCGAATTATGAAAAAATGTATATTTTAAGTAATTTTTTCTGGATATAGAGGAAATGAGAAAATAGTGAGAAAGAACTCCCAAAAGGATCAGTGACCCTGAAAGAAGGCCTGATATTCTGAACTTTCCGAAAGGCCCATCCAAATTCTAGAGTCTAGTAGAATAAATAGTTAAATCTTTGGCTTGGAAAACTGTAAAATTTGTGAGTGAGCCTTTGAAAGTAATGAAATGTCTTTTTTCCTTATTTCTTTGTATATGACACAAGTTATGATGTTACCTCATGATGTGTGTCTCACAATATTAGTACCACTGTTTACGTGGCTTAACTCAGGTTCAACGAATACATCAAAGTCATCAATGTCTTTTATGCTAAATATATTACTGTTTGAAGACAAGAGTTTAAGCAAAATTTGCTATTTTCCAAGAGTTATAGAAATTATTTTCTTTACTGCCATCTAGTGGCTAAATAGCTATTCTCAAAGTAATGATAAGTAAAATTGTGAAAGATTTATTGTAAATATTTAATTCTGTAATTTATCAAAATTCTAAATCTTAGCTAATAGAAATATAGGAATAACTATTAAATGGTCTCAGTTATAGTATTTTTAAACTAATATGATTTTATCTTCCATCTTTATCATCTTTGTCCTAATCATGTTACTCTCAATTTTTCAAGCCTCATGTTTAACCTCCAGTATTTCTTGCATCCCCTTAATCCTTTCTGTGCTCTGAAATTTATAATGATCTCTTTAAAAAGCAGATCCTGTAATGCCCCCTGCCCAACTTAAAACCTTTTGGTTGAAATTGCTCTTGGGATAAAGACCAAACTTCAGACAGATGTACCAAGTCTTGCAAAACCTTTCTCTCATCTACCAGTTCTTCTACATCTAGCTTATGTTTTGTCTTCTGTACTCAAGTCATAATATAATGACTCTTCTTTCAATTCTTGTTACCATATTCCCTCATATCTGCCTTTGTTATTTGCTTTTCTCTCTGCCTAGAATCTGTTTCTCTCTTCTCTTTATAGAGAAATTCCTAATAATTCTAAACTATTATCCCCGCCCTAGGAAGCCTCCCTGACTAGGCTATATTTCCCTGGTATAGGCTCTTATTGCAGATATAACTTTATTGTACTTATCTCATTTGTAGTTTTATACTTGTCCTACACCATCCTAATTATTTTATTGATGTTTTTTTCCTCCTGAAACTAGATGCTGCTGGAGGGTAGAAAATGCCTTTTTAAAATTTGTTTTTTCTTTGGTATTCAGTAAATACTATTGGGGAATGAATGAATGAATATAAATGTTGGAAAATAGGTTAACAGTTTTGAATTAGAAATATACTTTTGGTGAACGGCCTACCTCAGTCACTATAATAGGGAATGATTTGTAGTTAGGATAAATATGGACACAAGGTAAGATGGCTTCACTTAAATGAAGCATTTTGTTTATTTGTTTGTGGTACTGGGGGTTGAACCCAAGGGCACCCTACTAATGATCTACATCCCCAGCCCATTTTATATTTTATTTTGAGAAGGGGTCTTGCTGGGTTGCCTAGGCTGGCCCTAAACTTATGATTCTCAGACTCCTGAGTAGCTGGAATTGCAGGCATGTACCTCCACATACCATGTATTTTTGAAGTGTAAATACATCTTCTAAGTTATGGGAAACATTTCACACTTTTCCAGCTTCTTTTTGTGTGTGTGGGTGAAGTACTGGGGTTTGAACCCAGAGAACCTTAACCAATGAGCCACACCCCCAGCCCTTTTTATATCTTATTTAGTTTTTGAGCTAAGATCTTGCCAAGTTGCTTAGGGCCTTGTTATGTTCCTGAGGCTGGCTTTGAACTTGTGATCATCCTGCCTCAGCCTCCTGAGCTGCTGGGATTAAAGGCATGTACCACTGTGCCAGGCACATTTTAATATCTTTAATTAGGTATTCACATTTATACAATCAATACTTATCTTTGCTTGGTGCAATATTTTTTTCCACAATGAAAAGGATTGAAATATGGCTGTCTGGAGGTGTGGATTCTAGTCCTCTTTGACATCAGCTCTGTGGATTTGAATAGGACCTTTCTACAATATAAAAAGGGCTGTACAGGAAAATCATGCAGTCTTCTTCCAATATGTGTGTTTTTTGTTTTAAAATATACAATCATTTGTAAGCTCAAAACCAGTAAGTGGGCTGGGGTTGTGGCTGAGTGGTAGAGCACTTGCCTCTCATGTGTGAGACACTGGATTAGATCCTCAGCACCGCATAAAAATAAATAAAAAGATATTGTGTCCATCTATTTAGAAAAAAGATAAAACCAGTAAATTCCAAACCAGACTTACATTATTTAGGCAGTATACTGTTGAAAAAAAATTACTTACACTTCATTGTTTTTATTTTTTGCCATGCTGGAGATCAAACTCAGGGCCTTGCTCAGACTAGACAAGCACTCTGCCATTGATCTACATCCCAAGTTCTTAATACTTGTGGCTCAGCGGTAGAGCACTCACCTAGAACGTGCAAAGCCCTGGGTTCAATCCTCAATACCACATAAAAATAAATAAAATAAAGGTATTGTGTCCAACCAACTACAACTAAAAAATAAATATTAAAAACGAAAGAAAAGCTAATGTTTATTTTTATTTCTTTTAATTATAAATTTCCATGGGTATTATTTACATTAATGAATAAGTATAAATGTGGATTAAAAGAATCTATAACAAATGCTGTTTTGATTTAAAAAAATTTTTTTATTGAGTTAAAATTCACATACCATGAAATTCACCATTTTAAAATGTGTAATTCAGTGGTTTTTAGAATATTTACAAAGTTCTGCAACTAATTCCACTAACTCTAGAACATTTTCATCACCTCTAAAAGAAATTTAGTACCAATTATCAGTTGCTCTCTTCCCTCTTCTTCATGATCCCTGTCAGTTTTGTTTTGTTTTAATTCATGTTTGCTCTTTCCTTTGCAGAATCCAAGAAAACAGGGGCCCGAAACCCAAGGCAGTACAGCTGAATTAATTACAGGGCTCGTCCAACTGGTCCCTCAGTCGCACATGCCAGAGATTGCTCAGGAAGCAATGGAGGTAAGGGGGAAATGAATTCTAGACTCTTGAAGGAAAGGCTATAAATGTGTACATTATTTTAAAAAATTTCTATGTAATTTTTTTTAAATTGGTGTACTATAATTAATTATACATTATAGTGAAATTCATTATTGCATATTTTATGTGCACACAACATAACAATATAATTTGATCAGGTTAATTTCCCGTTTCCCAAAACCTCTTCTTTCCTTCTCTATATACATTCTTGATGTTCCTCTGGTGTATGACTTCTATGGGTAATAGGTAGATATCATTTCTGGAAATGGTATGTTTGTGTCTATGTATTATTTTAGAAATTCCATGGAGAAAGAAAGGATTGATTTGCCTTATGTCATAGGTAGCAGCAATGTTGGGTGAAATTCATTTTTTGTTTGTTTGCTTGTTTGGTGTTTTTTTTTTTTTTTTTTTTTTTTTTTTTGAGCATGGTCTCATTGTATTGCCCAGTGTGGCCTCAAACTCCTGGACAAGTGATCTTCTCATCCCAGCCTCCTGAGTAGCTGGGATTACATTGTGCAAATTCTTATACTTAATAAAAAAGGTCAGAATTTTGTATATGCATTTTATTTTTTAAACTTACTAAAATGTCATTTTTAAAATTGGAGCATATTTTGCTTACCGATAAGTTCATTTTAAGGTGTGCATTTTGAGCATATCCACAGTTTTACAATTACTATCTAATTCCAGAACACTTTTATCACCCCCAAAAAGAAGCCCATCATTCCACATCCCCACTCCTTTAGTAATTGGATACTTTTCTGTGTCTTTTGAAGTTTTAAAGTAGTCCAAAGTTAAACATTTATGTATCTTTTCTTATTGTGAGGCAGATTATCAGTGACATCATTTACAGTTGAAGCATTTGATTTGGTTTTAAAGAAAAAAAATCAGTTCTCCTTATGTATCCCAATAATATTTTTATTGTAATTTTAATAAAAAGCTTCAAAGAATCTCTAAATATTTTGACCAAAGACTCAAATAATATACAGAGATCAACTGTGTTGGAGTAGGAGGAGGGGAAAACATTGTCGACTTGGAGTTAAGGTTGGGTATTGAAGGAGGGGTATACACTTTGCTCTTTATATAAGAATAATGTATTTATGTGGTAATTGTATATTTAAAGTAAATTATTTAATTCCTGTTAACGCTCTGTGTACCAAATTCGAAGTTTAATTTTATGGTCAATTGAATTACTTTAGAATGAATAATCTGTTATGAAATACATGTTTAATACACTCCCTATATAACTTATCTTGTCAGTAAATATCTGTGGGAAGCAAGATAATTTCTACTTTATCTTTTGCTGTTAATTTTGGGGAACCCCTTTACTAGGGATTAACCGTTTTATTTTTAATAAATTTATTATGTTTTTACAATGTATTAGTCTCATTGCTGAAATGAAAAATCTAAACTTTTTTGTTGTTTTAAATTTCTAAGAAGGGGATGGGAATGAACTTTTTATTACAGAAAGTTCTTTATTTAAATCATTTAGTTTGTTTCTGAAAGCAATTTTTATGTGTCTGTATTATTCTGAGTTCATCATTTAACTTTGTGTGTGCTGTTTAGAGTAAACATGACAGGAATAAAGTGATTTCATTCTGTATGGTATTCCTTAAGAGATTTGTGTTCTCTAGGGTTTCTCTCTTTTGTCTTTACTGTATATCAAGTCTTTGTAGCTTTACATAGCTCAATTTGTTACCATTTATAAAATAAATACTAACTAAAGGTTATTTTTTCCCAAATTGTTTTGAGTGAGTTTTCTCTCTTTCTTTTTTTAAAATTCAGGCTTTGCTGGTTCTTCATCAGTTAGATAGCATTGATTTGTGGAATCCTGATGCTCCTGTAGAAACATTTTGGGAGATTAGGTATATGTACTTTTAATTTTTAAATGCAATTTAAACTTTTAATTTTAGAGTTTTTGTATTTAAATATTAACTGTATAATTCTTAGTTTATTATAAAAATTTACTAATTTATACCTCTAGAGTGCTTATGAGTTTGTATTTTTATCTGACTAGAAGTTATTAGAATATTTTTTATTCTAATAGCAACATTATAGCAATGTACAAAATAAATTTTTAAAAATAGTACTAAATTTTATCATCCAGGCACAAGTACTCTTGCTTGATATAGTCTGTTTTATCTTTCTTTGTATAAACACAGTTTATAACTGTGTTTCTAATAGATTTTTACAGTTATAAGCATACAGGGTTAATTTTATAACTTTTTTTTTAGTTTTTAAAATTATCTTTCATAAATCTTCTATAATACTCATACTTTTGATGAATGAATTAATAATGGATATTTGCTTAAAAGGCAAAAATACAGACAATTTAATTTCATTGTCTATTTCTTCGGTTAATTAAATAAATTATCTTTTAATGAACACAAAGGCACTACATGGAGGAATGTTTAAATATGTAAACCTCAAGTTTTGCCATTTTTTTTAAAACTTTTTTTAGTTGTAGATGGACACAATATCTTTCTTTTCTTTTTTTTTTTTTTTTAATGTGGTGTTGAGGATCAAACCCAGTGCCTCACATGGGCTAGGCAAGCGCTCTACCACTGAGCCACAACCCCAGCCCCACCATTATCTTTTAATAGAATTGGGTGTGCTGAGTCACTTGGCAGTAGTTCTGTCCAATAAGAATACAGTGTAAACCACAGGTATAATTTAAAATTATCGAGTTATTACATAATAAAGTAAAAAGAAATATGTAAAGTTAATTTTAATAATATATTTTATTTAACCTATTTTATATACATACCTAGAATATTAAAATTTCAACATAAAAAGAATGAATTGTTAATGAGATATTTTGTATTCTTGTTTTCACAAAGTCTTCACAGTTTGGTGTCACGCAACACATCTCAATTTAGGAAGCCATATTTAAAGTGCTCAGAAGACACATATGACTGACTGGTAGCTACTATGTTGGACAATATAGCTTTAGAACAGAGATTAGCAAATCTGTGCTCTAAAAGGACAGGATAGTAAATCTGCTAGGCTTTGTAGTTATCCAGTCTGTTGTAACTATTCACTTCTGCTTTTGGAGCAAGAAAGCAGCCAAAGACAACATGTGAATGAATGGGTCGTGGCTGCATTCCACTAAAACTTTATTTAAAAAAGCAAATGGTGGTTTGCAGACTGCTGCTGTATGGCACTGGATTTATATACAGTATCTGTTATGCATATGATTTCTTATGCCCACTTCAAGGGTGGGATACATGGATGAAACACTGAGAGTCTGGGGAGCAGGGGGCTTATAAGTATTTGCTTTTTAAATATAGTCCTTTGATTGTAGTGCTACTAACAGTTGGATAACTGTTTCTGTTAAACAAACCTACAAGAGAAACTAAGCTTCTCTAAATTTATATTCATTATGAGAGAATGCCATTCTTTTATACTGGTTATATTTGTACTAGGTTATTTATACATGATAATGGTAACAATTAACTTTATGTTACTACAGTTCACAAATGCTTTTTTACATCTGCAAGAAATTAACTAGCCATCAAATGCTTAGTAGCACAGAAATTCTCAAGTGGTTACGGGAAATTTTGATCTGCAGGAATAAGTTTCTTCTTAAAAATAAGGTAAGGAAAATTGCCTCTTTAAAATTGGAAGAATATTTGAAATAGTAATGGGATGAATTAAGGGACTGTTTTTTAACCAAATTAGGTTCTGCTTGAGCTCCCTCCTCCTTTCTATTGGGTCCTTAAGAGAAATATATGTGCAGAAGACAATAACCAACAAATGAACATTCAAAAAAGTTATTCTGAGGTTTTGATCTTAAAACTGTAATGTTGATGAATTTGAGTTGACTGAAGTAGGCCTTGGGCAGGCCTAGGTAGAGTGGAGGTTGATATGACCTAAGTAGGATGAAAAATGTATTCTTTCTTTATTCTCAAGTCCATATATAAGAATTGGTTCTCATGACTAGAGTAATCCAGGGAATGTTGTATGTCAAGAATCTGAAGGGGAATCAGGTATGGTGTGTAGGTCTATAATACCAGCTACTTGAGAGGTCGAGGCAGGAGGATCACAAATTTAGGGCCAGCATGGATAGTTTAGCAAGATCCTATTTCAAAATAAAAGAAAAAATAAAGGGCTGGGAATGTAGCTCAGTGGCAAAGTGCTTGCTTAGTATGTACAAAGCCCTGAGTTCAATCCCCAATACCAGAGTGGGCAGGGGGAGGTAATGGGAAGAGGTCCTTAATCTAGATTTATTTATAATCTTTCCATAAAAATTTCATTTTTTGAAAAGATTAGTAGAATTCTTTTTCCTTATATTGGAGTAAAGTTTTTTGATTGCGAACTATTGAAACATGGTGAGGTTGTAGGGAACAGGAATATTTCTTTTAATATAGTTTTTATTTTATTTTTATTTTAAATATTTATTTTTTAACTGTAGTTGGACACAATACCTTTATTTATTTATTTATATGTGGTGCTGAGGATCGAACCCAGCACCACATATAAATAAGGCCCCCAAACGTGCTAGGCGAGTGCTCTACGCTGAGCCACAACCTCAGCCCATTAACATAGTTTTTAAATTCATCAATTCTTCAATTCTGGTATAGTTTTAAGAGTAAAACTTAATGTTTTTTTTTTTTTTAGTCCAGTCCTAGAAGGTATGAGAAATCATGAGTGTATTGAACTCATATGCTTTTTTTAGTACCATGAATCTTGTTAAATTTTTTGTTTAAAAATATGCTAATGGAGCTGGGCACCGAGGTGCATGCCAGTAATCCCAGCAGCTGAGGAGGCTGAGGCAAGAGGATTGCAGGTTCAAAACCAGCCTCAACAATTTAGTGAGGCCCTTGCAACTCAGTGAGAACTTGTCTGTAAATAAAATATATATAGGGCTGGGGATGTAGTTTGGTGGTTAAGCGCCCCTGGGTTCAATTCCTGGTACCCCTGCAAAACCGAAATAAATAAATAAATAAATAAATTTTAAAAAAGTGCTGGGCTGGGGTTGTGGCTCAGTGGTAGAGCACTTGCCTGCATGTGTGAGGCACTGGATTCGATTCTCAGCACCACATATAAAAAAATAGATAAATAAAGGTCCATCAATAACAAATAAAATTATTTTAAAAAATAAATAAATGTGCTAATGGTGAGGCAACTTATTTCACATTTATTTTTTTTGTGTGTGTTAACATAGTAGAGTTTGAGATTATCCCCCAAATAAGAAAAGAGATTAGACTTCAAAGTTTTATGCCCTTGCTTGTGGTATATCTAAAGTACAAATGTTAGTAATCAGTTTATAGTACTGTCATCAGTGAAATCACTCCTATGATGTAGTTGTTAATAGACTTTTATTTCAAATGAGTCAAGTTCCATTTATCCTGACATAGCACAGGATAAAATCTTATGGCAGAAAAGCTTTGTCATTTCTAATTGACCAAGATTACATTATAGTGGTTTATATTTGTTGATACGATACTTGTGTTCATGTTAGACTTAATTTACAATCATAGAATCCACTCTTTTTCAACTTTTTAAAATTTTTTAGTTGTAGATGGACACAGTGCTTTATTATGTTTATTATGTGGTGCTGGGGATTGAACCCAGGGCCTCACACATACTAGGCAAGTGCTCTGCCACTGAACTACAATCCCAGCCTCAAAATCCAGTCTTTTTGATGATTTGGAGAGTTTAAAACCGAGTAGTTTCAAAGACATTGAGCCAACATGATTTGTCCTAATGGGTTCTGATGACTGTCTCTCCAGGTGAGGCATGGGGATGGGGAGGAGAGGTTTTTCTAGGATGTTGTTAAACAGGAAGACAGCTCATAACAAATATTTGTTCCTTTTGGTTTTCAGTGCTGTGGTAGAGCTTATTTCTTTTTTTTTAGCAGGCAGATAGAAGTTCCTGTCACTTTCTCTTCCTTTATGGAGTAGGATGTGATGTTCCTGTTAGTGGAAATACCACTCAAATGTCCATGGATCATGAAGAATTGCTCCGTACCTATACTCCTGGAGCATCTCTGCGGAAGGGAAAAGGAAACTCTTCTATGGTAAGCAGCTTTTTGGGGGATAATTTTCCTGTCTGATCATTTGTGCTCTTATTTATTTATTTATTTATTTCCTGGAGGAACTTTGTTAAATGTCAGCCAGGTAATTTAGCATGGTAATTAAAAACTGCTTAGATTCTTGTTGTATCGATACTCTTTGTAGAACTTTGGGCCATTTAACATATATATGCCTCGGTTTCTCAGCTTTAAAGTGGGGATAATAATAATAATTTTCTCAAAGTTGTTGTGAGGTTCAAATAGATTAGTTGATTATTTGCTACTATAACTGATAACTATAGTTTTTATAATCCTCCATCTAATAAGAAAGATCATTCATACCTAGAAGTTTAAAAGTTGAATCAACAAAGATTTAAATTTCCTGGAACTGAAACCAAAATATTTTATTTAATGTTGTGGATGAATCTTCCCAAGAATTTTGCTTGTATATCCAGTTTCTCTTAAATATGAATCATTGTACAAGTGAAAATATCAGATCATAATAGAAGAATTTCTTTTCCAGAAGGAACCTTTTTTTATCTTTAATTTTTTAAAATTTATTTTTTAGTTGTAGTTGGACACAATAATACCCTTATTTTATTTATTTATTTTTATGTGGTGCTGAGGATCAAACCTAGGGCCTTGCACGTGCTAGGCAAGTGCTCTACTGCTGAGCCACAACCCCAGCCCTATCTTTAATTTTTTATTGAGCGGAAAAAACCCAGCTAAGCAGAATGAGCATTACTTGCTAGATTTGTTTTTGTTTTGTAGATAAGTTTCTTCATTTCATGTTTGAACTACATGATTTAGAATGTAGTGTATTTTTTACTGTAATATTTAGTTCTTTTTTATGCCCCATTTCATTCACTGCTGTAATATATTTATTTCTTGTCTCTAGGAACTAAGTAGAATTTCCTGTTATTTCTTATTCCTTTGTAATTTATACTTGACTGGAAAGCGCATTACGTTTTTTTCTTGTGTGAGATTTATGTCTTGATGGTTTACTTGTGAATCTGCTAGACTTTATTTACATTTCTGAAGTCTAGAACGGTATAGTACCTATTTGTTTCCAAATTTGACAGATAATCACATCATGTTGGTTCAAAATTTCTCATTTAGAACAAGATATGTTTGAAAAAAATCATGATTAAGGAGAAAAGCTTTTGTGAGTTTTGTATGCTTATGTATAGTACATAGTTTATTGCATTTATTGTTGAGTTTTATAAATAAAATTTCCTAAGTTGCAAATATGTATCCTACTCATGACTCCCAGGATGGTGCAGCAGGGTGCAGTGGAACCCCGCCAATATGCCGACAAGCCCAGACCAAGCTAGAAGTGGCCTTGTACATGTTTCTGTGGAGTCCTGACACTGAAGCTGTTCTGGTTGCCATGTCCTGTTTCCGTCACCTCTGTGAAGAAGCAGATATCCGTTGTGGGGTGGATGAAGTATCAGTGCACAACTTCTTGCCAAACTATAATACATTCATGGAGTTTGCTTCTGTCAGCAATATGATGTCAACAGGTAAATATATGCATGTTTTCACTCAGTCTGCTTTGAATTGCATCACATCTGATTGTGTTAAGAATGTAAGTGTATATTTAATATTATACTTTGCAGGTTTACAGGGCTCATTTAGATATCTCAGTTGAAATTTTCTGAACAAGGCAGGATGAAATCAGTAATATTTGAAATAAAGTATTAGTCTTGATGACTCTGCCTACATTGTATGCAGTGAGGTTTTAAGTAAATAACCATGTATTTGAGTAAATCATATTTAAAGGAATTGCTTTTTTATGCTGTGGATTTTGTAGAGTTCAAGATAAATACCTTCATGTGAGATGGGTGAAAAACAATTTTCAGCTTCATCAAATTTGAAGCTTTCATTTTGTTTCTCTTCTTGCTGTTTTGGATAGGCTTGTCAAGTTCGGCACTGGCAAGCAGGGCAATAACTTGATGTGCTGTTGTCTTTGTTTAGGAAGAGCAGCACTTCAGAAAAGAGTGATGGCATTGCTAAGGCGCATTGAGCATCCCACTGCAGGAAACACTGAGGTATGCTCTTAGCAATAGAGATATCCCTTCTCGGCTCTCACCTTCAAAATTTTTTTTTAATATATTTTTTTTTTTTAGTTGCAGATGAACACAATACCTTTATTTTATTTATTTATTTTCATGTGGTTCTGAGGATCGAACCCAGTGCCTCACACATGCTAGGCAAGTGCTCTACCTCTGAGCCAAAATTCCAGCCCCTCACCTTCAATTTTAAAGCCTCCTGTTGTGGGTATGATCACGAATAGCTTTTGAAGCAAATATGAGAAATGTGCATATTGCAAATGGGGTACTATATTTGTAATATGTCCAGATTTGAAGTTTGAAGCCTGGCAGGCACTGACGGATTTTTAGCTTTTGGCTTAAAGTTGCTTTCAAGTGATAATTGGTTTCATTTTAGGCTTGGGAAGATACACATGCAAAATGGGAACAAGCTACAAAACTAATCCTTAACTATCCAAAAGCAAAAATGGAAGATGGTCAGGTGGGTTTATAAAATCAATTTGTGTTTATTAATTGATTTGCTAAACATATGTGCTTCACTTCAGTAATCTTTTGTGAGTTACTCTTAGTATAAGAAATTTATAGTTGTTTTAAGACTAGTTGTGGTTCATCTATATCTGTCTAATATGGAATAAATAGCCACTAACTGTTTATGGCTGTTTAAATTTAAATTAAAAATTAAATACAATTAAATTTATTTCTTCAGTCATATAGTAGACACTCTTCAAGTACTGCATGGCCAATGTGGCAATTATTTACTATATGGATAGTAGAGATATAAAATGTTTCCATCATTTCAGAAATATTGGATGTGCTGCTGAAGACTACTTAGGGTATAGACATTATCTTTATCCTCTTTTTTGCTCTTTCTCCCTCCTTCAAGTTATCTCACAGCATTTTCAGAAAAGGGGTAATGAAGGAAAACAAATTAAAATTGAAACAATTCATTTTGCTATTTTGTTAGGTATTCTGATTAAGGATTCCAATGGACAGGTTAAATGAAATTTAAAAATTCGGACCTTTTTTATCAGTTATTATGAATTATTTTATTATCTGTAAACCAAGAAATTAATAATTGTTATTGTGTATATTTGATTTATGTCACCCATATTGCTTTCAATATTAGATGTTTGAAAGCGTTATTTGTATTTATGTATATTTATATAACTCGTTGCTGTCGTTAAAGGGTGTTTTTCTACCATGTGTAATTAGAACAAGAACAAAGTTTTGTTTTTGTCAAATAAAATTATATACTTAATAACATTATTTTGAGAGGGTATGTAGCTTTAACGTGAAGGCCTTTTTGGGTGTTTAATTGATATATAATTCATGTATACAATTCACTGATTTAAAGTGTCCTATTCAGTGACTGTTTTTATTGTATTCACAGTTGTGTTAAAATCATGCAGTCAGTTTTAGATTATTTTCATCATCTCAAAAAAAAAAAAAATGCCCCCTACTTTCTTGCCTTTCTGTCCCTGCCTTTCTAGCCCTAGGCAACCACTAATCTGTTTTCTGTCTCTGTAGATTTTCTTCTTTGGGACATTTCCTATAAATGGAATCATAGACTATGAGGGCTTCTGTAACTGGCTTATTTCCCTTAGCATAATGTTTTCAAGGTTCATCGACGTAAAAGTTTTGTTAAAAGAAATCTGATATTCTAGATTGATTTGTTAGTCTAGCTGTGACAAAAATACATCAGTGGTTCTTTGGAAATGTGTATGGTAATTTCAAGTTATGCTTTTTAAAATGTAAAAATATGTACTTTTATACTGGGAGAAATAATTAAGGGTAATTCATCAAATTTTAGTCAATTTAGGTTGAATTCATACTTTTCACAAAAAATTTTGTTTAGGCTGCTGAAAGCCTTCATAAGACCATTGTTAAGAGACGAATGTCCCACGTGAGTGGAGGAGGATCCATAGATTTATCTGATACAGACTCCCTACAGGAATGGATCAACATGACTGGCTTCCTTTGTGCTCTTGGGGGAGTGTGTCTGCAGCAGAGAAGCAATTCTGGCCTGGCAACCTATAGCCCACCCATGGGCCCAGTCAGTGAACGTAAAGGTTCCATGATTTCAGTGATGTCTTCAGAGGGAAACACAGATACACCTGTCAGCAAATTTATGGATCGGCTGCTATCCTTAATGGTGTGTAATCATGAGAAAGTGGGACTTCAGATACGGACCAATGTTAAAGATCTAGTGGGTTTGGAATTGAGTCCTGCTCTTTATCCAATGCTATTTAACAAATTGAAGAATACCATCAGCAAGTTTTTTGACTCCCAAGGACAGGTAAAGTATTCTCTGCTTTATTTTTTACCCTCCTATGAATGAAGGCTTTTTCTTTCCTATTGTTTATATAAGGTACTGGCATGAATATTCACTGCCAGTTTTTAAAAATAGGCAAAATATTCCAGGTGCAGTGGTAAACTTCTGTAATCCCAGCAATTTGGGAGGCTGATTTGGGAGAATCCCAAGTAGGGGGACAGTGTGGGCAACTTAGTGAGATCCTGTCTCAAAAAAATTTTTTTGTTTTTAAAGGGCTGGGTTGTAGCTCAGTGGTAGAGCACTCCTGGGTTCAATTCCTAGCACTGCCAAAATAAGTCAATAAATAAATGAATAAAAATAGGTTACGAAAAGAAGAGTCATTAAGCTTAGGGATCTATTTGCTTCTTAAGAACTGTAGCATATAAGTTTGCCTGGAGGTTTGAATGTCTGTATATTTATCTGAGCATATACCTGTGTGTCTTATTTCTGTGTGTATATGATGTTTAAATCAGTTTCATCTCTCTATGGTCTATTTTCAGTATATTGATAGGAAATCACTGATGTATTTTTTTATAGGTTTTATTGACTGATACCAATACTCAATTTGTAGAGCAAACTATAGCTATAATGAAGAATTTACTAGATAATCATACTGAAGGTAGCTCGGAACATTTGGGACAAGCTAGCATTGAAACAATGATGTTAAATCTAGTCAGGTAAGCATTCTGCTACTGCTACTTTAAAAGGTAAGAAAAACTCCTTATGCGTTGATACTGATAGTTATTAATGAAATAATTTGCCACTCTTTTCTTTATTGCACCCCAATTTGGGTGCACTGATAACATAACCAGAAATTGTGTATGTTCTCTCCTAAATAAAATAAAATGACAGTCATATTTAAAGTTACATTTAACCATTTTACTACAGATTAAGGCATCTAAAATATCTCTTGTTTGTATCTGATAATTTTTAAAACATTTCTATGTCTAAATAGGTATGTTCGTGTGCTTGGGAATATGGTCCACGCAATTCAAATAAAAACGAAACTGTGTCAGTTAGTTGAAGTAATGATGGCAAGGAGAGATGACCTCTCATTTTGTCAAGAGATGAAATTTAGGTGAGTTATCAAAAGAACAAAACTGGGGTCCTGAAAATATTATATTAAATGGAGTACAGAAAAAAAAGTAGGTACTTGGTTATCTCTGCAAAAGGAGAAATGGAAAAGGAGCACTTTGTGTTTGTTTTTCCCTGAATAGCTTTTCAGACTTCTCAAAGCTTTGTGCCTGTGAAAGTTCTTTTCTTTTCTCTTCTTGCATTAAAAATTTTATTCTGTTTCCAAACTGTTATCATACCAAAGGGCCATCACCGAGTACCAATATGTAAGTTGCTCATGTTTATGCCTATCTGATTTTATATGTGACAGCAATACCTATTTTATAAAGTTGTCATGTCACCTGGGTTATTTAACTGTTTGTAGTGTTAAAAAATCTTATGTGTAAAGGTGTGTGTGATTTTTAAAAAGTTGCTATTTTCCTTTTCTTCACCATTTTATAGGAATAAGATGGTAGAATACCTGACAGACTGGGTTATGGGAACATCAAACCAAGCAGCAGATGATGATGTAAAATGTCTTACAAGGTACAAAAAAAAAAAAAAGATAAAATGACTAGGTATTTACAGGTTTTACTGTAGGTATTAAAACTACTCTAGTATAGCTATCACACATATTTCATGTATATTTAAGTTGTTTTTTAGATATCTAGTTTTTGCATTTGAAATATATAAAGATATGAATGTATTTATTTTTTTAACTGAATGAGTTAGTAAAAGATTTTATGTTTGGAAAGTTAATGTTGTCAGTTTAGAAAGAATAGTCCAGTTATTGGGAAAGTACATATATAACATTTTAGATTCTATTTATTTTATGATTAGAGGGATAAAAGTATTATTTGAGGAAGTAAATGTGTTGAGTCTTCCTAAGAAGTAATTGCTTAGATATACTGTTATTTCTTTCTTTTTTCTTTTTTTTTTTTTTTTTTGGTACCTGGGATTGAACTCAGGGGCACTCAACCACTGAGCCACATCCCTAGCCCTATTTTTTATTTTATTTAGAGACAGGGCCTCACTGAGTTGCTTAGCACCTCACTTTTTTTGAGGCTGCCTTTGAACTCTTCCTGTCTCAGCCTCCTGAGCTGCTGGGATTACAGGTGTGTGCTGTTATGATAAATCCTTATTGACATATCAGAAAATGATTAAACATTATGAACTATATAATAACCAGTAATATAGGTTTCTTTGCTTAGGCCTAGTTTGATATAGTTCATACTTTGAATTGATTGGTTGGTTGGTTGATTTTTTTTTTCCCCGCCCCCAGCCTGGTACTTTTGAACTAAGGTATTCATTAGCCAGGATTACTTTGCAGAAAGTTACTGTTAATTTCTTCCCAGTTTGAAGTGTTTTTTGCATTCTAAGGTCTGCATACTTACTCAAATTACTAAGGTTTTGCTAATAATTTGTTTAATGAAATACTTCTTAAAGTTTTTTAGAGATTTATTTCAGGGAAAGTTAGAGTGGAAGAACCTGAAAGTCTCATAGTGTCTAAATTATTTTTCTTCAGAGATTTGGACCAGGCAAGCATGGAAGCAGTTGTTTCACTCCTTGCTGGTCTTCCACTGCAGCCTGAAGAAGGAGATGGTGTGGAGTTGATGGAAGCCAAATCACAGTTATTTCTTAAGTAAATTTCAGCCACCAAGTACATAGAGCAAAAAACAAAATTCCCCCACCCCCATAATGAAAACAGTGTAGTCAAAGAAGCAAATGGTCTTATTTAGAAAATAGACTTAATGGCCTAATTGGTATTATGGCCATTGCTGCTATCTCATAAAATATATCCTACTTGTGAAGAAATATTCACAATGACAGTCCTGGGATAGGATGTTGTGGTTTTTAAAGAAAACAGTCTGATTGGTGAAGTTTATTTGGAATAAAACTCAAATTGCTTTAGTCATTTAAAATGACACTGTCTAAACTGTTTGGACCATTTTTTTTTCTTTTTTTAGTTGTCAATGGACTTTATTTTATTTATTTATATGTGGTGCTGAGGATTGAACCCAGTGCCTCACACATACTAGGCAAACAGTCTATCACAGAGCCACAGTCCCCGCCCTGGACCATTCGTTTTAATGCCAAATATTAAAAGTGAGAACACATTGCATCTATTTCATATTTGTCTTATGAAATGTGTACTGAAGTTTGTCAAGGTAAGATGACAAACATAACTTCATGAGATGTCACACTGTCTTGATTGTCCTAAGACTGGAGAGAAGCAGCTATCTAGGGCATTCTTGTGATACACTATGTGATTATTTCAGAATGTCTGATTAGCTTTCTGGTTGACATGACTTTCTCTATGTAAGGGTCAGTTTTTGTATTTCTTAGGTACTTCACCTTATTTATGAACCTTTTGAACGACTGTAGTGAAGTTGAAGATGAAAATGCACAAACAGGTGGCAGGAAACGTGGTATGTCTCGGAGGCTGGCATCCTTAAGGCACTGTACAGTCCTTGCAATGTCAAACTTACTCAATGCTAATGTGGACAGTGGTCTCATGCACTCCATAGGTGAGATAAATTGAAGACTTCATATGTAAAACTAAAAGTGTTGGCACTTAAGTAAAAAATTACTTCATCAAGGCTCTGTTGTGTCGGTAAACTTGCATCTGTCTTTTTCAGGTTTAGGTTATCACAAAGATCTTCAGACAAGAGCTACATTTATGGAGGTTCTGACAAAAATCCTTCAGCAAGGAACAGAATTTGACACACTTGCAGAAACAGTGCTGGCAGATCGGTTTGAGAGACTTGTGGAGTTGGTCACAATGATGGGGGATCAGGGAGAGCTCCCTATAGCTATGGCTTTGGCCAACGTGGTTCCTTGTTCTCAGTGGGTAAGTTTATTGAGTAAATGGGGAAGAAGAGTGCTTGGCACATAACAAATGCTTCAAAATGTATTTGTTCAATGAATGTTTATTGGATGAATTGATAAAATTTAAGAGCTGGGAAAAAGGTTATGTACTTAAATGGTGTGTCATTACATCACACTGGAAAATCTGTTCTATCAAAAATAACTTCAGTAATAGTAAATAGTAATAGTAAATTCTCCCTAATAAGGTAATCTGTCACTGCTTGTAGATGTGTTTCTACTTAAAAGCTCTAGGAGCCAGACATGTTGGCACATGCCTGTTATCTTAACTCTACTCATGAGGCTGGGGCAGGAGGATCAAAAATTCAAGGCCAGCCTGGACAACTTAGTGAGACCATGTTTCAAAATAAAAAGAACTGAGGATGTAGCTTAGTGGTAGAGCATTCCTGGATTCAACCCCAGTAAAACCTATGCCTCCTACCCCCAATGTAGGATCATATTTCTCATAAAGTTGAATTCAAACTCTTTACCCTAGCCTACAAAGCTATACTTGATCTGGGCCCTGCCTCATCTCTGTCCTTATCTTATGCTATTTGTCCTTTTTTTTCACAAAAGTTAAGCTACTTTGGCTACCCTCTGTTTCTCAGATGTGTTGTATTTGTTTCTGCCCTTAGGAAACTCTTGTTGCTGTAGCTATCTAAAATGCTTCTCCTCTGATTATTCTGATTTGATTCTTAAGAAAACTTAACACAAGGCCTACCCTTTAAACAAAATTTTAAGTGTACAATATATAATGATATCTATAGGCAGAGTATTACATAGTAGTTCTCTAGAATTTAGTTGTCTTGCGTAACAGACTTTTTATACCTCTTGATGAACAATACCCCCAAATTATTGAAATCATCCTGAAGCCTAAAATTAGTTGATAAATCTTCAGATGTTTTGAAATTGGACACTGAATTATCTTTTTAATTGCCTGCCTATAATTCATACTAAAACTATTCCGTATGTCCCCACCCTGCTTCAGTACTAGGAATTGAACCCAGGGTTTAACACATGCCAGGGAAGTACTCTACCACTGAACTACATCCCAGCCCCATAATTTTTCCATTAAAAAAAAAAAATTGGGCTGGGTGTGTAGCTCAGTGGTAGAGCACTTGTGTAGCATACAGGAGGTCTGGGTTTGATCCCTAGTATCACAAGACAAAAAATAAGTTTAAGAAGCTTTATTTTGTCTTTTGATAGTAAATAATTTCTAATGAGTAGTATATTAAATAACTTCTTGTTTTGTTTTGTTCTATTACTGGTGATTGAACCTAGGGCCTTCTGTGTAAAGGGTAAGTGCCCCGTCATTGAGTTGCATCCTCTGCCCTTAAATGACTTTGCTGAGAAATTTTATATTAGGTCAGATCTGTTAGAGCTATTTTCTAAAGGAAAACAAAATATGAAATAATATTTATTTTGTTCATTTCTTTGTTGTATAGGAATTGAACACAGGACCTTGTGCATGGTAGGCAAGTGCTCTATTACTGAGCTACATTCACAGCTCTTGTTTTATTTTAGTTTTTGAGAGAGGGTCTTGCTAAATTGGCTAGACTGGTCTTGAATTTGCAGTTTTCTTGTCTCAGTCTCCCAAGTAGCTAGGATTGCACCTCTACCACACTCAGTTGCATTTTAAAAACTTTAATTCTATTTTATAGATAGATATATTTTTAAGTTCAGTTGCTTAAATTTTTCAGAATTTAGGGCGGGGGGAGGGATTTGAATTGAAAAAACTATGTAACGTGCTTGGCACGTTGGAGCAGTAACTCAGGAGGGCTGAGGCAGGAGGATCACAAGTTTGCCTGCCTCAGCAATTTAGTGATATCCTGTCTCAAAATAAAAAATATAAAAAGGCCTGAGGAAGTCGCTTAGTGGTAGAACACCTTTGGCTTCAGTCCCTAGTACAAAAACATTTAACATAGTAATTTTGGGCTGGAGGTATGGTTGAGTAGTAGAGCACTTGCCTAGCGTGCACAAGGACTCAGGATCCATGCCCAGCAGCACCACAAAACAACACAATCCTCATTGTAATTTAAAAAATAGGTCCTTTTTTTTTTTTTTTTTACTAAATTCTCATAATTTTATTCAATAACGGAAGATAATTTTATACTTTGTCAAATATGTATTGTGCAACTGTAGGGAATAAAGCAGAATACCGGATTTTTATAATTGATTTTGGGGGCGAGTTCTGGAGACTGAACCAAGGGGTGCCTTGCCACTGAGCCACATTCCCAGTTCTTTTTATTTTTAATTTTGAGACAGTGTCTTGCTAATTTCCTGAGGCTGGTCTAGAACTTGGAATCCTCCTGCCTCAACCTCCTGAGCTGCTGGGATTACAAGTGCGGTCCACCCAACCCTGCGGCTTCTAGATTATTTGTGGTTAGGATTATTAAACTTTTTCCTTTACTCAAATATCAGATTGTTGTTATCCTGGGACCAGGTTAGGTTTAAAGGGGCTATGGACCAATGGACCATTATCCATAATGTCACTAGTTGATTTTTTTTTTTTTAATGTTTACCTCTGTTCTCTCTAGATCTCCTCTCAGCCTGTGGTTAAACAATTTAATATGAAATCATTTTTCTTGAGTGTACCAAAACTTTTGTACTCTGGGGAATTCTAAGAATTTTCATTTAATAATGGATAGAAATTTCAGCCTTCACTCCCACCCCTCTAACTTTGTATATAAATCTGACTGACCTCTTAAGTTCTGAATGCCCAGCCTGGGTCCTTTTCATCATGATTTCTTAAAAATCTGTAGTGTTTTCCATTTTTGTTGTTTTTCTACCTAGTTCATATTCTGTGTTATTGAGTTCCCCTAATGGTATGAGGAGAGATCTCTTTTGGTTACCAAAGTCATTTCTACTCAGTGATTTTCTAAGAAAAGGATCTGTGCAAATGCCTCGGCAAATCAAATTAAACTCTTTGCTGTCATTCTCTATTTCATCTTTAACTTTGTGATATAATTTGAGCTGAATCCTGGGGTCTTTCTGCCTCTTGGTAAAGCCTAGGGCTCTCTTACCTTTCACTGGTTAATCTTTCACTGTATGCCTACAGTAGCTGTTATCTATCAAAAACAAATGTATACAGACAAATCCCAGAGGAAATATTAATCAGCAAGTTATTATCAACTTTGGATTGGCCTTTTTGTCAATCTTTGGCTTCCTGCTTAAGAAAAAAGTAAAATTGTTCTCACTAACATATTTTTGTTGTGTTTTTAGGATGAACTAGCTCGAGTTCTGGTTACCCTTTTTGATTCTCGGCATTTACTCTATCAACTACTCTGGAACATGTTTTCTAAGGAAGTAGAATTGGCAGACTCCATGCAGACTCTTTTCCGAGGCAACAGCTTGGCCAGTAAGATAATGACATTCTGTTTCAAGGTTTGTATCATTCACTTTTTGTGTGTATATTAAAGTTTGTCACACAGTAATTAGTATAAAATATGCAGATATAGTTATCTTTTTTAAAGCAAATTCTATGAAGCTGGCATAATAAATCTCCAGTTGTGCATTTCTTTAGGTATATGGTGCTACCTATCTACAAAAACTCTTGGATCCTTTGTTACGAATTGTTATCACATCCTCTGATTGGCAACACGTGAGCTTTGAAGTGGATCCTACCAGGTTTGTCTGCTCTCTGTTTTTTTTCAGAATCACTGCATGAAGCAAGGCCATTATAATTTCTCCCTTTCAATCTTAAAATCAGCTTAAAACTAATATTAGTTTTTAATTATGAAAGTATACATAAACATTTTGTTTAAAAAAGTGAAACATTACAGGTATTATTAATGGAGTCTTTGACTACCACCTTCAGAGACTGTTAGTTTTATTCTATTATGTCCTTTTTTCACATATTTACATGTATGTTATTGTAGCAAATATATATATTATAATGTAAGTACTTTATATTAAATGGTAATATGCATGGTTTTCAACTTAATTTTTTAAACTGTTTTAGATATTTCTAAGCCAATTTTTGAAGATAAATTTTATTTATACATTGATGAATAATATTTCATAATTTATGTTATATTTTATTTGGTCATTACCATAGCCGTGTGTGTGTGTGTGTGTGTGTGTGTGTGTGTGTGTGTGTGTGTTGCTGGGATTTGAGCCCAGGGCCTTACACATACTAAGTAAGTATTCTACCACTAAACTACATCCCCAGCCCACATTTTAACTTTTGCAGTAGCTTCCTAAATGTTGTTCAAGCATCGTCTTTTCATTTTCAGTAGAAATTAGTCTTTTAAACATGAAAATTTTTTAATATTTATTTTTTAGCTGTAGGTGGACACAATATTTTTATTTCGTTTTTGTTTTTTTATGTGGTACTGAGAATCGAACCCAGTGCCTCACACGTGCTAGACAAGCACTCTACCACTTAGCCACAACCCCAGGCCCATGAAATTTTTTAAGATATATTTTTATTTGTAGATGGACACAGTATCTTTATTTTATTTCTTTATTTTTATGTGGTGCTGAGGATCAAACCCAGTGCCTCATGCGTGCGAGGCAAGTGCTCTACCATTGAGCCACAACCCCAGCTCCAAACATAAAATTTTTGTGTCACTTGATTAGAATCCACTAATGCTTCCCTTTTGACAGCAAGATAAAGAACATACTCATTTGCTTTGTAATCTGGCTGTAATCTACCTTTACTTTTTCATGTTTTCATATGTGCTCTATATTCTAAGCTCCAAGGAGTTATGCACACATTACTACTTTTAAAGTGGTCTGGTACAAGGGATTCCTTGGGGTTGGAGGTACTTAGATATCTCACATGTTGGCCCAAATTCAAAACCAAGAAGGCATAGGGCAGATCAAAGGAAAGGTACCCAGAAACTGGAAATCAGTCTGATAAACATAATTGAAGAATGTGACTTTAGATCCTGTGGGCAAATAGGTGGCTTGCTAACACTTCATCTTGAAGTAGTTTCATCCACCTTATGCTATGCCCAGCTGGTTAACTAGAGGTTTCAGTACTAGGGGCAAGCCTTTTTACCACACAAGTGGAAAGCAGACCAGAACATATTTCTGCAGACACACATATCTAGAGAGATGAAAATGGCACTTAGCTGAGCATGATAAAACTTTTTTCCTAATTCATTCTCCTCTTATAATGAGGAATGACTTAGGGGAAGGAAAAGAAGCCAGTGGTAAAGCAGGGTGCAGTTTAAACATCATCTTTTTGAAGCTTTCTCTGCCTGTCATTAGGTGCCACTCACAATATGCATGAACAAAGAAATAATCCTTTTTCTATGCTGAATACCACACTGTAAGATTTGTGATGATTTGTTTTATTAGCTTATCTTCCCTCTAGATTATTGACTCTTATACATTTTCTACAACTTTTATTCCTTTTTATCCTTTCATGAGTACAGCATGGTATCTAGCTTATGGTTAACGTTTTGTAAATATTTTTTGAGTGAGTGAAAAAATTTTTTATCCTGGTACTGGGGTTTGAACCCCGGAACTTTCTAACTTCTGAGCTAAATCCTTAGTCCTTTTCTAAAATTTTATTTTGAGACAGAGTCTTGCTAAGTCGCCTAGCCTGGCCTTGAATTTATGATCCTCCAGTCTGAGCCTGTGAGCTGACATTATAGGTGGGCATCACAATTCCTAGGTTAATGAATGAATTTTAACTGATAATCTTATGCTTGATTTTTCTAAGCTGCATATTTACATTCATTTATCTGTCAGTATCAATCTGAAAAGTTAAGGGTATTCTTTTACTTTAAAGTTAAAAGTTTTTAAAAAAATATTTTTAATTGTAGATGATGGATGCAGTATTTTTTTTTTTAAATTTTATTTATTTTTATTTTTATAGGGTGCTGAGGAGCGAACCCAGTGTCTCACACATGCTAGGCAAGCGTTCTACCACTGAGCCACAACTCCAGCTCTCAAAATGTCTTGATATTTGTTCTTCCTAAATAATTATTACTTAGCAACTTGTTATCAGTTGGTATTTTTGGCTCTGCCTTTGCTGAAGTTTTAACTGTAATATCTAATAAGAACTCGAGCATTAGCATGGCATTGTGGTGTGATCATGTAATCCCAGCCACAGAGGAGGCTAAAGCAGAAAGATTTTAAGTTTAAGGCCAAGCCTGGGCAAGTGAGTGAAACCTTGTCTCCAGGAAAATTTTAAAAAAGGGCTGAGGATGGTGATAGGCCCTGAATTCAATCAGTAGCATTAAAAATAACAACAATAATATGAAAATCTCCAAAATTAAATTAGGGAATTTGTTAAAATAGGTAAAGAGTTAAAAGCAACAACTTTTTAAAGCTATCTTGTATTTTTTAACATTAAGCAGTTTCATCTGTTGTTGTTTTTTTCCCCCAAAGTATATAATATTGTTAACTGTAGTCAATAATGCTATAGAATAGAACTCCAGAATTACTTATTTGTCCTAACTGCAACTTTGTTCCTTTGACCAGCATATTCCCATTGCTTTCCTCTACCCCTCACTTCTAGCCCTGGCAACTACCAGTCTGCTCTCTGCATCATGAGTTTGACCTTTTTAGATTCCACATATAAGTGAGATCATGCAATATTTGTCTTTCTGTGCATGGCTTATTTCACTTAGCATAGCATTACTCCAGGTGTATCCATGTTGCCCTGACATAATTTGTTTTTTAAGACTGAATAGTATTCCACTGTGTGTATATGTGTATGTATTCACATATATATCATACTTTATTTAGCCATTTATCCATTGGTGGATTCTAGATCATGGCTATGTGAATAATTGTGCAGTGAACATGGGAGTGCAGATATCTCTTCAGTATATTTGGTTTAGTTTCTTTTGGATATATACACTTAGAAGTGAGATTGCTAGGTAATTCTATATTTAATTAAAAAAAAATTTTTTTTGTAGTTGGACAGCATGCCTTTATTTTTATGTAGTGCTAAGGATTGAACCCAGTGTCTGACACGTGCTAGGCAAGATCTGCACTCAAAACTATTCCAGGTCTTTTCTGACCTAGTTAGTGCTTAGGCAGTTAGCAAATTCTGGCTGTTGTTTTCCATAATGGTTCTTCTCATTTACATTTTCACCAATAGCGTACATTGATTCCCACCCCCCTTTTTTTTATCCTTCCAGCACTTCTTTTTTTTTTGGGGGGGGTAGGGGTTAAACTCAGGGGTACTCCACCACTACATCCTCAGAGCCACCCCACCCCCCACCCCCCGCTTTTTTTTGGTGCTGGGCATTGAACCAGGGCCTTGTGTAAGCAAGGCAGGAGGATTGCAAGTTTAAGGCCAGCCTAAGCAACTTAGTGAGACCCTGCCTCTAAATAAAAAAGGGTTGGGAATGTGACTCAGTAGTTAAGTGCTCCTGGGTTCAATTCTTGGTACCAAAAACAGCAACAACAACAAAAAAAGAAAAAACAAAAACAAAAAACAAAAAAAAACAAAAACCCAACAACAAAAAATGTTTTCTTATGCTTTTGTCTAGTAGTTTTATGAAAGTTTTAATCTTACATTTAAGTGTTTAATCCATTTTGAGTTGATTTTTGTATATAATATGAAATAAAGGTCTGGTTTCATTGTTTTCCCATCACCATTATTATTATTTAAAATATTTTTTGGGGGCTGGAGTTGTGGCTCAGCAGTAGAGCGCTCGTCTAGCATGTACGAAGCCCTGGGTTCGATCCTCAGCATCACATAAAAATAAAAAAGAGGGCTGGGGATGTGGCTCAAGCGGTAGCGCGCTCGCCTGGCATGCGTGCGGCCCGGGTTCGATCCTCAGCACCACATACCAACAAAGATGTTGTGTCCGCCAAGAACTAAAAAAAAATAAATATTAAAAACTCTCTTTCTCTCTCTCTCTCTCTCCTCTCTCACTCTCTCTTTAAAAAAAAAAAAATAAATAAAAAAAATAAAAAAGAAAAAAAGAAACCATCCTTTAAAATATTTTTTTGTAGTTGTAGATAGACAGAATGCCTTTATTTTATTTGTTTGTTTTTATGTGGTGCTGAGGATTGAACCCAGGGCCTTGCATGTGCTAGGCAAGTGCTCTACCACTGAGCTACAATCCCAGTCCCAAAGCCAGCAACTCTTTTTAGATTCATCATAGGATTGAGGTTACTGGGCAAATAGATACTCCCAAAACTAGTGGGATGGATGGCTATGGCGTATTACAGCTTACTAGGAGAAGAAGCTGCTGGAGCCAGTAACTGGTGGGAACACTTAGACCGTAATTGATGAATTTCTGGGGACTAAGTTTGGTCTAGCTTGAGAGTTAAAACTCCTGGGGGCCCAGTCTTAGAGGAACCCCTACACCTTTGTGAATTTTACCTCCAGAAGCCTTACTAGGTTTTCATGATGAAGATGGGGAAAAAAATCTCTTTGTGCTTTGAGCAGGGGAGGGGGATGAATAATAATTTAAAAATATGCACTTAGTATTCTATTATACTTAACAAAGATCTGCACTCAAAAGAAAACTCCTCAAGTCTTTTCTGACCTAGTGCTTGGGCAGTTAGCAAATTCTGGCCACTCTAGCCTTCCTGCCTAAATGTAGGGGAGGGTGGAGGAAAGAAAAGCTAAGAAACTCTTGTGAAGGTCACAGCTCATGGACTTTGGCCCAATAAAACAATGGAGATAAAATCAACTTGTAGAATATGTCCCTTTCCCAATATCTGATCACAGTGTTCTAATATATTATATTAACAGTGAATTATAACTCAAGGAGAGCTACAACATAGAGACTCCATATAAGATGTTTTCAGGGAAACCAAAAGACAAGGTAGACCAGAACAAGAACACAAGAGGAAATGGATACCTATAGCTACAGCAAACATTAAACACAGCCTAACTCCAGTGGATTAAAATAAAACTTCACACTAAAGGCTTATTTATCTCAGTTCCTATTGTCACAGGAGTGTGGGGAGCTGAAGCTTCAAACCTTAATTCTTATGTTCCCACAAAAGAATATTTAAAATTGGGGATGAGGTTGTGGCTCAGTGGTAGTGAGGCCCTGGGTTCAATCCTCAGCACCATATATAAATAAATAAAATAAAGGTATTGTGTCCACCTACAACTAAAAAACAAAACAAAAACAAAGATTTTAAAAAAAGAATATTTAAAATCAGATGCTAAAAGCCATGTAAGAGAACTTTATTGTTAGTAAAAGTAAAGTAAGGATTGAGAGATAGTGGGTTCTCTCTGAGCAGAGAACAACAAAGGGAACAGTACTGTTTCCAAATTTATTGCTGTTTTATGGTGGACTTGAAAACTGGAGTCCACCTTCTGCACTCTTTGCCAATCAGGTGTTAAAACTCCTCTTTCAAGTCTGTTTGGCAGTGGTGTTTTTGACCCAACTTGATTATCTCCAGAAATGTCACAGTGGCATAGTGGCCTGGTCATTCTCTTTAGGGGGTTTTCATCTACAAGTCAGTCATGTGTTAATGTGGGTACTGGAGTCAGTAGCTGGTCAGAACTTGCCTTTAGTAAGGAAACTTCTGTTCTGAAATATATGGAGACACTTATGGCCATAACTCCTAGCTTTACCCTGACCTCAGTGGACCCTGTCAAAAGTTACTCCCATTAATCCTTCTTTCTTGATATATTTTTTCATATAGTTCCCCAGCTAGCGTCTTGTTTTTATTTGCTTATTTACAAGGTCTGTGTACTGATGTTTTCTACAGGTTATCTGCTGTAAGTTATTTACTCATCTGCCTTGGCAGTAACTTAAAGAAAACTTTAAAAGTAACCTAAGGTAAACCTGTGACCTTGCTATGCATTCCACTGCTCATTGATGACTACTACCTAACACTGTTACTCAATACATCATACCTGGCACTCAACAAGAAATCACAAGGCATGCTAGTAGGCAAGAAAAGTCTCATTCTGAAGAGACAAAGTAAGCATCAGATCCAGACTCAGGTGTGGCAGACACTTTGGGATTGTCATATTGAAGATTTTTTAAAAACTAATTAATTTAATTAGATTAATATCACAGGGCTCTTTGAAGTAAGCCAATCCCCCCAAAACACATATTTTCTGATAAGTGGATGCTGATCTACAATGGGGGGAGGCATGGGAAGAATGGAGGAACTTTAGATTTGGCAAAGGGGGGCGGGGGGCCATGGGGATAGGAAAGATGGTGGAATGAGATGGACATTATTACCCTAGGTATGATTGCAGAATGGTGTGACTCTACATTGTGTGCAACCAATGAAAATGAAAAGTTTTGCTCCATTTGTATACAATGAATCAAAATGTATTCTTCTGTCATGAATAACTAATTAGAATAAATAAAAAATAAAATCATAGGGCTCTTATTAAAAAAAAGGACAACATGTAAGAACAGATGGATAATGTAAGCAGAGAGATAGAAACCTAAAGAAGGAGTCAAAAGAAAATGCTGGAAATAATTGCTATTCTATACAATACTAGTTCTGTTCTATCCAATACATTACAACAAGGGAAAGACTGTAGCCATATAAGGATTAAAAGCAAAAGACAAAATTTTCACAATTTAGAGATACACTGACTATAAATAGAGAATCCAAGAGAATCTACAGATGAATTATCAAATTAATAAGGAAGGAGATAGGAAAGATAGTAGAATAAAACAGACAGTACTTTATGTATATATGTGACTACATGAACAGTATGATTCTGTAACATGTACTCAGAAAACTCAGAAAAATGAGAAATAACCTTTGATGAGCTGATCCGCAGACTAGACTCAGCTGAGGAAAGAAGTGAACCTGAAGATATATCAATAGAAACTTCCCAAACTGAAACACCAGGTAGGGAAAGAAAACTAAATGAAAATGAAAATACATCTTCCCACAATTTATAAGAATAAGTGCTTAAGAAAGTTATGCTCTTAAAAAAAATAGAGTAAACACAGTGAGTATAAACCTAAAGTAAGCAGAAGGAAAGGGATAAAAAAAATAGAGCAGAAATCAAGAGAAACTGACAGTAGGACAACAATAGAAAAAGAAAACTTTTTTCCCATAGTTTGGTTTTCCAAAAACCAAACTATGGGGAAAATGTTTCATATATATGAACGCTTAAATTTTAATTGAACACAAAGCTTCATTGCAGATTGGAATTAGTGGAATAGCCAACAAATTATCATTGGCAAGTGGGAACAAGAGGGCACTGTGGTTTTGTAATAGGGATCTATCTGATACAGCTAGAAGGTGTTGTGTTAGAGGAACACCTAAAATAGACTGCAGTACCCCTGCTGTGAGGCTGACTCAGAAAAATCTTTGCACAGAGCACACAAAAGTTTTCAAGGATTCTCTTTGCATCTTTTTAAATAAATTGTTAATCTTCTTCATACCCCAAACTCCCAGGTCCTCCCTATCTAAGATTTGAATTACTCTTATAGCTTTTTATAGTTCTCTCTGTTTATTACCAGTCTCTCTTTGGTCATTTACATATTCCAAGTCCAGTGTTTTTCTCTAGCAGCCTAACAACCTCCATCCATAATGGATTAATCATGTGTTTCTCCACTTTGCTATTTTGTCTTTTCTATCTGTAAATCAAACAATAACAAACTTTTTTCTCTATATTATATTCAACACTCAATCTAGTGTCCAGATGTGCAGTAGACACCCCCATCTCAGATAATTCTCCAGCAGTTATCAGCTGGATGTATGATTCAATTCCGACACTATCTACCTGGAGATATGTTAGATCCCACAGATTAAGGGCTCAGTCCCATAAAATTACTTGCATTTGAGATGGTAGTCAGAAGCTCCAGGATGTAACCAGTGCTTTGGAGTAACTGCTTATTTTAATTGGGGTTCCCATAACTCTCTCCTCTGAATTAATTTGCTAGAATGACTTACAGAACTCTTGGGAATACTTTACTTACATTTACCTATTTATTTTAAAGGATAGTACAGAGGATATACATGAACAGCCAAATGGAAGAAATGCATAGAGTAGGAGGGAAAGTTGTAGTTTGTATCCTGTCTTCAGGTGTACTATGTGGGACCTCTATGTGTTCAGTAGTCTGGAAGTTGTTTCAACTTTTGGGATTTTTATGGAGACTTTATTAAGAAGGCATGATTGACTGAATCATTGGCTATTAGTGTTAGGCTCAACTTTCAGCTCCTTTCCCCTTCTCAGATGTTGGAAGGTAGGACTGAAAGTTCAAATCTTTTATTGTACTATGGTCTTTCTGGTGACCAGTTTTTGTCCTGAAGCTGTCTACCAGCCACCAGTCATCTTATTACCATACAAAAGAAAGTTGTATAACTCTGAAGATTCCAAGGGTTTTAGGGCCTGTGTACCAAGAACAAGTACAGAGACCAATTATATATTTATCACAATATAATAATATCCTTGAGTTATGTTCATTACTTGTCATATAATACCTAGTATATGTGTCTTTCCCCTCATTGAAAAGGACAAAGACCAGTTATTGTTGAATCCTCAACATCTGGCACTAAGATGGCAAATTATAGATGTGTAATAAATGTTTATTAGATTGAACTGACTACCTGTCCCACTTGCTTCCTCTTTCTGAAGTACTCTTAATTTTTCTGCTTATGCAAATTCTGTCCTTTCAGACCTCACTTATTTCATGAAATCTTGCTTACTTTGCAGTCCATGTTAATTTTTAATTTTTATTTATTTATTTGGACAGGGTACCTGGGATTGAACTTGGGGGCACTCGGCCACATCCCCAGCCCCATTTCATATTTTATTTAGAGACAGGGTCTCACTGAGTTGCTTAGCACCTCATCATTGCTGAGTCTGGCTTTGAAGTAGCAATCCTCCCGCCTCAGCCTCCTGAACCACTCGGATTACGGGCATGCACTACTGCACCTGGCCCATTTTAATTTTTAAAGTCTTAATTGAGCTTATATGCTACACTGTACAGGTAGCTGCAAGGAATGTGGAATGTTAACTGGAATGTCACAAGCATTTATATAATGTCAGTTTTGAAACAGAAAATTGCTGTTTAAGATATTGAAAACAAGTATTTACTTAGTTCTTGTTGGTAAGGTACTGTGCTAGTCTTTAAGATGACAAAGATGAAACTTCCTTCAAGGAATTTATTTTAGTGGTGGAGATGAGACAAAAACAAAATAGATGTGAGTTTTATAAAGAGTGTATTTTGAGAGTTTAGATTAGGCTATATGCAAATAAAGCTTTGTGCATTTGATAGCAACTAGATAAAATTTAAACCTCTTAATGTAGGAATTATTATTCCTATCTTACTGATAAGACAAACTGAGGCTCAGAAAAGTTGAGTATTGTGACCAACTCCATAATGGTCAAAAACTGATACAGCTACAATTTAACATTTTTTAATTATGACACCAGGTCTTTAGAAGTCATGCTGATAAGAATTAGCAAGACTAAGCCAGGCCCAGTGGTGCATGCCTATAATTTCAGTGGCTCAGGAGGCTGAGGCAGGAGGATAAAGTCAGCCTCAGCAAAAAGCGAGGCACTAAGCAACTGAGACCTGCCTCTAAACAAAAATACAAAATAGGGCTGGGGATGTGGCTCGGTGGTCAAGTGTCCCTGAGTTCAATCCTCAGACTGGGGGGTGGGGGAGAGCAAGACTGATTGAATATAGGAAATAATGAAGTAAAGCCAGAAAATGTAACATTAGAGACAGCTTGAATAACGTGATTAAGACATTAAGTTTTAGGTACCAGATGAGAGGAACATCTGATAATTAGAACAGTCAGACTGGATATGAAAGGCAGTTCAGAATAGGGGAAACCTGAATGGTCACAAAGTCTACAGAAGCATTCTAACTTTACTAGGAATCATAGAAATAGAAGTTAAAAACATAAGGTGCCTTTACTTACGTACTAGATTGGCACAGGTTGAGCATCCTTAATCCAAACAATTTAAATGGTTCAAATTCTGAAAGTTTTGACCTTCATGTTGGTGTCAAAAATTTTCAGGCATTTTGGACTTTTGGATTATGAATGCTCAACAGGTAAAGTCTAAGAGAAAAGTCCTTAACACTTCTGCTCCGAAGCATTTTGGGAATACTCAATCCACATACATTTGTGAGAATGCAGGAGAATAAAATTCTCTATTCTACTGATTGTAGAACTATCAGTTTCTAATAAAGATAAATAAATTCAGTTAACTTGAAAATTTCTTTTTTAGTTAGCTGCCCTAGAGAATACTCCCGATAGCCCCTAGCCCCTTCGGTGCACTGGGGATTGAACTCAGAGATGCTCTTCCAATGAGCTATTTCCCTAACCCCTTTTTATTTTTTATTTTGAGACAGTGTCTCACTAAATTGTCAAGTTTGGCCTTGAACTTATGAACCTCCTTCCTCAGCTTCTTGAATAGCTTGGAATTACAAGGATGTGATTATAGTGCCCAGCTAGGAAACAACTCACATCCCCCCCCCATACACACACAACCACCACCACTGGTTTTTTTTTGGGGGGGGTGGGGTTGGTAATGAGAATTTAACCTTTTCCTACTGAACTACATTTCCAGCCCTTTTTATTTTTTATTTTGAGAACAGGGTTTTGCTAAGTTGCTGGGGACCTTGCTGAATTGCTGAGGCTGGGCTTGAACTTGAGATCTTCCTGCTTCCACCTCCAAAGTTGCTGGGATTATAGGCACGTACCACCGTGCCAAGCTTTGGCTGAGAAATTTGTGTATGCACAAGAATATTCATTGCAGTGGTTCTGTAAAAGTGAAAAATGCAGATATTCATTGACAGGAGAACAGATAAGTCATGATATATACAGAGGCAGGGCTGGAATTTAGCTCAGTGGTAAAGTCCTTGCCTAGCATGCCTGATGCCCTGAGATTGATCCCCAACACCACAAGGAAAAAAGTGGCATACAGTGCACTAGATCTTCATGAATGAACAGGATAAATCTCAGAAACATAATGTAAAATGAAAGATGACGATTACATTTTATTATCATTAATGGAGACTTTTTTAAAGTCCACATCATTCCTGTCTATGTGTTATTTTTCATATAAGCATATAAATGTTGAGGAATGTGAATTTAAAGAATACTATGCTTGTTTTGTCTGTCCCCTTCCCTCCTCTCTTTTGCTCAGATATTTTTAAACCAAATCCCAGAAATAATGTTTTCAACAGGTAGACTTTAAACACACATGTATTTATTACCACCACCACCACTGCTGCTGCCACCACCAGTAATTCCACACACCTAGTAAAATTAAAAATAAAGTTTTATGTTAATTTTTTCTGGTTGTCCCCAAATTGTCTTTTTTTCCAATTTGTTATTTGTTCAAATCAGGGTCAAAAGTCCACACATTGTACGGGATAAAATTGGGAGTTCATAACTCATTTGAATCAAACTGTGAAATATGATGTATGAAGAACTATGTAATGTTTTGAACGACCAACAATAAAAAAAAAAAAAATAAAAACATTTTTTCATAAAAAAAAAAAGTCCACACATTGTATTTCATTAAATATCCCTTAGTCTCTTTCAAGGAGTGATTTTGTTTTAAAAAGAAATGTTTTGATTTTACCTTCTTCTTCTTCTTCTTCTTTTCTTTTTTTTTTTGTAGATTAGAACCATCAGAAAGCCTTGAGGAAAATCAGCGGAACCTCCTTCAGATGACTGAAAAGTTCTTTCACGCCATCATTAGTTCTTCCTCAGAATTTCCTCCTCAGCTTCGAAGTGTGTGCCACTGTTTATACCAGGTGTGCTTAAAGTTAGAGATTGCCATTATTAATGCAAAGCTAAATGAAAAATACTTTGCCAAAAACAGTGTAGTTGCTGATAGTGGGTGGTTGATACAAGACTGAGTCAATTGGATGAATAATACATTAAGAATTGTTGTTGGAATGGCTTTGAATGACCCTTCATTTTTCTTCAGAGATGTTTGAAATACTTTAAGAGAATATTTAAATATATTAAATTTTTCTTGCATTGGGAGCAAGTTTAAAATTCACTGAATCTTTTGGATATGATGCATGTGGCTGAAATGAAACATGGAATTTTAGGTGGGTTATCTTTTGCCTGTGTTACTCTCAGGGTCTTTTACATAACAGGCAGTTCACTTGCATTTTGCATTGTGAATTTCTTGATCTGTAATTTTGGTTTCTCCATTGGGATATAATTGGTTTGTGTCATATTTTCCCAAGACAGACTGACAGAGCTCTGTTTATATAGGTTGCTATTTATAAGATATATTGCATCATCGTTCATACCATGTTGTTAGATTTTCTAAGGTTATCACTATAAGTAATATTACAGAGTTCAGATGTCCAGGATTCCTTTCTTGTTGAGGGAATTAGGCCTGTGTTCTTTTATGGCTCCTTATGTGTTTTTGAACTGCATATGCAGTTTTTAAAATGATTTGTTTATTCCAAGAGAGGTCCTGCAAATCCACATTTGCCTTCTAAGAAGGAGAAATGTTATTGGGTTGGAAGTTTGGAGTAAGGTTGATGTTAAGGAAAGAACGTACACATCTACTAAAATTCATGCCTTTCTCTCTCTTTTTTCAGAGTCATCCCCAGACATTTGTTTTTTTTTAGCACACAGCTTCAGTTGCTAAGAGACATTAACAGCATCAGTGAAATCACCATTCTAAAAATTTGGGGCTTCTCTGCTTTGTGTGACTTTTAAAGATATGTCTGTTGTATCTACAAAAAGAAAACTTTTCCACAACACAAAAAGATTAAAAAAAAGATTATAAAACCTACTTACGTCCCTCTTAATTTATCATGACTTTATTGCCCCTTCCCATCTTTTTCTTTTCTGTTCTTGAAATACTGGGGATTGAATCCAGGGGTACTATACTACTGAGCTGCATCCCCAGCTCTTTCTTATTTTTTATTTTGATATAAGTTCTCGATGAGTTGCTGAGGCTAGCCTCAAACTTGTGATCCTCTTGCCTCAGCTTCCTGAGTTGTTGGATTATAGGCACATACTACCACGCTTGGCTGCTTTACTGCCTTTTTCAAAAAGCTTCAGGAAGCTTAGGAGAAACCCCCATATAATTTATTCAGCTATTTAAATCTGAGGCTAGAGGATGGATTAGTTACAACATGAAACTTAATACAGTAAACATTTTCTCTTAAGTTTTAGCTTTATTTAGGTTTCTCTTTAAATCTAATTCAGTGATTTTTTTTTCCAGTTTCTAACAATAGGTAGATAAGAAATAGTGAGCACATATTAAAAATAGTGTGGATCAGCTTCTTGGTTGGCCTACTATTAACTCTTTTCAGAATGCAAGTGGGTTTCTGAAATGACAGTGGCTTTGACTTTAGCTGGTTAGGGATTGATGACATGATCCTAGAAGATTTTAGTAGAATTTCATGATGTGGTTGTCATCCTACATGAAAAATATTTTTGTATGATTAACAATTTGGAACATCAATTTGAAACCATGATATTATAACGTAAAAGAATACCATGATACTTAGTAACTACTCAGGAAAAGCTTAATGAAGAAATTAAATCTTCCTATTCCTTCCATATAAGTGAACAAGATTCTTAGCTTTCATAGTTAAGAAGGAAGGGAAATAGTGAAAATATTGATGATGATTGGTAGCTTATCACATACTATGTGTTGTGCTTTATAGAGAATTGCATAATAAAATAGTCTATTACCTTATTAATGCTTGGAATTATGTTAAAATTTCATATAAAATTATTCTCTTTAAAAATGTTTAAATGTGTCAGTGTGTTACTTCAAAGTATTAGATAATCGAATCGGAGAGTAGAGTACTGCAGAGCAAAGGTACGCTGTACAAAAGGTTCTGCTTTTTATCAAGCTGATAAGGAATTTTACATTCATTAGTTGAAAAGAAAGGAAAAGAAAAGCTTTGGTCTCAACATATTTTTTTCATTGAGTCTCCTTCTAACCTAGTTTTCCCCTTCAGTTTGCTCTTTTGTTTTTATTTATCTTTCCTCCTTTAGACTTTTTCTTGCCCTTTTGACTTTGTCAGCAACATAATGGTACCTTTGTGCTTGTATATTCTGCTGGGAGGGGTAGTAGTTGATATTTTTTTTCCTTTAGTAAATATGGCATCTGCTTTGGGAACCTACTGGGGAAATACTGAAAGCTAGTGAGTATATTGCTCGCTAATAAACTTCTCTGTTAGTTCTTTTTGCTTGAATTCATATGTTCGTCTTTAAGCCTTTTTTTTTTTTGATATCATGTTTAACCAGCTGTTACTTTATATGCCCCCTTAGTGGACAGTGTTATAGTTAATAGGAATAGTCAACTGTGACCATGTGTCAGATGTATAATTATTTTTTTCATGTTTTTATTTCCACTTTTCATTCAATAGTTGTGGAATAAAGAGAAAAGAACATCCACCCCAGTGGATGTTCTCTTAGGTTGTGGTGAGAGCATTGAGACAGAGCTATTATGATTCTAAATAAATGTCATCTTTTGCCAATAAATCTGTTTCCCCAAACTAATGTAGTTAAGCATAATTTTTTAAGACTGTAAATGATAGGTATATACCATAATTGAAAATTTTTGTGTGGTTACTAGTGTTTTGTATAGATTGTTAAGTTTGAACCAAAGTTCTATGAGATAAGTGTGTCTTTTTATTTTAACACAGCTTCCCAGTGCTTAGAATAGTATCTGACATGCAGGTAGGTGCACAAGAGCTAGTTGAGTGGATGGATAGATGGATGTCAAACAGATTTTAAGCTCAAGTTGTTTTTGGTTATGGTGTTGAATGCCTGGAATAAGAAGCCATGTATTGGTGGATTAAAGAATTTTTTTTTTTTTTTTTTTTTTTTGGTCCTGGGGTTTGAACCCAGGGGCATGTTAACCACTGAGCTAAACTCCTGCAGCCCTTGATAGTTTTTATTTTGAGATTGGGCCTCATTTAAGTTGCTGAGGCTGGTCTCCAATTTGATACCCTCCTCCTTCAGTGTCCCAAATTGCTGGGGTTAGAGGCATGCATCACTGTGCCCAGAATATTGTTTGGTTTTTAAACACATTTTTTTAAAAAAATAATTATTCTTCCTAGTGAAGTCCAGTCAAAAGTGTTTTAATTTTGAAAGAACTCTTCAGCCTAGAAAGGAACTCTGAGAGGTGAAACCACTATGTGTCAGTGGGTTTTGATAAGTGCCTTTTTTTGTGGAGGGGGTTGGTAGCATTCTGATAAGTGGTCAGCTGTAGTAAGTAAATAATTTTAAGCAGGCTTACAGTTTTATTTTATACTTTTCTCTGCAGTTTCTTAACTTTAATATTAATGCCTTTTTCCCTTAGTTCAACTGATAACATATTTTTCTCCAAAATAATGCAAAGATTGTAACATGCTCTGATAAGAACCATTTTAGAAAGTAGCCTGCTTTGAAAGTCTAGTCTTTTTAAGAAAGATTTTAAAGTCAGAATCTCTAAAACAAATTTTTCCATTTTTAGCTATTATTTTATTTTAGTTAAGATTTTAATTAAATGCCAGATATTGGAAAAATAACTAAGTCAATTGAAGGATACACAGAGAAGTATTTTATAATCAGAAAAAAAAAACATGTAAACACAAAAGTTTTTAGAATGTGGTCTACTTACAATGATCATTTTATATGAAAGTTATCAAAAGCTAGGAATTAACTAAGATACAAATATTTTATATTCTCAAATTCACTTGAAGAGAGCTTTTCTGTGATTCATATAGCCAGAAATAGTAGACATGATTGGGTTTCAACATTTCTTGCTGTTGATTTAATGTGTGGCTTAAAAATGTAATAAAAATAAAAATTGAGAATTAAAATTCATCCCTTAGAATTCAGTTGATTTTCTAATTTTTTTGTTAATTCCATTTGTGTTACATTTTATTGTGTAATTTTATGTACAAGCCAACATTGTTTTTGTTGCTGTATGTAGTCGGTGCTGTGACTTGTTTGTGCTCATCTCTGTTCTGTAGGCAACTTGCCACTCCCTACTGAATAAAGCTACAGTAAAAGAAAAAAAGGAAAACAAAAAATCAGTAAGTTTGGAGAACTTTTTATTAGCTGTTTCTTTCAAAGCAAACCAAAAATCTTTTGCTGTTTGTTAAGAACATCTTCACTTCAGCCTATTTGACCTTCACTATAAAATCATTCTACTAATTCTGGCACAAAATAGCTTTCATTTCAATTAACCCTGGAATTAAGTTACATTGAAACATTCTCTGTGTTCCTTTGGTTTGATTTATCCCAAAGGCATTTTGTGGGCATTTGTTGCATTGGATATCCTTGGTCTAATTTTTTAAATTATAAATGAATGCAAAAAAAAAAAAACTTAATTTCAAGGCTTTAGGAAATGCTGACTATCTTCATTCTTGCTTTTTGTTTTGCAGGTCATGTGACTGTTTTCTTTTCCTAGAAACAAAAGATTTAAATTGTTAGAAGTATGTGGTGGGAAAATGTTGGCTCATTTTGGGGTGGGGCTTGGGGGGGGCGGGATAGGGGGTGAGGTGCTGGGGGTGGAACCCAGGGACTCACACATCTTGCTAGGCACGTGGTTTATCAGAAAGTATCATTTTCTAACCTAGTCTAAAAGTTGCTAAAATTTTTTAAGACTATCTATATTTTTATCTAGATAGTTAATAGTCAGAATTTAGATGTATGTGCTTAGTTTATAGAAATTCTAATAGTAACATTATTTTTACCTCAGAGAAAATCAGTATTAAAATTTTGGAATAAAAGGAAAACACAGTCCATATCTGTATAGAAACACTTCATTTGGCAAACATGATACAAATATATTGCCTGCTTCTATGAAATTGTCCTAATTTCACGGAAGAAAATTATGATAGTCATAATGATCTTCTTCCAGTAAAGGGGAATTTGTCCAAAATATAACTTTGATTCATTTTAAATTTGTCAGTGTGACTTTCTCTTATTAGGATGAGGCCCATCTTTGTTCATATTGTCCAAATGATTGTAGAGAAGATGAAAAGAAAACTTTTAAACATCAGATAATTTTTGCAAAATGTATTCCATTGTCATGCATAACTAATTAGAACAAATTAAAAATCAGGAAGCTTTCTTAAAATGAAATAATTTAAAATATAGTGTTCATCTGGTTTCATCTTTCATTCATTGTTTTAGCTTTACATATGAAATTTACACTAAGCTTTACATTGCAATTTCTGTTTTAAATTTAAATTCAGAGCTAAATTAAAATTTAGAAACATTTATTATGTCTGCTCCAGATTTTCTCTCTGAGTATGTTAAAGTATGTTAAAAAAAATTTGGTCAGCTATTAGTGAATAGGATTGAATTGGATGGCCTTTTTGCTTAACAAAAACATTTTTTTCTAATGCTTCAGCTTTCTAATTCTCATGTGGCCTTAACATAATATACACCACCACTGTTGAAATTAATTTACTGTTTCTAACACTCTTGTTCAGTGTTTTACTAATGCCATTGTGTAATGTGTCACATAAATTAAAATTCAGACTTTGTGTTTCTCTAGTGCATGTTTTCTAGTCTTTCTAACATTCCTTTATTGAGATTTTTGTCTAGAATTGTTCTTTGAAATGTTTTTTTCTACTACGAGTTATTTAAAAAAATTTTTTTTTTAAGTTTCTGGGTAACACTAAGTTTTGGAATTTATTTCTCAGCACAGATGATATGAGGTCCTCAAGGAAACAAGTGAAATCTAATTGTTAATTTGAGATATTTTAGAGCACTTTCAAGAATATGAAAATAGTATAGACATTATAAATTTAAAATGTCATATTTTTGGTATTGTATGCTTCATAGAATTAAAACATTTTTAAGAGCAAACTGATTTTCTTTTGGAATATGTGTATCTAATATTTGCGATATAGAGAGAAGGCTCTGGCTTCTTGTGTCCAGCTGTGCACTCATATTACAGATAACTGTTTATTCAAGTGTGTATAATTAGATTTACTTTGGAAGTTGTCTTCCTAACTCAGGGAGAATTTACAGTAATTAATCATGTATAGGTAGTGATCCTCTTCTGATGTGCAGCTTATTATAGCATATTTGCATTATGTAATTTAGTTTTTATCAAAGGAAGTAAGGGGACATAGGCTGATAACTGCTTTCAGCACAGATTAGACCAATATTGACCTTTTATGTAAAATGTCATTTTCATCCAGATTAAATTTTTATGGCTTTTTTAAAAAAAGAATGGAAACCTGAGTTGTAAATCAGGTAAAGTTATAATGATGTTCATTACTGGTGAAAGAAAAAAAGCAGTCCTTTTATAAATTGACTTGTGAAACTTGTTGCACAGCATTCTTATAAATGTTCATTATGTTTTGTCAATTCTAAAAATATATTGATGCCATCAGTGGGATGCATACTTATATGATAACATGAAACAATGTTTGTTCCTAACGTATGGATACTTTGAGTTTTAATGTGAAATTATTTTGGGAGATGTGGAAAAGTTTATTTTCATTTTGGGAAATAATTTTTTCAGATTTCCCTTGAATTTTGAAGCTGAGAGTACTATTAAATGAAACTAGACATCAGTATAAGTCATAATTTAAAAGATCTTTATCTTAGAGAAAACCAGTAAATGGCTACTCTCAGAAAAGTGAATTTTAAAAGAGCTCTTGATATATATATATTGATTTTTATGAGACACTTATAAGTTATTATTTTAGAAATCAAACTGATTCTTTGAAAAGTTCAAACCATGGCTTTCTCTTTTTCAGAAACTTTTTTTAGGATTTTAATTGGTTTAACTGAATACATCGGCAATTCTTCTAAAGAAAAACCCACTTAAAATTAAATATAAGCAGTTTTGGGTTTGGGGGTGTGGATCAATGGTAGAGTGTGTGCTTACCAAGCACAATGCCCTGGGTTCAATTTTGGCACTCCCCCACCAAGGCCCCCACCAAGAAAAAAGAAAGAAAGAAGAACAAAACAAAACAAAAAAAAACAGTTTTTAATCCTTTTTCTTCTTGCTAACTCACTCCTGAAAAGTTAAATTAAAGCTCTTATAGGATTATCAATATTTCATTTTTTTTAAGATTATAATTTTGAGAATTCTAAAGGAACTGCTCAGTATCAGTGGTTGTCCATGAACATTCTGAAATTATGTGATGGATTTTTATAATATGAATGCATACATTGATGTTTCTAACGTTTTATCAGACTTCAGAGAGATTCCTATTCCCCAAAAGGTTAAATATTGTACTAGAATAATAAAGGCACTTGAATTTTCTTTATTCTGAATATAAAATTGAATTTCAGCTAAAAATAAACAGGATTTAAATTTTAAAGCCTTTCTGCTACAACAGCTATATTTAGCCACCTCCCCCACTTTCCCCTCATTTAAGTATAAGGTTGTTCTTTATACAATAATCCCCGAAAAGTTGTAACTTGAAGCTTCCTGAGCTATAGTAAAAGTGAAGGTGAGAATATGTTACCTATAATGTACTTCAGATGTCATCTTTACAGACTTGTTTCAGCTTGAAAAAATCATTTTCTAAAATATTTTTACCAATTTTTTTTTATCAGAAATGATAGAAAATTATTTTTAAATGATAGGCAGTAGATAAGAACACATTTAAAATATGGACACCATGGAGCACTAAATTATACAGAATTAAGTAAAATAACCCCTTTTTCCAGAATTAGTCTGGAATCATTGATCATGAAGAAAAGTAGAGTTATGTGAGATCTGCACTTAAATCTTAACCATTTTCTCACCCTCCCTCCAGTATTTTTTGAAATACAATTTTATCCCTGAAATCTCAGATTATTGAATGGAATGGTATAGCTTCATTGTTGCAGTGACTACTAATTTAAATAGCAATTAGCCACACCAAGAAAGAATAGTTATAGAGATTAAATGTTATATGTGTTCTTTAAAAACAAATGTGTGTGTTTAGGATATATGAAAAGTGTAAATTTCAGAAAAATGTAGTTTTCGTATGTTGGCCTAAAATGCGGAGGCATGGGGAAGAGATGGGAGCCAATTTCACAACACATTTTCCAATCAGTTTAACACTTCTTCCAATTTAATGGGCTGGTTGCTTTATCTTTAATTTAGAATGTTTTCTAAGGAGACATTTAATCTACTGTTGATATTGGCTTCATGTTGCTTTTCAGGATGGGCAACCTAAATTAATTTCCTAAATCTTTAAAGTTTTTTTTTTGACTTGGCAGAATTATGAATTTTCTATGGTAGACATATGGGTCATCTCTTCTGGTAGGATCATTTTTTCTTTTAGGATCGCAAGAATTTCTGTTCCTCCATGGGTTAAATAATAGGTCATTATATTATAAAGCAGACTGGCGAAAAAAAGAAACTACCAATACTATTACCTGTAACTTGTTTTCTTTTAGTAGGAATCTAAGAAAAAAATTGGTTTCGCATATGTTAAGCATTTTTCTCAAAAAACAAAACAAAACTCAGTTCTAATATCTCAAAATGTAAATGTTTATTATTAGGTATGGGTCATCTCAGAGGTGTGCTATTGAAAACTCACTTTCACCTTACAAAATGGGTCATGCTCTCATGTCTATTAAAGTAATCTCAGTGTGAAATTGGGTCTACATTTATTACTCGGCAGATTGCAGTGTAAATAGTGATGATAAAATAAGATCTTTTTTTCAGGTCTTTTCTACACAAGTCATCTGTGAGGTTTTCTTCTCTCTTAGATACCTCAATTGTACTTTAAAGTGATGTAAGATTAGTAATAAGAGTGAATTTTATTTTCTGATATCTGGGAAGAAGGTAAAAAATAGAAACACCATTCATGAGGCTTGATTGGTTCAAATTTTTTGCAGAGTTTGTCCTATGAGCTCTTTGTTCCCATTTCCTTATTTTAATTCAAACCTTGTACTCAATTCTCAACCCCTTGTTTTTAGGTGGTTAGCCAGCGTTTCCCTCAGAACAGCATTGGTGCAGTAGGAAGTGCCATGTTCCTCAGATTTATCAATCCTGCCATTGTCTCACCATATGAAGCAGGGATTTTAGATAAAAAGCCACCACCTAGAATCGAAAGGGGCTTAAAGTTAATGTCAAAGGTAAATTATTTTGATAATCTAGCTATCTTAAATTTCCCTTCCAACAAAATTTTTTCCATTTTTCATATACTACTTTCCCTTGAATTCACTTTTGAAATGCCCTATGATTTTTCAGTTAGGTGTTTTTGTTTCATTTTGTTTATATTACAAAGTAACTCATTAGGTAACTGATGGGATGGGCTATATTGTCATGAAAAATATTTTATCTCCCAAAGACAGTTTTCTTTGTAATTTTTCTGGGAATTTTGAAATGGAGATGGAAATATAGACTGCTGAATTTTTTAATATAAAAAGGCATTTAAATTTTAATATATATTGTGTATGTAAATATATGTATATATAATTATATTTGGCAAAAAAATGGAAACAGATACAGTAATTTATAGAACAAGGAATAATTGATTCTAACTGCCAGTAGAAATAACATCAATGTGAAAATTCATGTACTTTTAAAGAATTTATTAATGTATAGATTTCATACAGTAAATCTGTAAACTTTTTTGACTGCTTAGATACTACAGAGTATTGCCAATCATGTTCTCTTCACAAAAGAAGAACATATGCGGCCTTTTAATGATTTTGTGAAAAGCAACTTTGATGCAGCACGAAGGTAAGCAGTCTGACGCTTGGTTGATTGCTCTGTGTGAATCAAGTATTTTCGGTTTCACTTAGGTCCATGTACCTGGTCTGTGTGAAGTTCCTGTGTAGGTTTTTTTTTTCTCTTCCCTCCCAAGATTAAGGACATGTTTTGCTTTATGAAAGATGTTGTGAAATAAATCTATATTTGATTTCGATGGTGGCTTTTATATTTGAAAACCAAGGAGGATTTTGACGTATTTATTTAAGTAAAGGATTGAGGTTGCTATAACATGGGAGCAAGGAAGAAGATTCCTTTCATTAAAAACTAAAAACAAATTGGTGTAGATAATACATAAGTGTATAGTTAGAATCTTTTGGTATTAGAATATTTTTAATACTTCAGTTAAAAATGTATCTGAACTCAGAAGTTTTTTTAAACCAAGTAATAGAGACACAGAATATTTTATGAATAATTGAACAACTGTTCGCTTTATGATTTTAAATTTTTTTCTGCTAGATTTCCATAATTAACTAATTACTTCAGATTATTTCTGAGTTGTTGGTTTTTCTATAAACTAAAGAAAATACTAATTTTGCATGAGTTGTTTTTAGAGAAACAATAATTCATGAGACAGTACGTTGTAAGTTCATGTTCAGAATTCTGGCATTTTAGCAGTATAAGTGATCTGATTCATAGTCTAATCTGGCTTTGTGTAGCTCTCTTCCAGTTTATCATCATCATAGTTCTTACTGACCTTTCTGCTAGGAAAATTAGAGTTTAAAAGATATATTGCTGAACTGTAAGTCATAGTGGTAAATGTCAGTAGAGAATTCGTGTTCTAACAGATAAACTACCACAGAAAGAGAACCAAGGTTCTGATCCTGGCTCTGATTGAGAGATTATGTAATTATAGGGAGTTTTTTTTGTCTGGGCCTCCATTTTCTTATCTGTAAAACACTGACTTCTTTCTGGATCCCATTTATCTAAATCTCTTGTTTGTTCTCTGACTTCAGACCCTACTCTGAAACTGAAGCCAGGTATCAGAAATGGAACAAGTCCTATATTTATAATCTCAGTTACTTCATTATATTATTATACTTACTAAAATAATAACATTATACTATGCTTAGTATAAAAATTCACTTGTAGGTATGAATGTATCTGGTGTTGAAAATTCTAATGGTTTTGCATTTTTGAAGATTTTTCCTTGATATAGCATCAGATTGTCCTACAAGTGATGCAGTAAATCATAGTCTTTCCTTCATCAGTGATAGCAATGTGCTAGCTTTACATCGTCTGCTTTGGAACAACCAGGAGAAAATTGGCCAGTATCTTTCTAGCAACAGGTATGATTTCCTAGTCATGGGGAAATTGAACACTTTCAGTTTAAATTGATATTAATAAAATTATTGATTATGAACAGTGACTTACACCTTGTAGCTGTTTGCAGTAAGAATTAATGATTTGGAAAGAGAAATGTAGACTCTTTTTTAAAAAATATTTATTGTTTATTTGGACACAATATATTTATTTATTTATTTTTATGTGGTGCTGAGGATCGAACCCAGTACCTCGAATGTGCTAGGCAAGCCTTCTACTGCTGAGCCACAACCCCAGCCCCTAGACTCTTTTTTAATATAAGGAAAAGGTTCAGTCATATTAAATGATCAATAAACCTATCTAGGTGCTAGTGATTCCCCTTGTGCCCCCATATTGTGGATTACACCCAAGGCGCTTTGCCATTGAGCCACACCACTCCCCCAGTCCTTTTTAATTTTTTTTTTTTTATTCTGAGACAGGGTCTCACTGAATTATTGAGATTATCCATGAACTTGTGATCCTCCTTCCTCAACCTTATGAGTTGCTGGGATTATAGGAATGTGCCACCACCCCTGGCCAGTATTTTATTTCTTGAAGGGAAAATATATATATATATATATACACATATTTATACACGTGTGTGTATGTGTGTGTGTGTGCGCACAAACACATTTAAAAGCTTTCTTTCTTTCTTTCTTTCTTTCTCTTTCTTTCTCTTTCTTTCTTTCTTTCTTTCTTTTTCTTTCTTTCTTTTTCTTTCTTTCTTTCTTTCTTTCTTTTTCTTTCTTTCTTTTTCTTTCTTTCTTTCTTTCTTTCTTTCTTTCTTTCTTTCTTTCTTTCTTTCTTTTTCTTTCTTTCTTTCTTTTTTTTTTTTTTTGGTACTGGGGATTGAAATCAGGGGCACTCAACCACTGAGCCATATCCGTAGCCCTATTTTATATTTTATTTAGAGACAGGGTCTCAGTGAGTTACTTAGAAGCTGGCCTTGAACTCTTGATCTTCCTGCCTTAGCCTCCTGAGCTGCTGGGATTATAGGTATGCCATGCGCCCCCCGCACCTGGCTTAAAAGCTTTCTTTTAGCGATCCCATGTCCATTCTCTGTCTATACATATCTACTTTCTAAAGCTAGTAGTTGTATGTTTTCTGTATACAATTTTATTGTGTTCTACACACACACACACACATTTTTCAAAGGAAATCATAGGTCTATATAGCATAGCTTTTTGTTTTTTAAAAATTTGCAGCAGTGACCTAGCAGATATAGCCTCTTTTTTCTTGCTGCTTGCTGTACTAGAGATTGAATCTAGGACCTCATGTATGCTAAATGGGCACTCTACCACTGAGCTGCATCCCCAGCCTGCATGTACCATCTTCATTCAACATTCTACTTGAGATTTGTCACTGATTTAATTTATGGTAATGTTTCATTGAATGACTATATCAGTTTATTTTTGCATTGCTGAATTAATGGAAATTTAGGTTTGTTTCTAGTTTTTCACTGTTATAAATAGTGATGTATTAAATATCTTTATGCTAGTCTTCTTGTATATTATCAAAGTATGTAATTTCTGGGTCTGGACTATTATAACCTTAACTACATTTACCCCACCAAATTGCTTTTCAAACTTTGTGTGCCAGTTTATACCTCGATCAGCACTGTCTGGCAGTACTTCATGGAATTCATCCGCACCAAAGTTGACATTATCATACTTAATTGTTTTTGTCTGTTTGATGTTTATGAAATAGTATCTTGTTATTCTTACCTAGTTTTACCTGTTTAATAGCTATTTCCCCTATTAAAAATGTCCATTTCTTAAAATATTGGTTTCTCAAGATGAATTCGTTTTGTGCTGAAGAAAAAGTAGATCAGAATGTTATTTTAACTTAGCAAATTATGAATTCTACAAAAAATCAAATTTGAATGGAATATAAATTTTATGGTTTGGGAAATGCTCGGATCTCTAAAATGTTTCAATATATACTAAGAATCCCTAAAGTCTTTTTGGTGTTTTTTTTTTTTTTTACAAATCAGCAGGGATCAGCAGCAAAAAGAAAAGCAATCAGTAACAATCTAAAGAAATGTGAACTGCTACTTTCTTTCTAAGTAGTTTGCTGTATCTAGGGATCATAAAGCTGTTGGAAGACGACCTTTTGATAAGATGGCAACACTTCTTGCATACCTGGGTCCTCCAGAGCACAAGCCTGTGGCAGATACACATTGGTCCAGCCTTAACCTTACCAGTTCAAAGTTTGAGGAATTTATGACAAGGTAAAATACAGCCTTAAAATAATGAGTGCTTTCTTTTTGGTTGAGAAGCAAAGTTTGCCACCAGGCCACTTTAAAATAAGCTTTATTTTTGTTACAAGATTATCAGGAAAGATGTACACAGTTAATAACATTAATTCAACTTTTCTCTTACACTATATATTATTGAAATATGTTTGCTGTGTTGTTTTATGTATTGGTTTTCTCATAAAGATTATAGTCCTATTAAATCATAGTTTATCATCTCACCTTGATATGTTTCTGCATTTATTTTTATTTTTTAAACAAATCACAGTGGGATGCATTGTAATTCATATTACACATGTAGAATACAATTTTTTATATCTCTGGTTATATATAAAGTACATTCACACCAATTCATGTTTCATTCATGTACTTTGGAAAATGATGTCCATCACATTCCACCATCATTATTAACCTCCTGCCCCCTTCCCTTCCCTTCCCCTCCCCTCCCACCCCTCTGCCCTATCTAGAGTTCGTCTAATTCTCCCATGCTCCCCCTTCCTACCCCACTATGAATCAGTCTCTTTGTATCATGGAAAATATTTGGCATTTGTTTTTTTTGGGATTGGCTAACTTCACTTAGCATTATCTTCTCGAACTCCATCCATTTACCTGCAAATGCCATGATTTTATTCTCTTTTATTACTGAGTAATATTCCATTGTGTATATATGCCACTTTTTTTTATCCATTTACAGTTTAGCTATTGTGAATTGTGCTGCATTTAATAGTTATAAGGGTATATAGAAAACATTATTTTCACATTATAGTTAAGAAAAATGCAACTTAGTGTGAATAATTGATTTTCCTAAGATTCCATATTTAATTCATAGGTCAATGGATTTCAGGGGGTGGAGGAGAGGTCTTGGAATTGAACCCAGGGCTGGTTTACCACTGAGCTACATCCCCAATTCTTCTTATTTTTAATTTTGAGACGGTATTTTGTTGTTGCTCAGGGCCTCACTAAATTGCTGAAGCTGGCCTTGAATTTGGAATCCTCCTGCCTCAGCCTGGGATTACAGGCATGTACCACCATGCATGGCGGGTCTTTGGTTTCAATTACTGAACTCTTTTCTACCACACAAGATACATAGAAATACTAGTATTACAAAAACATACAGTTGAGCTTCCCTAATTCAAAAATCAAGATTTGAAATCTTCAAAATCTGAAAACTTTGCCAACATGATCCACAAGTGGAAAATTTCACACCTAGCTTTATGTGACTTTGATAGTCATCAAAACGCAACTGCACTAAAAATATTTTCTAAAATTACCTTTAAGCTATGTGTATAAGGTGTATGTGAAGTGTAAATGAGTTTTGTATTTAGGCTTGGGTCTCATCCCCCCAAGATAACTCTTGTTTGGAATATATGCAGATATTTCAGAAATCCAGAATCTGAAATTTGTTGAATAGGGATACTTAACCTATATAAAAAATAAAATATTTTAAATATACTTAGCTGAGAAGTTATTTTCTGAGCAAATTCATGTACTTTGCAAAAGTACAGTCATTATATAGAAATAAAGAAATGGAGAATATGAAAGGGGTTAAGAGATGCAGAACATATAATGAGAAGGTCTACCATATATCTAGTTGGTTTATTTCAGAAACCAAGCTTAGTGTGAGAATAAGCACAGGTAATATTTGAAGAGGTAATGGATGAGAATTTCCTGGGGTTCATGAAAGATATGAACCTTCACATTGGAGAAGCACACTGAATTATTAGTAGAATTTATAAAAATTAAGCCATATTTTTTCAGAAATGTATTTCAGTATGTGTGGGAATTTAATATAAAAATGGTATTTAAAGTCAGGGACATTAGACTGGACTTTTGATAAATGGTATTGATGCAACTGAGTAATCATGTAGAAAAGGGTATTTATACCATTCATGAAGATAAGTTCCCATGAATCAAAAAAAAAAAAAAAATGAGCAAACGAAGGCCTTTCTCATCAGCTCAAAATTCATAAACCAGAAAAGAAAAGGTTGATAAACTAAACTCATAAAAAGCAAATAAATGAAAATTCAAGACTTCTTTCTGAATAAATGCCATAAACAAAAATAATTCTGTGGTTTAATATTCTTGTCTAATAGTTTTCTTAGAATAGTCCTAAAAGTGCATTTGTGATTCAGAAAGTAACCTTGAGATTTTTGATGCATGTTGCCAAATTGGCCTTAAGAAAACCTGTTGCTTTTTAAATATTTTGTCCTTTTTACATTTCATCTGTGATTCAATTGTAGATATTTGAAAATACTCAGTAAACTGTATAAAGCCTCTGAATTGTTCTGTTCTTTTTTCTTTTAGGCATCAGGTACATGAAAAAGAAGAGTTCAAAGCTTTGAAAACATTGAGTATTTTCTATCAAGCTGGGACTTCCAAAGCTGGGAATCCTATTTTTTATTATATTGCACGGAGGTAAGAAATAATGTTTTAGTCTTTCTTGACAGAGTTTTTAAAATGACATCAAATGTAGAGAGATGACAAGTTTGATTTTTCCTGTTTGAATTAATAGGTCTCAAAGACAAGTAAGTCTACCTCAGATCAGAGTATATAGGCTGAGTAAACAGCTGTTCTGTCTTAATGTGTTGTTTTGTTTATTAGGAATTGCTTTTCAGAGTATTGTTGCATACTGACTTCTCTTTCCTTCATTAGTTTTTAAATTGATGTACAGTGAGTTAATTATAAAGAATGAAAATTTGTAAATAATCTTTTGTTTTCAAGTATATTCTGATTTAATAGTATCTACAACATGATAATCAGGAACTTTTTTTCTTCAAGAAGAAGTAAAACTTAAAAATTCTATTTCTGAGAACCTTTTGTAATATGAAGTGTAAGACTGTATCAGTGTGATTTAGAAAATAAATCAGAGGAGCTATGGGAAATCTGTAAAGATTTTTTCATGGCTAGCCTGGAAAATTGATCGTGTTTGTACGTGCTGTCTGCAGTCATGACTAGTTCCTAGAAACTGTTCTGGAAATACTGGGAACTCCTCTTTTCATGGTAGTTGTGGTACTGCATTGCTTTCTTTGCCATCTGTCTTTTCTTTCTTGCCTCATTCTGCCTACCTTTTGATAACTGTGACATTATTTGGTTAGTTTTACTTTTTCATATTCAGCAGACCATAAATTCATGGCAGTTGAACCTTTGAGGCAGTATGATGTGAACAGAGACCACTTACTTGAGAATCTCAAGGACTATGTTTATTCTTAGTTATGCTATTTGTTTAGTTATAGGACTTAGTCTTCCTGAATTTCCTGAAAGTAACAGAAATTGAGGAATTATGTCAGTGGACTTAATGATCATGGGTGGCAAAATCTTGGCAGTTTTAGGAAATAAATTAAAGTTGAGAAATGGAGGGATGGAACAATTGGAACTTGTTTAGTTAGATAAGTCAGATAGCAAGACCAAGATGTCCAAAGAATTGGGGAATTAGGGAACCAAAAAGTTATAAAAAAATTGCCTTTTTCTTTGCCCCTTCTAACAACTTGAGTAACATCTGTTTAGCATTCCAAAGTCCTCTTTTCAACTCTCATCTCAGTTACTATTTCTAAATTGTCTAAGATAATTTTCTTTTGTACTGAAGATGAGCCTTATTTGTATTCCAGCCTCAACCTTTAATACTACTAGGATATTTTGACTTTACCTATTTTATGTAAATAATTAAAAAAACAACCATTGGTAAGATAGATAGATGTGTGCCCCAACTCCCAATCCCTCTTGAATTCTTGTTGGTTTACAGGTAGCAAAGATTTCTAGTAAAGGTCAAAGCTGGGTTTTTTTCTTTTCAGGGAAGAAACTATAAATTTGTGTTCCTTCTTTGTGGTGGTCAAGCAAAGGCTAAGGGCTGAAGAAAAGCAGGATGGGCCTTAGGCAGACCTCTCAGTGGGATTAAGTCAGCGGGTTCTCTATAGATATATTCTAGACATATATAACATGGGGTTTGAGATTACTAAGGTTTTCTAGCTCTGCAGCTTAATAACTGCATAATCTTAGGCAATTTAGTTTTCTGAAACTTTCCCTCATATTTTTAAAAGGGAAGAGATGTGCTTGTAACATCTGTCTACCTCTCCTATACGGTTTCTTTGTGACCTATTAAGTTGTGTACAGAGTAAATTCGAGGTTTTTTTTTTTATATAATCCTGCCAATTCCATATTTTCAATCCTTTTTAAAAGTTTCTTATTTAGAACCTACAAGAGATCCTCCTGGTTCTCATTTTCACCTGGTGCAACGCCCCTCCATCCAGGACAAATGAGCACACAGTACATAGAGTAGACAAAGGCCCAGTTTCTCTTTGTACAAATTTACAAGTAGTTAAGTTCATGCTTCTATTTAGTTTTGTTGAAGAGCAAAAACGTTTGACTTTGTTGATATTCCTGTATTTCTGTGGTTTAGACTACCGTGTATTAGGTGATTTTTTTGGATTGTGGATTCTAATCTCAAAGATCAGACATTTCAGACTTTGACTACCCCTTCCTTTTCCCCATATAGAAAACCTACTTGTTTTAGATTCTTCCCTTTTTCTTTCATCTTTCTTGTTATCACTCACTGGGTCTTGATTTTACCTATAAGATGCTGGCAAATCAATTGAGGTGTTTTAGTTAGGTTTTTGTTACCACACAGTTATTTTCTCAAGAAGATAGGCCTCAAGAAAAGCATGAAGCAAAGTAGATCCAGCTATCAGTTCTGGAACCAGCTTATGCATGTTGACTGTCTTGGCTTTGTGTTCAGCTCTACTGCATGACCCTCCTCTTTTCTATCCAACTCCTTTGTTACCTTAGTACTGCATACCTGAAATTCCAGGAAGAAAATGTGACTCAGCTAAAAAGTATCTTTGTTGGCAAAACTTTCATGCTAGATATTGGCCGGCCAGTTGGTTTCTGGCTTTCCCTAAGCCAAGTACATGTTCCTGGTGTAGCAGTCATGTGATTCAAAATGTGACCACAAAGTGACACACTGATCTGGCACTGTCCCTAGGTTTGTGTTTTAATTTTTAAAAATTGGATCTTAATGTTCTCATATTGCTATTAAGTATTTTGGAAATGTATTTTGAAACCCAACTGCATTGCTGGGATTCTCAGTATCTCTTTCATATACTATTGCATTCTCTTCTGCCTCCCTAATCACCAGATGACTTCTTCCAGGTCATCTTAACATTGCTCTGGAATTGTTTTCCAGTACAAATCTAATTTTCTTTTCCACTGACTTTGCATCTAATGACCAAATTCTGGAATTAGGCATAAGAGGATCTTCATAATTTGGCCTAATTTAATTTTCTGATCTTTTCCTGTTGTTCCCCTCTATATATTTATGCTTTTGCCTGTATTAATTGTATTCTATTATTATTATCATTATTAATATTTAAATCTATTTGTTTTATTCAGTATAACTGTTTGAAAAGAATTGTTTGTTATAGTTCAAGTATCGTCCTGGGGTTTCATAAATCGACTTCCAGACCACTCATGTATAATCCAGTTAAGCCTTTATTGAAGCACACTGGTGGCGACTGACCAGAACATAAAGCTGTTCCCCCTGATCAGCCCTGAACAATTGCAAGGGCATTCCTTGTAAGCCTGAAAACCGCAAAAGGGACGTGTGGGGATCCAGCCAATGTAAGCAAGCCATATTACAGAAGTGGGAGAGTGCAGTCAGGTGGTGGGGACGCTTAGCCAATCACAGTTAGCCCACTCACCCCAGATACAGAAACAGAGCCCCATTACCCTAGTTACAGAAACAGTGCCCCATTAGGTCGTTCCGTGTTCTTAAAGGTTTCTATAGCAAAAGGAAAAGAACATCTTGCCCTGGTTATGACCCTTGTACTTAGCATGGTTGTTTTACAAAATAGAGTTACTAAACAAAATGGAGTCACTTTGGCTTGACTATCACAGTTGAATAAATATAAATATAGATCGTGGACTAGTGCATTGTGTTATTAATTTTGCTTAAGTGACAATACAATTTAAATTTGTATAAACAAAAAAGGGACTTTATTTGCACATGTACATAAGATGATCAAGAGACTAAATGCACATCTGGGAAATATGCCTTCTCTGGTTCTTGACTCTCCTTTCTTCATGTGGTTTTATTCTCAAGAATCTCTTCCCCAGCTGCAGTCAGCAGTGGTTTATGTGCTCACCGCTTGAAACCCCAATGGAAAAATACCTCTTTCCCCGTAGTTTCAGCAAAAGTAGTTGGTTTTATGGCCTGACTTGAGTCCCTGAGGCAATCACTATGCAAGAGGGATAGAATTTCTTGGTTATCTAGGCCTGGATCATGTGCTCATTTCTAGAGTTCAGTGTGAAACCAGCCAGACCTGAATTGCATGAAAGGAAAGGCAAGTGTGAGAGCAGGGTTTCACAAAAGAAAATTGGATTGCTGATACCAGAAGGGGTTAAATGGATGCTGGGAAAGCAGGAGTAACAGTTCTCTACATGCAGCTTTAAGAAGACCCAGAAAGACACTGCGGTAGAGAACTTGCCTAGCATATAAGGTACTGTGTTCTATTCTCAGCACCACATATAAGTATTCATTGACAACTAAAAAAATATATATGTGTTAGAAAAAAAAAAGAACCAGAAAGATGACTCCGTCACTTAATAAGGTACGAGTACTGTGAATGAATGTGTATGCAGGTATGTGTAAATGTGTATGTATGAACTGAAAAATATGTGAAACTATACACATCAGACTGGGGGTATTGCTTAGTGGTAGAGCGAATACTTAACATGGGTCTGGGTTCATTCTCCAGCAATATACACAGGCGCGCGTGCACACACACATGCTTTGATGTTACTTATCTCGGGAGTGAATATGCTTGGAGAAGGTAAGGGGCCAATTATACTTCTGTTGCATGTCTATATTTTTTCACTTGTTGCCAGGCGCGCATATTATTTTTGTAAGAATAATTTAAAATATAAAATCTAAAAGTTAGAATGAAGAGTTTTCCTCTTTGGAATGTTATGGTACTTGGCAATTACTTTTTGATGATATTAATAATGATAATAGCTAACATTACTGAGTGCTTTCTTTACATTAGATAAACTGTGCATGCTATATAATTTATCACTTTGTTCTTATAATGAATGACCTTCAGTAGTGTTAACAGTAATTAACATGTGTATAAATTGCAACCCAAACCAGCTATCAAAATAATCTGAAAAATTCAATAGATCCCTACACTCTACCCTTGGCCGAGGAGCAAATCCTATGTATTCAGTAGGCACTTCTCATGACTCATTTATAGTCAGTTTACTATTGAAACTTGCTTGGGAACCCTGCTGGGTCACACATGTAAACCCTGGTAGCACAGCTAGTAAAAATCAGAATTGGGTTCTAAATCCAAACCAAAACTTGTAACAATTGCACTATTAATAACATGGTTATTACTGTTTTATACTGTTTTGGGGTTTAAATTAATCTTTGTAGATGGACATGAAAATCTAAACATTTCTGTGGAGAAAATGAATTTTGGATCCTAAGTATCTGATTTACAAATGGTCTTTTGAAACACAAGACAAGGGTTTACTCAAAATAAGATAATCTTAAAATTGAATCATTAGCAGAGTTCGCATGCTTTTTTACTGGATGACATATTACTAATACACATTCACAAAATAATGATGTTGTTTTAAAGTATTTTTTTAGTTGTTGATGGACCTTTATTTATTAATCTATATGTGGTACTGAGAATCAAACCCAGTATCTCACACATGCTAGGCAAGCACTCTACAACTGAGCCACAACCTCAACCCAGTAAAGGACTGTTGTTTTTGTAAAGGACTATTATTTCTTGTTACCAGATTAGCACTTTTTGATCTACTTTTTAAAAAATTAGGCAATACATACAACAACTTGCTTCAAACCACTCCTATCCCTTATCCTCTATATCCCGAATCCTCTTTGGTTAAATACCACCTACATAGTTTTTTCTCTTATACCTTTAATATAAACATCTGAGTTTCAATTGAATTTTGCAAACATTTAAAAGACAAATGTGGTATTTTGCTTATTTTGGCATTTAATAAGGAAGTAAGTACATACTTTTTTATAAGGAAGGAAACTATCATATAATGTTTAAACTTATATAGTTAAAATCTGCAAACAACCAAACCATACCAGGATAATGATAATTTCTTAAATAGTAAGTTGAAATAAATTTTATTTTCCTAGTGTGCTTATCATTCAGCAGATAATAAGGAACCAAGATAAAAATGTAGGCTGTTCAGCAGGTTCACTTCAGCCTGAATACACACAAAATAGTAAAAAGCCTACATAGGAAAGAAAGTGAATGTTGAGCATTGCATTGAGTATTGTGCTACCATTTATTACATTCATTGTTGTTATAACTGTCTTTGGGGTCATTGCTGATGTTTGGTTTGTTTTGGAACTCGGGGTCATCTTGGAACTCTGGATCATCTTGGAACTCTGGATCATCTTGGAACTCAGGATCATATTGGAACTCTGAGTCATCTTGGAACTCTGAGTCATCTTGGGATTCTTGATATCTGGACTTCTCATAGGATAATGCTTGGTCCCAAGACTTTGGTTTGTCTTGGGGTTTGGGCTCATGCTGGAATTCGGGCTCATAGAAACTGAGGTCGTAGATGTTGAAACTGTTCCCGTAATGTGAATAAACACGAAGAGCAGGCTGGTGATGAGTGCCTTGAACATCATTTTTGTCTGCTTTAAAATAATTATATAAATTTCATCTATGTCTTAGACTACAAATAGACAAGCATATATCCTTGATTGTGTTTATTTAGTACATTCATGTTATGCCAGTGTGCTTTTACACTGTTAGTGAGCAAATGAAAAGCTTTCCTTCTCAACATCTGCTGACATAAGCCCATTTTCTATCTAGGGTCACCACTTAGGGTATAAACAATCTAGAGTAAAGAGGGCTTAATTCAGTTTTCCTTTTTTAATAAAAGGGAAGCTAAATTAAACACTATATATCTGGTGTAAGTATGGGGACTTCCTTTCAGATTAATATATATAGTAGAGTAAGGGCCAAAGAATGATAGACAGTTTCAGAGTGTAAAAAATAAATAATGAAATAAATGTTGACTTTTTTTTCTTTCTTTAGACTTCTGTTGGCTTTTATTCCAACAATTTAAGGTTTAATTCCAACAATTTAAGGTTTAAGCTTAGGTCACAATTAGGGTATTCATTCTAAATGTTTACACCCAACACTAAAAGAGGATTTCTCCCAGTGCCTGGGATGTCCTTCATTTTTTCCCTTTAAAAAAAAAAAAAAAGTAGTTTCTGGAGAATTTCATAGCTTTTAAGATAAAAGGAAACTTAGAATTGAACAAAATCAATTCCTTTGTTATTCAAATGAGCTCACACAAGAGGAATAACTTGCCTGAGTATACCAGAGCTAGAACTTGAGTCTTAGTTCAGTGTTTTTTAGTGGTTGAGGACTGTGAAGACATAGTAGATTCTATACCAAAAGTTTAATGCAAACCATTTTTAAAGTAAGGATATATTTTTTTTATCCTCTATTTAAATCTACTGGCTTACTAATATATAGCCCTTTCTGGACATGATTATTATAATTTTTTAAACTTAAAATTTAAACTTTTATTTTAGAAATTTAATATATACTAAAAGTTATATTTGCCTCTAATAAGTAATCGAGAAAAATGTCAAATTAATATTACCTTTTGGTTTTTTTGTTTTGCTTTGTTTTCAAAGGTTGAGAAGTCAGCCTTTCTCTGGTATCCTGGAGAATCTGATTCTGATGGGGATTTCTAACTCACTACATGCTATTTAAATATACTTAATGAGCAAGTCACATGTTTGAAACTTGACCTGCTATTTGCAGTTTGGAAGTATCCAACTGAGAATTTTCCAAATAACTGGTGTAAATAGGTAGACTTTGGCAGAGATTAAGGCATTCAAATAAAGTCTTTTACAATCTGTTCATTTAGTTAAAGAACCTAGTGAATACCATGTTGTTATTCCTCTTATTTGTGTATATACATTAATGAATTTCTTCACTGGATTGACTCTAAATACATGAATACACTCTTTTGTGGGTATGAGTAGCGTGATTTAAAATCAAATAAGTATGTTAAAGATAGATGTCTTTTTTTTTTCTGTTAGGCATCTGGGTGTATGTTTATAGGATAGTTTCTAGTTATGAATATTTTGAAGTTTAAAAAAATAATTTAGGAATTATTGGGATACATACCAGTAATTTAATTTTGGGTAAATAAAGTAGTCTTTTTTGTTTGTTTGTTTTGTTTTAGTTATAGGTGGGCACAATACCTTTGTTTTATTTTTATGCAGTGCTGAGGATCGAACCCAGTGCCCTGCATGTGCTAGGTGAGTGCTCTACCACTGAGCCTCAACTCCAGCCCCAAATAAAGTAATCTTAAGAAGTTAAACTGTATTTCTGTGAGACTTAAACTAAGAATTGCATATGATTTTATAAAGTTGTGTATGTGTTTGTATTAAATCACCAAACCACTTGCCTTGAAGACGTTAAGGAAATTCTTTACAGGAATTTTGTGTTTTGATTAGTTCTTTTCCTTGATAACAGTGTATAAGGAAGTTGGTTGTGTTGTGCTCTTGTTTTCATCATACTGGCTAGCACTTTTTAAGTATTATAGGGCTGTGAACAATAGTGTTGGCATACAAGGAAATTGCTTTATAAATGGCAAAAGTACAAGTCAATACATGTTCCTCACTTGTTTTACTTTGCTGTAAATTTTTTTTTCTTGTGAATGAATAGAACGACTTCCTGCTAAATCTTAATTTATATGGTACATGTAATAAGTTTACTTAACTGGAGGTTAGTGTGCTCAGACCTAAGAAGTAAACAAAAGAAGCCTCTTGGCAACCAGAGTAAATATTAAAATTAGACTTCTAAGATAATGCTCAGGAGTTTGATACTGTGCTTTCTCCACCTACTTAGTCATTCTTGCTTTGGGGACATACATAGTTGATAATAGTAATATTTTTGCCCAGAGCTGACTGTCAGCATGACTTATTTTGCTAATTCTGATCTTTTGAGTACTAAACTTACACAATACTTTATTGTGCTTCAAAAACTTCATACTCGCTTTATGTAAAATTCAGTATTTTCTCCTTCCTACTCTTGGATCCAGATGTATTCTCATAATCTCTTAACCACATCATCACCTAGCCAAATAACTCTCCAGCCTTGGATTTCTCATTATCTTCTCATTCTTATTAATCTTAAGCTTCCTGGACATTTTGATGATGAATAAATAACATTTTAATATCTGAACTTTGCAGCATTCAGATATTCCCAAACAAAAATCATTTGCCAATTGTTCAAGCCTTTAAAGAGTTCCTTTTTTTTGTATGTGCAGCCTCCCTCATCTTCCCAAAGTACTTTTCTTCCTTGTTCAAAACTATAACTCTAGGTTTAATTCTGATGTCAGTACCTTTTATGTGAGCCTTCCCTAATTGTACACTTCAGAATCAGTCATATTAGGCTTTTATACTTAGCATCACCTACTCAAGCTGGACTTTCAGCTCATGCAGGATACAGCTAACAGAGAGGTGGAAAGAATCATTTGTTGCATTGATTAGTATAGCAAGTTGGCTACCCCAAAGGCAGAGTAGCCAGGCAGCAAAGTCACCGCTCCATACACAGAGTGGCAAGGAAGTCAAAGGGCAAACAATATTATACAATTGTGGACCAGAAATTTGCATATATATATACATATTTATATGAATGTGTATATTTATGTTTATAAATATATAAATTTATAATATAAGTTGCATATTTATATATGTAGCAATATTTATGATTGTGTTATAATCTTAGCACTTCTGTGCTATTTTGTATATGATGTAAAATATGTCCAAAATTGTGTCAACCCACCTCCACTCTCCCAGTATATTTTAATGCAAAAATCCATTTAAGTACAGTTTTATTCAAGAGGTTATGGTCTGACTTGCTTGCATTAGTTTTTATGTTTTCTTCTTGTTTGTCTTGAACAGTGGATAATTGGGGGAGGCCTTTTATTTTTACTTTTTATCTTAAGCATAAAGTATGCAGTGCTTTTTCTTTTAACAGTCTCCAACTTTAACTTTGTATTTCTTGTTCCTGCCATTTATCTTAAAGATAGAATAAGTGGTGCCTTTCTGTTGACTGTCACCAACTTTTAGTCCTGTATTACTGCCTTACACAGAGTCTGTTTTTTACTATTAAAGGTATTTTAAATTGTTTTTTCACCATATTCTGACTTGTATTCCTCTTATCTTCTAGCATAGTGAATGCTTATAAAGATTAGGATACAATAAATATTGGAGTCGATTGAAAAAATTTCTTCATGTCTGAGGACTGATATAATTAATAATGTCTACAGTAATAAAAGGCATTTGGTCATTTGTGGGTTTCCCCTGCATCTTAAACATAAATTTGCAAGTTGTAGACTTGAATTTAAAAATTCTGTCTATACTTTCTGTCTCCTGTTTTGTGGATCATATACACATTCATAATCCCTTATCTGTAATTCTGGAATCCCAGATCCCCTGGAAACTTAGTTTTTTTTTTTTTAAAAAAAGTTTGGCACTAAAATTTATTTGGAACATTTTACTTGCGTTGGTGTGAGGTTTTTTTTTTTCTTTATTCCTATAATCTTAGTATACTTAGTGTTAATATTAATGTTTCTCTGCAGAAACATTATGTTGATTTTGAGATGCTGTTCCAGTTTCACTGGAATAGTATATACTGCATAATAAGGCATATCTGGGCTTATCTTTCTGGGCACATCACTGTACTCCTAGCATCCTTGTAGTTAGGTAGTATTTGTGCAGCAAATAAATATAGGTTCCAGTGATATATATCATTTCAGGCCTGGTGTCTAACCTCATACCAATCATCCATTCTTGCTTTCATATTTGAGCTTGGACTATTCTCAGGAAAGTACATTGATGATATACTGCAGAGGGTATCATCAGAGCAGATACTAAAAAAAAAAAAAAAAGATCTAGGGATTGGCAAAGCTACAGAGGCAGCCCACTATATTGATCGAAAAAGTTTTAAAACCATTTGTTTCAATTGGTCGCTTAAATTGAATAATAAAAGCTGGGTTAACCATCATAGAGTATAAGAACATCTGTTAGAGAGATGCTCCAGATTTGATACCATATGCCTCACATTATGCACTAGTTATGCCCTCTTTTGCCATGCCCTGCCATGCACCCTTCAACTTCTATTTTTTTTTTTTTTAAATACTGAACCAAGGAGCACATTACCACTGAGCTAAGTCCCCAGCCCTGCCCCCGCCCCTTTATTTTGTTTTTGTTTTTTAGAGGCAGGTTCTTGCATAGTTGCTTAAGGCCTCACTGTGTTGCTGGGCTGGCTTTGAACTTGTGATCCTCCTGCCTCAGCCTCCTGAACCACTGGGATTGTAGGGGTGCACCACCACACCTGGCTCAACTTCTACTTTTGATTAAAGATCTGACTCCCTGTCCTCTGAAGGTTTTTTTTTTTTTCAGTTTTATTTAGATATAATTCACAAATCATAAAATTCACCCCTTTAATAAACATATACAATGTAGTGATTTTTTAACATTTCAGAGTTGTGTATTTATCACCACTAACTTTAAATATTTTCATTATTCCCAAAATAAACCCTATTATCATTTGCAGTTACTCCCCTTTCATCCCCCTCCCTAACACCTGGCAATTAATAATTACTTTCTATCAATTACATGTTCAGATATATCATATAAATGGAATCACACAATGTGTGCTATTTTGTGACTTGCTTCTTTTACCTTATATAAAATGTTTTCAGTGTCCACCTGTCATTTATAAGAACTTTATTTACACACACACACAAACACACACACACACACACTGGTAGTCGATTGACACAATACCTTCATTTTGTTTATTTTTATGTGGTGCTGAGGATTGAACTCTGTGTCTTACATGTACAAGGTGAGCACTCTACTGCTGAGCCCCAGCCCCAGAACTTCCTTTTTTTTTAATAGCTCAGTAATATTCCATTGTATGGGTATACCACATTTTATTTGTCCATTCATCTTTTACTTGAAATTGCTTCCATATTTTGGCTATTATGAATAGTGCTACTATAAATATTTGTGTATTAATTTCTATGTGAACCTATATTTTCATTTTTTTAAATGTATCTAAGAGGGGAATTTCTGGGATGTATAGTAATTCAAAGTTTTACCTCTAAAGAACTATCACGCTGTTTTCTAAAGTGATCATGTCTGTACTTTCACAGTGGCAGTATAAAAGTCTTTCCACATATAAAAGTTTCTTCACATCTAAAAGTTTCTCCACATCTAATTTCTCTACATCCTTACCCAATACTTGGTATTAGATCTATGTAGACAAATTTTGATTAAATCCCTCCTCTACTAAACCAGAGTAAGTTTATTGGTTTTTTGATACCTCGGATTGAACCCAGGGGTGCTTAACCACTAAGCCACATCCTCAGCCCTTTTTATTTTTTATTTTGAGATAGGGTCTTGCTAAGTTGTTGAGTCCGGCTTTGAACTCCAGATCCTCCTGCCTCAGCCTCCCAAGCTGCGAGGATTACAGGTGTGAACCACCATTAATTAGTAAATAACATGGCCACATTCAAATATAATTTTTCTGTTTACACATTGGACTTTTAGCTCCTAGGTCTTACATGCCTTTATCTGGGTACACAGAAAATCTAGCAGAATATGTGGCATTTCATACAACATTTAATAAATGAATCTAGGTTTAAATTATTATTGTATTTGTAATTATTCATTGATAGGATTAAAAGTAAATTTTTTTATAGAAGCTAATTACCAGTTTTAATTATAGACATAGATGATTGTAGTTTGAATAAAGGATACTGGATTCCATTCTAGTGATTAGAATTGAGCCAAAAGATTTATTGAATGGCTTTGTTTTCTGTGATTCTTGGTTTACAGAAGTACAGTAGCTTTGGGTGTTAATGAAACAAGGCTTTGCTTTGTTAAACAAAGATGATTTAGTGTTTGTTACATACTGAAGAATCGAGGGTTATGACTGGACACATACGAAAAAAGATGGTTAGTGATTGCAGTTCATCTACTGCTTTATAAAAACAGAGCTGGGGATTGAACTCAGGGGCACTCAACCACTGAGCCACATCCCCAGCCCAATTTTGTATTTTATTTAGAGACAGGGTTTCACTGAGTTGCTTAGCGCTTCACTGTTGCTGGGGCTGGCTTTCAATTTGGGATCTACCTGTTGCCTCTGGAGCTGCCAGGGTTACAGGCATGCACCACCACTCCCAAAAACAGTTATTTTTTTGAACCAACTGTGGTTCACCTCTTTTAGGTAAGTATGTAATCCTTGAAAGAAAATAATCCTGAGAGATATCTACAAGACTTGATTATTTTGAACATCTAGAAAACTTCTAAAACAAGCATGTAAGAATAAATACATCCGGGCTGGGGTTGTGGCTCAGCAGTAGAGAGCTAGCCTAGTATGTGCAAGGCCCTAGGTTCAATCCTCAGCACCACATAAAAATAAATGAATGAATGAATGAATGAATGAATGAATAAAGTTGTGTCCAACTGCAACTAAAAAAAATTAAATATTAAAATAAAGAATAAATACATCCAAATGAATGTTATTCCCTACAGAATAGTCACAGGTGGAGGCGATATACTTACTTCAAACCATGCTATCTTTCAGTACATCATTTTAGAGAAATAATGTTTTGGAAGTGCTGCCAAAGTCTGAAGCACATTATTTTAGAATGTGGTAAGAAAATTTTCAAAGTTGAAAGCATTTTGGTAAACAAAACACCAAGTTTAGTAATACTGTTTCTTTGTTTTGGTTTGGTTTGGTTTTCATGTGGAAGGTTTTTGTTTTGTTTTGGTTTTATGCAGTATTGTAGGGAATTGATAAGACTCTCTACCACTGAGCTACATCCCCAGCCTTTTTAAATTTTGAAACAAGGTCTTGCTAAATTGCTGAAGCTGGCTTCAAATTTGTGATCTTCCTGCCTCAGCCTTGATAGTTGCTGGGATTACAGGCATGCACCACCATACCCTGCTTAAAATGAGGGGTTTTTCTTGGTGTAATTACAAACTGGTTCTGAGTGGTATTTGAAAAAGGCCCCAGAACATTTTCAGTAATGCTGATATTATTGAAATAAAAATAAGACTAGTCACCATGATTTCTTTGACAAACTAGTAAGCACTTTAGGAGTATTATTATTTATGTTCAAAGTTAAAGTCAATTTACAGTCATCTTATAGTTAATACATGAATATAGATATTTTACTAGTTTCAAGTGACTCCTTGATTCTTTGATTTAATGTAACTTTTTTGTTTTGTGGTACTGGGAATTGAACCCAAGGCTCACACATATTAAACAAGTACTCTTCCATTGAGTCACATCCCCAAACTTTCAGTTAATTTGGATATGTCTTACAGAAACTTGGGCTTTCAAATGTCTCTAAGTTTATATCTAATAATCTGCAGCTTTCTTATAGAATTTACAGTCAGAACAAAAGACTCATAGTATTTCATGAAAGTATGACATTAAGCAAGAGGGATTTGATGTGATCATAGTAGAAAAGCCATACTTGTTGAAATATCCTATAAAATAGATGAAATTATTTTTAAACAGTTATTTGCTTTCTTTATTTGTCATTGGTATGAGGAAATACAACGGAATAGATAAAGTCTAAGTAATAAAACGGGTAGATGCCTGTGGCTATGTGCCAGACACTCTTAATACTATATAACATCTCAGATGTGATAATGGTAGCTGAGGCTTTGGTTAGCAGTTGAGGGCTTTTTCAGTGATTACTATGGTATATGGCATCCTTTTCCCCCTTACATGCTTTTGGGTTTTTCCCCCCTTTCTTTCTTGATGAAAAGCCATTAGATCTTTGTTTCTTTTCTGTCAAGGCAAGCATTTAACAGACGTTTAAACTCCCTCAGTCGCAGAGTTCACTCAGTTTGTTTAAACTGTAATGTGACTATGGGCAACCAGAGTACACAAAGTGGAAAAGCTATGTTTCCTGGTATGAGTATTTCATCAGACTAATTGATCCTTGGCCTTGTAATATTCATGCAAATACTCAAATATCTTATTTTTTATTGTTAACAAATCATATTTGTCATGGGGTAAATAAATAACAGATCTTTTAAATAAAAAGCCAGTTATTTGAAGCACAACTCAAGAGGGCAGATACATGGGAAATTGTATCATATGGGTTCAGTCATTTAAAAAAAATATATATATATATATAAATTGTAGATGGACACAATACAATACCTTTGTTTTATTTATTTATTTTCCCAGCCCTGGTTCAGTCATTTTTGTTCCTACTCTTGTTAATTATCCAAGAATCTCTTATACAGGGAACAGTAGTAATCATTAAAATGTTTATGGAGCAATAGTAGAATGAATATGACATCATTACCCTATGTACATATGACTAAATGACCTGTGTGATTCTGCATCATGTACCACCAGAAGAATGAGAAATTATATTCCACTTATGTTGTGTCAAAATGAATTCTACTGTCATGTATAACTAATTAGAACAAATTTTTATATGATTTAATCTACTTTTTAAAACACCGTGGCATACATTTTTAAATATATATATATATATACGTGTGTGTGTGTGTGTGTGTGTTAATCAAAAGACACAGTCACTTATGAGATTGTTATAACACAGAATATAGGTTATAAAGTGCTTTTTTTGGTACTGGGGATTGAACTCAGGGGCACTCAACCACTGAGCCACATCCCCAGCCCTATTTTATATTTTATTTATAGACAGGGTCTCACTGAGTTGCTTAGTGCCTCGCTATTGCTGAGGCTGGCTTTGAACTTGGGATCTTCCTGTCTCAGCTTCTGGAGCTGTTGGGATTAAAGTTATGTGCCACCGAGCCTATAAAACTTTTTTGTCATGTTGTTTCTATTAAACCACAATGCTCTTTGTGTTTAGAATGTATTTTGAACAGACAAGAACCAAGCAATATGTGTGTTTCATTTTCATACTTCAAGCTCATCAGTAACTTTGAGTAAATTCAGAATCTCAGGCCAGGAATTCTAAGTAGGGATAAATGGGTGTATTTATCCTATGTATCTCCCTTAGTTCTTAAATATATTTAATGGACTGGGGGCTGTTGAACCAAAATGGCATGTTTTAAAGTTGAGCTTCTTAAAAACCTCATTTGTCACAGTTTTCAAAGTGTGAAACAAACTAACCTGCTTAACACATTATTAACACATTGAAGTAATATGTTTTTAAAAACTTCCCTGACTGACTTCCCTTGGACAGTTTACGGCACTGAATTGTTCACAAGTCATCAGGCTTATTATTATTAATAATTAATTATCTGAGATTGTTTCAAGCACAACTCTCCACTGCTCATGGCTTCTTATTTGACAAATAGTAGCCTACCCAATCCCTCATTCTTTTATTTACTCTCTTTCTCAGGACTTTTATGCTAAAATGACCCTAGAATAAGACTTGGAGGTTTGACTTGGTCTATCTTCATTAGGTTATTGTTAAGTCTACTAGTCACATCTTTGATTTATGTTTTTTCATTCTGTTTTTATTTATAGGTTCAGATAAAGCCGGTCAAATAAATAAACTTGGGAGGGAGCGATAGATAAGCTAAAATTAAAATGATGAATATTGGTAAGAAGAGGGAAAAGAGTATAGCACATAGGACGTGCAGAATCTCAGAAAGCCTGGTGGCAAGGGAGTGCATGGTAAATTGATAGATAGAAATAAGTTTTGCTTTTTTGAACTATAGAATGTGCGGGGACTGGTATTTAAAAAAAAATTAAAATAGTATCATTAAAGGAAGCTAGGGTCTGGTCATAAAGTAAGCCATCATCTGAGATAGGGAAAATTATTGAAGATTTGGTTTGTTGCTGATAATAGAACTTGTCTGCTAAGATTTGTTGGGAAAGGATTCCTGCCTGCAATTGGCCATGTAGAGCTAAATTAAGCTAATATAGTATGTGTGTGCTTTGAAGAATTTTTTTTGTGCCTTTGTATTTCTGATTTTTTTTTTTTTTTTTTAGTGACTCTTTGTATTTCTCGTCTTTAAACTTCTAGTTGTTTGACCATACCTATCTGTTCACACATTATCTAGCCTCTTTGCATTTCTCTCGTTTTCCTACTCATCCTAGATCCCTTGGACAGATTCTCCAATAGTTATTTTTTTTAGATCCATTCCATTTTTCCAGGACAAGGCAGGTAATAAGACATACTTAATATACTATGTTTCCTTTTTGGTATATATATTTTTTATTTTTCCTCATTTTTATTAGTACATTATAGTTGTTCATAATGGTGGGATTTATTGTTACATATTCATACATACATGCAGACTGTATAACAATATAATTTGGCCAATATCACTCTCCAACACTTTCCCCCTTCCTCCCTGGTTATATTTCTTCTAGTTGTTTTCTTTTTCCTTCCTCCACCGACATTGATTCTAGGTGTGCTCTATCACAAATTCAAAATTGGAAAATAGTCTAATTTAATGCTCGTTATTTTATTTATTTATTTTGGTACTGGGGATTTAACCCAGAGGTGCATCCTGGGTTAAAGACAGACACACTAAGTCAAACCTCCATTGAGGTACATCCCCAGCCTTTTTCATTTTTTCTTTTGAGTCAGGATCTCACTAAGGTTGAGGCTGACCTTGAACTTGTGATCCTCCAGTCTTAGCCTCCTAAGTCCCTGGGATTATAGGCATGCACCACCACTCCTGGCTGTTTTTGTTTTTTGATTTTGAGGCAGGATCTCAGTATATTGCTGAGGCTTAAGTTGCTGAGCTTGCCATTCTCCTTCCTCAGTTGCTTGAGTAGCTGGAATTACAGGCATGTACTATGGTTCTTAGCTTCTTTTATTGTTTTCATAAAGTTATATAGCTTGCGTGTTTATAGCGTGTAATTTTTGCTTATCTAATATTTGCATTTTCCACATTTCAATCTTTAAAAAAACTTATTATTATTGGTCACATAATATTTAAGTTAGAGTGTTGACATTTACTTAGTTTCCTGATGGTTAATATGTGGCACTGTTTCTATTTTCCTTGCTGTTAGAAATTCTAATATGTTGTTGGACTGGAGATATAGCTCAATTCCAGTAGTGGAGTTCCTGCCTATCATGTGCAAGACCCTGGGTTCTGTCCCCAGCACTAAGGCAGAGCGTGTATGCAAGTCAGCAAGAAAGCAGTGGTTTTTCTAGAATTTGGGGTTGTGACTAATTTGATAGATTGCTCTCAAAAGAATTGTACCAGGATGTGAATGTGGCCATTTCATTATACCATCTGTAATTTAGCGTTTTATCACTTTAAAAAAATTGCTTGTTGTTTTAATAGTAGGAAATGGCATCACATTTTTATTGTTTCTTAGTTGGGTTGGTCAGTTGTTAACCCCCCAGTTCCCTGTCTTGTAAACATCCTATTTTTGTCCATTTATCCCTTGTAAATCTTAATATTCTTACCCATTTCATAAACTCCTCATTAATAATCTCCTTTATGGTACTCTATTTGAATATTTTTTATCAGGTTTGTTGTTAAAGCATAAAGAAATTTGAAGGCTTTTTATAAATATTTTGCTGATTTGTGAATTTTTTTCTTTGTCTAATTAAAAACCAAAAAAGCCTTCCACTCAGATTTACAAATGTTTTTAAATTCTTTTAATTTTATGCTTTCCTTGTTAATATTATCTTTTATCGTCCACTGTGTTTGTGGATCACATGAATCGGGCATTCAATTGGACTATTTTCCAGTTTTTGTCAGCAGTTATTTATTGACGCTTTCCTTTTCCTTTTTTTTCCTGATTTTGTTCTTTCTAAATTTAACCAAATTTGAGAACTAGGCACAGAACTAATTTGCTGGTATTGTATAACTAATGAGCAAAGCTTTATCATATATTGAGTTCTTATGTGTACTGTGTTCTGATTGTGTTATCATTTCTGTATTGTGTTTTTGTTGTCATTTTTGTTTTTGTTTTTTGGTGATACTGGAGATCAAGCCCAGGGCATTGTGCAAGCACTGAGCTACAGCCTCAAACCCTTCCTATTTTTATGTTATTACCCTCTGTATTAATTATGGTAGTTGATGCATGTTTTCCTCTTAGGAAAGGCTAAGATCCTCTCTCTTTCTTCCTTTTTCTGTTCTTTCTTATGTATTTCTCCAAACAATCTTATATATTTTATTTCCCAAAATATTCTCATTGTAATATTTGTCAGAATTGATTTAATCCATAGATTGTTGGAAATAGTTGCAGCTTTACATTATCCAGTCAAGATGTGTCTTCTATATTTAGCCTTGGTTATGCTCCAGGTACCAACTAAATATTTGATTGAGTCGAAAGAATGGAGAGTGGCATGCGGTAGTGCATGCCTATAATCCCTGCGACTTGGGAGACTGAGGCAGGAGGAGACTGAGTTCCAGCCCTGCTTCAGCAATTTAGAGAGGCCCTTTCTGTAAATAAAAAGGGCTGGGATTGTGACTTAATGGTAGAGAGTCCTGGGTTCAATCCCTAGTACGGGGGGGGGGGGGGGGGGCGGGGCTGGGGGGTGAAGAGAGAATGATTGAATGAGTGAAGAATCCTTAGTTTACCATTTTAATCAAGTCTATTTTTTTTTTTTTTTTTTAGAGAGAGTGAGAGAGGAGAGAGAGAGAGAATTTTTAATATTTATTTTTTAGTTCTCGGCGGACACAACATCTTTGTTGGTATGTGGTGCTGAGGATTGAACCGGGGCCGCACGCATGCCAGGCGAGCGCGCTACCGCTGAGCCACATCTCCAGCCCAATCAAGTCTAGATACATACTTCTCAGTAATGTTTTCCAGCTTTTTCCCATTAGGTCCTGCATATTTCATGTGAATGTTGTTTCTTGGCATTGTATATTCTTATTTATTCATTTTCATTCTCTCTCTCTCTCTTTGTACCTGGGATCAGAGCCAGGCATGCTTAATCATTGAGCCACATCCTCAGCCCTTTTTTATATTTTATTTAGAGACAGGGTCTCAGTGAGCTGCTTAAAGCCTCATTGAGTTGCTTAGGGCCTTGTTAAGTTGCTGAGGCTGACTTTGACTCCTTCTGCTTCAGCCATGGGGATTACAGGTGTGCACCACCACTCCTGGCAGCATTGTATGTTTTCTCATAATTTTCTAATTTTTTGCCAGCACAAAAGGAAACTAAGTATTTCCTTATTTATTTTGTCATTAGTTATTTAAAGAGATTCTGAGGAATCTCTTGGATAATTATTTCACTTGTCAATAATGATCTAGTTTCTTATTATCTTACAGTTTTATCTGTTGCTTCTGTTTTTTCCTGGAATTCACCAAATAATGTTAAAAAAAGATTGCCAGTAGTGGAGCTGGGGTTGTAACTGAGTGGTAGAGTGCTTGCCTAGCACATGTGAGGCACTGGGTTTGATCCTTAGTACCACATAAAAAAATAAATAAATAAAATAAATAAAGGCATTGTGTTTATCTACAACTAAAAATATTTAAAAAAAGACTTCGATTAGTGGTCATCAATAATTTATATTCTCATTTTCTCTCTCTCTCTCTCTCTCTCTCTCTCTCTCTCGGATGGACACAATATATTTTATTTATTTTTATTTGGTACTGAGGATCAAACCCAATGCCTCATGTGCTAGGCAAGCCCTCTACCACTGAGTTACACCCCAGGGGCAGAGGACTTGCCTTGCATGCATGAGTCCCTGGGTTCAATCCCCAGCACCTCCAAAAAAAAATAATAATAATTAAAAAATAATTGGGCTGGGGATGTGGCTCAAGCGGTAGCGCGCTCACCTGGCATGCGTGCGGCCCGGGTTCAATCCTCAGCACCACATACCAACAAAGATGTTGTGTCCGCCGTAAACTGAAAAATAAATATTAAAATTCTCTCTCTCTCTCTCTCTCTCTCTCTCTCTCTCTCTCAAAAAAATAATAATTTACTTTTGGTAACATGGCTGAGATTTGCTGTTGCTTGTCCTCTTTAGGGGCTGGGGGAATCTCATGATGCTCTTGTACTGTGCCATTTGTACCAAAATGGATATTTTTGTGTAACAAGGTCCATATAACTAATAACTAATTTTATTTTAATATAATTAATATAACTAATAACAAATCTTATTTTCTCCATTTAAAAACAAAATCAAAACTTTACTCTTCACCAGCATAACATTGGCTGGTGGTTTGCAAATGCATATTTGCATTCCTTATCTAGTTTTTAAAATATATTTTATAAGGAATGACTATAAAAGATTTTAGGTTGATTCTGACATTTTTACATTTTTAAATGTCATTTAAAGGAATTTGTTGTTGCTTCATAGCCTCATTATAAAAAATTATTGAACAGCACATATTGGGTGGTGTGAATGATGCCATTTAATACTGAGAAAGAAACCACTATGTTATGTTAGCCCATTTTATAGATGAGGAAACTGACTTAGAGCAGTAAAGTAATTTGTTAGTTGTATAGCCAGAAGTTGGCAGTGGCTTATGAAATAGAACCACATTTCAGGGATAGGTAAGTGGAGATATATGTATATTTATACATAACAATTCAACTTACTGTGGGATTAGGTTCCAGAAAACTCTTTGTAAGTTGAAAATATCACAAGTCAAAAATGCATTTAGGGACTGGGTTTATAGCTTTGTTTGTAGAGTGCTTGCCTTGTATGTATAGGGCCCTGGGTTCAATTCCCAGTAAAATACACACACACACACACACACACACACACACACACACACACACACAAATGTATTTAGTGCATTTAATCTACCGAACATCATAACGTTAGCCTAACTTTCAATGTGTATAGAATACTTGCATTCACTTAAAGTTGGGCAGAATCATCAAACACAAAACCTATTTTATAATAAAGTTATGAATGTCTCATGTAATTTATTGAATACTGTACTGATTGTGAAAAGCAGAATGATTGGTAGGGGTACATTATCACACTTTTGTAAAGTTGAAAAATCTAAGTTGAACAATCATAAGTCATATATATTGACATATACATACATATATCTGTATGTCTCATGAGCTTAAGGCATGAGAAAACTAATGCATTTTGAAATGTTTATGGAGTCCAATAATACAGTACATAGGGGCAAATAATGAGCCCTCTCATTGATGATGAGTGTCTGATTTTCTTAGGGAAAAGTTTTATCTTATTTCTTTAAGACTGGAGTATACTTCTTCCTAAGGTCACAGAGTCTGAATAGTTGACATATATGGTATTTGTAAATTTACCAAGTTTTTCTTCCACATTTTATACACATATTAGTAGGATTGACATAATCCATAGGTAATCCTGATACTATAGTCCATAATTTTACTTCCTACTACTTTTCTCCATAGGAATTCTATGACAACATTGAGCCCTTGACGCCCTCAGAATAAAGGACAGTAACTTCTAAGAAACCCACTTCCTGTGGAATATAGTGCATGCTTTTTTTAAACAAGACATGTTGTGGTAGAGTAGGGATTATCTAAGTAATTAGCCTCTGCCATGCATAGTGAAAGTACTAGATCCGTGTTTGGAAGACAGAAATGACAGCATATCCATTTGAAAAGGTAATATATTTTAACAATTTGGGGGACTTGTTCAAATAACTTGCCCTTGTCTTCATGGTGAGACTCCTTAATATGATAAGCCAGTTAAGGTAATAGGGCAGAATAATTCAAGAGCCACTGTCCTAGGTAATATGAGGGAGGAGTTGTTCTATTGAAGCTTAACTAATTTTTCCATGAAGTTTCTCCTTGAAAAGGAGAGGAAGAAGAGCGGTGCATGGACACATTAGAATGTTATTACTTTTCTTTATCTATGAATAGAAATGTTCTTAAACCAGGAGAGAATACTATCTGAATTTTAAAACTTTTTAGGAAGAAGCTTAAAAACTTCTTATTGTACTCTCAATCCAACACTAGGAATGCTTGAAATTAGATTCTTCCTTATGTTTCACAAATTAAATACCTCATTTGAAGCTTATTCATTTCAGTTATGCTATCTTGCATTTTAATCTATCCTTCTTTCAGGGCTTGTTTTGCTGATTCTTGGCTATTTCTTGTGTTTGTCACCAATTCATAAGATAACTTATTTTTGTATTTGTAGAAAATTCTCAATTTTTTCTAAATGGAGTCTAATCACGCAGTGTGATTAGAGTGTGAAATCTGTCCCATGTCCAGCCCTAGTCCTCAGTCTATGGCTTTATTGTGTTTATTACTTGGTTATAGCACCAGAGAATTCCACCCCTTTTCCCCTTCTTCTTCTTCCCCGTCCCTCCTGCGGAATGGTCCAAGTTTTGCACTCTTGCAATAGTAGTAGGATTTAATTTTGTGAATATTAAGTTTTTTTGTAAATGTTCTGTTAAATATGTACTTAAACTACTCCTTTATATGTCCTTAAACTAAAACTCTTCATTATATTGTGTTTTTAATGCTTAAATGCAAGAACAAAGTTAAATTTTCCTTATTAAAATGCAAAGCCTAGTGTCTTCTAGCCTTTTGAAGAGCTTTTGTTCATTATATAATCTGTAAAGTAGCCAAGAGTTCCTCAGAAGCAGGACATCATTTAGGTTTAATACAATTGTGGCTTGTGTGTAAAATAATGTTGTGGCTTAACTGTTCATACTTTAGTGGCAGAATCCTTAGTTCAATTCACCTTAAAGGCTTTACCAAGGTTCCTAAAAACAAAAATGATTAGGCATTTTGATTCTACCAAAGTTTACATGACTAGAAAGCTAAATGACACAGTTATAAGCATAGACCTTTTATTTTTTTCCCAGATGTTTGACAGTGTAAACATACATAAAATACATATTAAAGTTTAGATGCTTTATATTTTGTGCAATAAATCGAAGCCTTAAAAAGAAAACATTTCATTAAAAAAAATTCATTAGTTTTACTTAAGACAGAAAAGTAGCAGCAAGTACCAAGACATTGTGCACTTCTTTTATTTAAGACAAGTTACTCATTTACATCGGAGTCAGAAATGTAAGACTGGCTTTCTTGAATACGTAACATAGCTTGAATCACTAGTTAGATAGGGGCATATTTTCCCAACTGTACATCAGGGAGGAGGTTTTCATTAGTTTTAAGAAAATGCCAACCCTCAGCCAGCCAGCATGACCATAGCATTGAGCATTAAGAGAAATGAAACATTTACTTCCCAAGCACATGCCACAGAAGGTAAGCGAGTCTTTACATTTGCAGTTGTTTCTTCCCTCCGTAAGTTAAGGGTTGTGCTTTGTTGAGGCATTTCTGAGAAATTTTTTGGCATGCCACTAGTGATACTTAGGGTCATAGGTGTTGGGGATGATTTTGCTGAGCTAGTGAGGCTTGTGTTTGTAACCATTCCATCTTGGAGATGAATAGTTAGAGTTGCAGCTGCTGCTTCATGTGAATTGATGGTTTCTGTAGATGTATCTTCTGGATAGGGCACCAAAGCCTTATCAGTGCTAGTAAAGGTGGTGTCTTTGCTTAATGTGACACCAAACGTTGTTTCCTTTGTTCGATATTTGGGTATTTTGGTCACTTTGGGTTGAGTTACCATACTCAGAGAATTAATGGTGTCCACTGTTTGCATCCCACTTACAGTGAATAAACTTGAGGTAAATCCAGAAGGTGTGGGATATATGTTATGTTCCTTCAAGGATGATATCTGGTTAGAACAAGGAGTTCCTATCACATGAGCTTTTGTTTCCATCATCCACTTAAGTAAGTAAGTAATGTTTTGTTTATGGTCACATGACCACCTGTTATTGTGAAGGGTTATTTCTTTCAACTGCAAGAGTTGGTCAAAAGATTGATCTGGAATGAATGTGAACTTATTGTTGTGCAGGTAAAGATGTGTGAGGTTTGTCAGGTTTATTAATGTTCCTGGAAGGATTTGTGTCAAGGAATTATTAGACAGGTCCACAATATGTAGTTTAGAGGGCATGTTGGTTGGAACTGTCCAAAGTTTATTACTGCTGAGGTTGAGGACCTCAAGACTTCTTAATGTATTTTTAATGAGGACAACCTTTTCCAGCATGTTCTTAGAAACATCCAGATATTTAAGGTTCCACTGATAAGCAGTATCAGATTTGTCAAGAAGTTTAATATTGTTGTTAGCAGCAGACATGTTCCAGAGAGACCGAGGTAACTGAGCAGGCAGGCTTTCAAGCCTGTTGTTTGAAATGTCCAGTGTCCTCAGATTGGTATATTGGGTTAACTGGTTATGCAGATCAGTAAAGTGGTTATAAGACAGGTTTAAATGTATAATGTTCTCTTGGAGTCCGGATGGTAATGTAGTCAAGTTTCTGCCTGAACAGTCCACATGCCTGTGTCTCTCTGTACATATACATTGGAGAGGACAAATGCATAAAATACCAGGTGTGAGAAACAGGAGGATGAACAGGCAGGGAGACATTTTCAATATCTGATATTCCATCAAAGCCTGGAAACAAACAGATACACCCTTCTTTTAATATGCAAATACAATTTAGGCATCTGCATGGGTCAGTTAGCATTAGGCAAAATTTTCAATAAACCTCCTTGTTGTTGAGTCTTTTTATAATTGTTCCAGTGATTAAACTAACAAAGCTGCCCTTCATTTATAGTCCAAATGCCTAATCCTTCAATTGGGGCTATGTTGGTTGAGAGAGACTGCCCCCCCACACCACCACCACCACAAACACACTCTTTCCTGCATTTTCTTCTTTATTTTCTCTCTCCTTTTACCATTCTTTTTTCATATTCATCTTCTCAAAGTCTTAATATGATAAATAGCATTATCTGCAAATAGAGTTGAAGTCTTAAGCTATTACTGTGTTTGATAATATGCTTTCTTATTCAGATGGGAAAAAATGGCTGTCGTGTCGGTTTTTTGGGTTGTTTTGTTTTTTAATCTCTGCAGTAATGTAAGAATCAATGTGTGTGTGTATACGATGAGATTTTATTTAGATATTAAACAATTTTTGAAATTTCATTTTTTAAGGATAAATATCCTTGTAAAAACATTTCAAGGCACTTGAAAAATCCAGACCAACACCATACCTCACATTTTGTAAAGTGTGTGGGGTTTTTTTTTCCCTGTATATTTCAGTACCAATTCTATAGGAAAAAACATGTATATTTACAAAGTGAATGCATATTAAAAAGACAACCCTCAACTGATACTGCAGCAAATCCCCGTGCATGCACTTGCTATTGAATATATATTCAATCCTAATGTTGACTTTTTCTTAAAAAAAGAAAAAGGAAAAAAATTCTGAAGTCTATCTCTTACTGATTTAAATAACAGCTTACCATAGTGTCGTCTTCAACATCAGCATCTCGTTTTCTCCGGGACACTTGAAGCTTAAAGGTCGTCTTGTTCTGGAGAGTCGGAACCGTTTCTGGCTGTGGGCTGTGCTTGCCTGCTCAGCTGCATTGTGTTGCTGTGAGCTGAAGCTCTGCAACCACCTGATCAGTACCACATAGGAGGACTGCAGAGCTGTCATTGGTGCTGACTCAAATTTATTTCAAGAGGTGCACACGCAACAAAATGGACAAAAAATTTTAAAAAAATTTATAGCATTGAGCATACTTATGTATCTCAGATTTGCTATAGATTGGAATACCTCATGTGAATTAGAGCTGGCCTTTCCTCCTTTCTGTGTATTTATCTGTGGAGCTTGAGCTTCACATTTTGGCAGCTTCCTTATTAACATTCAACTGTGCTTCTTTTTAATGCCTCTACTTTCTTTTTACGTATTGAAAAATAGATTTGACCTTCCTTGTAAATGGATTTCTAAGATACTGATTTAACTCTTTTTTATTTCTCCATTTTTGTGTTCTTTTCTAAAATGATAAAACTGTCATGTTACCTTTTAAGATATCATGATATAGTGTGGTGATTATTATATTTAATCAGCTTTTCATATTTATCAACCACTTAAATGTTTCGACTTCTCTTTTAAGGAGGTACAGAAGTAATTAATTAGGATTATTTATCTTTATTTTTCTGATACAAAGGATCATTTGACCCAAGATACACACAAGGCATTTTATTTTTGCTTTTTATTTTGCAGTGCTGGGAATCAAACCTAGAGTAGGCTGCACTTAAAATGAACACCTTCTGCTTTTAATTTTCATTTCCCATGATAAAAATAAATGTTTTCTATTTTGTGTATTTGGGGTTAAATATTTTTCTTCATGAAACTTACTGTGGATAGTAAGTAAATATAAGTGTTGTTTTCTCCAGAGATATTTTTGGTGCTATGTGAATGATCATTCATTTAGTTTTAGAAATAAAAGTGTTGCCAGACATAGTGATACATGCCTGTAATTCCAGTAGCCCAGGAGGCTGAGGCAGGAGGATTGCAAGTTCAAAACCAGCTTCAGCAACTTAGCAAGACCCTGTCTAAAAAATAAAAATATAAAAAGGACTGGGGATGTGGATCGGTGGTTAAGTGCTTCTGGGTTCAATCTCTGATATAAAATTAATAATAATAATAATAATAATAGTATAAATTTCAGAAGATTTATTAAGACTTTATATTTTATCTTTCTGAGACAGTTTTAAATTTAAAATTACATGACGTATGTGAAAAAGAAAACACATGAATGTTATAAAATGAGATTAGATTTAAGAAAGCTTTTACTCCATCCCTTAGTGGATTGATTGTATAATAATCTAAATTTGATATCTAATCAAATCTAATTTCCAGAATGTCCAGTTTATCTTAGAAAAGAAAGCAAGTTATGGTATATTCATTGCCAAATTCTCATCATTCGAAAACCAACAAATATTAAAAATTAATTTTAATTAATTTAATTAATTAATAATTAATTTTAATTAGTTTAATTAATTAATTAAAAATTATTTTGAGATAGGGCCTGGCCTAGTTGCTTAGATTGGCCTTGAACTTATGATCCTCCTGCCTCAGCCTCCCAAGTCACTGAGATTATAGGCATATGCTATTATGCCCAGTTTGTAGCTTATTTTCTTAGAAAAGAGACTATACTCTAGAAGTATAAACATTAATATAAAATTAATGTTTCTAAAAATGTATCTACATTTTAATCTGCAACATCAGAAATTTATTATTGATTTGGTGCTTTATTTTCACTTTGTTTTGAGGGTTCATTTGGACCCTAGATTCTTTCTATGGATTTCGGAAACCAGTCATCAGTCATAGTATTTAAAAATGAACAGGTTTGACCAGGCATGGTGGCACAACCCTGTAATCCCAGCTGCTAAAGTGGCTGAGGCAGGAGGATCGCAGGTTCAAATCCAGCCTCAACAACAGTGAGCTGCTAAGCAACTCAGTGAGACCCTGTCTCTAAATAAAATATACAATAGGGCTGGGGATGTGGCACAGTGGTTGAGTGCCCCCTGAGTTCAATCCCCAGTCACCAGGCACAGTGGCACATGTCTGTAATCCCAGTGATTGAAGATACTGAGGCAAAAGGATCATAAATTCTAAGCCAGTCTGATCAACTAAACAAGACCCTGTGTCAAAATAAAATTGTTTTTAAAAAAGGATTTGGGGCTATACTCACTGGGTTCAATCTCCAGTACTGGGAGAAAATGTGTTAAAAATACTATATACAGCAATATTGTTGTGGAAATAGAGAATGGGTTGCTTTTTGACATTTAAAATTCTCTCAGTTTGTAGATACACTATAACATTGCAAGGTATGTTACTAAGGGTCATTTCATTAAACACTTAAATTTATCCATTTTAATTTTACATCACTGTGGAAGTAGAGTTAACCACTTCCATTCGCTAGTACTTGCATTTGAAAGAAAGAAATGTTGTGTCATTAACTAATAGATTCAAATGAATTTAGGTTTAGTCTGTATCAGGATTAGGTTTCACTGCATATAATATAAACTTTTAATGCAATGGTTGTGACAGTGTGTTATTTCAACTTTGGGGACATGCTTTATTGTTTCATTTTATTCAGAGATTTCTATGAAATTCTCAAAGAAAAAGGGGGATCATTTCAGTGTGTTATGTTCTTACACTTTTAGAAATTCTCATGATATAAAATAATTCTATATTACTATTATTGAAAGTAGAGTGGTTCTTTATAGTATTTATTGTTTTTTAACAGCTTATTTTAGATTACTATTTAAACACATAAGTTACATTTTTAGAGTCAGCTGAGTTAAAAATTACATCTATGTGGACAACTATTCTATATTAAGCAGTAAATTAATTTACATGTTCTTTGTTCTTCTGTGTACTAGGATATATTACCCCAACTTTGCAAAAGATATGAAAGACCACCAGCTGGGAAATGGCTTGCTCATGTTAATCAGTAGTTTCAGTATTCCTTTATTTCTTAAGTTGATCTGAAATAATCAAAACTCAGAGGTCTATCTGGTTTTGATTGATTGAATATCCCTTATCTGAAACGCATGAGACTAGAAGTGTTTCAGATTTCAGAGTTTCTTTGTGTGTGGGTTTTATTTTTTTAATATGTGCATACACTTTACCAATTAAGTATCCCTAATCTTAAAAAGCTGAAATCTGAAATCTCTGAAATCCAAAACTTATAGTGAGAACATAGCATAGGATTTTTGGATTAGGGATGCTTAAACAATAATATAGTTAGGTATATTGACTAAACTTCTTTCTGAAAACAAGATACTCAATGAAGTATTTTTAAAGCCTGGAAGAGCTGGGCATGGTGGTGCACACCTGTAATCCCAGCAGTTTAGGAGGCTAAGGCACAGGAGGATCATAAGTTGGAGGCCAGCTTCAGCATTTGTCAAGCCCTAAGCAACTTAGTGAGACCCTGTCTCAAAATAAAATATAAAAAAGGGCTGGGGAGGGCTGGGGAAGGCTGGGGTTTTGGCTCAGTGGTAGAGCGCTTGCCTAGCACATGCAAGGCCCTGGGTTCGATCCTCAGCATCACATAAAAATAAATAAAATAAAGGTATTGTATCCAATAACGACTAAAAAATATTTTTTAAAAAAGGGGTGGGAGGCGTGCTGGGGATGTGACTCAGTGGTTAAGTGCTTCTGGGTTCAATCCCTGGTACCAAAAACAAAACAAAAAAATATGGAAGGACTGACAAAATAGAAATTATCATATCAAAATCCAAGTGCATCAGTGTCTTCACCCATTTTCCCCCTCCTTTTTTCCCTTCAGTTCTCTAGATGTCCTTGATTCTGGATTAATCTGTTTGCTTCTTTAGAAGGATTTAATTTGTTCTTCTGCCTCCTGTATTTCCTATAAATGATTCCTAACAGTATTAACATAATTGCTTGATTATCATCATCCCACAGTAGTTTTAAAATAATACCAGTACTGCTATAACTGGATTACAAACTATTGAATAAAGTTAAAGATTTCTTTGTAGCTGCATTCTTGGAATATATTTCACTAATGGCATATAGGCAATTGTGGATTGTTTTTGGTTTTGGTATTTGTCACTAAGCCATATCTTCAGTCATTTTCTTTTTTTAAAAACAGGATCTCACTAATGTTGGTGAGGCTGGCCTCAAATTTGAAATCCTCCAGTCTCAGCCTCATGAGTTGCTGGGATTTACAGGCCTGTACCACCATGCCCAGCTTCAATTCTTGTGTTCTAATACAACTTGAAATAATTATTTTCTTTCTTTTTTAATGTTTATTTTTCAATTGTAGGTGGACACAGTATTGTTATTTTATTTTTATGTGGTGCTTAAGATCAAATCCAGTGCCTCATGCATGCTAAGCGAGCACTCTACCACTGAGCCACAAACACAGCCCTAATTATTTTCTTTACATTTCTGTATCACCAACTTGATATATAGTTAGTGTTTTAGTTAGCTTTTTTGCCGCTGTGACCAAAAGACCTGAAGAGAACAATTAGAGGAGGAAAAGTTTATTTTGGGCTCATGGTTTCAGAGGTCCATAGAGGGCTGGCTCCATTCCTGAGGGCCTGAAGTGAGGCACAACATCAGGTCAGAAGTGTGTGACAGAGGGAACAACTCAAAACAGTACAGCAGGAGCCAGAGAGAGACTCCACTTTCCAGATACAAAATATATGCCTCAAAGGCACACCTCTGGGAACCTCCCTTCTCCAACCACATCCTGCCTACCTTCAGCTATCACTGGATAGTTAATCCTTAGCAGGGGATTAATTCTCTGATTGGGCTAAAGTTCTCATAACCCAGCCATTTCACTTCTAAGTTTTCTTGCATTGCCTTTGGGGGACACCTCACATTCAAATCATAATCGGTTCATTTATTTTTCAGTTTGGGTTTTTAGGGATCACTCAAGTCAAAATTATGCAACAAGAAATATTGACAGAAATCTTGCTTCTCTGACTGCTTCATCCTATTTCTTTCCTTCCCCTATTGGTGACTATTTTTATTAGCTTTTAGTTGTCTTTTAACAGTATTTCTTTTTACAAACGTACAGAAATAGATGTGTATGTGTATTTTATGTTCTTATCCCCCCCTTATATGAAAGGTTGCATACCATATACACTGTTATGTGACTTAGTTTCTTCTTTTGTTAAAAAATATTTTTTTAGTTGTGATGGACCTTTATTTTATTTATTTTTATATGGTGCTGAGAATTGAACCCAGTGCCTCACACTTGCTAGGCAAGAGCTCTGCCACTGAACCACAATCCCAGCCCATTTTTTCCCACCTTAATAATTATTTTGAAGATTTCTCCATCTTTTTTTTTAAGAGAGAGGGAGAGAGAGATAGAGACAATTTTAATATTTATTTTTTAGTTTTCGGCGGACACAACATCTTTGTTTTGTATGTGGTGCTGAGGATTGAACCAGGTCCGCACGCATGCCAGGCGAGCGTGCTACCTCTTGAGCCACATCCCCAGCCCTTTCTTTAGTATTTTTAATAATGCTTTTGTTTTTTGGCTTTTATAAGTTTTATGTAAATCTTTCTTTTCTTTTTATTGCTTTTAGTTGATTCTCAGCTAGGAAAATGTTATCCCATCTCCAGATTATAAAGGAATTCAGCTTTATTTGCTTGTTACGAAAATAATTTCATATTTTGTGTGAAATGTGGCTCCCGTTTTGTCTTTTCCAAATATCTGATTGTCCCAACACTTTTTCCCACTGTTGATATTTGAAGTCTGTTTCTGAGCTTTTGATTCTGCCCCATTGATCTGTTTGTTTAATCATATGCCAGAACTATAGTGTTTTAATTATGTTGGTGCTCATGTATTTTGCTACTTTACTTTTTGGTTAGAATTACATAATATCAACAATTTCAGATTACTCTTGTCTGAGTCATTGTGTCCCCACAACCTATATATGTGCACGTGTGTGTTTATATATTAGTGAATAAATTGGGTGTTCTTTGGTTATAGATTGAGGGAAAGAATGTTAGATCAGGAGTGAACTCAGCTTTTGGTACTATTTCTAAGCAAGTCTGTTGCTCTCCCTGGTCCTGTTTTCTCAGCAGTTAACAAACAAAAAAGAATTGAATTAGATGGTCTTTAGCTTGTTTCTGAATCTGGTTATTGCAGATCTGGTAAGAGCACCACTGGTATGTGGTATGACAGTCAGTCTACTTTTATTCCCTTGAGCCTTGTCCTTTGCTGTTTTTATGAAATAAACTCTTTCTTCTGGATCCCAGTTCTTTAACCTTTTGCTGAAGTTTTTCTTTGTTCCAGCATTTTCTTCCCTCCTGTTTCTCATATTAGCTTCCATTTCATCCTTCTAATAAGTAAGCAAGGATTACAACTATTTGGCCATTTAGTTTTCTCTGCCCTCAGTAGGGGAACATGGCATGTAGTAAACATGAATTGTTTTTCCCAGCAGAGAATTTCTTTTAAAAAACAAAACTTCCCAGCTGCTGTCAGTAGTCTTTTCTTCTGTTGTTCAAAGAACCGAAAGAAAAAACTTGCCTATAGTATTCGAAGAAATCAAACAAAACTCTGATCTGGTCATCAGCTCCTGTTTTATCTAAGAGTTTTTCTTTTTCTATATTTCCCATCCTTTAAGCAGTCAAGAAGGAAGGTGTTGACAAGGACAAAAATGTGGAAAGAGCCCTTTAGGTAACTAACTACCTTGTATGTGAAATTTATGGGTTATTATGATTCAAGGTATATCAAAGACTTGATTAAAGATAAACACATCTTATCATTTACCATAACCAAAATACTTAAAATTCCAAAGAATTGCAAGAAATTCTTCAACTCCTGATAGCTGCTGGGTAAACTAGCCCTAAAAATGCTAAGTTAGAAAAACACACACAAAAAACTTTTTAGTTAGAAGAGAACCAATTCAATATGATGATAAACATCGTGCTTATTCAGGAACAGTAAGTAGCTTGAAGAATGCTTGCTGGATAAAAAGTGTTAATGATCAGTAAGAAATGGCTTAGAAGATTAAAGGACTAATGTTATATAGAAAATTCCAAAGTCTAAAAGCCTTATTATTTTTTTTATTAAAGATGGAACTTTATTAGTTTCTTGAAAACTGGTACTACCAATAAATACTGTATTCTCTTCTGAAAAATCCCAGAACTATGAAAGATTCTCCAAGGCTAAGCTACCAGTAAGGTTACCACATTTAATTCTAAGTCTCTCCCGCTGGAGTTCATTTGGGAATAAAGAGGAAAAATATGTACTTGTTGGGCAAAGAATCACTACTGCAAACCTAAGCTGGCATGTCCGAAAGTTCAGACCATGATTGCTCTTCATCTTCATTTTGACAAACATTGGTCTCATCACTATTCTGATATCTCACATTTATCACCTGTCAGGTAGTGGATAAAAGATGAAATATTCTGCGTTTTAAAAAGTTTGTTTAAAAACAACTTTTAGGGCTGGGGTGTGGCTCAGTGGTAGCGTGCTTGCCTAGCATGTGTCAGGCTCTGGGTTCGATTCTCAACACAACATATAAACAAATAAATGAATAAAGGCCCATCAATAATTAATAAAAATTTTTAGGAAAAAAAAACAACTTTTATGCCTCAAAAAATGTTGGGGATATGCCACTGGGTTCAATCCCTGGTAGCAAAAAATGCAAGCTTCAATGTATAGTGACAAAAGGTTTCTTTCTCCCTCTCTTCCTAACACTTCATTTTGTTTAGGTGCTTTAGGTGTATAAGGAAGTGACTTTTTTTTTTTTTTTATTCCAGTGCTGAGAATTGAACTTAAGGCTTTGCACTTACTAACCAAGCACTCTACCACTGAGCTATTTCCAGCCCCAGGAAGTAACTTTCTTTTTTTTTTTTTTCTTCAATATTTTGTTTATTTAGTTGTAGGTGGACACAATACCTTTATTTTATTTTTATGTGGTGCTGAGGATCGAACCCAGAGCCTCGCACATGCTAGGCAAGCGCTTGACCACTGAGCCACAACCCTAGCCCCTCATCCCGTAAGTAACTTTCTAAGTAGGCTAGTTTAAAATATTTCACTCTCAGCATGATGGGAAAAATGCTAGCATTTCATGGTATTTCATGGTGCATGCTCATATTTTTTTCAGGGCAAAGTCCTAAGTCAACCCTATAGTTTGATGTTTTAGTATGTTTGATTTACTATTTCAAGTGAGACCAAAGAGGAAAATTTTTTTATTCACAAACATTTAAGTATTTCCTTCTCATAAACTTCGAATATTTTTATTTAACATTTAAGGTATTAATTTAAAACTTGGAATGTATACTTAATATTCCTTCCAAAACTTTGAAATGGAAAAATTAAATTGCATTTATTTAAGACAAGTTTATAGAAAGCTTTTCAGGAAAAAAAAAGTCTGTTGGGTAGTAAGAAATACATGTCAATTGCTAGGTTTCAAAATATGTAAGTTATTGACATATATAATGTTCACATGTAAAATGTACTTTAATGGCAGGTTTTATAGCTAATAAACATATCATTGTTTTATAATTTAAAAAAAAATTCGCTTATACACGTGGGTTTTGTATACATTTCTGGTAGTTCCTGAATAAAAGATTGAAATTGGCTACCAATTTAACATTTTATATATTACATCACTTGAGGAATAATAGAAGATAGAATCATTTAAAGATAGAAGATTGGCTAAAAGTAAGTTGTGATATTTACAATAATTCTGCAGGTGGTGGTGGCAGAGAATCATTAAAATCTTGATTAGAGTCAGGAAGTATAGAAAACTCTTGACACTGGATCTCATTGTTGGAATCTTCTTGATTTTTTATAAAATCTTCTGGTGGCAAGGGCAAATTAAATGAGTCAGGGCATGATGTAAATGACTGTTTGGTTTTAGAATTATGATCTTCAGAGTCTTGATTCAGACTGTTCAGAGTTGGTTGGAAATTAGTAGGATCATTTGGAAGAGGAGGTACAATTGTCATTATGTGTTTGTCAGATTGGTTACTCTCTCGTCCTTCCAAATCAAGGAGGGGAGGTGGTGGAGGCTGATTAAAATCTTGATTAGAATCATCTGAAGAAGAAACAGCGGTACCAATTGTTGACCCATCAGCACTGTCATCTGATGTACCATTTACTTGATCTTTTATTTTCTCTGTTTCGGGGTCGTTGGCATCTTCAATGTTTTCACTTGATTGAAACAACTTAATTTCTAAGTCATCTGCTAAAAGTGTGCTTTTGCTGGGTTTCCAGGTCATAAGTGAAACAATTGATGTACGTTTTGTGGATACTTCATTTTCCCTAATGTTATCCATACATATATCAGGGGTTTCTCCATCAGCAAATGGAGACCTGCCTGCCCAGTTTTGATCATTTAAAACTGGTTTTCTCAAGCATTTCCATAGTACAATTACGATTATAGCTACGAGCATAGAAGTCAGAATTGTACCGATTAATATGGCAGTTATTGAATTATAATTATTTGAAATTCTTTTGTTAGTGGTAGTTAAATTGAACCCTGGTGTATTCCCAGGTAAATTTTGGACAGCTGGTGTTGACTGTATGGATAGATAACCAACAGTCGGTAGCACTGATTTTCTAGAAGATGTGTCTACAGGTAACGACGGTTGTTGAGTAGGAGTGTACGATGGTTGTTGAGTAGGAGTGTAGGAAAGTGATGATGTTGATGGTTGTCTGATGGAAGTGTGGGCAGAAGGCAGTAGTTGTCTGGTAGAGGTCGACATATCTGATGCTGTTTGTGAGAATGAAGTGCTGGCTACTGCTGTTGGTTGATTGGTGATGATATAGGTAAGTGGTCTAGCAGGAGTATATTTTGTTGGTTTTCCAGAAAGGGTACGGATAGCTGATGTTGGTTGTCCAGCAGTGACTTTGACAGATGTTATTGATTGTTTTGGTTGATCTGAAAGATTCTCTGTTGTGTTTTGAACTTTAGCTGAGCTATATGGCATTGATGATGTAAATAAAGTGGATTGTGGTTGCTTTTCTGTTGTATTTGCTTCTGTCCCTGAGCAAAATATACTGTTCAGGTATCCAGAAAACAAAATTAAGATGAAATATTTGGAATCCATTTGAGATCTGTTTCCTCTTTACCAGTAGCTTTATAATTAAAAAAAAAAAGAAAGAAAGAAAGAGACAATTAAGTATCAGTTGGTATCTTAAGTTATCTAGTTACATTTGACTTTACATTACAATGCCTGGCATAAAGCAGGTGGGTACCCAATTAATGTTTATTATTCTAATTTATACTTGACAAACTGTAGGCTAGCATAAATAACTCTTGAATATACTCCAACTTATCATATAGCATTTGGACCTCTTAGGTAGTAATGTCTTGTTTCCCTTTGGGATGGGGGTCTCACTGTGTTGCTCATGCTAGACTTGAACTCAAAATTCTTCAGCATCAGCCTCCCTGGGGCTATAGGTATGCATTACCATACTCAACTCTCTTTTGATATTATTTTTTAATTTTTTAGTTTTAGTTGGACACAATACCTTTATTTTATTTGTTTATTTTTATGTGGTGCTGAGGATCAAACCCAGGGCCTTGCACATGCTAGGCAAGCGCTCTACCGTTGAGCCACAACCCCAGCCCCTCAGCACTCTTTTAATCCTGGTATAAGATCTGTATTTGGCCCTGCAGCCCCTCTAGCTTTCTTGCATTATATTCCTTCATCTCATATCATACTTCTCAGGTGCATTGGCTCATTATGCTTGGTCCAAGTGCTGTCTACTTTTTCTCATCCTCTGTTACTAGAAATGTGTTGATTCTGCTGCCTTGAAGAACACTATTGGTCTCCTCCTACCTTGATCCAATTGTCTTTACTTAATTGTCTTACATTTGCCACTACTCACTATTCCCTCACTAGTATTTGAGTAGCTTTTTGAAATACTGTCTTCCTTCATGTCAATTTCATTAGCTCCTCTTTTTCTCCTATCTCCTAAATGTAGATACTTGATATTCACTTCTCCCTCTTACCTACTTTTCTTTGTTCCTGTAAGATTTTAAATCACATCTTTATGTCATAACTCCCAACCTGTGAACATTCCATGTATGTATTTCACTCTCAGCAAATTGAACATGTTGAAAATGTAATTGATCTTTATCTCAAAGCTGTCACAGAGAACTCTCAGAATTTTTTTTTTTTTTTTTTTGCTAACAGGGATCAAACCCATGGGGCACTTAACCATTGAGCCACATTCCCAGCCCTTTTTATATTTTATTTAGAGACAAGGTCTCCCTGAGTTACTTAGGACCTCACTAAATTGCTAAGTCTGGCTTTGAAGTCACAATCCTCCTGTCTCAGCCTCCTGAGCTGCTGGGATTACAGATTCTCTTTTTTTTGATTAATCATATGTGCACTAAGTTCATTGTATTGGTAATCTTTGTGGCATCCTCAGTGTCTAGCATGCATACCTATGCTAAAAAGCATATATTTTTTAAAAGAAAATCAACTCAAAGGGCTGGGATTGTGGCTCAGTGGTAGAGTACTTTCCTAGCACGTGTGAGTCACTGGGTTTGATCCTCAGCACCATGTAAATGTAAAATAAAGATATTGTGTCCACTTAGAACTAAAAAATAAATATTAAAAAAACAAACAAACAAAAAAAGAAAATCCAACTCAAAATCATAGGCTCAATATCTAGACAGATCTCCAAACCTGGTCAAGTCACCCTTATCCACTTTTTCAAACACACCTGCTGCTAACTTTCATTAGTGTATTGCCAAACACCATATTTGTGTCAAGTCCTGTCTAGGTTTAGGTTATTTAAAAAAGTTGCCAGGCACAGTGACTCATGTCTGTAATCCCAGCAGTTCAGGAGGCTGAGGCAGGAAGAAGGTGAGTTCAAAGCCTCAGCAACTTAGTGAGGCCCTAAGTAACTTATCAAAACCCTGTCTCTAAATAAAGTATAGAAAGGGGCTGGGGATGTGGCTCCGTGGTTAAGCGCCCCTGGATTCAATCCCTGGTACACACACAAAAAAAATAGTTTCTGCCTTTCAAGTGTTCCAGATTCTTTTAGTAGCTAAACAGGTATTTAAAAAAAAAAAAAAAGACAATAATTTAATAAACTTTCTCACAAAAGTATTTAGGAAATACACAGAGGAACTAATTTAGTCTGGGAGGGCTTCAGGAAAGTTTCCCAGAAGAGTGAAACTGTGAAACTGGAACTAAGTCTTAAAAATGAGAATTAATTAAGCAATAGGGGCTTGGGAAAACTAGCCATTTTGGGAAGGTAGAGCTTTTTGTGAGATGTGGTAATAATAAAACTTCAAGAATTAAGTTCCAGTTTTATCTCTGCCACTTAACTTCATATCTAACCACAAGCACTAGTCACTTAATCTCTCCTGTTGTCAGTTGCCTTATCTCTATAATAAGGAACTATATATAGGAAGACAACTTTCAGTTCTGAGTGCAGCGTATTGTTTTGTGTGTCATCAAACACAATGGTAACTACCAGCTATTTCTTAACCTGTGGGAAAGGAAAATCTCAGTGTTAGATCCTGGTGTATATATAATAAGAAACTATTTTTCCTATGATTTATAGAAAGTCTAACAGAGAGAGATGTGATACTCTGTTTCAAGGTACAGTAAAAGGTTTCTAAAACAGACTTTTCACCATACTTGAGTAGTTTTCACTGCTTATCCTACACCAGCTAATGTGCAGTGATGGTAAATGACCCTATTTGAGAAGAAAAGACATTGAAATTTTTTTCCCCATTCTATCTTTTCCTTTGTACTCTCTTTCTCTTTAATGCTTCAAGTCTAAATTTTAAAATAGTTCTTTCACCTTTCCTGCCCACTGCTGATGAAAAGCATTCATGATCTGGTTACTACTCCTTTGCTTGAGGGTTCCCCGTTTCAGTCAAAGTAAATCTTCTAAACTGAGTTTTCTTCCTTACATAAATTTGTAAACCCATACCTTTCTCTCTAAACAGATACCTTTTAATTATGCTGTTTTCCACCATGTTAGAATGTGGTTTTCCCCATCCCTATTCTCTTCCCCCTTCAAACTGTGTATCTGAACCTGTCTTCTTCTTATAGACTTCAGTTTAAATTTCCCTTCTTGAACCAAGTTCTCTGTGACTGACCACAGCCCAGAGATCAGCTATTCCCTGAATCTTCCTAATTCTTACTGTCTTTATGGTTCCTTAGATACTTTCATGTGTGTACCTCACTCACACTTCTATTCTCTCAAGTAATGTTTTTTTTTAATCACTTGGCTTCTCATATTTTGTTTGTATTATTTTCTCAAGCAAGATTATAAAGAACTTTGACAAAGGCAGAATGAAACAAAAAAGAAAAATATTTATCTAGAACAACTGTGTTATACCATCCATCCCAGATATTTTACATACATGTTACTTCATTTAATATTTAAATGGCTTTATGAAGAATGACTCTTGATTTATAAATAAAGCGACAGATTCTAGTGGGTTAAGCAGTTTGCCCATATTACATCACTGTTAGTGATAGACTGGGAACTTGTGCCCAGGACCATCTGATTTCAGAGCTTTACTATTTTTCTTTTCTTCTTTCCTTCCTTCCTTTCCCAGATTCATCATACTTCATTCTCTTGCCACCCCATCATTATAGTCTTAGTTTATTTTACTGCTTTATTTGTTCAAAGCTTATATTCTTTCTAATGCCCCTCACTGTCTCATGTTTTTGTATTTTAATTCCTCTGCAGTATAATACCTTCTACATTAGGAGTTCTGAAAACAAACATTTAACCTCTATAGGACTTCTTGATTCCTTTCCATTTTACTTTTTCTTAAGACTTCTACCAGGCTGGGCATGGTATCACATGCCTCTGATCCCTGCCACTTGGGAGGCTGAGACAGGAGGGTTGCAAGTTTGAGGCCAGCCTCAGCAACTTAACAAGACCTTCAGCAATTTAGTGAAGAGCTGCCTCAAAATAAAATAAATAAATAAATAAATAAATGGGGCTGGGTTTGTGGCTCAGTGGCTGAGCGCCTGCTTTACACATGTGAGACACTGTGTTTGATCCTCAGCACCACATAAAAATAAATAAACAAAATAAAGATATTGTGTCCATGTATAACTAAAAAAGTATTTCAAAAAAATTTAAAAGGGCTGGGATGTAGCTGAGGTGTGAAGTGTCCCTGGGCTCAGACTCTAGTACTTAAAAAAAAAAAAAAAACCTGCTACCAGAAGAATATAAACAGAGAAAGCAAAATATTAAGTCAGTACATTATTTTTTGTTCATTTAAAAAAATGTTTAAAAGGGGAAAATCTGAAACTTAGCAATAATATTAGGATTTGAGTCATCTCTAGGTGCAATTCCAACCTACCTACTATTCTTATAGCCTCCATAAAGAAGGGTGGTGGGGAGGCTTTGTTAGAAAATCTTATTCTTTGGAGTTTTATTTTTTAAATATTTCTAGAAAATGCTTTGCAAAGCAACAGAACATATAGGCCATGAGCTGTCTTCGGCTAGAAATATTTCCTCCTTTGTGACTTTGCTTAAAATAAAGCAACCATATGGTTCCTCTTTTTAGTTAGCTGTAAAAGGCAGTCAAGGAGGAAAGAGCCCAAGCAGAAACACAAATAAACTCAGTGGAGTTTGTAAAATCAATTGTGGTAGGTTTATATCCTCTTGTATCAATAGGAAGTTAGTAGAACCCACTGTGAAATTTTCACTTGTCATTTAAGGGTTACAACAACAAATTCCACTTTTTACCTCTCCTACCACTTTTCCCTACTCTTCAGGTGTTTTTTTTTTTTTTTTTTTTTTTACCCTTTTAGGATCTGAGTATCAGAATATTGGAGTCTGTTAGAATCATACTACAGCCATTTAGAATAGTTCAGAAAAGGAGTAAGACTTAAAAAAAGACTAAGTAGAAGTGGATATACTGGTGAAAAAATGGACTTTTTTCAAGACTTAGTGTTATTGCAAAAGTACAGAAAATTATTTAACATACATGCTTTTAGCATGTAGGTGGTATGTATGTGAAGTGCATTGTTCTGCAGGGGAAGAAGATAGTAGAAAGAACAATATGGGACAGAGAAATGAAAAAGAGAAGAAAACTTAGAAGAATATGAAAAGAGGATGTAAAGAAATACAAATAGCAGAAGAGAAAAATGAAACAAAAATTATAGGAAGCAACAAAGAAAAATTAAAAAAACAACTAAAAGCAATATGGTTATGTAATTAGCAAGAAGTTACTAAAGAAAGTCGAAGTGGATAAGATGTAGTGGGAGGAAAAGATTAAAGGACCAAACTACAAAGTGCTACTCCCTGTCACTGGCCTGTTTGTGGGTATGGGAACCAGCAGAAAGGAGCTGTCTGTCCAAGATGGAGGAGTCTAATGAATCAGCCTCTCAAGCTCATTTAGTTTTAATTGCACACTGTCTGCTGTAAGGATCTTTAAGATTCTTCCCATCCCTCCCTCCCCCAAAACTATCCAGATGTATACCTGCCAATCACTTCAAAGAACCTATTCCCATTCTGTGTAGGATTTTTCTAGAAATCCTTTAATCTCTTACTCAGGCAAATCTTAAATTTGTCAACCTTCATATGAAAGTATTTATTCATTATTTTAGGCTGACACTTTGAGGCTTTAATCAATAAGCATGTTAAAGGCAGTTAACAGTGAAGCAGGAACCCCATGTATTAGGCATGTTCTCATGAATATAATGCACAAGTACATGAAAGGTCCAACATTTAAAATTGATGATGTTAAGTTGGATATGATAGGAAATATTATCTTTTAAAGGGAATCAAAAAGATTTGGAGAATATATCATAGGTAAAAAGGCAATAGTAGATGGCTATATCAAAAATCGTATCTATCTATATTCCAGTTACTTTGAGATAATAAAAGTAAGTTATAGTGCAAATATAATAGATTAAAATTTAGTAGTAGTGGTATTTCCAACTAGAGAAGTTTTAAAACCATAAAAGGAGGAAAAGAACAGTTCTGTGTCTTGAGGAAGAGCAGAAAATGAAATTAATACTGAATTACAGAAGGTAGTATTTGATGACCATGTTTTATCAATAGTAATAAGTATCATCTAAAGAACCCCCCAAAAATGCTAGGCACTATTCTATTTTAATGAGCCAGAGGGTAGTATTTTCATCTTATAAAAAGGGAAACTGAGAGAATTTATGTATTATAGACAAAGTGTCAAAGCTCTAAGTAGTGGCACTAATAAGCTGTGCCAGTGTTGTACCAGAGCCCTTTCCATCTACTACATGCTGTGCGGCCTTTCGTAGCAGAATTATAAATGTTTTATGAAGGAAAAAGATATAAGCTCTCTGGAAATCAATATGTGAGCAACTTTTGGAGGTAGGCTTGCATATAGAGTAGGAAAAGAACTACCAGAAAGCCTATGTTGGTCCTGTGATTCTGTGAAAAACAGCTATGGGAGTTTTTAATGGTTATCCTATCAGTTATCTTATTTAGAAAGTTCACTGGGAAATCTGTGGTACTTTCTTAAAGATTAGGTATTAAAAGGTATTAGATTTATGTTTACCAAATTGAAATTTGTTCAGAATTGATAATTTTACTTCTAAGTAGAATTATGTAGGAATTAGTTGAAAAACAGATGCTATTAAGCATTGAATTAGGGACTAATCCTTTTTTAAGACTTGTCTTTTTTAGATAAGTCTTATCTTTAAAAAAAATCTTTTCTTTTTCCAGCTTCTGTAATAACTTCTTACAGGTAATCCATTTAGAAGAAATTCAAAGTGTACTACTATAAGAGAAAGTGTTTATGAAGTGTTGAGATAGAATATAAACCACTGTGAATTTATTCCTTGAAATTGCAGATCTGTGTAGACTTTTTGCAATTTTTATTTAGAGGACAAATCTACTTTGTAATTGCCCAGTTTACTCACAGTGTAAACATCTTTTGTATGCATTAACAGTTTTCTGTTGTTTATTCTGTGTTTTTTTTCCCTGTATCTTTATTAAAGTCTCAGATAAGAATATGTGACATAAACATGCAGATGATATGAATATATGTGAACATTCTGTCATAACATTTTTGCTTAGGGAGCTTTTAAAATGAATTACAGTATTTTCATTATTACTTATATAAAATTCTATTTCTATAAAAATAATAATCAAGTACATCATCTTTTTATTTCTTTTTAAATTAAGTGAAGGTGACCTATGGAATCTAAAGAGGATTAAAAAAATAAAAATAATTTAAATCTATACATTATATTGTAGATAGGAAAATTTTATAAAAAGCAAATTAGAATATTGTGTTTATATGTGTGTGTGGTGCTGGGGAACAAAGCAGGACTTCATGCTAGATAGTCACTCAACAACTGATCTACATCCCCAATCCCTAGAAATTTTAACATTATTTTAGTCATAGCTCATAGAATCTAATTTTATTTGTAGTCCTTAGATTTATCTTCTATGGCTGTATTTATTTATTTTCATTTTAAAACTAAGGTTAACAAACATTTTGATTAAGTCAATGGGCTTATAATTATAAAAACCTAGGGGAAAAAATCTTTTTCTAAGGCAAGCTCAACACTGAGTATTTTTTAATTTCATTCAGTAAATCCATGAAAACCTGTTACAGACATCTATAAATTATAAAAGAGTTGAATTTAAGTTTTAAATACTAATAATATATTAGTTTTTAAAATACATTTTGTATAAAGCAAAAAGTAAACCAGATGGCCCATGTGAAAATTTTCTTACCTGTTAACTTCTTTTGCAGAGTGCCAAATTGTTGTTCTAATAGGACATGTTGGTGTTTTGGCTAAGAAAGCAAAAGGGGTGATTCACCTCAGATTAAAAGTGGTCCTCTAGTCACTAAAATGGTTTCTGCAGAACAGAGGAAGTTTATCAATAGCTCTTGCCGGAAGTGCAATAAGCCACAAAATGACTAAGAAATGTACTACTATAACAGAACTTATTTTGAAACACAATTTGGAGCTATGTGATTTGAATGCTTTTAATTAATGTTTCTAAGTAAACATTTGAGATGCTGTAGTAATGTGATTATATAATTTAAATATTTAAAATGGAGTCCTGAAGAGAAAATTGTGTATTCTAAGGGGAAAAAAGCTGCCAGTTGTGTATTACCCATAATTAGATTCTTCTAGTAAAAATTAAATAATGTTGTGTTCTGTTTACTTATGTGACCTTAAGGAAGTCACTGTACTTCTGAGTAACCATTTTCTCCTCTGAAGGAATATTTCTCATGTTGGGTTATTGTGAAAATTAAATAACCATTTATGAATGCTTTACACACAGTAGGTAACCATTTAATGGTAATGTTATGTCTTCATTCATAATATAGGCAAAAGACAGCCGAAGTAAGAGTAAATTATTCTCACCAAATGCTTTTTTATTTTTATTTTTTGAAGTGCTAGAGGTTAAACCCAAGGTCATGTGTGTGATGGACAAGTGCTGTACCAGTAAGCTACATCCCCAGTACCATATACTTTTTAAAATAAGAAATTAAGTGGGCAAACTATAGTGAAAAAGTCTGTCTGAATGAAAATTTCTTTGTGCAAGTTCTTTCATCTTCATATGAAAAATGAAGATTGTAATCCCTAATTTACTATGAGATTAAATAAATGTATAAGTGCCTTGAATAGTGTGTATTATAGTAGGTAGGTAACTATCAACTCACGTACTACTTCCCCTGATCACTGCAGGAGAATACGGATTATTATGGCATAATTTAAAGTACTTATAACTTTATTCAAAAAGAGTAACAGAACAAAATTAAATGTTATAAGATTTTGCCTCACTATTTTAAAATCCTGAATTAAGCTAGTGAACCATAGTACCTAGGGGTAGAAAATAACAGTATTTTTGTTCAAAAATAACTTTAAAAATTTGAAGTGAGAGCTGGGGATGTGGCTCAAGTGGTAATGCGCTCGCCTAGCATGTATGAGGCACTGGGTTCGATTCTCAGCACCTCATAAAAATAAAATAAAGATGTTGTTAAAAAAAATTTGAGTAGAAGGGGTAGAGAGAGAAAAGGGGAGGGGAGGGGAGGGGAGGGGAGGGGAGGGGGGACAGTAGAGAATAGGACAGACAGCAGAATACATCAGACACTAGAAAGGCAATATGTCAATTAATGGAAGGGAAACTGGTGTGATACAGCAATCTGTATATGGGGTAAAAGCGGGAGTTCATAATCCACTTGAATCAAACCGTGTAATATGATGTATTAAGAACCATGTAGTGTTATGAACGACCAATAAAAAAAAAAAAAGAAAAAAAAAAAAAAAAAAAAAAAAAAATTTGAAATAAGGGACTGGGGTTGTGGCTCAGTGGTAGAGCGCTCACCTAGCACACATGAGGCACTGGGTTCGAACCTCAGCACCACATTAAAAAAAATGAAATAAAAAGAGATTGTGTCCACCTACAACTAAAAAATATTAAAATTTTTTTTTTGAAGTGAAAGATATCTTACCTATCTTTAAGTATCATGAACTATCACTGAATTATATCATTCTGAGGATGTATGTTTAATAGCCAAGGCAGTGAATGATCAATTTTAAATATTCCTTAATTATATAAAAGCTTTCTATTCATTGAGAAAATATTTGACCAGTATGTTGGATATGAAATATATTTTATATAGATATTGTTTTGCTTTAATTTCCTGACAGGTATTTATTTAAGACACTTGATTCAAGGAGGACTTTGTGTTGTCTCTATTGTGTTCTGGTGCTCAGTCTTAGATATTTAATGTGCATAAAATGGAAGTGCTGCCCAGAGTCATTTCTAATCTGGGACATTTTATTGCTCAAAAGATAACCCGAAAGCAGGGCACTGTGACTTGAATGTAAGTCATTGTTTTACTTGAAGCCAATTTCTTTCTTTCTTTTTTGGGGGGGTGGGGGGGTGAGGTGGGGTGTGGTATGAGGGAGAGACAGGATCTCACTGAGTTGCTTATTGCCTCAGCCTCCCAGGCTGCTGGGATTACAGGCATGCACCACCTCCAGTTTCTTCAAAGCCAATTACCTGAAGTATCCTGTTTTCCAACCTGAAGACATTGTATAGTGAAAAATAAAAGTGGTCATTTATTAGCCACTTCACATTCTTGAAGTCCAAATATTAATATTATTTGTTTTTTGCATTACTGTGCATCAAACCCAAGAGTGCTTTATTACTAAGCTACTATTTTATTTGTTTTGAGACTGTGTGTTGCTAAATTGCCTAGGTCAATCTTGAATTTGCAACCCCTCCTGCCTTAGTCTCTTGAGTAGCTAGGATTATAGGCATGCATCATCATGTCCAGCCCAAATATTAATATTATTAATACTCCATCAAGCAGTATTTATAAAAAAGATGAATGTTACTCTTAAACAGAAAAACATACTTTATATTTATCTTAGCCTTTCAATGTAACTATAAATCTTAACTATTTTAGTTGTGCTGTTTTTCTCATTGAGCTTTACAATGTATTAAGTCAAATGGAGGCAAATATACATGGTCAGTTTTCTTCTAATAAGTTTTAATTTATTACACAAAATTAAGTTTTAATTTAATATTTATAGTAGAAAAACACTTTCTTATGTGTGTCATACATAAAGATGAAAGCATGAAGCCTGAAATTAGTTGTGTTGACATATGAGCTGATATGGACTCTGTCACATCCAGCAAAGAAGGTACCATTATGTTGTACAGTTCAAATCTATACATTAGGGATTTGACTTCTGTTAAATATTGAAGTATATACTTGACTCTAAGAACATACTAAAACTACTTCAGAGTTCAGTTACATTCAGACAAAGATCTTCTAACTATTGCTGAATAGAGAATATTTAATTATCCCTTGATCTTTTTTTCCATCTTAGTTTTAAAACCTTACTCAAAGGCTTCATGGTTTATTTTCTTTTTAAAATATTCGATGTCAAACAGAATCATACAGTTTCAGTAATTAAGTAAGCAGGCATATAATCTCCCTTTCTTATATGTCTGATGCTAAATTGCATGTCATTATTTTAGCTCATCTGTCCAACACTTTGGCATTAAATACCAAACTGACTTCCTTTTTTTTTTTTTTTACTTCATAACCTCCCGCATCACTACTTTGCGTTCATTTTTTCTTCCCTAAAGCATCTGTTAGTAACTTTTTCAGTTCCTTCTTCATTTTTTCTTTCCCTTGTAGCTGTGAGCATTCCAGTAGATTGCAACACGAGGTTGGGCCCTGTGAGCTGCTTTGCTCTTTTCCAAGTGTCTGATTCAGCAGGCCATAGTCCACTGCTTGCCAGAAAGTCACCATTGCTTCTAGGCTGCCGCTTGCCTGCTTGTTTTGATCTTCTGAGAGATGAGACTTTGTTTGCCAGAACCACAGTTGATAGAAATAGTAGGGTACAGATAAGAAAAAGCACTGCAATTATAATTAAGCAAATTAGCATTGCTGAGTTGTAGTTTCCCTCACAGACATCCTTTTTAAAAATTTCACCATGACTTTTGCTTGTGTTTTCAACTGTTGGAGAACTGTTCCCTGCAACAGAAGGCTTATAGAGCTCCTGCTCAGATTTAGGAGTTAAAGATGTGATGTGATGTGATGTTGCTCTTTCAGGCATGTTTGTAGAATTAGCTTTGTAATCCACTTCAGGAGTCACAGGGGTTGTGGCAGTGTTTTCATCTGGGTATCTGCTTGTGATGTTTTGAATAACTGAATCCCAGGCAGTAGTACTGTCAGCCTGAAGATGTGTGTAGTTTGCTTTTGTTCCAGGAGACAAAAAAAAAGTTGTTGTCATCAGAAAGGCAAGATGCAGATAATGTCCTGTGTGATCCATTTCCATGAGTATACTGGTGATCTGTTGGGACATCAGTAACATTTGTTAATTTGTGAATAATGGTTCCTTAGTTTTGGTGACTGATGTTAAAAGGCAAACAGTTCAGTTTTTAAAAGTAAACTACTAGCTTATGCCTAACATTTGCTATTGAATTCCTTCTCAACTGAATTTTCCATTATTCTTATATATAAAGAAGATTTCTATTATTCTTATGTATTATGTATAAAGAAGCATTTAATGTCTACTGTACTTTTAGATGCTATAAATTAGCATTGCAAATATTTATTAATCAGTTTTAAATAAATACTGTGACTTTTCTAATTTTTTTCCCTTTTAAACTTGCTAGACTTCAGCTTTGAGTGAGATACTTCTGCTTTTACGATTTTGATTCCTCATTTTAAGAAGAAAACCATTTAAGGATCATTCTGCTGAAACTCTCCACCCTCCAACTAAAATGTGACCAATCTTTGTAGTAAAGAAGAATTTGGCCTTGAAAATTTTTTTTTACTTATAAAAAGAAAAAGAAAGGTTTTGTTTTGTTTTGTTTGTTTTTTTATGTGTGTTTTAGAAGGAAGGGGGGGAAAGTTTGATAGAAACTAAAAGAAAATGGACTTCAAATAGGAATTCAGGGTTTTTTTTTTTTTCTTCAGTGCTTATCTTGATGATTAGAATAATGAGGTACTTAGAAATATTTTACCAGTATTTACAAAAGCAATTTATGGTGGTGGTCCTCTTTTTTCACTATATTTCCCCTAACTTAATGTGACTTTGTTTACTGATACTAGGGTTTAAACCCAGTGTCTTAAACATGCTAGGCAAGTGCCCTACCGCACTGAGCTACATCCCCAGTTCCTTATTGCAACTCTTAAAAAAAAAAAAAAAGCAGGGGAAAAAATTTCTTCTGAATAATCTCAGTAGTTCAACAGAAGTTGACTGCTTTTCATTATTTTATAACTTACATTCTTTTCTGATTTTGGCATAATTCTAAAAACAAAATTGTATCATAAAATGGGAAGAAATATATCATCACGATCCTAGAGACTTAGAATGAAGTGGCAGATTGTAAGCATCCCAATGTATAATTGAAGCATTTGAGATTCAGTGCCTAGGGTATAGCTCTGTGATATAGTGCTTAAAATGGGCAAAGCCTTAAATTTAATTACCATCACTTAAAAAAAAAAAAAAAAAAAAGATGAGCGTCAATGGCTCAGGGCTTCCTAGAAGCCTATACAAAAAGGGGACAGGTTCTCTTTCTAATTCGTATTGTCCACCATATGTTTACAGAGATTTAAGTAGAATTACCTTATCTGGTCCAGATACTACTGACCTATCAGAAAATCTAACCATTAATGGGGTATCTCTTTTGTAATAGTAGTCACTTTGTCCTGAACTATGTTTTTAAGTATATTTTTATTAGCATTTATTCAAGGAAACTAAAAGCAAAAACTGGATTGTTCTGAGATTTACTAAATGCAGTTGTCCGGTTAAGAAACCTGTGTAAGGAGATGGGGTTGTGGGTCACCGGTAGAGTGCTTGCGTAGCATATGTGAGGCACTGGGTTTGATTCTTAGAACCACATATAAATAAATAAATAATAAAGGCCCATTAACAACTAAAAAAGAAAAGTTAACCCTGTGTAAGGCCATGGATGTAGCTCAATGGTAAAGTACTTGTCTTAGCATTTGAGGTCCTGAGTTTGATTCCTGGTACAGGGTGGAGGGGTGCGGGGGAAGAACCCTGTATATTATATATAAATTATTTTCAAACTTGAATGTGCATGATCTTTTTTAAAAAATCTTAATGCAGTTTCTAATTCAGCAGGTCTAGGGTGGGACCTGAGACTACGTCTCTGACCCACTCCCAAGTGACACAGATGCTACTCTGCTAATAATGCTTTTGGATGTTAATGTTTTATAAGTAATAGCTGTATATGTCATTAGATAATAGTATTGAAATGTAGAAATGGAGAATAATAAATCTGATATGTTGAATGACATAAATAAAAATAGCATATAATAAGCAAGGTTAATTTGGAAACTAACCTAAAGAAATATTTCATGTTAATAGTAGAGAGGAAAAATACTTTATTAAATGTTCTAGGATCAAGATTACTTTTTGGATCATGACCATTAACAGTTAAAGATACAGTGCACTGACTAATTAGTACTGTTCCGCCTCAGCTTTTAAGTTGAATGATATAAATCTTTGGATACTTTGATTCTTTCACAACGAAATACTTTAAATTGAGTTAGCAAGTGATTTTCATCTTTTTATACTAGACTGGACTTCTGCGTTAGATGTTAAATGATTTAAAGTAGATTATTCTCGTCACATTAGTCCATAACAATGTAGCATGCATCATAATATTTGTACACATTTTAGCAGTGCTTACCACGGGACAGATAATAGGCCCGCTGTTGATTGTCTTCAGCCAGATGTACTGCCATGCCCAAATAAACAAACTGATAACAAAGTGTGACTTTCTTTTACCCTTACAAATGCCTGAGAATTGAAGACTGTTTCTACTCTCTATTTTATGCCATACAATCAAGGTTGTCTTACCAATTTTTTTTTTTAATCTCTGGTTATTTTCAATAAACTTTATAATGCCTAAGCATAGCAATAATGAGAATTACTTTTTAAACTTTTTTTTTTTAAATAACAAGTTGTTTCAATTTACTTGTAGGGTCTAGAATCAGATCCTAATATTAATTTAAAACTTCATGTTAACAATCATCTTCCCATTTCATTTTATAATATTTAAATAATTTTACATAACAGGAAAAAACCAGCAAATATTTTCAGTTACTTATGATTCTTCTTTGTTAGTGAGATTCTTACTCTTTGAAAGCACTTCCTCAAATACTAATCCGAATAAAGTTGTAAGTGAAAAGTCATAAGAAAAACCATACATATGACCTACCTTACAAAATTCTTGGTCAAAATCTGATTATAATGTGATTTTAATAAGTCACTTCTTTTCTTGTCCTCTTATTTAAAGTAGAATAAGACTTGGAGAATACAAAACTTAAGTAAATCTGCAGTTTAAGAAAAAAAAAAAAGGATATGTACAGCTAGCTTTCCACTTCTAAAACCAAACCACAGATGACACATTTCCTTTTTGCTGCAACTCAAGCAACAAGTCACAGAGGAAAAAAAGAAAAAAGAAAAAAAACCTTCAACTTGTCTAGCTGGCCAGTCTTATAACAGGAAGCTTTGTGGAACAAATCCCGCCCCCAGAACAGGGAGGGTTTTCCACTTAATGCCTTTGGCTCTTTTGATCGTTTTACATGCCTGCTATATGCCTCTCAGTGATGTTTGTATCATTCAATAGAAGTTATAAGACGGCATCTTTTTTTTTTTTTTTTGCAGGGAGTATGGGGACTAGGGATTGAACTCAGGGGCACTTAACCACTGAACCACATCCCCAGCCCCCACCCCCTTTTTTTTTTTTTTTTTACTTTTGAGTCTCTCCGAGTTGCTGAGGTTGGCCTCAAACTTGTGATCCTTCTGCCTCAGCCTCCCTAGTCACTGAATCCTTATAGGTATGTGCTACCATACCTGGTTTCTCCAGATATTTTATTTATATATCACAGAAGGATTTTAAAACATGAGTTTGGAGTCTTTGGTATTTGTCAGATTATAAAAACATTGATACCCGTATACAACATTTCAAATTTGGAACTATAACAATGATTTGAGAAAATATCTAGTAAACCTAGATTATGTGGGACTGAAGATGCCTTTGTGTGATACAGTATGTATGTATACACATACATTCTACTCACATGTCCTGTCACCACCTGAAATTTAACAAGTCTAAAATGAACTTCATTTTTTCTGCAAATGTTGCTGCCTCTTTCATGATCTCTTAGTTTCTGTTCTTGATAGTAACTTGCTTTGTAATCTCAGAGGGTTGATAAACAGAAAGTACTTTTAGTTCGTGTTCTTTGTTTCAGTCCTAATCAGACTTTGGATCATGTTGGTCCTTTCTTCATATTCTTAAATTGATTTCATCTTTGCTATTTTTACTATCACCATAGTATTTTAGGTCCTTATTAGCCATATCTACATTATTATAATATCCTTTTTGCTAACCCCAACTCCTTCATATGTCTTATATTTAACTCTTTGGTTATATCATTCCTTTCTTAATTAAAAAAAAAAGTTAAATAAGTCCCTAATTTTAAATAGTGATTCAGAAATGTTTGTGCATATAAAGATCAAAGGATTGTTTAAAAATAAGAAAAATGCCACCCCCCCCCCATATATTAATATTTAGCAGGCCTGGGCTTTTTTTATCAAGCATCCCAATTGATTTTGATGGCAGAAGTCCACATAGCTAACTAAATACCATTAGCCCTAAGGTAAAATAGGTTGTTAGGATTTGAAAATTCGGTACCATGTTCTTCAGGGCTTTCTCTCCACACTACTCATATTAATTAGTATTCTTTTGGTTTAAAGCAACATATGACCATATATGGCTTAATCAAAAATTAATATTTATTTGTTCACACAGCTGAAGAATGCGGGGATAAATTTGACTTCAGGAGAGACTTTATCTGGGACTCTAATGATATGGCCAAGGCCCCAGTTTCTCTTAATTCTCAGCTAATTCTCTTCAGTTTTTAGACAGACTTTTTCCTTTATATCCTGACATATGAGCTAGCAGCTCCCAGAAGTACATGTTTTAGAAAAAGTTCTGAAAACCCAACATTATAAGCTATTCACTTAACTAGGCTTCTGGCCTGGTAGAACTGATTTTGAGTCGTGTGTTCATTGCTGGACCAATGTCTGGTTGAGGTGGGATAAATGGATTGGATAAAGCATACCACATTTCATTCCAGACCTCCAGGTGGGTGATTCCTACCCAAACTGTTTACCTGAGAAATTTGGTAGGCTTAGAAGCAACGAACCAGTGACTACTGTCTTCCTCCTTTCTTGACTAATAGGCAAAATGTATTGTTCAAAATATTTGAATTGGAAATTTGTCTCTTCTGTTTTACTTTAGCCTTATTTCTCCATGTCTGAAGAACAACTGACTTAAAACATAGGTCTAGATTTTGAATAATGGTTTTCTACTACTGTTCTCTCTAGGAAACTAATCCAGAATAAAGAGAATAGAGATTAATTGTGTCTTTATATATTTATTCAAAAGTTTAATAATCTTTGTCCTCTTTTATCATCTTTCTTAGGTTCAAAACTGGTCAAATCAATGGTGATTTGCTGATATACCACGTCTTGCTGACTTTGAAGCCATATTATGCAAAGCCATATGAAATTGTAGTGGACCTTACCCATACTGGGCCAAGCAATCGCTTTAAAACAGACTTTCTCTCGAAGTGGTTTGTTGTTTTTCCTGGCTTTGCTTATGATAACGTCTCTGCAGTCTATATCTATAACTGCAACTCCTGGGTCAGAGAATACACCAAGTATCATGAGCGGCTGCTGACTGGCCTCAAAGGCAGCAAAAGACTCATTTTCATAGACTGTCCTGGGAAACTGGCTGAACACATAGAGCATGAACAACAAAAACTACCTGCTGCTACATTGGCTTTGGAAGAGGACCTCAAGGTATTCCATAATGCTCTCAAACTAGCTCACAAAGATACCAAAGTTTCTATTAAGGTAAGTTTAATTCTGTGATTGTGATTGATTCATTGCCTTTCTTGCCTAATCAGACTATATCCTGGCCAAATTTCCTCATAGTTGTACATCAGATGTCAAATAAATCCAGATGTAGAAAGACCAAAATTTCTCTCTCTATAGAGGTTCTGCAGAAGACAAGAGAGGAGTAAGTCTAGATTGGGTTGGAGGCAGAAGAGTGCTGTAGGATGGGTAGTTTGCTATCTGTCAATCGAATGGTAGGAATGTGTAGAGAATGGAAATCACCTAGTGGGATTTCTTCTGATTAGTACATAATTTTTGCAGAGCAAAGACCATGAACCTTCAGGTTTAAATCAGCACATGTGTATAGGATTCTCAACTTTTTTTGTTAAGCCAAATTAATTTTTTTCTAATGTTTTCGTTTTCTTTTGAGAGTATTTATCACAATAATTAATGTATTTGAATATATACTGTAGTAATTCTTCTGTAAATGAAAAATATGGTGAGTGGGTAGTGGTTGGTTTTTGGAGCCTCTTGGAATCCTTTATAATGGAATTTAATTCTTTTCCACTTTATTGCCTTACCACCACTTTCCAGGTTGGTTCTACTGCTGTTCAAGTAACCTCAGCAGAGAGAACAAAAGTCCTAGGGCAATCAGTCTTTCTAAATGATATCTATTATGCCTCGGAAATTGAAGAAATCTGCCTAGTGGATGAGAACCAATTCACCTTAACCATTGCAAACCAGGGCACACCTCTCACTTTCATGCACCAGGAGTGCGAAGCCATTGTTCAATCTATCATTCATATCCGGACCCGCTGGGAGTTGTCACAGCCTGACTCCATCCCCCAGCACACCAAGATTCGACCAAAAGATGTCCCTGGAACACTGCTCAATATCGCATTACTTAATTTAGGCAGTTCAGACCCTAGTTTACGGTAAGTTTCTTTAAATATTCACTTCAGTTTTATTCAGGGCTTATTACTTTTAAAATGAGACCACTTAATAAGCCTTTAAGATATCTTCTTTCTTAATGCTGTAAATTGGAAGGTATGCTGTGTTGGTTAACCAGTGTGACCTCATCAAGATCTGGGGTATTCACATGAAATGCGGAATTCTGAATAGGGTGATTCATTCTAAACCAGTTTATTCTCTTTCTCCAGGAAACTTTCCTCTAAAACAGAAAACATAGCAGATTTTTTTTTTAAAGAAATTGTCCCTTTTTTAAAAAGTTAACTTCTCAATTGTCTTCTTCTAAGTTTTTCCTGTATTTAAAAGCATATCACTATTAAGTTTCTTAATTGTCAACTCATATTATCATTGTTTGATAAAGGAAGTCCCAATGTTCAGTAACTCAAAGAAAAACATTATTGCATATTGTCATTTTAGTAGGATTCTTACATGGCATCTAAGCACAGTATGATGGATTCTGTTCAGGCTTGTTAATTTGAATGTGGAAAAGTATGGCCTGTGTAGTCAGTAGATTTTGGTTTGAATGTAGATCTGCTAATTTCTAGCTGTGTATGATTTGAGGCAAGGTATTAAGGTTCTCTGAGCTCTAATTTTCCTCACCTGTAAAATAGAGGTAGCAGTGCCTTTCTTATGTATCTACAGAAGTTGAATAACTAGTATGTGTGGTAATATAGTATGACACCTAGCAAATAGTTTATCCTTGGAAGATAGTATTTTTCTCCTCCCTGTCTTTTCCCTCCCTGCCATGGTTTCTGTGTACTCCTTCTTTTTTATCTTCCCTTTCCTTTCTTAGCATAATTTATTGTCTCAAGTACCACGGCACTGTCAGGATTTTTACAGATGGAAGTTGAAAAAAATCCTGAAAATATGAAATCCAAAATGCTCCAAAATCTGAATCTTTTTGAATGCCATGTCCCTCACTCATAACATTTCATATTTCAGAGCATTTTGGATTTCAACTTTTCTAATTTGAGATGTTCACCTGGTAAAGTCCATGCAAATATTCCAAAATCCAGAAAATTGAAATCTGAAAACACTCTGGTCCTAAGCATCTTGTTTTTCTTTTGTTTGTTCAGATTAGTTATACATGACAGTAGAATGTGTTTTGACACATCGTACATAAATGGAGTATAACTTCTCATTCTTCTGGTTGTACATGATGTAGAGTTACGCCAATTGTGTAATCATATATGCACATAGGGTAATAATGTCCCCTTCATTCTACTATCCTTCTTATCCCCATACTCGCTTCCCTCCCTTCATTCCCCTTTGTCTAATTCCAAGTATCTCTATTCTTCCCTACCTGTGCCCCCCTTCCTAAGCAATTTGAATAGGGATACTAAAACTATAAATCCTTAGCTCCCAGAAACTCTTCCCCCAAGTTATAGCACAACCCACGTTTTATAATAGTTGTTTGGGATTCCAGATTCTCCTTTATTTAAGAGGGGAGGAAAAAACCTTGTATATAATTTCTTTGACTAGATGGGCCTCATAGGGTCCATGAACTCCCAGAAATCACACAAAATTTTATGTATGTCTAACTTCATTATCTCAGAGCGGTCTCTGCCACCTACCTCCAGATTGAGGAAGCCCAATTTTTTATAGCTATTAAACAGTAAAAACTAGTATCAAAATAGTATAACTTAGAAACCCTTGAAGTTAGTAAAAGATACATAAACTTAGAAATAATAACATTAATGTTTTCAATTTTAGGAAAATGAAACTATAAATCTGTCATTAATTTCTAAATCAAAATTATGTACTGAAGAATACTGACAATCTTCTAACAATTACTAGCTTGCATGAACATGTACTCTTTTCTAGTGAAATAGAGCAAGCTGACAGCTTTTGCTTTTTGCTGAAGACTGTCATCCCAGAAAACAAGCTGTTTAGGCAAACTTATTTCCATGACTTTTTTCCTCTGTATGGTTGTTGCATAAATATATCAGCATGATAAAAATTCAGAGGTAAGGAAAACCTAAAATTTCCTTTGCTGAATGAAGGAGAAAAATTTGAATTTTAAAATCGAATGAGTTTTGTAAGCTGTCTCCTAAATTGGCTCAAATTTATTTTCAGACATTTTTAAGTATATTTTTTGTTTTAATAGAGCTTGAATATTATAGTTTTTCAGGTGCAGTGGCTGTGTATGATGGAAGAGGTCATAAAAATGCAAATGGGGGGATTTATAGTTAATTTTGGTTTTGACCTCCAGTTGTGGTGTCACTTGTATGAAGCCCATAAAGAAATTCAGCAGATACTGAATTTAAAATTTCTGACATTCTCATTTGATGAGGCTCACCTCATTTCTCTTCTTATGATTCCTGTTTTTACTGGATCTAGTAGAAGAGAGAAAACCACAATTTGTGTTTTGACTTCCCTAAAAACATAATGTATCTTCTGACTTTTTTCTTATTGATCCTTTTTAGGACCATAAACCTGTAATGTTTTATGTCCCAGTAAAATGTCTTCTAAGAAGGCAAAAACCCACTGTCTTAGAAACCTCACAGTGCTCTTCTGGTTTTGTCATAAATCTCTTTAAAAAAAAAAAAATCCCTAAATGATCAAGGGATATTTGGGTTCACCATAATGTCTTATCTCTAATTGATCATAAAATTTTAAAAATAATTGATCATGCTTTGTAATAGAATCAGAAGTTGTATATTCGAAAAATTTGTGGAATTATAAGGAAAAATAAGTTTTAAAACAAATTCATTTGTGTTTTCTCCTAGGTCAGCTGCCTATAATCTTCTGTGTGCCTTAACTTGTACCTTTAATTTAAAAATCGAGGGACAGTTACTAGAGACATCAGGTTTATGTATCCCTGCCAACAACACCCTCTTTATTGTCTCTATTAGTAAGACACTGGCAGCCAATGAGCCACACCTCACGTTAGAATTTTTGGAAGAGTGTATTTCTGGATTTAGCAAATCTAGTAAGTAATTATAATTTTCTTTAATACTAACAATAATTATTTAAAAATTCAGAGAATCCCCTTTTGTTTCAGAATTTACCAGTGAATTCTTTCACTTATTATATTTTACTCTTTTAACCTTTTCTAAATTTTTATCTATGGTACTCTGTAACTAAAAGAACTTTGAAGAAAATTCCTGATAGGACACATTAAGAAATCCACCAAGCCACTAGGCATGGTGGCACATGCCTGTAATCCCAGCAGCTGAGGCAGAGGATGCAAGTTCAAAGCCAGTCTCAGCAAAAGCAAGGCACTAAGCAACTCACTGAGACCCTAAATAAAACACAAAATAGATCTAGGGATGTGGCTTAGTGGTTGAGTATCCTGTTCAATCCCTGGGACCCACCCCCCCACACACACCAAAAAAAAAGAAAGAAAGAAAGAAAAGAAATCCATCAAGCCTGGTATAGTGGCTCTAGCTGGTAATCCCAGAGATTTGGGAAGCTAAAACAGAAGGATCAAAGTTCAAGGCAAGTGTGGGCAATTTAGTGAGACCCTGTCTCAAAATTTAAAAAATAAAAAGGTCTGGGGATGTGGCTCAGTGGTGAAGCACCCCTGGGTTAAATCCCTAGTACCACAAAATTTAAAAAAGGAGAAAAAACGAAATCCATCAAAATTCTGACAGTGTAAATGAGGTGGTGAGATTTTTGGTATCTTACATGTCTCTGGGCCTCTTAAAAGTATTTTCTTGATTGTTTTAATTTGATGAGCTTTGGCATTTTTCTTCTTAGCAGATAATTCCACATGAGTAAAGTTTCCATGTGTCTCCTTTTTTAGAAAAAAAAATGTGATTTTATGGACATGTATGGTTCATGGAGAACGCAGTGACACAGGACACGGATCCAGAGTCAGTCCTGGTGTTGCTTTAATAAGTGTCATGAATTTGACATCCATTTCTTTTGTCTGTCCATCTTCATAACCCATAAATGTTGACCTTTCCCAGCTTAGTTCCTGACATTTTCTTCCCATTTATTTATTTATTTAGCCTGGGAAATTTACCGCCAAGACACATCCTCACCCCTTTTTTTGTTTTGAAATGAGGTCTCGCTGTGTTGCTTAAGACTTACTAAATTGCTGAGGCCGGCCTTGAACTTGTGATCCTCCTTCCTCAGCCTCCTTCACAAGTCGATGGAATTATAAGCATATGTGACCATGCTGAACTTCTTCCCTTTCTCTTTTCCTCATGATACATACAACTTTTCTTTTTTCTGTGTTTAAACACATTTCTTGACTTTTCTTTATTAGGTAATTGAAAACTTTAACAATTTAATCAAGACTAGATCACTATGTATGTTTTTTCAAGCAAGAAATGTAGGCGTAACCCTGATAAGAAAATGTATAAGATTAACTAAACAGGAAAAGTATAAAGGTTTATTGATTAATATTAATATAAGAAAACATTTGAGTGGATGTACAGGTATAATGTATTCCTGCATGAACAGTTCTTCCTAGGTGATACAAATTTATTGTAGTCCCATGAAAGTAACCATGAAATTTGAAGAGTGAGAATGGAAATTAAACTGTAAATGATCTTAAATTCTACTTGAAGGTTTAAGAATACTATTTATGAGGCTGAGACAGGAAGATCACAAGTTTGAGGCCAGTCTGGGCAACTTAGCAAGATCCACTCTCCAAAAAAAAAAAAAAAGTTAAAGGGCTGGGGGACGTACCTCACTAGTAGAGTGCCTCTGGGTCCAATCTCCAGTATCATTTAAAAAAAAAAAAAGTATTAAAAGAATCCCTAAGAAAACATTGGGAAGAAAGACTTGATATTACAGATACCTGAACATATTACAGTGGTATAGTAATTAAAACATGAGTGTTCAAGAATCAGCACTCAGATCACTTTTAAGAAAAGATAATAAAGAAGCAACGTAAACTAGGGGGTAAAGATTAAATTGTTTAAGAAATGAGATTGAGAAATGAGTTAAGTTGGGTCTTCTTCCATACCACAAGATGTCAAAATAAGTTCTACCTGTATTTAAGGGTTGAATATGAAAACTAGAACCATTAAAAAATGAAGAGGAAGAAGTTAATATTGAATTACTTTTTAGATGAGTAAAGAACATAGGAAACAAGATGATGGAAACAAATAATGAACAAATTCAACTTCATGAAGCTTCAAAACATTTTTTTAAGTGATGATAAATCTAAACCTAGAAGGGTAAATGCTAGAAAAGATTAACATTAATCATGAAGAGATTTTATAAATAAGAAAAATGAATCAACAGTAACATACAAATCATGCTAAAGAAGAATGTTTATGTTGAGTTTATTAATAAAAGCAAAAAATGTCAATTGAAAGAATAGTGAGATAACATATTTAGCTATCAGATCAGAACATATTTTTAAATTCAGTACTGATGCTCTGTAGAATATTGAACAGGAGCAGTTTTTCTAGAAAGTTTGGAAGTGATTATCAAGACCCTTAAGAGTATTCAATCCTTTTGGTCTCATAATTCCACTTTTTATAATTTGTCCTAAGGAATTAATGTTGTTTGTCATAGATTATTTTTTAATTTATTTAGATTTTTCAACTAAAATATAACTTGTCATGAGTAAAGTGCCCAGATCTTAAATGGAGAATTTGATGAATTTTTATACATCACAGTACATCACAAAAGTAGTTTCTAGATCCAGAACATTTCCAACATTCAGAGGATCCTTTCTCACTTAATATTGCCCCTTTACCAAAAGTAAACACTGTTGTAACTTCTATTGCCATAGATTTATTTTGACTACTTTTGAACTTCATATGACATTCCTTAAAGTAAGAAAAAAGGGGGCATAGTCAAACTACAGGGAACTAATTACCTTGTTGGATCTATGACGGAATAATATGAAGCCATTAAAAATTTTTGAGGTGGGGCTGGGATTTTTGCTCAGTAGTAGAGTACTTGCCTAGCATGTGTGAGGCCCTGGCTTCAATCCTCAGACCACATAAAGATAAACAAATAAAACAAAGGTATTGTGTACATCAATAACTAAAAAAATATATTAAAAGAATTTTTTTTTGAGGGGCCAGACATGGTATGACATATGCCTATAATCCCAGCTTCGTGGGAGGCTGAGGTAGAAGGATCACAAGTTTGAAATAAGCCTGGGTAATTTAGCAAGATCCTGTCTCAAAATAAAATAAAAAGGCTGAGATATAACTCAGTGGTATAGCAATACCTAGCATTTATGATGCCCTGGGTATAATATCTAGTAACACACACACAAGTTTTTGTTACAGAGTTTCAGTTTGGAAAGATGAAAACATTCTAGTGGTAATCATTGCACAACCATGTGAATATACCTAATATATTTTTAAGTATACTTAAAAGTGGTTAAAGTGTTAAATTTTATATTGTGTATATTTTATTACAATTTATAAAATTCTCTTTGAGACTTTTAAGTGTACAGAGGATTTTGTATCTTAGTCTATTTTTTTTCCCCAAAAACAAATTGAAAAATGGTTTTGGAGAATTTTTAATGATGAGTAAATCTCAGTAAAATGTATAATGAGAAAGTATTTAGGGTATACTGTATATAGAGCATTATCCTAACTTTTGGGGGGGTTATATATGTGTACACTGTCATAAGCATATATTATTTCTACAAATATTTGAAACCATGTGGAAAGATGAGGTAATGTGTTAATATATTAACACTGGTTTCATTTTTTAGTGACATTCTCCTTCTGCCGAACTTTCTATAATTCTCTACATGTCCCTTTTCCAGGGAGAATAAAACTTAAAATATTTTTAAGCTAGATGAGAAATTATTAAAATGGAGAAAATAAGATAATTTTTTAAAACTTGGACCTGCTTTTAAGATTAAATTCTTCAAGGTTTATTCTCTTTCTTCACCTCTTATCCTCAAAAATATATTTTCCACCAGGTGCAGTAGCACATGCCTATAATCTCAGTGACAAGTGAGACCTGGTCTCAAAATTTAAAAAAAAATAATAATAATAAAAGGGACTAGGGATGTAGCTCAGTAATAAAGTGCCCCTGGGTTTAATTCCCAGATAGAATCTATAGATAGATAATGATTTGCCAAATCTCTTTTCTCTGATTCTAGGTAATGATCTTTAATTCTTACCTCCCCTCTCATTCCTTCATATTAAAATTATTGTTGTAATTGTCATTGATCATCTATGATAATAGTATATGTTTTTCTAGGTATTGAATTGAAACACCTTTGTTTGGAATATATGACCCCATGGCTGTCAAATCTAGTCCGTTTCTGCAAGCATAATGATGATGCCAAACGACAAAGAGTTACTGCTATTCTTGATAAGCTAATAACTATGACCATAAATGAGAAACAGATGTATCCATCTATTCAAGCAAAAATATGGGGGAGTCTTGGACAGGTATTGAATTTACTCAAATATTTATCTAGTATCTCCTATGTGCACCTATTTTTTTGGTGCCTACTTTGTACAAAGCTGTATCCTGGACACTAGGGTATAGCTGTAGAAAATATAATTGCCTCCTTCAAAAGCATGCAGATGCCCACCCAATTCTTAATCTAGTTTGAAATTGTAAATGTCTAATGAATGTTTCAGAACCAGAAAAACACTAGTTACTTTAGCACTCTTCTCCAGGACATAACCATATAGAGTTTAACTATAGAAATATGACATCATATGCTTTAAAATGTATTCTCATTCTTGCATACCATCCATGTCAGTATTTCTTATTGATGTCATTAGGGACATCAGCTTTCATTTATAGTTTTAGCATAATAATTCTACTATTAAAATAAAGGATCTAATGTAACTTTTTTAATCTGACAAGAATTATGTATCTTATTTCTTCAAAGTAATCACTTAAGGAAGCAGTACACTTGTTTGAACATTGCTGTGAATTCTTTAAGTAATTTTATAGCACTAGAAAATTTCTCAGTACTTGACATCATTTCCTATATTTTAAAATAATTAAGTTGGCTGGGGATGTAGCTCAGTGGTTAATTGCTTGTCTAACATATTCAAGGTCCTGGGTTCAATCCCCAGTACCAATAATAATGATGATGATGACGATGACGACGACGATGATGATGATGTTGGTTACACATATTGTCAAGGAAGAGCAGAGATACTTTACAAGTGAATGAAACTAGTAATGTATACATTATTAAATTTTGATAATGTATACATTACTAGTTTTACTAATAATCTTTTACTCTCTGAAGGAATCAAGTGAATATCCTCATCCTTTCTTGACAGGACTCTAATAAATTTCTAGTATTTTGGAGGCCTTGGATAAAATAGTTTTTATATTGATTGGGCTGTTCTTTGAATATTTTTAAATTAAAAGTTCACAGTGTAGTTGAAAACAAGTTTATTTTCCCTCTTCCATTAGATTACAGATCTGCTCGATGTTGTACTAGACAGTTTCATCAAAACCAGTGCAACAGGTGGCTTGGGATCAATAAAAGCTGAAGTGATGGCAGATACTGCTGTAGCTTTAGCTTCTGGAAATGTGAAATTGGTTTCAAGCAAGGTAATCACTTTTCCTTTGCCCTCTGGACCGTGGCATTATTTATCTGTTTTTTACTATCCGGAGGGCTTTTGTTTTGTTATATTAAAGTTAAACTAAAATTTTTAATAGAACTTTTAGTCCCATGTTTCTTAAAATTCTGTTTTTTTTATAGGTCATTGGAAGGATGTGCAAAATAATTGACAAGACATGCTTATCTCCAACTCCTACTTTAGAACAACATCTTATGTGGGATGATATTGCTATTTTAGCCCGCTACATGCTGATGCTGTCCTTCAACAATTCCCTTGATGTGGCAGCTCATCTCCCTTACCTCTTCCATGTTGTTACTTTCTTAGTAGCCACAGGTCCATTGTCCCTTAGAGCCTCCACACATGGATTGGTTATTAATATCATTCACTCTCTGTGTACTTGTTCACAGCTTCATTTTAGTGGTAAGTTCTAGGAAGGTAATTTGTGTTCAACCTATTCCTTTCTCCACTTTACTTCACCTAGTTGGTACAGATTTCTTATTATTTATGACAGTGTCTTAACACCAAGGTGCTAATTTAAGCCTGCAGTAATGACTTAAAATTTTATCAAAAAGAAAAATAATTTACTTCCATTCTATATCAAGTTATAATAAGGATTTTCTGTGCAAATTTGTCATGTAGACTCTTATAGTTATCACATAAGCTAAATACTCAATGTTAAGTAGATTGTGTTACATTACTAGTACTAATTAGTGATTAAATGGAGATCTTCAATTCAGCTAGGCACATTGTTAAATGCCTGTAACCCTAGCAACTTGGGAAATTGAGGCAGGAAGATTCCAAGTTCAAGGCCAGCCTCAGCAACTTAGCAAGGCCCTAAGCAACTTAACAACAACCTGTCTCAAAATAAAAAATTAGCAAGGTACTTCTTCCCTTCTCTCAAATATTTGTGGTTCCCAAATTGTAAAGCATATCTTCCATTATTTTTAAATTTAATAAAAACTTAATTATGTTGCTTAAAACATGTTGCTCAGTAGAAAAGCACCTCTGGGTTCAGTCCCCCACCCAATACAAATATATAGATAGATAAATAGATAGATAGATATTTTATATAAATATATCTATATAATATATATAGCAATACAAAAAATATATATATATATATCTTCAAAGTTTTTACTTGTTCCTTTTTTCTTTTACAGAAGAGACCAAGCAAGTTTTGAGACTCAGTCTAACAGAGTTCTCATTACCCAAATTTTACTTGCTGTTTGGCATTAGTAAAGTTAAGTCAGCTGCTGTCATTGCCTTCCGTTCCAGTTACCGAGACAGGTCGTTCTCTCCGGGCTCCTATGAGAGGGAGACTTTTGCTTTGACATCCTTGGAAACAGTCACAGAAGCTTTATTGGAGATCATGGAGGTATTTAAGGCAAAATGATAAGACACTAAGTTAAAATAATTTTTAAAAATCTAACATTGTACAGAAGAAATACTGATATGTTCTGCTGTTTTGCACTTAATACTTGAATAAAAACACCTCCATGGAATTTGTTATTTATTGGTAACATAAAGGTCATTTATTTAATGACATGATGGGCATTATTGAAATGTTTCTAAAAATGTTTGCATATACATATAAGCGTATATTTTTCTTTTTTTAGGCATGTATGAGAGATATCCCAGCATGCAAGTGGCTGGATCAGTGGACAGAACTAGCTCAAAGGTGGGTCCCAAATTAAATATAAATTGTAAAAGTATGTGAGTTGTTGAAAAGATGGCTATTACTGCATAGTCAATATCTTATTATTTAGTGTGTTTGGGTTGAACAAAAAGGTTTTTATAAACTCTTTTGATCTTTTAATTGCAGATTTGCATTCCAGTATAATCCATCCTTGCAACCGAGAGCTCTTGTAGTCTTTGGCTGTATTAGCAAACGAGTCTCTCATGGGCAGATAAAGCAGATTATCCGTATTCTTAGCAAGGTACTTCTTCCCTTCTCTCAAATATTTGTGGTTCCCAAATTGTAAAGCATATCTTCCATTATTTTTAAATTTAATAAAAACTTAATTATGTTGCTTAAAACATTTAAAAGATGGATTTTATCTTCTTTATTGTAATTCTTGGAAGTGAAGAAATCTTCTCTTTTAAAGAAGCTGTATCTTCAGGAGTAACTTTCCTCTTTTTTTAAGCATGAACCCTTAATATTTTATCAGATTTATGAAGTTTACTATTTGGTAAGACTTACAAAAATTGTATAACTTGTAATTACTATAATATTGCCTGTCTTATTAGAATATATTATAGAAATGCTTTAGAAAACAAGAAATAATGTATATCAAACTAGCTACTAAGATCACCATTGTATTAGAAAAAATTCTCATACTTGTTGAATAAGTAAATATTTCTGAACTGATTTCTGAGATTCAGTTTAGGAGTTTGTTTTATTTCAATCAAAGTAAAATAAAAAATTCTGTTTTCCTAAAAGGCACTTGAGAGTTGCTTAAAAGGACCTGATACTTACAACAGTCAAGTTCTGATAGAAGCTACAGTAATAGCACTAACCAAATTACAGCCACTTCTTAATAAGGTAATTATTGTATAGCACATTAAGTTTTTTCATTTTGGGTGGCAGTATTACATGTTCTTTACTTGTAAGGAGTTCAGAAATTAAGATGGATTAAGGGAAGGTCATAGTTAAGGTGGAACATCTTGTCACAAAGTTTAGTTGTTTGAAGGTGTTACATTAAAGGAAAAAATAAGTATGGAAAATGCATTCTCAAGTACTTGTAATTTTATATCTCATCAATCCTAAAGGACCTATTCTTAATTCTTTCATCTAATAATTGTTGCATATCTACTGTGTGCCAGGTTCTGTCATAGATGCTAGAGATATATGTAGTGCCAATCAAGCCAATAAAAATTGCCTGCCCTCATGGAGCTTGTATTCTAGGATGAGTTTAGAGGGTCATGGAGTGGATAGATAATAAACAAAGTAAGTAAAATACTTAGTGTTAGTAAGTAGAAAATATAAAGCCAAGAGAAGTATATCTGATCATCAAAAGAGTTTGGTACTAGACTGGGAGTAGAGCTCAATAACTGAGCCCTTACCTCGTATTTATAAGGTCCTCACCACTGTGACTTAAAAAAGAGAGTTTGGGTGTGTTATGAAGGTAAAATTTAAAAGGAATAAAATGATACAGTTACTAATTTAGGATTGTCTGAGCTCATCTCAGCTTTGTGACCTCTGGCAGGTGATTTACATATCTGGGCATTTTGTTTCCATATAGATAAAATGAGTAAACTAGACTAGATAATGGCATGTTATTACCTTCCAACTCTACAGTCATATAATTCTTTGAATTGAATTCCAAGGCATGCCAGTCTAGGAAGTGATTACAGAAAAATAAATACCTATTGTATCCCTGGTAGAGCTAGATGTTTTACAGATGTCTTTTTTGTTTGTTTTTTTAAGTTGTTGATGGGTCTTCATTATTTATTTATTTATATGTGGTGCTAAGGATTGAACCCAGTGCTTCACACATGCTAGGCAAGCACTCTAACACTGAGCCATAACCCCACTCCTACAGATATCTTAATCTTAAATGATACAAAATGATTTTCTTATCCTCATTCATGTAAGTAAAAATGAGACTCAGAAGGCCTAAGACTGGAACCATGATTCTAATCCAAAGCTGTCTGATTTTAAATCCATGTAGTTCCCCATAAAACACAGTGCTAAATAAGAATTACCAATAATATGTATTTTTAACTCAGAGCAGCAAGAGATTAATATTCTAGTAAGAGTGACAAGAGTTCAAAATTAGAGATAGATAAGATTTAGTATAGGTAGAGAGAAAGAGAAGCAAGCCTTGAGCAGCAAAATATAGCAATAGGGACTGTACAAGAATGCTAGGACATGGTGAGATGGTGGATAGACCATTCAAGTTGTTATGGAGAAATTTTGCAAGAAAATTGTGAAGATTAGATAAAATTAATACAACATTCAACATTCTTCAGAAAGGAGTTTTAATATATACCGTTTTTTAGCAGACAAAAAATATGACAAGAGCAGGACTTAGATCATTCTGGTGATACAGTACCCAGTAGGTTGGAATAGGGAAAAACTGAAGGCAGAAAGAATCCACATGTTGAATAAAGGGTGGCCTGAGGATTGCATCATCATCAGCAATACAAAAGAAATGACAAATTTGAGAGACTGCACTAGAAAACTGGATTTGGGAATCCAGAACAGAGAGAAATCAAAGAAGATGCTATGATCTCAGTCCAGATAACCATGTCTTTAGTTATACATATGAAAAAGACAAAGAACTTATCTATATTTATCTCCTCCCCCAAAAGAAAGCATGGGTAATTTTGCAAGATAGCATACTTTGTTTTATGCTGAGGAGGCATGAATTTTATGTTCAGCTTACTAACCTGGAAATTTGTCTTCCTTTGCCAGGACTCCCCTTTGCACAAAGCCCTCTTTTGGGTAGCTGTGGCAGTGCTCCAGCTGGATGAGGTCAACTTATATTCAGCAGGCACTGCACTTCTTGAACAAAATCTACATACCTTAGATAGTCTCCGGATATTCAATGACAAGGTAAGCAAACTTTCCTTTGGAATTCCTAGATTACATGCATTTAGTACTTCTTTTTCTTTTTATTGCTGTGTGATTCTTTTAAAAATCAAAAGAAGTCTATAATTTAAATATGGAAATTTTTAATTTAGTTTAGTGTGAGTAAAGTTTCTTACCAGCTCATAAAAAAACCTATTTAAACTTTAGTACATATTTTCTGTATACAGATAGCAAAAAATGGTGCTTGCTGATGCTAACAAATAGATTTAAGATAAATAATACTGAGTGGTAATAATAGCAACTGTGCCAGGCCTTATGCTAAGCACTGTACATTCATTATTTTTCATTTTGATAACTCCAAGGTAGAGGTTAGCATTCTCCATTCCTATTTCACAAATAAAGAAATAATCTAAAAAAGTGCTTGTTTTTATTAACTAATGCTACTTAATGAAAAGTATAATAGTAGTTGGCTGTAATCCCAACTACTCAGAAAACTTAAGCAGGAAGATCAGTATTATTAAAACCTAATAAGGAAGTTGGAAAATCTAAAGGAACCCCCCTCCCCCCCCAAAAAAAAAAACAGTATTTGTTCAGTCTGCCTAATTTTGTATAGACCCAGAATAGCTAGGAATTGTGGAAATAATTTCCCCCCAGTTATAGGGAGTCAACACAGGGATGATCTACCACTTAGCTACATCCTTACCCCTTTTTATTTTTTTTGAGACAGGGCCTCAAACTTGAAAGCCTCCTGTCTCAGCCTTTCAAATAGCTAAGATTATAGGCATATGCCACCTCACCCAACTGGAAATGAAATTAATCTTAGAGTTTGAAAGTATTTTACCAATACAAAGGAACAATGGTTAAATAACTTGTCCTGATTCATATATCTAGCTCCGAACTAGAACCCTTCTTTCTTAACTTTTTGTTCTTTTCTGGAGTTGTCTTGGGACAATAGTGGTCAAAGTGATATCTACTTATAGGCTATTTGTATGTTAGGAATATTTGTAGCCGGGCATAGTGGCACATGGCTATAATCCCAACTACTCAGAAAACTTAAGCAGGAAGATCACAAGTTTGAGGCCAGGCTTATAAACTTAGTGAGACCCTATCTCAAAATAAAAAGTAAAAAGGGCTGGATTATAACTCAGTAATTAAGGGTCCTTGAGTTTACTCCTTATACCACCACAGGAAAAAAAAAAAAAAAAGAAAGAATATTTGCAAATAAAGTGTTTGTATCTTAGAAATGTTCGCCTTGGTAATCCCAGTGTTTTGGAGGGCTAAGACAGGGGGATCACAAGTTAAAAGCCAGCCTCAGCAACTTAGTGAGACCCTGCTCAAAATTTTAAAAAACAGGGTGGGTGGCTGGGAATGTAGCTCATTGGTGAAGCACCTCTGGGTAAATATCCAGAACCCCCCAAAAAAGGAAGTATCTGGCGTTTTCAAAGCCAGAAAGAGCCCAGTAGAAGGAACTATGCCCCATAATTTAACGCACATGGTTTACTTTAAATCCAAACTATTCTAGGGCCCTAAAATACTAGAAATCAGTTAATAAAGCTTGTTAAAAGTCACCAGGATGATATCTGGGTTCATAGATGCACGCTTCCAGGCCCAGCTACTTGGGAGGTTGAGGCAGGAGGATCACTTGAGTCCAGGAATTTGGGTTTTTTGTTTGTTTTTGTTTTTTAGTTGTAGATGAACACAATACATTTATTATTTATTTTTTTTTAATGTGATGCCGAGGATCAAACCCAGTGCCTCACATGTACTAGGCAAGTGCTATGAACTGAGCTTTAAACCCAGTTCCTAGTTCAGGAGTTTAATGTAAGCCTAGACAACATGCAAAGCCCCAGCTTGAGGGAGTAGGTGGAGGAACAAACTACATACCCAAAATAAACTTACACTGAAATAAAAAATAATGTATTATAAATAAATAAATGCTATTTCATTGTTCTACTGTCTTATTATTTAAGTGCTTGACTATCTTGCATCTTGTACTAATTAATTTTTAATATTCTTCTGTGGTTTTCTGTAGCTGAAAATAATTTCTCTCAACTTAAAGGATTACTTGTCATAACTATTGAACACAAAAATCAATCATTGGTGTATATTTTTAGGGGAGGCACTAGGAATTAAACCCAGGGATGCTGTACATCCCAGACTTTATTTTTTTATTTTTATTTTTTGGAGACAGTTTAACCAAGTTATTGAGGCTGTCCCAAACTTGCAATCCCAAGTAGCTGGGGATAACAAGTGTGTGCCATGAAACTCTAAATAAGTGACCTTTTAAAGAAAGCTTCTGAACTAGACCTGTAACTCAGTGACTAAGTGCTTGCCTAGCATAGGTGAGTTCCTGGGTTAGATCCCCTGCATGGCAAAAAAAAAATTAAGAAGTGAAGAAAGCTTCTGTGTGAACTTCATTAATTCTCTCATGATTATTTTCAATAGAGTCCGGAAGAGGTATTTATGGCAATCCGGAATCCTCTGGAATGGCACTGCAAGCAAATGGATCATTTTGTTGGACTTAATTTCAATTCTAACTTTAACTTTGCACTGGTGGGACACCTCTTGAAAGGTAGAGAGGCCTTATGTCAGAATGTTAGTATGAAGCGCTACCTAGAAGCTGGAAGTAATTAAAATAATTGGTTACTTGAAATAATTTAACCCATATGTTTACTTTAAATCCAAATTTTGTCTTATTGAGTTATATTTTGTTCAGTATGTATTTTAATAGAGCCTAATTTCCATATCAAGTATCAGATTTACTTAAAAAGCAGAAGATGGCAACCCACTTAGGATTCCTTCCTTTAGGAGCTCCACTTTCTTTGTTTCAAAAATAAATTGTTACTTTGCTCTAAAAAAAAAAATGCAAAAGAGTTGATTTTTTGTAAAATTCCTAAGTACTAGGGCTAGGTGTATAACAAACCCCAGCCCCTTCAAACAAAAAAGAAATTCTACATACTGAGCCTTTTAATAACTATGTTATTAGTAATAGTACTTAAGTATTCTGTTGATTAGCAAAACAAGACATTGTAGATCAGTGTTATTTGGTTAATTTATATTAGAAAATCTTGTTGTACAGATTTGATTACAGATTTTCTTCAGCTTGTTTCCAGTGTATTATAGATCAGTACCATTATTATACCACAGAACCTCATCTCTTGGATCCTATCCCCACCCCTCCAGATTCCTGTATTACTTATAGCCAGTGCTCGTCAGCTGTTCCTCATCCTTCACTTTCTGACCTGGCTTTATTCTTCATTGCTGACTTTACAACTTGATAGCAGTGAATATAATATGATGCAGTCATGATCAGAGACTGTGGTTATTAGGAATAGCATAGTGTTTTGAGTGAGTGTCAAGCTAGAACTTGAGTCTCCAGTTTTGTATCAATTTAAATAATTCTTAGGCATGAGGGATCATAGAAGTTCCCTAATTTTTACCTGATGGGTACCTACCACTGTAAACATATACATTTGATTTTACTTCCTTATAAAATTCCTGTGGAAAATATTAACAGGATAAATTAACATTTTATTTGTTTTTATTTTTTTATAGGGTACAGGCATCCTTCTCCTGCCATTGTTGCAAGAACAGTCAGAATTTTGCATACACTACTAACTCTGGTTAATAAACATAGAAATTGTGACAAATTTGAGGTGAATACGCAGAGTGTGGCTTACTTGGCAGGTAAAAACAAAAAACAAGACAAAATTAATATTGCTACAACTTTATCTTAGGAAAACCAAAAAGTACAAATACCTACCTATATGGGTCCTTCAGCTGGCTAATTGGCAGAGTAAATAATTCATAGGTTCATAGGCCAGTCCTTTGATGTGGTTAAAACTTAGAAAGTTTTGCCAAAACGTTTTTCCTAATAAAATCTGGAATGTGTTCCTTTTGTCTTCTTTGGTTCAGAACACAACAGTGGCTCCCTGTGGTTTGTCATAAAATCTGAATGCCTCAGGCTAGCATCCTAGGCCCTCAAGCAACTCTGATTCTACCTTCTTTATCTAAATTTCATAAGCCTAATTTTTTATATTTCTCCAAATGGGTGGACTATTTTAAGTTAATCTACTTCCCATCTCTTAGTAGTGACTTTCTGCCTCTTCAAAAGTTATTCCTCATGCCATTTTATCTGAAATGTCTGCCCCATTCATACTAATCCATTAAACCTCCCCTATTTGCTCTTTTCTAATTTTTGTTTCTTTGCTCAGCAACATTTAGCACTCTCACAGTTCTTGAATGTAGTTGTTCAGTGGCAAGTGCTGATTCCCAGTTTAGCAGGTTCCATTTGTTGCAACTTTTTTATTTCATAGCCAATCATTTAACATCTCTTGAGTGTTCTCCTCAGTGAACTTAATAATACCTGCCCTGACTACTTTTTATTTGTTGAGATCAAATGTACATTTAAGCCCTTGAAAAAAAAAGGTGCTTATTAAATCTCTTTGTATATTTCATGTTTATGTAGCCTTCCAAAACAGATGAACAGGTCTGTCATTAGGGTTTATATCCCTGAACCTCACATACTCTAGGGCTTTTTAAATGCACCTTTAACAGGTGTTACCCTCTTTAGAAATCTATCCTGTTTTAGGTGACACTAGTGACTTGTTAAATTTTTTAATCTGCTTTCTCTTTTATTTTAGCTTTACTCACAGTGTCTGAAGAGGTTCGAAGTCGCTGTAGCCTCAAACATAGAAAGTCCCTTCTTCTTACTGACATTTCAATGGAAAATGTTCCCATGGATACGTATCCCATTCATCATGGTGATCCCAGCTATAGGTAAGTGGACTTACTCTTCCATAATTACATAATTATAATCAAGTTTCAATTTTCCAATGCCAGTGAAAGCAAGTGGCAGAATCATCTAGAAGATAACATAGAGGGGAATCTAGAGATAGTCAAGGAAGTGAAATAATAGTCTAGGAAATCAAAACTATAAATATATAATATTTTATGAGTTAGTAATAGGATAGTTATCATTCTAGTCTCATTGTGTTAATGTTATCATTAGTTTGCCTTTGTTAAGCACAAACCAGTTGAATAACAGATGATTTGAAAGGATTAGGTTGCAGCAAAGGGTCTTGGAAAAAACAGCATGAAATAGAAGTAACAGTTGCATATTTCATGATAGAAGCTAAACCATGTAGATTTGTAAAACCATGCATGCCCTCACAAAAATTGTGTTTACTTGTATCACATTAAAGTCATTAAGAAGCTTTCTTTAGTACAGATTTAGATGAAAACCAATGAAATTATGTTCAATGTTATATGTGATTTGAGGTAGTATATTTTTCAGTATAACTTGGAGAAATTAGATGAAATGGCATCATTTGGGGATTTTTGGCATTTTCAATTAAACAAAAATATTTAATTTTAATTTTTTGGGTACTGGGGATTGAACTCAAAGGCACTCGACCACTGAGCCACATCCCTAGCCCTATTTTGTTGTTTAGTGCTTCACTTTTGCTGAGCCTTGCTTTGAACTGGCAATCCTGTTGTCTCAGCTTCCAGAGCTACTGAGATTACAGGCGTGCGCCACCACACCCAGCTCTAAACAAAAATATCTTTAAGGTTTAGATACAACATTGAACATAGAATCTCTTATTTGTAGAGCTTATATTATTCAATTTATTAACTTTCTGCTTTTTAATAAAAAAGCCCTCCACGGTTTCCCAATAAGATTTTTTTTTTTTTAAAAGAGAGAGTGAGAGAGGAGAGAGAGAGAGAGAGAGAGAATTTTTTTTAATATTTATTTTTTAGTTCTCGGCGGACACAACATCTTTGTTGGTATGTGGTGCTGAGGATCGAACCCGGGCCGTACGCATGCCAGGCGAGCGCGCTACCGATTGAGCCACATCCCAAGCCCTCCCAATAAGATTTTTAACAGTGTATGCAAAATTTATCTGCATATACTTGGTATGCAGTAGTCTTATTCATTAGCCATTTTATGACTGTATTTCTTCTGTCCTTTTTGTTATGGAAAGGAGAAAGTGAGTTTGCCTGACAGTTCCCCTGTCAAAGTTTGATTGACAGTCCCCAATCAAGCCAAATAATTTAAAGTTTGATTTTCTTGGTATTTAAACCAAGAAAATAATTGCCTAAACTTGATTTTTCTCTATTTAAAAAATCAGTGCAGGGCTGGGGTTGTAGCTCAGTGGTAGAGCGCTTGCCTAACATGTGTGATGCACTGGGTTTGATCCTCAACACCATATAAAAATAAATTAGTAAATAAAGGGTTTTTTTAAGTGCATTTAAGTTCAGAAGTATACAATATAGTGATCTGTTTAATTGTCTGTGTTTATTGTCTGCCTGAAAATTGCTCAAAGTAAATTTTAAGTGTTCTCACCACAAGTAAATTATAAATATGTGAAATAATGCATGTTATTTAGTTTGATTTAGTTATTCCGTGTATACATACACATACACAATTTTTACTTGTCAATTTAAAAAGTTAATTAAGAACTAGGTATATAGCTCAGTTGTAGAGTGTTTGTGTAGCATGCTTGAGGTTCTGGGCTTTAGCCCCAGCACCCAAAAAAAAAAAAATGTGAAAATGTTTAACAAGAAAAGCAATGAATAGAATCAATGTAGTATAATGCTTTCTGTTTAGCCTTTGGTGAGTCCCTACCATGTACAAGATACCATGGCAAGGAAGTTAATATTTCCTGGGAATCCATTCAGAGTTTGTACTGTAAAGCCCTTTAAAGTGCAGTTTTAATATTGATTACTGTCATTAGTAATAGAACAGCTACTTGGAATGGGCAAACATTGGTTGTATTTGTCACCATGTCAATTAATTCTTTCTGATTAAATCTCTTAGGACACTAAAGGAGAACCAACCATGGTCCTCTCCCAAAGGTTCTGAAGGGTACCTTGCAGCCAGCTATCCAACTGTAGGCCAAACCAGTCCCCGAGCCAGGAAATCCATGAGTTTGGACATGGGGCAGCCTTCTCAGGCCAACACTAAAAAGTTGCTTGGTTAGTTTATCTTAATTTTATACAATTCTTAAATGTAGTATTATTCTGGAAAACAATCAGAGGCTTTCACACTTGAAAGGATTATTTGAAACTGTTTTATATTATCAAAATTTTTCTGTTTCACCGTGGCAAAGTCTTTGTTTTGTTTTGGTACTGGGAATTGAACTCAGGGGTACTAAACCACTGAGCCACATCCCCAGCCCTATTTTGTATTTTATTTGGAGACAGGGTCTCACTGAGTTGCTTAGCGCTTCGCTAAGTTGCTGAGGCTGGCTTTGAACTGGCAATCCTGTGTCTCAGCCTCCCCAGCTGCTGAGATTACAGGTGTGCGCCACCACATCCGGCTCACTGTGGCAAAGTTTTTTTATGCCAGTTATAAGAGGGTTTGATAAATTAAGCCATTGTCAATTGAGATAGAGAAATTCAAATGAGACCTTGAAATAATAAGGGTTTGTTTATTTCCTGATTCGTTAAATACTACAACTCTTCTTGTTTTTCCCTTGGGTGGGTAGCAGGCAATGGGAATAGGAAAACCATTAGACACCTACAAGAAGAAAAGAGTCTTGGTATACTCTGGGCTTTTGGGATATTTCGCAAAATTATCATTTGAAAGCAGAATACACCAAAATGGTATGAAGCTATGATAATAGTATTTCCCATGTTATCTTTGAAATGACAAAAAGTAAAATAATGTATTTTTCAATATTATAAGAAGGTTTAATTTTTGAGAGTAATTGCTCAGTTCTACCAACATTCGTCTATGAAAAATACACCTAAAATGCTATAAGATCCTTTTCTGTTTCAGAAACTGAAAGTAAATTCCTGGAAGAGCCCACTGATCCACCTCACATCACAGAGGAAATGCAAAGCAGTTCTGTATTCCCTTTGAACTTTTCATTATTACTAGAATATGTTGGTATCTATTTCTATGACCAGCATTGTGAATGGTTCAGTGGAATTTCAGTTATCCATGCAAACATATTTAAATATCTTGAAGTAGTATTGGAAAAATGTTTGTGTTCATAAGGAAATTAGTAAACAAACAACAAAGTACAAAATAACCTTCCAGTAAACCATGAAAGAAATGGAAACTGTGAATGATAATCACTGTTACTAGTCACAGATGTCTGTTACTTTTTGTTTGAGTTCTTTTCTGTTAATACTTTGTGGTAAATAATCTTCTAGGAGTTTCCTGGTTACTTTGTGTTTTGTAATTCTGGATTTTTGTGTCAAGGAAGTTGTCCCCCTTTCCCTTGATTTGAATGCCAGAATTAACACCCACAACTACTAATGAGACAAATATGCAATGGTTTGCATCTTAAATGCTCAAGTGAAAATTAGACTGATGAGAGATGTGAAGTAAGCTACAAGTGAAAAACTAAGCAGAGAAAATGTGGTATTGAATTCATTCAGTGCATGTTCAGGGTGCAAAATTTATGGTCTCTGCCCTGGAGGAGCTTATAGTTTCATGACCAAGATATAGTCAGCTCACCAGCATCAATAGCATCTGCCAGGAGCCATTACAGTGATGTAATAGGGAAACTAAGGTCTTGAGGAAATTATGGGAAAGCTGCAATAACATTTGAACCAAGTCTTGAAGATTTAATATATGTTTGCCAGGTAGACACAGGATAGAGAAGGGCATTTATTCAAGAGAAAGGAGGAATTGCCTGACTAAAGAAGTTAGGAAAGAACCGACAGTGCATTATGCCATCATGGGGAATGGTGTAGGAAATGAGGGTAGAGAAGAATCAGAACTTTATTGTGAAAGATTTTATGTGCCCTCTTCAGAGATTTAGCCTTACCATGTATCAAGCAGAGATCTTTAAGTAAGTAAGAACATGACCAAATTTTATTTACTTTTTAGAAACTTTCTGGAAGCAATGTGGAAAAATAGGCAGAGATTTTGACTAGGGAACTATTTAAGAGATTAATACAGTAGTCCAAGCAAAAAATGATGTAGCTCTATGCTAAGGCAGGAACATCTTAAACACTTTATATCCAAGCGTTTTTCTTTTTAGCATATTCTTATTCATAGACATGGTGGTTAATTAAATTCCATATTCTGTAACTTTTGTTTATAGGAACAAGGAAAAGTTTTGATCACTTGATATCAGACACAAAGGCTCCTAAAAGGCAAGAAATGGAATCGGGGATCACAACACCTCCCAAAATGAGGAGAGTAGCAGAAACTGATTATGAAATGGGTGAGAAACAAAGTTAATATTTGATCTAGATCATTGACAATAAGGTGGGAGAGTATAGAAAAGCTGTATTTACTTTCCATCCATGACTTTACATCTTCAGGATGCAATATAGAAATCCTTTTTTGTAAGATAAGCTCTACAGTCCTTAAAATGACAGTTATCCTGAAACCTGTGTAAAAAGTAATCAAATATATTATACACAGCATTGTAAATAGCTAGCCAAATTTTTGTGTAGATGAATAGTAATTCTGTATGATGTTTATGTTAATATTTGAAGTATCTACTGAAAACCTTTTGAACTTTAGAAGTGACATGAAAATATGTTAGGCAAAATGGTTGTCTACGTGCTCTCTTAATACAACTGGTTGTGTTAATCCATATCTTACTGCAGAAACTCAGAGGATTTCCTCATCACAACAGCATTCACATTTGCGTAAAGTTTCAGTGTCTGAATCAAATGTTCTTTTGGATGAAGAAGTACTTACTGATCCGAAGATCCAAGCGCTTCTTCTTACTGTTCTAGTAAGGATTTTTACTTTTTGAGAATTTTTTTTCCCCCTCAAATTTTTATTCCAGTCTACTGTTAGGAGCCCCTTAATATTAAAAGCATGAAAGAAAGATCATCTACTTCTCACCAAAACAGATAACAGTTCAGCCACAAATTTTTTTTAAATGTTTATTTACTTTTCTGCATCTTGGCAGGCTACATTGGTAAAATACACCACAGATGAATTTGATCAACGAATTCTTTATGAATACTTAGCAGAGGCCAGTGTTGTGTTCCCCAAAGTTTTTCCTGTTGTGTAAGTATTTCCTTTTGTTTTTTTATTTTTGTTTTTATGGTACTGGGGACTAAATCCAGAAGTACTTTACTACTGAGCTATATCCCTGGCATTTTTTTTTTTTTTTTTTTTTTTTTTAAGTTAGGGTCTCTAAGTTTCCAAGACTGGTCTCAAACTTGAAATCCTCTTGCCTCAGCCTCCCAAGTCATTGGAATTATAGGCATGTACCACCATGCCTAGACAGCACTCCTTTTATTTTTAGCTAACTTTTATACCTGTCTTTATGTCAAATGCTTTATAAATATAGCATTAAATGGGCATGATAAAGCTAACTTTAGTTGGGCATGGGGGAACCCTGTAATCTCAGTGACTGAGGAGGCTGAGACAAGAGGACTACAATTTCGAGACCAGCCTCAGCAATTTAGCCAGTCCATGGGCAACATAACGAGATCTGTCTCAAAATAAATTAAAAGGACTGGAGATGCAGCTCAGTGGTAAAGCTCCCCTGGGTTCAATCCCCAGTCCCTCCCCCACACTGAAAACAAAAAAAAACACAAAGAACCCAAAGAAAGTTAGGGTATTCTATTCCTGATCTATGCTTTCTATGTAGCATAATTGTTTCCTTAGTTTTGGTTAATCTTGTTTTTAAATTTCTAAATTTTATATAGTTAGGTCTTATTTCTTTTTATTATTGGAGTGCAGCTAGGATTAGAAATAGTTTCTTACTAAGATTCCATTGGATCATATATTTCACTTTCCCCAAACTAATTTTGCTTTCTTTAATAATATTCAATTGGGCTGGGGTTGTGGCTCAGTGCCAGAGTGCTTCTCTACCATGTGTGAGGTACTGGGTACAATCCTAGCATCACATAAAAACAAATAAAGGCATTCAGTCCATATACAACTAAAATAAATAGATAAATGGGGCTGGGGATGTGGCTCAAGCGGTAGCGCGCTCGCCTGGCATGCGTGCGGCCCGGGTTCGATCCTCAGCACCACATACAAACGAAGATGTTGTGTCCGCCGAGAACTAAGAAAAAATAAATAAATGTTAATATTCTCTCTCTCTCTCTCTCTCTCTCTCTCTCTCTCTCTCTCTGTCCCCCTCTCACTCTCTCTCTCTCTCTCTTTAAAAAAAAATAAATAAATAAAAAATAAAAATAAATAGATAAAATAAAGTTCCATCAACATCTAAAAAATTTTTTTTAAATAATATTAAATTTGAATCCTTCCCCCCTACACCCCAGCTTTAAAAACAGGGTCTCACTGAGTTGCTCAGCACCTTGCTTTTTGCTGAGGCAGGCTTTGAAATCAAGATCCTGCCTCAACCTCCAGAGCCACTGGGATTACAGGTGTGTGCCACCACGCCCAGCTAGATTCAGGATTTTAAAGCACTAATTAGTATTAAATTTAGTTTTTTAACTCCCTGGGTATATATCAGCAGTCAGCAAAAAGAGATGGTTCTAAAACATGCTAAATGACAGGCAGACTCCAACCTTGTGTTGAAAAAACATTCACCACAAGTATGATTAGAAATGATTATATGACACCTTTAGTTGTTTACTGTATTTTCCCTGATGATTTAAAATGAAAGACAAACCCAACAAGCAAACACATAAATTCATTATAGAAAATTTGGGAAATATAGAAGAGTACCAGAAAGTTAAATATTCATCTCAGCCTGGCACTGTGGTGCACTCCTGTAATCCCAGTGGCTCAGGAGGCTGAGGCAGGAGGATCGAGAATTCAAAGCCAGCCTCAGCAACTTAGCAAGGCACTAAGCAACTCAGTGAGACCCTGTCTCTAAATAAAATACAAGATATAGGGCTGGGGATGTCGCTCAGTGGTTGAGTGCCCCTGAGTTCAATCTCTGGTACCCACCTCCCAAAATAAAAGTATTCATCTTCCTTCAATTTTGTCACTTTGTTTTGAGGAATATATTATACAAATATTTTAGTTTAAAAATCACCTAAAATGTTCCTTTATTGACTTTTATTTTTTTAGGCATAATTTGTTGGACTCTAAGATCAACACCTTATTGTCATTGTGCCAAGATCCAAATTTGTTAAATCCAATCCATGGAATTGTGCAGAGTGTGGTGTACCATGAAGAATCCCCACCACAATACCAAACATCTTACCTGCAAAGTAAATAAATATATCAGAAGGATGATTGATGAATTTGCTAATGTGTGCACTGTTGTAGAATGCACTGACTAGAGAATTCTTCATAACGGATAGGCTGCTTCATACTTTCTCCTATATAAACCATTTGTTTACTCAATTATGTGTTCAATATTGCTTGTGTTTAATATTTAATTTTATTAAAATATGGTTTTATACTAAGTTTATTTTAATTAAGTTTTAGTCTGCTTTGACATTGATTCTAAAATATTTTCAATGTGTGCATGCACAGGTTTTACCCATGAGCTATACAACTTAATTATTTCTGTTATGGTTAAAAGATATCTTGTTATAAGAAAAATATTTGATTTGTTGCAGGTTTTGGTTTTAATGGTTTATGGCGGTTTGCAGGACCTTTTTCAAAGGTAAGAAAATATATTTTTCTCTTATTTTTGACTAAACAACAGTTTTATCCACATGAATGTTTCTGCTTTAAAACCACATAATATGCTGAGTATAATGGCACACACCTGTAATCCCAACAACTCCAGAGGCTGAGGCAGGAGGATCATGAGTTCAAAGCCAGCCTCAGCAATTTATTGAGGCCCTAAGAACTTAGGGAGACCCTGTCTCAAAATAAAAAATAAAAAGGACTGGTGATGTGGCTCAGTGATAAAGCACACCTCTGGGTTAAATCCTCAGTACACAGAAGAAAACACACACACACACACACACACACACACAAAAAAAAAAAACACTGAAAACCAAAGTAGCAGTTCAAACATGGTATTTTTATTTTTTTTATTCATTTGTTTTTATTGGTGCATTATACATAATAGTTGGATTCATTATGCCATATTCCTGCATGTGCATAACATAATTAAACACAGTGTTTTAAGGAAAGTTGTTCATTGTAAGATTTATTTTCCTATCTTGTGACTAGCAAGGAGCATTATCTTATGAAGATATTTTGACATCCAGCTGTTGGATTAGATTCATTCCTCTTTGTTCATTTTGTTCTTTGATTGGCATTAGTTGTTATAGTGCTAATAAATCTGTATTTGCTACATAAATCTGTATTTAATTATTTTCTCTGTATATGTCCTCTCTCCAAATTGATGGAAGTTCCTTGAAGGCAGGACTTCTATTTCTTTTCCCCAACATTCCTGGTGCAGGGTTCTAGGTAGAGGGGTGTTAATATGAATTATCTAAACCTTGTTCTGGTTTTAAAAATTGGGTATTTAGTTTATATTGTCTTAACTATGACTGAATATCTCTTGATATGAACAGGTTTTCACTAAAAAAAAGCAGGCCTGAAGTCCCAGAAATAAGCTTTTGTAGTTGGATTGCCATAACCCTCTGAGCTCTTTGCAGTGTCTAGTTAGTGGAATATAAATAGCAGCTGGGATGATTCTCTGCTCATTTTCTCTGTTTTGGAAAATTGGCTAGACATCATTCCTGATGATTATATTGTCTTAGTATTAAATTCAGTCTGTGCATGGCTTTCAGAAATTGTAGGTTCATCTGGAAGCTTTAAGCGTAAGCTGAATAAAATTCCCAACTGTAAGCCAATCTATAAATATTACTCCATTCCCCCTTTTTTAATGATCTATAACAGACAAAGGAAGAAAAATAATAAATTAAGCCCCAAATAAAAATTAACCTTTTTTTGGCTTCAGAGGGAATTTTTTTTTTAATGGAGCTAAAATAATTTCCTATTTTCCATTACAGCAAACACAAATCCCAGACTATGCTGAGCTTATTGTTAAGTTTCTTGATGCCTTGATTGACACGTACTTGCCTGGAATTGATGAAGAAACCAGTGAGGAGTCCCTCCTGACACCCACATCTCCTTACCCTCCTGCACTGCAGAGCCAGCTTAGTATCACTGCCAACCTTAACCTCTCTAATTCCATGACCTCACTTGCAACTTCCCAGCATTCCCCAGGTCAGTAAATGTGATCTTTATATGACTTTAAGCAATAATATTAAGTTACCAACATTAGGAATTCCCTTGTGATCAGATTATTACAGGTTTTACCTTTTCCTCATGAGATTCACCTTATATTTCTTCTTTACCTTGTACCTGAGCTAAATGTTGTTAACCCTATAAAGTTTTCTACTTTCCAACAAATTGTATGTAAGATAGTGAAATGTTCATAGTGTTCATATAGGTTTCCAGGGTTGATAGGATTTTCAGAGTTTGGGTAAGAAGGGTAATCTAAGTTGCATTACCCTTTAAGTGAACATAACTACAATTCTTTTACTAGTATACCATACATTCCCCTAAGGACTTCTGTGTCTCTAATATTGCATACCACATCAAAAAAAATATATATATATATATACACACAAAATCTGATAGTACCCCACTTCTTGCTACAAGCAATAACCCAACAATCTTGAAACTATCTGGGTTTAAACAAACAACCAGACCAAAAAAGTCATCTTTAAAAAAAAAAATCCTCTAAATCATAAATATAGTCCTCATTTAGAGTCATTTTTAGGTCCAAGTAGATAAAGTATGCAAAGTTAGCATCCAACTTAGAGGTCAATACACTGAGAAATAATAGCTGAGTGTGGTGGCATATGACTTTTATCCCAGCTACTCAGGAGGACTATAAATTCAAGATCAGCTTGAGCAATGTAGTGAAATCCTGTTTCAAAAGTAAAATTTAAGTTCTGGGGATATAACTCAGTGGTAGTACACTAGCCTGGTATTTTTTTAGGCCTGGGTTCAATCCTCAGTACCACAGAAATAACAACAAAACCTAATACCGCCAGAGGGATTGAGATAAACAAGAACAAGACAGTAGAAATGGCAAATCTGCAGAACTCTGGGCTCGTTCATTGTCAGAGTGAAAGGTTGTAAACAATTCTGGGTGACCCCAGAGGTACCACTCTTCACAGAACTGATGCTGTTGTAGGTGTTGTAATGACAGTGGGCAATGAAGGAAAATAGATTTTCTTCCTTTTTTCTTTCTTTTAGGTCATATTTTCAATTTAGAAAAATTACCTTCTAAAATGGTTACAATAAAAGAAGGATTTGAGGGGCTCAGTGGTAGAGCACTTGTCTAGCATGAATAAGGGGCTGGGTTCACAAAAAAAAAAAATCTCAAAAGAAGGATTTGTTTTTTAAAGTTCCATTTTCTGAAATGGTCACTTGTAATACACCTCATTCTGAAAGGAAAAGTCCTTTTAGATAGTTTATATAGTTCTTTTAAGTGTTAGTTTGTTTTGTTTTGTTTTTCTAAAAGTCAAATAATAATACTGAGCATGGAGGCACATGCCTATAATCTCAGCTACTTGAGAAGCTGAGACAGGAGGATCATAAATTCCAGGCCAGCCAGAGCAATTTCGTGAGACCCTGTCTCCAAATAAAAAGGGTTGGGGATGTAGCTCAATTGTAGAGTGCTTGCCTAGCATGCGTGAGGCCCTGGGTACAATCGCCAGTATTGCCAAAAAATAAAATAAAGTAAGATATTGTATCATCTCAAATGATATAGCTATTCTGTTATGGTCATGGTCCATAAAAAGACTATCTAGTTTATAATCCCAGTATTGCATTAACATTTCAATTTCTACAGTACTTTTGAAGAATATGAAGAATTTGGCATGAGATTTAGAATGAGACCATCTAGGATATTATGCATATATATATACACCATTTTTTCAAATAATTATATTCGACTTTTTTTATAAATTTATTTTATTTATTTTTTATGTGGTGCTGAGGATCCAACTCAGTGCCCCACACATGGTAGACAAGTGCTGTACCATTGAGACACAACCCCAGCCCTTATATTCTTAACATTTATTTATCAATACTTTCACAGGAAATTCTTTTTCCCCCACAAAGTAAGAGGAGCCTGCCCAACTTTTTTTCCATATAACCATGGTCATTTGCCCTGGTCACTTATTCTCTAGGACATTATTTCTTCAGGTTTGGTCTCAGACCAGCAGCATCAGAATTTTTAGGGAGCTTATTAGAACTACAAATGCTAGAGTCTCATCCTAGACCTCCTGCACCAGAAACTCCAAGAATGGGGCCCCTCCAGTAATCAATGTTTTAGTAAGAGTCTGATACTATCTAGGATCTGCCTGTGGTCCTGCCCCATTTTCATCATTTCAGCCCTCCAGGCCAGGAAGAACTTAAATTTACTTTCTTACCTATACTGCAGCCACTGGATACTTCCTTCTCTACTTCCCTCCCCTCCTCCACACTCACGTAAATTCTTAAGAGTTCTGAACTGGAGAGCCATACAGGTAATTTAATTCTAGGCTAACAGTGTTGTATGCAATGAGGAAACTGAGCTTTAGAAGCACTGGGTTAATTGCTTTATCCCACAGCTTCTATTTAGAACCAAGGCTCTACTCTTTCTTTTGCCTTCTCTGTTTATCTGTCATCTTCTTTCCTTTCTCTTCCCTTCCCCTTCCTTCTCTCCTTCATTTGTGTATTTCTATCTCATTGCTTCTGTCTGCTGCCTTAACCTAAAATCAACGTTTTCTTTCGTGGAGCTCCCTATTTTCTGGGTTATTTTGTTGTTTAGAATTATCAACCACTAAAGTTGGTTAGAGTTAGAAAATTCACATGGGTTGGAGTGCAACTTGGGTACATCACTTGCCTAGCATGCATGAGGCTCTGAGTTTAGTCCCTAGCACTGAAAAATAAATAAATAAACTGTATACTCCTCCTACTTTTAAAGTTTGGTTAGTTTGACCAAACTTTTGTGTCTTAGGCTGCAAAAATGGTGTTAAACATATCAAAATGATTAGTTTTTTCATTGATCTTTTTTTTTTTTTTAAAGCAGACTAATTGTTAGGGAGATTCTTGTCTATCTTATATAATGGAGACAAAAAAAAAATCAGGTTAAGAGTAAGGTATTAGTATAGGTTCCCCTGCTAGTCAATTATTTGCTTATGTCCAATGTATTTGGACATTAGCCATACCACTTACTTTGGCAGAACAATCTTACTCTATAACTTCTTATTTTGAATTGTTCTTAAACCAGGTACAATCCTAGAGAGTTGGGAAGCTGAGGCAGGAAGATCACAAGTTCAAGATCAGCCTTGGCAATTTATCAAAACCCTGTCCCAAAATAAAAACTAAGAAAGGGCTGGGAATGTGTTTCAGTGGTAGAGCCATCCCTGAGTTCAGTCCCCAATACTCCAAAAAATAAAAAAGAATTGTTTTTAAAAAACCAGAGAATATACTGGGCCTGATGGTATATGCCTTAACCCCAGCTACTTGGAAAGCTGAGACAGGATGTTTGTAAATTCAAGGCCAGCCCAGTCAATTGAGCAAAACTCTGTCTCAAAATAAAATAAAGGACTGTAGGAGTATCTCAGTGGTAGAATTCTCCTGAGTTCAATCCCCAGTCCCATTTAAAAAAAAAAAAAAAAAAAAGAACAGCACATAAAGTTTTGGTTATGGTTCTAAACTAATGATGTCACCCCTAGTAGTTCTGCAAAGATGACTGCCTGAATAGACTGCTAACACCCTGGAAATCTCTGAGTACTCCCAAAAGAAACTGAAGTTTTAAAAATAATGGAAATAATTAAATCATAGCATTCACACCTCCCCTCTATCTAAAGTGTGTTGCTTGCCTCATTTACTACATGTGTTTGGAGTTACTTTTCCATAGTGACTTTCCTAGAAAGCCCCTTTGTATCTTTAAATTGTGGGCTTATGGGGATGGGATTTTAAATCAGTGGTAGAGTGCTTGCCTTGCCTAAGGCCCTGAATTCGATCCTCAGGACAACATTATAAAAAATAAATTAAATAAAGGTATTATGTCCATCTGCAACTAAAAACATTTTTTTTTTTTAATTGTGGGCTCTGGCTAGGGTTGTGGCTCAGAGGTAGAGTGCTCGCCTAGCAGATGCAAGGCCCTGGGTTTGATCCTCAGCACCACATAAAAATAAATAAAATAAAGGTATTGTGTCCAACTACAAAATAAATATGTTTTTAAAATTGTGGGTTTATCTCCACAAAAGGATCCTAATTTCTTTGTAAATAATTATTATGGTTTTATTGCTTGCTCTCATGAAATATCTCTTCATGATAAGAGTTGATACTTGGTAATTATATATATTGTTTCACATTTTGATCTCTCATGTAATTTTATATCTTTATTTCCTTGTTTCTTTATGGATTGAGTTTGCTGATGACAAAGAACTAAAAGAAGCAACAAATCTTTTGGTACCAGGGCACTTTGCCACTGAGCCACATTCCCAGGCCTTTTTTAAATTTTTTAATTTTGAGACAGGGTCTTGCTAAATTGCTGAAGGCCTCACTAAATTGTTGGGACTGGTCTTGAGCTTATGATCCGACTACCTTAGCCTCCCCGGTTGTTGGGATTACAGGTGTTCAGCACCTCACCTAGCTACCAAAGCAATGTATCTTATTCAAATTCCTAACTTATTCTAGCATTTCAACTTTGCTATTTAATTGCATACAAACCAAAAAATATTTCCTTATCTCCTTTTCCAGCAGCCAATTCCTAAGCAGTTACATTTAAAGAAGCTCTGTGTCACTGGCTGAAATAGAGAATAAGTGACTTGCCATCAAATTACCCAGCATCAACTATCACCATGCCTACTGAGCTTTAAGCAGTCAGAGGCTCTGTTGCCTATTTAAAAAAGCAAAAGTTGATCTTCACGCAAGCTATCTTTTTGCTGCAAACTTTCCATGTCAGGAAACCCTGCTTTGGTGCATTACAGGTTCAGCCACTAAATTGTATTTTCTTTTGGTCTCCAGCATTCATTTGCTTGCAGATTAACTAGATAAGATGATGAACTAACTTCTTCTGCCCCACTCCAATTCTTGCCCTTCAGCATTAGAGACCTCACCTAAATAAAAATGTTGTGATACTTCAGTCATCAGCTTTGAGGAAGTCATATTCACTTAAACTAGTTATCTCTGAAAATTCATAATTCTACATTTTAAAGTAATGCATAAATGATTGTCTTCTGAGCCCAATCCAGAGTTCAGTGCACATGAAATCGTGTTTATTGTAACCCATTAGCTAAATGGACTTACAACTTTGCCTCTTCAGGTTTTCTCAAATGCTACTAAGAACATCCTGAAGAGAATACTTTATTCCATGATATAAAAGAATATTTCAGATGTGATCTGTTGATCCTTATGAGGCCCAGTGTAGCTAAGTTTGACTGAATTGAAGAACCAGGATTAAAACTAGAAAATAAAACCTGTCTACCTTTAATTTTAAAAAAAGGGGGGGGGGCAATTATGGAACTATCTCTTTGTGTAAACCCAAGCCTTGTGTGGTTTTCCCAGCTAATTTTTTTTAAATTAAAGTCTTATGTTGAATACTTTATGCATTTCAAGTGTAGTCTTCCTTCATCCTCTTTAGCTATTAAAGAGCAAGTGTAGTAGAAATAAAAATCCTAATAGAATTACATGGACTTAATACTTATTAAAAAGTGAAATAGATCCATTTCCAAAGTATTAAAATTTATATTCTATCATAGGGTCTCCTAACACTTTTCGCATTGTAATTTAAAGCAGTAAGCATTTAAACACCTATTTTGTAGGTGTGCATTAGATACTCTGGGATATTTAAAGATGGGTGAGGCCCTGGTCACCAGGGACTAGAAAGTTTTTGCCCATGGATCTCATTCTTGGTTTTAAGTTCTTTCTTTCTGATTCAGGCTGTTTAACAATTTCTACTAAGGCAGGATATATGTCTCCAAGAGATTTCAGAGTAGTAAGGGTGGCAAGTGTGCATAGACCTCTTTTATGATATTTCTTATGTTGGATGGGGTCTGTGGCTTTACTCAGTGGTAGAGCGCTTGCCTAGCATGTGTGAGTGTATGGCAAAAATTTAAGATTTTACCTCAAAAAGATATGAGAGGTTTGTTGTATTTTTAAATGAGCCTATGATCCATTTTCAGTGTTTATTTTTAACTAGGAAAAAGGTCCTTAATTTTATCCTTTTATCAGTGTTTTTTTTTTTTTTAACTACAAAAAGGTTCCTAATTTTGTCCTTTTATCAGCTAATTTTACTACTAGTACTAGGGCATGAATTTTTTAGAGCAAAGAATCTGCATTTTAGATTCACTTTTTCCACTTTATTTTTTGGCTTCATCCAAGCCTGGCTTCTCTTCCTCCAGGGAAACAGGGTAGATCAGCTAGTAGTAATCATAAGCATTCCTGGACCAGTTAGTGCTAACAGTTGTGTACATGGAGGGATATTTCATCAAAACCATTTCTCTAAAATGAGGCTTAGCTCTGAGTCAGTAATGCTTCTAATGTGTTTACTAGGTTTAAAACATCTCCCTTTTAGAAGAAATTTAAAGGCCCCTCTTTTTGAGATGACTTGAAATCTTTCAAAGTATTTTAATGTTTTAAATACTGTTTATGGTATCACTAGAGCTTTATTTGGTGTTGATTTTTTTTCTTTCTCTTTCTTTGTTATTACTCTGTATTAAGGAAGAAAAAAACTTTAAGCAATGACATGGTATAACTTTTCTAAATTTTCATCTCATTTTTTGTTTAATTCTTGATTTAAACCCAAATTCTTAATTCTAATACAAATGGTAAAAGTATAGCTATTTAGGAAATTAATGGTCAGAGTTCAGTAATTAAACCCAGACTCCAAGCCAGGTGTGATGGTGCATGCCTGTAATCCCAACAGCTCAGAAGGCTGAGGCAGGAGAATCAAAGGTTTGAAGCCAGCCTCAGCAATTTAGCAAAGCTTTTAAGCAAACCTAGTGAGAACCTCAAAATAAAAAAGGGCTGGGGATGTGACTCTGAGGTTAAGGGCCCTTGGTTTCATTCCCTGGTTACTACCCCCCCCCCCCAAAAAAAAACCTCCTTCTTAAAACTAGGGAACAGAGTAATTATCCAGAATCTAATCATTTTTCACCCTTTAAAAAAAAAAAAAAAAACTTATTGATACCGCTCCTTTGTTTTTTCTTCCATTCTGTAGCTTCTCTACCTTGCTCTAAATCAGCAGTTTTCATGCAGCTGCTCCCTCATCAAGGTACTCCTCACTTTCATTGTCCTTGCACGAAATACTGCTTGCCTGGCACTCATCCTGGGCACATGGCATGAGACATCACTCACCAATCCCTGGAAGCTCAGTCTGCCTTTAGGCGCCAGGGGAACTTATAAAGTTATTGCTTTATAAGGTCTGGGGGCTTACAGAACTGCAGATCCAATGTGTTCTGTCCTTTGAAGGAGGCACGTAGACCCACCTTGAGCACTGAAGCTGCAGTTTTGGCTCTAGACTAACACAACAGGTTAACAAGAATTCAAGGGAGAGCCAGGTATGGTGGTGCACACCTGTAATCCCAACTACTATGAAAGCTGAGGCAGGAGAATTACAAGTTCAAGTTCTTAAATCTAATACAAATGGTAAAAGTATAGCTATTTAGGAAATTAATGGTCGGAGTTCAGTAATTAAACTGAACTAAATTGCCTGGGCAATTTAGCAAGACCTTATCTCAAAACTTAAAAAGAAAAAGACACAAGAGAGGGTTAATAGTGAAAAAGCAGGACATGTGGTTTGAGGAAGTTTTTTTTTTTTTTTTTTTTTTCTTCTTTAAAGCTTAGAAAATACTTGATTTTCGGGCTGGAGTTGTGGCTCAGCGGTAGAGCACTCACCTAATGTGAGTGAGGCCCTGGGTTCGATCCTTAGCACCACGTAAAAATAAAAAAAAATAAAAGGTATTGTGTCCAACTACAACTAAATAAATATTTTTTAAAAAAAGAAAATAGAAAATACTTGATTTTCCCCCCAAATTATGCCAACTCCAGTGTTTTCATAGACATTAAAGCTGGCTATCCTCTATTGCTTATGTTTTTTAAAAGGACTATGGTAATTAGCTCTATGGACTAAGAAGGAAAAATGTGGCACACTGTGTCTACCTTATAAAAGATCCTTTTTATTCTTCTTTAAGTTTACAGAAAGATTAAAGCTGAGACAGAAAAAGAAGTGTTAGCAATTGGTGAAAGTCTATTACAATGTTTTTTTAAAATCTTAGTTACAATTTTTTGTATCTAGCTCAAAATACAAATATTCCAAATATTTTATATTTAACATGTCTGCATTAATGTATTTACTATAGCATAAGAATAAACTATAGTTATCATGGTTACCTTTCTAAGAACATTTCTTACATTTTGTTCTTATTTACATTCACTTCATTAATTTTATAAATTCCTAGTATAAGATTTAAGTCCTATGCTTTTGTTCTAAAACCGAAGCTTAGTATATCATTTAGTCTTTTTATTTAGATATTAGGAATATGAAAATTTATATAGTAATTATTTGTGTGAAAAAATTCTTCACCCAGATTTTTTTTCTGATTTTTCTAACAACCTTTTGAAACAGGCAAGGTCTGCCATTATCCGACTTAACTAGAGCCAAGATGCCCTGGGATGTAGCTTAGTGGTAGAGCATGAATTCAGCATGATCCCAGGATTCAATCCCCAACTCCCAAATAGAAGGACAGAAAGAACAAGAGCTAAATAAAAGTTCTGATCCAACCAACAAGATGCAAAATTTGGTCTTCAAACATCTGTGCTAGATCATAAGAGTTTTCTGATAGTTTTGTCATATTGTATAATAAACTAAGCCATGTGTGGCCAGGTAACCTACCAGTGCTCCTGTGCAGAGTGGAGATGTGGCTTATTATTAGTCTTTCATTTTTTCCAGTATAATGTCTCACAAATTACCTAAACCATTTTTCTTCAACTGCTCAAGAGCTTTACATTTTTGCTATTTGTCAGCTAGTGATGTACAACCCCAGCCCCAGCTATCAAAATAAGCAAACCCTGATACCTGCCTTCAAGGAACTTATGTCTCACAGGGGAGACAGACCTGTAACTATAATGTGATCTAATAGTTCTTTTCCCTACTTACTTGTTTTATGACTTTGGCCAATAACACCTTTTAATTTAGGATTTTGTCTTTATCTGGAAGCACCACCCTTGGTTTGAAGCATCATGCTGTTAATACACTGCCAAAGAGAATTTTCAGCTTCTTCTGCCCTGCATGTTTATAACTGGCTGATGTTTGACCACAGCCTATCTGGGGGGGGGGGGTGGAATTTAAACTAGCAGGACCAATGGAAGTGATAGCTTTATTTCCTTTGGATGGCGGCCCCTGGGTTTCTGTCATCTCTTGGATTTTTGGCCTTTTGCCTGCTAGAGGTGGGAAGAGAGAGCCAGTACTTTAGGGGGCATAAGAGAAACTAAAACACAAAGCTTCTGAGGGGACTTGATGAAAAGAAGTACAATACCAAGGGCTTTCTCTTTTTTTTTTTTATCTTTATTATTTATTTATTTATTTATTTATTGGTTCTTCAAAACATTACAAAGATTGCAGAATCACATCGGTTACACATCCACATTTTTACATAATGCCATATCAGTAACTGTTGTATTCTGCTACCTTTCCTATCCTCTACTCTCCCCGCTCCCCTCCCCTCCTATCTTCTCTCTCTACCCCATCTACTGTAATTCATTTCTCTCCTTGTTTTTTTTCCCCATTCCCCTCACAACCTCTTATATGTAATTTTATATAACATTGAGGGTCTCCTTCCATTTCCATGCAATTTCCCTTTTCTCTCCCTTTCCCTCCCACCTCATGTCTCTGTTTAATGTTAATCTTTTTCTCCTGCTCTTCCTCCCTGCTCTGTTCTTAGTTGCTCTCATTATATCAAAGAAGACATTTGGCATTTGTTTTTTAGGGATTGGCTAGCTTCACTTAGCATAATCTGCTCTAGTGCCATCCATTTCCCTGCAAATTCCATGATTTTGTCATTTTTTAGTGCTGCGTAGTACTCCATTGTGTATAAATGCCACATTTTTTTTATCCATTCATCTATTGAAGGGCATCTGGGTTGGTTCCACAGTCTAGCTATTGTGAATTGTGCTGCTATGAACATCGATGTGGCAGTATCCCTGTAGTACGCTCTTTTAAGGTCTTCAGGGAATAGTCCGAGAAGGGCAATAGCTGGGTCAAATGGTGGTTCCATTCCCAGCTTTCCTAGGAATCTCCATACTGCTTTCCAAATTGGCCACACCCATTTGCAGTCCCACCAGCAGTGTACAAGTGTACCCTTTTCTCCACATCCTCGCCAGCACTTGTTGTTGTTTGACTTCAGAATGGCTGCAAATCTTACTGGAGTGAGATGGTATCTTAGGGTGGTTTTGATTTGCATTTCTCTGACTGCTAGCGATGGTGAGCATTTTTTCATGTACTTGTTGATTGATTGTATGTCCTCCTCTGAGAAGTGTCTGTTCAGATCTTTGGCCCATTTGTTGATTGGGTTATTTGTTTTCTTATTGTTTAATTTTTTGAGTTCTTTCTATACTCTGGATATTAGGGCTCTATCTGAAGTGTGAGGAGTAAAAATTTGTTCCCATGATGTAGGCTCCCTGTTTACCTCTCTTATTGTTTCTCTTGCTGAGAAAAAACTTTTTAGTTTAAGTAAGTCCCATTTGTTGATTCTTGTTATTAACTCTTGTGCTATGGGTGTCCTATTAAGGAATTTGGAGCCCGACCCCACAATATGTAGATCGGAGCCAACCTTTTCTTCTATTAGACGCATAGTCTCTGATTTGATATCAAGGTCCTTGATCCATTTTGAGTTGACTTTTGTGCATGGTGAGAGGAGGGGATTCAGTTTCATTTTGTTGCATATGGATTTCCAGTTTTCCCAGCACCATTTGTTGAAGATGCTATCCTTCCTCCATTGCATGCTTTTAGCCCCTTTATCGAATATAAGATAGTTGTAATTTTGTGGATTGGTTTCTGTGTCCTCTATTCTGTACCATTGGTCCACCTGCCTGTTTTGGTACCAGTACCATGCTGTTTTTGTTACTATTGCTTTGTAGTACAGTTTGAAATCTGGTATCGCTACACCTCCTGATTCACACTTCCTGCTTAGAATTGCTTTTGCTATTCGGGGTCTTTTATTTTTCCATATGAATTTCATGATTGCTTTATCTATTTCTACAAGAAATGCCGTTGGGATTTTGATTGGCATTGCATTGAACCTATAGAGAACTTTTGGTAATATCGCCATTTTGATGATGTTAGTTCTGCCTATCCATGAACAGGGTATATTTTTCCATCTTCTAAGATCTTCTTCTATTTCTCTCTTTAGGGTTCTGTAGTTTTCATTGTGTAAATCTTTCACCTCTTTTGTTAGGTTTATTTCCAAGTATTTTTTTTTTTTTTGAGGATATTGTGAATGGAGTGGTTTTCCTCATTTCCAGTTCAGAAGATTTGTCGCTGATATACAGGAATGCCTTTGATTTATGCGTGTTGATTTTATATCCTGCCAGTTTGCTGAATTCATTTATTACCTCTAGTAGTTTCTTTGTAGACCCTTTTGTGTCTTCTAGGTATAGGATCATATCATCCGCAAATAGTGATAATTTAAGTTCTTCTTTTCCTATCTTAATGCCTTAAATTTCTTTTGTCTGTCTAATTGTTCTGGCCAGTATTTTGAGAACTATATTGAATAGAAGTGGTGAGAGAGGGCATCCCTGTCTTGTTCCAGATTTTAGAGGGAATGCCTTCAGTTTTTCTCCATTTAGAATGATGCTGGCCTGAGGCTTAGCATATATAGCTTTTATAATGTTGAGGTAAGTTCTGTTATCCCTAGTTTTTCTAATGTTTTGAACATAAAGGGATGCTGTACTTTGTCGAATGCTTTTTCTGCGTCTATTGAGATGATCATATGGTTCTTATCTTTAAGTCTATTGATGTGGTGAATAATGTTTATTGATTTCCGTATATTGAACCAGCCTTGCATCCCAGGGATGAATCCTACTTGATCATGGTGCACGATCTTTTTGATATGTTTTTGTATACGATTTGCCAGAATTTTATTGAGGATTTTTGCATCTAAATTCATTAGGGATATTGGCCTGTAGTTTTCTTTCTTTGAGGTGTCCTTATCTGATTTGGGAATCAGGGTGATATTGGCCTCATAGAATGAATTTGGAAGTTCTCCCTCTTTTTCTATCTCCTGAAATAGATTGTGGAGTATTGGTATTAGTTCTTCTTTAAAGTTCTTGTAAAACTCTGCTGTATATCCATCCTGTCCTGGGCTTTTCTTGGTTGGTAGTCTTTTGATGGCTTCTTCTATTTCCTCACTTGATATTGGTCTGTTTAGGTTGTTTATATCTTCCTGACTCAATCTGGGTAGTTCATATGTCTTAAGGAATTTATCGATGCCTTCACTATCTTCTATTTTATTAGAGTATAGGGTTTCAAAATAATTTCTAATTATCTTCTGTATTTCTGAATTGTCTGTTGTGATGTTGCCTTTTTCATCCCGTAAGCTAGTAACTTGGGTTCTCTCTCTTCTTCTCTTTGTTAGTGTGGCTAGTCGTCTATCAATCTTATTTATTTTTTCAAAGAACCAACTTTTAGTTTTGTCAATTTTTTTGATTGTTTCTTTTGTTTCGATTTCATTGATTTCAGCTCTAATTTTAATTATTTCTTGCCTTCTACTGTATTTGCTGCTGATTTGTTCTTCTTTTTCTAAGGCTTCAAGGTGTAGTGTGAGGTCATTTATTTGTTGGCTTTTCCTTCTTTTAAAGAATGAACTCCATGAAATGAATTTTCCTCTTAGTACTGCTTTCATAGTGTCCCAGAGATTTCAATATGTTGTGTCTGAGTTTTCGTTTACCTCTAAGAATTTTTTAATTCCTCTTCTGTAACCCTTTGTTCATTCAGTAGCATATTGTTTAATCTCCATGAGATATAGGATTTTTCCTTTCTCATTTTATTATTGATTTCCAATTTCATTCCATTATGATCAGATAAAATGCATGGTAGTATCTCAACTCCTTTGTAATTGCTAAGATTTGCCCTGTGACATAATATATGGTCTATTTTTGAGAAGGATCCATGTGCTGCTGAGAAGAAAGTGTATCCACTTGATGTTGGGTGGTATACTCTGTATATATCAATTAAGTCTAAATTATTAATTGTATTATTGAGTTTCTTTATTCAACTTTTGTTTGGAAGATCTGTCCAGTGGTGAGAGAGGTGTGTTAAAATCTCCCATGATTATTGTGTTGTGGTCTATTAGACTCTTGAACTTGAGAAGAGTTTGTTTGATGAACGTAGCTGCACCATTGTTTGGGGCATATATATTAATGATCGTCAAGTCTTGTTGGTGTATGGTTCCTTTGAGCAGTATGTAGTGTCCTTGTTTATCCCTTTTTCATTAACTTTGGCTTGAAGTCTATTTTATTTGATACAAGTATGGACGCCCCTGCTTGCTTCCGAGGTCCGTATGAGTGATATGATTTTTCCCAACCTTTCACCTTCAGTCTGTGTATGTCTTTTCCTATCAGATGAGTCTCCTATAGGCAGCATATTGTTGGATCTTTTTTTTTAATCCATTCTACTAGCCTATGTCTTTTGATTGGTGCATTTAAGCCATTAACATTTAGGGTTACTATTGAGATATGGTTTGTATTTCCAGCCATATTTGGTTATGTTTGTTACTTAACATGATTTGTTTTTCCTCTATGCTTAGTTTTTCCTTTACTGTACTACCTCCTGCTGTTGGTTTTCATTGTTATTTTTCATTTCCTCTTCCTGTAATGTTTTGTCAAGGATGTTTTGAAGAGTTGGTTCTCTAGCTGCAAATTCTTTTAACTTTTGTTTGTCGTGGAAGATTTTTATTTCATCTTCAATCCTGAAGCTTAATTTCGCTGGATACATGATTCTTGGTTGGAACCCTTTTTCTTTCAGCGTTTGAAATATGTTGTTCCAGGATCTTCTAGCTTTCAGAGTCTGTGTTGAAAGATCAGCAGTTATCCTGATTGGTTTACCCCTAAATGTAATCTTCTTCCTCTCTCTTGTGGCTTTTAAGATTCTCTCCTTATTCTGTATGTTGGGCATCTTCATTATTATGTGTCTTGGTGTGGATCTCTTATGATTTTGTACATTCAGTGTCCTGTAGGCTTCTAGTATTTGGATTTCTTTTTCATTCTTTAAGTCTGGGAAGTTTTCTAGTATTATTTCATTGAATAGATTGCTCATTCCCTTGGTTTGGACCTCTGTACCCTCTTGTATCCCAATAACTCTTAGGTTTGGTTTCTTGATGTTATCCCATAATTCTTGGATGTTTTGCTCATGATTTCTTAACATTCTCGCTGAGCTGTCTATGTTCTTTTCAAGTTGAAAAACTTTGTCTTCGTTGTCTGAAGTTCTGTGTTCTATTCTGCTGGTAATACTCTCATTTGAGTTTTTAATTTGGTTTATTGTTTCCTGCATTTCCAGGATTTCTGTTTGTTTTTTATATCCTCTATCTCCCTATAGAGTTGATCTTTTGCTTCTTGGATTTGTTTATGTAATTCATTGTCAAAGTGATTTTTCATTGTCTGAATTTGCTGTATAATATCTTCCTTGAAACTCCAGATCATCTGAAGCATGTATATCCTGAACTCTTTGTCTGACATTCCATCAGCTGCAGATATTACCTCATCTAATGTTGAATTGACCTGTATTGTTTGTGGTCCTTTCTTTCCTTGTCTTTTCATACTGCTCATGATTCTTTCTAGCTTTGTGAAACTGTTGTGCTAATGTTTTTCCCCTTATATATTTGTATTGTTCTTGTATAGCTCCAAAATCCCTCTTTTTGGGAGAAAGACAATTTTTTTTTGTATTCCACATTAAGTTTATTTAAAATGTGTAAAAGTATTAACAGATGCTAGAGTATTATTTACTCAACAGTATGTTTTACTGTAACATAGAACATTTAGTCAAGTGAGACACTATTATATCTGTCATTTAACAACAGGATGCAATACATGAGTGTTAACATATAAACAAATATTCAGTTATAAAGACATATTGCATACATAAGATAAATATAGGTAAAAAAATGCACTGTAAACCTGGCATGATGGTCCATGCTTGTAATCCAAGCAAATTTGGAAGCTGAGTAGTTTCAGAAGTTTAAATTCAGCCTCAACAACCTAGTGTGGTTTCAAGCAACTTAGCAATACAGTCTCAACATTTGAAAAAGTGGACAGAGGGCTTAAGAATGTGCCTCAGTGTATAAAAATACCTAAACTTAAACTGAAATACAACAAAAAATTAAAGTTCAAAATATTACACTTCAGTGTTAAACATCAAAAATAGATTTCATATAATTCTTTTCTCAGTATTCAAAAGTGAAAATAGTAATTTTTGATTTAGAAAAAACAATTATATTCTTTCAAAGATGACGTTTCTTCACTATGCATGTATGATATTTATGACTGATATTTCTAAAAAATAACTTGATAAAGCTTAATAAATGTAAGCAAAAGCTAAAGACAACTACTTGTTTTCTAAACTTAAATGAGTTCTGTATTTTACTGATCCTCATATACATCAAGGTGTAATATATAGATAATAACTTTGCTATGCTCTCACATTTATTATAAATGTTACACTGTTATATAAGACATACAATTTGGACAAAATCTGTTAAATTTTCACTACTAGTATGAGTTTTCAGATGTTCAATGAATTTAAAATTGAAATACATTTTGGATATATTATTTAACTTTTTAGGGTTTCTGGGCACAATTAATTTTCCAAAATAAGCAGTGTTTAAGAAACATGTAGCTACATTTTTTTCCATTTTCCATTTTCTCTAACCAGTATGTATCCACAGGTTCTGAGTATTGGTGAATAAATTTTGGAGGCATTGACACATTGTCAACTTTCACATTTCAAAACATTCTCTACGCTATGGTTATTGTGGTGAGGATTAAATGTTGTCCCTTTCTTAGAGTAATGGTCTCATTTGTATAGCTTCTCTCCAATGTGTTCTCTCTGATGTCTAGTAATATATGATATATAATTTAAAATTTTTCTACATTCTCTACATTTATATGTCTTCTTTCCAGAATAAGTAGCCTGGTGGTGAAAATAATTGATTTCTTATTAAAAGCTTTGCTGCATTTTTTTTCAATATGTAAAGGTTCTTTTCTGTATAAATTCTGTTGTTAATAAGGTTTACTCTCTTTTTTTATGTTTATTTTTTAGTTTTAGTTGGACACAATGCCATTATTTTACTTATTTATTTTAATGTGGTTCTGAGGATCAAAGTCAGGATCTCACATATGTGAGGCTAGCACTCTACCACTGAACCACAACCACAGCCCCACATTCTTTACATTTGTAGGACTTCTCTCCAGAGAGTTCTGCTGTGATGAATAAGGTCTATTTTTTGACCAAAAACTTTGCCACATTCTGTACATTTGTAGGGCTTCTCTCCAGTGTGAGTTTTCCAGTGTGAGTTCTCCTGTGGCAAATAAGGTGTGATATTTGACCAAAAGCTTTGCCACAATCTTTACATTTGTAGGGCTTCTTTCCAGTGTGAGTTCTTCTGTGGTAAATAAGGCCTGAGTTTTGACCAAAAGCTTTGCTACAGTCTTTACATTTGTAGGGCTTCTCTCCAGTGTGAGATCTGCTGTGGTAAATTAGGTGTGATTTTCGACCAAAAGCTTTGCCACAATCTTTACATTTGTAAGGCTTCTCTCCAGTGTGAGATCTGCTGTGGCAAATTAGGTGTGATTTTCGACCAAAAGCTTTGCCACAATCTTTACATTTGTAGGGCTTCTCTCCAGTGTGAGATCTGCTGTGGTAAATTAGGTCTGATTTTCGACCAAAAGCTTTGCCACAATCTTTACATTTGTAGGGCTTCTCTCCAGTGTGAGTTCCTCTGTGGCAAATAAGGTTTGATTTTTGACAAAAAGCTTTGCCACAATCTTTACGTTTGTAGGGCTTCTCTCCAGTGTGAGTTTTGCTGTGGTGAATAATGCTTGATTTTTGACCAAAAGCTTTGCCACATTCTGTACATTCATAGGGCTTCTCTCCAGTGTGAGATCTGCTGTGGCAAATAAGGTGTGATTTTTGACCAAAAGCTTTGCCACAATCTTTACATTTGTAAGGCTTCTCTCCAGTGTGAGATCTGCTGTGGTAAATTAGGTGTGATTTTCGATCAAAAGCTTTGCCACAGTCTTTACATTTGTAGGGCTTCTCTGCAGTGTGAGCTCTGCTGTGGCAAATAAGGTCTGATTTTGACCAAAAGCTTTGCCACAATCTTTACATTTGTAGGGCTTCTCTCCAGTGTGAGTTCTTCTGTGGTGAATAAGCTGTGATTTTTGACCAAAAGCTTTGTCACATTCTGTACATTTGTAGTTCTTCTCTCCAGCATGAGTTCTTTTGTGGCAAATAAGGTCTGATTTCTGACGGAAAGCTTTGCCACATTCTGTACATTTGTGGGGCTTCTCTCCAGTGTGAGTTCTTCTGTGGCAAATAAGGTGTGATTTTTGACCAAAAGCTTTGGCACATACTTTACATTTGTAGGGCTTTTCTCCATTGTGGTTTCCTCTGTGGTAAATAAGACCTTTTTTTCTACTAAAAGCTTTGCCACATTCTTTATATTTGTAGGGCTTCTCTCCAGTATAAATTCTCTGGTGGAGAACAAAGCCTGATTTTTTTTATATGATCTCTGGTGTTCACTCTCACTTGGAGTTTTCCCTATTTTCTTTTGTGGTAAATATTCAAGATTACAACTTATACATTTTGCACTTATCACTTCATGAAATATATGTTTTAGGCCCTTTTCTGGTAAATATACTTGGGTATGATTAGGAGTCATGGCCAGGAAGGCAAAGTTTCTATAATTCTCTAGCATCACATCTCTATATAAATTTTTCTGAGCAGGCTGAAGGCATTCCCACTCCTCTTCAGTAAAATCAATGGCTATATCCATAAATGTTAACAGTTCCATTTCCTGGCTCTCAAGGTTCTCAGCGTTCTTCCTGTGGTTTGTTTTCAGATTCTGCACAGCACAGACACCTGGGCTCCGGATCCAGGACAGAAGCCTACAAAAAGATTTTAAAAATCGAGAAAGACAATGTTAACAGTTCCCAATATTAACAGTACATTATCTAAGCACAAGTTTTCATTATTAATACATTTATAGTTAGATTCTAAGACTATAGATATTGGTTTTAATTATTACTTAAGAATATATTCATTAGTTTCATAAAAGGCGTACCATATCTGGTGGCATATAGAAAACTTAATTTCAGATGAAGGATGTTATACTTAGAAGGAAAGGAGTGAGGGTATGAGGTTAAACTAACTTAGCACCTTTGGAGAACTCTAACCAATAGACTGGTAATTTATGGAAGAATGTATAGACTCAACCTCCTATCTGAATTTAGTTACCCTATGTATAGATAGCAAAGGTTAGGAGATTGAAAGTGGGATAGAGAGAATACGAATGAAAAAAAAAGAAAAAAATAACAAGGAAGAGAAATGAGAGAAGGAAAAGGAAAGTAAGATAGAAATAAAGAAAAAAATGGGGGGAAGGTGGGGTATATGCAATTCCTCTATATTATATTACTTTGGTAATTCGGTTGTTCATGCACAGTTCTTGGTTTCACATATGCTGAAGTTGTGGAAGAGAGAGAACAAAAGAGAGAAAGAAAGAGAAAAAAAAAGTCTCTCAGAACACTGTTTTCCTTGCTTCCAGTAGGTGGCGTTGTCTATTCCTAGCTTGAGCCTCTGTATTCAGGGTGGTGGGTATAGCCAGTGTGAAAGGAAATGAGCTTCCACCTGTATCTTCCTTGCTCTAGTCTCTGAGGTAGAAACCAGGTGCCTGTACAGTTGTTGTTTTGCGTTGATAGCTACAACCCCCAAAAGCTTGTGGGAAATATTTTTGAGTTATCGAAGCTAAGGGTGGGGGAGTTGGAAACCGGGTACCTGGATCAGCCTAACCATGCTGGTAGCCATAACCCTTTTGATGGGTTTTAAGGGTTGATGGGCTTCCTCCGGCCTAGCACTTGGGGCGGGGCGGGACTTCCTCCTCAGGTCTGGCTTGGCACCGGGCGTCTGTCTTCCTCCTCCGGTCTCCAAGGGCTTTCTCACTCATTTAAAATATCACCTGAACAAAAAACAGTGGTGCATACCTATAATCCCAGCTACTTGGGAGGCTGAGGCAGGTTTGTGGGTTCAAGCCTAACCTAGACAACATAGCAAGACCCCTTTCAAAAACCAAACAACAAAAAAAGTATATTGCAGCTTGATACCCTCAGGCAGTGAGGCTTCCCTTTTTTGGAGGGATTTCCATAATGGAAGGGGCTTCTAAAATACAGACTACCAGTGCAGAATGGGTTCTCTGTCTCCATATGGGGAGTCTGGCTGATAATCTGAGCACTTTTAAAGATAGATACATTGTTCAATAATATTTTTTGGCATCTCCTTTTAAACTTTTTAAATTTTTAATTTGAGTTTTGAAAAGTTATTTGCTTAATAAAAAAAGAATATTCTTTTATTTTGAGCTCTCTTATTTTTTTTGCATTACAATTCTTTATAATATATCTTTTTAATATATCTTTATACCACAATTTATCATATCTCTGTTTGTATATAAGGTACGTTGACACCAAATTCCCATCTTCATACATGTATTTTGTATAATGATGACTGTCTCCTTCCACCATCCTTGCTATTCCCCTTCTCCCTCCCTTTTCTTCCCACCCCTATTCCCTATCTAGAGGTAATCTTCCTCCCCTGTTCTCCCTCCCTACCCCACTTTGAGTCACCCCCCTTATATCAGAGAAAACATTCTGCATTTGTTTTTTGGGGGATTGACTAACTTCCCTTAGCATCATCTTCTCTAATGCCGTCCATTTCCCTGCAAATGCCATGATCTTATTCTTTTTTCAGTGCTGAGTAATATCCCATTGTGTATAAATGCCACATTTTTTTATCCATTCATCCACTGAAGGACATCTAAGTTGGCTCCACAGTTTAGCTATTGTGAATTGTGCTGCTATAAACATTGATGTGGCTGTGTCCCTATAGTATGCTTTTTTTAGGTCCTTTGGGTTTAGTCCGAGAAGAGGAATAGCTGGGTCAAATGGTGGTTCCATTCCCAGCTTTCCAAGGAATCTCCATACTGCTTTCCAAATTGGCTGCACTAATTTGCAGTCCCACCAGCAGTGTATATGAGTGCACCTTTTTCTCCTGCCTCCTCACCAACACTTGTTGTTTGTCTTCATAATAGCTGCCATTCTTACTGAGGTAAGATGGTATTTTAGAGTAATTTTGATTTGCATTTCTCTGATTGCTAGAGATGATGAGCATTTTTTCATATATTTGTTGATTGATTGTATACCCTCTTCTGAGAAGTGTCTGTTCAGGTCCTTGGCCCATTTATTGATTGGATTATTTGGGGTTTTTTTGATGCTTGTTGAGCTCTTTATATATCCTAGAGATTAGAACTCTATCTGATGTGTGAGGGGTAAAAATTTTTTCCCAGGATGTAGGCTCCCTATTCACCTCACAGATTATTTCTTTTTCTTTTTAGTTTGAATCCATCCCATTTGTTGATTCTTGGTTTTAATTCTTGTGCTATAGGAGTCTCATTAAGGAAGTTGGAGCCTAGCCCTATGTGATGAAGATTAGGGCCTACTTTTTCTTCTATTAGACGCAGAGTCTCTGATTTTAAAAAGTAGAATATTCTTAGCCCTTCTTTGAAAAAACCTTCACCCTAGTAACTTAATCTATATAACTACCATTGTATAATTTTAATTCTTAAGGATACCACTGAGGGGCTGGGGTTGTGGCTTAGTGGTAGAGTGCTCACCTAGCACTCGTGAGGCGCTGGGTTCGATCCTCAACACCACATAAAAATAAAAGTAAAAACTACATTGACAACTAAAAAATATTTTTTTAAATTTGAAAATAAAGAATACCAATGAGCAGGCCCTTGTCCCCAGACAGAAACATTGCTGTCTTGCAGTTTAAGGATATTTTCTTCTCAGAGTGACCCATAGGAGAACAGTGACAAGGATGCACTGAAGGAACACACAGAAAGGAGCCCCAAGGTGGCAGATGCTGGCAGAGCACCACAGGACCTTCTCGGTGGTTACCTACACTGCATATGCCAGCACCACATTACTTCAAACGCATGTTTTCTTAAGTTTTGTCTTCCTATTTCCTGTAAGGAAATGAATTTCTATTTAGGAAATAACCCCAGATAAGAAAATATTTTTCTTGAACTTGTAGACCAATATGCAAATTTAAAGAAATAAAAGGTCAAATACACTGGCAAGTTTTGTGATAATTTAAAATGAAGAAAGCCAAATTGGCGGGAGGTATAGGGTGGTCTTTTCTACTAAAAATATACTACCCCCTGGGGATCAGGAATTTCATGCTTTTGGGTTCTGAACTACAGGGATCCAGCTATTACATTTTAAAATGGAAGCATTCAGTCCAACCAATCTTTATTGAAAATAATCAACTGGATTATGTAAGAAAACAAAAAATGAATAATAAGTGATTCCCTTCCATGTGTTTTTTTCCTTCTGTGGGAAGAAATAAGATGTATATACAAGTTGTGATCATATAAATTAAACTATAAAATTAAGGGGGTAAAAAGTAGTTATTTGCAGGAGACAGAAGAATGTTCCTCAAAAGAAGTCGAGATGAGAAAAAAAAATAGAGATTGAATTGTATCTTGCAGAGATAGGCAAGGCAATTAAAAGAGCCTGCATAAACATACATCACAAGGACATTCAAGGCACTTAAGAAATTATGAGCATCCTCTTCAGTTTTGTTACAGCCTTTTAAAGCTCTGGAAAAGATGCAAATCACTATAAAGAAGAGAATAAAAATGACCCAAAATTCTGTTGTTCAAAGACAGATTTTATGATTACAATGTTTCTTCTACTCATCTTCGTTTGAATTTGATTGAAGTACACATTCTCAATACTGGTTTAACTGTGCTTGGCTTCTGGAGAGATGTAACTGACATTTTAAAATGTGTTCAGTTCACATTATCATCACCTGATGAATGTCCATGTTCTTTTGATAATTCACTGCAGCAAACCTCTGTTGAGCCTGTGTAAATCAGGCCATGTACTTCTGGATGCCTGACACTGACTTGAATTCAGGACTGAATCCAATGAAGGATGTGTGGCTCCTAGAGGAAGATCACCCCAGATTCATTCCTGTTCATAAGCCAACAAGTAGCTGCAGAGAACTGTACATGTTCTGCAGCATAGTAAATAATTCTGGACTCGAAATACTTTTTGCCCAAAAATGGAAATTTTTTCATTCCCAAATTTAATGATTATTTTAAAATTCAAATGATACAGATAAGAATAAAGTAAAAATTACCTGTGAAAAAGTACTGTCCAAATATATCATTTTAGCAAATATATTCTTAGCCTTTTTTTTGAATAGTAATGGTTTTTTTTCTTACTCAAAAAGTTATGAGCATCTTTCTATATCTATAAATAAAGTACAATCAGTACTTTACGTTTTGATACAAATTACTAAAATGCTCTGCTCCTGCAATTAGGCCATTGATGGGTATCAAGTTACGTGGGAGTAAATTTCATTGAAGTGAAATAGGTGGAAGACCTAAATCATGAACTTTTAAGAAGCAAACACACTTGAAATGCAACATCCAGATCAAGAAACAGAACATTCCCAGCACCTGAGAAGCCGCCCTTCAGTCACTGCTTTCCTAAAGATAGCCACTATTTCATTACCTAATTTGTAATCTTCACTCATCTGATTTAAAAAAAAAAAAAAAAATATATATATATATATACACACACACACACACACACACATACACACTTTGTGTTTCTGATTACTTTTCTAAGGTTACTACTTAATTTATAAAATTCACTGTAGGGCCCTGCCTTTGGAAGTTTGATCTCCATAAGAGAAATAAGTGACAACTGTTTATGTTTGAGAAATGCACAATGACTTGCCACGGTTGGAAAAAAGCAAAGATTCTAAAGTATAACCTTTGTGATATATTATTTTCTCAGTAAATACTTAGGTTCCTTTGGAACCGGCACTGAGATGCAAAAAAAATAAATAGCACGTGTTTTTCTTTGAAATGACAAATTTGCAAAAAGACTATAGTAGGCTTTGGGACCCGAAAGGATGTTCTCTTTTATAAACAGGAGTAAAGATGTGTGGCTAGAAGCTGCCCTCTACTGGATGCTGCTGGTATGATTTTGGGAAAAGAACTCTCCAGTTTGCCCTGGAGGCTGCCAGCTTTTAAGTCTCTTAAAGCCTACCTGCCTCTAGCTTTTCCTTGCAACTTTTCTTTTTCCTTATGCTGTCTCTCTGCAGTGATAGCAAATTTGGCTTAGCAAGATGTGAGGTTTTCTGTATGACAGGACCTTTATACACATTCTAGTAAATGACTGGTAAAATGAAATACACAAAAACAATTCACCAGGTTGAATTTCACACATAAACAATGAGATACAGACCTAGAGCTTAATACCAGAAGAGAGGAAATAACTGGCTTCTGTGTTTCTTCCCAGGAATCGACAAAGAGAACGTTGAACTCTCCCCCACCACTGGCCACTGTAACAGTGGACGAACTCGCCACGGATCCGCAAGCCAAGTGCAGAAGCAAAGAAGCGCTGGCAGTTTCAAACGTAATAGCATTAAGAAGATCGTGTGAAGCTTTCTTTCTTTCTTTTTTCAAACCAACTTAACATGGGCTCTTCACTAGTGATCCCTTCCCTAAGTGGCACTGTCCCCACATGTTGCGATGCTGCATTTCATATTTTATAACAAACCCATCCAGTCTGCCACATTGCCAGATGATCAACTCTTGAAAGCATTGCCTAAATTTAATGCTGCTTTTTCTTTGACTTTTTTTCTTCTTCTACTTTTGGAGTGTGACTGGTGTTAGCAAGTGTTCAGAACAACTATAAGAAAGTGGGAAGTCAGGTAACTTGAACTGAGCACATCCCAATTGTGAGAGAGGACAAATTCTTGAATACTGCTACTACTGGCCAGCTATGAAAGCCATTTGCACAGAGCTCTGCCTTCTTTGTTTTCCCCTTCAAAATGAAGTGTTAGTCTTATTTACACACTTTCCAAGAGAGAAGTGTGTGGGAGAAATAATATTATAACCCATGTATGTTTAATCTGACTTTTAGCTGTGGACTTTTTTTTACTTTATGAAACTGAAGGAACCATAGAGGTCAAGCCTCAGTGGCTTCATACCATTAAAGCCACAGGCAAGGTACTTTGGGGTGGGGTGGGAGAACTTAGTATTTTGTAGTGAATTCTTAAGAATTACTAACACTGAGTATTAGCAATAATTACAGGAAAGAAAGTGTGACCATATACATCTTAATATTACTGAATTAAAGCTATGGATTCTGAGGCCTTATCCAAATTCAGTCATCAAAATGATCTTTTTTTTATCCAATTGATTATCCAATTGATCTTTAAATATGCTAAAGCTATTATTGTTTTGTTTATTTTTAATTTTTGTAAGCCAACACTATACTAAGTATAGTAATTATACATTTTTTGTCTCCTCCTCTTCTTTCCTAAATAATTCTGAGCAGGGTAATCACCAAACAAAGTGTTGAAAATTGTTCCCAGAAGGTAATTTTTTTAGACGTTTGCATTAGCTCCATAGCAAAACAGAATGGTACGTGACTTTTAAAGTAGCTGATACTTTTATTTTGTTAAATAATTTTCCAAGAACCAGAATATGCTGTATAGTACATTAATTTCTTTGATAAGACATATTTTAAAAGTCTTTAAATCTTCCCCCTCTCCTCCAAAATATCAGGAATCTTTTTGGGTTCTATATGATAGACTTGCATCTAATCACTGTGAAAAGTCTGGTCAGCCTGCATTTGTATGAAAATAGGGGACCGTTAGAGTTGCTGCTGTACTGAATGGTATGGATTGTTGTGGCATAGGAATTTCCATAGTAATGCAGATCCAGTTTTTTTGTGGTACCTGCAGTGTGAAAAGTAATTTGACTTCAGTGATCATATTGGTATCTGGATATTCTAATTTAGGATTAAACTATATTTATTACAAAAAATATTATCCCCCCTACTCCTAGGTTCACTTCATATGTTCAGATATAATGGCTTGGGGAGGGGTTTGCAAAGAAACCTAGGGAAGAGGGTGGTTTCCTATAGTGCTAGTTCATTAGTGGATTTAGTAAATTAAATTCCACAGCTACTTCAATAAATAATGGTACATTTAAGTATTCTGATTTTAATAATATAATACATTTCACACTATTTACACAGCAACAATGTAATATGTTAATGTAAATAAAATTGCTTTTGATATTCAGAGATAACAAGAATTTAATTTTTTTATTTTGTTTACAGTCCTGGGAAAAGTAAGAACCATTTGCCAAAATAAAAGGAAAAAACTTTAGTGTTAATAGTAATTTTAACAGAATTGTTGGAAAATATTGAAGACAGGTGTAATTAACTAAGCTTTTGTTTTTAACTATTATAGAGGCTGCATTAGAATAAAATGTTTATTATAATAACCGACCATCTTAAGACTGTAAAGAAGCTGAGATTAAACTGAGTTTAGGATTAGACCAGTGACCCAGTGCCAAGGAGGCCAAGCTGCCATGATGGTCTTGGTTCTCCCACCACCCAGCGCTTCTGGGATATGGTATCACAGATTCTTGGCTTTTAGAACAGCAGGCAATGTAAGCCTTGGATAATTCTAGTTTAGTATTTTTCCCCTCTTTCTTGATCTGGTGCATATGACAGTGTGTATTACTTTATTTTGCTTCTCCCATTAAGTTAGAGAAACTTTCAAAGGATTACTTTCCATAAACAAATTTATGAAAGTATGGTATTCCTTAAATTTATTATTTCCCTGTAATGTAGTGAATGCAATGAATCCATTTGAAGAATCTCATGAAATGATCATCTTTGCACAAATCAAAATTGAGCCTTCTTTGAACTACAAAAATATACTTTTGACCAGTACATCCTAGGAATTTGAAAACTTCCTAAGGTTTAAAACTTAACTTATTTAAAGAACTTGTGACATTTGTGGAAAATCTAGTTTTCCAGGTAAAATGAACATGAGATAAATCTCTCACCAATTATGCTTCCCCTGAGAAATGAAACACTTTTTAGTCTTCATACCTATAATCTGAAAAGAAATTCTGACATTCAGAGCAAGTAGCCCATTTTGCATAATTTATAAATTCTGGAATTTGTTTGAGTTTGTGGATGTTTCCCTGACTTTTTAAAAACAAAAGCATTAACTCAGCCATGTTTTATTGCATATAATCTACTATTATGCCAGTGCTCCTGTCCCAGGAGCTGCCCTCATATGCTAACATGGAGGTACAATACTCTATGCGTCAGTTACTCACACCTGTTCGTTACTGAGCTGGGCACCAGGACACCACATTAGGCGGACGAATGTCCCAGTGGTGAGGACAGAGTGTGAGCCAGCAATCCTTCTGGGTTTGTAGATTTTAGGGGTTTTCAATTTCCATTTGGGGTTTTGGGGATTTTTTTGTTTTGTTTTCTGTTTTTTGTTTCTACATATACCCTCCCCACCCAGGCATAATAATGCATGTCTTATTCAATGTTATGCAACAAACTTATAAAAAAACTCACTTAGTGTCAGCCACACAGTTTTTTTTAATGCAGTATATTCACCTGTAAATAGTTTGTGTAAAATTTGACAGAAAAGTATATTTACTACCCTGTAAATACATGTGATGATATATTGTATTATTTTGCTTTTTTGTAAAGCAGTTAGTTGCTGTATATGGATAACAAACAAAAATTTGATTATTCTCATGTTAGTATTGTTAACTTCTTCCTGCGACTGCGTTACATCATTTAAAGAAAATGCTATGTATTGTAAACTTACATTGTATATGATAACTTAGTCTCCTTTCTATCAGGCCTAAACTTTGGCAGTTCCCTAGTCTACACCCTTGTTAATATTGTAAGCAGTTGTATGCCAGCAGGAGAAATACTGCCCAACAGACAAAATCAATCACTGTAGGGGAAACTTGTAGAAATCAGATTCAGAGCATTATTGTTCCCCATCCCATTTCTTCCTTGTGTATGTACTCCCCCTTCCTTTTTTTTAAGTAAAATGTAAATTCAATCTGCTCTGAGATGTGAGGAGTTATTTAATTTCTTCACATGCATCAAGCTCTGTTTTATTTGGTGTAAATTCTGTTTTATCACTTCCTCCCATTTCTCCCTGATCTTTTGAAACATTAAACCTCGTCCTTTCTTTTAAGGGTGTTTTTTGGGGTCTTCTCCTCACCCCCATGGGAAAGATGTTTGTATTTCCAGAACCTCTCAAAAGTAAAATAACTTTGGTGAAATCCTTTTTTAGGGCCTGCCAAACTCAAAGATGACTCTGGGATAGGCTGATTTATCTTTAAATGAAATGCCAGGACCCTCTGACCAATCAGAGATCATATATTAGGTCCCCACAATTCTCTCGGACATCTCAACTTTCCCCCACAGACACTACCTGTGTAAACAGTATAAGCCACCGATCCTGAGTTTTACCTATTTCATTTACCCACTCCTAGGGGAGAAAAAAATCCACCCTGAACCCTATGGGCAGGTCAGAGCTGTCCTCAGAAGGGTAGCAGTATGTCATCAATCAAAGCATTGAAAAAGATCAGAGGCCAGTGCTGGTCTTCTATGGGAAGGCTGGGATAGCCTGAGAGTGTTCTGGTCCATCCCACACTCCCCTTCCCCCTGCCACTGCTGGTCCTGAGAGAATGTGAAAAGTATGTGCACGAATGTGTCTGAAGCTTCTCAAGCAAGGTTGCTGGGCACCTAGGCTTAAGGATCACTGGAATGAGAACTGGAAACTCAGATACTGCGAATAGCTATCTTTTTCCCCTATGTCCTACTAAAGCATCTTAGTTAACACTAGGGTTCTTTTGTTTTTTGATGACCCTCTAGATCACACCTCTTCGTTCCTGGACAAGCTGCTCCTTAAAGATGTGGGCCAGGCCCATTTGGCAATTCTGAAATGCCCGAGGCCTGAACAGTTGGGGAGTTGGGGAGGGGCAGAAGGTGCTGAAAGCAAGAATTTTGACACATCACCAAGTGATAGCATCCCAGTGTTCCTCCTCCTACCCCTCCCTACCATCACCAAGGAAAGCCCCTAGTGGTGACCAACATCTTGTAGCAATTACCCTCATCCCTAGGTCTTCCTCAGTTTCTTTCAGTGAAATGGCTTGGCCTGCTCACTATATGTCAGAATAGCCTCCAACACAATCTCATCCAGATTCTCTTCGAAAGCAAGGAGTGTCTCACTGAAGTGAGTTACACTGAAGATCCATTTAGCTGTGCATGGTGGCACACACCTATAATCCCAGCAGCTTGAGAAGCTGAGGTAAGAGAACCAAAAATTGAAGGCCAGTCTGGACAACTTAACAAGTCCCTGTCTCAAAACATAAAAAAGGGGCTGGCCCAGTAGCTTGGGAGGCTGAGGCAGGAAGATAGTGAGTTTGAAGCCAGCCCTAATAACTTAGTAAGAACTTGTTTCAAAACAAAATATGTAAAAAAGCGCTGGGGATGTGGTTTAGTGGTTAAGCACACCAGGGTTCAGTGCCCAGTACCAAAAAAAAAAAAAAAAAAAAAAACTTGCAATGTTGATTATATTTCTCTATTAGGACCACGCTCTAGCAATGTAGTCATTGTTGGTTTGAATCTCTCAGATTTAGTTCTTTTAGAAGTGCTCACTAATCCATAAGTGAAAACTTAATGTCACATGAAAGTATAAAGTCCCTTTATACTGTATATATATGTATACATATTAAATATGAATATGCATATTTAAAGTTCCCAAAGCTGCTTCATACATTTTTCCTAAATAGGGCCAAATTTTTATTTTCTTACCATTCTGTATATATCCAAAAAAAATTTAAAAAGATACTGTAAAATTTCTGTAGGTTTTCTACCACATATTTATGCTAGGAACCAAGCAGATCAGGATAAAGAGGATCAAGCCTCTGGGTTCTAGGGTTCAGAACACCCCCAGCAAAGTGGCCGCTGATAACTGAACAGGGCCCCCTCCCCCAGAAGTTCAGAAAGCATTGTCAAAGCAGATGCAGTGGCACCTGCTTGTTATTTCAGTGATTTGGGAGGCTGAGGGAGGAGGACTGTAAATTTGAGACCAGCCTGGGCAACTTAATGAGATCCATAGATTAAAAAAAAAAAAAAAAAAGCCAGCTTCAGCGCCACACACCTATAATTCCAGAGACTCAGGAGCTTGAAGCAGGAGGATCATAAGGGCCAACCTTAGCAATTCAGTGAGACCCTGTCTCAAAAAATAAAAAGAACTGGAGTGTAGCTCAGTAACAGAGCATCCCTGGGTCCAGTCCCTAGTACTAAAAAAACAAAATTGCCAAATTACGTCTGTTGACATTTTCTTCTTACAGGAAGAAAATGTCAACTGATGTAACCTCGTATTCTTTTGTTCAGAGAAACTTTTGATTGGCTATAATTGGGCCCAGCCCTGTAGTGAGAATTGCAAATACAATAGAACAAGAAATCTTGGCCTCTGCCTTCTAAGATCTTAAGATTCAATTGTGAAAACAGCCACATAAATGACAATCGCGGTGCCCCAAAGTATGGACAGTGTTCCTGAAGGGAATCCAGCAGAATTAGCAACTGAGGAGTTGGATCTTGAAAGTGTCCAGGAGGAGATATATCCAATGAGTGGTTGCAGGTAGTTTGGGAGTCTATAACATGCAGGAGGTAATATGAGACTATGCATAAACTCTCCCCAAAAGGCCGAGTAGAGAAGCGCGAAGGCAGAAAGCAGTATACCACAAAGAAATTGGCTTACTAAATTCTTCCTGTCCTCCATTCTTTTGTCTCACATGTAGATGCAGCCTAATCTCCTACATGTAAAACATATGAAAGCATACCTTAGCCCCAGACCACAAAAATAGGGAACAGCTTTCTTTCAAAACAATTCTAAATGTTATGAATCTGGGTCAAAGTAAAATGAAAAATTGATGGGACTGGATGCTCACTTCCCAACTCGGTCATTTGTGGATGAAAGCAGAACGGAATTAGGCAATCTATCAGAAACTGCACCAGTACTGCCCATAGAGTTCTACAAGGAGATGGAAAAAAAAAAAATTACTAAAGTCCCAAGTCTTTTGGTGTTTGCAGCAGTCATTCAGCAAACTGCCTTATTTTCCTAAATTAACTCAAGCTGTGTTGAGAGCACTTCTCTTGCTCCCTTGACAGTTCAGCAACTGTCTTCCTAACTCCCTGGTTAGACTGTGGGCTTCCAGTAGAGGATAAGGCTTTGTTCAAAGGTATTCAGTAGATGGTTGCTACGTGACACTTAAGGCTTTATGTTAACAGAGAACTCTATAAACAGAAAAACAAGAACAAAGACCCATTCGTTCTAGCACCCCCAATGCAAAATCCCAAACAAGACAGAGATAGTCTGTATAATAAAAGTCAAACCTATTGAAAACTCTAATCCTGGGGCTGGAGAGCAGCTCAGTGGTAGAGCCCCTGCCTAGCATGTGTGTGGTCCTGGGTTCAACCCCCTGCACTGTGAAAGGAAAAAAATAATCCAGATTTTGAGATTTCACAGATCCGTAAGTTTTTCAAAACAGTCAACTTATATATTTAGAAATAAACAATCACTATACCACACACACACACAAATCAGTGATTTTGGTTTTGGGGGCAATAGGGGATTTAGTACCAAAAAAAAAAAAAAAAGGCCATTCCAACCCCAAAAGAGGAAAGAGGAAGGGATAGAAAGATAGAGAATGGCTTTTTTTTAAGTCACAATGTTGTCCTTATTTTTCTCCTATCACTTCTGACTCAGCACCATGCATCTCAGCAGACAGACACGTGATAGGCTCAGCTGGACAGGCACCCAGTAAATGGAGAGGTCCACCATGGTTCTGGATGGGGAAAGTGACTCTCACGGAATACCAGTTTTTCCCACATGAATGTCCTGGTCAAACACAATTCCAGTCACGATCCCAGCAAGAAGAGTGTATCCAGACAGAATGATCCCAGTTCACCTTGGAGAATAAACGAGAAAGCGTGGCTAAGAAACAAAAATTAAGAGAGTAATTGGAAACTTTCCCTACTAGTAAAAAAAAAAAATAGTTGTTTTTTTTTTTTAATATTTAAAACTGTGGTAGGGTTTAGGTCTAACTGTTAGAGCATTTGCCTCACATGTACAAAGTCCTGGATTCCATCCCCAGCACTGCCAAAAACCTGTGATATAATGGTGATTTGACTTGATAAATAGAATGGAACAGGCTAGCAGGTCCACTTTATGCTATAGTTAAAAAAAGAAAGCACAAGTAACCCCCAAATTCCTCTGGCTTCAAAGCCACAAAAGTGTTTTCTCCGTTCTGCTACACATCCATCACTGGTCAGCAGAACTGCTCAACCCAGTTTCCTAAGCCCCCAGAGTGACTGATCAGCTACCATGTGGTGCCAGAAAGAGAATCCAGGCTGCCCTGTCTGCTGCAGTGGTCACTAGCCACATGAGGCTGTTGAACACTAGAGATGTGGCTAGTGAGAATGAAAGCTGATAGTTCTCATTTTAATTTTAATTAAGTGTGAATAATTACATGTGGCTAGTAGCTACCAGATTGGACAGAGCATTATCAGTAAGCAAAGACTCAGGCCAGATATGCAGTCACTTCTGCTCACAGTCATTGCTGAATTTGTCCCACAGCTTCACCAAGTCATAGGGTCCAAAAAAAAAAAAAAAAAAAACCTGTCAAAAGGAAGCAGGCTGGCTGGAAATGTTGGCAAAAACATTAGGGGCTGTCACCATAAAGAAGGACTCATAGAAGCAGTGGAAGAAATCCTAAAGATCAGGCTTTGACTGCCTTACCAGGTTGTAAAATGTCCCATGTCCAAAAGAAAAATCACAAGATTAAAAGTCTAACCAATGGCCTTTGATTGGTCTTATTTTAAACAGTTCATAGAAATTCATTATAAGAAAAGGCACAGTAGAAAACACAAAAAGGGCAAATCTGAATGGCTAATCCATAGAAAGGACATACTGTACCAACTGTAATTACTATATGGTGACAAGTGTCAATGCACTCATTAGTTAAAAAAAAAAAGCAACTGAAAGAGTGGGATCCTTTTTTTTTCTTTTTTTAAAGATGGGTTTTCATTATTACCCACGCTGGCCTTGAACGCCTGGGCTCAAGTGATCTTCCTGCCTCATCCTCCCCAGTAGCTGGGACTATGGGCATGTCTGCACTAGGCTTGGACACCATTTTCACTTGTCAAATTAATAAAGATGGATTTATTACCTAGTGACAGTCAGGACTGGTCTAGTGAATTTGCACATGCACTATGCCTCATTTTCTGTGTCACCATACTTAAAAACGCCCACACTGGGGCTGGGATTGCAGCTCAGAGGTAGAGCGCTGGCCTAGCACATGTGAAGCTCTGGGTTCAATCCTCAGCACCACACAAAAATAAATAAATAAATAAACAAATAGAATAAAGGCACCGTGTCCAACTACAACTAAAAAATAAAAGTCCACGCTGTTTGCCCCAGAAATGCTGTGTCTAGGAATCAAGCCTTATTAGACAAATATGAACTAAGACTTTTGTCAAAAGTATTATTTATAATATCAGAACTTCTGAAGACAACCAGAATGTTGGCTAAATCACCTATATTCACCTACTACTTGGGCTAGGGTTGTGGCTCAGTGGTAGAGCACTCACTTAGCATGTGTCAGGTACTGGGTTTGATGCTTAGTGCCACATAAAAATAAATAAAATTATTGGGTCCATCTAGAACTAAAGATATTTTGTTTTTAAAAAATGGGCAAGCAAATGTGGCTGGGGATGTGGCTCAAGCGGTAGCGCGCTCGCCTGGCATGCGTGCGGCCTGGGTTCGATCCTCAGCACCACATACAAACAAAGATGTTGTGTCTGCCAAAAACTAAAAAAAAATAAATAAATATTAAAAAATGGGCAAGCCTTGGGGGTGTGTTTTAGTGATAGAGTGCTTACCTAGCATGTGGGAGCCTTGGGTTCCATCCCCAGCACCACAGAAAAGTGAAGTGGGGCAGGGTAAGGCGGGGGAATTAAAGAGTAGTGTTTTAATTTGGGGGAAATTTCTAATAGAATCAAGAGTTTTTTTGGGCTGGGGATATGGCTCAGGCGGTAGCGCGCTTGCCTGGCATGCGTGTGGCCCGGGTTCGATCCTCAGCACCACATACCAACAAAGATGTTGTGTCCGCCGAGAACTAGAAAATAAATATTAAAAATTCTCTCTCTCTCTCTCTCTCTCTCTCTCTCTCTCTCTCTCTCTCTCTCTCTTTCTCTCTTTCCTCTCTCACTCTCTCTTTAAAAAAAAAAAAAGAGTTTTTAAATTGTACATGAAGGCTGATCCTCAATTATGTAAATAAATACAAATATATATATATATATACACACACACACACACACACACATACATATGTAGTTTATGTAGTTCATATATAGGAAAATATAAAAAGAAAATGCATCCAGTGATAATAACAGTGGTTAATCTTTGTTTTGTTTCTTTGTTTGTTTGTTTGTTTGTTTAATTAGTTACACATGACAGTACAATGACCTTGACATATCACACATTTGAATCAGATGGGATATAATATCTCATTTTTCTGAGTATACAGGTTGCAGAATCACATTGGTCATGCAGTCACATATATACACACAGCAATAATAATAATGTCTGTTTCATTCTACTATCCTTCCTATCTCCCCAACCCCTCCCCTCCCTTCCCAGCACTTCTCTCTACCTAATCTAGGGTAATGCTATTCTTTTTTTTTTTTTTCCTCACATCTTCATGTTTTCTCACATCATTCATGTTTTGTTTCTTTTTAACATTTGTCTATATTTTTACAATGAATATTATACTTGAAAAACAAAAGGTAGGTTGTTTTTAAGAGGTATGATGATGCTTTTTTAAAATATATTTTTTAGTTATATCTGGACACACAATATCTTTATTTTGTTTTATTTTTTTATGTGGTGCTGAGACTCAAACCCAGTGCCTCACATGTTCTAGGCAAGCGCTCTGCCAATGAGCCCCAGCCCCAGCTATAAAAGGTACTCATAAAAGGTATTCATGATAGCAGAATTTTTGAGGTACTGAATTAACTATCAGTCATCTCTTGGACATATTTATCTGCTTCCTTTTGTCAAAAGAAGGCTTTTTGCCCAATTTAGATTCTAGGGAGCTGGGTTTGTTTTTCCCTCCTTAGGGGATTATTAGTATTATTGAGTTCGAGAGTTTCAGGCAACTCCCTCACCCAAAGCGCTGGTCACCAGAGACCTTGTCACTTTAGTATTTCTGTTCCCAGGTGACAGTCTTTCTGGGTTGATGGGGAGGGTCCTTGCCTTAGAGAACATAAAGCATGCAGGGTTGTGGGCGTATGGGGAGGTGTGCATGCCTAACTGTGACCCACTGTCCTCAGTTCTCCAGCTCCTGCCACTTGCTCCCATCCCCATTCTCACTCCTCTTAAAGCATGCCTTCACCCTTGACTCTTCACCCTGCATCTCTTTTCCTGATCTTGAAATGATCCCTTCAGCTTTAAGAAGTGGGCCTACTGTCCTGACCAGGCCAGGGACAGTGGATGGACAGGGCATCACCATATATCATGAAAACACTGTAGAAGGGGAAGAGAGCAGAGAGAGCAACTGACTCAGGGAGGACTTCCTGGAGGAGGTGGCAACTGAAGATAAATAGGAGAAGAGAGGGAGGCCACCCCAGGGAGAGGAACAGCCTGTGCAAGGCAAGCGGGCATGATCCACTCCTTGTTGAGTCTGGAGTCTGCCACACAATGCTTGGGATATAATAACTGCTCAATAAATGTGTACCTGTGTGTGGTCAATGGTGTTGCAGAAAGAAGACATTAGAACTGCAAAGGGCCTCCCCTGCTTGCAATCCAAGCTCGGATTTAGGAGTTTTTCTGTTAGGCAGAAGGGGGCAGTAGAGGAGAAGGCCAGAAGCAGGAGCTTATGACAATAGGAGGTGAGACCCAGGCAGGAGGCTGCTTCCTAAACCTTGAGGAACCCACAGGTGAATGCCCTTCCAGAAAGCCACTCTCACAGGTAATTTCTGCAGCTGATGATAGGATCTGGAGCCCACTTTGGGTAGAATTAGTAAAGTTTTCACCATTTCTTCTAAGAATCCTGGAAGGAAATTTAGCAAGCAGCTAATCCTGCTTCTGATAGTTGGAGAAGGTTCTGGGTGGGCACCCTTCCTGACATGAAGTCCTGCAGCAGAAGAAGGATGAGGTCCCAAGATGTCCTGCTCCATGCACCCTGCTGCCTCCAGTCCAGTCAGGGTCCCCAGCACCCACAAGCAGAGCTGGCTGTGTCTCTGAGCAATGCCCCCTCCCCTCTCTCCAGACCGAGGTCTATTTTGAGACAGGTGAAGAAGGAAAAGAAGTTCACACCACCTTCTTCCCCTCCAAAGCGAAAATTATTCATGGTTTAAAAAAAAATAACAAAACTCAGAGGGTTGTGAGCAGGAAGAACTGTGAATCCTGCCCCATTTCCTGACAAGATAGATGCTGAAGTCAAGACCTAAGGATGAAATACAGACATGCACCCTCTTCGACACTAGTCCAAAGCCACTCCATACTGACACAAGAAGAACCACCACATGCCAGCCACGCCCGGCACTGACACAAAGATTTTCTTATTAAATGCCTGCAGTATGACCTCTGCAAAGTAAGGAACTATAATCCTCCCTTTCCAGACAAGGAAACTGAGGCTTAGAGAAGCTAACTTGTCCAGAACCCCAGGGTTTAAAGAGTAGCAGACTTTGGTGCATTGCTCAGCTGTTTTGAATTCTAAAACCCATAACCTTTCATTAAACTTACACATGATATTTAAACCATATATATTCATTTACTGTGGCTGTTGGGCTGCCCTAAGCTATCTGCAACAGGATGGCTAAAACAAAAGAAATTTATTCTTTCACTGTTCTGGGGCCAGAAGGTTGAAATGCAAATGTTGGCAGGACTGTGCTACTTGCAGAGGTTCTCAGGAGATTCTTTTCCTGACTCCTCCAGCTTCTGGTGGCTTCCAAACTTCAATCTCTGCCCCCACTCCTCACTACCCTCTTTTTATATTAAGTCTATCTCTGATCCTTCTTTTCTAAGGATACATGTGATTGCATTTAGGTTCTTCTCCTCAACAACCCAGGATAATCTCCCATTGCCAGATCCTCAATCAGATCTCCAAAGACCCTTTTCCAATTAGGGTGACATTTACAGACCCTGGGGTTTAGGACATGGGTATCGTTAGGAGGTGACATTTTTCAGTCTGCTGCACCATCTTTGCCCATTCCTTAATTGATTCCTTCGCAGGTGTGTGTGTGTGTGTGTGTGTGTGTGTGTGTGTGTGTGTGTGTGTAGTGGGCATTGAGAGAACTAGAGAGATCAAAAGAGAAATAGGCAGTCTTCATTCTCAGGGAACTCATGCCACTCATGAAACCTTTCATACCTCTTCCCAGATGCATTTGTGTTAGGGATAGAGGTGTGCAGGCATTGTTCTGATGATACATATATTAACTCAGGCCACAGCCCTACCCCCACAGCATCCACGTTCTTCTTCTCCACTGTAGAAGCACAGGGGAGACAGGCAGGCCAGGGGTGAGGGAGGGCATGGTCAGGGACTGCTTCCCGTAGAAGGTGCCACCTCCTCAGAATCTAGAAGGACAGGAATTGGCCAGAGGAATGGAAAGGGGGAGGGGACAAGGAAAACCCCCACCCCACCCAAACCTCAGGCAAAGGGGAGCTGAGCTGCTTCTTGATGGGTCAAGACTATCCCTGCCAGCACAGGCTGTGGGAGCCACTGAGGTGTTCTAGTGGGGTGGGGACACGCCAAATCTATTTCTTCCTGAATCCCAGCTGCCCTGTCCATGTGTATTTTCCAGCGTAGTCCCAGCCTGCTGAGGCTGCTGCAGCTTTGGAAATCACCTGGAGAATCAGAGATCACCTGGAACTCAAGGGAGACAGAAGGGAAGTGCTCAGCCATCTTGCTCATTCCTTTACCAAGAGACCTCTTGCTTCCCTGGGGCAACACCTCCACTCCGGGTTCCCAGTTCTGCAGTGAGGCCCCAACACGGAGCTACATTTTGAACTCTTAGATCAAGATATTGGAAGCTCTGGGGTCCTGGTCCCAGATCCACCTGTAAGAATCCAAGAACCTTAGAAATGGAAGCATCTTGGAGGGGCTTTTGTGTTGGCACTCAGCAGGCTTTTCTGGGATTCTAGAGCCATGACCTCACTGTAGATCACACGTGTCATTACTGCAAGTATCAAGTTTGGCAAGGAGAGGGGCTGTGACTTCTCCTTTTTTTCTGTTTCCCCAGCATGCCCAATACAATACAGGTACTCAATAAAAGGAATGTGGCAAACCCAGAGATGTCCTGTCCCCGGCTTTTGGGGGATTTGTTCCCAGAGTTCTGAGAGTAATTTCCGAAGCTCCCACTAGGGGGAGCCCCAGCTTCTTCCCATCTCCTTTCTGTGCTGAGCACCTTGGGTAAGAAAATAAGCTAGAGCTGACCTTGGAATGACTATTAGGGTTCCCAGGGCAGGCAGTGGTCCCAGCTCCCACTCCCACCTTCCTGCCAAGGGCCTGGATGGATCTCCTGCACTTGGCCTCTTTGCCTTCCCCCTTGTCCTCCTTTACTTCCTCCTGGAGTTCACAGGGCAAGTAATGCATTCCCTCTCATTTTCAGTAGTCCAGTAAGAGTGATATTACTAACCCCATTATATACATAAGGAAACTGAGACTCAAAAATGTTGGTATCCTGGGATGGGGTTGTAGCTCATTGGCAAAGCATTTGCCTCGCACATTTGAGGTACTGGGTTTGATCCTCAGCACCACATAAAAATAAGTAAAATAAAGGTACTGTTTCCATTTACAACAACAATAAAAAATTCAAAAAATTGTTGGTATCTTGCTGAGAGGGATATCCAGCTAGCAGTGAAATAAATGCAGAATATATTTCAAGGTTGAGCAGGACAACTACAAAGGAGGAAACTTGGGTTCAGAGGGAGGCCACTGCAATTCCTGTCTGGGTCACTACATTGCTCTCAGCTCCTGCAGGTGACAGGTCCAACTCATCTTCTCTGGGCAGGGACTTCTTCTGGGTCCACTCTTGATTGGAGATCGGGGACATAAAGTGATTAAGACATACTTTACCCTGGAGGGTTTCCCAGCATATTGGGGAAAATAGAAGAAGAGAAATACAAAACTAAGTGGACATCTGGAAGAAGGGCCTAGAACTCAGACTAGAAGACAAGATGGGGTGCCAGGGAAAGATTCCTGGAGGAGGAACCCTGTCTGCTAAACTGGCAATCTTAAGGGGGACTGAGTTCAGCCAAAGCCTGTACTTGTGCTGAGGGCAACCATTACCACAAGGGCTTCTTATGCTGAGCAAGGAGTTAGAGCCAGGAGAGGAAACCAGGCCTGGCCCTGCAGTGTGGGGGAGCTGGCATATGAGTCAGAATGAGGAGCTGAGGCAGAAGTGTAGCTCAGGCTGGAGATTCTGTCCTGGGTTCTGAGGTTGAGGTGGATAGGACTGCCAGGAAGTGAGAGTGTGAGAAACAGGGGTGGGGAAGGGGAGCTACAACATCTCCAAAGCTTCATGTATCCCTGGCCCCTGAGGAAGGGAAGCCTAATGAGGGGCCTCGTATTTTCTTCCCCCTGCCTGTGCCTGGTCCTCTCTACCTCCCCCACCGCATTCCAAGTCCCCTCTTCCAAACTGAGCCAGTTCCCTGCTCCTCCTCTTTACACCCTTCCCCTCACCCTGAGCAGGCTCCACAAATGCTGTTGGAGAAGACTTTGTGGCCCTCAGACCATAGAGGGTTGTCTGGAGACTGTTCTTTGGAAGAATGGAGTCTAGATGCTTCCAGATCTGGCTATGAATCCCGGCCCCGCCTCTCACAAGCTGTGTGCCTTAGGTTAAACAGTCCATCCTCTCTGAACCTCAGCTTCCTCAGAATTGAATCAACCGCACCTGGAACATACTGAGCTCTGTAAATTACAGGTGCTAACAAAAGGCACACACAGTAAGCAGGGATGGGTTGACCACGGGGTAGAGGGGCCAAGAACTTAGGGCTGATGGTTGAGGGGTTGCTGGACCCGGCACGGGTGGTCGCGGGACTCGGGTCTCATAACCCTGATTTCTTCCAGGAGGGGCGGGGCCTGGGGGCAGCTCTGAATTTCAGAACATTCGCTGCGCCCCTTGGCGGCGCGGCAAGCCACCCTCCGGGGTCTCCAGGGGAAGAGGCGGTTACACCGAGGGAAACTGAGTCCGCAAAGCAGGCGGCTGCCGGCAGCGCGCCCCGCTGCCTGCGGGCGAGAGCTGCCCCACTCCCGAGGCCGCGCGCGGCTCCTTTTGTCTGCCGCGTCCCCGCCGCCGCCGCCGCCGCCAGCCTCGGGCTCGCGCGCGGCCCCCGCCCCTCTCCTGCCCCCTCCCCTCCCCCCACCCGAGCGGCGGGGCTGCGGCGCCGCAGCTGACTCCAGCGGCCGCCGCCGGGCGGAGGCTGCGCGTCGCAGACCCAGGCGGGCGGCCGGGCGGCGGCCCAGGACGCGCGGCGATGGCGGCGCAGGGCGGGCTGCGGCGGGCGCGGCGCGCGGCGCGGGGCTCGGGCTAGCTGCGGGGCCCGCCCGGATGGCAGGCGGCGCGGGCTGGGCGGGCGCCCCCGCGGCTCTGCTGCGCTCCGTGCGCCGCCTGCGCGAGGTGTTTGAGGTGTGCGGCCGCGACCCCGACGGCTTCCTGCGCGTGGAGCGCGTCGCGGCGCTCGGACTGCGCTTCGGCCAGGGTGAGGAGGTAAGGCGGCCGCGCCCGGCCGGTCCTCGGCACCACTGTCCCTGAACCCGCTGCCCTCGCGAGCCCGGCTTCGGTGCCCTCCGCGTCGCCCCTCCCCCAGCTTACCGGCCGTGTCACCCACGCCTGGGACCAGTCTCCGCACTCCACAAGCCCAAGGCGGTGGCTTGCTTCGCGTGAGGAATCCTACCTGTGCCAACCCCATATCCTCTGCTAGGGTCAGGGACCGCGGGCCCGGGGTCACCCCTGCCCAGTCTGACCCTGGCTTTCCACCCTCAGCCCCGGGCTGCTGGCGTAAGCGTCAGGCTCAGTGCGGGTTCCTCTGAGCAATCTTTGAACCCGGTGGGTTCTTGGGGATGGGAGCTGTCAAAATGTGGCCTTGGAACCCCCATCCTCTGAAGACCAAGTCGCCATGGAGGTTGGGGGGGGCACTCTGTGCACCCTGCTGGGCCTTGCCCAAGGGACAAGCAGGGGCACTTAGCCTTGACTGCAGCCCCTGCCACAAACACAGGAGGAGGGTCTGTTTGGGGCCATCCTGGATTCTCGCCCAGTGCCTGGTGACCTCCCATGCAGGCCTGGCTGGCAGCTGACTGTGTTGGCTGCGACAGGCCAGCAGAGCCAAGCCTGGGAAGTGATAGCTGAGCAGCGTGTTTTCCCGTGGTGTGGCCACATTCATGGTGGAAAGCAGGAGTTGTGTGGATTGTTAGCATGGCTGGAATCTCAGGTTTGATGCTGCCAATGTAATATCAATAAATGCCAGAGGCTAGTACCTCTCACCACCGTCAGCACAGGGACTGTGTTTTGGGGAGGAGTACAAGCCACTCACCTGACTGGAGAGCATCCCTCACCCTTAATCTCCTTCCCACTGAGCAATGGTCACGGACAAAAGACCTGAGCAGTGGATTTCCAAGGCCACCCAAGACCTCAGGCCTTACATAGGGAGCCTGGTGTCCTGGGTCTCTAGTGAGCACTAGCTGGAATTCTGTTCCCAGGACAGGAAAGGCCTGGCATCTTGGAACATGGGTGGTGCTGGGTGATGACCAGTGGACTCATGTCTCCTTGCCTGACAAGTGGGAGGTGATGATGATCCCCCCTGGGTACCTGGGCAGGGGCCAGGACCTGGGAATCCCTGAGAGTAGCAGGTGGAAGAGAGTGAGGTAGGTGTCAGGTTTGAGGACTCAGGTCCCTATCCCAGGGTGCTCATGCTATGGTTCCTATTGGAGCCTGTCCTCCGCCTCTGCTGGCTTTGCTCAGGGGCATTGCTTGCCACCACCAAGGTCTTTCTTCCCCCAAAGCCAGCAAAACCTCCCCTTTGCCAGTGGCTCCCATCTGAGGTAGGCTGAGCGGTCCCCTAGCACCTAGGACGCTGGCTGCAGGTGAGAGAAATCACCCAGCTCTGGCTGAAACAGGAGATTCCAGAACCATAGAGCCTCAGTCCTGGAATGGCCTCCCAGAAACCTCTGTCAGGAGGCCCCTGGCCTCAACCACATGCTCCAAGTCTCACAACCTTACCCTCAAGCTGGACAGCTCCTATTTTAGAGACTTCTACATTCCAGATACAAACCTGCTTGTCACTTAGTCATCTGGTTCTGCACAGGGGCTCATGTGGGTTTCTCTTCTATGTGGCAGCCTTTAAATATTTTAATACAGCACTGCTGCCATTTCCCTCCTCCCATCTTGCCAGTTTAATGTCAAATAACCCCTGTCCAGAAGTTACTTTCTTACTGCCCAGAAGAGGCCAAAACCTCTGGCTTCTGGCCCTGGAGTTGCCATTGACTAATCATGTGACTTTCTCTAGCAGTTATGTGAAGGGCCTGGACCAGGAGACCCCGCCACATCACTGGCAGCTGGGGGGGGGGGGGGCTGCCTATTCAGTAGTGTCCATGTTCTTCATTCATGATAAGTTTCTGATCTCTGAAATCTTCAAGGATCTCTTTTAGAAACCTCTGCCATGGATCCTTCATGGGGAGGGAGAGTGATTTGTTTCCCTTATTAAACCATAACCATTTATTATTACAGAAGTGGTATATATGTAGTACAGCAAATTGGAAATATAGACAATCAGAAATAAAAGTATCATGTCCCTATCTCCCAAGGAGCCTTGGGTGATCTTTTTGGTCACATTCTTTTAGAGCTGTTTCCATGCTTATATGTAGATTTTCTCCATGAAATGAGATCATACCCTGCACAGTATTTTGTAACCTAATTTCTTTCTAATAAATGATTATCACCTTTCTGCTTCAATAAATTTTTGGCACATTTTGTACAGATACCTTTTCCAGATTTCTCATTTGATCTGAAAATGTCCACTTTTTAGGCTGATTTGTTTAAGACCATTTTCTCTCCAGGACTGTGTAGTGCATCTGGCTATCCACCGCCCCTCTTCCTCATAACTCTGACTTGCTGAAGAGATCAGGCCTGTTTGTGTCATTAATTTCTTGAATCTAAGCTTGTTACTTGATCCTTATTCTGATTAAATTTTATCTTGTTCATTTCATCACGTTGTATCACTGAGAGAGACTTTGACATCCGATCTCTGTCACTCTCAGATACTGCCTGCAGCTGGAGAAGCAGATGCTCTTGTGTGTGGATATCCACAAGGCTGATTAAGAACACAGGGCAGGACCACGGACAGGGCCCGAGGCACTGTAGGGACACTTCTATTCACAGAGGGAGACCTATGGAACGGCGTTTTGCATCCCAGTTCACTACACATCAGATTCGCAGATGCAGTGTCTATCAGAAGCATAATTTCCCCCTACAAGCAGAGGTCCTTCAAAATTGCTGTGTACTCCAATAGTTGGTATTTCATTTGTTAAAAAAAAAAAAATCAAACAGCAACATTGATTTCCCAGCCCATGGGTGCCCCAGAGTGGGTGGTTATCACTCATTAGATATGGGGTTCAATGTCTGCATTTTACCAGCTACCCCCAGAATACCAAGGATACCAGGATCAAATGCTTTGCAAAAATTACAACATAACTAGGTTTCAGGGTGTGAAATAAAATGTCCATAAGGCCATATAAGATTAGATAAATGCATAATTAAATGAATGAATATATAATAAGAAAATCTCCCATACAGTAGAAATCCAAATAATTTATGTAGCTAATTCTCCCATCAAGGAGGTGAAGTGAAACTCTGTACAGCTTTAAATAAGAAATGTACAGTGACTTTCTTCTAAAGAATGCAGTATGGAAAGAAGGGGAAAGAGCAGCTTACAGTGAAGGAACCTGATGAACAGTCCAAGAATGTGATCAAGGTCAACATCAGAAGTAATAAGTCATATAGATGGTATGTGCCCTTAATATGACGTAATAAGAATGACACTTTACCTCTGTGGTTTCCCTTCCCAAACCCATAGCCCCAGTGTAATCATGAAAAAAATATCAGACAAATACCAGCTCAGGGGCATCCTACCAAATACCTGATGGGTTCCCCTCAAAATGGTCAAGGTCATTGAGGACAAGGGAAGTCTGAGAAACTATCACAGCCAAGTAAAACCTAAGGAGTCATGAGGACTAAACATAAAGTGGTATTCTGGATGGGATCCTGGAAGAAGAAGAGAATGTTTAGTTAAAAACTAAGAGTCTGAAAGATGTACAGGCTTCAGTTGATAATGTTGTATGTGTATTGGGTTGATCTGTGATAATCGCCTGATTTATTGACCTAGGACTCATAGCAGAAAAGAGAAGACAATACAATTTTTAAAAAATGTTTTTCAGACTGCTTTTTAAAAAAAAAACTTTTATTTTATTCTTTTATTTTATGTGGTGCTGAGGATTGAACCCAGGGCCTCACATGTTCTAGGCAAGTGCTCTACCACTGAGCCACAACCCCAGCCTCAAGACAGTAAAATTTGTTGAAAACTTTGCCCTTAAGGATACAAAGATTGGGGGCTGGGGATGTGGCTCAAGCAGTAGCGCTCTCGCCTGGCATGCGTGCAGTCCGGGTTCAATCCTCAGCACCACATACAAACAAAGATGTTGTGTTTGCAAAAATAAAAAGAATTTAAAAAAAGGATGCAAAGATTGGAGGAGCAGGGAGGATCCCATTGTTCTGACCCTTATGGTGTACAGCACATGGAAGAAGAGTCAGGAAAAGTACATAAAGTGATGGCTGTGCCCCGAGCCCACATTAGCTTCTGATTCATTTCTATTTTTCTAGCCTTTCTAGGCCTTTGCTTACTCCTCCATGAAGTGGGGTTGATAATAATCTCCATGCTATAGGATCTGGGGGAGGCTTGAATGAGTTAATACGTGTAAAGAGTCTCATGTAAGATGGGCGCCATGACGCACACCTATAATCCCATCAACTCAGGAGGCTGAGGCAGGAGGATTGCAAGTTTGAGGCCACTCAGCAATTTTGCAAGAGCCTCAGCAATTTAGTGAGACACTGTCTCAAAGTAAAAATTAAAAAGGACTGGGGGTGTAGCTCAGTGGTAAAGCACCCCTGGGTTTAATCCCCAGTACCAGATATATAACTAGCCAGCTATAACCCAGTATCTGCACAGACAAGAAACATAGAATTGTATCTGCTGCTCTTGTTGTTATTATTCTCTAAAAAGTTGCAAATATGTTCAATAGGCTGTTCTAGGCTGAGGATTTGTTGGGGATTAAGGTCAAGAACTAGGACCTGTCTCTGATGTTCTCAGCCTCTCCTCCTTGTCTACCTCTGATCTTTCAGCTCCTCTTCAGTGGTAAGAAAATGGAAGGCACTAAAGCAGGCAGAGAGGGCTGGGGGTGCAGCTTAGTGGTAGAGCACATGCTCAGCATGCACACTAGGCCCTAGGGTCAACGCCGGGTGGGGGGGGGAACAGGAGGGAAAGCAGTCAGAGATATCTTGTACAGCATTTCCCTTTTATATGTTCTTCTCTTTTTTCCAACTTGAAGACCATCCTTCATGCTAAAAAGAAATGGAAACAAAAGTAGTGAAGAGGTCTCTGCTGTCCATTAATCCCATACCTTCTCCTCTGGGATTTGGGCCTGTCCTTTGGGGGAAGTAACTGAACTTTAGCTAATCTGGGACTAGCCTGTAATTTCCCTCTTCTTTGTAGCTGCCCCTGGATATAGCCAGAAGCAACAGGGCTGCTTGCCTCCTTGTTCATATTGAGAGGAGGTCAAGTAATGGTCCTGATTGGGTTCCCTTAGACCCTATGTCACCTCTGGGCTAGTGACTGCCGCAAGAAAATGCTGGCCACTTGGCATAAGTGTAGGTATTGAAGCTACTGCAATGAGCTGACACTAGTCAGGAGCCCACCCTGGGGCCTTCAGAGATGTACAGGCTTCCAGGAACAGGGGAACCCAAAACTACAACTGGTTCAGCTCATAAGGAGAAGAGATTAGAATGTTGGAGAAGAAAGAGCTGTGGCCCCCACATCTGTGACCAGAAGAAAAGCTGGGGGGGGGGAGGGAAACAGAGGCCAGACCGGCTTGTCCCTGTAGGCAGCAGGAAGACCCAGGTAGCCAAGATCAAGTGTGTGTTCAGAATGGAAGCTGGGTCTGGGCAAGCCTGGAGATGAGACTTCTCAGGAGGCTGTGATACGTGACAAGAGAGCAAGAGGATCATGTCAGATTCTAGATGCAGCCTGAATCCATATGGCAAAACCTTGCTGAATGACAGTGTCATTCCCAAGACACTGGGGAATCTAGAGAAGAAGGAAGCACCATGGTTGTGGAGAGCCTGCCAGGGCATAGGCATGGTCCCCTGTGCTCAGGGACATGTGTCCCTGTGCTGGGGAGGATCAGACCTTCTAAGCAGCAAAAGGTGCCCTCAGAAGGGGTCAGTAGGGAGAGAACCTTGAAGTGTTAAAGTGTCCAAAGCTCCCCTTGGTGTGTTTGGCCTGGGAGGAAAACTTTTCCACTTGTACCTGTAGGTGCTGAAGGGCTCAGGGTCACCAGGCTGGGCAGGGTCACAGCAGGACCTGGAGCTTAGGACCAGGAACTTCCTCCAGCACCAGAATGAAAACCAAAGAGGCAAAGAAGGAGAGGGAGATGGGGCCGAGGAGGGAGGGCAGAGGGAGAGCCTTGAGTAGGGAAAGAGGTGGCCGGATGATTCCTACAGGCTGCTCAGACTGGTGGCCCCAGAGGGGGCAACTCTGGAACCTGGGGGTGAGAAGCTGTTCCTTCTTCTTCAGGTCAGAGTTCCACCACCAGAGAAGTTCTGGGGTGGTCCATACTGCCTTGGAGGAAAGTGCAGATATGGGGCAGCCATGAGGGCCTGGGGACACCAGACTCCTGGACACAGCCCCACGTAGGTGCTGGGCCAGTGAGGCTTGATGCAAACTGGAACACTGGTGTCCCCAGTCTATTTTGGGAGGTTTGGCCAGAGGGGGTTCTGCTTTGGCCCTGGAGTAGGTGTTTGGGGCCCCTCCCCTCCTGTTCTGAGTGGTCCCTCTAGGTTGGGTGCAGAAGGGAGCTTAACAGCCAGCTGAGATTGAAGAGCTGAGCAGAACAGATCCCAGCAAGATGGAGGGGAAATGTCCACTGGCTTGGAAACAATGTGTGTCATGCCTGGGTTAGCTGCTGTCTTCTCCCATCCCAAAATTATTGAGTGAATTACCCCCAGATTTTACTATTACCCTTAACAAAGATTTCAAGGTTAATTTTTTTTTAACTTTCTATACTTCGTGTGTACCTACTGTGTGCCAGCACTGTTTCAGGCCCTGGGAAAGAGCTGCACTTGGAGCTTATGTTCTGATGAGAGTGAGGAAGAGCAACTAAAAAGGGACTATTGAAAAAAAAAAAACATCAGGTAGGAAGTGCTAGAAAGAGACATAAAGGACTAGACAAAAACTGACACCCTTAAGATGATTTCACCAATGAACATATAAATGGAGCCAGAATTAAACCGGGACTGCACCTTGCAGATGTCTGGCGCAGCATGGTCCAGGCAGAGGAAGGAACTGGCATGACAGGGAGAGGCCAGGTTGGAAAGAAGGCAGAGGGGAGGGGTGGGCAGCTCGGGCCCTCCCTGAGCAGATTTGGCTTTTACTATGAGGTGGAGCCCTGGGAGAGTTCTGAGCAGAGTGGAGATTCAAACTGCCTGAAGTTTGAACAGGACCGTTCTGGCCCCTGCAAGAGGGGTGCGCAGAGTAGAGACTGTGAGGAGAGGGGCAGGAAAAGGGGGAGACTGCGAAGAGAGCGTCTGGTAGTGTAGAACAGGGGAGTGGTGGATTTTGAAAACAGCCGAATGGAAGAGGGTTGTGGGAGGCGAGAATCTGGAGGTAGGCTGCTACTTGCTGGATGGGGAAAACGGAGGAGGGCTGGCATGAGGAGCCAGGATTTCCACCTGAGACCCCGCCGGACCTCAAGTGCAGAGGTGGAGCCAGGGGTAGATTGATAAATCCAAGGCAGGTGCCTGAGCCAAGCTTCTCCTGGCAGACACTTGGTCCTCTCTCCCTTTTCTTCTGCCCCACTGGCCCTTAGGTCTCACTGCCCGCAACTGAGAAGTTTGCATGAGGGAGAAGCCCAGCACTTGAATCAGGTGTGATTTAGTGCCCTTTAAAAGCCAGGCACACCAGGTGCAGGGGTGCACACCAGTGCAGCAACTCTGGAGGCTGAGGCAGGAGGATTGCAAGTTTGAGGCCATTCTCAGCAATTTAGCAACATCCTGTCTCAAAATAAAAAGTAAAAAAAGAGCTAGGATGTAGGTCAGTGGCAGAATGCCTTTGAGTTCAATCCCCAGTACCCCCCAAAAATCAGGGGTGCAAGGCTCTATTAGGTTGCCTTGGGCATCTTTTCTTGGAGCACATAGCCACGTCTTGCCCTCATGTCGCATCCTCTTCTTTCTGCCAGCCTCTCTGGCTGAGAGCTGCCCCTTGCCTGCTCTCTGCACAGACAAGAACCAGGCTGGCTCCAGTGGATCTTGTTTGCAGCCATCCCCACCCCGCTATTGAAATTGAGGTTCTTAGTGCCCTTCTTCCCCTCACTATCCCTCCATCTCCAGCATCTTCTGATCCCTGGAGACCCCTCAGGACCACCAGTTCCCTGCAGTCTGTCATCCTTAGGGACATTGCTAAGGATCTATTGCCCATAGCTTCTGTGCTCCTGAGAAAGGAGAGCAGAGCAACCCAGAACCCAAAAGTTTATAAACCAGTGATCCAAGAGGGAAGCAGGCTCCATGTGGTCAGAGCCCAACCTGTAGGATCTCTTATCTTGTCATTAGGCACAAGGCTTTGAGTCCAACCCATATCTCATTTGCTCATGGCTTACAGAAAGGAAAAAAAAAATGATGGGAATGGTGGTACATACCTGTAATCCCAGCAACTTGGGAGGCTGAGACAGGAAGATTGTGAGTTTAAAGCCAGCCTCAGCAAATTAATGAGACCCTAAAAAACTTAGCAAGACCCTGCCTCAAAAAATAAAAAGGGCTGGGGGTGTTGCTCTGTGGTTAAGCAGTCTGGATTCGATTTCTAGTACCAAAAACAAGAAAACAACCTCTGAAAAGATTACCAGCTTCCTCCCAAAGCATTTACTAATTGAACATGGGCCTATAGTGAGCATGTTACCATGAAGGTCCCAGTCTAAGACCTGCACCTGGACAAGGCAGACAGAGAGCTAATTTGCACCAAATGAAGACCTGAAAGGGGAGTAGAGGTCACCAAATGGGACTTTCCGTTCGGTGCTTGTATTATTCAGTGCTTGCACCATTCCCAAGGCAACCCCATTCTGCACTGACCAGGCTCTGGTGGAGTTCTCTTTTATATAGTGAGCTGAGGTCTGTCTCTTAGTGCCCCATCTGCTCGTCCTGCCCTCTACCCACCCAGCTGACCATCTACCTGCCTACTCCCAATGCATCCATTTATACAACCACTTATCCATCCATCTACCCACTTGTTATCCTCCCCAACCATAGATCCAGCCATCTACCTGTTGATCTATCCAGCCACCCAGCCACCTGACCACCCACCCATCCATTGACACTCTTCTCTTCCACTTGTTCCCATCCTCATGTTCACCCACCCTTCCACCAGCCTCCCATCTGTCCATTCTTCCAGTCGCCATCTGACCATCACTTACTGCCTGCCATGCATGAGGCCTAAGCACAGACTTAAGAACAGGTCTGGCCTTTTCAAGGAGGTGCAAGTGGCTCAATGTGGGGAAGGCACATGAAAGGCAGGAAGGTGAGAACTCAGGCTGGAACAAGCCTGATGGTGACCTTCGGGAGACGTCAGGAGCTAGAACTGTCTGGCTCAGATGAATTTTGGAAGGACAGCAGCACTCCAGTACAAGCCTGCCCTATTTTTATGATTTCTCACTTCCCATGCAAGCCATGGGTTTTGCCAAGGACTGAGGCCTTCCTGAAAGAGTGAGAAGCTGGGTTATTTTTGAAGGTGCTTATTATGAAGGCTGGACCTCGGTTTGCTTGTCTAGAAAATGGAGGTCATTAACCCTTATTTGAGGGAATGTTTAGAGGACTGGAGATAAAGACTCCCTGAGAGACCTAGCATGGTGCCTCCTGCATCGTTCCTGTGGGCCACCTGCCCAGGGACTGCAAGCATCCCTGCTGCCCTCAGTCCTTTCCTCCGCCTGCTCCTTTCAGGCACAGGACTCCCCTGTGCAATGGCCAGAGTTCCTCCTAAAGCCACATAGGCAGAAAGGATAAGGGAAGCAAGGAGCCAATCCTGCGGCTTGTTGGGCAGGATCCTCCAGGAAGTGGAAGAGCTAGGATTTGAGCACAGGCCTGTCTGGATTTTTTTTTTTTTTTTTTTTTGGTAGATGGAAACAATACCTATATCCCATTTATTGATTTAATTATGCAGCGCTGAGGATTGAACCCAGTGCCTCACGTGGTAGGCAAGTGTTCTACCATTGAACTACAACCCCAGCCCGAGGCCTGTCTGGTTCTAAAGTTGCCTTCTAAGCTGCCTGCAAGTGGGGGTCCCAGGCTCTTAGGAGGTCAGGAGGGGAGAAGAATCCGCACAGCAGAGGCTTCATCTGGCTTTCTGGGCCTGGGATGGTCTGAGTTGGGGGCCAGGACAGAGAAGAAGTAGGTTCCTGATCTGTAGGGCTAGGGAGAAAGGAAGTTGGCCTCTGTGGATGGCGTCAGGGGCCAGTAGGACCTGAGGTGAGAGGAGGGAGGCTGCCAGCTAATTGCACCCTGCAAGATGCATCTCCCCACTTCCTGTTCAGGTGGTGATTAAGTAGGCCCCGGAGGCACTAATTTCTCTGGCTGCTCAGATTTCCTACCAGACACCGCTGTAATCTGCAGGCCTGGACTGTGTGTGGCAGGGGCCTGGGCAGGCTGATTCTGTCTCCACTAGGTCAGTCCAGCGGCCCCTTGACCACATTCTCCAGCTCCTCCATCTTCCTTGGCCTGAACTGCAGATTATTCCAGCCACAAAGGCCCTAAGGCCTCAGAGGGCCCTGACCCCCTCTTCCTCTCTGTCCCCTATCCCTCGCCACCTCCTTTTCTAGCACCTCAGTTCAGCCCACACTGGTTCTAACATATAGAGCTGAGGTTTTGGCATAAGCAACGTCGGGTTTGAGACCCAGAACCACAACTTAACTTGCTCTGTGACTCTGAGAAGTTGCTTAACTTCTCTGTCCCTCAGTGTCCTCATCTATAAAGTGGGGATAGTGTCAGTTATATGTGTTAAGCCCTTACCACGATGCCTGACATGCAAGTTAATGTGACTGTGAGCACTAATTCTGGTTTTCTGAGTGAACTGTCCATTTCCACTCCCTCACAGACTTTTGTGAGCTTCTGTTCTGTGATATATTTGGGGCTGAAGGATGTACAGATGAATAAGATAGGATTTTTCTCCCAAGGGAGCGCCTTACTGTGGGGCAGGTGGACTACAATAGAAATCTTTTTTAAATTTTATTTTTATTGTCAAATAGTAATTGTATATATTGTACCATGTGATGCCTCGATACTTTTAGGCATTGTGGAATGAACACATTAGGCTAATTAACGTGTCCATCACATACTTCTTTTTTTGTGAGAACATTTAAAATCCACTCTTTCAGCAATTATGAAATAGACAATACATGATCACTAACTATAGTCACCTTGCTGGGTAATAGATCACCAGAACTTATTCCTCTTACTGGCACTTTGTAGCTTGGACCAACAAAACCCCTTCATGCCCCACTCCCAGCCTTTGCAAACCACCCTTCTCCTCTAGGGTAGAAATCTTGGCAGCACACCTGTGAGAAGCACAGGGCCGGAGTGCTTGGGGACAAAACAGGAGATCTACTCTGCTTGGATCACTCTGCTTCACCTTGGGAAAGCCTGTCCACAGGTGACGCTGGGGCTGAGTCTGGAGCAGGGCCCTCAGGGCTGGAAGGGCAGGATGGGTATGCAAGAGGAGAGACCTAAGAGGCAGAGGCCCCCTGGAGGAAGGGAAGGCAGGTGAGAAAGAGAGGGGCCAGCTTGGCAGGCAGAAGCCAGGTGGAAAGGGCTGGGCTGGATTCGATCCCTAAGGTATGAAGGAGGTGAAGCAGAGGGTCCCTTGGATTTCAGAGGAGGCCATCTGTAAGTAGCCTGGAGCGAGAATGAGGAAGTGAGGAGGCTGAGGTGGGGGCCCTGCCCCAGTTCAGAGGCAGGGAGCAGGGACTCTGAGGGTGGAGAGAAGGGGAAGGGGAAATTCCTGGTGGTTCACAGAACTTCCCACGAGTTCCCTGTAATTCCTGCCTGGGTGACTGGGTGATGAGGCCTGAGCTCAGTACACGGTGACCGCTGGCTTTAAAACGTCTACACACATGCAGAGCCAACGAAACTAGGAGGCCTGCCCTTACCCATAAATCCTTCCGAGGGCAACTGTGCTTCATTTTTAAACAAACTTCACGGTGTTACTGTTGATGTATAAATTTAAACTACTTTATAGGAAAAAAAGAGCTAACTAGCCCTGAACTGGATTTTTATAGTCTAAAACCCTGTCCTGACCTTGTCCATGACCTGCATATGATGATGATCAGCGAGTGTGAGCCGTTGACCCCTTTCCACCTGATGCCATTTCCTGTGCCCACACCCTAGCCACAGGATTGGTCCTCTCATAAGTCACCATCCGTGTCTACACATTTGCCTTGCAAATGTCTGCTTTCTCTGTCTCGTCACTGAACCTGGCCTATGTGGCTGGGTCCATGGGCCAGCTGGTCAACCCAGGCTCCTCAATGACCTCTGCAGAGCAGGCAGAATGGAGTCCCCACAGTGCTCTGCAGACAGTGACCTCCAGAAGGGCTGTCTGGAGCCAGGGTTGGGGGCCCCACAGGGTGAGTCCTGGGTAGCCTGTGCCAGCCTGGACCTCCCTCAGTCCCACTGACTGTCCCTTGGGCTCTGCTTCCACCAGTGTGGGTGCTCGGCTGCCAGCCAGAGGACCAGCCTCTGTCTGCTATGGGTGTCCAGAGCTCCTGACCCCAAGTGGGCACAGCCAGGAGACACCTGCTGCCACCTCCTAGGCACTAAGTGGGTGGGATCAAGGGCCTGTGGGTTCCCTCTTCTGGCCAGAGGCATTGGCATTTGGGCGTCTGGCCACCCTTTTCTGGTGCCATCTGGATGGTTCTTTGTCGCTCCTGCCTTCTCTGTCTCCTCCTCTCTTATAGCAAACCCTGCCCAAGGCATGCAGGTCCCTGTTTTTCCACATCCCCGTGGACACTGAGTAGTATTTTCAGTTTGTTTCTGCCAGTTCAATAGGTGTGTAATGGTATCTCAGACTTGTTTAAATTTTCAGTTTGGATTACTAATGCAGCTTTGCATTGTTTTCATGTTGCTCCTTACTGTGCGAGTGTGTGGGCGTGTTGGGATTGAACTAGGACTTGGTGCATACTAAGCCTGTGCTATACCACTGAGCCATGCCCCAAGTCTCCTACCTCCTTTTCCTGAGTCTGACTAGGAACTCATGGATTCTTTTTTCCAGTGGGTTGTAATTCATTTCATTATTCTTTCTGATGCTCAGAGGTTTGTTTTGTTCTAATGCAGCACGATAACATTTTGATCATTATTACTTGCTATAATTTATTTATTTTGGTGCCGGGGATGGCGCCCAGGGCCTTTGCTAGGCAAACGCTGTACCACTGAGCCCCCGCTGCAGTCCATCATTGCCCTTTAAAAGAGCTCTCTGATTTTCCCCACCATATATGGATTTTTAAGTGTATAACATGTTTCAGAAGCTTTAATTAGCATTGCACTAACTTAGACAGTGTTGTCTTCTTGACTGCATATTTAGTCCTCCCAACAGGAGCAAAATATTAACATTAAAAATAAACTGGAGTGATTTCGAAGCTGGTAATTGGTTAAGTCGGAGCCCAGAATGGAAGCCGAGATTTCTCTGAGACCTGGGCAGCCGACTCCTCTCCTGGAGAAGAAACCATTTTTATGGAAACCAGATTGCTAGGCCCGTGGGGATTGTGGTCCATGCATCGAAACTGGTCTCTCTCCTTGAGACCCTTGGCTGGGGATAATCGGTGCCACTTTTTCATCAGTGAACCCCCTCATACTCCTACTGGAGAGAGTTTTCCAGGGACACAGCTTAGCAGAAAAATGCAGGCCTCATGTGTCACTAACTACTGACCCACTGCCTTGATGACAGCACCCCTGTCACCTTCCCAGTTCAGTTCCAGCAGCCCTCTCCCAGATCACCAGAAGCCTGTACATCAGCAATGGTGTGGCTGCCAACAGCAAGCTCTTGCTGGCCAGCAACCAGATCACTTCAGTCAGCAGTGTCTCAGTAGAGGTGGTGAATACCTTCTGGGAGGATATCCAGTACACACATGTGCCTGTGGCTGACGCACCCAGCTCGAAGCTCTATGACTTCTTTGACCCCATTGCCGACCACAACCACAGTGTGGAAATGAAGCAGGGCCGTCCATATATTGCTACACTGTGCTGCTGGCATGAGCTGCTCAGCCTCTTTCTGCCATGCCATGTCCCTGCTGGATGCCCACACATGGACCAATTCAATGCGACCCATCATCCAACCCAATGCTGGATTTGAGAAGCAACTCATCCATTATGAGTTCCAGCTGTTTGGCAAGAATACTATACACATGGTCAGCTCCCCAATGGGAATGATCCCTGATATCTATGAGAAAGAAGTCCATTTGATGATTCCACTGTAAATCATCCCCTAAGCCCCTGCTTTGGGTCAGTGTACAGACCTGTTGTTGGTCCTATATCAGGATCTGAACTTGAACAATCTTTGTCGATACAGGAATGCACCAGATGATACCTTTTATAAGGGCAAAAAAAAAGAGAGAGAAAGTGATTCCACTGCTTTCAACTTTGTAACCCATATCTTTAAAGATTACACTCAATTATTAGAGGTAAAGATAAGTTTTTTACCCCATGAGTGGGGCAGGCTATGGCTGCTGGTCAGAGGGTGAAATGAGGCAGGTGGTACACTGGACAGAGACCAGAGCCCCAGTGCCTGGAGTCTGCTGCCTTCCCTAGACTGAACAACTCAGAAATGAGACTGCTCAATCCCACTTTGCTCCTTCAAACCCAAAGCCAGAGCCTTAAGCATGGCACCCTCTGAACTTTTCACAGTAAGTGCCAACCTACTGGATAAGTGGCCTTCAAATAGTGCTCTAGGAACTCTACAGGCCCCAAACAACCCACATCCACCAGTGGCCCTACTCTAGTTTTCTAAGATCAGGTTAACACAGAAGATAGTTTTCAAATAAACATTCCACTGTCATAAACTTTTTAAAAATTAAAAAACTGAGCTAAATTAATGGTTAATATTTAATGTATTTTGTTTCTATAAGGATAAAGTCCTCTTTTCCCATTGCCTTTTTTTCTTTCTAGCTGCTTGTCACTAGCATATAGGAATGCAATTGATTTTTGTAAATTCATCTCCTTTTTCACCACTAGTATGAACTCATTTATTACTTCCAGTAATTTTCTGGTTGATTCCTTTGGATTTTCTCGTCAGCATTAACATTCTGTTCAGAGGTAATTGCTTTGTTATGCCTTCTTTCTCACGTTTCTGAGTCCAGTTGCTTTTCCTTCTGAGATGGGAGCCACCAGTGTTTCTAGAACTGGATAAAAGGGGCGGGCACAGGAGACATCTGTCCTGGCCAGGGTAGGGGGGTGGCATGCTGGGACCTTGGCCACATGGTACCATTGTGAGTCAGGAAAACAGGCTGGGCAGGTGCCTGGCCACAGCTGCCCTGGAGGCTATCCCCAAGGAGGATGGACCCTGGAGTGGTCGAGGCTGGTATTGCTGCAGGAAGGGGTCAGGTGTGGAGGGGAAGGGTCTGGAAAGAGGTGTCCAGTGTCTGGCTGTGGGTCAGGGGAGGTGGTCAGAAGCAGCAGAGCAAAGAGAATGGACAGAATGTGCACAGATGGCCAGAGCTGACCTTGGGTAGCCATAAGTTGCTGGTGGAGCCCAGGCAGTCCCCATCCTTTGCTGTGGTCTTGAACAGGTTGGTGGGGGCTGGCACAGGCAGGACCCCATCATACTTTTCTCCTTATTTTTAAAAACAGGGTGACTATAGCTTACCACCATTAAGTAGCATGTTGCTACTTGAGTTAGAGTTATATCCTTTAGCATGTTAAAAAGACCTCCCTTCCATGTCCCTTCTCCTTTTTTTAGTCTTACTGAAGAGCAGATGGTATATTGTACCAAATGACTTCTCAACATCTATTAAACATTTTAATGATGATTGCTGTTTTCCCAGTTCATGCAAAGAATTGCATTTGTTGAGGCAAATCTCAGATTGGCTGGACATGGTCAGGCGCTCATCCTCTACCCCTTCCACACCCGACTTTGGTCACCCAACACCTGGAATGGTGTTGGGTGACTTTTCCTAAAGGAAAGTCAGGGTGTGCCTGCCAGGTGACCTTGGGAAGAAGCTACAGATGTACAATACAGCCTGACCTCCCAGCCCACAAGTGCTCTGCATTCCCAGCCTACCCTGGGGGAGCAGGAAGGGTCATGGTTTCTGTGGTTCTCTGAGGACCGGCATGGAACCTCACAAGGGCATAGTCAGTGTTACTTAGACGACTGAGTGAGAGAATCAGTGCAGGACAGGGGGACTAGCCCAGAACTGGGAGCCCAGGTCCTCTGCAGCTCTGCCCCCTGAAGTCTTGTGATCTGTCCTGTGATCTTCTGGAGGCTGCCAGAGGAAAGTTGGAGAGGCAGAGCACTTTGTGACCAACTCTTCAGGTTCTGGGGCTGGAGAGATCATGGATCAACGCCCAGCTTGCCGTCTTGCTGGCTCTGTGAGCCTGCATAGGTCTCCTCACTTCTTGAGCCTCATTGGTGGAAGTGGGGCTGCAGCCATGCTCCACGAGTGGGTAACTTTGTGGGCGAATGAAAGGTTGAGGGGAAGCATGTGGCACAGCTCCTGTGGATCCTCAGCACCTGATGTAGGGGAGTAACCATCGGGGCCTCTCTGCAGCTTTAGGAGCATTTAGAAGAGAAAGCACTGCACTGGTTGTAGATACGGTGAATCTCTTGGCAGGGAGAGATAAGCATCCAAGTCCAAGTGTCACCAGAGGGGTTCTGAGGAAGTCCCTGCAACGGGGAGAAGGGGACTCAACCGGGCCCCAGGGAAGAATTTGCCACAGGAAAGAATTTCAGGGCACATCAGAAAATAAAGCATTGCTAAATTTGTTCTATGAAAGAAATCAACTGGGCAGTGTGCATTCAGAGAAGGACACAGTGTGGGCGTTCCAGAGAGAGACGCGCTTTGGGGGCTTCGGGTTCTTCTTTGAAAGGAAACCTTGTGAGGCTGTGCAGGGGAGCGTGTGAGTGCTGGGACTCCCTGGTGAATGCTACTTTTTGATTGTGGACCACAGATCTCTGGGATCTTCAGGTTGACCCTGTCTCCCCTACCTGATCAGTAACGTTTAGAATGTACCTGTATTAAAGGTTTCTTAAAATACATTTCTCTTGGTTTTATCTAATCTGAAGATACATTGTGTAGGCTAACAATTGCTCTCTATAGTCAAAATAAGGTAATTTTCATAGTTGCATGAATTTTCAGTACCTCTAAGATTGGTAGATTTCCCAGGAATTTGGGAGGAAAATCAGGTCTGGGAGTAGGTCTGCTCGCGGGTGTTTAGGTGTGCAGCTACAGCCTCCTTTCTCCCTCTCTTTATTTCCTCCATCCTACCTCCCCAGAAGCCACTGGTAGTGCACTCTAGGGGCTGGTTGACCTGCTGCTGCCACCGTGTGGCCCCAGGTTGTTGTTGAGGATAATGATGGCAGGGAAGAGCACCCGCCACTGCAGACACAGGGCAAATAGAAAGGGGGGACCACCTAACAGAAGAGGGCTCACGCTCTGTGAATTCTCACTTCTTCGCTTCCTGGCAGGTCCTTAGGCTCTCTGGCCTCAACTCCCTCAGTTCTAAGATGGGCTAATAATAGAAACCGCTGCATAGGCGTGTGAGTTATGGATGGATTAATACTCTTCGAATATCGCCCGACTCAAGAACTGTTCCTAAGTGTTGCCGGGGGTCCTTATCATGTCTCCATCACCACCACCCTTACTCCAGGGAGCTCGCAGCCCAGTGAGGGCTGACAGAGCTGGGGAATGTGCCATAACCGTGGTCACTGTGGGAGGAGTCTGCCCAGGAGGGGGTGGCGGCACAGCCCCCCCATTTTCACTACTGGTGCTGGGACTGTTCCCTCTACCACCCCTATCACCTAAGTGCCCTGGTATCAGTCTCAGAGAGCATGTCCCAGCTGAAAAACAGGGAGGGGGGCTGGCTGAAGTCCAGCCTCTGACACTCTCTTCGGGGGTACTGCTCGATCTGGATTCCCTTCCCTGGGTGTCTCTAGGGGGCCTTTGAAAATGCAGATGCCAGGGTCCCTCACTGGCTGCCAGGCTCATCATGTCTTAAAGGGATGACTAGGATGGGACCCTGTCCTCATCCCTTCGACCTAGAGTCCAAGAAGGTCCAGGATCAGAGGGCTGGCTCAAGCCTTGCTTGCCTTCCTGGTTTAGAAAATGAGGCCAGTACCCTCCCTTCAAGGGCTGGTAGGAGGATAAATGAGGTGAAGGGTGTGCCGGGGCCAAACGCCTCTGTCCTTTCCAGTGCCCTCTTGCCTTGGCCCTCCTCCTCTGCCCTGGACCTCCAATCTAGATGCTTTCTTTGGGGGAAGAAGTCTTAATTATGGATAAAGGCCTAAATCATGCATGAGGCTTCTTGCCTCTGCTTTTTACTGCTGTGCTTGCTGGAAAAGAAGCTTGCCTCTGCAGAGAGTGCCCTCGGAATGACTAGGCTTGAGATCTCGCCCCACCGTGGGTTCTGCTGGCCCCTAAGGAATTTCCCCAACTGACTGGGGGCCCTCTGCATGGGGCGAGTACTCAGATGACAGGAAGAAGTGGAGAGGATGAGGGAACAAGGAAGCCCAAGACATGAGCCCCTGCCTATCCCCCTGGACCCCACCCTGATCAGTGCTGTGGGAGGGCTGCAGCAGGTTGGGGAGTCCAGAGCCAGAAGCTTCTTCCACCTGGGAAATTGCTTGGTCCACGGAGGTCCACCCCATGTGCCTTCTCCTCCCATGAGATAGCAGTGTGAGGTGGCCAGTGCCACCTGGCCCCTTCCGCAGGCTCAGGGAGGCATTTGTGAACCTCATTGGGAGGCTAGTGGTGAGCCTGTCTCTCCTTTCCCTTATTTAGAAGTCCCACAGTGGGCTCCCAGACCTGGTGGCCTTTCTCTTGTTCTGTTGACAGTAGCAACTTTGACATTTCTGGCCAGAGCTGCCACATTTTGCTTTGTTTCAAAAGTCAAACCTCAATTTCCTGGGAGGCGGTAGGTGTTCTGCTTACTTCCATTTTCTTAGGAAACAAGAAAGCTGGCGGGAAGGAGTTTAGATTTGAGTTTAGTGGAAGCGGCGGTGCTGGGGGAGGACACCCCAGGCAGACATTCCCATTTCATGGCTAATAGTGGTGTTGAACCCCTGGAGTGCGCGGCACCCTTCATGCTACTCAGAGAATCAGAGATGTCCACAAGGGACCTAACGCCAAGGCCAGGGCTGGGTGCACACAAGGGGCTGCTCCCACTATGGATTCTGCTGGCCCCTAAGGAAGCAATGTCCAAGGACAGATGTTCCTCCCTAACAGGGTGAGTTCCCTATCCCCATTGCCTGGAAGACTCTCCCAGAGGTGGGCCCAGCCATGGCCTCACCACTCCCAAGCTTCCTGCCCCAGCTCCCCAAGGTTCCAAGTGGTGAACCAGAGTGGTCTCCCTTCAGAATTCTGGACAGGTCCACAGAGGTCAACTAGAACTTTGTTATCCCAGGTGTGGTCAGGGGACCAGTGACATTGGCACTTCTCAGGAGTTGGTAGTAATGCAGGTTCTTGGGCCCCAACCCAGACCTGCCGAATGAAAACCTGCACTTAAATAGGAGGTATCATCAGTATTTCACAGATGGCCATCAGAAGCCCAGAGTCTCCATGTCTTCCCCATGCATGGAGTTAACAGGGCCTCGTTGCCCACCCCATCTCCATTACCAGCCCTGGTGCTCTGTGACCCAGATACCCACTCCCTTATGGACTTCATGCACATATGGGACCTGGGCCTGCCTGGTGGGCTTTGGTGGCCCTGGTATTGGCTGGGCCTGGTGTTGGCTGGGTCATTGAGAGAAGATGCCCGCTGTCCAGTCTTGTAGCCTTCCCTAGGCCTGGTCACTGAAGACTCTCCCTCATACTCATCCATGGGCTACCTCTGTCCTCCTGTCACAGATGAGTTCCTTTCTTCTGCCACCATAGGGAGGAGTCAGACCAGCCACTGCCATCCTTAGATACAGGTCCGTGTCATTAGTCAGAACAAATGAAAGGAAACCTTTTTTTTTTTTTTCTGTAGAATCTACCTGGCCTGGCCAGAGAGGAAACTGTGAGCTCTGGGGACTTGGACTTGTGGTCAGGAACAGACCCTGAAGTATCATCCCCAGCCAACTGAAACCCACCTGGAGCTCCTCAGAGTCCACCCCTCCACTCCCTCTCCTCCAGGACCTTCATTCAGGGACCATCCCCCCATCTACCCAAACCCCTGAGATGGAACCTCACTTCCCTCTCTGCCTCAAATCAAGCAAGCCCTGCCACTAGCCTGACACTCTCTCCTCAGCTCCCTCCTCTCTGTCCCCCTCATGGCCCAGGTCAGCTTGACCTCCTCTTCTGGACTATGATGGCCTCGTTGCTGGTCTCCTCGCCTCCCTCCCTCTGCATTGTGAGTTTCAGGTGCCTTCCCAGGTCCACATCTGCTAGGCTGGGCCCCTGCTAAAATCTCCACCACCAGAAGGGAGTATCCTCCCCATTTGTCCCTGGTGGGCAGCCTCCCCCTGCCCTCCAGCCACCGGAGCACTTGGTGGTTCCCCAAACTCACAGGCACCCTCAGAGCACGGCCCTGGCACTCTGCCCCCTCCCTGTCTCTGTTCTCGCAATCCCTTCTGGAATCACCATTCCTGACAACTGCCTGTAGGCCCCCACTAGTCACCTCTGCCAAAGCTCCCCGTATGCAGTGTCCCCAGCCTTCAGGGCTCTCTGCCTCTTCTGGGATCCCACTGTGAGGTTTTTGAGTAGCGTCTTCTGGGAGGTTGCATTCTGATGGATTCTTACTTTCCCCTGTAATACTATGAACTGTTTTTTAAAAGGACAAAAGAACTTTCCTGTTTTTTTCCCCTCTGAGTTTAAAAATGATCCAATTCATTTTTTTTTTTTAAGTTCAGCCAATTAAAAACTGTGGGAAGGGGAGGCCCAAGGATTAGCCATCTCAGCACATTGAGTTGCCTGTGCTGACAGTTGTGTGGCCAGCTCCCAGACAGGCCAACCTAGGAAAGTGCTCATTTATCTTAAGTCTGCTCCAAGTCAGCTTCTGGGCTTAGTCTCCATAGTTTATTCCTTCTAACTCATAAATGAACTCTGACGCCCAGAGAGGTTGAATCATCCGGCCTTGGTCACACAGCTGGTAAATGGAGGAGGCAGGATTCCAGCCCAGCTCTATCTGCAGAGCCTGGGAATGACATACTGTCCTGGGCATGTGACAGTATGACAGATCAGCTGTACACTTTTATGCTGCTCCCTAGGTTGTTTTTATTTCACTCAAAAAATACAGCAGGACCTCATCTGTCCTTTCCCTGGGAGCTCATCTGTCTCCCCACAGGGCTGAGGAAATGTTTGCAGAAGGCCAGGACAGTCAGACAGATCAGGCATAGGTCATCTGCTTCAGAGACCACCCAGGCTCTGTCACTTTCCTTCCTATTCAGACACCAAACAAAGCCCGTGTGGGTGGCCATAGGGATTTTAGATAGTAACAGACTCGGTTGTCAATAAGGGACTGAGGGACGCCTGGTGCCTGATGACTTTTGGACCTGCTGAGGGTCTCTTAAAAGTTGTTTCCAGCCCTGGTCTGGAGGTGACACTTCTCAGGAGGCAGTGGCCTGGATTCCATGTAACTGGGCCGGGGTGCTAGCTGGCACCCCAACACCACATAATCCTTCTCCTTGTGTGCACTGAGCATCTTCACTCCTAAGGCCTCCTTCCCTTTGATGCCTTTTACCCCAGCGCATTCTTGAAGAGGGGCTCTTCATCAGCAGCCCTCCAGCCTTGAGAACCAGGAACCAACACAAAATGGCTTAACTGCTGAGGCAAATGCTTTTTTTTTTTTTTTATTTTAATAACATCAGGACCCAAAGTAGGGCAGCTCCAAGGCTGGTTATTTCCAGGGCCCTGAGGTATCACCCAGGATTCGACCTCCTTCCAGTGATTTCCCCAAGAAGCCCAAAGTGGCAGCCACTCTCCAGGAGGGGAAGAGGGAGGAAGCACTTCCTGTGGATGGTCCCCTCCACCCCCTAATCAAAGACAGTCTCTCCTCTGTAGATGTCTCCTCAAGTCTCATTGGCCAGAGATGTTCAACATGCCTTTGCCTGAACCAATCATTGGCAAAGGAGACGAGCTCACCTGGCTGACCCCGCCTAGTTAGAATCATGCTCATGGTGAGGTGCTCTGAGGGGCCTGGTCCAACAGGAAGTGGGCATCTCACCGCACCAGGGCTGTCTCACCCTAAAGGAGAGGCCTGGGGCATCATAGAGGTGACCAGCAGAATCTGCTTCAGTTCTTGTTATTATTTTTTAACTTTATAGAAGAGAGGAAGTACAGGGCTCAGAGAAGTTGAGTCATTCCTCGGGGCCACCCTGTGGGTCCTCAAACCATTTACTTGGTGAAACTGCCTTGGATGGAGACATTTGCCTCCCTGCCCTTTATTCCCTTCCATATCTCTATCTCTGATTTTCTTCTCTTCCTCCAACTTACTGGCCACCACTGGCCAACAGTCCTGGAGAATCATTATGATAAGATAGAATTCCAAGCTGGCCTTCATGGTAATGTCAGCCAATGCCCTCATTTTCCAACAGGGAAACTGAAGCCCAAAGAGAGGAAGGGGCTCACCAAGGCCACTATGGAGAACATTGATGGTGGAGCTGTGATGGACTTAGGGACAAGAAGCAGACCATGCCTGATGTTAGAGGCTTCCTCCTTTATTACCTGGCCTGAGCTGCAGGACAGCCCAACTCAGCCTGCTCCTCCTAGGGAGGGGCGCCCTCAGTCTCTCTTTTTCTCTCTTTTTTTCTTTTTGTACTGGGTATTGAACCTCTGGGTGCTCTCCCACTAAGCCACACCCTAACCCTCCTTTTTATTTATTATTTTGCTAAGTTGCCCAGGCAGGCTTTGAACTTGTGGTCCTCCTGCCTCAGCCTCCCAAGTAGCTGGAATTGCAGGCATACGCCACCACACCAGGCTCCGGTCCCTTGTTGTATACCTTTTGCACCTGATATTTCCATGGCACTCTGCAATCTTCAATGTTCTTGAATCTTGGGCTGGGGATACAGCTCAGTTGGTAGAGTGCTTGCCTCGAATGCACAAGGCCCTGGGTTCAATCCCCAGCATCACACATGCACACACACACAAAAAAATGTTCTTTAATCTTTACTCTGACATAGTCTCCTTTAATCCACACAATGGCCCTGGGAGCTGGATGTTATAGATATGGAAACTGAAGCCAGAGAGATACTGTGACTCACCCAAGGTCACGTAGTGAGTGACACACAAATCATGTGTCACAGAGGGTTTAATGTTCTGACTGTGCCCTCCCACAGAGGGGGTGGGCTTGTTGGGGGTGGTTAGAGATTGAGAGCTGGACAGAGGCAGACTCTTCCACCTAGCCCAGGTTGCAGGGACTGCTAGGACCCCCTTGGGAACCCTTCCTCGTCCATGTCTGCCCCTGGTTTTGCTGAACTCCTGCCCAGCTTCCTGGCCCTCCCTTCCTGAGAATGAAAGGAGATGACCAGTGGCTGCCTGTGCCCTTTGTCCTGTGGGCTCTAGAGTACAGGGCCCCATTGTATGCTTGACATCAGGCAGCTGGACCAGGGTGAACTGGGTAAACAAGCAGGGCACATGTCACCCTGAGGCCAGGGGAGGGCCAGAGCCCCCTGTGGGGAGCAGGAGGGACTCAGGAGAAGTTTTCTGAGGGGGAGCAGAACCCCTGGGGCTTTGGGACACCTCTTCCTCCTCTCTTAGCTGCTATGCCTTGAGGCAGGGCTGCCTCTGGTGTCCTGCTGAGGAAGAGAATGACCAGCTGCCTCACAGGGCTGTGGAGCAGACCCAGGGAATGACCAGTGGGAACTGCCCTGGGGAACTGGGTTCAGGGGTTACGCAGCAAACTGGGGAACAGAGCTGTGCCCTGTGTCAGAGCATGCCAGAGCAGGCACGGCAGCACACACTTGGGATCTCAGCTACTTGGGAGGCTGAGGCAGGAGGATCACAAGTTTAAGGCCAGCCTGGACAACACAGTGAGACCCTGTCTCAAAACAAATAAATGGATAAAGTGCATGCTGGGACTCCCACATTGTTTCCATGGGAGAATTGGGCCCAGTGTTGCCAAATCCAATTTGAAAAGCCAGATAGCCCAGTTTGGGTGTGCAGTTTCTCAATTAAAAAAAAAAATTAAATGTACATAGAGTAAAATTCATTATTTTTCAGGATGGTGGGCGAGATTTGTAGTTTCATGAGTTTTAACATTTGTGTAGATTCCTGTAAGCACCACCTTAATCAGGAGACAGATCCGTTCACCACCCCCCAAATTCCTCCTACTACCCCTTGTATTCAGACTCCCCCTTTCCTCCTTACCCTTGGCATCCACTGATCTGTTCTTTGTAATTATAGTTTTATTGTTTCCACATAAATAAGAAAAAAAGTTCTTCTTTCTTTGGGTGCTGGGGATGGAACCCAGGGCATCACACATGCTAGACAAGTGCACTGCCTCTGAGCTGCATCCCCAGCCCAGTATGCCACCTCTGGAGACTGGAAACTGGTTTCTTTCACTTAGCAAAATGTGTGCACAGTGTCAGGGGTTGTGCCTTGTTATTGCAGAACACACTGCTTCTCCGCTCACTGGGAGGACATTTGGGGTGTTTCTAGTTTGGAGCAGCAGTATGTGTCATGCTGCTGTAAACCTCTGTGTGCAACATCTGTGTGAGTATGAAAATAAGTTTTCGTTTCTCTAAGATAGGGAAGGACAAGGAAGTTCCCCTCTATTCCTACTTGGCTGAATTTTTGTCCTAAATGAATGTTGAATTTTTTCAGTTGTTTCTCTGTACCTTTTGCTGGATTTTTCTTCTTTAATCATGTTTCAATTACATTGATTTTTAAATGTTTAACCAACCTTACTGAATAAACCCCACACGCTATGGTCTTGATACACACACACACACACACACACACACACACACAACTTGCTAATATTTTGTGGAAGATTATTGTATTTATGCTCATGAGGAATATTGGCCTATAATTTTCTTATACTGCTTTAGTCTGGTTTTGGTATCAGGACCACACTGGCTTCATAAAATGAATGGAGAGGGCTTTCATTTTCTAGAAGAGATCATATAGATGTATGTATATCTTAAATGTTTGGTGAAACCATCCGGGCCTGAGGTTTTCTTTCTTTCTTTCTTTTTTTCTTTTTCTTGGTAGCAGGGTGGGGGGATACTGAGATTGAATCCAGGGGTGCTTTACCACTGAGCCACATCCCCAGTCTTTTTTTTTCAGGGCCTCACTAAGATGCTGAGACTGGCTTTGAACGTGTGATCCTCCTGCCTCTGCCTCTTGAGTTGCTGAGATTACAGATGTGAGCCACTGCCCTGGGCCTGAGGCCTTCTTTTTTAGAATGTTGTAAACTAAAAAAATTAACTTATGAGATAGCTATAGGACTCTTCAGGTTATCTGTTTCTTCTTGCATGAGTTTTGGTAGTTTGTATCTTTCAAAGAATTGGTCCCCCTGGGCTGGGGTTGTGGCTCAGTGGTAGAGCATTTTCCTAGCATGTGTAAGCACTGGGTTCAAATCTCAGCACCAGGTTTAAATCAATAAATACATGAAGGCCCACTGACAAACAAAAAGAAATTAAAAACAAAAAAAGATTGCTACGTCATTTTATCAGAATTGTAGAAATTATGTGCACAGAGGTGATCATGGTGCTCCTTTGTTAGCCTTTTTCTTTCCTCCTTCTTGTCCTGTGTTGGGGATTGAATCCCCAGGGCTACACACGGGCTGGGCAAGGGCTCTACCACTGAGGGACACCCAGCTCCTTTATTAACCGTTTAAAGTCTGTCTGACTGTAGTAACATCTCTGCTTTCATTTCAAATATAGTAATTCGAATCTCCTCTCATCCCGCCCCGCAATCGGGTTAGAGTCATCAGTTTTATTAGTCTTTCCAAAGAACCCAATTTTGCTTTCCTTGATTTTTCTGTCATTTTTCTGTTTTTAATTTACTGATTTCTGCTTCCTCCCTGTTCTCAGCTTCGGGTTACTATGACCAGAAGACCTGACAAGAACAATTTAAAGGAGGAACAAGTGTATTTCGGCTCATGGTTTTCAGCGGTTCAGTCTGTGGTCAGCTGACTCCACAGCTCGGGGCCTGAGGGGAGGCAGAGCACCATGGCAGGAGGGCAGGGCAGAGGGAAGCAGCTCAGGACCCCACAGCCAGGGAGCAGAGGGAGAAAGAGAGAGCTCCAGTCACCAAGGACAAAATATAAACCCCAAAGGCACATTCCCAGAGGCCTATTTCCTCTAGCCACACCCTGCCTGCCTGCAGTTACCAACCAGTTAATCCACATCAGTGGATTAATTCACTGATAAGGTTAAAATTCTCATAAACCAATCATTCCACCTCTGAAGTTCTTGCATTGTCTCACACAGGAGCTTTTGGGGGACACCTCACATCCAAACCATGACATTCCCTCTTCCTTTGGGTTTGAATTTTATATTGTTGTATTTTTATTTTCATTTAATTTAGATTATTTTTAATTTCCCTTGAGAATTCCTCTTTGATTTATGAGTTATTTAGACAATGTGTATTTGGACATTTCTCAGATGCCTTTCTGTTATTGGTTTCTAGTTTAATTCCAGCATAGTCAGAGCACAAACTTTGTATGATTTCAATTCTTTTAAGTTTGTTAAAGTTTGTTAAAACCCTGGGATATGACCTCCTTGGTGAATGTTCCATGTACATATGAAAGGAGTATAGGTTTTGTTCTTATTGGGTGGAGAATTCTAAAAATGCCAGTTAGGTTAAGGTGGTTAGTGGTAGTGTTCAGGCTTTCCGGATCCTTATTGATTTTCCATCTGATTGGTTCTATTGATCACTGGGGAGGAGTGTGCAAGTCTAGGACCATAATTTTCAATTTGTCTTTTTCCCTTTTCAGTTCTATCATCAGTTTTTCTTCATGCATTTTGAAGCTCCATTATTAGGTTCATGCAGATTTGGGATTGTTATGTTTTCTTAGCAAGCTGATTCTTTATTATTCTTGTTCTGATTAGATCATTCTATAATTCTAGCACTGTTTTTTTCCCATCATCTCCATCCTACTAGTGATCCCATCCAGATAGTTTTTTGACTTTAGCTAATATGTTTTGTAGTTCTAAAATTTCTGTTTAGTCTTTCAGCTTTTATTTTCTCTACAGAGAATTTCTATATTTCCATTTATTTCAAGAGTGTTCACATTTACTTCATGGAACATGGATAGGTTAACTGCTTTAAAATCTTTGCCCTGGTTTTTAATCCTCAGTATCAAAATCAAAACAGTTAAAATATTGTCTAATAATGACAATATCTGCCTCATCTTGGGTTGGTATCTATCTGTTGATTGTCTTTCCCCTTGTACCTTGCTTTTCCTGTTTCTTTGTATGTCAAATAGTTTTGGATTGTGTCCTGGGCATTTTGAATATTATATTACAAGATTCTAGATCCTGTTAAAATCTTCTGAAGAATGTCAGTATTGTTAGGGGTTTTTTGTTTGTTTGGGTTTTTGGTACCAGGGGTTGAACCCAGGGGCACTTTACCACTGAGCCACACCCCCAGCCCTTTTTTGTATTTTATTTAGAGACAGGGTCTCACTGAGTTGCTGAGACTGGCTTTGAACATAATCCTCCTGCCTCAGCCTCCTGAGTCACTGGCATTACAGGTGTGCCCTGCTGCACCTGGCTGTTTGAATCAGGAAATCAACCCAGTTGTGTTGAAGCCTCAGCTCCCAGCTTACCCTCTATGAGCTGTGGTTCTAATGCCAGTTCAGTTTTCAAAGGCCTTGCAGTACTATCCAGATCCAGCCCAAGCATGCACACTCCAGGGGCCATTCCGTTCCATCTGCACTGTAGTTCAGTTCCTGAAGCCTTTGGTATGGTATTTCAAGTCAGTTCCGTGCACGTGCAGCTCAGGTTGGACCCAGGGCTTCAAAGACCACCTCAGCTCCCTCCTCCTTCAGGTACCGCCCTCTCCAGTTTCCATGGGTCCCTTTCCCTAGTTTCTTTTTCAAGCAGAAAGAGCTTTCCTTCCCAAGAGTTTTAGGCACCAGCTTCATGACTGCCATGGAGAGGGGTTTGGGAGAGAAGAAAACAAAAACCAAAACAGGGCATTTCTCTCCTTCTGTTTGTCCCCCTCCTTCCCCCACAAGTGATCCCTTTCCCAGCTTCTCATCAGAAAGAGAGGGTTTTTTTTTGGGAGCTATTTCTCTTCCCACCTGCTGCACAGTTCTGGGATTTAAGCCACAGAGTCTAAATCAGAAATATGTGAAGAAGCCAGGCGTGGTATCACATGCCTGTAATCCCAGTGGTTTGGAGGCTGAGGCAGGAGGATTGTGAGTTCAGAGCCAATCTCAGCAACTTAGTGAGGCCCTAAACAACTCAGCAAAACCCTGTCCTTCAAATAAATGCAAAAAAAAAAAAATGCTGGGGATGTGGCTTAGTGGTTAAGCACCCCTGGGTTCAATCCCCACTACAGAAAGAAAGAAAGAAAGAAAGAAAGAAAGAGAGAGAGAGAGAGAGAGAGAGAGAGAGAAGAAATATGCAAAGAAAAAATAAATTTAGAAAACTCACCAGTGTATTTGTCCTTGTGTTTTGTTTTCCTCCCTGATCCCCTTTGCAGAGCCCATGTCTGGTTTGACGTCTCTGTCCAGGGTTTTCCACTCTGATCACTGGGGAAAGACAGTGTAGGTAACGTGCTTCCTTCATTTCAACCAGAACCAGCAGGCTTCCTTGGCTTTTGGCATCTAATTAGCAAAATTAAGCCCATCAACAGGCCTCTTCCAGAATGCTCTTCAACAAACTCTAGTTTCTCTTGAAATTAACTTTTCCTTTGATGTTCAAATTCTTAAAGGTTCATTGAGTTTTTCTAGATGAAAAGAGAACAGAACACAGATGTAGTCTTCCCCTAGTCAGAGCAATCCCCAAACTTATAATAATATGATAATAGTGGTCATAATTATTGTAACAGAAGTAGTAATGATTACCAGGTAAGAGCCTGAGCTCTGGAGCCCAGCCACCTGTGTTCAGCTGCCCCCTAAGAGGAACAAGACCTTAACCCTGCTCCTTACTCTATTTCTGCACCTGCGAAGTGGGAGTAATAATAGTACCTCCTGCCCAGGTGGACGTGAGACTTAAATAAATCTACACAGAGGGCTTAGAACAGTGCCTGGCACAGAGGAAGAGTTATGCAGCATTACCTATTATTAATTAATAATTTGTTTAGTAATAGGAGCGGCTAACATTTATCTGGCATCTCACCATGCAGAGGGAACCTCGCCACAGCAAGAAAACCAGCTTATCCCCTCCGAGGCTGAGACCTCAGAAGGCAGAAGGCTGGCTGGATGCTGAGTCCCTCTAGCCTGCAGAGTCTGAAATGAGGGAGGCGTGGGTGGCTGGCACCACTCGGGAGGATCTGGCTGGGAACCAGTGAGAGCAGCAAGGAGGCTCTGGCAGCGCAGTGTCTGGTCTGAGCTAGAGATTGCCCTCGGGGAATGAATGGGGGGAAATCAGCTTGAAGAGAAAGGCAACAGAAATAGAAGGGGAAGCCTGGTAATTGAGCGGCCCCAAAAAGGAAAGATCAATATTTTACAGCCAGAGAAACAACCAGTTTCCCTGGCAGCAGGCTCAGTAGCCCAGCTGCATGTGCTTCAGTGACAACAGCTGCTCCTGTCTGTCCTCCCTGCCAAGCCCAGGGGTGTTCTCTCTTTGCCTGGAGCCTGGGGGAGCCTGGGGGAGCCTGGGGGCTGCCTAGCAGGCATAGTGTGTGGACCGAGGACCACCCTGGCACCCTACCTGTGGTTGGTTATTTGCTGCTTGCCCTGGGTGAGATCGGGCAAGCCCCTCCCCTCCCCAGGACTCCCTTCCCTGCCTGGGAAGAGAAGGGCTGCTCAGCCAGGTGCATCCCCAGGGTGCGTTGCAAAAGGTTACCAATGTTGAAGAAGGTAGAGACCCTCCATGCTGGGGTAGGGGTCCCAGCCATGGGGATAAAGTTCTTTGGCTACACAGGGATGGGGGGATTGAATCAGCCTTCAGTGAAGATGACCCTGTAAGAGTCTGCTGTGACCAGGTGAGGTCTCCCACCTTGCAGAGTGTAGGAAGGCCGTGGAGAGCAGATATTCCAGAGGGGGTCAGGGAGACCTGGTTCAGGAGTTACCGCTGTGGTGACTTTGGCTTAAGCTGAGCCTCAATTCCCTCAACTGTAAAATGGGGACTATAATCGTATTATTTACACTGCTCTGAAGATGAGGTGAGACTATATCCAGAGATCAGGGCCACACTGCGACTCGTGAGGAGCCCTCCGTGGGCGCAGCAGGAATGATCCTTACTTCTCTATAGAATGACACCATTGTTCAGAGTCATCGAGCCTATGGTCACGTATGAAGGAACACTAACCAGTATGTGTTGTTATAAGAACTTTGCAATGACCCTGTTTTCTACAGGGCTGTTCTGTAGTGTGCACGGCACTTTTCGTGACCTTGGCTCTGGGACTTCCACTCTTTGAAGAGCCCTATGGGAGAAGCCACAGAGAAGGGAGAGCAAGGGCTCAATCCCAGCACTGCTATAAAAAAGGAATGAAGGGAGGAAGGAAGGGAGGGAGGTCACAACAGGCACAAACCCCCAACTGCAGCCTGGGCCACAGCTCCAAGGCACTCCAAGAACTTCCAGTGGCTCTCAGGACTCTGTCTTCTCATTATCAAACAACCCCAGCCCCCACCTGTTGGGGACTGGCTTTCCTTGGAGGCAGAGGAATGGACATCCTGCCCCAGCCATTCCCGGCCCCAGGGAGTGATGGACTCACAGATCACAGAACCCTGCAGCCTCTAGGGTGCATTTGCAGTTGACACTCTTCATCAGTCACCCAGCACCCTGGGGCAGACTCTGCCCTTGACTAGCATCAGAGATAATTAAGGAATAGCCCCTGGACTTGGAGAGGATGCAGGGCTGAGCACCTGTAATGCTAGCCAGGAGAAGGCGAGAGGAGAGGAGGCGAACTATCGGCTGGGACTGTGGTGGGCTCCCCCACAGCCCTGCAGGTGGCACCTGGGCATAGCTATTCTCTGATGCCACGTCACTGCCAGGCAGTGGCAGAGGCTGCCGTGGCTGGGTCGGGGTAGGGTTGGCAGCCGCAGTGCTGGGGAGCCTCTTGCCAGGCAGGAGCTGGCAAAAGAAGCCTCCTTCCTCCTCCACTGAAATTCTTCAGGCCTTTCCCAAGACCCCACTAGGTACCAGACTCAGAGAGGGCATTGCACAGCCCTCTGCCATCCCTCACCCCAGACTCACTAGAGTGGAAGAGCAGGGCCAGCGAACAGAGGTTCCAACATAGCCGCGAAGCTCAGGAGGGAGGAGGTGACTGTGGCGGGGCCTCTGTGCCTGTGGCTCATCTTCCAGAGCTGCTGGGCCCAGGCCCCCCATGCCAGACCACTGCAGTGCCCAGAGCTCAGACCCCTGCTGCAATAGCCATGCTGGAAAAGTGTCCCAAGGGCGGCAGGAAAAAAATTTGTCTTCGTGACTAGATGATCTGTCAGCATGACTGGGCTTCGGTGCATGTGACAGCAGAGTGGGAGGGAGGACCAGTTGGCCTGTATTGGTGTGAACAGTCACAGCAGGCACAGGAATCCCCCTGCATACTGAGCTCCGTGGCTGCCAGGGTGCTCTCATTTCCATCATCTGCACCCCAGCAGAGAGAATCCTGGAAACAGCCTGGCCTGGCCTGCTGTGCTGTGGATGCTGATGGTGACTACCAGAGGGAGGGTGAGGTGCCTAACGGCGAGTGTCAGTGTGCTGTGTGTGTGTTTGGTTGTGCATGGGTGTGGCCATGTGACAATGTGTGATGAGCCACTGGGACCAGCAGCCACCACCATCAGCCCCAGCAGGGTCGGGCCTGGAGAGGGTGCTCAGCTGTCCCTTGTTGAATGAATGAATGAATGTGTGTGTGTGTGTGTGTGTGTGTGTGTGTACACATGCATGCGCACAATCTCTGTGCAGGTGCTGCCATTAAGTTACAGACTGATTTAGAAACAAGCTTTGGAAAAGACATGTCAAGAAGCTGAAATTCAGGAGTTGGAAATTTGTGGTGGGGGAATGACTCCAATTAATCAGAAAAGATAGTACTTACAAAATTGGCCATTGCCAAAAACATGGGAGAAAATACCCAGGGCTAGCAAGTTTGAAGTCAGTTGCTCTGATTGAGAACTAAATTAAGACATCTTGACAGAGAGCAATTTGTCAGCTGTTTTGTTGAACCATTCATATCTGTTTATTCAACAGATATTCATGAAACTTCTACTATGTGCCAGTCATGGCAAGCTACCAGGTATGCAGTGGTGATCAAAACAGAAACAGTCTTTGCCCTTAGAGAGCTGAGTTTGCAGAGGGAAGATATAAATTCACCATATAAACATATAATTACAAATTGCACAAAGAGTTTGAAGGAAAATTTAGGATGTTGCAAGACCGGGCAGCAGCAGGGTGGGTCTAATCAGATAGGGGAAGTCAGGATGGGCTTTTCTGGGGGTGGGGACATTTAATAGAGGTACAAAAGGAGGCCTGAAGAGTTGATGTTGCTGGATGATGAATGGGGAGGACAGGTGTTCAGGATATAGAGTACAGAGACAGGTGCAGAGGTGTACACTTGTAGTCCCAACAGCTCAGGAGGCTGAAACAGGTAGATCACTTGAACCCAGGAGTTTGGGGCTAGCCTGGCAATATAGAAAGATCCCCATCTCTTTTAAGACAAACAAGAAAACAAACTAACCTTGACCCGGGTTTAGCTCGGTGGCAGAGCATGTGCTTAACATGCACAAAGACCTGGGTTTCACACATACCACCCCTCAACACAAACACACAGAATAAGACATAGAGATCAGCACATGCAAAGGCCCTGAGACTGAAAAGCTTAATTTATTTGAGGCATTGATAGAAGGTGAAGGCCAGTGTGCCTGGAGTACGTTGAGTGATGGGGAGGAGATGGGACTGAAGGGGGCAGATTTTATACTCGGGGTCCATACCGTGGAGTTTGTATCTTATCCTAAATAATGGAAAATAGCTGGAAGGTTTTAAGCACCTTCCAGTGGTTTTATAACTGGAGTGGATTCCAATTGGAGTGGAGAATGAATTAGAGGGGGCTGGAAGTGTAAAAGGGTAGTTGAATCAGGAGATTTGCATAGTCCAAGAGGGAGACAATGATGACCATGACCAGGTGAATCCAAGGGGTGATGTGGAAAAGAATGTAGCATAGGGATACAAGCTACGTTGGGATCCACAAGGGTGTGGGTTGGGTGAGAGGGAGCAGACCCAGTGAAGCTGCAGAACTGTGCAGTGGCAGGACCGGGTCAGGGGTGGATGTTGAGCAAGTGGTGCTGGAGGCGGTCGTGAATGGGTTGTCCCCTGACTGTGGAGGCTGTGGGGAGTGACTGTCAGTGAGGAAGCAGGCATCTGAGAAGCACAGTGTAGTGGGCATCCACACAACTGTGAAACCCCACGCCTGAGTTTCAATAGCAAAATGTTGGAAATACCCAAGTGCCGACTGTTAGAGGAAGTTGGGTAAGTGGTAGTGTGTCGACTGGGCAGAATCTTCTACAGCCATAAATAACATGGGCTGCACACACCAGGCCATGTGGACTCGTGTTTCTTTCTTGTTGTTTTAATTTTTTTGTTGTTGTTGATGGACATTTATTTGATTTTTATTTATGTATGTGGTGCTGAGAATCCTCACACATGCTAGGCAAGTGTAAGCCACAACCCCAGCCCGGACATGCGTTTCTGATGTAATGACTGCTGTGTGGGAGACAGACTCCCCAACACCAGGAGCAGCCAACTCCCTTGGGCTAAATCTTGTTTCCTAATTTCTTTTAAAACACTTCTTACTGGATCAGAAGAATGCACTGATTGGAAGTGTTGCTCAGAGACTTCTCCCCCATGTCATTAGCACTTGGTCCAAGAAATAGACCATCATCATTGCCTGGAGAGGTGGTGCGCACCTGTAGTCGCAGGTACTCTGAAGGTTGAGGCAGGAGGATCTCAAGTTTGAGGCCAGCCTCAACAACTTAGCGAGACCCTGAAACAAAACAAAGACCACCAGCCAAAGCCCAGAAATTCCCTGGGTGATGTCACTTCTACAACACCACTATCTTGACAATCCTTGTTTAAAAAATTATTTAAAATTACAAATTATACAAGGTTTTGCCTCAAACCTTATATAATTTGTAATTTTAAATAATTTATACACGTGTTATTATACACGTGTTACTTCATATCTCCTTGTTGGCAAAGGAAAATTTGACCAAGGGTCTTAGAACTATAAAATACAGAAATTCTTTTTTGCTAAATGTGGTTAAAACTATGTCTTTTCAAAGAAAAGTGGGAAACAGAGTTTCTAGAAGTTTTTTAAAGGGGTTTATGCTTGTTCTGTGCAAAAAAAAAAAAAAACCCTACTATTTAAAAAAAATGTAGTTGTAGGTGGACACAATACCTTTGTTTTATTTTTATGTGGTGCTGAGGATTGAACCCAGTCCCTCACACATGTGAGGCAAGCGCTCTGCCACTGAGCCTCAGCCACAGCCCAGAAACCACTATTTTTAAACCTCACAGGGAGCCTCTGCTTTCAATGGCCATCTTTGTGGGGCCAGCTTGGGGGAGGGAGCTCTGGGGGACACACCCCTGAACTCTGAGAAGCTACAGTGTTTGCTTTCTTCACTTGCGGTGCCTCCTGCCCTGGGCAGAATGAGGCGAGCCCACAGCTGCCAGGGGCTTGATGTAAAGCCCAGGGGGACCAGGCTGGCCACACTGGCCTCTTCTTGGCTCCCTCCAGCTCAGTCCCCCACCTCAGTGCCCTGGGCCTCCTCACACCTGTCCTCTTTCCTTCCCACAGGTAGAAAAACTTGTGAAGTATCTGGATCCCAACGACCTGGGGAGAATCAACTTCAAGGACTTCTGCCGTGGAGTGTTCGCCATGAAAGGTGAAGCCCTGGGGCGGGTCCTCTGGGGCTGTCTTGGTCCTGTCCAGAAGGAATGGCCAGTGTGACTTGGGCTGCAGCCGGGATTCCTCCCCACGGGGTTCAGAGCCCTGAGGGGCCTCAGAAGTGGGCTCTGTCCCTGGCTACCCACAGGACAGAGGGGGGGGGGTCTTCGGCTCCCACCATGCCACAGCATCCCATACCCAGAGTCGGGGTGCCTGGACCAGAGTGATGGTCCTTTTAGTCCTTCCCATGAGAGAAAGGCTCCCCTCTGGGATGACCAAACTCCCAGGGCAAGGGGGGACTGTGCTTTAAATGCAGTTCTGGGTGCACCTGGGTAGAGCTGGCCGCCTTCCCTCCCCCCTTACCCCCTCCCGCCTCTTGCTAGGGTTCCTGGTTGTTTTCCTTCCTTTAGTCCCTCCCAATTCTCTCCTTTCATTCCTGCCCCACCCTGATAAGGAATCCACGTGAAAGCCCTCCTTTCCACTGGTCAGTTGTGAGAAACGCCCAGAAATCAGAACCTGTTCCCTGTAACTTAGGACTGCTTGTGGGGAGAAGGTGGCTTAGTCACCAGCCGGGTGGACTGCTGAGGCCTCCCCCTGGCTGCCAGGAGACAGCAGTTACTTCTAGGAGTCCCCAGAAGTCCTGTGGCCTCAGCAGGGAGCCTTGTTTTCCAGTCTGGGTGGTCAGATCAGGGTGACCGTCCCTTCCAGGCTCCACCTTTGGAGTTGGGGGGAGGAAGGAAGGAGGCCCAAGGGAAGCACTGAGGGGCTGGTGGGGGACCGCACACAGGCCCCAGCAAAGGTCTTCCCAGTGGATTTGTCCCAGTCTTTAGGCCACCGAGGACTGCACCTGCCATGTGCCTGTGCCAGGCATTTTGCCCAGTATAACTTCAGGTCAGCAGGAGGTGGAGCCATCCTGGGGGGCCCTAGGTAGACTCTGGAGTTTGCTGCCTTAGTTGGGGTACGCAGCCTTGGGGATGTGCCTGGGGGAGCTGCAAGCAGAGAAGCGTTGTCCTACATCCCCTCCTCCCGGGAGGCCTCTGCACTCTGCCCCTGCATCGGGAGGCCACTGTGCACTGCTCACTGGGTTAGTCCCAGGAGAAAGATGTCTGGTGAAGAGCCGCTGCAGTGCCCTGCCCAGCCTCCTGCCGCTGCGGTGCTCCTTCCGCCTGAGCGGTCAGCCGGTCTCTTAGGGATCCAGCCCTTCCCGCAAGGCCCTCTAGGCAGAAGCAGAGCAGCTGTGCCAGGCTGAGGCTCTGCCCTCTCACTGTCTGTCTGCCTGCCTGTCCACAGGGTGCGAGGAGCTGCTGAAGGATGTGCTGTCCTTGGAGAGTGCGGGGACGCTGCCATGCGCGTCAGAGATCCCGGACTGTGTGGAGCAGGTAAGAGGCCGTGGCCCCGAGCCTCTGCGGGGGCTCTGCTTGTCCTTCCCCTCCTCTCGCCTTGGCTTCATTTTGTAGTGTCCAGGAGGACCCAGCCCCTTCCTCTGGGGAACCTGTGGAATCAAAGTCAAGAAATCGGTTTTTGGACAGGGGCAGTGAAGTCCCTCTGGAAGCCCCGGCAGAGTATCTTCCTCCGCCCCCTGGTGCTGAGGAGAAACTGAGTCTCATGGAGGGGAGGTGGTGGGCTGAGGTCTGGCAGGTAGGGTTGGAATCTTTTCCTTTGCTCCTGTTCCTCCGTCTTTGAGCTGATGAGTCCCCGTGTGTGCGCCCCCCTCCCCCGTATAACAACTAATTCTCCAGTTCTCTGACACTAACTGGATGTCCAGCAACTCAATTCCGTCTGACACTACCCAGAGTTACTGCGGAATCAGGAGTCAATCCCGTAATACCCTCACTTCTGCCCAGCAAACTACACATTCTCTGCTCCCCACAACCCCCTTCACCAGAACAACTTGGGAAAACACTATACTTAGGATTAGCAGTGTATCCTGAAGGGTACAATTCAGAAATAGAAGAGATGCACAGGACCAGTGTGGAGAAAGGTTGGTGCGCCTTCCAAGCCCTCTTTGTAGGCACAGCAGCTGCCCCGGCTCCTTGTCCTGTTTACCAACCTCGAAGCTCTCAGAAGTCCTGGCCCTTCTAGTGTCTTTATAACCCAGTCCCCGATCCTCTCTTCCCCTAGTAGGAAGGCCTGGAAGTTCTCCCCTTCGGACCCCCAGCGTGGTCCTTCTGGTGATGGGCTCCACCCTGAGCCATGTGGAGGTCCCACTTTGAGTGACTTTAATAGCATAAACTCAAGCGTGGGAAAAGAGGGTGGTCAGGACTAGAAGTCACTCACATCAGGAAATTCCAAGGACTTTAGGAGTTCTGTGCCAGGAAGTGAGGATAAGAACCAAATCTTGTGGCACTACAGTCTTCGTGGCTTTGTTTTGCTTTCTCTGAGTGGTATGTTTACTATTAAACACTGAACTATTTTTTTCTAGACACTGTAGTGTCATCCTACAAAGAAACAGTTTAAGGTGCACTTGTGGACAATCTCTGGGGTCCCTTCTGGCTGAAGGACCCCTGGAGCTAGAGGAGTAGTATTTTGGTTTCTCAACCAGGCAGGCTCTAAAGCCTCTTATCCAGCTCTGGTTGGTGCCTCATCGGGACACCCACACACACTCAGAAAAACAAACAACAACAAAAATCACAAGTATTTTTTATAGCTGAAGGAGGTCCAGGTCACCATCATTCACTCAAGCTCTTTGTGGATTCCTGGGGCTCTCCCTGGGTTCTTTGGGGCAAGACTGAAAGAGGAGGAGCCCATGAGAAGGACCATAAGCTGGGTATAGCCAAGTGAAGAGAAGGCCAAGGCTCTGTCAAAAGACAAAACTATAATGAATTATTTGTAGGTTTGGGGATGTAGCTCAGTGTTAGAGTGCTCACAGCTGTGGGTGATCCTGGTCCCCAGCACTGCAAAAAAAAAAAAAAAGTGTGTTGAGGGGAGAAACTGGTTGTGGAGGTGCATGCCTATAATCTCAGCAACTTCGGAGGCTGAGGCAGGAGGATGGCAAGTTTGAGGCCAGCCTCAGCGACTTAACAAAGCCCTAAGCAACTTAGCAAGACCCTGTCTCAAAATGAAAAATAAGGGCTGGGGATATAGCTCAGTGACAGAGTGCCCCTAAATTCAATTCCCAGGACTGGGGAGCAGAGGGTGGGGTTTATACATAGATCTAATTGGCTTTAATGTGCCGTTTGAGAGCCAGCACTCAAGAGCAGAGCTGGGGTTTATAAGTTAAGAAATAAGGCAACAGAACAATAGAAAAAAAACTGGTGGGTCAACATCAGGCTGCTTCAGTTTACTTTTGTGAAAAGATTAAAGCAGAGGGGACTTCCTTATCATGCTGACTAAAACTGGCCTGTTTGGGGACTGGATTATCATCTCTCTCCTGATTTCTGGGAAGGTCAGATAACAACTTCGTTTCAGTTTAGGGCATCAGATGTCAGCATGAGCATGTCTGTTTTGGCTTAGTCTGTTGGGCCTAGTGCAGGAGCTCTGACCAAACCAAAGGCCTCCTATAATATATATATATATATATATATATATATATATATATATATATATATATATATATATATATATATATATATTCAGTTATAGATGGATACAATATCTTTCTTTTGTTTTTATTTATTTTTATGTGGTGCTGAGGATCGAACCCAGGGCTCCACATGTGCAAGGCAAGTGCTTTGCCACTAAGCCACAACCCCAGCCTCTCCTAGAGATTTTATCTGACAGTTCAGAGGTGGCAGAGACCAAAGCCAGGCAGCAGGTGTGGGACCAGGGTAGAAGTCAGGTGGCAGGACCTCAGGGTGTGGTGCTCCAAACATGAGCCCTTGGGGATGGGTCAGGGTAACTGGCTCCAGGTACAAGCAGGGCCAGCGGGGAGGGCTCCTGGCCTGTCTTTGCAGGCCAAGCACACGTCAGGGAAATATGTGTTTGGGGCTAACCGTCAACAGGACCGTGACAGGGACCCTGAACCTGAGCAAGTGGTGTGCTCCTGGAGTTCTTGGGGTGGGCACTTGGTGGAATTTGAACAGGGTTCAGAGGGGGGCGATAAGCCATGGGGTCTTCCAGAGCTAGGTCCACACCTCACTCTGACCAGACTATCCTTGCAACCCTGGGCAAGTTCCTCTTAACCCCTCGGAGCCTGTTTCCACAGGTGTAAAAGCAGGGCCCCCCGCACCAACCTTGGGTCTGCTGTGACAATTCAGCAAGAAAACAGTGGTGGTGCGCGACCGTTCCTGCCTCCTGGTGCTGTGGACTAGTGAGAGAAAATGGTGCTGAAGTTACAGTTTGCATTTTCCCTTTTATCCTTGGATACTGCTACTTTAAAATTATATCAAAATAAAGCTCTGGGCCTAGGAGCTGGTGGGCAGAGTGGAGCTGAGGCCTTGGGCTAACGCGGTAGTACCCAGGAGCAGAGGCATGCCCTGCAGTCTTCGGCTGCTCTTCTGGGCCCCATGCTATGCCATCCACATTTCCAGAAAAGATGGTGCATGGAGGAAAGGTGAGAAACAGGCTTGGAAGACAGGCACGGTGGCACATGACTATAATCCCAGCAATTCAGGAGGCTGAGGCAGGAGGACCCCAAGTTTGAGACCACCTGGGCAATTTAGTGAGACCCTAATTTTCTCAAAAATTTTAAAAAGTGCTGGGCATGGTGACATCCACCTGTGATCCCAAAAGCTCAGGAGGCTGAGGCAGGAGGACCTTGAGTTCAAAGCCAGCCTCAGCAATTTAGGGAAGCTTTAGGCAACTCAATGAGACCCCGTCACAAAATTTTTTTAAAAAATTTTAAAAAATCTAGAGAAGTAGCTCAGTTGTAGAGTACCCCTGGGGTCAATCCCCAGCACCTAAAAAAAAAAAAAAAAAGAAGAAGAAGAAGAAGAAGGAAAAAAAGAAAGAAATAGAGTAAGTATGAGAGAGAGAAAACAATACATAGGTGCAGAGAGTTGACCTCCAAGAGGGCGCTCCTCTCTGTAAAACAGTGTTGTGTTTCATTCCAACTCTGGAGGTTGGGGAAGGAGAAGGACCCTGTCAGTCACTTCACAACCCTAGTACTTCCCTTCGTTTTCCCGGGGGGCTGCCCTGGTAGGGTGTGTCTTCTGGTTCTAAGCCTCTCCCTGGCCAGCTCCTTTCCATCCTCCACATAGGTCTGGCCCTAACAGGTGGCTCCTCCAGCTCCTCTAAGTGGCTCCATCCCAGTGGCAGTAGATGGGTGGACACAGTGGCTGTCCCGTCTGTTCTGCTCAGCAGTGCGGCCGGGGTGACTTGGGCTCTGTTCCTTCTGGTGGGCTCCTGAGTGCTGGGAGGTGGGGAAGCCAGCCGGCCAAGCAGAGTGACTCCCTTTCCGGGCTCAGGCTCTTGGGGAGGTGGGGGATGTGGGTGGGGGCCTGCCAGGGACAGGTCCTGATCCCTGCGGTGTCCCAACCATCCCCTAGAGGTCAGGCTGAGCCTGGAAGCCAGTGTGATCCCGGTTCATCTATGGGTTTCCCGTGTCTCCAGGGGATTCAAATCTGAGGAGTGGTTTGGGGAGATGCTGGATGAGAACCCTGAGAAATGGGACAGCACAGCAGAGCCCCCGCCTCCCTGTGTGCCTGTTGTGGAGGAGAGGAAGACATCTCCCCTTCTCCCCTCAGGGTACAAGTGAGACCTCAGATACCAGCACTTGATAGGAGTCACGTTAAAACAGCAAAATGCCTTAGAGTTGGCCCAGCCAATGTCCCAGTCCCTGAGAGCTCACTGCCCACTTCCCAACTCTCCCAGGTCTGGTGACACATGCAGGGGTCTTTGGCCTCCTGTTCAGACCTATGGAGCAGCGCAAGTCCATCCCAGGTAGCCGGAGCCTAGGCAGCACCAGCTCCTGACCTTACGGGATGCTACCCATTAGTGTCCCCGCAGCCTGCGCGCCCTGGCAGAGTGACTTCATGGAGTGGGCTGTTGAGTGAGTTTTCCAGTCTAGGAAATGTAACAATGACCAGAGGAGATGCTGGGGGGTTTGGAAGGACTTCTGGTGTCCAGGATGGTGTGTGTCCCCAGGCTGAGGGGTCAGCACACACCCTAAGAGTCGCTCCTGAAACCAGCGTGCTCAGAAGCTGCCTCCCCCCTTTTTTTTTTTTTTTTTTGTACTGGGGATTGAGCCCAGGGGCCCTTTACCATGGAGCAACATCCCCAGCCCTTTTTATTTTTTATTTTGAGACAAGGTCTCATGAAGTTGCTCAGGCTGACCTTGAGATGGCAATCCTCCTACCTCAACCTCCGGAGTCACTGGGATTATGGACGGGCACCACCAGGCCTCCTTTTTTGCAATCCCTAGTCCAAATGAAGTAGGGTTCCCTTAGGGAGGGTCTCTAGGAGGTGTGGAAAGCTCGCCCACAGACGTCAAAGCCAGGGGGACAATCGCCCAGGGTCATGGCCAGCCTTCGTAGGCCGTGAGGTGAAGCCTGCCCCACAGTACTGTAAGATCCTGGGCTCTTGGTCACTCACCCACATGGGCTGATTAACAAGGAACCCCACTAAGCAAAAAGAGCATCAGCCTACTCACTCTCCTTGTGTAGCTGCCACGTCAGAATGTGGCATCACCATCCATCCAGTCCTCAAACCAGAAAGTCATCGTTGGTGCCCCCCCACACAGCCAGCCTCCAGCTCTCCATTCCCCATGCACCCCTCAGCCCGGCCATCGGCCACTGCCTGCGGGGCATGCTCCCCATTCCAGCCCCCCTCTCTGCCACACAGGTGCCTCAAAAGGAGCTGCTTTGACTATGTGGCCCCCTGCTGTGACCCTCCTCTGCAGGGAGGATTCCATCACCAGCTCCCCACTCCGCCAGCCCCGCCTCTCGTCACCACATCTCAAAACTGGTGGCACCAAACCTCTCCTCACTTTCAGAAGAGGCACATTGTTTCTTGTTGGGAGCCCTGGCCCACGTTTTACCTTTCTCCTGGCCCTCCTCCCACCCCACGTCCCCGTGGTGGGCCACCTTCTGCTCATCTTTTAAGACTTCCTTAGGCACCCTCCTCCCCGCCAGCGCCCTCTGCCCAGCCTGCAGGAGGGACTGTCTGAGCCTCCTTGGGGCCGAGGGCCTCTGTCTCTGCCTTGAACCTCACCCTCCAGAATGGCTCCATGTTCACAGAGCCCCTACACAGGGACACCAGCTTCCTCGTGGTGGCAGAGGCCCTGCCAGCCTCCTGTCCTTCACAGCTAGGGTAGCACCCACAGTGAGCGTTTCTCCACACACTTCTAGGATTAGTCATCCAGAAATGGAATCACTGTGTCAAAGGGTGTGCAGATTTTATTTTTAAACAGAGTTTTAATAGATCATTTTTATTTTTAATATATAGAGCCAAATTTTTCTCCCCAAAAGACTACGAGTTATATTGTACCAACCGTATCAAAAACTATGACACACGAGCACCCACTTCTTCACCTTGCCAAGGCTAGACAGCCACCTGCTGGTCTCTCCTCCACTACTTCCCTTCTTTCCCCTGCTCACCGACTGAGCAAAGCTCGTTATTGTTCTCCTCTGTGCTGCCCTACTTACTAGTGAGGTAGACCATCTTTTCTTACCTTCTCTGCTCCTCTGGATTTCTGCTTTTATGAGTTACCTGACCATATTCTGTGCCCACGTGCAATTGGGTTCTTAGTCTTTTCCTTATTGATTTATTAGAAATCTCTATATATTCGGACTCATGATCTTTATGCATTTACTTGTATTTTAATCTTGGTTTTGGTGTCTTTTACTGTACAGAATTTTAAGCCATCCTTTTACGCTGCTTACATTTTTGGCATTATTTTGTGCTGTCTGTACCTCAAGGCTATCAGCATATTCCCCCGAGGATATTTTTTAATACTTTTAGGGGAAAAGCCTTGCTTTTTGACCCACCCGGAGCTTATTTTTGTTTTTGGTGGGGGTAGTGATCTGGCACTCTTATTTTTCAAATGTCACCAGCTATTCAAATCCCTACTGTTAAACAGTCCTTTATCCATTCATTTGAAATTTCATCTTTGTCATATCCTCGCTGCCCTTCTCAACGTGTGTCTCTTTCTGGACTCTGGTCTGTTGTATTGATCTGTCTTACTACCTGTTTCTAAGCCTAAATCACAGTTTCCATGTGGTTTTTGTTTGTTTTTGCTGTACAGGTGATTGTACTACTGAGCTTCATACCCAGCCCTTTTTATTTCATATTGAGACAGGGTCTAAGTTTCCCAGACTGGCCCGAATCTTGGGGTTCTCCTACCTCAGCCTCCTAAGTAGCTGGGATGTGAGTAGCGGTATTGACAGGTTTGCACCACCACGCCTGGCTTCTGTTACTCTTGGTGTATAGTTTGGTATCTGATAGGGAAAGCCTTCCTCATTATTTTTTGTTAAATTTTTGTTGTTGTTGTTGAATTCTATTAAAACTCCTACTAGAGATTGTGTTTGAGATTGAATGTGTGTATCAGCTGGAGGAAATTCGTTTCTCTACAATATTATCTAGAAACATGGTATATCTCTTCATTTATTCTGGCCTTTTTTAATGTCCTTCGGTAAAGTTTTATGATTTTTCTCAAATAGTTTCTACACATTTCTTCTTAGGGTGACTGCATTTTAGAATTTTTATTGCTGTTATATGTAGGCCTTTTTTTTTTTTTTTTTTTTTTTTTTTTTGGTACTAGGGATTGAATTCAGGGGCTCTTAATGACTGAGCCACATCCTAGCCCTTTTTGTTTTTTATTTTGAGACAGGGTCTTGCTGAGTTGCTTAGGGCCTCAAACTTGCAATCCTCCTGCCTAATCCTCCCGAGTCACTGAGGTTACAGTCGTGCACCACTGCGCCTGGCCTTAGTGTACACGTTTTGGTCATTAAAAGTCCTTCCTTCACAATTTGCCTGTCCAAATTCTTCATCCTGGTTTCTATGGGTGTGTTCATTTTTACTGATTTTTAAGAACTAGAAATGTTAACTTTTTGACATGTTAGTTACACTTGTTTGCACCTTGTCATTTATTTTTGGCTTTGTTTGTGACAGTAGCATTTTAAATTTTTTACAGCTAGATCCTCAGTCTTTTCCATGATGGTGCCTGCTTTTGAAGTAATGTTTGGAAAAGATACTGAAACCGTTCTGTTTTATTTTCATTTTATGTATTTGACTTTCATATTAAGGAGCTTTAAGATGACCTCATTTCCAGGTCTGGAGTGAGGGGGGATCCAGTTTGACTTTTTCTCTCCTTCCTCCCTACCCCCTGGGCGCTCTAACGCTAGGCGAGCAGCTCTCTGCAAGGTTGTGCTGAAGCCGCCCCCTAATGGTGAAACAAGTGGGGTGTTCTGGGAACCAGGACCTAGCCTGAGCCCCAGATGCCTTCTGCTCCTATTCAGGAGGGGCCTTGCCAAGCTCTCCCCTGTGCGTCTTCCTAGAGCTGACTGGAGGGACCTGACAGCCTAAAGGTCTAAGATCACCACTGCTCATTGCCTCTGCCCTGAAGCAGCCATTTCTAAAACCACTTATGACAACGGAGCTTTTAAGTTCTAAAAATACCTTTCCTGACAAACAGCGCTGTGACTCAGCTGTGCTGTGGAGGTGTGGGTGGCCGCACTCTGCTTGCTCTGGTGTGGTGGCAGGGGGGCGTCACATGGCTCAGGAGGACCTTTCCGGATCCTCTCTACCACACAGTCCCCTCCACAAAGAAAAATAAACAAATAATTGCCTTGCCCTAAGATTCAGAGCTTCCATAAGAACAAAATGATCCTCAATTTGTATCTTTCGGGGGTAACTCAACTTTGATTAAGCTATGGGCAGAAGCAACACAGATGTTGAAGTGCCTTTCGTTTGTTCCCTCCCCCTGGTCTGCCCTGAACTGTCTGGTCTTAACCATCTCCACCTTAGGAATCCTGGCTGAACTGGCCAGAGCACCCCCTTCCCAAGGCAGCCCTGTGGACCACCTGCTGTCCAACTGCACCCTGATGCTCCAGTGCGCAGATATCTTTAGAACTTAGACTCACCAAGACAGAGTCTGATGAAGCTTTAGAGAGAGGCTGTTTCATCCCATCCTTTTGGGGGAAAGTTACAGAGGATTGAACCCAGGGGAGCTCTATCACTGAGCTGCATTCCCAGCACTTCTAAAATTTTTTATACCTTTATTTATTTACATGTGATGCTGAGGACCCCAGTCCTCACACATGTGAGGCAAGTGCTCTACCACTGAGCTACAACCCAGTCCCACTTCTAAAATTTTATTTTGAGACAGAGCCTTGCTAAGTTCCCCAGGCTGGCCTGGAACTTTCGATCCTCCTGCCTCAGCCTCCCAAGTGGCTGGGAGTATAGGTGTGTGCCACTGCACCCAGCTGCAGCCTGTCTTTTCAAAGCTAAGCAAAGAGGAAAGTTTAGGTTTTATTACCCTGTAGGATATTAACCAATTTCATATCTAACTTTGCCATCTTATTCCAGCCTTGGTCTTTTTCTGACTACGCATACTTTGATCTCTCCGGTTCTCCTTTGAACTGGCTATCCCGACCTGCTGGTTTCCTTGTTCATGAGTTCAGTCAATTTCTGATGCAGGCAACTGTGGCAAAATACAGACACATTAGCAGTTGCACAAGGACAGATGTTAATTCTCAGAAACAACATGATCTAGCCAGTGATTCTCATCCCTGGCAGCGCATGGAATCAGGTAAGGAGCTTTCTAGAAATACCAACGCCTGAGTTCCATGCCCAGAGATTCTAATTTAATGAGGGTAGGGAGGAGTCCAGCATTTGTTAAAAGCTCCCTTGGTAATTCTAATGCAGATCCAAGTTTGAAAAGTAACCGTCTAAACCCCAAGTTCTCAAATTTTGCTGCTATTGGAGCAACCTGGGGGTTTGTGGGATTCTCCATGCCCAGATTCGCCCTCAGAATGGAACCCCTGGGGGTGAGAACCAGACCTCAACATTTTCAAGCCTCCAAGGTGATGCTGTGAAGCCAAGACCATACAGGTTCTGGACTTTAGCCAGTTCAGGTCAGCACTTCTTTTCATAAGACTAGAAGGAGAGGGCTGGTGGGATGAAGAGTCTTACTCCCTGAAGATGGCCAGTGCCTGGGACAGCCTGTGGGTGCAACAAACACTGACTGCCCTCTGGGAAGTGGGGCTTGGGATTGCAGGGCCTAGCCCAAGGCATCCGTGGTCCCACTTAGAACACCGCTGCTTGGGTTCTCAGCTACAGCCGGGAGCATTCTTGGTGTCTAGGGAGCCATGGCTTTGCTTTTCCAGAGAGAGGCCCCACCGAACCCACAGGGACACTGGGCCAGCAGGTGGGCAAGGGCGGTGGCACTTCACATTTCAGGACCTAAACAGAAATCTTGCTGGCGAGATCATGCTGCCACCCAGTTGGGAAACCGTCTGAGGGCACAGGCCCCTGCTGCAGAAGGTGTAAGAAGGCCTGGAAGGGGACCTTTGGGGTTGAGGATGTAGCTCAGAGGTGGAGCACTTGCCTAGCATGCACAAGGTCCTGGTGCCCTCCCCACTACTACAAACAAGAGAGAAAAGGTGAACATATTCTCCAGCTTTTTATTCTGCAAAAATTTTAACTTTTAGAAGAATTGTAAGAGCAGAACAATGAATACCTACATACTCTTCATTAGATTCACCAATTCTTAGCAGGTCACTACATTTGCAATCTGTGCTGGCATGCCTGTGTCCGCGTGTATACGCTCAGTGGTGTTCGTTTTGGTCTTTGCTGGACCATTTGGAAGATAGTTGCAGACATTGTGACCTTTCATCCTGAAATACTTTACTCTCCCTAAACACAAGGACATTCTACACAACCACAGTACACTTACCACTTATAAGAAATTTAAGATGGAAAAAAAAGATTAAAAAAAAAAGAAATTTAAGGTGGACATAACATATTATCTAACATAAACTTCAGATTCACATTTTCCCAATGATATTTCTATAGCTTTTATTTTTTTTATCTCAACTCTAAGCCAAGAATCCCATGTCCTTCAATCTAGTCACTTTTATTTTTTATTTTTTTCCATTTCTAATGACATTGACATTTTTGCAGAGGAGGCCAGTTCATCCAAAGAATGTCCCTTTTTTTTTTTTAAAGAGAGAGAGAGAGAGAGAGAGAGAGAGAGAGAGAGGGAGAGAATTTTTAATATTTATTTTTTAGTTCTCAGCAGACACAACATCTTTGTTGGTATGTGGTGCTGAGGATCGAACCCGGGCCGCACGCATGCCAGGTGAGCGCGCTACCGCTTGAGCCACATCCCCAGCCCCAAAGAATGTCCCTTAACTTGGATTTGCCTTTATTGAATTTTTAGTCCTTTGGAGTAGTGAGATTTAAGTTTAAATTCCAAATAAGGTTGGAGGTATAGCTCAGTGATAGAGTGCATGCTTAGTATGAGCAAGGCCCTAGGTTCAATCCCCAGCATCTGTCTGTCAATCAATCGATCAATAAAAGCAAAATAAAATGAGTAGGGAGGAATGGTTCAACTGAGGACTTCTACTGTTTTTCAGCCCCATAGCATTTTTTTTTTTTTTTGGTACCAAGGATTGAACCCAGAGGTGCTTAGCCACTGAGCCATATCCCCATCGCTTTTTATTATTTTTTATATCTTGAGATAGGGTCTTACTAAATTGCTTAGGGCCTAGCTAAGCTGCTCAGGCTGGTGTTGAACTTTGACCCTCCAGCCTCAGCCCCCTCAGTCACAGGTATTACAAGTGTGTGCCACCCTGCCCAGCTCCAAAGTACATTTAAAGGGCTCATGATTTGTGCCCACCCACCAGGCCTGTTTTCCCAGCTAAAACCTGCTCCCAAATGCCCTTTCCAGCTTGTGTTCATTCCATTTTTGGGGAAAATAGAGATATAGGTCCAAAAGGGGGTGAGGTGAGGGAGTGGACATGGTAGAAGCTCCCCATCCTCTGGAGACCTACCACTTCTCCTGTTCCTCCTGGGAGGACCCTCCCTCTGCAAAACAGCAGTAACTGGGGTGTGGAGAAGACAGGGAGCCCCACGGGACAGGAGTGCTTGTCTGTGAGTGGCAGTGTGTGCACCTCTCAGAACTAGGAAGACGCAACAGGCCTCTGCGCTTGCTGGCTGCAAGAACACGTCTTGGGCTGTGAGGGTATTAGTGTGGATGTGGCAAACCCTGGCCCCTGGTGTTGTGGAAAGTGCTCAGCACAGCATGTAGAGAAGGGGACCTTGCTTCACAGTGTGGCTACATCTTCATCCTCTCTGGGCTGGAGGAAGACATTGGAGCAAGTGTCTTTTTCTGGAGAAAACCATAGGACAGGGTGGGTAATAAGCCTTCTCTGGGTCTTTGAGGCCCTACCCGAAATGACATGGGAAAGGTGTCTAAGTGCTTCAGGCTATGGATGGTGCCTTTCCACACCCCTTGCCTGAGGGAGGGCCCAACCCAGCGCCAAACCCCCTTTTTTTTTTAATATTTATTTATTTATTTTTTAGTTCTCGGCAGACACAACATCTTTGTTGGTATGTGGTGCTGAGGATCGAACCCGGGCGGCACGCATTCCAGGCGAGCGCGCTACCCCTTGAGCCACATCCCCAGCCCAGCACCAAACCCTTTGATCTCCCTCCCCTTCAGCCCCAAGAATGCTTCTCCCAGCCTCCCCATCTCAGTAAGTGGGGCTACCTCCAACCCCACATTCCCAGTTTCTCAGAACAAGGGTCAGTCATCCTTAATTTCTCCTTCCTTCCACATCCAGCCCATCTACAAGGTCTGTTGGTTTTGCCCAAATGTGTCCTGATCATTGCCGATTTTTTTCCAACCCCTGAGGCTACACCCCTGTCAGAGCCCGACACAGCCCCCTCCAACAGCCTGCCCTCTGTCTCCTGCCTTTGTAGGGTCCATTATCCATGCAGTAGCCAGAGTGTTCTTCTAAAGTTTTAAGTTAGGGCCTGGATTTTTCTTGCTTAAGACCCTTCGATTACTCATCATCTTACTTAGAATAAACCCTAACCCCTAACTTCCAGCTGCATCCTGCCAGGTTTCACTTCTGCCCGACATTGACCTTGACCCTCCCATCTTCCCATGGTTCTCACCATTCTGGCCACACACAGTTTGTTTCTCAAACTTCTCACACTAGTTTCCGGGATCAAGGCCTTTGCCTTGCTGATCCCTCTACCCGAGACCTTTGTCCCTCAACCTTTGCACAGCTGTCCTTGCACTAATGCCACCTCCTCAGGGAAACCTACCCTGACCACCTATCTCAGGAACCCTCTGCAGGTGCATGGCACTCAGCTCACATCTGTCAGAATATGCACAGCTGCCTCCCAGGTCTTCGTGGTCTGTCTGTGTCCTGTCTCCCCACTAGGCCATAAGCTAGGTGGATTCAGGACTTTGCCTGTGTCATGGGCTGCCGTGCCCCCAGCGCCTAGTGCTGTGCTTGGCACAGAGAAACTGTTGGTGCATATTTGTTGCATGAGTGGATGGATGAATCTCAGATGTGGAAGGTCAACCCTGTGCTGGAGAAGAACAGGCTCCCACCTAGGAACCCCAGAGCCGTTGGGGGACCAGCTCAAAGGCTGCAAAACTCACACTGCCTCAGCTCTTCCAGAAGGGGGGTTAGAAAGGAGCTGAAAGGAGGAACTGGATGCTCTGAGACTCTCCACCTGGATTTGTACAAATCCCTTGGGCTCTCAACAAAATTTGGATTCTGGTTCAGTAGGTCTGGGTCAGTCTGAGATTCTGCATTTGTAGCCAGCTCCCAGTGATGGTGGTCCAGGGCCACACTAGAGGTGCTTTCATGACTTGCAGGCCCTCTCTCATCCTTCTGGTTAAATACCATGGGAAGATGTAGAAAGAGCTGGAGGGGTCCCTCCATTGCCTCCTCTCTCCCCCTCCCTCCATCAACCAGCGAGTGCTGTTTCTAGCAGTGGCTGTCACTTCAGCATGTGGTGGGGCCTGCTAGGTTTCTGTCTCCACATTCTGCTGCTGTGACAGACAAGACAGATTCCCTGCCAGAAATTGTGCTCAGCTACTTGCTTCTAGCACTACTGTTTCCTCCCTGTGCCTCTTGTTTAGGCAAACTCCTGGGGGTGGGGGCAGGGGGAAGGGGTGACTGTGGCACCTGCCAGAAGCCAGGCCAGTCACTGCCCTAGGTCAGGCTGGACAGCTGATCTGGCTAGGAATTGGGAGGTATAACTATCAATCCCAGCGGCAAGCTTTGGTTTTAGGCAGTTATAGGCCTACTAGTCTGGCTTGGAGGCAAAGGGTTACTTCATGTTTTGTTTTGTCTTATATGTTGCGCAAGCTGGTCTTGAATTCCTGAGTTCAAGCAATCCTCCTGCTTCAGCCTCCTGAGTGGCTGGGGCTGCAGTTGTATACCACCAACACACCCAGCTCCAAAGAGTTAATTTAAACTTGGGGAGAAGCCATCAAGGTGGAGCATGCCTGCAATCCCAGCAACTGAGGAGGCTAAAGCAAGAGGATTGCAGGTTCAAGGCCAACCTGAGCAACTTGGGGAGCCCCTCAGCAACTTAGTGAGATAGCGTCTCAGAGTAACAAAATAAAAAGGGCTAGGAATGTAGCTCAGTGGTAAAGCACCCCTAGGTTCAATCGCTAGCACCAAAAAATAAGTAAATAAACTCAGGGAAAGAGTGGGTTTGAGGGTCTTAGGATCAAGGGTTTGCATCCTAGTACCAGTTTGACTAGTACCAGACAGGGTCACCCTGAACAAGGTACTTAACCTCTCTGAGCCTCACTCTATGGGGGCTACAGCTAGTATCTTCCTACAGGGTTATTATGAAAAATGGGAATGCATAGAAAGCACCCAGCAGGATGCCCAGTATGTAGAATCTCTCAATTCCTGATGTACAGATTGTAAGACAGGTAATTTTCCAGTGAGTATCATTTGCCTCAGGTGCTGACCAGCTTCTGCTAGCAAGGCCTGTATCCCTGGGCTCTTTTCACACCTGCAGCCCCTCCCGCTCCACAATCTGCTGCTTCAGCTGAACTAGGAAATCTAGCCCCTGGGCATTCCCCAAAATGTGTCCGCCCCTTTGTCAGACACTTCTAAGGCTGGAGTGGCTTAACACAGAAAAACCTGCACCCATTAAGCCTGGGGGAAAATGCTCAGACATTTTATTGGGGATTGACAAAACTGTTCTCATCCAGATCATTCTCGTTCCTGATCAGGAACAAGAAAATGACTGAGGATAAGATGCAGCATAATTGATTTTTTTTTCTCCCGTGCTAGAACCGACATCCCTATGCACTCTACCACGGAACTACACCCCCAGCCCCAAAGTTTGATTCTTGAAAAGAAAGAAAACCCTCCTGGGCTCTGTGAGCCTCAGGACAATGGTCAGTTCTCCCCACTTCTTTTTGAAAGACATCACCGGTGACTGGGCAGGAAGAGGACTGGTCCCCTAGAATCTGGTCCCAGATTGAACAAGCCTATAGAGGGGGGGATGAACAGCTTCCTCTCCCCTCAGGTTTCATACCTGGGGTCTGCAAATTAGACTGACAAAAGACAGATTAGCAGGGAAAAAATGTTAAATGTTACATGCAGGGAGCTTCACAGAAAAGTGAAAACCCAAAGAGACGGTGGCCCAGGAGGCTTAGGTACCATTTTAACTGGGGAGGGATAAAATGTGAAGAAGTGAGTAGACAGAGGAAAAGGGGGTTCGGACTCCTAGGGGCAGTAGCATATTGTGGGGAGGTAACTAGGAGTGTAGGTAGATAAGGTTGTTTAGATTTGTTATGTAGATTCACATCCGCTCTATTCATTCTCCTCTTCCTGATGCAGGGGAGGGAGGCACCCCTACCAATGAAAATTTATGTCTCCTTTATAAAAGGCAAATTTATGCCCTGCTTTCAGGCAGGTGGGGGAGGGCAGAGAGCTTCTCTTGGTGCCTGCTGTTTCTTGATTGCCTTTAGCTCAAAAGATACAGTCCTTATGCCAAAGTGGCCTGTTTGGGACGGCACATCCTGACCCTCCTCAAGTCCCTGCCTCAGTCTTTCTTTAGGTCCCTCCTTTGCACATGGGCACCCCACACTATCCACTTAAACTAGGGCCCCTTTGACCAAGGGTGTGGGAAGCTAAGCATCCTCCCTGCTCTGATGGTGTAAGTTGACAACCAGGAACCGATTTCAGGATAACTGCCTTCACTGTGCCCAGCCTGGGTCTTCTTGCTTGTGCTATGGCTTGTGGGCCTGTTACAGGGCACTGTTGACGAAACTGAGGCAGCCACGGAGACCCCTCCTTCAAACCCCAATTCTTGCCATCACTCCAGGATTTCAGACATGTCCCTCAGAGTAACAGGCAGGAGTTCATCAGAAAGGTTAGGGAAAGGGGAAAGGGGACACACTCAAGGAAGAGAGTGGGTCCCCTCAGAGAGGAGACAGCACACCCCTCCTGCCCTCCAGTTCTGTTGGGGGCCCCAGGGAAGTTTCCAGAGAGTCCTGCCCAGGCCTACCTCTTGACTTTTGGCTGACAACAGGATGACATCAGGCTTTCAAGTCCCCACTGGCAGGACAACTCTAGGTCACCTTGCCGCAAGCTAACAGGTTCTAATTGGAGCCTGTTCTTACCAACTTTATGGTTAGAGGAAAGTGTCCTTATCTCCCTGAGTTCTGGGATCTGGTAGGAGTAAGGGTCACAAAAGGCCCCCAGCCCCCTTCAGGGTAACTTGTGTTCTTCTTATCAAGCATTTCAGGCCTGCATTTCTCCCACAGATAACAGGTGGTTTTCTGAGGAATGTAACCTACCCTGTTAACTTAAGCCAGCTGGGCTGCAGGGTAATTGCTTTTTAGAAAAGGAAGCATAGGTCAGGGGCAGCATAGCAGGCCCATTTTATAGAATTACCCCTTAACTTCATCCACCACTCACATCTGTCTGTTCCCTATGAGCTTCTGAGCTTCCTGCCCGGACACCTTCTCCTGGAGGGAGGTTCTTGTGGTGGGGGTGGTGCTATAGATGGAACCCAGCTGGGCTCCACCACTGAGCTATATTCCCAGTACTCCCTATTTTTTTTTTTTTCAGTACTGGGATCCAACTCAGGGGCACTTTACCACTGAGCAACATCCCCAGCCTTTGTATTTTTTGTTTTGAAACAGGGTCTCTAATAAGTTTTTCAGGCTGTTCTTGAATTTGCCATCCTCCTGTGTCAGCCTCCCAAGTCACTGGGATTTATAGGTGTGTGCCACCACACCAGGCTCATTTTCTATTTTATTTATTTATTTATTTTTAAATTTTAAACAGGGTCTCACTAAGTTGCAGAGACTGGCCTTGAACTTGCAGTCCTCCCCAGTCGCTGGGATCGTGGGTCCCCACCAGGCACTAGGCTGAAGGGAGCCCTGAGGTGGGCAGCAGGTGGGAGACATGTCAGGACCTTTGATTGTCACAGTGAACTAGGCTTTGCCAGCTTCAGGGATATTGGTGGGAGTAGGCTGTACTTCCTCTCCCTGATGAGCACAGTCCTGAATTTACCAGCGGGATTTGGCGGAGAGTCAGTGGCTCTCCCCCAAGGAGACATCCCCTCTTCCTTTAGATTTTCCAGTCTCCATCCTGATATGGAATTCCATGTCAGAAGCACTGTTGAATCTCACCGCCTTGCAAAAAACCTCTTTTGTGTTGTACATTTTGTTTCTATTCCCTTGGCTTCTTCTAATGCCACCCTAAAAAGAAGATGTCTTAAAACTGCTCCGGAAACCTTATACGATTTGCATTCTTTGATCCAGTACATTCTTGTTAGGATTTTTTGCACCAGAAAAGAAGTCCTGCTTGTTGAAATTAAATCCTTCTCCCATCAGATAAGAATTATAGTTTAACTTGCTTTCCCTCTTGGTCTTGGTAGAGAACTTCTAACTAATAGGTTCTGTTGATTCACCAGCTTATCAATTTAATTATTTACCTTCCTTTTCTGTAGGGTTTATTTTTATCTCATTAGTCCAACTGTAAATATGTCGTTTATTATAAATAACTTCACAGATGTCAGGGGGGGAATCACAGTGAGTTTTGATTTAGTAAGAAGAGACTTGACTAGGGAAGGATTACTCCCCGGTTGGGAGGAGAGGGGCTCTTTCACAGGGGATGAGGTGTCACAGAGAGAGAGAGCTGGGACCACCAGATATGCCAGTATCTCTAGGGTCCTTGGAGAAGGGATCGTCTTTTGTTTTTTGGTGTTGGGGGGTGCCAGGGATTAGGGGCACTCACCTCTGAGCCACATCCCCAGCCCTATTTTGTATTTTATTTAGAGACAGGGTCTCACTGAGTTGCTTAGTACCTCGACAAATTGCCGAGGCTGGCTCTGAACTCGAGATCCTCCTTCAGCCTCCCCCAGCCACTGGGATTACAGGCGTGGGCCACCTGGCTGGTCAGGATTGTCCTTTTGATTAATTAATTTTTTAACTGAGTGGGTGGGCTTGTCTTTTACAGGGATGAGTATTTGTTGATTCTCTGGAGGTGAGGTGGTATCGAGGCTGGTCTGCCCTGTAGCAAAGAGACACTTAAGCCTCCTGGTGAATTCCAGATAAAGGGCTGGATTGTGGAGGTGCCATCGTAGGTCCCAGTCTGCCCCGTGGGGCAGCAGGTCTCCCCATGGTCTGCCCTGATCAGTACCCAGGAGTTTTGTTTTGTTCTGGATTAATGATTATGTGTATGTGTGTGTGTGTGTGTGTGTGTGTGTGTGTGTGTGTGTGTCTGTCTGTCTGTCTGTCTGTCGACCACTTGTGTGCTCATGCTGGGGAGTGTCTCTGAGGCTGCCCTTTGTGCACCAGTCACAGAAATGCAAAACAGACTCGCCCTGTGGGTAGCCCAGGGTGTGGTGTGAAATGCACTTGGGTTTGGGGTGCAGTTGCCACTTCCTCCCTGGGAGGAAACAAAATGTGGTCTTCTGATGACAGTTATTAACCAGAGACTGGAAGCTGTGTGGCTCAACACCCAGTCAAGTGTCTAATCCCCCTATCTGTTAGCTGGAGCCCCTGTGCTACACAACTCCATGGGGCACTGACCTTATTGTAATGTGTTAGGAATGGCCCCTCTGGGCACTGTGCAGTGCACAACTTTTGTACAGCTGACCATGGCAGGCCTGATCCCAGCCTTCGATCAGGGTGGACTGTTACAACAGCCTCTCGGCCTGTTTCCTGTCTCTAATCTGCCCCCTCTGGTTTCACTTGCATTCTTCTGTGTCACCTCCCTGGTCCTGTCCTCCTTCATGTCCTTTCTCCCCTCAGAGTCATTTTACAAGGACCCTTTCCTGTGCCTGGGCTCTGGGAGTCCTGCCTCTGAAATGGATGGTCTGTCTGGTGACGAACAATCACTTAACCTCTCTGAGGCCAGCAGCCTGGGAGGCTGAGGCAGGAAGATTGCAAGTTCAAGGCCAGCCTCCGCAACTTAGCAAGGCCTTATGCAACTTAGTGGGATCCTGTCTCAAAATTAAAAATAAAAAGGCTGGGGATTGGCTGAGTGGTAAAGTGCCTCTGGGTTCAATCCCTAGTACAATAAAAAAAAATTAATTAATTAATTTTTTTTTAAAGCCCATCAGATTATAGTATTTTTTTATCCTTAGATTCTGAGCTTTAGGAGGCCAGCGACAGTCTCTGGTGTTATACCTCAGTGTCTGGCACACACTAAATCCAGGTGGGTGTTTGTGGAACAGATGAATACATGTCACTTTGATCAGAACCTTTCTGTAGCTCATGCCTGAGTAGTTTACTCAGCATTTCCCAAAACTCTGCAGCCCTGCTATTTCCTGGCTTTTGCCTGTGCTGTTCCCCTCTAAGAATCCTCTCCTGCTCTGTTCCTGTAGTACTGATAGTTTTGGGATTGCTCAACTGCCACCCCGAGAGGCTTTTCCAGTCCTCTTGCTGACTAGAAGCAGCCCCTACCCTGCAGCCTGGACATGCCTGAATAACAGTGGGACAGTGTCCCAGAGGCCCTTTTGCTCTTCTAGGTACTGGGGCATGGTAAGCATTCTGCACTTCTAGGATTCCCAGGGCTTGTGTGAAGTCAGGGGTAGGGCAGGGCTCAGGACAGAAGGACATGAAGTGTGCTGGAAATTGGTGATAGCCATAGTGCTCACTCCTGCTTTCTGGTCACTCTCTGACTGGTGCCCTTTCACTGAGGCAGCCTGGACAAGATGGTCAGCCTTGATGCCTCCCTGGCCACCAGCCCTCTTGAGCTAGGAAAGACCAACTTCTAATATGTGACTGGTGGGGTAGGGAGGGGTCACTTCAAGTTCAAGTTTAGGGGTCCACTGAAAAATTAGTCTTTGGGTCTGGTGAAGAAGTAAATACATGGACACCCATATTTGATGTCCTGGCTTACTGATCTTTCTATTGCAAATAATAATAATAATAATAATAATAATAATAAGAAGAAGAAGAAGAAGAAGAAGAAGAAGAAGAAGAAGAAGAAGAAGAAGAAGAAGAAGAAGAAGAACAACAACAACAACAACAACAACAACAACAACATTTAAAATGCTTAAGTCAGGATTGGGCCATGGTGAACATTTGACCTGTAACTGCTGGAGCTTCCCAGTTGAAAGCAGGGACTTTTGAGTCAGAAAGACCTGGGTGTGGACCACAGCTGCCCCCTCTTCCCACTGAGACGCTGTATAAGTCTTGGCTCCTCTCCAGGCCTCAGTCTCCCTCTCTGCGATGGTCACCCTGGAGTATTCCTCATCTCACTGTCAGGATTCCAGGAGATGCACTCAAAATCCTTGGCATCAGTCAGGGTGCGTTGGAGCCTGACAGCAAGACAGAGTGCCAAAAATGCTGGTGGCTATAAATATTACTACTGTGCTTCTATTTTCTGGCAAAGGACCATTCATTTCTTGGACCTCTTTATTTTCTCTTTCCTTCCATGACTGGCAGTATCAGGTCCCTAGGACTGTTTTTCCACAGATACAAAGTCGTGTGTGTATTTTTGTGACTTCACAGAGTCCTCCCATGGGACTAGTAAAGAACAGCGCTGTGCTGCAGACCCTGGCTGGGCCCTGCACCGAGGCCCCCCACTGTAGCCCCCTGATCATCACCCCCCCACACACCCCCTGAGCACTTGCACCCCTGCTAACACAGCCTCACGCCTCCTGTTGTTGCCGCCTGACTTTTGGGCCCCCTTTCCCCCATCCTGTCTGATAAATACCTGAAGGACACTTGCCCTAGAGGTGTCCAGTCTTACCGAAAGCTTGGTCCCTGTCCCCACTGCCAATTCAATAACAAAGACTTGGTTTTGAGAAAAAGGAAAAGGAGTTTTATTGCTTTGCCAGCAAAGACGAAACATGGGAGCCTCTTTCTTGTCCTAGAGGCTGTGGTTCTGACCATCAGGGGGAACAGAGGGCTTTTAAAGAAATGATGCAAAGGCTACATTCCAGGTGTGCTGTGTCAGGGGTCGTAATTCACTTGTGGCCCTGAGAGATAGCTGTTTCTTAGATCTTCTGGCGCCATCTCTGAAGTCTGAATGACTTCATTCCTGTGGTGTGTGTTTGCTTAAGGACAGATAACTTGGTCTAGTTTGGGAGGAAGGGCGATCTTTCTTCCCCCCACCCCCCAAGGTTAGGGAGGAGGAGAGTGAGAAGAGAAAGGGGAAAACCATCAGTTTTAACATCAGTGCAGGGGCAGAACAGCAAGGCTTATGTCCAAAGCATGAAGCAGACAGACCCCCTGCTACACTGGCCAGGTAGCAAAGCCCTCCCCCGCAAGACCAGGCCTGACCTTTGGCTCAGACATCATCTGCCATGCACACCTCCATCCACCCAATGAACCTTGGCCAATCCCCAAATTGCATAGCTAAGAACCACTGCGTGGCATGAGCTCTTGCTAGCACTTGGCTGTGCACGGGGACTGCTGCTACTTCTATGGCCAGACAGAACTCCGTGGGTTTCCGCAGTGCAGGACTTCTCAGAGCTCTGTTGGGCCAAACCCCTTGGCACTGTCAGGCGGGCAAGGAGATTATGTGCATTTGCACACAGGCTGGTCCGGGGAACCATTTCTTCCCCTCCAGCTCATGGTGTTAGGGACCTTCAAGGTCCTTGCCATCCTCATGTGGCTCACATCCCCATGCATGTGTCAGCCATGCACGGCCTGGGAGTGGATTCAAAAAGCAGAATGAGAAGCTAAACACACTCCCATAGAATCAGAATCTGCATTTTAAAATATCCCAGGTGATTCATTCACATGCTCATTAAAGTTAGGGCCAGGCACATTTGTTTGTATGTCACGTCCTGGGTCTGGACCTTGGCCGCGTGCTGGAATCACATGAGGAGCCTTAAAAAATTCTGTGACCCAGGTCCTGACTTAATTGGTCTGTAGTTTGACCTAGTCCTTGGGTGTTTGAAAGACTCCCCAGGTGGCTTTAATGCGTGGCCAGCTGCATGGATGGGTGAACATTAGGAGGGCCAGAAGCATCCGTTTGGAAATTGGCAGGGAAGCGTTAGGAGTCCTGAAAAAACTCCAGTGAGGCACTGGGGGGAAGAGGGATTGTCCCAAGGTTCCATGGCTGGAACCTGGACTTGGCTTCTACCACCAGCGCCCACGCTGGGATCGTGGAGTGGCCCCCCCACACCATCTCCTGGAAAGTTCTTCCAGATCCCCAACCCAGCCTTGGTTGGGTTCTTATCATGATGTGGCCTCTGTGCTTACTGGGCTAGCTGCTAGCTCAGGACTCTGACAAACGTCCCTAAAGCCTGTAAAGTTCAAGCCGTCCAGTGGAGGGGTGGCAGCACAGGCAGAACCAGGGCACAGTCCTTTTACATAATGATGGCCCCCCAGGAGGCAGTTGTGCTCCTTCCCACTGCCTCATTAGCCTCTCTGAGCCTCACTTCCCCTGTCTATAAACTGGACGTGACAGTTCCCTGCTAGGTTGGTTTGCAAAGGAATAAGAAGGTGACAGCCCCAAACTGCCTGCATATAGAGGACACTAGTTCAGCATCAAGTCGGGTCACATGGGCTCTTGCTTTTGGTACAGAAGCAGGAGGCCCAAGGTTCTCAAGCACCTCAGGCCCCAAGGAGCAAGAACCCCTGAACCTCCCTCCCCGGCCCTGTTGGGTAGAGAAAGCCGTGGCCAACACGTACCTTTCTTTTCTCCCATGCATTCCTGTCTTGCCAGACCCACCCACGGGCTCCATGGGAATCCACGTGTGTGCTTCAGTCTGGCTGGGAGGAGACCTGCGTCATGGTGTGGGGTATTCCCGGCCTTCTTAGGCTGAGACAGCAGCAGAAGTTGGCCATGCCAGCCATAGTTGGTGGCACCCCTCCCACCCCGTGGGCCCACTCCTGACAGAGCAGCTGTTCCTGTCGTGGCTATTTTATTTTTATTCCTCCCTCTGGAAGCCCATAATCAAAGAGAGAGATCAGCACTGCTGCCTGGTGACAGGGAGCAGAGACAGGGAGTGAGGCGGTCTCAGCCGGGGCCTGAGGATGGAGGCAATGGATGGAACTCTTTATTTTAACCCTTCCATCTCAGATATGGGGAGACAGGTTACAGAGGCCCAGGATTTCCCAAGCCTGCCTTAGGGCTGGACCAGAACCTGGCTCTTTCCTTCAGGTCCAAGTCCTAGCCCTGCCTCCTCTGACTGCTCTTGCCAGGAAGGAATTGAGAGTGGTGCCTACCATCCTTGTCCCTCAGCTGGTGTGTCCATGCTAAGGTGGTTCCTGGGCTCCATGGACCAGCTCAGGATCTGGGATACACCTAGGAATCTGCATCCTTAGCAAGCTCACCTGACCAAAGTTCTAAAACTGCTGTGGACTCTTTCTTCCCTTTGGTCCCAAAGCCCAGGCCTGTACTCTGGGCCTCTCCTCTCCAGTCCTGCATCTAAATTCACCACTCAGGAATCCCAGCCCCTGACAAGTCTGCTTTCGTTTATAGCATCACTTACCTGGCGCACCTGACAGTAGCAGGTCTCAGGTGAAGGGGGCAGAGAGGATGTCTCATCTCTATGCGGCCCATGGACCCTGGACTCAGGAGGCTGGGGACCAAATTCTGTGTCTACCACTTCTAGTAGTGTGACCTGGATGCATTTCTTCACCCTCAGTGCTGTTGTTTTCTCACCTGCAGGATGAGGGTGGTGATGCCTCCTTTGCAAAGTGTTATGAGGATTAGAGGTAGTGTCGTTGTTTAGGTTAGTGTCTAGCACATGGACAGGGCTATATAAAGTTAGCTTTTTTTTCCCCCACTGGGGATTGAACCCAGGGGCACTTTATCACTGAGCCATATCCCCAGCCCCCCTTTTTTTTAAAAAAAAAAAAATTTATATAGTTGTAGATGGACAGCGTGAATTTATTTATTTATTTATTTATTTTTATGTGGTGCTGAGGATCAAACCCAGCGCTCACACATGCTAAGCAAATGCTCTGCCACTGACTACAGCCTCAGCCCCTCAGCCCTTTTTATTTTTAATTTTGAGACAGGGTCTCACTAAGTTGCTGAGGCTGGCTTTGAACTTGTGATCTTCCTGTCTCAGCCTCCCCAGTTGCTGAGATGACAGTATGCCACCACCTCCAGCTAAAGTTAGGTTTCTTATGCCCATTTTACAGCTGAGAAAGTTATGCTGAGAGAAGTTAAGAGACTTTCTCATGGGCATGGTGGTGCCCACCTGTAATCCCAGCTCCTCAGAAGGTTGAGGCAGGAGGATCATGAGTTCAGGGCCAGACTGGGCAACTTAACAAGATCCTATCTCAAATAAAAATAAAAAGGGCTAGGGATGTGGGGATGTAGCTCAGTGGTAGAGTGCCCCTGAGTTCAATTCCTACTATTGCCCCCCCCACACCCAATAAATAAAGGGAGAGAGGCTTTCCCCAAGTTACGGAGTGGCAAAGTTGGCTGGAGCTTCCACCCTCCTCCCACACCACCCCTGCCCGAGTGTCCACAGCTGTCCCCCACCTACAGCCAGCTGCTGCTCTGCTGTCGGATTACAGCAGGGTGTAAAAGACCCTCCCCGCTGCTCCATTCCCTCACATCCTCGCCACACTCTGGGGTTAGGATAAATTCTGTAATCCCATCAGCCAGGCAGTCAGAATCTACAGAAACCAGATGGCCAAGAGCCATGCAGCTCAGCTTCCTGTGGCCCAGAAAGGGATGCTGCCACCCTCAGTCCTGAAAGCTCCACATTTATTATGCTAATGTCCATTTACACTCAAAACTTATTTCCATTTTCTGGAAGAATTCACATTTGGAATCTCTGCACTTTGGATTTAAAGAATGTAGTTTTTTTCCGTCACAGCGCTGGGGATCAAACCCCAGGGCCTCACATATACTTAGCAGGCCGCTGACACTGAGCCCCGTCCCAGCTATAAAGGACATCTTCAAACATCAGCCGGCCTGGTGCTTAGTGTCAATGAGCCCACTTCCTTGCCCAGGGGAGAAAAGAGATCTCAGGCCAGGCATCCGCTCTGCCTCTAGCTCTCTGGTATTCTCGAAAACTGCTGCTCCTTGGGTTTCTCCTTCCCCACCCCTAATGTTTCCCTCTCTGATTTCATTCTCTCTTCTTCCTGGTTTGGTGTAGGGCCACCATGGTGGGTCTGTCTGCACTGAGCCTTACCCTCAGAATGTGCCATGCAGCTGTCTCGCCTCAGATTGCTCTGAACTGAGCCAGGCTGTTGAAGCCTATGAAGGGCAAGGGCACATCGCACCCTCCCGCCCTCTCTCCATCTCAGCAGCCAGGCAAAGGCAGCTCTTTTACACTCTTGCTTTTCTTCCACCCCTGCTGTGATAGAATCAGCCCTGCCCTCAGTGGCGGTCAGCGACGGCCAGCTTGCTGGGGCCCATTCTAATGAAGGTAACTGAATGCCTGGGCGGCCGAAACTGGCCCTTTGCAGACAGGCCAGGGGAGGGCCTCCCTTGAGGCGAGAGAGTGAGCCAGCTCTTGTTTGCCCCAGCCTGGCATTAGACACCAGACTGGGCCATGCAGCCCGAAGGAGGGGCCCAGGAAGGGGAAGGGGACAGAGAGCAGGTTTATTTAGGGTGAGCTGGGCTGGTCCATTGCCGTTTGCTTTCAGAAGCTGGAAAGACAAACAATAGATTTGGGTCACCCAGGCTGGGGCAGGGTGGGGGAGGAGATGGTCAGATTTAGCAGGATTCCCATGTCAAGTAGCTGGTGCTTGGGATGCTGGGCTCTGAACTTGGGACCCTTCGGATCACAGTTTCTCTCTCCCTTCCTGTGTTCAGAATGCCATACAGCTGCGCGGCTGCCTGAGAGCAACCACGTACGAACAGGAGTCCTGGGCTCCTTTCCCTAGATTTAGGAGCCCTGTGCAGAGTGGAAAGGGTTTTGCAGACAGGTAGGCCTGCATTCAAATCCTTGCTCTGAATGTCTTTGGGCAGGTTACTTTATCTTTGAGCCTCAGCTTTCTCATCTGTGAAGTGGGAAGAATAATCATACTCAGGCCCAGGTTATGCAGGGCCTGAAGCTCTTGCATTGTGTGAAGCCCTTTCTAAGGTAAAGAATCTCAACATGTCTTATTTTTGCAAATTTGACAAAACCACGAGAACACACTGCCCGTCTGATCACATGAGGGTCCTGGAAACATAAGTTTCAGTAGTTTCACAGTAAATGCAGATGTGTTCCCACTGCCTGACTGGAAGGCACTGACATTTGTAAAGCCCCTCATACAGGCCCGGCCTGGAGTAAGCCCCTTGGAGCTGTTGCCTTTCAGTATTATTGCCTCTCTGGTGTCCTGAGTACTCAATGTGTGCCGAGTTGCCTGTGCCCAACACCCTCGGCCCACTCTTTATTTGCTAGTTTAGTGGCCACGATGGGTCAGGCGCTGTTCTCAGCACTGAAAACCTTAGGAGGGGTGATCGGACAATCAGTGAATCAACACATAGTCACCTCCAAATGAGAGGGCAAGTTCTTTGAGAAGCTAGGTGAGAGCTGGAAGTGCTCTGTGGAGGAGCTGGGACTGCAGCCCTCGGGCGGCCTTAAAGCCCCTTTTCAGTGACACCAACAGCTGACTCAGGCAGGGATGTCTTGCAGGCTCAGGACCTTCTTGGAGGTCACATGGTCTGATCTTTTCCCCTCGCCGTGGGAGAGGAGGAAGCTGAGGAGGCACCCCCTCCTAACCCAGCCGTCTCTATCAAAGTGGCTGTGACATCCCCCAGAGCACCCACATCCAAGAAGCCTCCCTGCCTCAGGAAGCCCTTCTGCAGCTCTCACGCCCCTGCATCCTGAGGACAGTAGCCCACTCCTGCTCCCAGGGCCACAGACACCACCCCCTCCTGGCTTCCTGCCCCTCCCACTTGGCTCATTGCTTCTGGAAAGGATGACTGGAGCTCTGCTGGAGGTCTGAAGGTACTCAAATGAGAGAAGGCCAGAAGGACAAAGGTCAGAACTTAAAAAACAAGTGGGGAGTCAGGGAGGACCCAAGTATCAGGCTCAGCAAATCCAACAAGGGAACACACTTATCCCTGGGCTCCAGACAGGCCTGGCAGATGGGGGAAAAGTTGATACTAGCTCTCATGATGCAAAAGAGGAAAGCAGGTACCTAACAGGTGGTCTGGGAGTGGGTGGCTTGGGGGCAAAAGCTTCTTTAGCACCTAGCACGGGCCTCCTTCTCTGCCAGGTGCAGGGAACCTTCACTGAGTAGTCCTTGGGACAATCGTGTTTAGTAGGTACTTTTATCCCCATTTCACAGATGTGAGCCCTGTGTGACCAACTCTGCTACAACCCAGATGGCAAAGCCCTTGCTGGGAGCTCAGGCTGGTAATGAGCCTGCAGGCCGGGCCTGAACTTGTGTCTGAAAGCAGGAAACCTCATCCGGTGGAGAGAGGCCTTGGCGTCAGCCCTCAGAGACAGAGTCACAAAGCAGGAAGGGTCCACGCACCTGAGTTCCATTCCCCGCATCTTGCCGGAGCACTGGGGCAGGCAGGGCCTGGACCTCTAAAGAATCTTAGCGAAGTGCATGTGGTGAGTGCACCAGCTGAGCAGGGGGCTGGGGGAGCCTGCTGAGGTTGCCGCTGATCCTGCCCTGGGGGTCAGGGCAAGCCCTGGCTGTCAAACCAGGCCCCTAAAGCTGAGTCATGCTAGTCATCATATAGCTTCGATTATCTGTGGAATCATATCTATACCTCTATCTATCTATCTATCTATCTATCTATCTATCTATCTATCTAATCTATCAAGAGAAAGAGAGAGAGAGAATATTAAACTGGTTACCAGGGATAGGTGAGGGTGGGAATGGGGATAGGTAGGTCAGAGTTACCAAGCAGCCAGTAGGTAGGATGAGCAAGTCTAAACATCTCACGTACAGGTGAGTGCACTGGCACCTGTCTGTAATCCCAACTATTAGGGAGGCTGAGGCAGAGGACCACAAGGTCAAGGCCAGCCTCAGCAATGTATCATGGCTGTATCTCAAAATGAAAAATAAAAAGGGCTGGGGATGTGGTTCAGTGGTAAAGTGCCCCTGGGTTCAATCCCCAGTACCACAATAAATAAACCAATAAAGCCACAGGTTAGATGAGGCCTCAGGAAAGAGGAGAAAGGGACCGAGGCACAGGGCTGGCTATACCTACAGCTGAGGCGTGGTGGTACAGGGGAGCCAGCTATGGGGCTGAGGAGTCATGACAGGGCATTTTGGAGGAAACCAGGAGGGTGGGCACACTGAGGGGAGTCAAGAAAGCATTTAAAGGGAGATGCGCTAGGTCAATTGCTGCAGCAAGTGTTCAGGTAAGAAGAGGGTGCATGTCATTCTAGTTGATTCAGGTCAACTGCTATTGAATGGAGTTGTTTTTGTTTTCCAGTACTGGGTTTGAACCCAGGGGTACTCTACCACTGAGCTATACTCCAATTCCTTTTAATTTTTTATTTTGAGACAGGGGCTGGCCTTGAACTTGTGATCATTTTGCCTCAGCCTCCCAGGTCACTAGGATTTCAGGCATGCACCACTGTGCCCAGCTTGTATGTTTTTTATAGTGCTAGGGATCAAACCTAGGGCCTTGTGCATGCTAGGCCTGCACTTCATCACCAAGACACACTCCCAGCCCAAATGGAGGGATTTTTTTTTTTTTAACATTTATTTTTTAGAAGTAGTTGGACACAATACTTTTATTTATATTTATCTTTAGATGGTGCTGAGGATTGAGCCCAGGGCCTCCCACGTGCTAGACGAGCGCTCTACCGCTGAGCCACAACCCCAGCCCAAATGGAGGAATTTTTAAGGCTAGGACATAATCTGGTGAGATGAGCCAGTAGAGATGCGGCAGAAGGGGCTGTAGGGGAATTCTAGGAGCAAAGGACCTTGGTGTGGGGGAGTCCAGGGCTCAAATAAAAGGGTCCATCTGTGAATGACGCATCATTCCAGGAGAGAGGCAGCATGGAGGCTCTTGTACAGGAGGCCTGCAGACCTGGGGGGGGGGGCATGGAAAGGCAGGTCTCTTCTGGTTGTTTTTATGGAGCACCATCACCCACTAGCTGTAAGCAAGCAGCGGGAGCAGGGCTGGAGATGAGAGGACGAGGGTGAGGGAGACTCAACAGTGCTGTTGGCCACTGGCACAGGTGGGATCTAAGTCCACCTCTTGGCTTCATGAAAGGACACAGGAAAGGGAACAGTAAAAGGGTCAAGATGCAGTGTGTTCCGCAAATAATAACAATAAAAGTATTGAGATGTTGCTCTGCTAAGTGTTATTCATGCGTTTTGTCATTTAACAACCCACCCCCAGCCCTCAACAACGCTGTGACGCAGCTAAGTGAATCTCCATCATGTGCACACTCGGTATTTGCAAATTTGCCTGATTGCTAAAATGCGCTACACGCCCGAGTCAGTGCTCTCGGCACTTGCATGGTCGTTTGAAGACAGGCTCCACATGGTGGTGATTTGAGTTGTGCGTGGCCAGTTGGGGTGGACGCGCTGCCCTCCCGTCAGCTCATACTGAAAACAAGTGTCCTCTTCGAGATCTACTTAATGCCACATCTGCTGTATTTTTTTGTGCTTTTTGCTGGTACTTTCGCTATTTAAAAAGTCTCTTAATGCTGTCTAGTAATCCTTAAATGCAAGAAGCCTGTGATGTGCCCCGTGGAGCAAAACACCAGCAGTGAATAAGCTTCTCCTGGGCAGGAATGAGTTACAGTGCCGATGATGCTAATGAGTCACAGCCTGTGTGAAAGGAGGTGTCATTAAACAGAGACACACATAAAACAAGGTTCTGTATTGATTGGCAGACACATTGTGGCCAGAGGCTCCTTGGACGCAGGACTGCCATTTCCCCTAGGAGCCACTGTTCAGCCTTCACTGATTGAGCCACTAGAATGTGGCTACTGCATGTAACAGGAGTTGATGGTATTATTATTATTATTATTGTTTTAAAATTTCTTTTAAAATAATTTTTTAGTTGTAGATGGACACAATATCTTTATTTTATTTATTTTTATTTTAATATTATTTTAGATGTCAATGGACCTTTATTTTGCTTATGTAGGCTTGCCAGGATTGAGTTTTGAATCACGGGACACCCTTACAACAGCGCTGAGGGGTTGTGGCTCAGCGGTGCTAAGGATTGAACCTCATGAATGCGAGGCAAGCACTTTCCCACTTAGCTACAGCCCCAATCAAGCATTCTCTTTTTTTTTAACTTTTATTTTTTATTTGTTTATTTTATGTGGGGCTGAGGATCCAACTCAGTGCCTCACATGTGCTAGGCAAGCACTCTATCACTGAACCCCAACCCCAGCCCATGGACGGTACTATTATTAATCCTGTTTGTCAAATGAGAAACCATGGCTGAGAGAGACTGGCCTACCAGCTAGGGTTCGTGAGGGGCAAGCTGTGGCTGCAGCCTGGGCTGGCTGGGCCCCCCAGGCCCTCGTCCCGTGAATGTGGCCTTGTAGTCTGGTGGGGAGGGCAGGGGACCTGGCCGGGAAGAAAAGTGTTTTATTTTAGGGCACCCATGAGCAACTCCTCTCCCTCTGCCCTGGCCTGCCCTGGGCTGGGCTCTCCGATTTCCACCTGAACACAGCAGCTCCTTCAGCCGGCTGGACTGTGGCCACTAAACTGTTGCCGCCCGTGGTTTTCCTTAAGTGGGAGGAACACTGGCTCAGTGTCCCGGGGCCAGGCGCCTTTGGTTTTCCGTTGCTGAGCCCAGCCCTGGAGGGGAGCCCCAGAGGAGGTGTGTGTGCCTGGGACAAGAGGCTAGCTTCAGCCTCTGGCAACCCACCCCCTCAGCTGCTGGGGCCTCCTGTTTATTCAGGGAATCAACTTGGACAGGCCTGAGTGAGCTGGTGGCATTGGGCTCTCTGGGAGTCGCCCCAGGCCTGGCTGCTCAGCCTCTGTCTTCCTGGCCGCTATCTTCTCGGTCGGTGCCATTCATGGGATGACTTATTGTGGGTTTGTGGGCTTTTTCATTTTGGCATCTTTGTGATAATTTGGGGAACAGTTGTGGGGGACCATGTTTGATTTCAATGTGAACTATAAGCCCTTCAGAATATGTCCTTCTACTGAAAAAACAGTGTAAAGCTGTCAGCATCTATCACCATCCTTGATTAAGTTAATTTCTCTCTAGAGGGGGATGAGTCCCTGGGATTGATGACCAATACCCTGAGCGTCCCTTGTGGAGAGCCTAACTATGGGCTGGGACCTGGAGGAGGGATCCCACTATGTCCAGGGGGCTCACCGGGACCTCTTGGGCCTCATGCTGCTGGAGAGCAACTCTGGGAATGGTTTGGGGGTGACCCAGCAGAGAACACTGCCCAAGTGCCCACTGGTGGGACTGGGAAGGAGGCTGGGATTGCGGACTGAAGAGCTGTGTCCTCCAAAGCCTCTAGACCGTCCTACGTAGATAGGAAACCACGGTTAGGAGGATGCGGAGTGCTGGGGCAGCCACGGTGGTGTCTGGATCCCAGCTGTCAGGTCCAGGTCCTCTTTGATGAGCACACCACCCTGACCCCCACGCGTGTGCACTCGTGCTGATGTCTGGGAGGCCACCCCACGGGCAGCTGCCCTGAGTTCCAGGGATGCTGTGGGAGGAGAGCAGCTGGCAGCTCCAGGCAGGCTGCGAGGTGGTCTTCTCTCCAGGAGGCAGCACCGTGCCTGCCCTGTCCTTTCTGCTCAGCGGGTGTCGTTTACATAAACAAATGAACTAGTGAGTGAATGAAAAGAGGGATCTGGGTTCCCCTGTGGTTACTTGGGGAAGCCACCTGATGAACCTTAGCCTCCCTGTGTCATGGTTAGGTGCACAGTCTCTGGAGCCAGATGCTAGGGTTCATCTCTGGACCCCTCTCCATTTGCTCGTTTTATGTCCTTGAGCAGACTCTCGGAGCCTCAGTGTCCCCATACGGACCATGGGATTCAGACCCACCTCATAGGCTTGCCAGGAGTGAGTTTTGAATCATGGGACACCCTTGCAACAGAGCTGAGGGCTGGGGTTGTGGCTCAGTGGTAGAGCGTTTGTCTAGCATGGGCGGGACCCGGGTTCGATCCTCAGCACCACAGAAAAATAAATAAAGTAAAGGCATTGTGTCCAACTATAACTAAAAAATAAATATTAAAAAAAAAACAGAACTGATCAGGCATTTGCTATTATATCTCTAATAACATCAGTGTGTGTGTACATGTGTGTGTGGTGTTCGAGCCTGGTGTGTGCTTTTTTCAAGTGTGCTCCTCACGGAACATCAAGTGCTTCTTTAAGTAAATGTCGGAGGAGAAGGTCCATCCAAGGCCTTAAGAAGCCCAGGCTCAAACAGCCAGGCAGCTGCAGGGCTCTCAAGTCGTCTCTAGGGGAAGTGACAATTCACCTGCGATTTGACCACAGAGTCAGGGGGGCCACTGCACATTTTTGGAAGCAATGAATACTGCTTTCCATCCTTTCTCCCAGGAACTGGCTTCGTCCTGCTCACCTCATCTGGGCCTGGAACTGGGGCAGGAGGCAAGTCGACACCAGGTCCTGCCCCTTCCTCGGCTCCAACCCAGTCAGCCAGGCAGGCAGGCGGTCAGTGCACCTGCAAGGCCAGGACACTCCCCAGGGGTGTCACAGAGGTGCATGTGGGTGAATCCCAGAGGCCTGGTATGAGCAACAACTGATCAAAATTCACTGAGCTGGGCAGAGGACGCCCACTCCCCGTGGATGACAAAGAGCCACTCATGGTCTTTTCTCATCCTTATTAATTAGTTTCTGTGCCTCACAGACAATTCCAATCCTGTCAATATGCTGGTGATGCAGCAAGAGAGGCAGAGGGAGGCTGAATGTGAACCAGCAGATCTAGGTGTAGCTGCTAGTTCTGCTGTCACTTTAGTCTTCCTCATCTGTGCCACGGGCGCAGTAACACCGACCCCACGAGATTGCTGGGTTAAAGTGAGGAGAAGAAATGAGGCGGCACATAGTAGACCTTCAGTAATTGGTAGCTGCTTTTATTTGTTTCTGGTTTGGGCAGTACTAGGGGCTGAACCCAGGGCCTTGCACATCCTAGCCAAGTGCTCTCCCACTGAGCTATACCCCCAGCCTTTTATTTTGAGATAGGATCTCCCAAAGTTGCCCAAACTGGCCTCAAACTTGTGATCCTCCTGCCTTAGCCTCTCAAGTCACTGGGATTACAAGTGTGTACCACCATACCCAGCTATAGCTGTTTTTTTGTGGGGGCAGGGGGTTTGGTACAGTGGATTGAACCCAGAGGTGCTCCACCACCGAGCCATGTCCCCATCCCTTTTTATTTTTTATTTTGAGACAGATTATCTTTAAGTTGGCTTGGGGCCTCACTAAGTTGCTGAGGTTGGACTTGAACTCGCACACAGTTGTTATTTAATAATCAGTTGCAGGAAAATAATCTCCCTTTGGTTTCCAGGCCCTTGTCCAATGTTAGGCAGAGGGTTGTCTCTTCAGCGCTGAGATCTCATACTGTGGGAGGAGGGCTCTGCATCCCTTTCACACCCTGAGTTCTTTCTGTTCAAATACATATCTCGGGGACTTCCAAAAAGGCTCCAGTGTAATTCACAACTAAGCAGGCCTTCACCTCTCCACTGTGTGTGAGTGGTCCTCGGTTTCATTCAAGGGCCCAAACTTCCCCGAGTGACCACTATGCACCAGACATGGTAGGAGCTGGTGTCCAAAGACACCAGGACAAGGGGCCCTGCCCTCAGGAATCACAGCCTGGTAGGGGACTTGACCAGAGACCAGTCCTTGACGATACAGTGGGTTCCTTGTAGTAATAAAGCTTGTGTTTGAGGGATGGGACTGGATCATAAATCCCGCAAGTCATTTATTCTCACTTGAGGCGACAGGGAGTTTTCCACCTGGGAAGTCACACATGAGTTTTGAAGACTGAGTAGGAGTTTTCTCAGTGGCCGGAGAGGCAAAGGCTTTGGTACTAGAACAGCATCCCCAGTGCACTCTCAGCCACCTCTCCTTTCTGGGGCCCAGTGGGGACTCTTCTGCCTTTAGCAAGTTTTGTGACTATGGATGAGTCATTTTTTAAATCTAGGCCTCAGTTTCCCACTCCAGCTTTGATGCACTGTGAGTTCATGTCTCTATAGGCCTACATGATAATCTCTAAGAAGTCCTAATATTGGCAAAGCACTTCCCAAAAGCCTTTGACGTTTTCTCTTATAACGTACATCCCTGTCTCACAAAGTTGGTCACACTCTCCCTTTGAGTTGCTGAGGCTGGCCTCAAACTCGCAATCCTCCTGCCTCAGCCTCCAGGGAGGGCCGTGGCATTAGCAATGGGACAACTATACAAGGTGGCGGGGAGGCGTCTGGAGAGAGGAGAGCTGTCTGTGCTGTCACGGATGCACAGTTAACCAACATACAGAGGAAAAGGAAGTGTTCCCTTCTTGCCCTCACCCAGCGCAAGTCAAAAGGAGACCTTCACTCCCCAACCCTGCCACCACCTCCTCTTCTGATGACTGAATGAGTCAGAGGAGATGTTTGTCGAGAAGGAAACACGGGTTTTCTCACCATTTCCCCCCTCTCAGTGGGTTTGAATGAGTAAGAAAATCCATTGTTCCTGTGTGTACCAGAGCAGGGCACCTCTAAAGACCCAGCCTGGGACCCAGAGTCAATAAGTGCATGCCCTGCCCCACCTGCACCGTCCAGCCAGGCATTATGAGGGAAACTGTCCCCCGGCCAGACTGCTGCAGGCATCCCCATCAGAGTCATCTGGTGCAAGACCTGGGCTGGAACAGAGCTGTGGAGGTGAGGAGACTGATCATGTGCTGTCCAGCCCCCAGCTCTCCAGCTGAGGAGCCTGCTGCCCAGCAAGCTAGGAGAGCCAGAACCCAGCCCCAGCATCTTTACAGGGTGGGAAGAGCACAGACCAGCCATCCAGGCTCTCCTCTCCCTAGGGAACTGCTGGCCCAGTGCAGGTGCTGCTCCAGAGGAAGGCGCGGCATCCAGAGTGCTGCTGAGTTCTCTCTCTAAGTGGGCCATCAGGAGTGTCTTTTTGCTGCACGAGGTGGTGCAGATCTGTAATCCCAGCAGCTGGGGAAGTTGAAACAGGAGGATCACAAGTTCAAAGCCAGCCTCAGCAAAAAGTGAGGCGCTAAGCAACTCAGTGAGACCCTGTCTCTAAATAAAATACAAAACAATAGGGCTGGGGATGTGGCTCAGTGGTCGAGTGCCCCTGAGTTCCATCCCCAGAACCCTCATCCCCCCAAAATGGAGTGTCTTTCCCCAGGGGTCAGGAAGCCTCCACCATCTGCGGTCCTGGCTGCTTGCTTGGTGAGCTTGCCCCTTTCCTGAGCTACTGCATCAGGCATCCAATGCTGACTTTGTTCTGGGATTGAAAGCTGAGGTTTCAGTTGCAGCTGACACTTTCTGAGTGTGGCATCTAGGGATATCTAAAGAAGGAGGTGAGAAAGGACAGGGCTGGTGGAGAGGTCCCAGCGGGCTTTCCCACACAGAGGAGTGGCTGGCAACGCAGTGCTGGGTGGGAATGATGGCCAGGGGGTGTGTGTTGGAGAACGGAGCCCTGCTGACGTTGGCCAGGCTTGACGACTGATGTCTGTCATGGAGAGCACGAGACGGAGTAGGGAGACCTGGCTCTGATCCTGGCTCCACCACTGACCGACTGGGCAGCTGTGAGGAGAGAGGCCATCACCACACGTGGAGCTGATTTCCCTGTCTGGGAAATGATTGGTTTTGTGAGACCCAGTGATTGAAAACATTTCTAAAGCTATAGAACTTTCTGTTCACGTGAAATCCCATGTGGTCGACTCCATGTCAAGTAGACAGAAGTGGAGTTATCTTTATTGTTTGTCTAGAGCACACTTTCCCTTTAGCAAGATTTCCACAGAACCCTGGGGGTTCCAAGGAGTCCAGTTTGGGGACCACTGGGCCCCGCTGCTGCTGTTATTAGCTCTATAGTTTGTATCAGCTGTTCTGTGTTCACTTGGCTAACGCTGGTCGGCACCAGCTGCTTGGTTAGTGTGGACATGACGTTAGGTGATTCTCAAAAGAGCTCCTCTCCCAGGGCGACTGTCACGATACCCTAGTTGCATAGCCAGTACTTCCATCTTGCCCAGGATACATACAAAACATTGACTCTGGGGGCAGCAGGAGTTAGGTGGACATGGGTAGGGAGCAGGGTGATACGGAGGGAACTTGCTGTTCTCTTCCCTCACCAGGTCACCCGGATGATTGTGGTTTTCTACCCACCAGCACCTGAAGGATGTGACACCTGCCTGTCGGCATTCTATCTGCTTCTGTCCAGCGTCATGGGAGTGTAGAACTCTCATACCAACAACAGGAGAACCAATTTCATGACATCAGAAGAATTAATCAGTGACTTGTCATATGAAAAGTATTCTAGGATACATTCTCTGGTGGAGGTTTTTTTTTTTGCACAGGGCAGGGTCTGGGAATTGAACCATCCAAGGGTGCGTTACCACTGAGCTACAACCTCAGTCTTTTTATGTATCTATTTTTGGTCAGTATTGGGGATCAAACCCAGGGCCTCGTGCATGCCAGGCAAGCACTCTACCACTGACCTACATCACCAGGCTCCCCTCAATCCCTGCCCCCTTTTTTTGTACTGGAGATTGAAATCAGGGGCACTTAACCACTGAGTCACATTCCCAGCCCCCCCTTTTTTTGAGACAGGGTCTTGCTAATTTGCTTAGGGTCTCACAAATTTGCAGAGGCTGGCTTTGAACTTGCAATCCTCCTGCTTCAGCCTCCCAAGCCACTGGGATTACAGGTGTGTGCCACCATGCTCAGCCCTTGTTTCATTTTTTGAAACAGGGTCATGTTTAATTGCTCAGGCTGGAGTTGAATTTGTGATCCTCCTGCCTCAGCTTGTCGAGTCTCTGGGATTACAGGTGTGTGCTACTGCACTTGGTAAGGTATTGAACAGGGGGGTGAACTCAGGAGCACTCAGCCACTAAGCCACATCTCCAGCCCTATTTTGTATTTTATTTAGAGTCAGGGTCTCACTGAGTTACTTAGCACCTTGCTGTTGCTGAGGCTGGCTTTGAACTTGGGATCCTCCTGCCTCAGCCTTCTGAACCACTGGGATTAACGTTTTCTGTTTTCTACGAGATTCTTTTTTCTCCAGAAAAGTCATGTCAGTCCCTTAGGAGACTCACAGTGCTGGGCAAGCGAGATGAAAAAGTCAACTTCATGCCTTCCTTGTCCCTGTCTTACCCCTGTTAGTCAAGCATCCCAAAGAGAGTAGGAAGGAAAAGATGCTACACTGGCGATCAGTGACTATCAGCACCTGATCAGTTGGCATCTTGCTGTGTGACTTTTTGTAAATCCCCAGCTCTCTCTGAGCTTCTGCCTTCCCATCCATAAAATGGGGACAAATATATAAGATGCTTCTCCAGACAGTCTTGCTAGTTTAAACTGGCTTGATTCCATGACATGTAAAACACAGTGTACTAAGAGACCAAGGGAGCTAATTCAAGTCCCCCATTGCCCCTCTTTCTCAGTGGGGAGGGGTGCTCAGGAGGTATGACTATATTTCCTGTTAGCTCACTGTTATCCCCCCATTCAAACCAGAAACACTGAGACCTAGCCTGGGCTGGCATCCCCCATTCTGTCCAATCCTACACCTCAGACACAGTCACCATCCCTACTTGTCCCATCCCCCCAAGGACCACTGCTTCCCCGAACACTCCTGGTAGATGTCAGGCCCTCTCCTGAAAGTCAGGGTCCTAAATCCTCCCACAAGCTGCTTCAGGTTCTGATCCTCACCTCTGTTCCTCCCAGCCTCTTGCCATACAGATAATAACTATTTATTGAGTACCTGCTCTGTGATAGGCTCTAAGTAGTTTGTTGTCCTGATTAAATGATCTTCACAATAATCCTAAAAAATATAGTACCATTATCTCCAGTTTACAGACAAGGAAACAAAGATACTGGCAATTAAACTTGCCTGGGGTCATTTGGCTCCAAGGTGAGAAGCCAGGACACAGCCTTGGCTCCGGTGCCCACACATACAACCATTGATCCCACGGCTTGATAATGCGGCTGGAGTAACTAGGAGTTAATTCATCGAGTGCCTACAGCACACCATGTACTGAACTCACGTCATCTCACTTAAAGTTCACAACTGAGAGAGAAAACCACTCCTTTCCATTTTACAGAGGTGGAACTGAGGCCTCCAAACATTAAAATGACTTTCCTGTGTAGTAGATCTAGGGAGGCTTTGAACCCAGGAGAGTTCGGTGCATCTGAGCCTTTCTCTCTGTTACTCTGCTTTTCAGGACAAATAAATACCCACCCCATTACCTGTGGAAAAAATAAAGAGGAACCCACTGGCACCATCCAGTCTATAGAGCTCTTGAAAATGCTGGTTGGTTAGGCTACCCCAGAAGGGCTGAGACTGGACAGATCTGAGTTTATCTACTGGCCTTGACCGAAAAAGAGTCAGGACACACAGAAGCTTTGATCACCTTAAGGGTCTGCTTCTCTTCATCAGTTCTGGGTGATTCTGCAAGTGACCTGCTTTCTGGAGCCTAATGGTTCCTAGGGGCAACCTGGGACTTGGAAGGGAAGCAAGGATATCATGATAGATTTCCTGGACTCAGCCACATCCTAAAATCTCATGGGAGGCTACTGAGCTTAGATCTCCAGGTGGAACTGGGAAGACAGCTGACCCAGGATGCCTGCGCTCATTCAAGTACCACACAGTTGGTGAGGCCTAAAGTTAAGCGTGCTCACTGGGCTAGGGTGCACAGCATCCTGCAAGGTGGAATGTGCCATTCCCATCCACAGATAAACACACTCAGTCTCAGAAAGGCAATGTAACTTGTCCTGGGACCCAAAGCTGGAAAATAGGATTCAAACCCAGGTCCGTCCTACTCCAAAGTCAGGGTTCTTTATAATACACCAATGCTCCTGTGCATTAGGGACTGTGGGGGTGGACACAAACCAGGGTGAGAAACTCACTGTGGCCTCTGCACACAGATCCAGAGGTCAGTTCAAGAACTACAAGTTCAGAGAAGGGCAAGGGTGATAGAGTTTCCACCTCACCCCCACAGCCCCATCCAGTATTCTGTCTCAAGCGGCCCTTGCTAGGAGGCTCCCCTCTAGCTAAGGCTGTACCTTTTGGAAAGTCCCCAGCACCTCCGGGAGCCCTAGTGGGCTACTCTGCCCTGGTAGATAGAGGGGCAAATGAAAAGAAAATAGAAATGGAGGGGCAGCTGGGAATTTATTTGCAGGAGAGACACTGGGGAGAGGGTAGTTGAGACCAAAGAGCCAGAAAGAAGGAAGCAGAAAAGATGCGCGTGGGTGCCGCGCTGGCCCAAAGCCGCCCAACTGGTCCTGCCCATACCAAAGTGCCCATGCCACCTTATTGGGCAGTGAGCACACAGGGAAGGCAAAGGTGGCTTGCAGCCAGCCAGTCAGGAAGATAATCTGCTCCCACAAGTTACATAATGCAACGTGAAGTCAAAGGGAACCGCATTTGCAGTATTTGCTGCTTTGCATTCGTCACATCATTTTCGCCTTATTTTAATCTGGAGCACGAAGAGTTATGAAGGGCCACATTTCCGATGCAAATTATATTTACTAGGATTCCACAGGAGTCCTCTTTTTGTTGAGTCTTTTTGCCACTTGTTTCTTTTGTACTATACGATAGCTTTCGCTTCACAAGAAAGATTAGAAAAGTTGTGCGTGGGATTCAGGAAAAAATCTATTTATGAGCCATCAGACCGGCTGGTGGTGAAGACGGTGGTGATGTGTGGGAGAGGCTTGGCAGGTGTTAGTTGGGATCCAGGAACATAAGCCAGGGGTTGCTGGCCGGAATCTTGCAGAGCGGTGACCACAAACAATAAGAGTGGCATGGAACCGGCTGGAGCGTGATCTAGTAGACCTCGGGCCTCAGTAACTTTGCGTCTCGGGCTCGGGCGGGCCTAGGCGAGCTCCACCCCTCCAAGGCGCAGGGTCGCCTGGGCCCGCCCCGCGGCCACGCAGCTATTGGTCGATGCCGACTCAGCCACCTGCCCCTACCTTGCGTGGGCGGTGCTACCTGGGCCCCGCCCCCACGGCTCGGGTTCCCAGGCCGCGCTTACCCCTCCTCCTCCGGCCCCGCCCCTGGCGTGAGGCCCCGCCCCTCCTAGTCCCGGAGCCCGGGCACCTCGTGATGTCACGGCCGCTTTGATACAAAGAGCCCCTTCGGCCCACGCGGGTCTCCCGGCAACGGGCGCGGGCGGGGGCGGGGCCGGCGCCTTCAACTGGTGCCGAACGGTGCGAGCGGCGGCGCAAAGGCTTGGGGATTGTTCCTTGAGCTCTCGGGTTGCCCTCCGCGTCCCTACTCATCCTACTGACCCGCGCTGAGCTTCTTGTCCCTCTGCAGAGGACCGATCCGCAACTGGACGGGGATGCACACCCCGCCTGCTCCCGGGAGTCAGGTAAGCGGTGGCCTCGGGCTTGGGCTCCTGGGGCTCCGGCAGGGTCTACCTGGCCGGCCCGGGGCCCTGGGGTCAGAAGTTGGCAAGAGTAGAATTGCGAACGCTCTCGCCCCGCGGTGTCGGTCCTCTCGATGCTGGCCTGGGAGGTCGGGTTACTTGCCCTGGCTGGCTCGGCCACGGAAGTGAAACCGCTGTCCCTGCTGCCCTCTCGGAGCCCTCTCACGTGCCCGGCGCCGGCGTCCAGGTGTGAGCGTGAACGAGACCAGCACCCGGCGCAAGGGAAGAGTGGCTGTGCTGTCTGCAGTGCAGTTTCAAAAAGTGTTTCAGGGGGACCTACTGGGCCGGGGAGGGGCCTTGAGTGCCCAGACCCACCTCCTGCCCCGCCGGAACTATGTTGCCCCCAGCGCCCTGCCCTTGGCTCTGCCGGTACCCAGGGGGACTGTGCGCAGCGAAGTTTTTCCGTAGCTCTTGGCCACTGCACCGAGTCTGTTTCCTGGCTTCCCCTGTCCTTCCAGAAGGGGACTCTTCGTGATCAGACGAGAGAGCCAGACCATTTCGGAGTTTGGGGAAAGCCCTCGCCATCTCAGCATGACGCTGCTATGTCTGTAGATGTGTGCAAGCTCCCCCAACCCTTCGTCCTCCATCCTCCGGACCTAAGTGCCAGCGGTCCGCCTTGGTAGTTGTTGACACACCCGCTTCTCTGCCGGCGACAAGTGTCTCTCGGAAGTCCTGGCTGTGCAGTCTCTTTTCTGTGGGGAACCTGGTGTGGACACAGCCCTGGACCTTATTCCTTGTCATCAGGGCAAACCTGCCAGTGTCGCCTCCTCCCCGTTTCCGCTTCTCCTTGGCCCTGCTCTCCCGGAAGAGGGCTAGAAATGATACATCCCTGGGCCCTGAGGGCCATGCCAGTTTTCACTGACTTATTTATAGACGTCCCTCTCAAAGGAGTGTAAGGGGCCCAGGTTCCTGTGTCTGCCCTCAGCCTGTAGATCTTGGAATGGCAGACCTCTAGGCTGCTTCCTGGTGGTCCACCAAACTTCTGCCCTTCCTTCCAGAGCCAAAAGCAGCTGGTAATATTCCAGGGTCCTGGAAGCAGTGGGCAGGCTCATCCCCTGGGACAGACCTATACCTGTCCCCAGGTGAAAGATGGTTACAGTGACTGTCAAGAATAAGGAAAAGGAGTCTTGGGAAGTGGTTGCCGTCTGTGTGGACCCACCTCCGCAGTAGGATATCTCCCCACCACACTCACCATTGCCTGGGGTCTCACTGCCCAGTCCCAACTCACTCAGATGCTGGCATTGTGGCACTGGCCCAGATCTCACATCTCACCCTGCTTAGCTGGCATTAACAAACTGTTGATTATGTGTCCAGGGAATTTTATTCATAGAATACTTCCCTGCTCTCAAGGTGTTCAAAGACTGTAGGGGACCTTGAATACCTGAATCTAATCTGGCCCTGCCCACTCTCCTGACTTTGGGGCAAGTTGATTTTGAGGTCCCATGGCCTGCAGGAGCCAGGGAAGCCAGTGAAGAATGTGGAATTTGGGCACATGAGCCCGCAAGGAGCATAGCTTGGGCAAATACCTGGTGGAGAACGGGTTTGGAATTCTGAGAACCCTGGGTTTAGGTGAAGGGGTTGTGGTAAATGATTAAGGCCAACAGGAAAGATAAGACTGGGCCTGAGGGGAGGGATGGTTGACTAGCCAGGCCAGGTGAGCTGGCTGGGAGGCATGCCTTTGCCCTAACAGATCTGCCTGGAATCTGTCCTTGGAAAGGACTTTTAGCCAAGTGAGGGGAGAAAAAACAGAAGAAATTAGAGGGACCAGGGTATTCCAAACCATTTCCTTTGGAGTTGCCAGGGGGCAGCCTGCACTAGGGAAGTTTTCTTGACCATTTGTGTCCCTCCCTAAAGTATTCTGGCACCTTTATGGTCTCCCAGCTCTTTTTCCCTCCTGATAGGACCTTCCTCCAATAAACACACACACACTTGCTCTCTCTCTTTCTCTTTGTGGTAGTACTGGGGATTGAACCTAGGGGTGCTTTACATACTGAGCTACACCCACAGCCTTTTTACTTTATTTTGAGACAAAGTCTCTCTAAGTTGCCGAGGCTGGCCTTGAACTTGGGACATTCCTGCCTCAGCCTCCAGAGTTGCTGGGATTGTAAGTGTGTGCCACTGCACTTAGCTTCAGACCTTTCTCTTTAGCTGTTTGCTTGGGACCCTCACAACTCACCCTTCCTCATTCTCACCCCCCACCTTGGCTCAAATCCTTTTTGGGGCTTGACTGTCTCTAGGAGACCTGTTATTCCAAGAGTTCTTACACAGTGATCTTGCTTTGGGGGGCTTCACAGTTGCATTTCAGTGTACTTCAGGCGGGGGTGAGGAGGAGGTCCAGGTTGTGGGGGAATCTCCCAAAGAGACAGCAGGTGGGCGCTGCTGTTCTAGGAGGCAGGCATTGCACGGATGGAGGAGGGACAGCCCAGGTGTTTTGAAAGGGAAGCATCCTTATCTGGCTCACCTGGTGTTAGCTGTGAGACACAGTGTCCTGGCTTTGCCAGGCAGGCAGGCCCAGGGGCTCTGTTTTCCTTGGGTCAGCTCTGCTGGCTCTTGACAGAGTGACTGGGTGGCATCAAGCCATTGGCCTTGATATGAGGAAGAGTGCTCAGGTCCGACGGCTGGATGAACAGGTGGTCCTGTCTGCCAGCCGGGCACGATGAGACAGGCATGTTGACTTGGCCAGTCCACCTGGTGTCATACTGATGTCGTGATCTTCTCTCTGGGATGGTAGGACAGACGGTCTCCTCTATCAGATGGCATTGTAGGGCACCATGCCCTTCCCTGTGTGTTTGCCCAGTGCCCAGCACAAGGGCAAATGCTGAATTCTTCCTTCAACAAATATTTGGGTGTCTAATTTGTGCCAGATTCTGTGTTGGGGATATATTAGTGAACGGAGTAGGTGAGAATTCCTGCCATGAGGGAGTCTGTTTTGTTTTCTTTCTTTTTGTTTTTTTGGTCTTTTTTTGCAGTGCCGGGATTGAACCCAGAGCCTTGCACCTTCCAGGCGAGTGCTCTACCCCTGAGCTACACCCCCAACCCTGGGAGTGCTGGGTTTTAAATGTAGTAATCAGGAAGTTGTGTTTTTAAATAAGGTGGACAGGGAAGTCTTCACTGAGAAGGTGCCATCTTGATATCGATAAAAGAGGAACAAGCAGAGGGAACAACAATGCAAAGCCCCTGAGATGTGACCGACGCTGAGGTAGCTCATCCACAGAACTGCAAGTGGAGGCTGTGCCTGGAGAGCAGCCAGGGGGACAGGACCCGAGAGATGGAGGGTGCCTGCTGGTGACAAGCAACAGCAAGAATCCCAGGAAGACTAGTTCAGTGGAGACTGGAAATCATGATACCCAGCTTTCCATTGCTCCTGCCCTTCCTGTGGAGGGCATTTGGACACCAAGGCATTTCTTGGGGAAGAGGTATCTGTGTGGCCTTGGCTGCTGTGGACTTCCTGTCCTCGCCTGAGTCCTATCAGAGGAACCCTTCCATGTGAATGTGGCAACACTTCTTGCCACACCACATTGTTTCCAACTCACAAATGAAACCAGAAGAAGCCTCTCTGTGCTGTGCACGTAGCTGGGTCTTGGAGCAGGCAGAGGGTTGTTTGCGGCCTGACTCCTTCCTAGGGTCCATTCTTGTTGGGGTGAGGCCAAGTACAGCACCCAAGGCCAGTTCAGTAGCCCGAAGCCCTGCATCTCCCTGGGCTCTGTCTCCTCATCTCTTCCTGATGCCCCCTTGGCTTCCCTCTGCAGTCCTTCCCCCTGTGGCTAGTTGACAGCACAGTTCTGACCCTTCGTCTCTCTCTCTTTTTAAATTTTTTTTTGTTATACATGGACATAATATCTTTATTTTTATTTTTATGTGGTGCTGAGGATTGAACCCAGTGCCTCACATGTGCGAGGCAAGCACTCTGCCACTGAGCCCTAGCCCCAGCCCCCTTCAACTCAGAGAGGTACACATACACATGGGCAGCAGCTTTGGGATGCGTCTTCATCTAGTTTAGGCCCCCAGAGCGTGTGTATGTGTGTGTCAGGCACATATCCAGGTGGGTGTCACCCATCTACCCTCTTGCTACAAGGTTCTGGCTGAGGGTTAGGGGTACCCTCTGGGTTCCTGGTGTCTGAGGTGAGTTAGTGGCCACCTTCCCTGGCCAGCCCATGGTCACTTGGGAAGATTATCCAATTTGAACCCTGACCACAGTGTGATCCAGAGCCCCCACCAGGTGGTAGGCTGCAGAATGTGCCCCCAAAGCCTGGGCACGTTTATCTGCTTTCATCAGGAGCTGTCATTTTTCTCATGCCGAGTATGTGACCACATAGGCCAGTCCTTGCCCAAGTATCTGGGGCTTCATCACCACACTGTTGATTCAATGGAATTTGGCATTGGCCAGCTCACGTGGCCCCATTCAAGGCTGAGTGGATCTGGGGATGCCCAGCTGACCTCACCCAGGGGCCTCTACTGCTTGGGGGCTCTTAAGGAGCTGAGCCCTTCACAGGAGCACCTATCAGCAAAAGTTCAGAGCCTCAGAAACTTCCTGAGCAGCCTGGGAGCCTGTTGGTCACTTCCTAACTTTGTCCAGTGACCTGGGAAGGTGGTGAGAGAGGACGGTGAAAGCAGGCAACCAGAAATGTGTGTCCTGGGAGGGTCGGCTGAAGGCTGGAGGAGGTGAGGTCTGGTGACCCCCAGCCCCTTGTCTGCCGGACAGGTTGGTGCTAGTCATGCCAACATTCGTAACCCCGCGGCTTGGCTTCCTTTCACGGTGGGAAGTTTTCCAGCCGTGGGTCCTGTTCTTAGTTGATTCAACCTGCTTGTCTTCCTAGATAAATGGGTTCTTTCCCGAATTGCATCAACATTTTTCAAATGAAAATAAAGCTCTGTCCAAGTTATTAATATGTGTGGCGCTGCCCCCCTCTTTTAAGGGGCCTCAAGAGAGCTGGAGTGGGGGAGCGTGTCAGGGGATACCCTGCAGTCATCTTGGTCCCCTTCCTCAGTGTCCTGCAGGCCTGTTGCCATGTGAAGGGAACCCACGCTTCAGGCAGGGCTTGCCAGCTGCAGTGGCTTGGGCTGTCCGCTCCCTCTTAGGATGGGAGAGAGGAGGGCAGACTTCCCCTTCCTGCTCACTGGTTTTCCTGGAGGAAATGCCCACCTCAAGCCCAGGCACCTTGCACTCATACTCAGTCACCAAGGCCTGTTTTCTCAAGATAGGAAAACATGGTTTTGGAGCCAGAGAACACCTGGGTCTAGACCCTGGCTCTGCCGCTCGCTCCTTGTGGAACCTCAGACCAGCTACCTCACCTTCTGGGCCCTGGTTTCCCTGTGTATGGAGTAGAGTTGATAATAGCACCTGCCTCTTAGGATGATGGTGGAAATAAAGCAAGCCACGGCGATGTCAGGCATCTCGGGGCTTCTGACTACCAGCTGGCTGTCGCTCCATGGGTGGCTAGGGATCAGAGAGGCAGGCAGTGTCATGCCCAAGTGCCTGGGCTCCAGGGTCAGGCTGCATGGGTTCAGATCCCAGCTCTGCTGCTGGCTGAAATACTTCTGTATTTCACTTCCCTCACCCGAATCATGGGGATGATGCAAGCAGCTGGCAGGGTCGGCGAATGGACCCAGCTATAAAGCAGGAAAAGCACTCCAAGCAGTGCTGAGAGCTGTGGCTTCTGTTTCTGCACGGTGCCACCGGGTTGGTTCTCAGGACCCAGAACCTGAGCACCTAACAGAATTTCTTGCAGGGGATGTCAGTTCTGAAACAGGAAGGTGACAGGGAACAAATTCCATCACTTGAGGGCCTGCATAGGAGAAGCAAAACTCCACTTCCTCAGCTTCTGTGTTTTTAAAGAAACCAACTTGGCCTCTGCAGATGCAGCCTTTGGGGCCAAAGTGTGACCGAGAGGCAAAGCTCATTCTGAGGTGATCGCCCTCTCCCCAGGGGGCTCAGTGTGGGGCTGCACCTGGCCCATCCTCCCAGAGGCTCCCCCTCCACCAAGCTGTGGCTGTCTACCAAGGGGAGGGTGGCCCTCTGCACCTTCACCCACCTGCCTTTCACCTCCACCTGTCCGGCCACCAGTGCCCAGCTGGAGGAGGCGGCTTGTGGCAGTGCCCGTCTGCCCCTGGCAGGCCACAGTCTGTCTTAGTGAACCTCCAGGCTCTGATTGGCTGCAGGCATCCTGAGATCTGGAGCCCAGCCACATTAGGTGACTGTCCTTGGGAGTTTTCCAAGGGACAAACCTACCTGCTTATCCAGCTTGGCTGCTCTGAGGTCCGCAGCTCCGCTGAGGTGAAGCTGGCCGGCCTGGCCTAGCTGGTTGGGTAGCTGGTGGTCAGGACAGCCTCTGCCTGGCGGTGTCAGGTAGCCTCGAGTGGATGGTGCTCTGGTCAAGGGAGGGTTCCTGTTGACAAGGCAGGGCTGGCCGGCACATTTTTTGTGTGATTATCTGCACGATCGCATCAGTTATTAGCAAAGAAGAGTCTTGCAGCAGCAGGGGTGGTGCGCCTGTGCCGCAGGGTGCATGGCGTTGTTGACCGCCCTCTGTCATACACACACTGTCTACAGAACCGTGACCGGCCCCCTCCCCCACGTAGGCACACCTTGGACTTTATGGCTTCTAAGACACATTCTTTTCTTCTTCCCATTTTAACATCCCAGATCGTATGCATCGTACCTTTGCTGGTGTGTTATAATTTAATTGACAGCACCTTTCTTTCTTGGTGTACTTGAAATAACAGTGTGTCTTAAAAGCAGAGATGTCTCGGATTTAATGAAACACAGAAACTAGGTAACCTCTGGAGAAATTACATAATTTGTCCAGTTTTTTAAAAGAAGGGGATAGAGCCACCTTGTGGTGGTGGTCCACAGATGGTATGAGGAGATACTCTGATGGGGTTCAAGGCGATGAGCTTGGATACTGAGCTCGGATTCCAGCTGGCTCACTAGCTGTGTGTCTTGGGAAAGTAGAGCAACCTCTCTGAGCCTCAGATTCATTCCCAGTACATGTGGATTGTGGCCTCATAGTCATCATGACTGGAGGCGAGCCACCTTGCCCTGTTTCTCTCGTGCTGGGTACCATCTAAGATCACACTGCCCTGTCCCACCTGGGTTAAGAGGAGAAATGAGGGTGGGAGCTGGTCACTGGCCTTCCCCAGGGAGCAGAGGAAAACTGGTGTTATAGGGGCTACTTGACTCAGTTTGTGACAGCTGGACGTCACTTTTTCTTCCTTCTCTCCTCCTCCTCCCACTTTGCCTGTTTTCATTTTCACATGTTTCCCTTTAGCAATTCTTCTCCAGATCGCTCTCCTCTCCCTTGCTCTAAGATCTTCCCACATGTAGCCTGTTTAAAGCTCCCTGTGTTGGAAAGGGGAGGGGACTGTGCTCCAGGGTGGGATGGCCCAGGCCTCAGAAGCCCAGTGTGCTATGGTCCCTGCAACCTTCTACCCAAGTCCCAGAGCTGTCAGCGTTGCTGGCCCCTGTTCCTGTGACCTGTGGGACTCAGCCCAAGGCGCTCTGATTGCTCAGAGTTGTCCAGGGCGCAGGACACTGTGCCTCCAGGAGCGACAGGTAGCCTCTGTGCCCTGCTTGATGCATTGAAATCAGACCTGCTCTTCGCAGCCCAGCCCTGCTCTCTCTATGACCTTTGGCAAATTACTAAACTTCTCTGAGTCTGACTTTTCTCCTCTGAACGGTGGCTGAAGCACAGACACCTAGCACACGTTTGGGTGCCTGACAGATGTGTTTTTTTCTGGTCCTTCGAATGTTTGACGCCTTTGTGTTTCTTTAGCTAAGTGACAAGGTTATCAAGGAATGCCAGCCAAGGGTGTCGTGCCACTGAACACCCTGAGGCAGATGGAGGAGTTCTGGGCAGGGACAGCAGTAAAGGTACAGGGACCTTTGTGAGTGGGATGTGCCAGGGGTGCCTGGCAGGGGACAGTCACATGGGGGTGTCTAGCCACGGGGACACACCAGGCAGGACTCAGTAGCAGCTGCTGGTTGGAGGAGACCTGGGAGCAGGTGGTGGTGGACCTTGTGTTCAGTGGCCTCTCGGGTCTCCCTCTTGACATTCTGATGAAGGCCATTAGCTGGGCCCCTCAGCTCTGCATTGTGTTGGGGATCTGAAGCCCTGCTCCACTCTTGGATGAGGAGGTATTCATGCCCACATATGTGTGTGCCCAGGCAAGGAAGAGTGGTAAAGGTGGACAGGTGCTTGGGGTGTGGGCTGGGGGCAGGAGCATGTCCTGAGGCCGAGACCGGCTGGAAAGGCTTTGCCGCTGGTCTGAGGAACCAGGACCTGTTCCTGTGGACAGTGGGTAACTTGCAGGCTCTTGGAGGGGGTCCTGATAGACTTCCCTGGGGGTTCTCTGCCCTCAGAGCCATCAGCTGTGGCTAGTGGTCGGACCTAATGCCTGTCACCTGTCCCCACTGCAGGTGGGAGCTCCTGGCAAGCAGCCTGAGCTGCCTCACTCATTATGTCTCAGGCCCCCAAGCTGCGCTGGAGTGACCCCCAGTACACAGAACCCCAGGCAGGGTTGGGGATGTGGCTCAGTGGCAGAGCACTTACCTAGCATGTCCAAGCATGTCCAAGGCCTCAGGTTCCATCCCCAAGATCACAAAAATAAATAAATAACACAGCCTGGGTAGCTGGGCCTGGCAAAGACCAGGGGACGGAGAAGGACACCTGAGCTGAGCCTGCTGGGAGGACTGCTGGGGCTCTGGGCTGCTGGGAGGTTCTGGAAAATGGGGCAGGGGAGGGTGATGGAGGCAGAAGCCCTGTCAGGTCTCGTCCAGCCTGCCTGCTCAGAAGGGTGGGTCAACGGGAGCTTTGGCCATGAGCCGTGGGTGAACACCGGCCCCTTCTTGGCTTCCAGGCTCTCTGTGGCAGAGCAGGTTGGGGTAGGCGCCTGCTCTGACTTCAGACTACGTGTCACTCCACCCTGATGTGCACTCCCTGAAGCAGATAGTGGCTTCTTTCTGGGAAGTCCCACGTGACCTCTTATGATGGTGTCTCCCTGGTGGACTCATCAGAGGGGGAAGAGTTGGCCCAAGCCTTCCCTTTGAGTCTGAGCTCCCCTTACCATGATGACAAAATGTGGAGCCCCCAAAGCAAGCCCCACAAGCTCTTGGCTGTGTGAGTAATTAAGCCCTCACTTCAAACCGCCACATCTTGGAAAGCTATAATTTATAGCCCAAAATAGCTGCCTGTTCCAAGAGTGAGGAGAGCCCTTGATGTGCGTCCTTTCAGTGGGTTGTCCCCTCACTCTGCTTTGACAGGTGTGTCCAGGGCTTTTTCAGGAGAGCTAGAGGTGAGGTGGTTGCTCGGGAGCAGGAGCTTCTGCTGGGCACTGGAGAAATCTCTGGGAATTGAGATGGAGCGACTGACGTTAGTAAGGGGGACCTGATTCAGGTTTGTGTGACCCCAGCTTTGTAGAGGATAACAAAGAGGAGTTTGTTTTTTTTTTTTAAAGTATGGAGTAACTTCAGGGGAAAATGCATGAAACTCCCTGGACACTCATTTTCCGATCAAGACTGAAGTCTCTAAGGAGGAGACTGTTTCCTTGCAGGGATTTATAGGGGGAACAGGAGCCCTCTGTGATGCATAGAGCCAGCCGGCGTGGGAGACGCTCCACTCTGGTGTGTTAGCTTTCTCTCCTCTCCTTTCATCAGGATGATAAAATATGGAGTCTTGGGCTGGGGTTTTGGCTCAGTGGTAGAGTGCTCGCCTAGCATGCACAAGATACCGGTTCGATCCTCAGCACCACATAAATGTAAAATAAAGATATTGTGTCCACCTAAAACTTAAGAATAAATAGTTTAAAAAATATATGGAGTCTCCAAAGCCCCATGAAGATGAAATATGCAGTCTCCTCCCCGCTCCCCTCCCGGGGTGTGGCTCCATCAGCCACTCCCTGTAGACAGGGTCTCCTGGGTGGATTTAGGTAGTGGTGGGTGAGAGGACTCCCAGCGCCTCCCTTGACCTGTGGCTTCTGCACTGGTTGGCGTGCCTGGAATTCTTGGAGCTGGCTGCTGGGTTTGGTTTCCAGATGTGGAAGCAATTTAAATTCTGTTTTCATAATCCCCCCGACAGTTTGCCCGTGAAGTCCACATTCTCATTTGAAAATCAAGGCTGTTGGCTCTGTCTGGGTGGCCAGGGTAGACCAGATGGCCTCTTTGAATCCCTTTTGTTTAGGAAATGGGTTCACTGAGGCACTTGGATCTGAGACCCAGGGCTTTTAGGGATGACTAAAATGGGTTCACGGTGGGTTCACTCCCATGTGCTTTCTTTGGAGATGAGTCTTCCAAATTCAGCATTGCCTTCGGTCACTGTCACTGACCCTGGACAGCCATGGGAGGGGGGCCAGGGGATGCTCAAGTTCCAGCCATGTCATATGAGGCTGGCATCACAGCTGAGCTGGGTGCCACGTGTCCCAGGGGCAGTAGGGGCTCTCCTTCCCACCCTGACCACAACAGAGGGAAGAAATCTGCTCCGGATTTCAAGTAGCCAGAAATATTGTCTGGCATGGAGAAACTGGAAATATCTTGCTCAATTACTGGGCCCTTCCGGCCACAGAAGCGGCCAACCCAGGATTAGAGGCTGTGTGTTCAGGGCCTGTGATTCCAAGGCTGACTGCTGGTCTCTTCTTTTGTAAACCAGTCACTATTTAGGTAAAATAGCTTTTACATCTGTCTTATAACTACACTAAATACAGTTCTGGACAAACAAAAATTGCCTTTGCGTTTGCCATTCTAATGTCTCTGGACTGCACATGGACTTCTTTAAAATATAGCTACGCTACTGAGAGAACACAAGAAAATGGAAATAATGGATGCAGACTCCTATGTCAGTAGTACTGTTTCTAAAACATCATCCTGATCATCATAGATCCACCAGGCTTTGGCTTCAGCAAAATATAGCCTCTTAAGAGCTGCAACATCTCAAAAATTGATCATGGAAAAGAATGCAACATTTCTCTTGAGGAAAGACCAAAAGTAAATAGATGGATCCCAGGATCCAAGACCTCATGAATCTTAGACAGGTGCTCTACCACTGCGCTATGCGTCTCCGAGAATCAGTAGTTCTCTTGGAGTTGGAATTGACCTTGAAGGAATTCACTTGCATTATCTGGGGGGGGGGGGGTGTGGTAAAACCCCAGGCCAAGCTTGGGTGCAGGTTTCCATGCAGGCCTCCTGCCAGGGAGAAGGAAGGAGTATGGGTTGCCAGGGCCACTGTGCCAGAGTACCACAGGTCGGGCAGCTTAAAAACAGAAATGTATTTTCTCATAATTCTGGAAGTTAAAGTCTGAGATCAAGATGCCAGCAGGGTTGGTCTCTCCTGAGGCCTTTCTCGCTCGGGCCTCTAGGCGTGGTGTTTCTCTGGGTTCTACCTTTAGAGCAAGGATGGCTTCTCTTGTTCATATTCCTTTTAAATGGAGCTGAACAACTTGCCAGGGATTTTATACTTTCCCTTACTCAGTTCAGCAAGTTCGGGGAGCGGGGGGAAGCTATCTTTCATATAAAGTTTACTTCTTGCAGACCAAAACAATGCCCTGTAAGAATTGGTAACGGCTGCAGGTCTGCCACCATGTTCCCTGAGAAGGTCGAGGGGACGCCCAGCCACGCATTTCAATCACCAACCTGTGTAACTCCGCAAGGTGGCCTGAAGCCTGGCACAGGGAAGGCAATCTGCTCCCTTCCCATCCTCACAGGTCCCAGACTTCATAATTAATACACTGTTAACACACTTAACAAAATTAAGTATCCTTCCCTAATATTATCCAATACCTAGACCATACTCCATCTTCCTTATTTGTTCCCAAAAGTTTGCTTTGAAACTTATTTTTCAATGTATAAATATATATGAGTGTTACATCCTGTTAAATTGGTCCTCTGTCATTTTTGTGTGTCCTGTACACCCTGAGTTGTGTGTTCATTTGATCTGGGATCTAATGGAGAATAGACCACCTGAGATCTTGTTAGAAATGCTTTACTTCACTGTTCTCAACCTCATGGAAGGCGAGAATTCCCCCACTGAGCCACCACCAGTGCACGGTCCTCAGCGGAAACGCATATTTTCAACCTTTCCCCAGACTGACTGAATCAGAAACTGATTCAATCTGAGTTTTCACGCCCCACCCCCATGTGCTTCTGATGCACACTAAAGCTTGAGAACACTGATCTAGGAAACCTCACCCACCGGACCGTCTTTTATGACACTCTCTTTTTATAATAGACAAAGCCAAACATCTCATAGATGATCCCGTGTACTTCTTTGTCTGTTTGCCCCTTGACCTCTTTCCCCATTTAGTGGAAATGAGATCTAAGGTTCGATTAAATGTTAAATATGTTGTCAGCACTGATCACGGGTGCTGCCGTGTAACTCCTGTTTGCCACAGCAGAGGACTAGGGTCTGGTTCTTCCCAGTTAGTGTTGCTATGTTTAGTCACTGCCTTAAAGGGACAGTGGCCTGTTTCCTCCATGATAGAGAAATGCAGGGGCTTTTCTGTGTTTTGCAGTGATCTGTAGGGAGATTCTTTGGTACTGTGGGAGTGTGCAGTTTCTCACTGCCCTTGATCTGATTTTTGTCTGGGAGTTCCCTGCGTGTGTGGGTCCTGTTTGTGGTGTACCTGGCGACCCTAGCCCCTCTACTCCTTATTCGCTTGTTCTGTCATTGCTAAGGGAAGTTATTTAAAATCTCCAACTCTTAGTTCTGTTAGGTTTTGGTCTGTGTATTTTGAAGCAGTGTTAGAACATAGACAGGAGTATTACATTTTGTGAAATTGATGCTTTATCATTTTGATCACATCCCTTGCTTTAAAGTTCTTCACCTGAGATTAACATAGCCCCCAGCTTTTTTGGGGTTGGTATTTATCTTTATCTTTTTTTTTTGTACTGGAGATTGAACACAGGGGCACTCGACCACTGAACCACATCCCCAGCCCTATTTTGTATTTTATTTAGAGACAGGGTCTCACTGAGTTACTTAGCGCCTCACCATTGCTGAGGCAGGTTTTAAACTCAAGATCCTTCTGTCTCAGCCTCCCAGCTGTCGGGATTACAGGCGTGTACCACTGCGCCCAGTGATATTTATCTTTTCCTTCACTCCATTTTGCACTTAATGTGTTACTAATAATATTGAGTTATTTGTTCTTATTTGTCCCATCTGATCTCTGATCCTCTTTTCCTTTTTTTTTTCCCTGTATCCTTTCATGCTTTTAATTCCTTTTTTTCCCTTCTTGGTTAGAGTTTTAGTAATACATTTTTATTTTTATTAGCTGTTCATATGTTCACATGCTACTGGAGTGGAAGTGGTGCTGGGGGATAGAGGGGCCAAAGGGTCTCCCCAAAAGTAGAGGGAGGTTTTTGGCAGGGTGTGGGGCACACCATAGTCCAGAGTCTGGCCTGTAGCACAACAGGCTTGAAAAACAGACCTTATGGGGCTGGGGCTGGGGCTGGGGCTCAGCGGTAGCGCACTTGCCTAGCAGGTGTGAGGCACTGTTGGGTTTGATTCTCAGCACCACATATAAAAAAAGATGTCTATCAACAACTAAAAAACCAAACAAACAACAACAACAACAACAAAAAAAAAAAAACAGATCTTACTACCTGCCCTGTCCCCAGACTCAGGTCAGTTCCTGCCCAGGACTATGTACTCTAGACAGCTACACAGACCCAGAATGCTGGCTGGGGTGTGGCTCAGGGGTAACTTGCCTAGCATACAGAGGCCCGGAGTCCAATCCCCAGCACCACCCAAAACAAACAAACTAACAAAAAGACTCCACACAAAAAAATCCCCAGAAACAGCTGGAATGCCAGTGATTCCTTTGCAGTGAGAATGCACCCTGGCAGCAAGCGTGGGGGGCCCTTTTTCTCCCCCAGGTCAGCAAGCTCTGGGAGGGGTGGTGGGTGAACTTGGACGTGGGACTTGGGTTTGGACGGATGCTGAATGCTCTCCAGCTCTGGTGCTGGCTAAACTGGGCCCCACAGTCTTCAGGACAGGCTGGACATGCTGGTCAGCCAGACGGCACCTCTGCCCAGTTCCTGGGGGGACGCTGCAGGGAGACCCTCCCTCTTGGTACTTCCCGGAAGGCCACTCACTCCATCCCGTCACGTGCCATCTTTTTTTTTTTTTAATGGTTCTGGGGATTGAACCCCGGGCCCTGAGCACTCTACCACCGTGCTCTGTCTTTAGATCCCTTAATCCCTTACTGCCTATCAGTCCCTCTGCTCTGTAGCTGCCCTTCTGGAATTGGTTTTGGTGTCACCCCAGAAGCTGTCTGATGTCCCTCCTGTCCTAAGTCTTACCGAGAGTTACAGCATGCCTCCCTCCCCCATCCCCCTACCTTATCGGCTGCTGGAGGGTTGTGGGGCTAGGGAGGGAGGCAGTGTGGGCCTCCACACCTGTCCATGATGTGCTGCGTGCAGTCCCAGGGCTTGCTTTATATAAGTAGCATGGGAGTCTTGAGAAACACCAGCCTGGCCTCTGTTCAGCGCTCGCCTGAGATCACAGTCAGGGGGGTACTAGATTAGACTCAGCATGTTGGTTGACCCGAGCAACTCAGTCTCTCCATCTGTAAAATGAGATGATGGAGTACCTCCCTCCAGGGGTGAGGTGAGGATCTGAGCCCTCTTACTTGAGACTAACAACAGTTGTCACTAGGGTCTCCCTCCTGTGACCCTGGGGGTGGGAACCAGGCGGTCTGTCCTGTCTTCCTGAGCCAGGCCTCCTCCACCGGAACATGAAACAGTGCTGTGGAGCTGTGATTTCACAGTACAAGGCTGTCCCCCAGAGCAGCTGAGATGTGGGACAAACCCTGGTGGCTTTGTGGCAAACCCTGGTGGCTTGGTGACCAGTTTTCCCATGCTTGCCCTTGGCATTGTGGGGGTAAACCAAGGCTTTGGAGTTGAGCTGAGCGGCTTTAGTTCCGCAGCAAGGCCAAAGCTGTGTAGGTGCTCAGCCTCCCTCAATTCCCACCCTTGCCCCCAGCAGGCACCTGGGCCTCCCTTTATGGAGTCAGAACCTCTCACCACCACAGTGAGCCCCTGAAGGCCTGTCTGCAGAGTGGAGCCTGATGGGAGCAGGTGCTGGCAGCCTGCAGGAGTCGGTCACAGGCTGGATTGCAGAGCTGCTGAGCCGCAGTGGGCCCTGGGGGATGGCTTGCCTGCAGTTGCCCAGCCCCACAGACTTAGGGGCATTGGCACCCATGACTTCACTCCTTAAATTGAAGCTTCTGCCACCCATAGGAAGGTCCCAGCAAGACCCTGACCAGGGCCTGTCCCCATTCCTGGGCTGGCGGCTGGCTTGGAATGCACAGGGTAGGGTGGGGGCTCCATCTCTGGCCCAGCCCAGTGGCCAGCCATGCGTCTCCTCACACGAGGCTTGGTTTGTGTCCACTCCCCCCACCCCTTCCCTGCGGTGGTGTTCCACGTGTGCCCGCGGGTGCCTGGCTGCGAGGGAAGTTGGGATGTGTCCGCCCAGGCTATTTTTACCCAGCCTTTTCCCCATAGAGCTGTTCTTTGGCTCTGAGTTCCTGCCTGTGGAGCAGGGCCGTTGCCAGGGCTGGGGGTGGATGAGCTGGAGCCTCAGAGCCTCCCGGACTCCCTCCCCAGGCAGCATCTCGCCTTAACGCTTATTAAAGGGTGTAATTAATGTGCAGACCAACCTTCCAAGAGAGTGGGCAGGAGAGGACCCTGAGGAGGGTGGGGGAGTGGCATCTCGCCTTTGGAGGGTAGGCTCTGGAGCCTGCAGAAGTCTGGCCTCCCAATGCTGAGTCCCCGTCCCTCCACCCAGCGTGTCACTGGGGGTCAGTGAGAAAGGGTCTCAGGGTCTGGATAGAATCCAGTCGTTCATGAGCACCCCTGGGTGCCTTGCTTCAACACGATGATGATACCAGCTCACATGAATCGAGCATTTTCCAAACGTGCGAAGACTTTAGAAATGCTTAGACCTCTTACCAACCTGCTCAGTTCTAGTCATGGCCACCTGCAGCTTGTGGATGGGGAAGCCGAGGCTGAGAGGGTCAGTGAACTTAAGCCCGCAGAACGCACGAGTGTGGAGGGGGAGCCGAACCCACCCCAGAGCGTGGCCCTGGCCCTGACCCACCCCCTTCCCCAGCGCGTTTTCACATTCTTGAGATAGGAGATGCTGCCCTAGATTCTCCATGGCAATCTTGTCACGTGGGGACTCACACCATTGTTTTTAAATGAGGCTCAGAAATTGAACAGCTTATCCAGTGTCCACACAGCCAGGCGGAGACCACCCCAGGATTGGCGCCAGGCCTTAGGGGCCTGTGGTTGGACCCTTCTCACCTCACCCTGCCCCCATGCTTCTTGGTTCAGCCAACACTCTCAATCACCTGTCAGGTGCTCCCTAGGGTGCTAACCACCAGGGTTCAGACGCAGAATCCCCCGGCTAACCATTCAGCGTCTTCCCTCTCGTAGGGAGTGTAGAAATATAGCCCCTCAGTCAATGTCCCCTGCACCTTAGCTACCAGGAAAATGCAGTGTCCTGGTGTGCGTGAGTTGGAGACAGAGTAAGTAGGTGAGGGTGAAGGCCAAATAAAGCTGTTTAGTTTAGGCCCGGCCACACACCCCCTCTGACCGTGGGGACGGGGACTGTTATGGCTGCTCTGTTATGAGACTTTGATGCTCCCCCAACTCACACACGTGTTGCCATTTGGCTTTTTCAGCAGCTTTTGAATTCAGCCCTTGCCAACTTCCCACAGAGGAGAGGGTGACTCTGGGGTCTGCCGGTGGCTGAACGCCGCTCTTGAGAATGAAGAGGGGCCCCACAGGCAGGCTGTGTGTCCCCAGACTCCATTTCCAGCCGCTGCCAGCACTGCCCAGCTCCATCTGGAGACAGGGTGGCAAAGTGGAAGATGGCAGTGCTGCTGGGGATGCTGGCGGCACAGAGGTGCCCTGCCAGAGCAGCCAGCTGGGTCCTGTTTCCCCTGTCATGGGCCTCAGAACTCTCTCCAGAAACTCCTGGCCTCAAATAATCCTCCGGGCCTGGCTGCCTATCTGTCAGGGCCTTGCTGGCTGACCAGGGTGGGACATGGACCACAGGGACAGCTCAGCTGCCGTCACACACACAGGCCAGGCCAGGACTTACGGCTCCAACAGCTGTTCTCTGGTGATTGTGCAAATTGTCAAGCACACCCTTTACAGCAGCCTCTAAACTAGAGGTGACAGTTTCTGCTCTGAAGGGGATGACCCAGGGGCACAGAGCCCATGAATGGCTGGGCCACCAGACTGCCACTCAGTCTACCAGGCTCCAGAACTGTGCGCTCACCCAGTTCCACCCACATTGGATCTCCCCCCAGCCCCCCCGCCTTTCCTCACTCCTGGGAGCCCTCTGCAGGGGGAAGGAAGGAAGCCTGGGTGGTCCCCAGAGCTGGCCCTGTGCCCTGGGAGGCTGGGAGCTCTGTGCCCAGGGCAGCCTCTGGGCTCCAATCCCTGTCAGAGTGGACTTCCAACGATGCCCTGTGTTGCCAGTTGAAGTCACTGTGTCCCTTGCCTAAAGTCTCCCAAAAGATCAGATACAGCCTTTCTCTGCAACCTCCCAGGAGTCCTTGTTAAGTGCCAAGCCCGGATCTGTCCCTGATGTGGGGGCCTCTGGATGGTGACTGGTGACTGGATGAAATTGCATGGATACCTTTTTCACACACTGGGGGACAAGGGCAGGAAAGGGGAGATCTGAGGGGCAGAGCCCCATAAGGTACCCTGGACACCTGCCTTGCTCAGACACCGGGGTACCTGGGAATTCATGCTCTTGGGGACTCTGTTCGCCGCTCCCTGATCCTGCCAGCCCTCCAGAGCGAGTCTCAGGGCTGGAGCCAGAGACCGTCAGCATGATGATGCTGTCCTCTTTCCCACTACCCCCAGCCCTTGAGGGAAGGACCCCAGCACCTTCGGGGCTGCTACGGCCTGGATCTCCATGGTCAGAGTCAGCTGTGGGTCAGTCTGGGAAAGCGGCAGGCATCTTGCCTCAGCTCCCGTGGACGGCCTCAGCACCCTGACAGTTCATCTGTTGCTCTACCCCTTTCCCCAGAGCTCTCCCGTGTACAGCGAGGTGGCTTCTTGTGTTCATAACAGGTGCTCTATACAGCTGTTACCCCCAGGCTGGAGGGTATTTTAGGAAGCCCACGTCCCCATGTCCCCTAGACCCCTGGGAGGGGAATTTCATATGGACAAGTTTGTTCTTTCCCTCTGCAACTTTAAAACCCATAAAAGAGGCACTGGCTCAGAAGGGGCTCTAGAATGACTCTGAGTTCTTCCAGCCATGAGGAGAAACTCAGGGAGGGGAGAAGAGGTTGCCTCCTATCACCGTCCACCACTGTCCCCGCTCTGCCTCTCTGCCTGAGGTACGTGGCATCAGAGCGGCTGCTCTCCTCTTGAGCCTAGTGGGAGAAGGAACTGGGCCCAGGAACTGAGCCAGAGTGACCAGTGCTGCTTTTGTCCAGGATAGTTGCCAAACCAAAAGGCCTTGGGACAGGCACAGACCGGTACTGTCCCAGACTAACCAAGGTATACAGTGACTTTTCTCATAGCTATCTTTATACTATTTTAATTTAGGGGGAAACTACCAGAAATGGTTTTGAAGTGGTAATTATCATTTCCACTTGCCTTGGGCAAACACTTGTGGGTTAAATGAAAAGGTATTAATGGAGGGAATAGCTAATTTGAAGAGAAAAAGTTAGAGTGAGTGTGTGTGCAGCCCAGGGAGGTGAGGGACGTGCACTCCGCCTGTCTGAGCTGGGCTTCAGGTCTCAGCAGGGCCCTCTGGGAACAGGGAAGTTCCAGGATGGCCACCCGCCTCTCTGAGCCTCCTCTTCTCCAAGTATCAGGTAGAGACAGGATTCAGGCATTTTTCTCCCTGTAACCCTCCCACAGCCCTCAGAGGGCCCCATGACAGATAGAGGACACTTTGTGAAAGGTGAAGGGCAGGCAGGTGTGGATTCTGCTTCCGCAAAGGTTGAAGAAGAGCTGCCCCAGGAAGAGATGGTCTTTTGGGGGAGGGCCGGGCATTAGTGCCCCTACTCTGCCTGGCCCATGACTGAGACAGGCCACTTGACATCACTCTTTCTGCCTGGGTAGGAGCTTGGACCAGCTGCCAGAAGTGAGAGGAACATCATCAGGTGAGGGGGCTAGCTGTCCCCACCTGCCACCATGAGTTAGTGTTTAAGTGAGACTGTCCACTGGGCCAAACCCAAGCTGTCCATAGGCCAGTCTGGACACCTGAGAAGCATGGATCCTGGTCCCTCTGACACTTTTGCCTTCTGGGAACCAGGTGGGCCACCTCTGCCTCAGGACCCCAGATGTGTGTGTGTGGGGAGAGTGACACACATCCAGGTCCCAGCCCCTGCTTTCCAGGCAAGACCCTTCACCTACAGAAAGGGGAGAGGAAGCCAAGTCCTAGGGCTGTGGTGAGCTCTCCTGTGAGCCACACAGTAGCCTTCCTGGCTATTATTGATTTTGCACACTGTGGCCAGGAAGGGGAAGTCTGAGGTTTTTTGAGGGCAAGGCAGAGATCACTAGCTGTCCTCCCCAAGAGCCCAGGCCCCGAGCCTATGTGGAAGCTGCTACATCCGGCAGAACACCCAGGGGTCAGAAATAGTAACTAAAGTGCAGTCTCCTCCTTGTTACTTCCAGGTGTGAAAATCTGTGAAATGTGGGGACAACAGTACAAATGGAACCAAGTGCTGGGCATCCAGATGTTGGGGGGGGGTGTTCCTCTGCCTACTGGCCAGAAGACTCTGGGAAGTTACTCTCTATGCCACAATTTCAGCCTCAGTAAAATGGAATAGCAGTAGCTGTCCAGAATAGCTGTCACGAAACCCCCAGTGAATAAAATATGAATTCAGCGCCATCTCCGAAGCAAGGTGGTTGCTCAGTAACGTCAGTGTCCTTTTGCGGCCATCAGGATGCTCTTTGTGCTTGCTGATGACGAGCCTGCTTAGGGTCTAGGAGCCATGAGGAATCTGATGAGTGACATCCAGGTGGAAACAGCCTGTGAACATTGTGGGTGATTTTGATACTCAGCCGCCTGCTCTCCACAGTCAGGATGGCTTGTGCTGACTTTATTGGTCCATCTGGTGCTCACTCCAAGTCATGGTCCAGGCAGGAGCAAAGCTCATTAATCACCTCCTATTCCCAGCTCAGGAGTCTCTTGGTGGGTTTCAGCACCCTGGAGGTCTGTCTCCATGTGGTTTGCACAGATTCCCGGAACCTGTGCGTGTCTGAGACTACTGGAGACTTTTTGTAGCCCTTGTTTCCGGTACCCATCTTGCAATCTTGGGTTGAGGAAAAAACACTTTTAATAGAGCGCTCTGTCAGCCCTTGCCTAGGAGCACACGGTAGAACCTTGGGAACAGGTTAGCATCCCCATGGGAATAGGTAAAAGCAGAGCCACCTGGAAGGTACCTACCTCCTCAGAAGCAAAGTAATCCCTAGAAGTGGCTCACAGAGAGCTGCTCCTCATATGAGAGTCCACTCTGACAAAGCCAAAGCTCTTCTTAGGAGGTAACCTCAGCAGAAGACCTAGGCAGATCTTTATTGCACACCTGCCTTGTGCAGGGTGCTGTGCTCAGCCCTGGATCAGCATGGGCGGGTCTGGCCCAGAACTCAGAAGTGAAAGGCCTGGTGTTCTTACTCCCCAGCGTGGCTGTGGCAGGGCCAAGGCAGGCACTTATCTCCTGGACTGGCATCATGCCCTCTGGCCAGAATTTATTTATCAAGGGCCTACTGAGTGCCAAAGGCTAACACAAAAGACCTCATGCAGTGGCCACGGTAGTTCTGTGAGACTTCGTTGCCGGTCTTGCTTTACAGAGGAGGACTGAGTTTCTGTGACATGCCCAGAATCATGGAGGGTGGATCCCAAGCTGTGCAGACTTCCCTGTACCGTGCTGTGTCAAACTCTGTGAGGTCAGGGTAGTCTTGAAGGCCGTTCAGTGTTCAGTGTGGACACGTCCCCAGTGTAGATCACCAAGGAGCCTGCTCTGTCATTTGGCTTCCTGTGCAGACTTTGTGAGGAGGGCTCCAGCATGCCAACAGGTGTTCTGAGTGATGTGACCAGCCTAACTGTGGCCCTTCACCATGGATGGCTGTCCCTGGGAGGTCTAGCTCCTCACTGGACTCTCATGAGTGGTCCAGTATGAGAAGCCCCAAACTAGTCTTCCTGCCAGGCATCCTCACACTTGTGATCTTGGGGCCTGGGCCCTCCCAAACTGCAGTCTCCACTGTCCCTGGCCCTGTTGATGCCCTTGAAATTGGATGAGGCATGCCAAGTTCCAGTAATCTCATACCCCCAGTCATTCTGTCCCCCTGTCTTTCCCAGGACATTGAGGTCCCCGGCTCCACCTTTGCTGATGGCGAGCTCATCCCCAGGGAGCCCAGCATCTTTCCCGAGGACGAGGAGGAGCCTATGATGACACTGGCCCCAGCCGAGGGCTCCCTGGAGTCAGATCTGGACAGCCCCATGGAAAGCACCCAGAGCCTGGAGGGGTCTGTCGGGAGTCCCGCCGAGGACAAGGAGCGGGGTCTCGGGAGCCTGTTTCTGCCAGAGGACAAGTGAGTGAAAACTGATGGAGCTCCGTATGTGTCCAGAAATGCAGTTATTGGAAGGCCTTTCCAGAGAGAGCACGTGGGACGCTAAAGATGGCATCCCCGGCGTTCCTTCTCTGCGGGTTCTGCACCGCGGGAAGTTCTAAGCAGCCTCGATGCCTGACAGTAGGAAGAGTTCTGGAATTTCAGGCAGCTGTGCCAAGTCAGTTTTAATGACTGCTTAATGAGAGGGAACACATACTCTTTCATCAGAATTGTTTAAAAAATAGTATGAATACCTAAGTAGAGCTGGGGATATAGCTTAGTGGTAAAGCACTTGCCTGGCATGCTCAGGCCCTGGGTTCAATCCCCAGCACTGCAGGAGGAGAGGGAAGACCTAGTGACTCTCCAGGATAATAATAGAGAGAAATTACTACGTCGTAACTAAAGGGAAGACTTGGTCAGAGGTGATGCTTTGACCTCTCTTTGTTAGTAGGTTGTGGATGGGGTCGGCCAGGCCCTGATCTGTTAGTGTGGTATCAGCAGAAGGGAGTCTTCCATTTCAGCTCTCCTGAAATCTCTGGAGGGATACAGTGCTTGTGGGGTGAGGGGATGCAGCCACCACCTGGCTGAGAGGCCACAGCAATTAGGAGTGGTGACCCAGGTATTGGAAGAAAGTGACAGGGCAACTCAGATATTTAAGAGAGGGCAGGGGAGGGGTGTTCCAGTGTTGGCTAAACCACACGAAATTGCCAGCTTTTCCTCAGTTTTTCGACCTTCCAAAAGGTGGTTCAGCCTAACACGTGCAGCCCCCAGTGCTCAGAGAGTCATGATGCCCTCGGGGGGCCCCCTGGACGTGGTCTGTCTACTGAGAGGAGTCCATGGTGGCTGGAACTACATCAACTACACCTGTGACCAGTCCACCCCAAAACAAATGGCTGAGGCCAACAGAACCATCAATCTGGTAGCCGGTCATCTGCCATTTGGCACCCTTGTTTTCTGGAACTAATGACCAAGAGGCCAGCCAGCCCTGGCTGCCAAGAATTTCAGTCAAATTTATAAGGAAAGAACTGAGCAATGCGGTTAATTCAACCTGAAGTGCCGAGGAGCCCAAAGACGGGCTTTTGAATAAATAAATAAACAAAAAATGGGGCGAGGTGCCAGGAAATGCAATCTTTACTCACCCTATCATTAACCCGGTTCCTTAGATAGAAACTGGGGTTCCTCGGGGGTATGGTTTGAGAATTGCTGCTTTAACCCATGATTACAAGATTCTTTCCCTAGTTCAGGTTCCCCATTTTTGAGTGGAGGCTCAGGGAGCTCAGGGAAATCATGATGTCTGCGTGATGGTGTAGGGAAATTACCGCAGAGTGACCACAGGGGAGATACGTTCACAGGGGATGCGCTGGACCGCTCTCTGTTGTTGGGTGATAGATGGGACCAGCCAGGCCCTGTTATGTCACAGGACATACCATGGGTCCCCCTTGGAGGCTCTGACCTGTGGTTTGTTTTGTTTTGTTTTTTGATTAAACATCTTTGGACTGGAAGTCTCCTCTCTAAAGCAGGAGACACTTCTTACCTAATAGCTTATTGCTATCTATCATTTCATTTTAAAAGGTGTGCATGCCAATTAAGCAAAACTTGAAAAAGGTAGGAAAAGCAAGAATGAGGAAAAATAAGCAATGACCCTAAACCCGAGTCCTGTTACCATGTCAGTGTTTTTATTTCCTATGCTTCCTCCTTCTGTATAGACCTTTGACATACTCGGTCTTCTTCTTTTTATTGAATACTGAAGATTGAACCTGGGGGCACTTTACCACTAAGCTATACCCCCAGCCCTTTTATTTTCTGTTTTGAGACAGAACTTCACTAAGTAGCTGAGACTGACCTCAAACTTACAACCCTCCTGCCACAGCCTCCCAAGTCACTGGGATTGCAGGCATGGGCCACTGCATGTAGCTTATGTACTCAGTCTTTAAAAATGTCTCAAAATTTGTAACTAACTTTATTTATATTCATTTTCTTAGATTATTGCCAATATTTTTATGAAGGTTTCAACAACCATTTTATATTCCATTACTTAATGTTTGATTCACTAATGTATGTTCTAGTTTAATAACTATAATTATAATTTAATTGAGTTAAACTGCTCAAGTAGTAACCAATGTTTTGCTACTCAGTTTGCATTGTGTCTTGCAGAAAGTTTCTATGGTGAGATGTTCCCTTTGGGATGGGGTCCCAAAGTCAAAAGATGCAAACTGGATGAGATTCTCACTGTCTGTAGTCCCGAAGGCCTGGCCTGTCTCCCCCACTAGGAGCTATAGGTGGGACCCCCTCAGTCCTTCACTAACACAGATGCTGTGGCCCCCAGGTCCCTGGTCCACACTCCATCCATGACGACATCAGACCTCTCCACACATTCCACCGCCTCACTAATCAGCAACGAGGAGCAGTTTGAAGACTACGGGGAGGGGGACGACGTGGACTGTGCCCCCAGCAGCCCCTGCCCCGATGATGAGACCAGGACCAACGTCTACTCAGACCTGGGGTCTTCGGTGTCTTCCAGGTGGCTCCTTGGTCTGGGATGGTATTGGGGGCTCAGAAAAAAAAATGGCAGAACCAATCCAGCCTCATCCTAGGAGATCAGATAGGCAGAGTCCTGAAATGACCATCCTGCCCTCTGACCTGGGGCTTGGGGGTGCTGCCTTTGCACCCCAATTGGGAGATTGGAGTTCTTCCTCCCTCCTTCCATCTTAGCAAAGAAACAGTTCACTAAGCCGGAAGGCCACAGGCCCTGACAGGGGTGTCTGTGTCATCTTGCTTCTAGAACCTCCTTCCATGATCGCTTCCCCCCACCTGAGTCATTACTTCCTCTGACATTCCCTCTTGGTGTGCTGTGCTTATTAAGTGGGTGCATCTCACCGGCCGCTTCTCTTTGAGCTTGTTGGTGAAGGGATGCTCGGTTGCTTTATTCCCACTCTCTGCCCTGCTCTGCAAAGTTTATAAATCTTGGGAACCAAATGAAGTGAGTTCAGCAGCAGGGACAGGGCACAGCCTGACGGCTAAGAAGGTGATTTCCTCCCTCCCCTGGATCAGTGCGGGGCAGACACCGAGGAAGATGCGGCACACGTACAACAGCGAGCTGCTGGATGTGTACTGCTCTCAGTGCTGCAAGAAGATCAACCTGCTGAATGACTTGGAAGCCCGGCTGAAAAACCTGAAGGCCAACAGGTGAGGCCCACAGCCCAGAGGTGGTGGGAGGCCAGGTGGCGCCTGGAGGCAGGAGTCCTGGGCAGGGCAGTCCACTCTGTCTTAGCAGATCAGAGGACACTCAGAGCAGGGCTGATCCTGGGGGCTTTTCCTGCAACAGGAAGTCAAACTGTTTTTTCTCGGGGCCAAGTGGACATGCAAAATCCCTTTAGTGGAGGGACAAGCCTCATTCTGCATGTTGGTGTGTTGTAATAGGTAGAGTAAAGGAATGGACCAGACACTGGTCAGTGACTGTTTCTTCTCTCTCTTTCTCTCTCCCCAGCCCCAACCGAAAAATCTCTAGCACTGCCTTTGGACGGTAAGGACCCCTTGGAGGACAATGAGTTGAGAGCTGTCCCCCTTAACTATGTTATTGCTGCCTGGGGGCCAGGTCTCTGTGCCAGCAGCCCAGACTCAGCCAGTGTCCTGTGGGTGGCTGAATGAGTAGAGGGGTGTGAGGGTGCCCAGGGCCCTGTAGCAGAGCAGCCAGAGGCCTGCTTCTCAGAAAGAAGTGCATGCCCTTCCTCGCCCTCATTCTTCCCTTGGTCCCCTCTTGGTTTCGGTCAGTGTCGTCACACCTTTGACTGCCTCGGCCTTGTGTGGACTTGGCAGGGATGCCCTGAGACAGTGACCCCACAGTTGTCGTGCCCTTCATACAAAAGAGACCCTGGGTTCCTCCTGGCAGAGATGCAGTGAGTCCTGCACAGCTGCCCTGCTGCCCCTGGGGTCCTGTGCCATGCTCCTGTAGCCTGGCCCAGGTCCGTGCCAGGATATCAGCTGCCAGCACCCAGGCTCTGGCTCAGTTCTGGGTGGGATGGCCTCTTGGTACAGACCCTGGCTGCTGCCTGTGATGGAGTAGGGCAAGGGATGCATTAGAGGATGGCAGCTGAAATTTTCTAAGGATGACCTCTGTAAATGTCCACCTATTTCCAGCCTCATCCTCAACCCAGTGCCAGTAAAGCATGCTGGATCCCTCCTGCACCTTCCTCCAGAGTTCCCTGAGAGGTGGCAGGAGCCATCCCGGTGGAGGGGGCCGAGCCCCACTGGGCAGCTGCAGGAGGTCAGGCCCTGGGCTGGCCTGTGGAGCCAGGCTCCCTCTATTGCAGCTTTCTAACCAGAAGAAAGGGGCCTCGTACGTAGGCCAGCCCTGGCCATTTGGTAGCTGTTGGCTGGATGCTGCTGTGAAGAGGGTTTGGAGGTGGCGGGAAAGAGCAGTTGTGGATGGGTCATGGCTGCTAGCAGCCCCTCCACCAGCCTCAGAGCAGGCAATGCTCTCCCCCACTGGCTGAGGGAGGGCGGCCTCCTTGTTGGGGCCGCTAGGGTACAGCAGGTTCCCCCAGCCTGTAGCCTGCGTCTGGACCCCACCTCTGGAGGGCCCCTGCAGCCACAATCCATCGCCCACCCCTGCAGGCAGCTCATGCACAACAGTAACTTCAGCAGCAGTAACGGCAGCACTGAGGACCTGTTCCGGGACAGCATTGACTCCTGTGACAATGACATCACGGAGAAGGTGGGCCCTGGGCAGGTGGAGAAGGAAGGGAGTCAGTGTGTGCATGCTCCCGGGGGTAGTGGGGAGTACTTTGGGCTGCCGGCTGGGGACTCAGATGACCCTGTACCTTGTCCAAGAGCTAGGGGTAGGGGTGACAGGCACGTGGGCCCCTCAGTGTCATCCTCACTCAACATGACCACTTTTCTCATGCACTGCCATTTGAAGGTCTTGGTCATGGACTTTCTAGGTTCTCAGTCCTGTGGCCTCCAAGGTCTTCTCTAGCCCGTCCCTACTCTCTGCTGTAGGTAAGCTTCCTAGAAAAGAAGGTGACAGAGCTGGAGAATGACAGCCTGACCAGTGGGGACCTGAAGAGCAAGCTAAAGCAGGAGAATACACAGCTGGTGCACAGGTGAGGCCAGAGCATGGATCTGGGGACCGCAGGGCTGTCCCTGTGGCTGAGGCCCCGAGAAAAGCTGATGGCGGTAACTTACAGCTTTGAGGGGCAGAGGAGCTTGACCTTGACTGTAGGCCTGAGGGATTCCCTCTGCCAGGCCAGCAGCCCCAGGGCAGAGCTGGGATCTGCTGTCCCTCACTGCTTACAGTGACCAGAGCCCCAGCTCCTTCCTGGGATCAAGCTCTGCAGAGGAAGAGGCCAGTGAGGGCGGCTGGCAGGAGGGGTCCAGGTGGAGGCCACTGAGCATATGCTCAGTGCTCCCAGCACTGACTGGGATGAAGCGGATGTTGCATTTGGTAGTCCTCCCCAGATGCAGGAAGCTTGGTAGACATACCACAGGGTCTAGTCCTCTACCTTGTGTACACCCTGAGGTCAGCTTGGTGGAGGGACCATTGCCAGTGAGATATACCTTAGACTGATACCACCTACGCCACCATAGTGGGTTATAACATCCACAGCGGGGACCTGGCCCTTTGGTCTGACATATGTGGGGCATTAGTCAAGATGTGTCTGTGTTTGGAGTCATGGTGCCTAGTAACCTGAATTGCTGATCAGAGGGACACTGCCCAGGAAAGTAGATCAAAAATGAGGAGGGGAGGCCCGAGACAGTATCCAGCTGGGGCTGGCGCTTCCTCTCTGTGCTACCGTGTGCATCCCGCCATCCCAGGTGTGGTGTCACTCCCCTCTGGACCCACGCCAGGTCTGCCCTTGGCACATGTGACTAGCTCACCTCCCTTTAGATGTCCTAATTTATTTCTTGGCTGGCAGGCCTAGCAGATACTCCACCCTCCCTGGGTGGGCGTGTGGGGATTTGGCAGGGTCAGGTCTCCCCCTGTGAATAACCGGGTTGGGATGAGACCCCTCAGGCCCCAGAAGCTTGCGGTCCTAGAGCTGTGCCCCCTCCCCCGCCCCAGGGTGCATGAGCTGGAGGAGATGGTGAAGGATCAGGAGACCATGGCCGAGCAGGCACTGGAGGAGGAGGCCCGGCGACACCGTGAAGCCTACACCAAGCTGGAGCGGGAGAAGAGCACGGAGCTGGAGCTGCTCCACACCAGGTGCCCCTGCCTTCTGCTGCCTCCCACTGTGTAGTCGGGAAAACTGAGCTGCTGCTGTAAGAGGTCTACTTCTGATGCCTTAAACACACGTGGGCAAGCTGGACTCGGGGTGCACACCTGGCATCCTAGCAACTTGGAATGCTGAGGCAGGAAGATCCACAAGTTCAAGGCCAGTCTCAGCAACTTTGAAGACCCTGTCTCTAAATAAATAAATAAATAATAAAAAGGGCGGGGGATGTAGCTCAGTGGTGGAGTACTTGCCTCGTGTGTGTAAAGCCCTGGGTTCAATCCCCAGCCCTCACCCCCCCCACACACACACGGGTCTGTTCTTTAAGGAGTATGCAAAAGAAATTCCATAGTAACATCATTCATATTAGGTAAAAGAAGCAATACAAATATTTAGCAATATTTTTTTAAAAAAATACATTAAAAAACCCAACTTCCTGCCTGGCGTCCCAGGCTAGGTTGATGTTCAGGCTTGGAGCTCCCCTGCTGTCAAAGCCTCTGATCCTGAATCTACTTGGGTGGATTGAACCTGGGCAAAGGGAATTAGAAAACAAGGGTCCCAGTTTGTATGGGCTCCTGCACCTCGGGTGTGCATGTGGCTTCACTGTCAGAACCTGAGGCAGATAGGGCAGGGGGTGCACTGGCCCAGGAGACTGATTGGTCACCCATTAGACATGTCATTCCCCCATGTCTGCTTCCCAGAGCCCCAGGGAGGCTGTTGCATGCCATGCGGACAGTGAGGGCCCCTTCCCCACAGGCTGGGGTCCCTTCAGCCCCAGCAGAGAAGACACTGTCTTTTTGATGCTCTTGATGCTCCTCAGACCCTGGGACTGCCTCTGAGCAGAGCCTTCCCAGATTGGCTACACCCAGCCTGGACAGGGGAGGTGGCTGGGAGTTAGGCCATGTGAGGTTCCTTGAGGCTCCTGGGTGGGCACCCCCTGCTTCAGCCAGGCAGGCCCAAGGGAACTGGGTCACCTGCCCTGGAGCAGTTAGAGGAGACTTCCTGGAACCCCTGTGCTGAGACCAGCCTTGTCACCAGGGTGGATTTCAGATTTGAACTTGGGCTTTAGGAGTTGTTTGCTTCCGTTTCTGGAGGTCTCCTTGAGGGCCCCTGCACCTACTCAACCTGCTTTTTGCCCTTTAGAGGATGGGACACATGGGAGAAGACGGTGTGAGCACGAGCCAGAGAGCCAGAGGACAAATACAGAGAGCCACTGCCCTCCCCAGCTACCTCCCCACTGGTGCCCTTTGGACAACTCCAGGGGCCGCTGTTCACGCACAGTGTGTGGGCGGTGTTCCCAGAGTCTATAGCCTGCTGCCTGCCTGCCTTGACCAGCTCCAGGCCACCTTCCCTGGGTCTGAATTCCCCTCAGGCACTGGCCTTGGGGCCTCTCCTAGGGCTCTCAGAGGGGGAAAGTGGAGGTCAGAAAACCATCCCTCCAGGAAATGACAGTGGTTGGAGCCCTGCCTGAGTACCTGGCTGTCCATGGAATCACTTGAGGACAGCCCTTTGTGATACTAACAGGATTATTGCATCAGAACCAAGGCCCGGAGGAGGCAGCCTCAGTGAGCACTCAGGGGAGAGGCCTGGTGATACACTGGAGTCAGAAAGGAAGGCAGATATGGTCCTGGCCTTCCAACTGCAGATAGGGCCTGGTCACAGCCAGCCCCAGGAAGATATTCTCTCCAACTAGCAGAGAACGGCCCTCTGTGATATTTCAGTCTTCAAAGGATGCATGCAAAAAGAGTCTTTTGTTCTTATTCACAAATGAATGTTTCCTTTTATTGAAAAAAATAAGAGTGACAACTTAATATCTTTACTATTTTGCTTCTGCTGGCAGAAAGCTCAGGGTTCTGTGTGTGGAGTGCACCCTATTGGAAATGCTTGGAAACAGAGTGTTTCAGATTTCTTTTTTTTTTCCCCCAGATTTTAGAATATTTACACATACCTAAGATATCTTGAGGCTAAACCCAAGCCTGAATGTGAAGTCTATATGTGTTTCATATGTAGCTCAAACACACAGCCTGGAAATGACTAGGGGTACTGAGGTGTCTTATCACTGAGTCACATCCTTTCTTTAATTTTTTTTCTTTTGAGACAGTCTCAGTATGTTGCTGAGGCTGACCTCAAACTTGCAATCCTCCTAACCCAGTCTCCTGAGTTGCTGCAATTACAGTCACACACTACCATGCCTGGCATGAAAATAATTATACACAATTTCAGGTTTTGGAGCCTCCTGGGTTTCTGGGTCAGGGATACCCAAACTGTGTTATCATTTGGCAAAAAAAAAAAAAAAAAAAAAGTCTCTGTTTCAGTTAGTTTCTGGTAGATTCCCTCCAGGAGGCAGAAAACACTTCAAACTGCCATTTCCTTGTGAGACAATCTGCATTCCAGATTTCTGAAATTCATGACTCTCTCCTTTCCTCAGGGTGCAACAATTAGAGGAGGAAAATACTGAGCTCAGGACGACAGTGACGCGACTCAAGTCACAAACCGAGAAACTGGACGAGGTGAGCAGCATTCTGGGCGAGAAGCTGTATCCACAGAGAAGCAAGGTTGGCCAAAGAGGGCCGTGAGTTTATACTTTCTGAAACTAAAAAGCTAGACCCCCCTACCTTAAAAAATAAAGCAAGCTGTGAATAATGGCGTGTGTTTTCTGCAGTGATTATAGAGTATACATTCCCCATGTGATAGGAATGATAGTCTGAAGAGTGAGAGAGCTTCTGTTGGGGCCTACGTGGTCTGTACAGGCTCTACCCAGCTTCTCTGGAGGACTTGGGCCTGAGGTGTTCTTAGTTGTGTTTCTAGAATCACAGGGGACCTGCCTGTTCTTTAAGCCATGACTTGGAGCCCTCTGTCCCACGGGGCGGGGCCATCTCTCCATTTGCTCAGAGAAGCCTTTGGGTCAGAGGTGCCCGACTCTGGCCACCCGGTTCCCATGACTGGTCTCCTTGCTCCAGGAGCGGCAGCGCATGTCCGACCGGCTGGAGGACACCAGCCTGCGGCTCAAGGACGAGATGGACCTGTACAAACGCATGATGGACAAGCTGCGGCAGAACCGCCTGGAGTTCCAGAAGGAGCGGGAGGCGACACAGGAGGTGGGTCCCTGCCAGAGGGCCCCGGGGCTCCCCCCAGCGTCCCCCTTACCACTAACCAGCCTCTCCCCCGCAGCTCATCGAGGACTTGCGCAAGGAGCTGGAGCACCTGCAGATGTACAAGCTGGACTGCGAGCGGCAGGGCAGGGGCCGCGGCTCCTCCGGCCTGGGCGAGTTCAGTGCCAGGGCCCGCGAGGTGGAGCTGGAGCACGAGGTCAAGCGGCTAAAGCAGGTGGGCCCTGGGAGCGGCCGTCCAGCAGGATGAGGTGCCCAGGACAGCCGCATGGGCTTCCTGCGCTGGGACCCTGGCAAGGGAGCCAAGGTGGTAATCCCTCCTCCTGCCCCACACACTCCCCGCTGCTCCTCTCCACCACCTGACCGTCAGGACTGGCTACCTGGCTCATGGCTCAGGTCAAGTGACTTGGCTCTGGCTACATTGGCGGATCTCAGGATCTTTCCATCTATAAAAAGAAAGTGACATCACTGTCCTGTCTTTGATGCTTGGGGTGAGACTGAGACTCAGTCCAGCTGCAGCTTAGTGCCTGGCTGGGCTGGGTTCTCCCAGCAGGACACACCAAGTCTGAGGTTCCATTTCAGTGCTCCCGGGAGCACTCCCTTCATTGGACGTCGGTTATGGTGGGGGAGTGGGATCAGGAAGGGGCAGTGACCCTACAAGGGAGTAATGTCCACTGAAGTCCACCAAGCTCAGCCTGACCATGTGGGTGGGAGTCTGTGATTCAAGTCACATCTTTGAGTTTGTTTCACTTGAGGCAGAGGAGCTGGCACCTGTGCCCTGGCAGTGCTCCTAAGCCTAGCCCTTCCCCCATCCAGGAGGGGCTCCTGGGTCTCAAGTGCAAGCCTTAAAGCATCTTTAGGCCAGAGCTGGCACAGAGGGCTGATGTCAGCTGATGACCCCTTCAGGAGGGATGGGTGCCCAGAGCACTTGCCACTCAGCAGAATTCCAGAGCTCCTGTTCACCCAGACCCCAGAGCAGGGCTCTCCTCAGTAAGGGCCAAGGTTGCAGGATGAGCTCCCGGTGGGCCCCAGGGAGGAAGGAATGGCCAGGCATGCTCCTGTCCAAGAAACATGGCTCCTCTGGGCAGGCCAGTAACTCCCCCTCCAACCCCATGATCTCAAAGGGACTCCAGGCCCTAGACCAGGATTTGGTCCTCCACCCTGACGCCTGGCAAAGGCTGCATCCTCGTGAGGCCTCCTCAAGTGGCCACAGCACATGCTGAGGGAGGGTGCCTGTGGCTGTAGGGAAATAGTGGATCCAGAGAGAGGGTTCTAGCAGACTCCAGAGGCCTCTTAGAGTTGATGTTGTCTTCACCTGTCTCTGTAGGAGAACCATAAGCTGCGGGATCAGAATGACGACTTGAATGGACAGATCCTGAGCCTCAGCCTCTATGAAGCAAAGAACCTCTTTGCTACCCAGACCAAAGCCCAGTCTTTGGCTGCAGAAATTGACACAGCATCTCGAGATGAGGTAGACTGTCCCCTCGCTCTTGGTTGGACCCTGGCCCCTCCCCTTCCCCCTCCAGACCATGAGCCTGGGGGCTGCCCAGGGCCTGAAAGCCAGAGGAGGGCCTGGCCCCTCAGTGTCCCCATCTACCACTACCCCAAAAGACGGGCACAGCTGTGTAGGAGGTGGCCACAGGGGAACAAGTCAGCTCTGGTTTCTGCTGAAAGGAGCACAGGTTTAGGACAGGGTGGAGCATGAGTCTGAGCTCTGCCGGAGAAGTGGCCAGTGGGTGGCGTCTTCATGGAGACCCAGGTTAGGCTGTGATTCCACCGCCCTTGGCAGGAGGACAAGGGAGCTGGCATTTCTTTAGCGTCGGCTTTTGCGCATGTTCTCATTTCACCTGATAACTCTGGGGCTTTACGAATACCTCCATTATAGACCAAGAGACCAGGGCACAGGCTCACCCAGCTGCAGTGGGAGAGGGACCCTGCTGTCTAGCACCAAAGCCCACTCTTCTACAAATGCCAGAACTCCTAGCCACATTTTAACATGACCCTAAGACCCCATGCCACTGAAACTTACACTCTTCCTGGGACCCAGAGCTTATGGTCAACCTCTGGCCTCAAGGAGCTCCTGACTGGTCACCAGCACCCCTAGCCCCAGGGCAGAGGCAACAGTTTGGCTGCACCCTAAAGGACACAATAGGAATTGCCTCAGAGAAGGGCAAGGGCAGGACTCGGGTGGGAAGGCCGGCAGCCTCAGGAGTCTTTGGTGCCCTGGAACTGAGAATGTCAGCCTTGATCATATATGTCTTTAGTGGGCACGGTGGCACACGCCTATAATCCCAATGGCTCGGGAGGCTGAGGCAGGAGGATCTCGAGTTCAAAGCCAGCTTCAGCAACAGCGAGGCCCTAAGCAACTCAGCGAGACCCTGTCTCTAAGTAAAATACAAAATAGGGCTGAGGATGTGGCTCAGTGGTCAAGTGCCCCTGAGTTCAATCTCCAACACCCAAAATTAAAAAAAAAAAATAATAATAAATAAATAAATAAATGCCTTTGGCCAGTGTGGTCAATCTTAAAAAAAAAAAAAAAATTGCCCACCCCCAGTGCCTCCAGAGACCACTTACATTGCCTAAGACCCTTGTCCTGGCCTCCAGGTGCTGGTGTTAGTGTGGGGTCTTGCCTGGCCCAGGGCCTCCTGGGTCCCTTAGTCGTCAGACACTAGCTCACTGCAAGACTGGGGATCTGGGCTCTGCCACACCCCCATCTAGGCCTAGCCTCTGACCTGTCTCTCCCACTCCCTTCAGCTAATGGAAGCCCTAAAAGAACAGGAGGAGATCAACTTCCGGCTGAGGCAGTACATGGACAAGATTATCCTGGCCATCCTGGACCACAACCCCTCCATCCTGGAGATCAAGCACTGAGGAGGTGGCTGGCTGCAGAGCGGCCTTAGGACCTGGGGACCAAGGGGCAGGCCCTGCCCCAGGATGTGGGCCTGGGCCCACACTCACACTGTAAATGTACCTCTGGCCACATGCGTACCGTGTACTGGTGTATATGTGGGCTGAGCGTGGGACCATGGCTGGTGACACCTGCGCAGTGAGCTGTGTGTGCACTTTGTGGCCCCTTTGCAAGGGGCAGAGGGTACTGGCAGCGGAGAGAACAAGGTCTGCCATGGGAGTTCCTGCGATAACGAGAACTGGACAATTATGTTTCACTTACTGGATAAAATGATTCTACCTCTGGGATAAGGATTAGAAATACTCTAGGGAGACAGGCTCTTCTCTCCTTGCCCCACCTCCCGGGACGAGGAGCAAAATCTGATCTTTTCCAGGAGTTTGGTTGCTCTTTCCAGCCTCTTTGGCCATCAAGCCCAGGTATTTGAGCTCAAAGAGAAGGAAGGGGCGTCTGGGGGGACCCAGTGGAGGAGCCCTCGGGCAGCCCTCTGTGGGGCAGTGTACGGTGTCCAGAGGACTCGGGTTCGCAGAGCTGTAGACAGGCCGTCCTCATTGCTGGGTTCTTGGCATCTTGACGTTCTCCCTGCCCTCCCCGCCTGCTCACCTACCTCCCCTTTATGGTTTGGTTTTGTTTTTAAGACAATGAAATAGAAGCACCATTCACTTGGGTATAAAATGAAGAAATCAAAAGGAAAGAAGCAGCTTAGGAGGTGGGGGTGTCAAAACAGGTTGGGCAACCAAAGAAAGGATTCCCAGAGGGGCAGGGCTGCCCGCAGCCGCGCAGACGGACTATCGCTTGTCACTGGTGAGGACTGGTGAGGGCAGGCCTCGGGATGGATTCCAGAATCCGAGCTTGGGCTCCCCTGGGGAGCTAGAGCGGCCCCCCTTCTTTGGTCTTCATCCAGGGGAACAGACACTGCGCTGGTGGGACATGCAGGTGGGAAAGTTGCAGGGAAACCTTTGTCTTCCGTGCTTTGGACACATGGTGGGAATTTCCACCGTGGATTTTTAATGTGATCTCTTGTTCTCAGCAGCAGGGAATAGATGTGGTCCTTTCCTTCGAGTTTTCCAGTCTATCTGAATTTTCTATAGCTTGTGATTCCTTTCCTTGACCCAAATCTATATAAACACATATGGTCTTATTTCTTCCCCTGCAGTTTCTTGTTTTCTTCAGCACATCTAGCAGGAAAAGGAAGGTTCGGGCATGTTGGGGAGGGTAGAGAGGGGTGTATGCAGAGAAGGCGGGCAGCGGAGGATGAAGAGGGGACCTGGGGGACTTGGGTGTGTCCCCAGGTTTGGAGGCAGGGCTGTAGCCAAGACTGATCTTTGTTCCATTCCAATCAACTTTGCTTCTGTTGGATTTTGTGATTTCTTTTTAATATGTGCAGTTTGGTCTCATGCTGCAAATAATGGGGTTGCACTGGTTCTGCCCAGGACTCTGGAATTACCCAGGCCCAGAAGACTGGCTGGGGCATTTTCTCTAGAAGGCCCTGTTCTCAGGATACTAGGCTCCCCCAAGGGTCTGAGAAGACACAGGCAGAGAAAGGCGGCCTGAGGAGTGGGTCTCTTGAGAATTTGCCAGTAGCAAGGAATGGCCACCACCAGAGGCAAATGACAAGTTGCAACATGGCATTGACCTGGGTTTTCTATTGCAAGAAGTGCCACTGAGGCCGGCCAAGTCAGGGCCCTGGTCCATGGGGGTGAGTATTTAATAAGTAAAATTGCATATGTTCTTTAGCTGCATTAGTGCAGATTCCAGAGAAGGCCACAGAAGCCAGAGTTAGAGCCGCTGTGAAGGAATTTCTGCCAGGGGAAGAGGAAGTGGGAAAAGACAGCCTGCTCCATTCTCCTCGCCTCTCCCCGTAGGGGGCGCCATTGGCATGGGTTTCCTGAGAGGCCAAAAAAAAAGTCAGGTCTAAAAGACCCTCTGGATCTGAGCTAGTGTCAGAGAGAGGGACTTTTAAATGAGGGAGTGAATTCCCTGTAACACACACCTTCCATTAAATCCAACCTCCTTACTTTCTTCGGCCAGGATGCATTTCTTGTCTGTCAGCTCAGCTTTTTAAGATCAGGTATGTTTGGGGGCTGGAGATGTAGTTCAGTGGTAGAGGGCTTGTGCAAGGGCCTGGATTCAATCCCTACTGCCGCCCCCCACACCCCACCCCCCAAATCATGTATGTCTTTAAAATGCTCTTCTGATCCTGAAGGCTAGCCTGATGGGAGCTGATGCCCCAGCTCCACAGCCCTGCTCCCGCTGTGTTTTCTGCCTCCCTTGCTCATTTTCCAGCTGGGAGTTCTACCCCAGCTGTCCCTTGTTGTATTGCTAGGTGGTAAACATGTGCCCAGTTAGATTTGAACTTCAGGCTAGGCACAGTGGTCACACCTGTAATCCCAGAGGTTTGGGAGGCTGAGGCAGGAGGATCATGAGTTCAAAGCCAGCCTCAGCAACTTAGAGAGCCCTCAGCAACTCAGCAAGACCCTGTCTCTAAATAAAATCCAAAAAAGGGCTGGGGATGTGGCTCTATGATGGAGTGCCCCTGGGTTCAATCCCTGATACCAAAAAAAAAAAAAAAAAAAATTTTTTTTTGAATTTCAGATACACAGCAAATAATTTTTCACTTTTAGAATATATATGTTCCAGTTAATACTTGAGACATATTTTAAATGAGCTTTAAAATTTTTTGATCCCCAAACGGGCTGGGGTATAGCACTGTGGTAGAACATTTGCCTACCACATGCCATGCCCTGGGTTCAATCCCCAGTTCCCAAAAACAAACAAACCACAAACTGATCCCTGGACATTCTGGTTTAATTGGTCCTGACCCCTAACCCAAGCCTCTGAATTTGGGAGTACCCAGGTGCATCTAATTTAACTGGGTGTTTTATGGGAGTTTGGGGTGAGGGTTGTTTTTTGTCTACCAATAGGACAGATCAATAGTAATCTATCTAAAGTTTAGAGGGTTTTGTTTGGGGGCAGTGGGGGGGTTCTGGAGAAGATTCACATTTTAAGTAACATTGAGCTGTCCTTGCCATCAATTGGAAGCCAAACAAAATCAGCTAATGTTTTCCTTTTTTTAAATTTTAACTTTGAAGTAGCTGTAGTTAGACCTGGATTATTTTATTTTAAACTGGTAGATCTATTTGAGAATCATCAGAGGGGAATTCCTTTTTCTTGACTTTATTTCTGATCTATAAAAACCACAAAGCACCAGAAACTTCCAGTCCTCTGGAGGCTTCTAGCAGTGTGCACTGCAGTCACCTGGAGAGATGAGGAAACTCTGATGACTGGGCTGACTCCCCAGAGGTCCAGACTGAATTGCTGTGGCCCCGGCACCTAGATTTTAAAAGAACTTGTTACATATTCATCATGCACACCATATAACTATTTGATTTGGCCAATATCCCGCCCACCCCCTGGTCCCTTTCATCTACTGATCTCCATTTGGTTTTCATGAGATCCCCTCCCCCACACCTTTCTTTTCCTTTTTCCTCTCTAGCTTCCACATATGAAGAAAACATATGACCCTGGACCTGAGTTTGGCTTATTTCATTTACCATAATGGTCTCTAGTTCCATCCATTTTCCTGCAAATGACATAATCTTATTTTTATTTACGGCTGAGTAAAACACCGTTGTGTATCTATACCCCATTTTATGTATCAGTTCATCTGTTAGTGGACGCCTAGGCTGGTTCCATAGTTTGGCTACTGTGAATTGTGGTACCTGCGTGTTTAAAGACCTCAGGTGATGTCAGTGTGTAGCTCAGGGCTGAGACCCCTTGTCCTAGAAGCTTGTTGGCCAGAGGTCGAGAAAACCGGTAGCAGTGGCCTCTGGGCTTGTTGAGCCAGGACAGGTCCAGGGCCTGCTGAGGTGGTGGATGGTGGCTTTACCTGTGGTGATGTCAAGTGGCCCTTGCCCCAGGATGGGAGTCCAGATGGCCTCGGGACCAGTAGATCCAGCTGTTCTCCGCAGCTTGGAGATGAGTACACTTAGGTGGGCAGCAGTCTCTGCCCCTGAGTCAGAGATGACACGTGTTGAAATGTATTGACCACAGGCCCTTTACTAAGTGGGGGCAGAACAGAGTCGGCTGAGAGCTGTTCCCTGAGAGCCACCGGCTTACACAGCTGAGCTAGAGGGCCCCTGGCTTCGTGGGCTTTGTCTGTGCTCTGACCGGGCAGATGAGGGAAGGCCTGGCTCTTCCCGTTGTTAGCCAAACCAGACCCAGGCTCAGGCCTTGGAGGCTCCAGGTGCTAGTCCACTGACCAGTCTGATTCCTGGCCCAGGTGGGGGCCCTTTGTCCCAGCAAGGGACGTCATAGCCTGCCAGGGCCTGCAGCAAGGCCTGGTGAGGTGGGGAGCATTCAGTCCCCTCTGTGTCCTCCAGGTGTGTGTGAGAGCTGGCTCTGGATGGGATTGGGTAGTCACCATGCCAAGGAAATGACTTTGGTCACCTGGTAGGTCCCTGATGGCTCTGTAGGGGGCTGAGTGAGGAGAGGGGCCATTTAGGGATTCAGTGCTAGCATCCCCCATGGTCTCTCCTCCCCGTCCCTCCCTTCGGGACCCAAGGTCTCCTCTGTAGGTTGGTGCTTCAGGCTGTTAAGACGGAGGCCCGCCCCACAAGGGGTCTGAAGTTAGAGGGGCCGGACCCTTACCTGGTGACTTGGAGCTCTGATCTTAGGGACCTCAAGGTCCTGACACGTGTACCTGTGATGGGCAGCTGAGGAGGGCTCCCACGGGCCCGCCCCACCTGCCTGATGGCCCTCTGCCATCCTCTGGCTGCCCATCTGAGAGGTTTCCAGCTTTCCAGAGGAGTGTGTGTCTATGAGCAAGACCCTGGTGAAGGGCAAGGCCACTGTTCTCACTGGGTTCCGCACGCTCCTCCTCTCTCCGTTGTGACTGTAGTGTAGGGCTGTCTGCCCCAGAGACACCAGCTGGGGAGGGCATCCCAGGCCACCTCTGCTGCCAGTCTCAGTGCTGCTGTACCCGGGGCCACCCTGCATCCTGCTGGGACTGCCTGCTTTGCTGTGCTGCCCAGGCTGTTGTTGTCTGCATGGTTTGGGGTCTTTGTCCTCGTGCCTTTTTTTCCCTGTCACCACTGTACGAGATTCTCCCTGTGTCCCCACTGCCCCCTTTTCTACACACACTCGTGGTCGCTTCCTTCCCAGCCCTGTAAACGTGGACACATGCATCCTACTTTGTAACCTCTGGCCTCCCCCCGAGACGGCCGAGCTCCCAGGCACTTTGACGACCCACCAAGACCAGGCCCGCCTCCCCTCAGCTCCCCCGGCCTCACCCTGCCTTGTAGACTCGGTGACTTTGTACAGAATATTTTGTCATTGTCTTAAGCACTGGGGGCCCGGCACTGAGTCCAGCCCCCAGCCTGCGGTTAGTTAGAAACCTGAATCCCAGGTAAGGGCAACTTCGTGGAAAGCGACTTCTCTTGCTGTGAGCATGCGGGTATTTGAACCTGGGCCACTGGTCCCAGCAGGGGTGCCGTGAATCTGGCAGGTCTGCAGCAGATACCTGCTGCTCCTGGAGGAAGCCCTGGCTGTGTGGTTCCCTGTACCCAGCAGTGGGCCTGGGTTTAGGGCCAGGTGTCTAGTGTGTAGGACAGCTGCAGACCCGAGGGAGAGGAAGAGGCTTGCTACTGTCCCTGCCTGTGTATCAACACCTGCCCAGCCCTTCCTAGTCTGCCGAAGGTGCTCAGACCAGAGTGCCATTAAATACCAGACTGATGTCAGGACCCGGATGGGACAGGGCATCACTGAGGACTCTCAGCCCCTCGTCGCCTCCCCTCCTCCCAGCTTTTTCCCATCTGGGGCTGGGTCTCTTGCAGACCAGGTAGAGTAGACTGCATGGTGACCTCACGCTCCAGGGCTTGGTTCACGGCTTCTGACTCTGTGGGATTCCACTTGGGTGTTTGCCTCAGGAGTCCGGGTCTGGAAATGGCCTTAGCTTTAGGACTGGGATGGGACTTCTGCTTTCAGGCCCCAGAGAGGGAGGGTGTGGGGCGAGGCCCCAAGGCTGGGTCCCAGGTCCTGAGCTCTTCGCCTCCTGCTACTCTCTATCTCAGCGGCGGGCGCCTTCCCGGGAACTGTAATGTACAGACCAAGGTGTAAATAAACAGTGGCTTTTCTTGCCTGACTTGCTGAGAGTTTCTGTGGTGTTGGTGGGGAGGGTGTTTCAGGTTTTCACCACTGTGACAAAACACCTGAGAAAATCACCTGAGAGCAGGAAAGATTTATTTTGGCTCACAGTTTCAGAGGTTTCAGTCCATGGTCACTTGGCTCGGTTGAGAGGGGTGGAGGACAAGATATACCCTTTCGGGGTTGTGCCTCCAATACCTGCTTCTCCCAATGAGGCCCACGTTTTGGGGGAACATTCCAGATCCAAGGCCTCAGGAAGAACAAGCCCCACCTGGTGTGGGACTTTTGGAGTGGCTGGTGCTGTCCCTTGGCTCTCCAGTCACTCATTCTAGCCTGCTGTCCCAGATGTGGGTCCCAGAAGCCCCTGCAACACCACCATTCCAGCTGTGATGTCTTCAATACATACTTTCCAGTATGGGCCTCTGACAAGCCCTGGAGTGTCAAGGTGGCCCTGGATTGGGTCATCGACACCTCCAGATTTCTGCCTCTCCCTGTTTCCCACTTCCTCTTATTATTATGGGATTCACAGGTTCCCCCAGGGCCACTATGCTGGCTTGGGCCCTCCATCTCCAATGCAGGCCCATGCCATGGGTCCTCCTGGGGGTCAGACAGTTCCCACTTATGGGTCAGCACTGCTTCCTGGGCCACAGGTAGCCATCCCCCAACAGTAGGACTTGCGAATTCCCCTAGACCTGTATTCCCTCCTTCCTGCAAAAGCACTTTTCTTTTTCTTCCCAACTGGGGTCTCCAGATTTGACAAATAAAAATACAGGATTGCCCAATAAATTAATTTGAAATAATTTAAATTTGAATTTCAAATGAATAATCCAGTGAGCCTCATCCTAACAATTATATCTGCAAAGACTATTTCCAAATAAGGCCAGGTCCTAGGATTTAGGATTTCAACATACTGGGGAGGGGAGCCGCAACCCACAACACCCAGTGAGGGAGGGTGGGGTGGGGGGATTGCCTCTGCCCTTCTGAAGAGAGAAGGGGTCAAGTGATGTTGTGTGTGCAGGCTGCACCGCACACAGGTGCACTTCCCACCCACCCACCTTAGAGAATGTCTGACAGTCCTCATGAGTGAGTGATGTCATTCCTGCGCCTCCTGGAGGTTTCAGCAAAAGAGTCTCAAAGTCAGGTCCCATCAGCTCTGGATTAGAAAGCCTTTAAGGGCAGCAGCTGGGCCCTGAATGGGTGAAAACATCTGAGAATAGAAATCACTCAACCAACCATCATTGACTGAGCACCCTGTATGTGGCAGGCACTGGGGATGGTGCAGGCAAGCCCTCATGCTCTGGGAGTCCCCAAGCTCCTGCAGGAGGAGAGAGACACAGCTGATTTCCAGGACGACGATGTGCAGCACCCAGGGGAAAGTCTGGGGGGCTTTGGGAGCTGGAGGAAGGGGATGTATCCCATTTGGGGATCAGGGAGATTCCCTGAGGCAGGAGCCTTTTGACAGAACCCTGAGGGGCTAGAGAATGTTAAGAAAACGGTGGCTGGACACAAAGCAGAGCCCTTCAGGATGCTGTGGGTGGAAGGTGGGTGGACGCGTGCGGGTGTGGGGGGGAAAACGGGAGGTACGGGGGAACGGGGCAAATAATGCGGGGGAGGCTGCAGCTGGGCCAGGGAGTGGAGCGCCTGGTGAGCCAAGAGTGGGTCCCTCTCCATCCACTAAGCCGACATTTCTTGGTGCTAACAGATGCCTGGTGAGTGGTAGGTGCTGAGCTCACAATAGTGAGCAAAACAGATTTGCTCCCTATCCTTATGGCAGAAGAAGCCTCCAGAATGAGCAAGTAAAGTTCTTCAACTCTGGCAGCATATTAGCATCACCTGGCGGAGTTTTAAAATCACCCACCCCATGATTCTGATTGGGTTGGCTGTGATTGGGGGGTGGGCAATGGGATCTTATTAAGGCTCACCAGGTGACTCCACTGTGTAGCCCCAGGAAGAAACGGGTATATTAGGAGGTGTGCCTGGCCTCCCAGGAGCAGTCAAGGAGCTTCAGCTGGAGGACGTGGTGGAGGCAGCAGACATGGCCAGGTAAGGAGACTGGCGGGGGTAATGGACAAGGAGAGGAGAGAGTGAAATGTGAGGATACACATTCTTGGAGCAGAATTCAGGGAGGAAAAGCGGCACTTTGGGGGTCTCGGGCTCTTCTTTTAAAGGAAACTTTGTGGGGGAGGATGTAGGAGGTATGTGAGGGTGGTGTCTCGGGTCTGCTCCGAGGACATTTAGGTCAACCTTACCTCCTCTCTCCCAGCAGTAGATAGTGCTGGGAATGTACCCTACACCACAGGATTCTTAAACTATCATTTCTCCCTTTGTTTATTGTAAGAACATGCTAGTACATTGCATAGGCTAATTAACAGGGCACTGGGTGACTTTCATTGAGTGAATTCATAGTAACTTTAAGACGTATAGATTTTGCAAGAGTTTGTGAGGGACAGGCTTGGGATAAAGGCATGAGGAACTGCAGCACAAGGCTTTCAGATTAAAGTCAGTCTCTTCTTTCTTCCTTTTGAGGAATTGAGGTAAGAAAAAGAAAACAGTATCCCTTGATATCCACAGGCGATGGGTTCTAGCACATACCCAAACCCTTGGATGCTAATATTCTTTACATAGTATGGGCATGTAACCCATGCAACCTTCCCATATGCTTTAAATCATCTCTAGATTACTTATAATACCTAGTACAACATAAATGCTGTGTAAATGGTTGTTATGCTGTATTTGGGGTATAAGGGGAAAATGTTCGGTACATGTGCAATTAAATATTTTCACCTGGGCGCGGTGGTGCACGCCTGTAATCCCGGTGGTTCCAGGGGCTGAGACGGGAAGATGGCAAGTTCGGAGCCAGCCTCAGCAAAGGTGAGGCACTAAGCAACTCAGTGAGACCCTGTCTCTAAATAAAGTACAAAATAAGGCTGGGCATGCAGCTCAGTGGTTGAGTGCCCTGGAGTTCAATTCCTGGTACCTCCCCCAAAATACATATATATATTTCCACCCATAAATATGGAAATTGCAGACGTGGGCTCCATAGGTATGGAAGGCTGGTTATAATAGCTGGGTGGGTGTGTGAGGCTTGGGGGGGGGTGAAGCTTGGGGAAGGGAGGGGACCATGAAGCTGAAGGCTGGGCCTGACCTCCATCAACAAGGGTTCTGTCATCTCCAGGAGATTAATGGATCTCAACCTCCCGAGTTGTTAAGGAATGACACAAAAAAGGCCATCCAGGTTCTGCAAATCTATAGAAGGCCTTAACAGCTTTTCTCTATCCAAATGGGGCTTTTCAGTCAAAATTAAGGGGTGGTAAAAGATGTCCTCAAAAAGCCCTGTTACAGGTGTTGTGAATGTGGGCTGTCTGGCTGCAAGGGGTTCAACCTATCCCACCACAGAACCCTCCATGAGTTGGCTTTTTGAGGTGGGGGTGGGGATAAAGGAGATGTACCTTATATCCTCCACCCTCTAGGACCCAGGTCCAGGGCTGAGCCAATCGGTGTCTGTACTTGGTGGCAGTGATAGCCTCCAAAGAGCCCTCTGAATTTATTCTCTCCACATGCAGCCTGTCCTGTACCGTCCTCCCACTAACAAGAGAAGTTGATTTTCTTTCCTCTTGAATCTGGGCTGGCCTAGAACTGTCTTAATGATGCACAAACACATGGCTTATGGCAGAAGTGGGACTGAAGAGGAATTAGCAGTTTCTGCTTCCTTCCACCTGAAATGCACCTTCTCAGAGGACCCAACTGCCATTCTGTGAGGGACCCCCAAGAAACCACATGGAAGAAAGTGTCCCCAGCCAACAGCCCCAACTAAACTCCCAGCTAGAGATGGCATGTGAGAGGCCTTGGACTTTCCAAGGGTCCCTCGATCAGATGCGAAGCTGGCTGGTCAGCCCACACACCCGGAAAAAATGATGAGTTCTCTATTAGACATGTTGGTCACTGGTCTGATCAATATCAATAGATCCCTGACATGGAAGGTTACTACAGTTTCCTCTCTATCAAAAATGTCACCCAAGTGGGACCAAGGTCCCGTTACTATCGATAGCCTCACAGAAAACCCTGACCATCCACAACAGGGGACGCGTTCAGGGAAAGAAAGACCCTCAAAGGCTCTCAATCCTTTTAGGTGACACGGAGAATGCTACCTTCTCTGGGGGCTTCCAAGAACTGGTTGAATTCACCTCCTGCTGAACCTGTCGCCCTTTGGAGCATTCTGTTAGGAGTGAATTCCAACAAGTAAAAGATCCAGGAAAAAGGTGACTGAATTAAATACGGAGAAAGGGAGAGAAAAAATAGACAGCTTTTGGTGCTTAAGGTTAGCAGAGTTTCACTTAAATGTCTAAAAATGTGGCCATTTACTCTCCAAAAGGTTTCAGGTTGCATCAGTCCTCCCCCATTAGTCTTAATTGAGAGCTGCTGGGTGGGCTCTGAAACTTGATCGGAGGGAAGAGTGTCAGGTTGCCACTGGACCAAAGGAAAGTGGGGCAAGCTGGCATTTCCCTCCCCATTCACGTTAACAGTGAAAAATGAAGAAGCCTGTTCCGTTTAAAATGAGTACCGGCTAATGGCCAACTCTCCCACTTTGTGGATGAGGAAATAGATTCAGTGGTGGCAGAGGGGACTTCTGGCTTGATCCTTGCCACATTCACCTAGCATTACTAAAGTTTTATCTATTCATGCAAAACAACCAAGGATGATTTTCCAGAACTGGTGTTGGGCTCCTCTGCTGGGTGTGCCTGGGCTCCACCTGTGGCTGCATTCAGCTGAGCTCGGTTGGGCTGAGGGACTGGCATGGCCACCTGCTAAGCCTCTGCTCTCTGGCAAGGGGTGCTGGCTCTTGGCTGGGAGGACTCCTTGTGGCCACTCATCCTTTGTCTGCCTTCCTTACACGAATTCCCAGGACAATGTTACCTTCTGGGGGGAGGGACTAGGGATCGAATCCAGGGATCCTGCAGGCGAGGCAAGGGTTCTACCCATGAGCGACATCCCCAGCCTTTCCATTTTATTTTTGAGATAGGGTCTCACTATATTGTCTGGGCTGGCCTTGAACTTGTGATCCTCCTGTCAAAAAAAAAAAAAAAAACACAAAAAAACGAAGTTCCATGAGGGCAGGGACCTGTGCCATTTAGTGAGTTCACTGTTGTAACCCCTGCACCAAGCACAGCATCTGGCATATAGTAGGTGCTCAATGAGGATCTGCTGCAGGAATGACTGGATGATTTTACTACCACACTGCACAAAAGTGAATATGGTGCGACTCCTGCCTGCTAGGAGCTCTGGCTTCTAGAACCAGTTCTTGCCCTTTGGTTGGTTCAGAACATTTATGCCGGTGCAGATGTTCTACATTAAAAAATGGTACAGATAAATTTAGAAGTCAGACCACATACTTACGGTTGCTTACTCCTGGGAGAAAGACAAAGTCCGGCTCCTAGGCCTATCCAGCTAGGAAGTCACTCCACAAGAAGCAACCACAGTGTGGCCCAGGGTTGATGGTGACTCGAAGCAGGGGCTCAGAGGAAGGGATTCCAGAATTACTACTTATAGCGCTTTTTTTTTTTAATAAAAATTTAAGGGAAGCTATAGGTTCAACAAAATGCAGCAGAAAGCAGAGAATTTCCATATAACCCCTGTGCCCTGAATCCCTCCCAGCCTCCCCTACCAGAATAGTGCAGTTGTAACAACTGCTGAGCCTACATTATTATCCAAAGTCCATATTTTGGGTCTTTTTTCAAATATTTTTTAGTTTTAGTTTATGTGATGCTGGAGATCAAACCCAGTGCCTTAGGTGTGCTAGGAAAACGCCCACTGGGCCACAACCCAGCCCCTAAAGTCCAGAGTTTATTGTCGCGAGCAACCCAGGGCTGTGTGTGCAAGCTATGAGCATTTGAGCATGTGAGGGGACTGGTCTGGTGTTGTGCGCCGATTGGGCTGTGTGACAAATGTGTCCCCTCACTCTACCCATGATCCCACACAGCACTTGAGATGGGTGTGACTTGCCAAGATGTCAATCTGCTGACTAGAAGGCGTCACCAAGCAAGACTCCACCCTTCAAAACCCTGCTCCTTGCCTTATGGGTGGAATATCCCCAGTAAATGTGGGGGAGGTTCAAGTGTGGTCGCTCTCTTGCTCTTTCCAGCGCTGCCCAGCCTGGAGCTGATCCTTGGTCACTGAGCCACCCTGCCTTCATTCTTAGGATCTCATGTTCGTGTGCTTCGTGGTTTCTTCGCCGTTTTCTTATTGATGCAGCCAGCTCCTTTGAACCCAGGTCATCTCGCCAGCCCGGCCAGCTGGCGACAGTTTATCCCTAGGACTCACCATTGGGGACATATATTCTACAGTGGACTTGTATCCACCTCTGCAGGAACACAGTCTACTTTCACCACCCTAAAAATCCTCCTTGCTCAGCCTATTCATCCTTCCCTTAACTCCTGGCAACTGCTGATCTTTTTCCTGCCTTCATAGTTTTGCTTTTTCCAGAAGGTTCCATGGGTGGAATTATACAATAGGTAGCCTTTTCCAATTGGCTTCTGTTTTGTGCTACAACAACAGAATATCACATACTGGGTACCTTTTAAATAAGCAGAAATTTACTGACTTGGGCTTCCCAGCTTCTAGAACCACAAGATCAAGGGGCTGGCATCTGGCAAGGGCCTTCTTGCTGGGCCATCTCATGGAAGAAGGGCAAAGAGAAGGTTAGAGGGAGCCAAGTTCTTCATGTAAGAAACACGAAGTACAGCATTAATCCATGCACAAGGCCGGTGCCCTGTGACAAACTCCTCCTATTAGACCCCACCTCTCAAACCTCTGCACTGGGGATAGTCCCTAAGTGAATTGTGGGGACATGATCAAACCATTTCACTTTGTAATACACATTTAAGGTGGTTCTGTGTGTTTTCATGGCTTGGTAGTTCATCTCTTTATTTACTTTAGATTTACTATTTCACAGCAGTTTTGGGTGTGCAGCAAAATTGAGCACAAATTGGAGAATCTCCGCATGCTCTTTGCCCTTGTGCATGCTCTGCTTTTCCTCCATCAAGGTGCTGTATCTGCTACACAGCAAATGGAAAGATGCACTTTGAAGGAATGGGTATCTCGCAACAGTGAGTGAGGAAAATCGGGATACCAGGAAACACTACAAATGCAAAAATGAGTCTGATTTCTCCTAGCTGTATTTTATTATCTTTATATATATAAATTACTGCATCAAATTCATCATACTGATTTTATATATAAAAATGTGTGAAACTGGGGATTGAATCCAGGGGTACTCTACCACTGTTATTTCCCCAATTTTTAAAGCATTCTTTTTTAAAAATTTTTTTATCTATTTTTATGTGGTGCTGAGGATAGAACCCAGTGGCTCCACCACTGAACCACAATCCCAGCTGCCCCCCACTTTAAATTTAAAAATTTTTTTTTGGTACCAGGGATTGAATTTGGGGGCACTCGACCACTGAGCCACATCCCCAGCCCTATTTTGTATTTTGAGACAGGGTGTCGCTGAGTTGCTCAGTGCCTCACCGTCGCTGAGGCTGGCTTTGAACTCAAGATCCTCCTGCCTCAGCCTTCTGAGCTTCTGGGATTACAGACATTTGCCACTTTACTCGGCCCCACTTTTATTTTTGAGACAGGGTCTCATAAGTTGTCCAGGCTGACATCAAACTTAAGATCCTCCTGCCTTAACTTCTGAGCCTCTGGAATTATACGTGTGTGCCACTGGGTCCAGCTAAAAACTACTTTATGTGCCACTAAAGAAAAAATTTGCCACTTAACTAACTCTATCAGTTGTAACTGTTGTCATCCTGATTTCTAATTTGTGAAAATATGCAAAGACCACCACACCTCAGAATAAGTGAATAACACTGTTCTGTACATCTGCTTATCTCTAGTCATCTGATTTTGGTTTCTTTGAATTCTCTTGATGCCTTTTAAAAGCTTTTCTGTTTCTTCAAGTGATGCTGGGAAAACTGGATATCCGGATGAAAAAAAAATTGAATCCTTACATCATGTACGAAAATTAAAATAGATTAAAGAACTAACCATAAGATATATAACTATAAAACCCCTAAAAAATGCCAGGAACAGTGGTGCACACCAGTAATCCCAGTGGCTTGGGAGGCTGAGGCAGGAGGATCTCCAGTTCAAAGCCACCCTCGGCAACAGCGAGGTACTAAGCAACTCAGTGAGGCCCTGTCTCTGAATAAAATACAGAATGGGCCTGGGAATGTGGTTTAGTGGTCGAGTGCCCCTGAGTTCAATCCCTGGTACCCGCCCCCCCCCCAAAAAAAACCCCCAAAACTCTAAAAGAAATCAGAATGGGGGGCTGGGGATGTGGCTCAGGCAGTAGCACGCTCGCCTGGCATGCGTGCAGCCCAGGTTCGATCCTCAGCACCACATACAAAGATGTTGTGTCCGCCGAGAACTAAAAAATAAATATTAAAAAAATTCTTTCTCTCCTCTCAAAAAAAAAAATCAGAATGGGAAAGTTTCACGGTATTGAAATGTGGCTATATGATATGGTACCAAAAGCAAGAATGGACAAACAGGACCACATCAGACTTAATAACTGAACAGCCGAGCTGAGCATGGTGTTGCACACCTGTAATCCCAGCAACTCTGGAAGCTAAGGCAGGAGGATCATAAGCTTGAGGCCAGTCTGAGCAATTTAGCCAGATTTTATCTCAAAACAATTTTTTAAAAGGTCTGGGGGGTGTAGCTCTGTGATGAGCATTTGCCTAGCATGAGCTAAGCCACGGGTTGGAAACTGGTAAAACAATAAAACAAACTGCACAGCAAAGGAAAGAGATTGTAAATATTTTCCTATTCCATAGGTTGCCTTTCAAACATTGTATCTGGTAAGGAACTAATGTACAGAATATATTTTTTAAAACTATAAACACCAAATAACTCCATTTTACTTTTTTTTTTAAATTTTTTAAATATTTTTTTAGTTCTCGGCGGACACAACATCTTTGCTGGTATGTGGTGCTGAGGATCGAACCCGGGCCGCACGCATGCCAGGCGAGCGCGCTACCGCTTGAGCCACATCCCCAGCCCAATAACTCCATTTTAAAAATGGACAAAACCACTGTGAGATTATCTCCCATCCACTAGAATGACCACTACAAAAAAAAGGACATGAATAAACTGGAATTCTTGTGCCCTACTGCTGAGAATGTAAAATAGTGTAGCCATATGGCAAGTAGTGTGGAGATTCCTTTAAAAAAAAAAAAAAACAGACCTACCATATGATTCAATAGTCCTTTTGGGTATATATTCAAAAGAACTGAAAATGGACCTTGAATATATTTGTATACTGCTGTGATTGAAGCATTCACAATAGCTAAGAAGAATCTGCCTGACAACTAATGAATGGGTAAAGCAAACATGGTATATAGTCATAGTATATGCCTGTAAATCAGCAACTCAGGAGGCTGAGGCAGGAGGATGGCAAGTTTGAGGTCAGTCTCAGCATTTTAGAGACACCCTGTCTCAAAACAAAAGGCTGGGGATGTGGCTCAGTGGTAAAAGCATCCTGGGTTTAATTTCAGTACCCCCCCAAAAAAATGGTATATACAAATAATAAACTATTCACCCTTGCAAAGGAAGGAAATCCTGCCATATGCTACAACAGAATGAAAACTGTCTACATTATGCTAAATAAAACAAGCCAGTAAGAAAAAGAAAATATGATTCCACTCAGATGAGATATCTTAAGTCCACTCTTTAGAATGGTGGTTGTCAGGGATTGGGGTAGGGAAGAAAAGGGGAATGGCCATTCAGTGTGTCGGGTACCATTGTGCAAGATTAAAAAGTTGAGATGTGCCTATGGTTAACACCATGTACACTTAAAAGGGTTAAAATTATGCATTTTGTTTTGTTTTTAACTACACACACAAAACTCAAGTTTCTCCAAATCTCTACGATTCACATTTTTACAAAGTTCTACCCATAAGTAAGGATGAATTCGGCAGTGGTGATGGCAAAGTGGCCAACAGCGTGACTGGCCTGTTGGAGCTCCCTCCGGCAGGCTCTGGTGTATAGGAGGACTGGGTGACCCCTCCTTGTCCCCAGTGAGCATCCGAGCCCAGAAAGGAGAACTTCTCTTCTCCCTCGCCTCTTTCTGGGAGCAGATATTGTGTCCACAGACCAACCAAGGACAGAGGAATCTAATTTCATCTAAAAAAAAAAAAATTAAGATCTAGCAAATAAAAGACCCGCCAAAGTGTGCAGTAGCACAAGCACTGTGCTCCCAACCCCCTTACCTGTCATATAACAAACTAAACCTTACCTAATAAAAGCCCGTTTGCCCCACCCCCACCCCGAGTCCCAGTCTCCCTGTCCCCTTATTTTTCTCAGCTTTACCAACGTCGTGTGTCGTATCTTTGCAACTGGTACACTTAATCCCACGTCTTGCTTTTACTAATCCCAGGTGCTTGTGAGCTCTGTGCTTAAGATCAGCCCTTTGCATCTGGGTGGTTCTCTTGGATGAGACCTGCAGCCCTAGTACTGCAAGCTGATCCCTTCATTCAGGTGGCCTGCGAGCGTTCCCTCTTACCGCAACGTGCCCGGGCCTCTCCTCGAATGCCCTAAGCGCTTCCTCCAGGCGAGGCCGTCCTGCCTCGGCGGAGATGTACTCGGTCTTCTCCGCACTGAGAATACTGCGGGGTTGGAGGGGGAGGTGTTGGCTGTCCCCAGGCAGCCACTGGCTGCTGGCTTGGAGAGAGAAAGTCGCCTCCCGTCGCCCCGGAGCTTGGCCCCTATCCCTCGGGACTCCCTGCTTTGTTCTCAGAGCGCCCACCCAAGTTTTTCTCCCACACTTGCGCGCCGGCCACCTTGGAGTCTACCACTGGCCTCTTGCTTGCTGCAGGTGCACTGTGCCCTGGGGAGGGCTGAGGACAGGGGACACGCTGGGGTTCGGGTTGGCAGGGTTGGGGTGCCAGGCCGAGACCCGGAGAGGACGGATCGGTGCTCCGATCGCTAGCCCCGGTGGCCGGCAGCCTGGAGGGGCGGAGCGAGGCGAAGCGGCCCGCGCCGCCCTCCGCGCCTGCGCCACCTCCCCTCCACTGAGAGCTTGCACTGCTCGCTTGGCTGTCAGGCGCGGTGGCCAAGTGGTAAGGCGTCGGTCTCGTAAACCGAAGATCGCGGGTTCGAACCCCGTCCGTGCCTGGGGTAGAAGTGGACCCTGTTACTAGGGCCTCCTTTTGATCCTCTGTGTGGCATTTTTTTTTTTTCCTTTTGGATTCTGCTCGGGCGTCCTCCGGTCCCTCCTCCAATTTGCTTCTGAACAGACTAGTTACACCGCGGGCCAGGCAGCTCTCCCCCAGCTGCGCCGCTCCAGTAGGCGATCGTCTTCACCGCCTCCCCTGCGCCGCCGTGGGCGTGGTGTGGCCGGCCGGTTCTCGTATTTTTTTGTGGGGGCGCCGGAGTTCGAGAGCTGCGGTCTCGGTTTTGCGGTTTCCTTCCAAGGCGAGTTGCACAGGCCGTGCGCGCCGCCTGCTGCCAGGCTGCGAAGGTATCTGCGAGGTTCGGCCGGTGGGCGCCTAGACCTTTCTCAGCACGAGTGACAGCACGAGTGAGCTGACCCTTGGAACCCAGCTGGTTCTGATACTCCCCGAGTCATTTGTAGAATAAACAGCCCTTCTAATATGACATGTTGATGTACCTGTGACTCCAACACTGTTTGATACACTCCAGTCTGTCCCCTCTTCTAACACTCGGCATCGAACGTCTCGTGAATAGAACTTCACCTCATTCTACATCCCATTTGCCAACTAAATTCACCGAAAAATAAAAAGCACATTACTTTTCCCGAGGCCTGTTGCACAACTGATCATGGAGAGCTTCAGGTGAATTGAATGGAACAGAATCTCAGATAATCGGGAAACAGGCTATGGAGCTCAGGCAGCAAAATATATATTTTTTTTAATATAGGTTTTTTAAAACCCTAAGATTCCAATAAATGAAAGCAATGCTATTTGGCTTTTTTTTTTAATTAGCTACACATGACATTACAATGATCTTGGCAATTCTGCTCTTGGCTTTGAAAGGGAATGGTGAGCTAGGTGTCGGTGTCATCATGAAATTGTTGCTAAATGCAAAGAGGTCCCTTTGCAACAAGTGCCTCAGCCTATGCAGAATCCAGGATAGGAAGGAGAGAGAGATGCTCTGTGCTGGGTATTGCAGTGAATTTCTTACTTTGGATAACTGACGAGAAAGTGCTCCCCAGCTGAACTCTGGGTTTTCTGTAGTAGCTGGAACCAAATTTCACCCTGGCGGGGATTGGGGGTGGGGGTTGTGTCATGGATCAGCCAAGGCAAAGTCAATAAATGAGGCACAAAGTCCAGAAGAGGTCAGTGGACAGATGTTGGGGAAACATGGGTCCCCACAGGTGAAGAGTCAGAGGCAGGGGTCGGTTATGTTTCCTAGATCCGGGTTGGTGAGAGGAGACGGAAGTGATGACAAGTCAGACCCAAGCTTTGGAACTACCCTGAAAGCCAGTGGGCATCTATACTCACCCCTGCCTGGCTGGAGGCAGGTCGCTGGCTTCACAGGTGATGCAGGGGCAGAAACGACTATGTTGAGCTTATGGCATGATCTCCATTAAATCCCCACAGTCCCTGGACTTCAAGTGCCTTAGATACTAAATTTTAAAGTTATTTCCTAAATGCCCAGTGGCCTGAGAGTCTTAGTTTCTACCTCAGAATTTGGTCCTTAAAGAAGCAAGAGAACCTCGAGCCACTCCACCCATCTCCGTGACAAGATCACAGTGGCCCCTTTCCCAGCCAGGCCTGGGTGGGAACTATGAGTCTGACCCCCTATTCAGAGTTAGAATCGGTCCTCCCTAGGAAACAGAACTTGGAGCTGCAGAGCCCCGCCCCCTCCAGCCCCTCCCTTCCTGGCTTGGTCCTCCCCTTGGGGTCGTGCCACTTGGGTGGACAGATTACAGGGCCTCTGGCAATGCAGGGTGAGAGCCATACTGGTAGATACCATTGGTTTGTAGGCAGGTAAAGCATTTAGGATATTTAAAATATATATACTTTATGTCAACAAACATTACTTAAAAGCAGATTTCAGTAAGCATATTTGTTATGCCTCAGGTTGTGGATTTTAATTCCATATTCCAGCCTAGAGAGATTTCAAATCTTTTATTGTATGATAGAACACAGATTCAAAGGCCACACAAATCAGATGATAGTATTAATGAGTCGTAAAGGGAATTCTACCCAGATCTGAGGCTTTTGTCAAATGCTCCACAAGTATTTCATTGTCCCTTCCATTGTCACTCCCATAACTATAGAAGCAGAGGATGTGGTTTTTCATGGTTATCACTTGCATTTTATTTATAAGCTAATTGAGCTTCTTTGCATCTGCATACCTTGTAGTTTAATTTTGCTTATTTAAAAAATGAATATATCTTTTGAGTTTTTGTTACTTGTTTTTTGGACTAGGGATTGAACTTGGATACTTAAACTTGGGTGCTTAATCACTGAGCTAAATCCCCAGGTTTTTCTTTTTCTTCCTGACACGAGATCTCACTAAATTGTTTAGGACCTCACTAAGTTGCTGAGGGTAGCCTCAAACTAGCAATCCTCCTGCCTCAGCCTCCCGAGTCTCTGAAATTGCAGGTGTGTGCCACCCTGCCTGGCATTTCCTTTTTATTTTTTATTTTGAGACAGTCTTGTTAATTGCTAAGTTGCTGAGTCTGGCCTGGAATTTGTGATCCTCTGCCCTAGCTTCCCAAGTCTATGAGGTTACAGGTATGTTATTGTGCCCAGCTCTTCCATATTTTCTCTTTTAATCAGTAGGATTCTTTTCCTTCCCTTTGATTTCCTTGCAATGTAGCCACTGAGGAACCTGGACCATTTTACAAGTAGTTTCCCATAGGCTAAATTTTTGCCGACTGCAAACTCTGTGATCTAGTTAGTTCCCCTGTCCTTGGCATCTCCTGCAGATCAGCAGCTAGGTCCACAGGCTGGATCAAGTCAGGTTCAATGCCTTTTGGCAAAAGTCCTGCTTTACTTCCTTTGAGAAATTTTTTTCTCTATTAAGGAGTCATCCAGTTTCCTGTCTGGGATCCTTTTGTGTAATTTTACATCCTAGGTAGGAAGCCCCTTGGGGCTAGGACAGTGTCTTACTCAAATGTCTGTTTCCAGCCCTTGTAAAGGGACAGAATCCTGGCATAAGATAGGTCCCTACTACAGGAGTTAGAGAAGCCTTTACTGAAGAGGTGGCCTTGTGGCTATGGCTGTGTCCTGAATAGGAATTTGCCAGAATTCACCAGGTATTCGTGCCTTCATCTAGTCTTCTTTGACACTCAAATATCATGACATGGTTGTATCTAAGCAGGCAGGGGTACTTTTCTTACCCCACGGCCCCTCTAACTTTCAGGACAAATTGATTTTTTTCCCCCAGTGCTTTGGAATGAACCCCAGGTCTTCCCATGCTAGGCAAGTACTCTACCGCAAGTATATCTCCATTACCAATAAATTGACTTTTTAATTTAGAAACAAAGATCATTCTCTGTAGATGGTTATATTAGTAAATCCTAAAGGTCCAACCCCATCCTTAAGGACAAAAGCTAAACATTTGGAATCGGGGATGGTAGCAATGAAAGCCACTGGCCAACTCTCTCATTTCAGTCACATGAGCAAAGAGAAGGGAAGCGATGTGTTCCAGGTCATTCCAAAAGTTCTCTTTCACATTCACACAGGGTGGGCACAGATTTGCTTGGAAAAGTCACCTGTTACCTTGACATGCACCCAGGAGGTGGCCCACCTCTTTGTCGGACTGAGGGCATCATTCATCTGATTCCACCCTGGTCAATAGGAAAAACAAATAGTGAGCTGGGTTCAGGAGGCTGAGGCAGGAGGATCACAAATTCATGGCCAGCCTCAGCAACTTGGCAAGATCCTGATCCTGTCTCTCAAAAATAAATAAATAAAGGCTGTGGATATAGCTCAGTGGTAGGGTCCCTGGTTCAATCTTCAAAACTGGAGGGAAAAAAAAAAGTGGTGGCCCCGATTTCCTAGACACTGTCAATATTTAGGCTTTTAGAACAAGGGAAAGACGCAGGCATACACTGTCACGGATGCTGGAACCCTTAGGAGGCTCAGCCTATGATAGAGGTGAATATGTGGAATTTTGTTCCACTTGGGGAAAGGTGGGCCGCTGGTGCAAGCAAGACAGTCCCTTGCCCCCTCGCTCATTGGATGTGGGTTTTCCCCAGGGCTTTCCACCTGTGGCTTGTAGAGCACAGGGTGTCTGAAGCTGGGAGGAGCCCTTCCTTAAAGGGATAACAGGTTACAGTGGCCACCACACAGAGGGAGCAAACAAGAATCAATTCTGTCATCAAAGGTGAGGGCAAAGATGAGAATCACAGGGCTGTAGCTTGACTTCAGGACCAAGGGCTCTAACTGCCCCCTCGCCCCTCCCCCACTTGCCCCTTGTCCATCAAAGGCCTCTCAGATCCAGGGGGAGCCGCTGCACCCTAGGACAGCAGCTATACTGGGTGTCCTCGCTTCCCAGGAGCTGTCCACCCTCCTCCGCAGCATGTGCAGACCCACTACCTCCTCCCCAGCACCCAGGAAAAGCAAATCCAGCTCAAACTACAGCTTCTGCATTGCCAAAACATAACACCTGCGGAGAACTGACCCTCCACGGTTTCTTGAAGGCAAGGATCTTGTCTTCTTGAGGAACCTTGTAGACAAAGGGCTGTCAGCAGAATGGATTGATCAACCATCTGCAACTTCTACAGCTGTAAAGCAATTGGGCTGGGAGAAATGAGAAAACCACATCCCAATTTGCCAGGGAAACCGAAGCCCAGAGGCAGGAAGTAACGAAGGTTGAACAGGAAGCAAAGAACTGAAATAGGTCCTGAATGTTGACCAAACTAGTAATCTGTGTGTGTGTGTGTGTGTGTGTGTGTGTGTCTTTTCCGGTAAAGAGCTCACTCTCTCGGCCTGCCTTTTCTGTGGGCTCTTAGACTCTCCTTCTGTCCAAACCATCTGTGCTGAGAGAACAAAATCTAGGTAAATCGCCAACCAAGAAAAACATGTGAATTCCACAGTCTCACACACAAAAATCTTCAGATTACTTGTAGCCCTGGTCACCAGGATGCCGGTGTCTTCTGCCAAAGTTCTTCCTGACTGATGGCAAGCAGCTGAAAAGAACCCAGCGCAAGCCATTCTACTGATGCCACAATAAAAGTGGCATCCGATGGGCTGAACAGTCCAGGAAGAGTTGATGGGAAAAGGGAGCAGGACTCCTCACCTCCCAAATCTAAGCTCTGCAACTAAAATAGGGGATCTCATATTCCTGCCCTGCCATGGGAAAGCACTTCATGCACTGCTAGAGTTATGTCAGGTGTTCATTATGACAGCATTGTAAAATGTGTGAGGATTAAATACCTTGTTCCATTCGGTGTTTGGAGGCTACTGTGAAAGTCCCCCTTGGGGGAGGTGGTTATCCTCTGAGAGGAAGCTAGTGCAGTACATATGTCAGAGCTTGGGTCTCAGGATGCCCTATGCAGGCTGAAGTGCATTCATCAGGTATTTACTGATTGTGCACTCTTATGCCCCAATGCCTGGCACAGAGTATGTGAAAGAGAAAAAATCCCCATGCTTGTGGAACTTACGTTTTAGGGGTTGGAAGCAGAAATTGGCAGCAGGGAGACACACTGTACCAAAAATAAATGAATGAAGTGAGTGGCAAGTTAGAAGGTTGGGGGGGGGCGCAAAACCTGGACTGGCAGATAAATGATGGAGCAGGGGACTGCAATTTAAAATAGGGTGGCCAGGGAGAAGGTCTAGGAAAACTCGGGTGGGGAGAGCCAGAGAACAGGATCAAGTGTTTCCAGCTCTGTGGGATTTTTGTCCCCAAGGGTGCATGATCCCTTCCAGCTATTAAAATGGATGTGTGCAGCAGGGTGGCAGGGACTTCCTGATTTTCCATGTCATACCACACACCTTCACCCCCACTTCAGGGGCCGGGAGGATGGCTTGTCAAGGGGCCTGACTCCTGAGGATTCAGAAAGAGCAGAAGCCTCACGGGGCAGGTGTGAGAGTTTACATCGTGGAAAGGGCCAAGGTGGTATTAATGCCATCAAGTCTAGGCTTTGAAGTGATATTTACTCAGATCAGAAGGTCAGGGTGGGGTGGTGGAAAGTTCACTGGACCAGGAGCTGGGTACAGAATGATTGGTTTCAGGTGTGCACTTATTGGTCAAGGGACCCTCGATCCTGGTAGTGTGGGTAATACTAGTGCCTACCTCCCAGGGGCCTTGTGAAATTGCAAGTTCTGAGCACAGGTCTTGGCATCTAGAGATGTTTCACTGAGAGCTGTCAATATCAGTGTCCTCATTAAACTGGAATGTTCTCAGAGGCAGCATTGCTCCAACAGCAGAAGGTAACCTTTTAAAATCAATTTAACAGTTTGCAAGAGGCATTTTTTAAAAATAAAATGGGATAACATAGAATATATATTTGGGTACATAAGAATTGTTTCATAAAATACCCACACATATGCATCTACATACACACATTTTCTATCATGGGGCATGATGGAAGCTTTGAAAGCTCTGTTGGCTAAGCATGTGTTTCTGAAGATGGTTGTAAGTAGCATTTTTCTAACCTTAGTAATGTGCATACCACTGTCACTGTTTTTTTTCTCCATTTCAGAGACCATTCATACCATTATTTACTAAATATTTGTAACTTTTAGCCTCATTGTTTTTACAATGTTTACAGCATATATATTTATATTTGTTTATATCTATATATATTTATATAAAATATATGAAGGAGAAATACACACCCCCACACCATTGACCCACATCCCCAGCCCTAATTTGTATTTTATTTAGAGACGGGGTCTCACTGAGTTGCTTAGCAGCCCCACCATTGCTGAGATTGGCTTTGAACTCCTGACTTCAGGCTCCCAAGCCCCTAGGATTACAGGTGTGCACCACCGCACCAGCATTGCCTTTTCTCCACCTCCGATCTGTCTCTTGCGAGTGAGACTATGGGAGATGGTGGTGTCCAGGCACATCTTGCAAGAGCGCTTTCACAAAGAAAAGCTGGTAGTCCACAGGGTTGTGTGAGGTCCAGGGAGCCTGGATCCTCTCTGGGTCACTTTCTGCCCCTGGAGGCAGGCTCAGTGCTGCTTCCTGGCTGCCCACTTTTTTGTGCTTGACTGTCCCATAGGAACTATCTTAAGTAACAAACCGATCCTGCCTGCTTGTAGACTAGACTTTTTCTTGGGATGTAACTGGGGCCCTAGTATCTGCCTTCCTCTTGAGCGCTCTTTTCTGCCTTGCCCCAAGTTTGCAGAATTTCCTTTCTTGTCCAGCTTTGATTCCATTGATGGGATTAGGCACCCCCCATGGCCATGTGCTTTGATGTGGTCAGGGGGTAGCAGGGAGATTTCAGGCCCAGGGAGCAAATCTTAATCTTTTGCTGGCTTCTCTGGGATCTGTGCCTGGGTAAACCCATTACATCCCTGCCCTTTCATCCCCCCAGGACACCGGCTCCTCCAGACTCCTGTGTCTCACTGATCCTAAGGGTTTGTCAGATTTGAAGAGAGCAATAAAAGGGGAAGAGAAAGCAGAGCAAGAACTCCAGCCCCCCTCCAGCACTGGCAGCATCACCAGCAATGTCAGAGCATCCTCCTCTGTTTTCCCTTCTAATCCTGAGCTCCCACAAAACGGGGATTACAGAGGCCTGGGGTCAGCACCAATCTCCTTCCGGCTACTGAGTGCCTCTGTGCCCCATCCTTCCCAGAGCTGTGTTCTGGAAGCAGCTGCTCCTGCGCATTTGTCTATGCTGCTGGGGATCCCAGTGCACCCCTCAGGGGAGGGAACAGAAGTTACTCAGCTCCCACAGCAGTGAGGATTTAAGGCAAGATTTAGGTTAGTGGGGCCAGGAAAGAGAAGAGAAGAGAAGAACATAGCCATAACCCCAGCCCTTGACACAGATTTTTGACTTAGTGGCCTAGCACGTGTGAGGCGCTGGGTTCCATCCTCAGCACCACATAAAAATGTATTGTGTCTGTCTACAACTAAAAAGTTTTTAAAAATCTGTGTCGGGCAGGGGCTGTAGCTCAGCGGTAGCGCACTTGCCTGGCATGTGTGAGGCACTGGCTTTGATTCTCGGCACCACATATAAACAAAGGTCCATCATGTTAAAATTTTTTTTAAATTGATGTCAAGTCACAGCTATATCACAATATTTTCTCTAATGACTCTAAGGCTCTGCCTGAAAGTAGGAAGAGAAACTCGATCTCGGAAGTCCTTTGGGTTACCCCATCACTTTCTTCTCTAGTCGGTGGAATCCAGGTCCACTTGAGGCTGTGTATTTTGAAGCCTACGGAGGGTCCAGATGGGTCCTAGATAGATTCGCTGTTAGTCACCCACTTGGTGCTGTCTCCCGAATGGGGCAGCAGGTTCCCCACCAACCGGGATTCTACTGCCCTCTGATCCCTCTTGGAAAAGCTGCGCTTCAGCCTCGCAGCTTTTTCATCCTTTCCCTCCCCCGGCAGTTCCCCTAAAAGAACTCGGCTTTTCAAAAGGCACAGCCAGGAAGAGAGGTTATCTGCAGGCAGCTGGAACTGGGAGTTGAAAATACAAAATTGCCTCAAGAAAACATGCTGGGCGTTGCGCCTGGCGCTCGACATTTACTATGTCCTCGATTGGCCACAACCGCCCTCAAAGAACTCCCCGGCCGTCCGTGGAGGTGAGGCCGGCTGCGGCGAGCTCCGCCGCGCGCGCCCGGGAGCGGAGCGGAGCCGAGCGGCCGGCAGGGGGCTCTCCGCGCTGGTCTTTGCGGGAGGAAGCACCAGCAGCGGTTCGGACGGGTCAAAGGAGGAAAAAGGAAAATTACTGGGCTCGGGGGCGGGAAGGGCTGCGTGACTGGAAAGAAGGCACTCGAGACTGTCGAGTCGGGCCACCGGCGTCCAGACCCGGTCCTCGCGGCGGCTCGGGCAGCCTCGGAGAGGGACAACTAGACCGCCCCCACCCCGCCCGGGTGTCTTCCAGCCGGTGCCGCAGGCTGGAGCGGGCGTCGCGCGGCCGGGGGCGGCGCCGCTGAGGGGCGGGCGGAGGGCGGGCCGGGGCGGGGCGCAGTCAGCTAGGCTCCGGAGGCGGTGCGGGCGGTAGGGCGGGCGCTGGCCGTGTTCGCCCGCCGAGAGCCGCGGGGCGCGCAGCCTTCCTGATGTGTCACCAGCACGTGGAGCCAGGTCGGGTAGAGCGATCGAGCGGAACCCCCCCGACTTTCGAGGGGTCTCACTGCCCCGCTTCTTTCCCCGCTGCTCCGGGCACACCCCCACTGGGGAGGGGGTGCCGACGGCTCCCAGGTGTTGGGCAGGTCGAGGGAAGCCACGGCCCCCAGCCTGGCTGGAACGTCGGGGCTTGACTACACCCTGGTGCCCGGCGGCGGCGCGGTCTTTGCCTGGCGGGAGGGTGCGGCGTGCGGCCTGCGGCAGAGGCGCCTGCGGCTCGGCCCGCGCCCAGCCGAGCTGAGCGCAGGTAAAGAGGCGGCGCGGAGCTGGGCCTTGCGCGCGGCGTGGGAGCGCGGCGAAGTTTCTCGGCGTGTAACTCGGGCGCTCCGAAGGGAACGCGGGTGGAGGAGGCTCGGTTCCCGCACTTCCCCCATCTCCGGCACAGTCCCGCGGCCTGCGCCGAAGCGGCGGGGTGGCCTGCAATCTCCAGCGTCGTGTAACCCTTCGAGGTCCGGTTTCCGAGACCGCGGGCTGGGGTCGGTAGGTCGGTCGGTCGGGCGGGGCAGGTGACTTCGCTGGGCGATGCCGCTGCGGAAAACCCGGAGCCTCAGCTGAGCAGAGCACGGTGCCAGAGCCGACCCAGCCCAAGGAAGCCCGTCGGGGCGCGCCGCACCCCGAACTCTTCGGCGGAGGGGAGCTGAGGACTGGGTCTTTGCGGGCGAGATGAGGGTGTCCGTTCAACTGGCCTACAAAGTCCCAGTCCTCGGCCCCCCGGACCGGCGTCTCCTCCACGCTCCTCGACCCAGGCCGGCCTCTTCCCGGCCCGCGTATGCTCAGCGCCAACACCGAGTGGTCCCTCCCGCCAGGCCGCCACCTCTCATGCCCACGCTGGTGAAAAGGTGGCAAGTCGCGCTCGCTGAGGACTCCGTGTGTGGATTGGGGATCCCTGATAATGGCGGGAGAAATGGTAACTCGCTCAGAAGTGCGAGCCAGTCTTTTCGGTCTGCGCGCTCCGAACTGGGCAAGACCCGGGGTAGAATTGAGGTGCGGTGAGAGCTCCTAGTTCCTCAACGGCCCAGGCCCAGCCACCTATGGTGACTTGCCTTGTTGCACTTCCAGGGCGGCAACTTTGAGTTTGGGGGTGGAGAAGTCTGGGCTTCATTTTGAGACTTGCTTCTGGGGTGGTTGGATAGGATTGTGGAGGTTTAGACCCCGACTCCTCCTGCTCACCATTTTATTTAAAAGATGCTTTTTGTGTGTGTGTGTGGATATGTCTGACTGTAGGTCTTCTGTTCCCTGACATATGCAACGTTACCCATGTAAGCTGTCTTGAGTTTTATGCTGAAACTCCCTTCTTCCTTAAATTTGATTCATTCCTCTAATAAGCTTGCTTTTACCCACCTCCCAAAGAAAAGCTCCACCAACTACTGAAACCTCAAATTGCCTGGTGTTGGTTCTTTTTTTTTTTTTTAATCCTTTTGTGTTGTGTTTTGACTGTCTTGGCAGTGGGGGCATTGGAGTACTTCTGGGGACATGCATTGAGGTGACTTGGACTGTGTGAAGGGCAAACTTAACAAAATAAGTGTCCTCCTCTTCTTTGGCAGTGGCACTCAGAAGAGATTTCTAGAAGCATGGAGGAAGGAGAGGGAGAAACCAGCCTGGCCAGGTTGACCCACCTCTTGGAAGTTGTGCAAAGACCTATAAAAGAGACATCTTCCCACAGGCTCTCTGACCTCTGTGCAACATGTAGAGTAGTCCTAGTAGATAGACATTTTGATGATGATGTGGTCCCTGATCTGGTTTTGGTGGTAGGTAGAACAGAGGGGAGCCAGGTGTGCAGGGCAATCAGGAGAATTGTGGGGTCACTGGGATGGGATTGAGCTTGGGAGCCCATTGAGGGGCATAGCCCTGCCCTGCAGTTAGCCAGAATTTTATCCATGCAAGTATTATCTCGCAAGCTGTAGTTGGTGGAACATGCAGGTGCCAGGAAAGAGGTTGGCCATGAGGTAGATTTCCAAGCACTTTGATTTTTCAGTGTTGAGACAAAATCATGTAGGGGTAGAACTGGTGGGAGTTTGAACCAGAGGGAGTTTGACCCAGAGACCTTGCCCCTAATTAAGAAAAATGCTCTCTGTGGGGCACTAAATCAGGTTGAGAAAATGAAGTTCTCCCTTTGAACCAATGCCTCTCTCAGCCTTGGGGATCGGTATCAAAAAGTAAATGAAATGGAAATCTCCAGAATATTTTGTGGTCATAAAACGTCCACAGGAATGGGCTGGAGTAATGAGATGCAGAGAAGCATGCCCAGCTGGCTGCTTTGGCACCCACCCTGGAGGGGACAGGCTTGTGAACTGTGGGGTGTAAATTGCTGGGAATAAGGTATAAGGAGCCTGGCAGCACCCCCCCCCCTCCCGCCCTGTGCCCTGTAGTTCTCCTGTTCTCCTTCAAACTATGTGCCCCATTCTCTCTGGTCAGGGCTTTAGAGATTTTTTTTTTTTTTTTTTAAGGAAATGACTTGATGTTTAATTTCTTTGGGGGAAGTGAGTGATTAGGTTTTTCCTTCTTGGCTTTTTTTTTTTCTTTGCAAAATGTGATTTGAATCAGCTAGGCAGTGGGCTGGGCTAGCCTGGTCTCCAGCAGCTGATTCCTGCTTTGATTTAAGCCATTGTATTTGGGAGTTGTGTTTTAGTTGAGAGCTTTGTGATTTTTTTTTTTTTTTTTTTTTTTGCTGTCCTTTTGGAGTTCTCACAGTGTCCTGCACCAGATGCCTCCTTCCAGTCCCCAGCCCCACCTCCAAGTCATGAAGGTACCTCAAGGTTTTGAGGGGAAGTGGCTTGAACATCGGACTTGTTTGCCCTGGGGACTTCTTCAGGAAGCCTCTAAATGCAAGGGTGAAAGCCGGTGAGAGGGGAAGGATTTTAGCCAGACCTCCAGGGAGACCCACTCTGACTCTAGGTCCTGCCTACTGGGAGGAAACTTGCATTCCCTCAACTCTTAAGTAAATTGCAGCCTGGTGAATAATTAACCTCGCCCTTCTAGCCTTTTCTTTTCTTCTTTTTTTTTTAATAAAATCCCAACCTATTGAAGATTTAGAGAACAATTTTTTTTTTTTTTCTGCCCACCCGGATTGGAATGACAAAGAATGTATTGGGAGAAAGCTAGTCTTCTTGTCTCTACCCTCAAGTCCTAGCAACTTTGGAAGTTCTGATACTTAGGAATGCCTCCAGGGTTTCCTTGGTGGCCATTCCTGCCAGACCTCTGAGCCGCTTCCTTAGGTCTCTAGTCCTTCATCGCCCAATGCTGAGCCCTCAGAATCCTTACCACCCGGGAGGGCTCAATCCCCTACTTTGTCTAGAGACAGCTTGGCCCTCACTGCTTCATGGAGTTGATTCCCTTGCCAGGCTGGTTTGTGGCTCTCTGCATGGGCTGGTAAATATTTGGCCAGTCTGAGTTCTTCACAAAAGCGCAGCACTCCTAATCTGTGATAAGTCCCTGACAGAGAGTTGTTTCAGAAGGGAGGGATCATTTTGGTTTCCAAGAAGGTTTTTTTTTTCTTTTTTTTTTTTTTTTTCTTTCCTGGAAGCAGCCTAGTGAGAGCCGCAAAGGTGCACCATGGGTCCAGATGTGCTGGGATTCCAGTTCTAACTCCACTGCCAGCTGGATGGCCTTTGCCAAGTGACTTGTCTGTGTCCCAGTTTCTCCTTGTGAAAAGAGGGTTATGGTAGCTACCTCGTAAGGCCAGTGTAAATGTCTATGCCGTGTCTGACTCAGCTTAGTGGATCTTCCACGGGTAGGGGTAGTCCTCATCCCCTGGGCTTCTGTCTTTGAATCTGCATGTGTATGCGTGTTGGTTGAGAAGGGTGCAGAGTGATCAGATCTCAGGCCTGTGGGTCTGGCAGGTTCTCAGGCCAACTGTGTAGCTTGCTAGCTTACGGCCTTGGGCAAGTTACTTAACTCTTGTGCAGCAGCTTTGCGATCAGAAGGCAAGAAAATACCCAGGCACCCTTCTCCTTTTGAGTCTCCTGTTGAATTTAGTCCATTCAGTTTTTATTGTCTACCACCTTTGTGCCAGAGACGGGGCCAAGCAGAGGCTAGGGTGATGCCTGAGAGCAAGATGAGCATTTTCCTTACTGTCCGTTCTGGCTTTTACCCCAGCCCTGAGAGCAGATGCAGATTATTGGGAGTCCTCATTTTAGAGCGAGGCTGAGACCCAGAGGAGAGTCAGGATCTCACAGCTGGTCTTCAGGGCAGCAGGAGCTGGACCCCCCCAGCCTTCTGAGTGAAGCTTCTCGGGTTGGAAGCCAGCAAGCCTGAGCACAGGAGGTGGACAGGTCTGGATTAGCCAGTGCAGTCCTTAAAGGAACCCTGGTTTGCAGATGTGGCTTCTTGCACATCTGTTCTACAGTACAGCCAGCCTGGAAAGCCCAAAGATTCCTCCACTTCTGACACTGAGCATATTTCATGAAAGGTCCCAGGAAAGGCATTTGAATTACCACAGCTGCTCCAGGCTTGCTCAGTCACTGGCCCAGTGGCAAACTTGGCATGCCCTATCAGGGACAACACAGAGGCCAAAAAAAAAAAAAGGATTTTGACGTTCAAAAAAATAAAATGCTGAGAGTAATCAGGCAGGGAAAAAAATCAGAATTTTGTGGGACATATACTCTTTTATGGTGCAGTGATGTTTTTATTTAGAATTTAAAATAGGTGTAATCAACCATCTTTTCAGTGACTGAGGCTTTGGTAACCTAACTGGCCCTGGGCAGAGGGCAGGGCTTACAGAAGCGACAGAGCAGGTGACTTCTCACCCACTGTAGTGTTCCTTCCCTCCCTCTGGCACAGCCTGGGAAATTTTGAAATCTCCTGCAGTCAGACCCCTGTGTTTGCTTCCCAGGAGAAATGGGGAGAGGAAGGTGCCGTGTGGAAAGAACCTCGCCTGATTTCAGTCTCAGCTGGGCCTAAAAGCACCCTTCTCTGTCAAATGGGCAATTGCACTGGATAAACTGTACTCCCCATGTAGCCTTAACATTCCTCTGAGAATCTGAACCAGGAGGTGCAGATGCAGGGAAGGGCACAGGGTGGAACCTGGGCCAGTGGTTTGGAGCAGTGGGAGGGGTGTGGGAAGGAGTCAGAGATGTGCAGCTGTGAAATTTGGATCAGTCTATGAAGACTACTTTGTGGTTCATTCTCATGAAGCTTGCTTCCTCTCACTGGATTTCTGCCCTGGGGGAATGTGGGGTTCAAGGGCAAACACTGGCTTCTCCTCCTTGGTGGCAGAAGCTTAAATTCTAGTCTCCCAAGCAAATGCATAAGAAATAATCCTCTTTTTCTATGGTAGAGCTCCTCTTCCACCCTCCTGAAAAGAATTAAGTTGCTTCATACTTATTTGCCCGGTAGCTTTTGGCTTTCCTGGAGACTGTCAGAGACACTCCCCCCCCTCAAAAAAAAAAATGCTTTTCTACGTAAGACCGGATTTGGGGAAAGGGCATTGATGGGAGTCAGAAAACCTGGCAGTCTGGGGATTAGCTGGGTGAGGTCCGTGGTGCCTCCTGAGGCTCAGTTTCCCTGTCTGCTGATGCAAGCAGGACATTACGAGGATTGAATGAGAATACCTGTGAAATGTCAGGCACATGGTAGGGGCTGCAACACACTAGCTGTCCCAAGTGACACCAGAGTTCATCCCCAGGCCTGGAGGGCTGATGAACATACCCCAGTGAGGTCAAGGCAGGATGACCCACAGCTGGCAAGTCGGCTGGCTGGCTCTCTCGGGATAAAATGCTGGAAGAAAGGCAAGTCCCGGCCAGGGTGGAGTTGGTTCCTGCTTCTTCAGGGAGTCTCGCCTGGCTCAGCTTGGGAGGGGCAGGTGGGGCCTGAAGCTACCCACTTTTTGCGGGGATGGCTTCATGTGATCACTGCCAGAGCCTGTCCAAGGGGACGGGTCAATGGGAGGAGCCGGACGATGTTCTCCTGAATTCTTTCCTGCTGAGCTTGCTGCTATGGACTGAGAACAGCCGGGGCAGGGCCACACTTACAGAAAGTGTCTTTGCTCTTGGAAGTTGGAGGGTGATTAAACGGGTACTAAGGCCTTGAGTATAAGCAAAGTGTTCGTCTCCAACTGCCTGGCCAGACCCTGCATAACAGAGAAAAAGTGAAGCTGACCGCTTGCTCCCAGCTGGTTGGGGTAGAGGGTGAATCCTTCCCAAGCTTGAGCCACAAACTCACTCTCATATTGTCCCATGTCTGGTGACAGTAAGCATTCTTGCTCAGGCCTGGGCATCCACTAACCTTGGTCAAATCACTGAATGCTAAAACATCTGACAAAAGATCGCGTTTTGACAATGAGCCTTTTCTATAGAGAGAGGCTTAGAGAGGGGAGTAGTGCCAGGGTACTAGAAAAACCACCTTAACTTTGACCCTGGAAAGGGGCAGGGTCCAGGATCCTGCCTTTGGATGTAAGGAGTAGGGATGGAGCAGGGGCCAACTCTGAAAACAGAAGTAGCCCACGGAGCCCGAGTGGGGGAGGGGCCTGCTGCCAACCTATCTTGACATTTTCCCTTTCATCCCTTTGAGTTTTGTTGTAACTAGACAAGTTGTGACACCTATCCCATTGCTCTTTGGGCCGGAGAATTGTCAGGAGTCCTGCCTGGAAACCCAGCCTCATTCACTGGGGAGCCATAATTAGGCAAGAGAACAGTTCACGGGCCCTTGATTCAATAAAGACCCTTTTATGATGTTGGTTTTTCCCAGAAAAATAATACCACTTTGCTCCGTTTATTGCATTTAGATGTGTAATCATATTAGAGCCCAGCAGCCCGGGGGACTGAAGTTACGTACTTGAGGTTTTCAACCAAAGCCTGTTACCCCAGTCTTCAGAGAAAAACAGTGTCCTCGGGAAAAAAAAGAAAATGACAAGGGACATTTTTGAGGATTTTCTTTCTTGGCATTTAAGGGACGTTTTCTCCCTTCAGGGTGAGAAGTGACCCAGGAAAAACCCCAGAAAGTGAAACGTGACTGGCTCGTGGCACTCTGTGCAGTCCTGCGTTGCCCATCCAGGCATCGCGTGGTCCCTCCCCATCAGGGTTTGTCATCTGTCAGAGGGGGTAGCTATGTATCCTGCAGAGAAGATGCCTGTGCCTCTTCCATGAGGATTCTTAGCACCCTAGCAGTTGGCCGCACTTGGGTTTGCAGGTGGCTGTCCTTTGCCTCCTCCCGGTGAGGGGCAGTCAGCCTTGACTAAACATAGCCTTGGAGCTCACTGGCAGCATTGTTTGTTGGGAGGATATTGGACACTTCTAGGTGTTTGCAGGGATGCCCTGCCTAGGATCCCCTCAGCACGTGGCCACCCCCCTTTGCCCTCAGACCTGTTGTGAGGCAGGCTAAAAGCATTTCTCCATCCGAGTCAAAGCACTCCCCGAAATCTGGCCCCGGTGAGGGAGAGATCACCAGTGGAATCAAGATCATCTTTCCCAATTCAGGGGTTTAGAAATCTTAGGCGATGAAGAAATTTCTGGTAGTCATTTGTAGGAGGACTCGATTAAGAAACACAGGCTACAGCATGTCCAAATGCTAAAACCATGTTGCCTTTAAAGTGTGTGGGGGGGATACACTTAACTTGCACTGGATGTTCTGGAGTTATCACTGAAGTATCTTTTCAAACATCTTTTAATGCATCGGAATTGCATTTAATAGGGGATGGTTCATCTGTGCATAGAGTGTGACAAGAATATTTTAATACACAGTATCTTGAGTTTTTTCAACCCTATACTTCAGGCTGTCTGGCTGACATGCTAGTATGTGTGTGCATATATGCATATTTTTACTCCCCCCACAGGAGTATAATTAGAACATCTGAAACCAGATTATCCAATTAGTACATTTTTTCTAATTAGCTGTTAGGAATTTATGAGATAAATTATTTTAGATTTCCAAATGGAAATTTGGCCACAGGGAGGCTCTGAGGAAGTACACAAGGGAGAAAAATAATGGGTTTTTCAAGTCTTGCTTCCCACCTGCTCCCTGAAAAACCTAATCCACTCATCCATAAGACGGCAGCAGTGACCAGAAAAGAAGTTTATTGTACTTGAGTAAACAGTTGGAAAAACCCACTTAGCATCAGGTCTTCTCTGGATAATGAAGCCTGCAGGCAGAAACTGGCATTAAATAGTACTTTCTCCATTTTTCAGCAGTAATGGCAGTAGTAGTCACAGGAAAAACAATCCTGGTGGTGTGTATTTACTTTGTGCTGCGTGCGCGCTTTATGGGTGGTAGCTAGCTCTCAGGGCTTTGTGGCCAGGTTTGTCGAAGGAAGTTGAGACTGGCCATTTGTACTTTGTCTCAAATTCTGAACTCCAAAAAAATACTCCTTAAAAAGCACATTTTGGTTCTTTAACTCTTAGATAGAACCTGACCCAAGACTATTGTGGTCCATATTTATCCTGGGGAGCATAAATATTCATGAGTTTCACTGTAGAGATATTAATGTATTTGGTGTCGCATAATATATGGCACAGGTACCTCAGTCCCTAAAACCTGGAAAATCCTGATACACATCTGGCCTGAAGGTCTAAAGAACTAGGAGCTAGAATAGCTCTCCATGGCCTATTTTCCCGTCAGCCACAGGAGGCGGCTGAAGGAGGGTCCAGGCAGCAGGTGGTCGAGTTGCCCCCGACAGCTACGCTTCTACTACTGCAGGTAGCTTAGCAGCCCCCACAACCCTTCAAGCCCCTTCCTCACTAGGCTTCGAAAGCTGGCTGGTTTTGCTCACTGTTGTGTCCCATGTTCAGCTTGGGGCATGCTAGCAAATATTAATCAGAAACAGGCAGCATGTTATTTCTATAAAGGTCCAAATAGTAAATATCTTAGGTCTTGAGGGTGTGGCATCTCTTGCAAACTGTTCCTTAAAACTTTTCAGTTTTACAAAATGTGTGAAAATACACATTTAATAGAAACCGTACTTAGAATTTGGATCTCTTCCTGGGCTAGCAGTATGCAGTTGGATGATGCTGTCACAGGGCTGGCGAAGCCACTGCAGAAAGGGAAACAACCCAGACAAGTTCTGTGCTCTGCACGGCTGAGCTAGGACGCTCGCTAGGCAACACTGTTTTCAACTTACAATGGGGCTTATCAGGCTCTAACCCCATTGTGAGCCAAGGAAGTACTTTCAGGCTGTTAATGTAGCCTGAAAACTGCCACAGGAAATGCATCAGTGAGTGGGTGCACCTATGTTCTAATAAAACTTTATGAAAACAGATGGCAGGCTGGGTTTGCTCACTGGCCATAGTTTGCCAACTCCCAGGACAAGGAATAAAAACCTTAGATGCTCTTCTTTGCCATAGCGTAGCCCTGCTATCTGCCTGCCTGGACACTGATCTTGTTTCCTCCCCCAGTGCCGTTGCCTCCAAAAAGATAAAAGTGTAGCTCTCATACCAGCATCCACCCCGTGCCTTGGCTCCTCCAAATGGTCTGGAAACATGGATAAAAGGAAGGCACTGCCCTGCCTGGACTGGCCTCAAGAGTAGGAGTGTGTATTTGTGTGGACAAATGCATTTGGGCCCAGGGCCAGCCCTGGTGAGGGGCACTTGGGCCTCCACCCACTGATGAGTTTGGGAACCGAGCCAAACCCCCAGCAATGGGCAGCGCAGCTCAGGAGCAGATGTGGGACACTGGGGAAGCTAAGGGGCTGGGTGCAAGCAAACTCACCAGCAGAATGTCTGGCAGAGAGAGTGGGAATCGTAAACCCAGTGGCTCCAACGAGGGCTTGTTCATCCCCTGCCCAGAGCATCCAGCAAGGGTAGGGTCTGGCTAGTGAGGCTGAAATCCAGTCCCCTGACCTCCACAGCCGGCTGCCCTGGAGCTGACTGACGAGGGAGGGCCCCTGCAGAGGTTTGGCCCCTGACTCTTAAGCAGACCTTTCCAGGATCCAGGGCTGGAACCTCTCAGCCAGCCCCTGCCTCAGCAGCTTTTCTGTGGGAAAGGTTTTCCTCCAAGACATTTTGGGACTGCTGCCCTCCGTCAGGACCACCTTCTTGGCCAGCCAGGGTGGGGCCGCCACATAGTTCTTTCTAAAGCAAATTCCAAACAAGTTGGCTTCCCCCCATTCCCTCTTCTATCATGGTTTTGTGGGTTACTATTTTAGGGACAGTGTTCAAACGCAGCCTCTTCACCCTGCAGCCCTGATGGCTTGTCAACCCCAGAAGAAGGGGGTGCACCTCAGTCAGCAGTGTGTGCCCAGCAAAAGCCCCTCACGGAGTGAGGACTGGCAAAGCTGGTGGAAGTGGACTGGGGGGACAGGGCCACCTTCACATACTTAACACAATGTACTGCTGCCAGGGACTATCCTCCTGACCCTGCCAGAACTGCTGTAGGGGGATGGCCCAGAGCAGTTCTTGAACATGGGTACACCTGAGAATCACAGAAGGAGCCCGTTAACAATGCAGAGTCTGTGGTCCTAGGGGAGGCCTGAATCAGCATTGTCAATCCCCGTGCTGGGGGGGTAAAGCAGAGAGTGAGGGAACAGGGGAGTAGTGGTGGGGAGGGGCTGGGGTCAAGTAGGGTCAGCCAGAAAAGGTGAGCTGAGTCAGGAAATGGAGCAGGGGATGGTGATGAGGGTTTAGTCTTGATTGGACACTTTGGGCCGAGCCAGGCACAGTTTGAAGCCCTTTACACAAATGAACTCACTCAGTCCTCCCCAAAAGCCCCATCTCACAAATGGCAGACTGAAGCACAGCTGGGTGAGGGAGCTTGCCCAGGCTTGCATGGGCAGCAGGTGGTGAGTTGGGCCTCGGCCCTTCCTCATACAGCACTGTAGAGGACAAGGGCAGGCTAGCAGGGGGACTGCCCAGGGAGGCTGCAGGGATGGGGTGTCTCGGGCAAGCAAAGCAGGATGGGGTCATGTCCAAGGGGCTCAGGTGACTAGGGTCTGCTGGTGGAGTAGATGGCTGTGATCTTGGTGCAGAAAGCTCTAGGCACAGTGACAGGGAGGTACACCCCAACCCCCCTCTCACAGGGAAGAGTTCCCCATGATGCAGCCCCCGCCCGTGGCAGTGAGGGGAGTACATTTTTGTTGGGAGTCTGGCAAGCACTTGGTAGACTTCCTTTCATGCTCCTGTCTCCCCATGAATTTGGGCCTATAGTTCTTACAGATATGAGGAGTCTGGGGAGCAAAACAGTGCACACGTGGTCACACAGTGCGTAAGCAAGTAGTGACCCAGGCTCTGTCTTCTGGGGGGATGTGGTTTTCACCACAGCAGGACCTATGCCCCCACCATCAGAGTGGGCTCCTGGTGGTCACTGGGGGCCTTCCTGGGGCAGAAGAGATGATCCTAAACAGGCCTAGGATTCGGGGACTCCTTCCACCCCCTTGAGGAAGAACCACCGGCCTGTCCCTTTCTCGGTGGCTGCTTTTTGACCATCTTCCTCCCCCATTTCTCCAAGGCTGTGCTTCCCGGCAGCTCCTGTCAGCCTGGGGGTTTGAACCTGAAGCCTACCTGGGGCATTCCAGAAGTCTTCAGGTGTGTCTGTCGTCCATCTTGGTAGAAGGCAAGGGGCTGGCCCTGCCTTCCCACATTGGCCCACATGCAGCCCTTGCTTTTCAGGGAAAAGTGGGGCCAACACGGTCCAGCAGCGGGAGGGCTGGACTGGGAGCCAGGGCTACACCGTGTCTGGAAGGTTGCAGCCTCTTGGTCCACCAGGGGTGGAGGCCCCAAGACTAGGCCTTTCAGGACTAGTCCCTTTATGCTAGGCTCAGCGAGAGAGGGTGGTGGGAGCCCCTTTTACAGAGCAACACCAGGCTGCCCCGGCTGTAGGGAAGCTGGAGGCGTTCGGGTGCTTATTTCTCTGGGAATGCGTACCTGGATATTCTTCAAAAGGAATGGGGGAGCATGGAGGCAGCTCCTGACCCAGGATGGGCCCCTTTGTCCTTATAACCTGCACCAGGCCTTGCCTCCGAAGGGGCCCTGGTCAGGGGAGAGAAGAAGATCCTGCTTTCCTTCTTGCGTCGTATCAGGCCTGAGAGCCTCACTTGGCCTCTTGAGGCTGTTTCTCCAGGCTGGGTGCGTGCCACACCTGTGACCTTTTTGCAGTTCTTGCCACACACTCTAGTCACTGGACCCCTGTGGATAGAAGGCAACCAAGTTCTGAGTTGGCTCATCATTCCTGGGTGTGCTATGGGAGGCCAGCGAGGGTGTCTGATGGGCAGTCTGGGCATGGAGAATGGGGGCGCTGTGGAGACCCTGCAGCCCCCCACCCACCATAGAGCTTCCCCAGGGCTATGGGCACACTCACCTACCTGGGCCAACCAGCTGACTGCCTGCTTGGAGAGCATTCAAGGACAGCAAGAAAAATGAGGGACTTTCAGGGGCAGCTGTGTTTTCTGACTCAGTCATAATGCCCCTAAAAATCCTTATTGTTCTTGCAGTGTGCATCAGGCAGAAGCCACAAGCACCTCTTGTCTGTCTGGGATGGAAGGGGTTTCCTGGAGTCATACTGCAATGTTACCCCCCACATACCCCAAAAGAGTCAATGGGGAGTTGCTGATCACTGAAACAATTTGGCATATTGGTTTGCATACATTTCTTCCGGTAGAGGGTAGGGAGGAAGCTGAACATTGGATACTATTGCTGGTTGGAGCCCAAGAGCACATAGGTGTCCCCGAGTCGCATGCAGTTCACAAGAGTCCAACTGCGCATTCAGTGCCTGAGGAAGGCTATGCTCCGAGACAGCTGCATTAAAGCAGCCTTGGTGGGCAGGAAGGGATGTTCTTGTCTCCTGAAATTGGGACAGGAGGGGGAATGACACCTGGGCAGAAACTTGCCTTTTAGGATAGAAGAAGCCTCAGTAAGATCTAACCGTTTTAAAAACGTGGTTGTAGGAAGGGTGGGCTGGTGCCAGTGGGGCTGTAATCCCAGCAATGCAGGAGGCTTGCAGGTTCAAGGACCCCGTCCCAAAAAGGGCTGGGGATGTAGCTCAGTGGTAAAATGCCCTGTACCGAAAAAGGGTGGTGTGGGGGAGTGATTTGACACTTACTCCTCGACTGAGAGCCCGGAGCTTGCTTTCTCCCAGCTGGACGCTCCACCATTCTCGCAGGTTCCAGCCCTACCCCGGAAGATATTTTGACTGAGCCAAGATCTTATCTCAGGGTTGCTGGAGGAGACTGTCAAGCAATAGAAATCTTTTTAAAACAGAAACCACTTGGTGACATGCCCCTCTTAACCCGAGGTATCAGTCCACACCCCAAGGCAACTGAATCCGGCTTTCCAGGTGAGGCAGGGCTGGTGGCTTGGCCACAGATGGGGAGGGTTGCAGAGCGACGAGCAGCACGTGGCCTGCTCCAGCAGGTCCACCCTTGTCTTGAGGACCTCAAGGGTCAGCAGGGGAAATTCGTCCTTCATATTTCTAAGGCCCCAGGAGTCAGCTTGAAAGCTCTCATCACCAGAAAAGATGGCCTTCGGTGCTGGTGGGAATTTGACCACCCTGACCTTGTCTCCTGCCACCGATGACTTTAAGGGGCTGGAGCCTCAGCCACCTCCTACTCAGAAATGAATGCTCCAAGGTAAAGTTTAAACACAGATGGTATTTATGCCTTCTGGTAAAAGATGGGGCTGGGCAGGGGTGGAAATCTCATGAAATGAGCAGCTCATTCTTCCTATGGACAAGGGTGATCCAGCTTTTTGAGGTTTTTGTCCATTTGCTAACTTTAACTCTCTCCTCCCATGAAGCCTCTTTGCCCTCCTATCCTTCTATCACCCCAAAACATTTGTAAAAGATCATACAAACTATTTCTCTAGGTCATAAGAATTGCCTTCAAATGCTGTAGAGCATTTGAGAAATCAAATTGCTTTCAATTGCTAGGGAACATTCATCAAAAGGAATGGAAGGTTCCGCTGACGAACTATGGCCTTTCTTCCCCTCTGCCTGCACCCCCCTCTTTGCTAGCAGGATGGGGACTTTTATAAGGGCAGGCCCCTGTGGGCCATGATCCTGAGCCCTCAGGAGTGTTTTTTGTTGTTTTTTAAACCAAGTAGAGTGTGCTGTGGCTGCCATCAGGAAGGTCCAGGATTTTTCTGGAGAGAGTTTAAGCAGCATTGGGGTCTTTCCAGACCTGGACTGATGGAATTATTATTGAGAATGAGAGAGAGTAATGTCCTGACTCCGGTTGCCTGCAGTGCTTCCTGATTTTTTTTTTTTTTTTAAAGCCAGTGGCTGGGCCCCAACTAAGATCCACTGGATTGAACTGCAGGGGGTTGAGAAGCCCAGGGATTGGTATCTTGGATTGTGTTTTTCCTTTCATTTATTCCTCAGGTGATTGTGATCTGGCTACATGCCCTCAAGTAAGATGAGAGATCCCCTCCAGCTTTGCCTGCAGAGCTATCCGGAGGGATGTGACCATTTGCAGTTGGCTGGCTTTCCCTTTATTTCCTCTGCTGCTTGGTCATCTTTTGATCCTCCTCTTCAGACAGATAGCAGGCTAATGACATTAGAGGAATAGAGCGAAGATGTGGCAATGTTGGGGTTTAGATCTGCAGTTCTGACCCGCAAGATCAGGGCTGTTTCAGTAGTAGGCGTTGCTCTCCATAATTAGCACATACAAGAAGCCTATTATAATGCTTGATACTAAGCAGTCATCACAGCATCCCTAGATGTGACCTTCCCTTAGTTTCCCCATGACTGCCTGTTGCACTGCCAGCCTGGGTTCAGCCCCATTTTACGGATGAGGAAGGGGCCTTACACTCAAGATTGCCCTAGTCACTTGGTGGCAAGATCAGCTGGCCACTTACCTGTTCAGATGGCCAGGAAGTGTGCAGAGGTTCCTAGGTCTTGAGGAGATAATCTGACTCCAGAAGCCCAACCCGAGGGCTAAATGGGCAGGCTGCCAGCACAGGGAGCAGGGGATGGCAAGTTGTCAGCCATTCCCATGGTCTGCAAAACAGAAAGTGAACCCACTTAGGCCATGGCGAGGATGAGAACACCATTTTAAGAGTCTTTAAGGACTCAGGCTTCATTTGCAAAGGAGGTCCCTGAGCACTGGACCACTCCCTCCTCTCCACCCTCCCTTTGCAGCCCGGTGCACACCTTGGCATCTGTAAAGGTGGACTCGGCCGGTGTCCCCATGGGAAATGGGGCAGGAGGTGTCTGCTCAGACCTTTCCTGCCCACCTTCTTTGGGGAATGGGGTTGGGAGCCTGCTATGACTTGCTGGAGTTGTGGCTGAGTGGTAGAGTGCTTGCCTGGCACATGCGAGGCACTGGATTCCATCCTCAGCACACCATAAAAAGTAAGTTGTGTCCATCTACCAAAACAACAAATCCCAGTTTAAGTAGCATCCTGTTTGCTGGACATGGCTGAGATGAGCACAGAACTGCGGGGGCTGGGGGGAGACAAGTCTTTGTTCTAGAGTCTGATCAGAGCAGTCACTTGGCTGAGGAGCTTGGGGAAAGGCCCGAGCATGTGTGTGTATACAGATATGAAGTTGCTGCCTTTCCCTTCCAGGAACATACTTGAGTGGAAGATGCTCAACGACTGGTAGTGGTGCAGCACCTCTTGGGAGGTAAAGTCCAGGCCTCCACGTGGCGCCTTCTGTCCTTGGTCCTACAAGGATGACCTTTCTGGACAGTCTTCTTGGGCCTCCGCCTCCCTCCCGCACCAGCAGCCTCGGTGTGTAGATGGCCCAGTGTCTGAGCTGGAAGGATACCAACTTAAGAAGCAGCCTTGAGCTGGCATGAGGAGTCCATCCCTGGTGGCCTGGCTATTGCAGGTTTGTCAGGACATAGGACCGGCATGACACCACCACTCCTGGGGCTTTGGAGGAGTGGATAGCCATCCATTGGAGACCCTCGAGTTTTCCATGGACTCTTTTCCTCTGGGGAATCACCTTTCCCCTACCATAAATTCCCGGGTTTGGGTGTGGCTACCCTTACTGCCTGACTTTAGAGGCATCCATCTGATCCAGGCTTGGAACAGACTTCTCTGCAGGACTACCTTTTTATATTTTGAGAATTTTTTTATTTTTATGTGATGCTGAGGATCGAGCCCCGCGCATGCCAGGCTAGCACGCTACCGCTTGAGCCACATCCCCAGCCCCTCTGCAGGACTTCCGAAGGAACTCTGGGGGGAAAAAGCCATTCTGTTCCTGTGGCAGTTGATAAGTCCATCGGATGGAGCCTGAAACCGCTGGTGACCAGCCCGTTATCCACTTGACAACACAGCCACCAGAGAGGAGAGAGCGCTAACATGGAGAGAATATCGGTGCAAACGGGCGTGCCCGAAGCCACTGGCTTCCCTGCACTATGGGGATTGAGACAGTGCGTATCTTTTTTGCTAAAAATAGCCTGAGTACGGCTTCTGTCACAGAAGTATGCCCAATGCAGGCAGGGTTTGTTTTTTTTTTTTGAAACAACTTTGAGGTATATTTCACCATGAAATTCATCCACTGCACATGCCGGTGGAGCCGCCGCCACCAGAGAGCCACCGTTTCTTCCCCCACAATGTCCCATCTCTCCAACCACTGCGCTTCCCTTTGCAGAACTTCATGTAATCCTAGTGCATACTTTCTCGTCTTCTCTGACTCAGCCCGTCTTCCAGGTTGATGGTTGCATGCAGCAATGATCCAGTCCTTTCTCTTGCTGGGTCACCTGACATTGCGTAGATGTAAGTGGTTCTTTATCCACTTAGATGATGGATAGTTGAGCCATTTCTAGATTTTGGGCTACTGTGAATAAAGCTGTTTTGAACATTTGTGCCAACCTTCGGGTGTGCGCTTCAAGCCTTACACACTGGACGTCAGGCTCATTTTCCAGCTGAGATGGGTTTCAAGGTGGAATGACTTGTCCAGGGTCCATGGCTGATGATCCGGGGACTGACAGTGATGTAGCTGGAGTGGGGTGCTTGGGGAAGGAGCTGCTGGGCTCCTGGCCAAATGAGCCACAACCTTGGTCCTGGCTTTCCACCTTCCTGGGCCAATGTAGTTTACTCTCCCCCTGTGGATTCCAGGGCTTGAAAGATACAATCCAAGTAGACTGCATACACGAAGCCAAATGGATTCCTTAAGACATCTAGAACCGCCCGTCTATTCCTCACTGAGCATCGAGAAGGACCTGGAGGTGAAATCATTCTAGCCCCAAACAAAGAGACCTTTTGTTGGTCTTGTGGCCTAGCACCAGCACGTCAGGGCTCCTCCCAAAGGATGTCAGGCTGGTCACCCCAGTTTATTCCCTTTCCAAGATGCTTCAGCCTCAGCTCCTGGGCTCTGTCTGGGTCAACCCGAGAGAACGGTTTTTCTCTGGTGCACATGCTGTGACTCACCAGGTCATCTCCGCGGGACCGTCAACACCTGTGCGTCCAGCTGTTCTGAACCTAGAGGCACCTGTGGCTCTTTGGTTTTGTAAGCTGGTGTGTTCTTTTCCCCATTCAAGCCAGCTCACAGCTGAAGAATACTAATACAGCTTCACTGACATCGGCCTTCGGTACCCTGCCCGGGCCCAAATAAACTGAGTACACCCATTACCTCAGACCCTCTCAGTAACCTTAGGAGGAGGTACCATTACCCACCCCCTCCATTAACTGTGAAGGAGACTGGCAGGGAGATGTCCAGTCACTGAGCCCAGGGGGCGTGACACATTTGCATACCACCTCAGAGCTTCTCAGCTCCCCCTCCCCCCCCCCACCCCTTGGATCCTCCAAGGTCAGGTGCTTGCTCTGAAGCCAACTTGCTGCTATTCCAGAGTCTGACCCCCACTAGACGTCAGCCAAGGGTATGGGACCAGCGCCCTGATGGCTGCCAGAGGGGCTGAGACTACAAGCCAGACGCTTGGTGGCATTGGTTTTATGGGGTAAACTTTAAGAGAGGAGGGGAGGATAGGTCCCTCCCGTGCTCCCTGGGCATGGTCCTATGTCATTTCTTAAAAATTTATTTAATTAGATATCTAATAGCAGAATGCATTTTGGTTCATTGTACACATCTGCAGCACAACTTTACGTTTCTATGGTTGTACGCGATATAGCATCGCACCATATGTGCAGTCATACCTAGGGTAAAGAGGTCCATCTCATTCTACCATCTTTCCTGCCCCCATGCACCCTCCCTACCCTTTGCCCAATCAGAGTTCCTCCATTTTTTCAGATGCCTTCCACCTCCCCGTTATGGATCAGCATCCACTTACCAGCCTTTGTTTTTTTGGAATTGGCTAACTTCACTTAGCATATTTTCCAACTCCATTTACCTGCAAATACCATAATTTTATTCTTTGAATGCTGAGTAATATTCCATTGTGTTATATGAACCAGTTTCGTTATCCCTTCATCTATTTTTTAAGAGAATTTTTTAATATTTTTTTTTTAGTTGTTGGCAGATACAACATCTATTTGTATTAGGTGCTGAGGATTGAACCCAGCACCGCGCACATGCCAGGAGAGCACGTTACTGCTTGAGCCACATCCCCAGCCCATCCCTTCATCTATTGAAGGGCATCTAGGTTGCTTCCACAGTTCAGCTATTGTGAATTGAGCTACCATAGCGTGCTGATTTTAAGTCCTTTGGTATAGACCGAGGAGTGAAATAGCTGGGTCAAATGGTGGGTCAATTCCAGTTTTTCTAAGGAATCTCCATACTGCATTCCAGATTGGTTGCACCAATATGCAGTCCCACCATCAGTGTATGAGTGTGCTTTTCCCCCCCATCCTCACCACCATTTATTGTTATCTGTATTCAAGAGTAATTTTGATTTGCATTTCTCTAATTACTAGAGATGTTGAACTTTTTTAATATATTTGTTGACTGAGTGTATATTCTGAGAAGTGTCTCTTCAGCTCCTTAGCCAATTTATTGATTGGGTTGTTGGTTTTTTTCTTTTTTTGGTGAGTTTTTTTTTTATAGATACTGGAAATTAGTGCTCTGACATGTGTGTGGCAAAAATTTGCTCCCAAAATGTAGGCTCTCTGTTCACCTCATTGTTTCTTTTAGCAAGAAGAGTAAAGCAGGAGGCATCACAATACTGGACCTTAAACTATACTACAAAGCTATAGTAAGATAAACAGCATGGTAGTGGCACCAAAATAGACATGTAGACCAATGGTACAGAGAAAAGCCCACAACTACAGTTATTTCATACTAGACAGAGGTGCCAAAAACCTAACAGTGGAGAAAAAATAGCCTCTTCAACAAATGGTGCTGGGAGAACTGGAAGCCCATATGCAGCAAATGAAAATAAACCCCTCTGTCTCAAAATGCACAAAACTCAAAGTGGATCAAGGACCCCGGATTAATCCAGAGACCTTGCGCCTAATAGAGGAAAAAAGTAGGCCCACATCTTTATCATGTCAGATTAGGCCCCGACTTCCCTAACAAGACTCCTAAAAACAACAATCAATAAATGGGATGGACTCAAACGTGGTCCTATGCCATCTTGCGTCACTTCCCGTCCTTCCCCACCTCGCTTTCCCCTCACTCTTGCTGCCTGGTGCTCTTACCTGCACACTTGCCAAAGGGTCTGTTTTCTAGGGAGCCCGCTGTCCGGCTCCAGGTCTGCACTGCTTGAGCAAATGTTCAGCCAGGACAGGTGCGTGGGAGTCCAATAAATGACGGAGGTGCAGGTTGTTGTGTGGAAAGGGAAGTGGGGAGAGGACAGGTGAGTGTCGCTTCACCAGCAGTTACTCCCCTTGACCTCTTCCCTTCCCCAGGTCTCATCAGTCACATCCTCTCTGACCTCCAGCTGCCCTTCAGAGGCTGTGGCCTCCCCACTAACTTCTCTTGTCTGGTACAAGGGAATCTATACTCCCTGATATTCTGCACTAAGCACACGACACTGGCAAGGTACTCAGCCTCTCCAAGTAGGTCTTCCTGTATAAGATAGGGATTGGAGGGATCTCGCCCCATAGGGCCCTCAGGAGGCTTGACTTAGATTCGAGCCTGGCACATAGGCACAGGGGCAGCCTTGAGGCTACCTGTCTGGACTCGCCTCTTCCATTTCTCCTCCACTCTCCGTCTCGGTCTCCACTGAGTAAATGGTGCTGTCCCCTCTTCAACCCATTCCCAGGCCTGCCACCAGAGCCAGGACACCACCACGCTCCATGATCTGACCGCAAAAATGGGCTCAGGCCTGGCCATGGGACCTAAATCCAGCAGTGATTGCAACTGCTCCAAAGTTCTGCTGAACAGTAGGGAAGGAGGTGCTTACTCTGCTGAGGTCATTAGCTCCGAGTCAGAAGAAAGCAGAGCCAAGAGCTGGAGCAGGACACGGAGCCTAGATGATGTCTTTGCAGCTCCGGGATTCAACCATGCCAGAAGCTATTTAGCCTCTGGTATTTTTAGGAATGAAAACATCAGCCCAAAATTTCCTTTTTTTTTTTTTTTTCCCTTTGGTACTGGGGATTGAACACAGGAGTGCTTAACCACTGAGCTACATCCCCATCCCATTTTTTAATATTTTATTTAGAGACAGGGTCTGAGACAGGTTGCTGAGGCTAGCTTTGAACTCATGATCCTCTCGTCTCAGCCCCTCGGGCTGCTGGGGTTACAGGCGAATGCCACTGAGCTCAGCCCCAAATTTCCTTCTTACTAGCTTCAACCAGTTCAAGTTGAGTTTGTTACTTAAAAGTGAAATGGCCCTGATAATACAGCGGATTCTCTAGAAGGGATATTGCTGCTCTTGCAGCTCATGTCAGTAAACACAGACGAAGAGGCGGCCATGTCGATGCATAGGCTGGTTCCTCCGGGGGCCTCTCTGCTTTCTTCACAGATGAGGCCCCAGCCATCAGCTCCCTGAGGGCAGGGGATTTTCCTCAGATGGATGCTGATACATCCTAGGTATGTGGTGTCTGGTACACAGCAGGTGATTAATAAATACCTTGATTGAACAACTGAAATAGGCACCATGGTCCATTGTTTCTCCCAGGGTGCCCTGCCTTCCATCCCCCACGTAGGGGGACACATTTTGCCCTGACTGCTCGTCTTTAACCTCTGAGTCCAACGGAGTGGCTGCCGGGAGACTGCCTTGGCAGACTGATCTCCTATCTTCACAATTGTTTTCCTAGAAAGTTCTCTTTCTAGAGCTTCTTTCATCCTTTTGTTTCTAGTTCAATTAAAAAAAAAATCATGATCAATGTGTCCCTTGTGTGAGGTACCAGAGAGATGCAAACATGAATCATGTTTTGCCTGCCTTCAGGGAGCTTCTATTCTGCTGGGGGTGTACAGTCACGAGCTTGCCTCAATGGCATTGTTTTAGGCATGGGGGCCATGTTCTGGTATCCTCCTACCGACCAGGCAGTGAAAGAGCTCTAAGCTTCAGACCAAAACATACTCCTAGGTCATAATGAATGCACCTCATCTGTGGCCACAGGACAGTTGAACATGTAGGTGAGTGGCCCTGGAGCTCTGAATGGGAAGTACCCACCATGTGCCCAGCTCTGGACTCAGCTCCCCCAATCAGTTTCATGCCAACTTGGAAGCATTGTCCCATCTCACGGGACGAGAAACAGTCTCAGAGAAATGAAGTTTCTCTGAGCCAACAGGGAGTGTGAGTGCATCATTGGGCTGTAGCAGGGAGCCCCCAGAGGACCCCAGAATTGATAAGGCTTCTCAGCCGGTCGTGGGGTCATGGGGTCATGGGGTCATGGTGTCATGGTCTGTTGCTTCCTGCAAAGGCCATGTGAATGTCCTCGTGGCTCCTCCCACCCTCTCCTTGGATGGCAGCTGCTGGATTCCTTGCCTGCCTCTCTCCTCCCAGCTCCTGTCAGAGTTGCAATCATCCCCACATCACCTGTACCTTGCACTTTGTCCCAGGGACTGGCCCGGGGTAGATCTCAGTGCCATGAGCATCTGGTCTCATCCCTTAGCATCCATTCTCTCCTCCGCCCAGTAGCTTCCCCCTGCCTTGGAAAACTGCCTTTTTATCATCCTAGAATATTTGAACCATCCTGGCAACCAGGCGAGGCCACTAGGATCAGGTCTGGTGCACCTGGACCAGTCCAGGGACTGAACATGTGATCCAATTAGAATCCTTTCCTGGAACATTCTGAATTTTCCCCGTGGATCCTTAACTGTAAGGATTTGACCCCAGAGCTACCAGTGGTTCACCGCTGAGATTAGCCCTTCTGCATTTCTGTGTCTGCCTTATACAGAGCAGAGCAGTAGATTCCCACTCCTTTTTTTTCCCCCCCCGAACCTGTGGTCACTGAACCAGTGAGCTCCTCCCCAGCCTTTTTCGATATTTTATTTAGAGACAGGGTCTCACCGTACTTAGAGCCTCACTAAATTGCTGAAGCTGGCTTTGAACTCATGACCCTCCTGCCTTCGATTCCCATGCTTTAGGGATGACAGGTGTTTGCCATCCTGCCAGCTCCTTTTCACCTTTGAATTAGCTTCGAATACAGGATCATGCTAACAACCGAATAAGGAGAGCGCATTCATCAAGAAAATCAGACTCCTGCTCTCCTTCCCTCTTCACCCCAGAGGCAAAGGTCTCCCACATCTCCTTGTGTACCCTCTTCCTGATGCTTTCTTCCGTAACTCTGGACAAGGTGCTCATGTATCTATTGCTTGATTTATAACTTTAGACCAATATCCTTGGATTTTTCTGTCAGATTCATGAGACTTTAGCTTACTTCCACTCCTAACCTTTTGACTTTGAAATTTATAGCACACCTGACACCTCTCTGCTGATTACCTATATTTAAATGTCTTTCTCTGGTTCAACTTTAAGACACATTTCTTTTCAGCTCCACCCATGATGGGACACAGATATCCCCACATCTCATGTTTTGCATTGCATTATTGGTGTTCACCTTCTGTTCTCCTCCACAATCAAGTCTTCACAGTTTCGACTCTTGCCCATATCCCCCTGCCCCCCGACCACAGACGATAAAAACGGGGGTTCCCCTCGATGGAATGGGCTGGCTGAGAAATAAAAGCTAAGAAAAATAGAACGACGAAGAAACCACAGGACACAGAAAATATTTTCAGAAAGTGGGGAGGGGACAGGTTAGCCGATCATATGGATGGAGCTTCTATATTAAAAAGCAAAATGGAGCCTGCGCTTGCTTTATTTATATCTGGGAACATCAAAAGGCCTTCCACAGAATATTCATCACCAAGAAGTGTTACAGGTGGGCTGTCCAGTTCCCAAAGGTTACACCCATCTCTGGAGCTACTGTGAGGGATCTTCCTAGTAGGGTGGAGGGAAAGGTCATGTGCCTTGGGCCATCGATTGTGTGGGAGAGCCACAGATAGTTCCCAATGGTAAAGCTAAAATCTCCCCAGCTACCACACAGAGAAGATCCTGGCTTCCCACATTTGACCACAGGTTGATTCAAAAGATGAAAAGCCAGGCAAAAGCACTTATTTGATAAGGCTGAGACTTTGAAGCACCGTTCCCTGTGAATTCCCTTTTAAGCAAAGCTAATTTGATTTGGATTTGTTGGGTATGGCCAAGGTGTCCCAACTTTCACACCCAAGTTTTGTTGAATTGGATGTGTCCACGTGCCTTCAAAGGCAAGCTGGGACAGAGCTCCCAAGGGCCAGCTTCATGGCCCAAGACCTTCATTGTCACACACAGCCCTGGGTTCAGAAGGATGTTGTGCTTGGTTTCATAGGCTGTCACCATCTTGAAATTCTTCATGATTCAAATTAGACTCTACTGTTATGTATATCTAAAAAGAACAATTATAAAATCCTTGATTTTTTTTTTCCTTTTGGTACTGGGGATTGAACTCAGGGGCACTCGACCACTGAGCCACATCCCCAGCTTTATTTAGAGACAGGGTCTCACTGAGTTGCTTAGCACCTCACTTTTGCCGAGGCTGGCTTTGAACTCACGTTCCTCCTGCTCAGCCTCCTGAGCAGCTGAGATTACAGGTGGGTGCCACCGCTCCCAGCTCTTAATGATTTTTAGCAAGAGGGCCCACAAATGAAGTAGCTATCCTGAATTCCCTCGTCTTGCTGGAAGAGGCCTGAATCTTCTAACAAACATTCTTTCTCCTTGGGCACCTGCCAGGCACTTACAGGAAAGGCAGGGCCCTTAGGCAGGTCCCAAGGCAGCCATGAAAACCTCAAGTGAGGGGTGCAGGCCCGAGTGGTAACTGTGTGAATGTAGCTCACAGGTGAGGTCAGGCTGGGTTTCTCCCAGCTTCTTGCTACAGAGGGGCAACTGACCTTGGTGAATCTTGCCTAATTCTGGTGTGAGGAAGGCGAGATTATCTCCACACTACAGATATGGAAATATCAGCTAAAAGACATGCTCGAGCCTGTGCTTATCAACGGCAGGTCCTCCACTCAAGCCTGGACCCATCATGTTTCCTCCAGACCAGTGCTACCCGTCATGCAGCAGAACTGTGGCTGAGTTCTAGATCTGCTCCCAATTTGCTGTGTGCCCTTCAGTGAGGAACTTGCCCTCTCTCGACTCCTTCCCTCAAGGAGTCTTCTGAAGGAAGAAGAGAAGTTTTTTAAAGTTCCTTTCAAAGAGAATCACTATGTAACCCAATAGCAGAAGATGGGAGTTTTTTTTTTAATACACGAATTTCAACTGATCAATGCAAAATGAATGAAATATAATTCCATTTTTCAATCTTTAAAGAATTGCTTGGGGCTGGGGCTATAGCTCAGTTGGTAGAGTGCTTGCCTCGCATGCACAAGGTCCTAGGTTCAATCCTCAACACCACTCAAAAAAAAAAATTGCTTAAAGTTTTATTGGTTGCTAACATCAGAAGAGAAGAGAATCAGTCAGCGGATGCCTCTTGATAGTGTTATTAGGCAGCACCTTGCTCTGTCTTGCCAGAACAGAGAACACAAATGTGAATCTGGTCAAGCCTGTACCGTGACCACCAATTTACAAGAAGTGCAGAGGATAGAGGAACCTACTGAATTACACCAGAGGGCCGCAACCAACAAAATCCAGACAGAGCCAAAGGCCGCAGGACGAACCACTAATTTCTTCCAATAAATAAATAGCAAGCAAAAATACAACCACCACCCCAAACCCTCTACACCTAAAGAGACTCAAAGACATGCTCACCAATGGCAAGGTGTAGCCCTTATTTGGATCCAAATTTAAACAGACTGTCAAAAAGCAATTATGTGATGATCAGAGAGCTGAACACTGACCAATTCTTGGATAATATTAGGAATTATTACATTTCTTGTGTGTGATAATGGTGCTGCCATAGTGGTTCTGTTCGATTTCTAGAAAAGTCCTTTTAGGAATACACACAAATATTTGCAGATGAAATTATGTCATGCCTGGATTTGATTCAAAATAACACCCAAGGAGGGCCATGGGTGGGGGAGGAGGGGTCCGGATGAGGCACCAGGGCCTTGGGCTGGTGCCTGTCACAGCCGAGTGATGGGATCAGGGGAGTGTGTGACCATCTCTGGTTTTGTGTATGAGTTTCCATTTTTTAAAAAGTCCATTTTAGCCCCTGCAGAGCAGGGGTCTGAGAGTGTGGCATCTGGGGAAGGATTGCCATGTTGCTAGGAGCAGGGGGGTCACTGCTTCAGGGGACACCAGGCCTTGCTTCCCTCTCCTGGCCAGGCTGGGTTCTGGAGTGTTGCAGTCACTAGTGCCCAGGCTCAGATCAAAGGGGTGGCTTTCTCTGTGTCTGGATGAGCTCATGGAGCTGGACACTGTAATTGTAGAACTCTGGCCCCAGCCCACAAGCCCAGCTCTCCCCTCGTGGGCACGCGGGCTCTGCGCTGCAGGCACATTCTCGGCCACGTCAGGCCATCTGGCCACCAGCTCGGGCGGGAGAAGGTGCAGCAGCTGGTGGCAGCTACGGGGCATTCCCAGACGTGTTTCCCACAACCTCCTGGCACTGGTGTGTGGCCAGCACTGAACGATGCGCTGGGTTAGAGGGCCATGCTCAGGCCCAGCTCCAAGAGAGTGGGCACTGACCAGTTTGGTGCCCAGCCTGCTGCATGACCTTGACCAGACCTGGGCCTTGGGTTTCACAACCAACAGGAGGCAGTCTCAGTGGGTGCTGTTGGCCTTTTTGGAGGGACAGTGCTTTCTGGTTAGCGTACCCAGACCTCTCCCCATTGAATGCCGGCAGCAGCCCCTGCCACTGTGGCTCTGACTTATGGACTACAGTCTTAAGGGGCCTGTCGAGCCCATAGGCCTGTCTACCTGTGTTTCTTGAGAACTCAAAACAAATCGGAGAGGGAAGGGGTGGAGACTATTGCTATTGCTCACTATTGCTAAGCAGGGAGATGAAACAGGTTTGGTCTTGAAGTGTAACTAGGAGTTTGCAAGGTGAGCAGGGGCGGGGGGCCGAGAGGAGCTAAACCCCTCCAAGGTGGAAGGATCGGCTTGCCCTTAGGCACACGGGCACAAAAGAGCCCAAAGCAGCCATGTGCAGGGGGAACATGCCTATAATCCTGGTGACTTGGGAGGCTGAGGCTTGAGGATCACAAGTTCAAGATCAGCCTCAGCAACTTAGTAAGACTGTCTCAAAAAGGACTGAGGATATAGCTAAGTGGTAAAGTACCCCTGGGTTCAATCATAGTACAAAATAAAATAAATAAGTAAAATAAAGCACAGCGCGCCTGGAGAAGAGCAGAAATTCCCTGCGACTCCGGGGTTTGGCTTGCATTGCAAAACCATGCAACGAGGCGGAGCCTTCTGTGTGAATCAGGAGAAGGCCGTGCTCCTCTGGGGTCACTCACAAAGAATGCAACTGCACAGCTGGGGTTTCCTGCCCCAGAGAGAGAGTTGGAGGTGACAGGGAGGAAGTGGAGCTGCTCAAACTTCTTAAGTTATAAAGACCGCTGAGTGTATCGTGTGAGTGTGTACTCACGAGTGTGCACGCCACCCCTGCAGGCCATGCATTCATTCATTTAATAAGAATGTTCCAGAAGCGTAGCCGAAGACACATACTGACCTGCCCCTCACCCTCATGGATCATGGGACCCAGGGGAGGAGAAGGAACCAAGAGAGTGAAATGAAATGCACTCTACAAGTCAGTGCGATTAGGATGCAGGGGCGATAACCAGGGACCAGGAGAGAGAAGGTTCTAGACGGCGTGGTTAGATAGATGCTCAGAAGGCCGCGCTTGGGCAGAGGGTCTTCAGTGGGCATGTGCTGGCCTGGGCCACCGGGGCTGCCCCCTTCCCAATAGGCCTCCAAGTTCTTCGGCCTGAGGTTCCCCCTTCCCTGATGGACAGAATCCACCAGGCTCCCTCTCCCCAGCCCCGCCAGAGGGTGGACCGTCCTTCCAATCGAGCAAGAATGGCCATTCCTCTGGCTCTTGGGCAGAATGACAATGACAGTCATCCAGCTGCCTCCTACCACACATTCCTGTCCCCGATCCATGCCTGCCCTTCTTGCCACTTGGCCCTCTGGAGCCGGCTTGGCTTCTGCCCATGCCCGGGCCTGTTTTTCCAGCCTTCTCATTGATTTTCTTAGCTCCTGTGAGCGGGTCTATCCCAGAGTGTTTGGTTTTGGCTTTTTAATTAGCAAAGCCAGAGTGAGGGTTCTAGAACAGAGGGGGTGTGGGAATCCCCTCCGTCCACAACAGGCATGGCAGGGGCTGCGAGCTTCCTGGAGCGGCCACCTCTGCGTGGTGCGCAGTCCCTCCACAGCCCGCCAGAGTGCAGCCCTGGCAGGCCTCCCCAGGAGGAAATGCCAGCCGCGTTTCTTTAAGCCTCACTCGGCCTCCCCAGGGACCCTCTGGCTGCCCTAACGCTTCCTCTGAGGCTGTGTCAGTGGTGCAGGCCTGGTCCGCCCCGGGTGGGCCTCCGGCAGGGGCCTGTGACTCAGGGCTCAGTCAGGCAGCAGCAGGATGTCAGCGCCATTCACTGGGCCACGAGGAATCTCACTCTTCTATTTATAGGCTGCGCCACTGCTGGCCCAGCTTGGGGGAAGGAAGTGGCCATTGCTGCCGTGCATGGTGGGGGACGGGACAGCAGGTCAGGAACCAGGACCGGGGGAGGCATGGGGCCGCCCCGTCTGCCTGGGGGGGACTTCCAGGTTAGGGCTAGTTCTTCTATTCCAGGATGGCCAAGGCTGGGACAGGCCAGGACAACAGGCCCATGTGGCCATATCACATATTGACTGATGAGAGGTGGGAGATACGAGTTTGGCCATGAGCTTTGAAGGGTAAGGTAGGATGGGGACTTCCCTGACCCTATTTGGGGGAAGAGGTTAGGTCAAGGTAGTGCCCAGTAGCCTGGCATCCAGAGAATTCATCTTACTCTTCCTGTGTAGGGGTCCTTACTTGCTTCATCTGTCAAAGACCCCTGTTCCTACCTCCCAGCTTGTCCCCAGGCCAGGATGGCTACTTGTCCATAGGAAGCTGAGACTCTGATATCTACTAAGGACTGAGCCCTGTCATGTAAAGCCTCTCACAGGCTGACAACAGCTTTGTGACATAAGCCCATTTAACAGAAGTCAAAACTGAGGTGCAGAGTGATCATGGTACTTGCTTGGCTTTGAGTGAGAGTACAAATATGCCCCCTATGTAAAAATAGATAAAATGTGGGCTTCTCGGGCTGGGGATGTGGCTCAAGCGGTAGCGCGCTCGCCTGGCATGCATGCGGCCCGGGTTCGATCCTCAGCACCACATACCAACAAAGATGTTGTGTCTGCCGAGAACTAAAAAATAAATGTTAAGAAGTTCTCTCTCTCTCTCTCTCTTAAAAAATATTTTTAAAAATGTGGGCTTCTCACTTGTCAAAGGGGCATTGTGAGGGACAGAGTAGGGTCCCTTGGCCATTCTTAATTGGATGCCGTTTCTTTGCAGGAGCTGGGCTGACAGTTCTCAGCTGAGCCTACCTCTCAGATTGAAGGATCCTGCATTTGTCTTGCTCCACCCTGAGGCCTGGGAGCAAGTCCTGCTCCTCTCAGCCCAGCCCCTGCCTAGAGCATGGTACCTTGCTAGGGATCCGTAGAACTCCGCCTCCCCATCCTGGGAGCCCCAAAGGCTCTTGCACCCTCACATTCTGGTTTCCCTGGCAGCAGCCCTTCCAGCTTCTCTGCTGCGTGGGGCCTGGAACACAAGGCAGATGCTCAGAAAACAAGCAACACTGCTTTCCGGGGGAGCGGGGGGCAGGCTGGGAGGCCAGGCCTTCTGTCCTGATGTCCTCCTGGTGGGATCCAATTTTCTGAACAGCAGATCCTTCCCAGAGAGCCCACTGGGGCCAGTTCAGAGGGAACCAGGTGAGGGCCACACTGCACAGTGCAGATCTGCCCTCACTGTGGGGAAAGGTGGGAGGAGCCCTCGCTCCTTTGTATTCCCCGGGGCAGCCTCCCAGGCCAGTTCCTTCCTGAGGCCCTGGGTGACTAGTCTGCAGGGGTGCTGTACACTCCCACGGGCCCCCATGCACCCAGCTGAGCACAGGCCAGGTTACCTCTCCCGCTCTGCCCTGCTCCATCTAGCCTCGCGGGCCCTGGGGAAGCTTGAGACAGCTACCAGGGCTACAGGTGGCTCCGGCGATTGTCCCAAAGCCAGGCAGAATGGGAGGGAAGAAGGGAGAGGCAGAAAGAATCAGGGTCACACTGCCCTGAACCCCCCAGGGGTCCCTCCAGAGGTGCCTGTCCATCTCTTCCTCCAGAAGCCTCCGACCAAGTTCTCACCCTTCCTTCCAACCACGGGCAGCACATCTCCTCCCAGGATGATCCGCCAACCTCAGGACCCTTCGAGTCCCGCAGAGTTGGCAAGTGTGACATCTGAATGGCTTCTCTCTTCTGAGCAGGACCCAGAGGTAGCCAGCACAGAGGAGGGAAAGGCCGGCTCTGAAAGGCTCCCCGGGGAGGGAGGCCGAGTCCGAGTTAGTGCCCTTGGCTGCTAGGGGTGAAGGTCAAGGAGACGAGCCAGAGGTGGGCAGGATGCCATCTTTCGGGTGAAGGCTGACCGGGGCCAACCTGGTGGGGGGGGGGGAGGCTGGGAGAGTGTGTGACATGGCACCGAGTGGCCTTGACACCCTCCCCAGGGCTCACCCACACTGGAGAGTGAGGACAGGGAGAGTCCTGCAGAGGCCAGAGACCCCGTGGGCTGCGCCAGCTGGACGGGTACAGAAGTGACATCACTTTCGTGTACTCAACACAAGGTAAACAGGGGTGGAAACCCAGGGCTCATTATCTAGCTTGGCTGCTGCTCCTTGACAACTGGTTTCCTGGGACTCTGCTGTCCTTGAACAGAGGGAGCAGAATGGGGGCTTCCCTCCCGCCCACAGAGCCTCTGCCCGTGAGGCCAAGTCCTTCCTAAGGGTTTCCGGAGGTTGCCCACTGAAGGTCAGGCCCTGGGCTGGACAGTGGGCGCCGGGGATGGCCAAAGCAAGCATGGCCAGGAGCTCTGGTTCTAGTGTCCGGATAAGTCTGAGACCCCAGGAGTAGAGGGAGGAAGGGGGTACAGAGCGGAGGTGGACAGGAAGCATTCGTGCATGAGCTGCAGGAATCCCCAGATACTAGACAGCAGCTTGGAGGTCACCCAGCCTCGCCTTTGACTTTACAGATGGGCAAAGGAGGCCCAGGAAGTCGAGTGATTCAGTGGAAGAGGAGCAGGGCAGGACCAAAACCCAGGCGCTCCCAGAGTCCCAGATATTGGCTGACTCAAAAATGGGGAAAATAGACAAAACCAAATGGACACTTACAGACCAGCCCCCCCACCCTCACACCCCCATCCCTGGGCATGCACACATGTGGGCACTCCAGAAGGTCAAAGGAAATCTCCCACCCCATGCGCTTTCCCTTCACCCCAGATGGAGAAAGAGAAGGTGCCCCCTCCCCCACCCTGCGGATGTAGGGAAAGGGTGACCAATGACAGCCTGGCAACCTGGAGCACTAGCTCCTGTCCACCCACCCCAGGGTGCTCCCTGCTCCCCACATGGAGGCCCCCATCCAGGAAGAACCTTTCAAACCACCCAGAGGTACAGCGAGCCCCTGGGGCTCTTCACGCTCAGGGGCTTCCACTTGCAAAGTAAATCCTCAAAAATAATCCGGTAGATTTCATTTTTTGTCTTAATAAACAATCGTGATGAGAGCCCCTACAGAATGGAGAAAATCTTTGCCACCTGTGCCTCAGAGCACTAATCAACAGGATATACAAAGAACTCAGACTTACACACACACACACACACACACGAAACCCAAATAATCTAATCAATCAATAGGCAAAGGAATTGAACAGGCATTTCATAGAAGAAACATGAGAATGGTCAAAAAATGTATGAGAAAATGTTCAACTTCTCCAGCAATTAGAGAAATGCAGATCAGAACTACACTGAAATTTCATTTCACTGCAGTCAGATTGGCAATTATCAAGAATCCAAGTAACAATAAGTGTTGGTGAAGATGTAGGGGAAAAGGCACACTCATGCATTGCTGGTGCGACTGCAAATTGGTGCAACCATAATGGAAAGCAGTATGGAGATTCCTCAGAAAACTTGGAGTGGAACCACTGTGTGACCTAGTTATCCCAGTCCTCGGCATAAACCCAAAGGACTTAAAATCTGCATACTATAGTGACGCAGCCGCATCAATGTTTACAGCAGCTCAATTCACAATAGCTTAAGCTATGGAACCAACCTAGGTACCTTCAACAGAGGAGTGGATAAAGAAAATGTGGTACATATACACAATGGAATGTTATTTACTCATAAGGGAGAATGAAATTATGGCATTTGCTGGTAAATGGATGAAACTGGAGTCTATCACGCCAAGTGAAATAAGCTAATCCCACAAACCAAAGTCCGAAGGTTCTGATATGGGGATGCTATCACACAATAAGAGGGGCAGGAAAGAATAGAAGTGTATTGATTAGACAAGGTAGAATGAAGGGAAAGGAGGGGAACAGGAAAGACAGTAGAATGAACAGGACATCACTTTCCTCTGTTCATATGTGAACACACGACCAGTGGAACTCCACATCACGCACAACCACAAGAATGGGATCCTAGTTAGAATATGTATAATATGTCAAAACCCACTCTACTGTCATGTATACCTAAGAAGAAGAATAAAAAAACCATGAACAATGGCCACACCTCTCCCCCCTTTCTAATGAGAAAAACATGCAGGCAGCATGGAGAAGAGCTAGAGAACTAGCCCATGGCCCTGGACCCATCCCCTGCTGGCATTGAGCAGGGGAAGGTGAGGCAAAGAACCTCACCCCCCGGCTGGTACAAAGACCTATCCACAGGTGTGGCTGTATGCTGGACCGGTAGTCAATGACGGGTAAGATCTAATTGCAATGGTACCAACCTAAGACAGGAGGCTGACGCCTTGAGGTCAGCTCATCCGATGACGGGTAAGAACCATATGTAGTACTGGACAACCTAAGGCAGGCACGGTCCCTAAGCCACATGCTTGTTGTTTAAACAGAGAGGGGGAGATGTTGAGAGCCACAGCCGAAGGGGCCCCAGCAAACTTCCAGCTGCCAGCTGATGATTGGCTCACAGCAGCCCCAGCAACTTCTAGCTGCCAACTGATTGGCTCCTCTGCGGTGATGCTCATTGGGCTGTTTCCCCGCCCTTTCAGACCATGGAGCTGCTCATTGGGGGACTTTTTTGGCTCCGCCCATGCGACCCAGCCAATCGGCCTCAAGAGCAGGAGGGGTGGGGGAGGTTGAGAGGCTTGTGGGAAGCCGGTGGTGGCAGTTGGGCTCTGAGGGTTTTCCTGAAGAGCCGTGTGGTGTGGTGTGTGTGTTCTAAAAATAAAGTTCGTTTCTTTCGACAAGTGGCTCCTGAATTGTGCCCAGCCAGACTGTGGCACCAAGCATCCCTGACCTGAGCTCAACTGCATTTGGATGACCCTCAATACAAAGGCCCCAGTTGGCTTCCCTCCAAGCCCCACTTCTGCCTTCTGGAGTTCTGATCCTCCATGTCTGCTCAAGGGGGGACCTCTGCCCACCCCCTTGGGTTATATGGTCAGCTGATACATGGCCCTGGAGAGATGCTCACATCCTACTCCCCAGATCCTGCAGGTGGGAGTGGGTAAGGATCTTGATGGGGGTCTGGCCTGGACCATCAGGCCCCCAGGGTAGGCCCAGTGTGACCATGAGCGAGGCCGAGGTGGTGGTGCCATGGGACAGAAGCAGAGGTGGGGAGGGCAGGTGTCACAGAGATGTGAAGAGGGGGCGGAGGGAGCCTTGCCGGTGGCCTCTGGAGGCTGGGAAAGGTGGGCAGCATGTTCTCCCCGAGAATCTCCAGGAGGACACAGCACCACCCTGAGAACTTCTAGCCTCCAGACCATGGGACAGAGAGTGTGCGTTAAGGTAAGGTGGTGGCGGTTTGCTCCAAAAGGGATAGGAAATGGACACAGGTTTGAACAGCCCACTCAGTCACCCAGGGCCACCCTGCCTGGCCTCCTCTGCCCCTTCCACTGGGCATTGCCACTGCTGCTGGCCTCACCCTCCACATGGGCTTCCTCAAAGGGCCCCCAGAGTCTGGAAGTCTCTGTTCCCCCAGCAACACTCATTGGCCACCTTTGAGGAACAGTGGTCATTTGGCCCTTCCCTGGGTCCTGAGTGACACCTACCTGCTCCCAGGTAGAGCCAGTGGTCATGTGACTCACAGGACCATCCTGACCAACCCCACCCAGTCTGGCTTCTGAGGGGCTCCCTCGACTGGATGTCCCTTTCCTCAAATTCCTCCACTCCTCCCACTGTTTCCAAGCAGCCGGACATTGCCAGTGCCTGACCACAGCTGCGAGTGAGCTGCGAGTGAGCTACGAGTTCATGTATTCCTTCCAGAGGCTTCTTAGTCCCCACATAAATCTCTGACCAGCATGGATACATAGAGGGGCCAGGGTCTTGCCAGGGGCCAAACTCTACATGGGTTAAGCCAGGGACTAGCTTAGTGGGTGTGATGTGACCTGCCCACGTGGCTTGTGAACCTGATATATCTGTGCGGTGGATTTATGGCCATTTATGTACCCTCACACACCTGTGGTCACATTCTTGCCTGGACCCTGAATCCCGACATTCCCAGCTCCTCTACTCCCCCGGGTTTGTCCTCCGGACTCCTGGTTGTCAATGACATCCTCCAGCCCCTCCGCGTGGCCCTGTTCAGCAGCTTCTTTCTAAAGCAACCCCTGACAACGTCCAGCTATGCAGGACCTTAGGAACACTTTTGCTTTGGAAGACACTTCCACTTGTCTTTAATTACGCAAGGGGCCCATGTTTCCCAAAGGGGAAAGAAGAATGAGGGGGAAAAAATAAGCAAAAAATCTCCAACAGCAGCAATAACAGAAAACCCAAAACCCAACAGATGGGATCTCAAATCCTTCCCCTCTAGAGATAATAATCCAATAATCCACAATCTAACCGTCTTAGACTATTAGAAGAGTCTCAATATTCTACATATTTAGGATCATCTGCTAATTTGTCATTACTGGATCATCATCTGTTTTTACCATAGTCACAGCCATGACACACAAACTATGCCAAGGCAGGCGAGCTGCGCTGTCATGGTGGCATGTGCCCTGTGAACGTGTCGTGTTGCACCATTAAGTTTCCTTTTTTCCCCCAAACTGTTTAAGCAACACTGCCTCGTAAATGCTTCTTTGCTCACTTACCAGCTATTAAGATAAACTCCTAGAGGCAAAGTAGCCAAATTTTTTTTTTTTTAAGACTTTCAGGCTCTTTCGGAAAGACCCATTTGTTTTCTGCTCCCGATTTGCCATCCACTTTAGCATTTGCTCAAGGAAAACTAAATTTAGTGGGGGATCTGCTATTTGGAATTCTCTAGGCTACTTCTCTCCATGAATATGTTTAAACAGGAAGGGGGTAAGAAAAAGAAAAAAAAAAGACTCTAGTTTTTATCTTTTTACAATATCAGGTATATTCTCGCTCCAGTGTTCAGGGCCCCCCGGCTCTGCCTGGTAATTTTGGGAATTGGATTAAATGCTGATTTCCTTCTCGTGTCAGAAGTTCTTGGAGGAAGCCAAAGATGGTATAACTTCTCCGAGCCTCGGTTTCCTCATCAGTAAAATGGCAAGATCATCAAGACCTTGCAGGCATTTGATGTGGTACCAAGAACCCAGCTGGTGTCTGACACCTGGTGAGATGTCAGCATTTGGTTTCTTCCCTCTCAGCTGGGTCTGGGCAGTAGAGAGCAGGGTTCTCCTGGCTCCTCCGGGCTCTGTTTGTAGCTTTCTGCCCCCACATTTCCAGCTCCCCAAGGCTAACCACCCCCGGATTCACTCCACCTTAAAAGGTCCTTGAGCTCTTGGAAGGACAACCAAACAAGAGAACAGAACATTAGAGAAAATTGCTCGTCTAAAATAGACAAATAATTTCCATTTCATCCCCTGCTCTGTGTTCGGCTTTATCTGTCTCCCCGCCATCTCTTCTCCTACATAAGCCAGGCAAGAAGGCGATATTATTCTTATAAATTCTTGAGATGGATTATGTAATAACCTAGATGGAAGACTTGAAAAGACAACTACTTGGTAAGTGGACAGAAATCTCTGCGACCATTTACAAAGAGAACGCCGGGGTCTCTCTTTGCTTCTCGACTCTGGGGAGCTGCCCGGCCTCACTCTTGGGTTCTGCAGCCACAGTCAAGCTGAGCCTTGCTCTCACTTGTGCCGCCCCTCCTCCCCAGGATCAGAAGCACCCCAGGGACTGATGAACAGGCAGGTTCCTGGGCCCCAGCCTAGACCTTCCGAGTCAGGTTTTTCAGAGGAGAGCGCTATACATGTACCAAGTGGACCCAGGTAAGTCTTATTATCAGGGAAAGGGGTCCACGTTATACAAGAGGGAGGAAACCTTGGTGGTTTTCAACCTTGCCTGTACCTTGGAGACCTCTGAGGACCTCTGAAAGCCCAGATGATCAGAACCCAATCATCCGGAACCAAGTTTGAGATCAATAGATAGAACTTAAACTACGCGTATGCAGAGAGTCCAAGTTCTTACCTTGGTTTATCACTAACTTGGGGGGTGATGTCTCCACACCCCATAGACTAGCCCAGTGGGAAAGGACTTCCTGTCCCATGTGTTAGCCTGGGGACTGAGGATGGGGCTCAGCAGAAGAGAACTTGCCTATTATGTGCTAGCTCCCAAGTTCAACCCCCAGCATTGCCAGAAAACAAAACCCAACCCAACCCACACCACATGTCAGTCTGATTGACGGGTAGCCGTGTCACTGCCGGGGCCCACTGGAGAAGGATGCCGAGAGGCTGGGTTCCACAGGAAGGCTCCTCGATGAACCGACGATACCTGCCCCGAGTGCAGACAGAGGGTGTGGGCACGACATCCACCCAGATCACAAGCCAACTGGTAACAGCCCTGGGGCAAGGTGCCATCACCCAGGGAAGGTGGAGACGGGCCAGGAAGTGGGCCAACAGAGGAAGTCTACTCAAAAGTTTTCCAAGAAAGGGCTCTGGGATCCCCGCACGCCGCAGCCCTGGACATTTCCCCGTGTATGGTCCGAATCTCCTCCAGGGGAAAGGAAGAGAATGTACTGGAACAAACACAGGCCTCTGTGCCAGACCAGCTCGATTGGAGCACCTTTGCCTTTTGTTTGCTGTGGGAGTTTTGGCAACTCCTGGGGCCACTGTGAGCCTCGGCTCCCTCTCCTGGAGAAAGGCACAGCAGCCTGCTGGGTGGAGGCCCGGAGGGAGGGAGGAAGGGAGGGAGAGGAGGACGATGGGCCAGCTGGAGTCCGGCAGTGCTGCCTCCTGCCCCTCCCTTTGGCCTTCTCCTCCTTGGCAATTAGCTGTGCTCTCTCAAAGCATTACGAGCCATGGTGAGTCATTTCATTATAAAACTAAAAAACGATAAGTGCTCCCTCAATGACTGTCTCCAGAGAAGCCACCGAGAGCCAGGTACATTTGTCCCTCCTTTTCCCGCCTCTATCACATCTGAGCAAGAAAATAGATGCTGGCCCAGGGGAGAAAGGAACATCAGCTCCCTGCCGCTGGCTCTAGGTGGTGACTCACTGGGGTGGGGAGGAAGGGCTGCTTGGTCCCATGGGGCACACACGGCCTTGCTCCCCCGACATGTGATTGCTGGAGACCCAGTCCGCCCCAGGGGCCAGGATCCTGGCGATGGAGAGGCTACGCCTCCCCAGCTCCTCTCCCAAAAGGGAGGGCAGGGAGTCCCCCCAGGCCACTGCCCAGGCCTCTTGCTAACTACCAGGGAGGCATTTCTCAGCCGAGTCCAAGTTGAAGCTCTGCTATTTACTAGCTCCCTGGACTGGGCCAAGTGTGGAACATCCCTGTACTTCTCTTCTCCCACCCGGAAGACAAAATTGAGAGACTGTTTACATGTTGTTGGTAGGAAGGCAAAATGGTCCCACACCTGTTGAGGGGAATCTGCAACTATTCTTTGATCCAGTACTCGTACTCCTAAGAATCAATCCCCAAACCATAATAACAAAAATACAGAAGATAAAGACATAAAAGCTATTTGTTACAGCATAATTTATACTAGAAAAAGGGTATAAAGCACCCAAATGTTCATCATTCAGGGACTGGTTGAAAAAAATATGGTCTCTACACAATGGAAATGATTCCAGAAACACAGATGCAATGGCCAGAACTCTGGTAACCATCTTGGACCATGAACACAAGGGTCGTATATTCTACAAATTTCAGAGCAGAGGGTTGGGAGGAGCCTGCATCCCTGATAATTCTGTGACGTTACCATACCACATCAGCTTTAGGCCACTCCTGAATTTTAAAAAAGTGAAAATGCGAAGGAAATCAACTTCTGTTAAAGTCAACGTTATTTTGTGATTTCAAAAAGATACAGTTTAAGAAATCCCAATCAATCCGTTTTTACCCCCAGTAAGCAGTTCGGAAGCACCTCTGCAGGGCTGTAGACTACACTGGAATGTCTCTGGATGTGGTGACTTGTGCTGACCCAGAGTTTCTGCCCAGAACTGATACTTGTCAATTCTGCTCACATCTTACTGATTCCAACCAGTCACAGTCTGGCAAAGGGTGGGGATATATACTCCTCCTAGAGGGAATGATAGAAATATCTGGACAGAATAATAAAATCTACCTTAACGGTTGATAAAAACCAAGGCACAGAGAGGCAAAGCAGTTTCCCTGCAGTCTTACAAACAGAATCAGGACTAGGGTCGGGTGATTCCAGCGCTCGAGTGCTCGAGTGCTCTTTCCATCATACAACTGCCTCTCATAGGAACACATAAATACATAGATAAATAAAAATGCCAAATGTTTTTGTTGGGGGGTACTGAGGATTGAACCCAGCGGTAGTGGTACTTTTACCCCCGAGTTACACCCTCATCCTTTTTTATTTTTTGACACAGGGTCTCACTAAGTTGTCCAGGCTGGCTTCAAACTTGTGATCCTCCTGCCTCAGCCTCCCAAGGTGTTGGGATTACTGGCGTGCACTACCACACCCAGCAATTTGACAACTTAAAATGGTTCCCCAGAAGGCAGTGTTTGGTAAAATTAGGCTCCCATTCTAGGTGTAAAACACATTTAATTTATAACTAAGCATTCTCTGGCAAAGGAAACTGCAGGCCTCGATAACTGTCAGCAAATTCCACCTAATACCTAAAGAAGGGATAATGTCATCATGAAAATGCTTGTAGAGAACAGAATGAGGTATTGTTTCCCCAACTTATTTTGGAAATCAGAATGAGTTTCACAATAAAAGCTAGAACACTTGGAGAAAGGAAAATTATAGGCTAATGTCATTCATGAATATAGATGTAAAAATTTTAAATAGGGGCTGGGGTGGTGGCTCAGTGGTAGAGTGCTCACCTAGCACGTGTGAGGTGCTGGGTTCAATCCTCAGCACCACATAAAAATAAAGATTTTATGTCTAACTACAACTAAAAAAATATTAAAAAAATTTTTAAACAATATTTTCAAAGTGATTTGTGAATAACTAAGTTGAAGTTTATTCTAGGAATGCAAAGTTGGTTTAATTAGGGTTGGGGTATAGGTTGGGGTGGAGCGCTTGCCTAGCATGCACAAGGCTCCAAATTTGATCCCCAGAACTACACATACACAAAAAAATTGAAGCTGGGCATGGTGGTGCATACCTGTAATCCCAGCGGCTCGGGAGGCTAAGGCAGGAGGATCAGGAGTTCAAAGCCAGCTTCAGCAATGGTGAGGCACTAAGCAACCCAGTGAGACCCTGTCTCTAAATAAAATACAAAATAGGGCTGGGGTGTGGGTCAGTGGTCAAGTGCCCCCGAGTTCAATTCCCAGTATTAAAAAAAAAAAATTGAAAAAAAAAAAATCAATGCAATTTTTTACATTGACAGCATGCATAAAAATCATAATATTGACAGGGGAAAGGTTTTTATAAAATTCAATATCTATGTCTGATTGTTAGGAATAGAAATACATTTTCTTAAAAATATTTTGGAAAAGTCAATAGTAATCCTTATAAGTAATGATAAAATGTTGAAAGTTTTCTCTTTGAGATCAGAAAAAAATAAGGATGTTTGTAAACACCAATTTTATTCAACATTGTATTAGCTAAGAGCAGTAAAATTAGATGAGATTGAAAAGGGAAAAAAGTCATTATTTGCATATAATAAGATATACATTGTATAGAAAATTCAAAAGAGTAAAATCTATTAAAAATTTATTCTCAAGAAAAATTTGGAGAATAAATAAGCTTAGCAAGGCATTAGAAACAAGGTCAATTTTTAAAAATTGATTACATTTCTTTATACCAGGAAAAATGAAATGAAAAGACCATTTGCAATAGTATAAAAATAGAAAACACCTAAGGAAAAAAGAAATCTAATAAAATAGTACAAAGTAAACCTTAAAACAGCATGAGAAACAGCAAATGAAAGCAAAATAAATGAAGGTGTATACCATGTTCATGGATAAAAAAAAATCACTTTTTCTGTGTGGAGCTTGAGAAGCTGGTTTTAAAATGCATACAAACATGCAAAAGACCAATAAAGAGCCAGACCATTCTTGAATGAGAAAAATATGAGAGGACTTCTTTTTTAAAAAAAAAAAATCTAGAATTATAAAGCTATTGACGCTGAAAGCTCAGTTCTTGTCCCTGATAAGGACCTGGTTTTTAAGGAAAAAAAAAGATTTATTGCTTTGCTAGAAGAGGAGAAACACAGAGGACTCCTATCTCACAAGCTCTGACTCTGCCCATCAGCAGGAACAGGGGGCTTTTTAAGAGGTGACTCAAAGGCTACATTCCACAGGTTCTCTGCAGACGGAGACTTGTTAATTTGGGAGACAGTCATTTCTGAAATCATCTGGTATCATCCCCAGTCGGGATTCCTTTGTTCCTGTGGTGGGTGTGTACTCAGGGACAGATAATTCTGCCTAGGGTGGGCAAGAAAGGTAATCCTGTTTCCCCGAGAATAGGAGGGAGAGAGATTAGGGAGGAGGAGCAGGGAGAGAGGAAGAGAAAGAAACAAGTCCATTTTAAAAATCAGTTGCAGTGGCAGAGCAGCAAGGGCTACATTCAGAGCATAAAGTGGACCACTGTTGAACTATCACATTTAAGATAGGGTGATAAAGGACAATTAACCAATGTCTGGGAGTAGAAGTGTTAACAAACCCAGATACACACAAGACCTTCAACAAGGGTGGTAGTCTTTTGCAGAGGTACCTGGCAGTCTTTTCAATAAATTTGTGTTTGAAAGAATGTACGATAACATTTTCCAAGAATAAATGTGCACTATATAATTCCATTTATGTGAAGTGGAAAATGTGAAAAAAGAAAATTGGGAAAAGAAAGAAGGATGGAATGAAGAAAGGGAGCCCTTCTAGATTATTAGCTGTGAAGCTCTTTAAGATCTCATGGAGGAGAAAACTTTTCGCAACAGGCCATAGAAAATACCAGCCATAAAGGAAAGAATGACTGATGTTGACGATATTACTGAATTAAGAACTTCTGATTATTAAAAGATGTTAAGGGGAAGAACAAATCTCAGGTGAAAGAAGATATTTACAATGAATATAATCACAAGAGACTCACATTCACCACATATTTTAAAAATCTTTCAAAGCAATAATCTCTCTCTCTCTCTCTCTCTCTCTCTCTCTCTCTCACACACACACACACACACACACACACACACACACACACACACGGCAAGCATTCTACAATAGTCATGTACAGCCAGTAAAGAAATGAAAAGATTCTTGATTGATCAGAAATGCAAAATGAAACACACAGTACCATCAAACACCCATCATAATGGCTAAAATGAAACAGTGACAACAACAAGAGTGGACAAGGATTCAGAGAAGGGCCTTTTCGTGGGTCATTGATGGGAACTCACAGGACCACTCTGGAAACCTGTCTGGCAGTTATATACTAAAGCAGCACGTCTGTGTAGCCTCTGACCCGAGTTTATTCCTCGGCATAAATCCAACAGAGATCCACGCACAAAGGCCCTAGGGACACATAATGTGCATAGCAACATCCTTTATAAAATCCCCAAACTTAAAGCAACCCAAGCGGCCATCAGAAACAGGATGGATCGCCACCCACTTTGGTATGTTTAGATAATGAATCATCTACAGCCCCATGGAGCAACATGGCCGGGTCTCACAAACTTAATGTGAAGCGAGATAAGCCAGCGGAGAGGAGCGCATGCTTCTAATTCCATTTACATGAGGTTCGAAAACAGGCAAAATCGCATTGGAGTTGAGAGGGTAGGTGGTTAGCGAGGAAGAGGCTAAGGATGTAGCTTAGTGGTAGAGTGGTCGCCCAGCACGCATGAGGCCCTGGGTTCCATCCCTAGCACCACAAGGGAACAAAGAAAAAAAAGGAAGGAAGAGATTAACATCAGGATTGTGGTCTCACAGGGAGAGGGGAGATTGGGAAGAGGTGTGAGGAGGCTTCTGGGAAGCTGAACATGGTCATCTCCCTTCCCGACCTTGGCGGGAATGGGGAGGCGGGCCTTGGTGCCCTGGAATTCACTTTATGCTGATCCATTCATGTGCAGGTTTTGTTTCCCATTGTGTGTCAATGTTATAGTTTAAAACAAGATTTAATGTTTGTTATAGACAATAAAGTATGCGGGGGAAAAATGAGAAAACATGGGAAAAAACCCTAGTTTGATTAGTTGACATAATAATGGGAAATTTTTATCCTGAATCTGTCATTTTTAGCATTTTTTTTTCAATCAAGTAACTTCTAAACAAATACTTGGGAACAGTGTTGGGAAAGATAAATTAATCCAGAATGGGTTGAAGCCTATGAAATGTGCTAAAGAAAACACAAAGGAATTTTTTTAAGGTCCACTCAGAGAAAGGGAAAAAGAATTAAGGATGATAGGTCAGGGATGTGGATTTTGAGGTAATGTAAAAAGAAAATGTGGAGAAAACAGAGCCACCCCGCTTTTATTTTGCTCCTGTCTTCAGAATAATCTTCAAACTAAAGAAGAAAGATCAGAAACATGGAATTAAAGCCTGAGGTGAAGAAACAGACCTGTAAAAACTTGATCAGAGAATAGTCAACAGGTTGTGAGGAGTCAGACGAATGGATGGAGGAAAATTCAACATTTTCATTTTTAATACATGGGGATTGAACCCAGGGACACTTGACCACTGAGCCACAGCCGCAGCCCTTTTACGTTTTATTTAGAGATGGGGTCTCACTGAGTTGCTTAGCTGAGGCTGGCTTTGAACTCGCGATCCTCCTGCCTCAGCCTCCCCAGTCACTGGGAATATGGGCATGGGTCACTGTGCCCAGCAACAATATGACCTTTTTTTAAAAAAAAAAAAAAAAAAAAAAAAAGGAGGAGGGTCAGGTAGATGTATGTCCCTGACAAGAATCCAAGATAAGTTCTGAACAAATTGTGGACATCTCTGCCAAAAGGGCACTCGCTGGGAGCCCCCAGTGAATTGGCAAGAAGTCTCACCACCTTGGGGTTATTTCATTTTCAGCACAGAGGATGGCATAGCTCAAGTGAGGGTCCACGCAGGGATTTTTATGAATTTGAAATCATTCAGTGATTTTCTGGAACAATAAAGTGACTACTGCAAATGGGAAGTTACCCTAAATTGGGCTCCTGAAGTTTGACCAGGAAGACAGGATCCATCAGTGAGGACAAGCCAGGTGATGCTGCGGTAATGAGACGACCCCAGGGCTCAATTCTCCCTCCTGCCCTCAGCCCCTGCGTGGTGGCAGCTGGAGGCTCTGCCCGCCCCTCCAACTTCAGCACTCTGGTGGAGGGAGCCGTCCCAGCCAGGAGCACAGCTGGGTACCATGGCAATAGAAAAGAGCACAGTGGACCTCCCATGGGCTCTGAAAGTGTCACTCAGGAGTGACAAGGCAAGTCTCACAGCCAAGCTTGGTGGTAGGAAAGATGTCTGCCCTGCAAGGGGAATGTGAGGGGCCAGCACCACTGACACAGTCTGCCAGGCGTCTCGTGCAGCAACCCAAACTCCCTCGAAAAGCAGGCTCCGGGCAAGAAAGAGTGGGGCAGAGAGTCAGCCCCTGGGCATCCGATTGGGGTCCCAGGAGAAGGACCAAGCCAGAGGCCTGGACCAGCCCAGCCCAGGGCTAGGGAGAAAGAGGCACGCAGAGAGGTCTGAAGGCAGGACTCACCAGCCAACCACAAACACAGACTAACACAGCTATTGAAAATGAACCTGAACTCTATCATCCCTAGGAGCCACCAGGTAGCCAACTTGACCTTTCTGGCCTTAGTTTGGCCAGCTGTGCAAGAATATTTCAGAGAATCGCGTTGAGATACAAATTAAATATAAAGGGCTTAGGGCGAACCCTGTATGGAGAAAGCATCCAATAAATATTCAACATTAAAACAAGTTTTACACCACTGAATTTCAGCAAAGAATTGGCAAGTCACTCAGGGCACCTTTGTAGGCAGAGGGGGAAATCCAAGGTTGGTTAACAGTAGTAGTAAAATGAATCGTAGTAAGTTGTAGTAAAATGACATGACTTTTCTGAGTTCATTCACATAGGAGTACAGCCAGGGAGACTCCACATCATGTGCAACCAACCGCAAGAAGGGGATGTTGTACTCCGTCTCTGTGTAAGATGTCAAAATACACTGTCATGTGCGACTGAAAACAACAAGAAAAACCAATAGTAAGAGTGGGTGAAGTCTGAGCAGACTACACACCTGCAGAAGAGCATCATTAAGGAATCAGTGCCACTTTTCAAAGCAGGCGTTCAGGGTGCGACTTCAGTAAGCCAGCCTCAGTGGGATCCAGGGATGCTCTGGGCTCAGTCAAGAAGTGTCCAATTTGGCCACACTTGGAAAAAAAGAGGTTAGGGAGGAGCCTCGATATCCTGTCACACTCGGAAATGTATTCTCGACACGCGAGGGGGCTAAATGTGAACCTGGATCGGAGGTTTAGAAGAGAACCGGGTAGAGGAACCATCTCCATTGGGGCAGGGGACTTGGACTTCTCTGGTGGTGTGGGGTGGAAAGTCCGGAGCAACCATGTCCCCTGTGCGGCTCTGGGGCCCCTAGTGACTCTCAAGAGTCAGTGTCTGCCGAGGGTGGCTCTGACATTCAAAGACAAGCATGGTGTGGCGTAGAAGGGGAGCCAACCGCTTCCCCCAGGGCTTGATCAAAGAAACCATCCCAGGCCAGATCCATACCAACCACGGAGGAAACCCCGACCGGGTCACACTACGTAGGGGTTAGTGTATGTTTCCCCCAGAAAGAGGGCCCCCACCTGAAATAAGGCATCAGTGTCCCCTTTTGCAGCTGGGGTTGTGGCTCAGTGGCAGAGCCCTTGCCTCACGAGTCAGAGTCACTGGGTTCGATCCTCAGCACCAAGCCAAAAAATAAATAAATAAATAAAACGTTTCCCTTTTTGCAAAGGAAATTTACATTTGTAAGGACATTTTTTTTAAAAAAAAATATTTATTTTTTTAGTTGTAGTTGAACACAATGCCTTTATTTTATTTATTTATTTTTATGTGGTGCTGAGGATTGAACCCAGGGCCTTGCATGTGCTAGGTGAGTGCTCTACCGCCGAGCCACAACCCCAGCCCTTGTAAGGACATTTTTATTAAGTGTTATGATTTGGAGGCAAGGTGTCCCCCCAAAGCTCCCTGTTAGTGCAAGGATGTCCAGAGGCGAAATGATTGGCTCATGCGTGAGAGCTGTAGCCCGATCCGTCCATCCTGGTTTGAACGGACTCACTGGGTGGTTAGCTGTAGGCAGGGGGCGTGGCTGGAGGAGGTGGGTCCCTGGGGGTGCCTTGGGAGGGTGCATCCTCCCTGCAGTCCCTCACCTTCCCCCCTCTCTACTTCCTGGCTGCCACGATTGGAGCCATGTTCGTCCACTATACCCTTCTGCCATGACGTTCTGCCTTACGTTGGGGCCAGAGCAATGGATTTGGAGCCCTAGACTAAACCTCGGGAACCAAGCTGGGACTGGTTCTCAGTGGTAGAGCGTTTGCCCAGTATGTGTTGAGGCACAGGGTTCCGATCCTTAGCACCACATAAAAATAAATACATAAAAAAGATATTGTATGCATCTACAGCTTAAATAAATCATCTTCCTCTAAGCCGGTTTTATTGGGTATTTTGGTCACGGCAATGAAAAGCTAACACACCAAGTCATCCAAAGAGAACTGTTGCTAGCCAATGGTCGTTCACCTGTGACTTGTTCATCAGGCATCTCTCCTTCCCATAATTTGTCTCTACCGCCCTCTCCAATCCCCACTCCTCTCTGTAGCTCAGGATGACACATAGCCCCAATCATCTGGCCACTTCCTTGACTCTCTGGGACTCCCGCTGAGCACCTATGTAATTAAAACTGTTTTCCTCCTGTTAAGCCGTCTGATGTTACTATAATTTGTAGACCAGAGAACCTAGAAGGGAACAATATTTTCTTCTCCTTCCTCCCCCTCTTCAAATTGTGAGCTCCAGGGAGAACAGGTAATTTTATGTTCTGCTCACTGATAGACCCCAAGAACCTACCAAAAAAAAAAGGCACCCGGCTGCCACTTGTATTTGTTGAATTACCATGTCCCCATCTAGGTATAGGTCTTCCATGCTTAAGATTAAAGAAAGAAAACACAGGAGTATACCGATGGCTCATGCAAAAGTATGTCTGCACTATCACAAAACAGAACTCAAGTATCTAACAGCAGGTAGCTCAATTGATGAATGTATCTCCAGATGACGGGGGATAGGGATTCAACCCAGGGGCACTTAACTATTGAGCTACATCCCCAGCTCTCTATTTTGAGACAGCATCTTGCTAAATTGCTGAGACTGGCTTTGAATCTGCGATCCTCCTGCCTCAGCCTCCCAAGTCTCTGGGATCACAGGTTCTAAAATGTTTACTCAATGTTTATTTTAAAAAATACAGGGGAAAAATGTGTTTTTCTCCCCTGAAGGTTACGTTTTAAAGGATCCATCATTAAAGTGATATTTATCATAGCGTCACACCAATTTATTCATGAGGTAGTTAGTGTTCTCTCTGTATCCCTGAATTTCTCTGAGTCTCTAAGGGGAAAAAACATCCCTGTTAAAATACAACCAACTTGTAAACAGTTCACCAGCTGGACAAAGGAGCGGAAGGGACTGAAGAGGGACAGAGTGTCAGGATGCACGGAATAGCCCATGAATTACCTTGTGACTTTCCAGTTCCCTCTAGGTTTTCTGGAACACAGCAAAACAGGAACAGGACCTGGGTAGAAAGAACACTGACCTCATGAGGGCCAGGGGCTGGCATTTGATTGGACCATCGGTCACTCAACTGACCAGTGGGAAGATGCCATCCATGTGGATCTGAACAAACCTTTGTATCAGGCCAGACCCCTGGATCCGGGGGGTGGAGGGACCCGATCTTACCGAACATTTCGCAGCCCCCAAAGGAGGTGTCATGTACCCTAACTGAAGCGTGGCCTCAGTCTTCATGGCGCATCTTGCTCTCGAGATGGCCCACATTCTCCTCTGGGAGTGGATCTTCCCTTTGTCACAACTGCTGCTCCTTCCCGACTGTCCTTATATTCCCTTCTGTGACACGGTCAAGCATCTGGAAAGCTCGAGAGGGGTCTCTTCTGCCCCTGAAGAGACCCCTCGGGCACTCACACCGTGACCGCAGTGCAGGGGTTTGGTCTGGTGACGCAGAAGGCCCTTCAAGGCCTGCTCTGCGTTGGTTGGTCATCGTCTGTTCGCTAGGTAAACTGGAGACAGAGAGGAAGACCTGGATGTGTCTACGCCCTCCACCCCTAACCAGCATACTGTGAAAATGTATATCCTTCATCCTAAGAAAAGTTTGAACAATCCAACAAACAAACAAGTGTAGAAAAGTAGCTGGAAGATAACATGAAGATAGGCTTTTCCATGGATAAATACAGAAAATCCATAACTGAATTATTTGGGTACTGGGGATTGAACCCAGGGGTGCATAACCACTGAACTACATCCCTAGCGCATTATATATATATATATATATTTTATATATATATATGTATATATATATATTTTATATATATATATGTATATATATACACACACACACACACACATATACACACATAATTTTTTTTTTTTTTTGGAGATAGGGTCTCACTAAGTTGCTGAGGATGACCTTGAAGTTGCAATCCTCCTGCCTCAGCCTCCCGAGCTGCTGGGATGACAGGCGCACACCCTCACACTTGGCATGATTTTTAAATATAAGTATGTGCAGATTGAAATAGCAAAAAAAAAAAAAAAAAGAAAAATATTCACAAAATTAAAAAGACAGCTAGGAAAAACCCTATGGACAAAGACGTAGTGGTCAGTCTAATGGACACCCTGTGGCTAAATCCATATGTTCCACAATACTTCAGGGGAGCCTGTGAAGATGTTTCTGGGTGCCATCTGCATGTGGGTTGCTGGATTTGGTAGCAGGCTGCCCTCCCCAGAGACAATGGGCACTACCCAGTTCCTGCCCAAAGAGGACATGCGACCGAGGAAGGCTTCTCCTTTTGCTGACTCCCTGAGCTAGGACACTTCACCTCATCTTCTGCCCTGGGACTGGGACCCGGACACCAGTGACTCCCCTGGTTCTCAGACTGATTTAGACTGAATCACCACCGTTGCCCCCCAGCCCAGTTTTCCTGGGTCCCCCTTGCAAGAGGAAGACAGTGAGACATCTCTGCCTCCATAATCACACAAGCCAAATCCTCAGAGTAAATCTCCCTTCATGCACATGGCACCTACTGTTTCTGCTTCTCTGGAGAACCCTAATACAGTGCCTTTGATATATAAAGAGTTCTTTAAAACCAATAAGAAATTCTTCCTCTTGCTTTTTCCCCACTTCTCCCTTGCTAAATAATTTGGTTCCCAAATTCTTAGGTCAGGGGTGGGGATCTAAGGTGGGCACCCCAGTCATTGGGGGAGGGTGGGGATCCCTAGTGGTCAGAGCAGTATCAGACCTCAAAGAGAATGGGGAGGGCATCCACACAGGAGGGCTGCCCCTTGTGGGGCAGAGCAAAGTGAGGAGGGGTCCCCCTGGGGGTGTTATGGATATAGCTTGGATATAGTTTTGAGTTTGTCCTCTGAGTTCATGTGTTGGAAGTTTGGTTCCCAGTATGACAGTGTGCAAGGTAGCGGGACCTTTAAAAGGTGGGACCTCGTGTGAAATGGTTACGTCACCGAGGGTGCTGCCCTCAGAAGGAACTGACGTAGTTCTTGGGAGACCCTGGTTAGTTCTACGAGGGGGCTGTGAGCCTGACCTCTGAGTTACCCTCAGCCTTCCTGTCTGCTGATGAGCCATCTTCCTCTGACATGTGCCCCCATCACTGTGATGCTATCTACCAGGAGGATTCACTAGAGCCAAACTGGTGCTGGCATCATACCCTTGATCCTCCAGCATCATGAGCTAAAAACCTCTTTTCTTTATAAAGTAGCCAGCCTCAGGCATCTCATCATAGTAAAAGATGACAGTCTAATATGAGGGCAATGCTGTGTGGGTATAGGAGCCCATACGAAGCAAGGGAGATGTCCCCTCTACCAGAGGGACCTGCTGCAAGGAGCTGGACTTGAGTAGTAGTAGTGTGGGGGACAGCTTAGCTGAGGGAGGACACCCACATGGCGTGGTAGGTGGTATAAGGGGCCAGAAACCAAGTAGGATGAGGAGGGTACCCACACGAGGAAGCAGCCCAGCATGTGCATCAGAACCTTCGTCTGTTTTCTGCTATGACAATACCCCAAGGCTGGGTCAGGGACAGAGAGAAGAAGTTTCCCACAGACTCAGACTGCTGGCAGGAGCCCCTAACACATCCTCTCTCCATACTTGGCTTCCTCGGTGAGGTGGCCTCGGGCGGTCAGGTTTCTCACATGGAGGCCTGGGTTCCGAGAAAGAATGTTCCAGCAAACAAAGCAGACGCTGCGTCACCTTTCCTGCCTTGGACTTCGAAGCCGTGCAGCGTCATTTCTGCTGCATTCAGTGGGTCACAAGCAAGTCGCAAACCTGCCCAGATTCAAGAGGAAGGAAACATTGGCCCCCATGGCTCAATGGAAGGCGTGTTAAGGTCACATCGTCAAAGAACACGTGGGACGTAAGATACCGTGGCCGCTGTTTGGGGGGAGGGGGCAACGACCATCTGCCACCAGTGTCAATGTTTGTTTCCCGATTTTGCCGACGAGGTAGGAGAGACGCAGTGAAGTGCTTCGCAGGTGGCGAAACACCGGTCCCCGAGCGACTCGGGAAAAGTTCTCCAGGCTGCATTTGTGAATTCGAGATGGTCTCAAATAGGATGCTTAAAATTCAGCAAGAGGATGTCACTCTGAGAAAAATCACATGGGAGTTTGACTAGGCCTATCCTAAAAAAGTACCAGTGACTTGGTTTTAAACCAAGGTTTAAAATGCTCGGTCAAGGTCATCAGACAAATGCAAGTTACTCTAGGGAGAAGTTGGCCTTTGGCAAGTGTTTTCAAACCATGGGTGGGAGAGAGGGCAGCCCCCCTCCAAGACAGGAACTCGGCACCGTACGTATTTCCTCAAGATGCCAGTCCTGGCAGGATCCCAGAGGGTTCCAGAAACACCCCAGTACAGACGTGCCCCGATTAATACCATCAGCCCCCCACTACTGGATACTTGCCTTTAAAAAAAAATAATATGTAAACGACACGACAGTGAGAATATCTGTGTGTTGAACTTTACGCCCATCTTGAAGTGGGGTGCTCAAGGCCTGATCCCTGGGGGGAGGCCGAGGTACTTCTGCCTCCTCACCGAGTCTGTGTTTCAACACATCCGATGCCTTTTGAGCCATATGTATGGGCAGCTCTGAAGTCCCAAGGGATGACATAATAAGGGATGTCCTCTACTGCCCTTGCTCCTGCTCAGGGCTGCCCGTGCGCTCTGCCTGGCCTCCAGGAGAGGGAACACACAGCCTGGTGTCCCTGGCCAACAGACTGGCCAAGCCTGGGAACAGAGCCCCTGAATTACAGGCTAGAGTGCCTTAAATTACCGGCTCCCAGGAGTCTGGCTGGCATCTGAGGAGGCAGAAAACGAGCCGCTTCAGGTGGCAGTCTGCGTTCTGTTTACACCGGAGCCGTCTCAGCCCTGAGGGGCCGATCCAGGCCACTTGGCTGCCTGGCTGCAGGACCCTCGTTCACTCCCCAGGGCACCCGGGTCTTCCGGAGCCAGGAACACCATTCCCACAGGCCTCTGGCCTCTCCCAGAGCAGTCCAGCAGGCTGCCAGGGCCCTGTGGCTGCCTCACAACCTCCCAGAAGGCTGCCCTCCTCCCAGGACTCCCTCTCAGCAGCCCTCCAGAGCCCGCATGGCCAGGCCTCGTTCACTGCCCATTTTCCTGACTCCTGGGTCCAGTTGGCTCCAGGCATTCCCCAGTGCCTCAACAGACTCCTCTCGTTCTCTCCCAGCATCCTCCAGGAACATGATACTTGGAGCACGTGAAGTTGACCAAGGAGTACTACCCAGGATACATAAAGAACTCCTACATAGCGAGAAGGGGACAGACTAGTTGAAAAATGGGCAAATCATTTGAAATTCAGGCCACAGAAGAGAAAATCCAGTAAAGGTCAACAGGCCCATGGAAGGATGTCTAACTTCACTGGGGAAATGAAACCTTCTTTACTATTTTGCACCCATCTGGTTGGCAAAATTTGTTTAATTTGATACCCAGTATCAGGGGACAATTAAGGAAAGATAGGAAATTTTAATTTTTTTTTAAAGAGAGAGAGAATTTTAATACTTATTTTTTTAGGTTTTGGCGGACACAACATCTTTGTATGTGGTGCTGAGGATCGAACACGGGCCGCATGCATGCCAGGCGAGCGCGCTACCGCTTGAGCCACATCCCCAGCCTGATAGGAAATTTTATACAGATGATGGAAATATGAATTAGAGCATCTATTCTGGAGAGGAATTCAGCATTTTCTAGTAAAGTTAAAACTGTGCCTCGGTATGAAGGCGACTGGTGGGTTAAAGGCAAATGCAAATTCTTTGCCACTCACCCTGCTGAAGGGTGGGTCTGTCCCTACATCCCTTGAATCCTGGCTGGCTTATTACTGGTTATGACCAAAAGAATACAGAGGAAGCAACACTGCATCACGTTCAAGGCCAAGCCTCAGAGAGCTGTAGCCTCCACCTTTGTGTCTAGAATGTTCCTTCTGACAACTCCATGCCCCTCTGTGAGGAAGTCCAAGCTGGCCACGTGAAGCTATGGCTCACCACAGGGAAGAGAAGACCACCCAAACATGAAAAGTAAGAAATTCTTCTTGTTGGAAGCTGTATGTTTGTTATATAGCAATAAGTAGCTGACACACATCGGTTCTACTCCTGGGGGTATATATACTCCAGAGCAATGGGCACAAAGAGGGCACATATACCTCTATACTATAGCATTCATGCCGATGGAAAGAAGAATGGTAACAACCAAATGTCCACCAATAGGAACATGGCCTAGTCATGCCGTGGAATACTATATAGCTCTTAAAAGTCAATGAGTCATAACTACACACATCATCCAGGATGAACCTAACAATAGTACATGATAAAAGAAGGATGCATAGCTCGATACCTTTCATGAGAAGGTTTGTATCGTGCAAGACACCACCACTTGATGTTTAGGATGCACTCGTATGTTTCAAGTAGAATGAGAAATAACAGAGTGAGGATAGCGGTCCTCTGTGGCGAGACAGGAGCTAGGGAGGGAAGTACCTAGGGGAAGCTCACAGGGACCTTCAGAGGTATCTGGGAGGTTATGCTCCTTTTATTTAGGAAGTGAAGCAAAAACAGTAAAATGTAGAAATTTGGCAGAGCTGGGAAGCGAGCAAGGGGTGCTTATTATTCTGATGCTGAAAATATTTCATTTAAAAAAAAAATACATCAGAGGGGCTAGGATTGTGGCTCAGCGGTAGAGCACTAGCCTAGCACATGCGAGGCCTTGGGTTCGATCCTCAGCACCACGTTAAAAAAATAAAAGATATTTAAAAAAAAAATATGTCAGAGACGGGCTTGGTGGTGCATGCCTGTAATCCCAGTGGCTCAGGAGGCTGAGGCAGGAGGAATGCGAGTTCAAAACCAGCCTCAGCAATTCAGCAAGGCCCCCTAAGTAAAATATAAAAAGGGCTGGGAGGTTAAGCTCCCCTGGGTTCAATCCCCGGTATAATAATTATATCTAAAAAGAAAAATGGGGCAAATGAAGGACCCCACATTTTTCCTTAGTTCTAGGGAGGTTGAGGCTTTGCTCAAGTTCACTGGGAAGATCCCAGGGGACCTACCGCTGAGACAGTGCTGTGTCGACCAGTTCCACAGCTCTGTCAGCCCCACCAGGAGGGGAGGCTCCAACTGGGACACACCTGGCTGTGTGCAAGATCTCGGGGTTTGATTAGGTCCTTGGTCTTGAGCCCAAGTTCCTTGTCATGGCCTGGATGTTATGTCCCCACCCCCGACATTTCATGTGTTAAAATCCAAATTCTCAAGATACGAGGGTGGAGCCCTTATAAAAGGGACCCCCATCCCTTGCATTGTGTGGGAACCAGCAAGAAGCATCCTCTATGAGCCAGGAAACGGGTGCTCACCAGACACTGAATCTGCCGGTATTTTGATCTTGGACTTCTCCATCTCCTGAACTGTGAGAAATCAACTTTTATTGCTGCTAAGCTACCTAATCTAGGGTTATTTTGTTATGGTAGCCAAACTAGGAAAGTCCTGTAATGTGCTGTTCACACCTGGGCTCCCAGGGTATCCAGCATACTCAGGAGGAGCTGGCGTGCACAGCATGGGAGCAGAGGGTATCCCATCAGGACAGGGAGTTCAGTGGAGCAGGGGCTGGGGGGTCCCTTCTCCCTCCCTCCACTCTCCCCCCTCCCCTTACACACTCTTGCCATCACCTGACACCCAGGAACCCGGGACTAGCAGTAGAACCATTTAAGCAATGATTTTCCCAGGCCCAATGGGAGAGGGGTCCCAGAATCTTTCCATAGTTCTTTTGGGAAAGAGCCAATTAGGAGGTGGCTGGATCCCAGTGGCTCACATCTGCCCCAGAGAGCTTGTGCTTAAGAAACAAAACACCCCAAGACACCCCTTTCAGGCAGGAGGATTGCAAGTTTGAGGTCAGCCTTGCAATTTTTTTTTTTTAAAAATATTTTTAGTTGTAATGACACAATACCTTTATTTTATTTATTCTTATGCGGTGCCAAGGATTGAACCCAGTGCCTCACACATGCTAGGCAAGCACTCTGCCGCTGAGCTACAACCCCAGCCCCGACCCCAGCAATTGAGCCAGATGCTATCTTAAAATGAAATCACCCATGGGACAGATGTGTGAGGAGAATGCATTATGTCCACCTGGTAGGGTGCCACCATCCTCACCCAGGTTGCAGCCAGAGGCAGAGTCTCATTGCCTGTAAGTCCTGGAGATTAGCCAAGTTGGATTTGGCTGGCTGAGCCCTGCGGTGGGGTGCGACATCAGGGAGGGAGTGCCAGAACACAGGGCGACACTGTAGAGCTTCAGGGCAGAGTGACACGACACTTCCAGTCAGACCAGCCCGACTCGGCCAAAGCACCTACCCTCGCCTGCTGCCCAGACGGTCTGCCCAGAGGGTGCTGTGGACACGTCCACGCCATGACCCGTGGCCTCCTGGGCCCTTGCCGGCTGCTGGGAATGCCTTTTGGCATGGGCTCTGGCCCCCTGGGCCTGAGGCCTCACCCCTCTGAGCCCGTTTCCTCCATTGTGCATAGAAATGACACACTGAAGTCACACAGCGTTCAACTCCGCCCGTCCCCCTCCCCTCCAGCATCAACAGACCCCCACCCAGCGTCCAGTCCACACTCGGGCATTCACCAGCCAAGGATTTTGGCCAATCATTTTACTTCCTTGAGCATCCGATTAATTATCAAATGAAACGAAGGATTGAGGACCTTCCTATCTCCCAGAAGCTACGATGACAATCACCTGGGCTAGCGTCTGGGGAAATCCTTTACAGACTCCAAAGCCAGCACCTGCTCCCAGCTGTCCCACCCCACCCTCTGGCCCCAAGTTCTGAGGTTAGAGCCCAGGCGGTCTAATCCCTGTTCCTGGTCAGTCCCTCCTGGGACAGCTCCTTGCTTTCCAGTGACTCAAGGGTTTGGGAATGCACATTTATTCATTGAGTGACCCGGTTGGTTTCCTCCAACAAGAGCCTTTTTTTTCTTTAAAAAAAAAAAAAAAAAAAAAAAAAAAAAGATTTTTTGCATGATAAACTCTCAAGGTTGCCACACCTGACGGTCTCCACTTTTTTGTCTCCCCTTCCTCTCCCCTTACTCAGCAAGTGTTCAGGACAGGGCAGATGGCTGGGGTCCACAGTGTAGGCCCCAGGCAAGCAAAGCCAGGGCATCAAGGCTGCTTAGGTATAAAGGTCATCGGTCAGAGAGGGTCCACTGCTGGGCAGCCAGGAAAGAGAGACTGTCAGTTCATTTCATTAGTAGGAGAGTGCTGAGCCAATTGGGTAACATACCCTGAAAAACACAGTGCACAGCCCCTGAGCTCATGGTCCCACGGTCCCACGGTCCCACACCACCAGGCCTCACTCCCGAGAGGCTGGGTGGGTGATCTTCTGTTAAAAGGTCTCCCAATCCTGGGCTGGTGGCACCTGCCTGTAATCACAGCTGCTCAGGAGGCTGAGGCAGGAGGACCACAAGGTCAAAGCCAGCCTCAGTAACTTGGTGAGACCCTTTCTCTAAGATATAAAAAGGACTGGGGTGTGGGGCTCCGTGGTTAAGCACCTCTGGATTCAATCTCCAAAAACAAAAACAACAATAAACAAAAAATGAGATCGACACCCAGAGTTGTCTTGCCTTTCGCCCTTTTAAAGAGGGCCTGCCGTCACGAACAGGACAGCTCTGACTGACGTGGCCTTGAGTCAGTCAGTGGAGCAAGTAGCGGAGGTGGAGCGGTCAACATGGAACTGTCCCCAGAGTGACCAGGCGATTCAGGCTTCCACTCCTTTCACTTTGACTTGACCACCCTCTCCCGGCCGTGCCAGAGGGGACGCTTCCTTCAAGGACGAGATTCCAGTATCATCTCCACTACTGACTCCACGGACTGACTCATGTCCACATCTGGCACAGTACTTAGTGTATAGAAAGTGCTGGGATAACCAAATATTTGTTGGGTCCACACGTAGTGGTGTGAACGAGAATTCAGAACATACTCAGACTGAAGGAGAAAAGGTCCCTCCTTTCACCATAACGGATGTGCATTTCTCATGACTGCCCCCAACCCGGGGAAGCCAGGTCAGCTCAGACTTGCCAGTTAAAAGAGTCCAGTGTGGGGGTGTAGCCCAGTGACAGAACACTTGCCTAGCATGTTTAAGGCCCTGGGGTGAATGCCGACAAGCACAAAATTGTTAAAATTAAAAAAAAAGAGAAAAAAAAAAAGAAGCTGGACGTGGTGGTACATGCCTATAACCCCACAGGAGGATGACATATTTGAAGTCAACCTGCACAATTTAGTGAGATTCTCGAGATAAAGAGGTCTGGGGGAGCGGGGCTGTCACTTAGGGGCTGAGTGCTTACCTAGCATGTGCGAGGCGCTGGGTTTGATCTGTGGCACTACATAAAAATAAACAATGAAGACATGCTGTCTACCTACAGCAACCAAAAAAAGAAAAAAAAAGTCTATCCTGCAGAGTTGATTGCTGGAACACGGGCACTAGTTTGAACTTCTCAGGACCTCAACACATCTACTTGCACACTCCTTATTCCAAACCAGGGAACCCCTCATTCTTAGAATCCCTTGGGGTTAGAAGTGGTACTGTCCAGGCCTGTCACTTCCTCTGCATTAAGTCTGTTCTGTACCCTAAAATGGCCAGCTCTGGAGTCTCCCACCTGTGGAGGGAGTGATGACAGGGTCCCCTTCATGTCAGGTGTGGCAGACTCTAGAGGGACGGAGAATGCCCTGCTCTCCAGCTTATTATCCTGCTAGAGGTTCAGATAGAAACCCAACTGGACAAGGAGACACGGGGACTGCTGTCTAGTCGATTACTGTCCCCTGACCCCCTCCCTGGGCGAGAACCTCACAGCAACCAAACTTACAGCATGGAAAGATACACAGGGAAAATGTACTCTGTAATAAAAATGCACTTATAATCACAACCTTAATTACACATCAATCCTCATGATTCAGACTCCAGGTTTTCAAATTTGCCTATACTTGTTCATATTTACAACCCACCAATGGAGTTTTCTCTTTCAGTGCTGGAGACGGGGCCAGGGCCTCACGTGCATACACACTACCACTGAACCACCCCAGCCCCAGATCTGTTCTCAGCCCTTTCACGGTCGTTCACACCCAGGGGTCGAAGAGAGGCAAAAAAAAAAAGACTTGCCCACCACCTGTGCTCAGCTGAGGCTGAACCAGCAGACGCTCTGTCTTACCCGTTTCCACACTGGTACCGCCAACCAGTGTCCTTTCTGTGGGCCCATTGACACTTTCTGCAATTTTGTGCTTGTTGGTGATTTTGCTATTTAAAATGCACCCTCAGCATAACACTGCAGTCCTGTCTGGTGTTTGAGTTGAGACAACTGTGACTTGCCTTACACATGGAGTATATGCATCTGTGAGTTTAATATTAAGAAATCAACATTTATTAATAAGATGTTTAATCAGGCACATGGTGGGGCATGGTGGCATGGTGGCATGCCCCAGCTACTTGGGAGGTTGAGGAAGGAGGACTATAACTTCGAGGCCAGACTTGGGGATTTGGCAAGACACAGTCTCAAGATAATATTTTTGAAAAGGACTGGGGAGGGCTGGGGTTGTGGCTCAGTGGTAGAGCGCTTGCCTAGCATGTGCGAGGCACTGGGTTCGATTCTCAGCACCATATACAAAAATATATATATATAAAAAAATAAGGGTCCATCAACAACTTAAAAAAAAAGAAAAGAAAAGGACTGGGGATATAGTTCTGTGCTAGTATGTCCCCAAGTTCAATTCCCAGTCCCAAAAACAGAGGCACCCATCAAAAAAGGTTGCATATTGATCAGTAAATGAAAACGCTGTGTGACCAGAGGCTCAGGGACCCCGTCTCTATTTCCCTTTAGAAGCCGTGGTTCATACGTATTAATTCAGTGTGTGGGCGACTTTGTAGAACGTAACTCCCACAAACGACAAAACTTCAGAAAACCCAACAAACATGTACACACTCCACATCTAGTTGTTTGTTATGATCTTTGGCCACCAGCATCCAGATCCCCTGTATATCCGGGGCATTCCAAGCTAACACATCCTGGACACAAGGAGTCCACCTCCACTCCAGAGCCAGGGCAGGGGTGGGGGATTCGTTTTTTTGCCAACCAGATCTACCAGCCTGGAGTTGGAGTAGATCTAGGGCCACAAAACAGGGAGGAGTTTCAGAGTGATCAGCAACTCTGGTACAGAGGTGGTGGCAGCAGAGATAGGACTCTGTCCAGAAGCCAACACTAGCAGGGCCCCTGCAAGCTATGTTGCCCAAGACGTCCTGATCTGTCCTAAGGGTGTACCACTGGTGGCTACACAGCTTGGAGCCTGCTCCTCCTGCTTTCTAGTCATTCTAGGGGTAACCCCATCTTTTTTTTTTTAATTAGTATTAGAGATGGAGCCCAGGGGTGCTTGAACACTGGCTACATCCCCAACCATTTTTATTTTTATTTTTAAAATTATTTTTGGACAAGTTCTTGTTAAATTGCGGAGGCTGCCTTCAAACTCGTGATCCTCCTGCCTCAGTCTCACTTGCTAGAATTACAGGCGTGTACCACCACCCTGCCTGGCTAGGACGACATATCCTTTTTAATAAAGTTCTTTGGTTTTTAAGTTAGCCAGAGTTGGTTTCTACCATTTGCAGCCATGAACTTGGTGTGTATGTGTATGCGCATGTGCCTGTCGGCATGTATGCACTTGATTACTCTGTGTATCCGTTTACAAGTGAATATTGAACGGGGCCAAGGAGGGCTGGTGGAGAAGGTTTCATGAGAAGATTCCAGGGCTGAGTCTTCAAAGATGGCCTAGGGTTTGTCAGGGGCACAAAGAAGGAAGATGTGCTGTAGGTAGGGGAGCACTCAACACTGAGCGTCTGTGTCCCCAAGATCTCTGACCCACACCCAGGCTGCCCTCATCCACACCCAGAGCAACCCCCTTTCACAGACCCCAGACGGCGTCAGCCTAGGTCCTTCCCTGAGGGGGGAGAAAGCCATTTCACTCCCTAGCAGCCTCTTCTACGTATCAACCTGGGTTCTCCCACAGACTGAAGAGACTGGGATCAACTCAAAGCCTGGCTCTTCACCCAAGAGGGCTGCCATACTAAGACCCTCCGGCTGGGCGATTTCAGTAACCGACATTAATTTCCTCACGGTTCTGGAGGCTGGAGGGCAGAGGTCAGGTTGCCAGCACATGAGGCGGCTTCCAGGTGGCCACCTTCTCACTGGCGAGAGGAGAGGAGCGGGTGGCTCTTCTGATAAGGCTGCAATCCTATTGGATGAGGGCCTCACCCTATGCCCCCATTTAACTGTAACTGCCTCCCGAAGACCTATTTTCAGATAGAGTCCTGCTGGGAGTTAAGCTTCAATACATGAATTGAGTCGGGGGTGTGGGACCCAACTCAATCCATAACCCAGACCTTCAACAAGAGCTTCCATCAAGTGGGAAGGGGCCCAGGTGGAGCCCGAGACCAGCTGCCCACCAGCCTGCTCCCAGCTGGCAGCCTGGCTCTGGGAGCCTGTGCCGTCCCTGGCATTAGGTGGAACCCGAGATGCTCTGCTTAAGCCTCAAGATCCCTTTCTCTCAATTCTTGGAGGGTCCCAGGACTTTCTGCCTGGGGTTTGCGGGGGGGGAGTCTTCCTCAGTCTGTAAAGCCCCCCCCAGGAAAGGTGGGGTCAGGAAGAGCTTGGCTATTTTCTTTGCAGCTCTTCCAATGAATGTGCTTGGCACAGGGACCGTCTGTTGCCATGGTGAGGGCTTCCGGAGGCGCTGGGCCTGGCGGACCTGCTGCAGGATCCGCAGCATCCTTGAGGAAGCGGGTGCTGGAGGGAGGGAAGGGGGCGGGGGTCAACGGAATCCAACCTGGGTAGAGGACCAGAACTGAGTTTTTTTTTTTTTTTTTCCCCTCCTAGCAGCACTGGCTGCAGATGACACTTGGGGCAAACAGAGGGATTTGGCAGTTTACCAAAAAAAAAAAAAAAAAAAAAAAAAAAAAAAAAAAAAAAATCAACGTGGGAGGGAGGAATGAGAGGAGGACAGAGGCACGTAGAACCCTACAACTCCAAGCGAGGTCCTGGGCCACAGCCATGGCACTACCAGGGAGCTTGAAGGACTCGCAGGGTTTCAGGCCACCCCAGACCCACCCACTAGCAGCTGCATTTTAGCAACTCCCTCAGGGTTTATGTGTGCATTAAAGTCCCAGAAGCCCCCAGGGTGGGAGAAAGAAGGCCAGAAGCCAGGAGACCTGGTCCTAGGGAAGGCTTTTGCCACACCAGTGTGACTTTGGGTAAGACACTGTTACCTTTCTGAGACCCAGTTGCTGTAAAATGGAGAGTTAAAAAGCATTTTTTTTCTTCCCTGCCGGGTGGAGGGGTACAGGCCTGTAATCCCAGTGGTGGGGAGGCTGAGGCAGGAGGATGGAGTTCAAAGCCAGCCTCAGCAAAAGCGAGATGCTAAGCAATTCAGTGAGACCCTGCCTCTAAATAAAATACAATATAGGGCTAGGGATGTGGCTCGGTGGTCCCGAGTTCAATCCCAGTTCCTCCCCCCCAAAAAGGGGCCTTTTTTCCCCCCTAAGAGGCCATTACCTTCCCCTGAGGAGTTTTGCGTGGGACAGGTCAGCGTGACCTGGGCATGTCACCTGGCTTTGGAAACAGTTATCCTTGCTGCATGGTCCCCATTACCCTGCAGGAGCCTGGGGCTTTGGGAGTCACTGAGAGGAATAAGGCTTTTAGGAAACAAGAGGATCCTTGTTTTGGGGACCTTTCCATATGATTAAATTGATACCCAGTCAGTTCCCCCCACCACACCCGTATCTAGTCAAAACAGGACCTAATTTGGAAGAGGGGCACTCAGGGACAGTTGTCCCCTGCAGACCAGGTTGACTCCATCTCTCGCATCCTGGTGCAGTTATTTTAGCAGAGAGCTTTTTCAATTTGAGCTTACATCAGGGTCATGTGGAGGGCTGGTCAAAACCCAGATTACTGGGCCCCGCCCCAGAGTTTCCAACTCAGGTGCTATGAACTGAAGCGCCTGCTGTCCTCCCCCCCCCAAAAAACATTCATCTATCAAAGATCTAATTCCTAATGTGACTATACAACCAGCCCTCTGCCTCCTCATCCAGACTCAACCAACCACGGGTAGAAGATATTTGCACATGAGATTATATTCTGAACACGCACAGGTTTTTCTTCCTTTCCACGATTCCCTAAGCAATATAGCATAACGACTGTTTACTTATAACACCTAATACAATGTCAATGCTCTGTAATCTAGAGGTGAGCTAAGGCTTATGGAAATTGTGAATAGGTTGCATTTAAATACTATTCCATTCTATAGAGAGTCCTGAGTATCCATAGATTTTGGTTAACTTCAGTCGGTCTTGAACCTGATCCTTCTTGGATACCAGGAGACTACTAAATTTGGAGAGTTGGCTCTTAAGAGGTAATTAAGATGACATGAGGCTATAGGGGTGTGGGTTCCAATCCAATGGGATTAGTGGCTCTATAAGGAGGAGAGGACCCCCACAATCACCCCCATGAGCATGCTCAAAGGAAAGGCCACATGAAGACACAGTGAGAAGGTGGCAACTCAGCAGGAGGGCTCTCACCAGAACCCACCATGCTGGTACCCGGATCTCAGACTTCCAGACTCCAGAACTGTGAGAAAATAAACAGTTTAAGTCACCCAGCATACACCATTTTTATTATGGTAGCTTGAGTAAACTAACACAGTCGGTCCCAGGGAGGGCCAAGAATGTGTGTTTCTGACCCAGCTAATTCAGATGTTGCTGGTCTGGGGATCTACTTTGAGAACTGATGGCTCTGTTCTTTGGGATCCATTATTATCATTCTGCCCATTTTATAGAAAATGTCTACATGATTTTTTTTTTTTTTTTTGTACCAGGGATTGAACTCGTGTGCTTATCCACTGAGTCACATTGCCAGCACTTTATTTTTTTAATTTTGAGACAGGGTCTCACTAAATTGCTGAGGTTGGCTTTGAACCTGTGATCCTCCTGCCTCAGCCTCCTAAACTTTGGGATTATAGGCGTGCACCACCGTGTCCAGCGTGTATGAATCTTGCTGGTGGACAGGAAGGCAGACTGTGGATTCTGTGACAAGGGAAAGACAGGAGTTAGCATGTGACATGGGGTCAGTCTCCCCTAAACTATCGTTCCCGAGGAACTCAAAAGTAAGGAAAGGAGGCACCCTGATGAGCAGGTCTCATTTTGGAGGAGCAGAGGTCAGGGAAAGCATGGAGCCAGACCAGGCAAGGGGCTCCATCCCAGGAGCAAGACACATGCTATGACACGGGATCTGTCAGCCAGGCTGAGCAGGTTCTGGGACTCCTGAGCCACAAGGATGGGATGAGTAGATTCTCTCTCTGGGCTGAACCTGCAGGTAGGAAACACTAAGGAGCCAGGCAGTCTATGACTCCAAGTCTCTGGGAACCAGAAGCAATGGGTGGGGTGGGAACCCAGAAATGGAAAAGTCCAGTCCTGCTCAGCACAGGCCTGGGTGGTGTCACTCCTAGGCTCAGTCACTGGCAAAAGCCACAGGTGAATTCTGCCCAGGAGAGGACTCTCCCTTTGTTGTTCTCTGGGTAGAGGCTAGAGGCTGGTGAATTCCAATGAGAGCCGAGAACTGGGATTACTCACTCGCAGTGTCAGGCTGGGGCTGGCGGTGGGCATTTCTCAGGGTGTCATGAACCCAGATGGAGCTTCCCGCAGAGGGTAAGCTTGGTCCTTTTTGTTCATAGATAGAAGTAAGCCCATGAACTTTTGAGAGATAAAGCACCCTAACAAACAAAACCTAGTGGACTCCTTATTTGTACAATGTGGTCAGTCTGTTTGGGAGGATTGTCAGCAACCAACCCCCCCCCCCATTTAGAAATCACCCTCCTCATGACCTCCCCCCACCAATCTCCCTTAGCTTTTGCTAAAAAGGCAGCCCTGGGTGGTCATGTTTGTAACCATGGGACTCATCGCTCCTTTCCAGCCATGAATGATTACATGAAAGGTAGTTACCTGACCCCAAAGGGATCCAATCTATTGGTTGACCAATGACCAATCAATCTGTTAAAACTGAATTTAGAAAAAAAAATTAAAAAAAAAAACCCTGAATTTAGAAATCTATTCTTTTTTGGGTACTAAAGCTGGAAGGGGTTAGAGTGACCATGTTGATCACTTTGTTTTGGCAAAATGGTCCAAGAGAGGGGAAAGAGAAAAACTCAACGTCTCCACTTGAATGTCTCACAGGTACCCCCCCCCCAAAGTTATGATGTCAAGAACCAAACTTTCAGGCTGGGGCTGGAGCTCAGAAGCAGAGAGCTTGGGTAGCACGTGTGAGGCACTGGGTTTAATCCTCAGCACATTAAAAATAAATAGAGACATGCTGTCCAACTCCAAAAAAACACCTATCATGAGAAAAGGTAACACTCCATTTCCCTCTCCAACCTTGGCAACCTCTAATCTGAATTAGGTTTCAATGCATTTTCCAATTCTAAATATTTAAATGAAATGACATGAGAAGGAGGAACTACCAAAGTTTCCTTCCACTAGTTTGGTTCCTTTCCCACCATCGCTAGGTCAGTGAAAGTTGCCATCTTCCATCCAGTTAGCAAACCAGAGACCTCAGAGTCATCGTGTCACCTCCTCCTCATTCACAACATCTAATCAGCCATCTCATCTTGTGTTCATTTCCTTAATCTCTCTCAAGCTCTGCTTCTCCTCTCTCCTCCCCCTGGCATGCCCTAGGCATGATACCATCATCGCTTGCTTGAGCCCCCCCACCCACCCCCCGGCCTCCCCATATCTCCACCTGCTGTTGATTCTCTGCTGCACTCCCTCTACGGTCAGGATGATATTTTCAACGTGCAAATCTGATGGTATCCCTCTCCTGCCACAGGGGAGGCAACCCCCACGTGATCTGCCCTGCACTCTCCACACTGTCTTCCTTACACCTCCTCCAATCTGGAATGCTGTTCTGCTCCTACTTACTACCTGAAAATGAACCCCGAGCAGGGCAGGAGGGTAGAAATGGAGAAAGATCTCAAGCCTCCACCTCATGCTGCATCTGCAGCTAGTCCCACTCCTGCAAGTCTCTTTTTCAACCCAGTGTGAATTGGATTTTTCAGCCTGAACTACAAATACCCCTAATGACTGTCTCCTTTATTCTGAGCTTCTAGAATTGAGGCTTCTGCCTAATTCTTTTCCATATCCTCACCCAGGAGAGGCACCAGTCATTTCTCTGGTGGGAAGAAAAGGGTAGGAGCAGAATCTGGGCATGAATGATCAGGAATGGAGGTGGGACGGGTAACGGAGCTACTATGTACCAAATTTGATGCTAGCTATTTCACAAAGGAAAGAAGGAAAAGAGGAAGAGCGCCTCAGGGACCAATGGGACAGTACCGAGAGGTCTAATATGTCTGATAGGAGGAGAGAGAGATGGGGGCACAGAGAATGTTTTTTTAAAAATGATAGTGGCTGAGCCAGGCACAGTGGCACATGCCTGTAATCCCAGTGGCTGGGGAGGCTGAGGCCGGAGAATCACGAGTTCAAAGCCAACCTCAGCAAAAAGCAACCCAGTGAGACCCTCTCTCTAAATAAAACATAAAATAGGGCTGGGATGTGGCTCATTGGTCAAGTGCCCCCAAATTCAATCCCTGGTACCGCCATCCCCCCGGAAAAAGATAGTGGCTGAAATTTCTTCATGTTGAGTGAAAGATATAAATGTATATATCCAAGAGTCTCCGTGACCCTCCGAATCAAAGTGCCCACCTAGGCACATAATCAAATTGCCAACCAAAAATTTGAAAATGGCAGAGAAAGAACAACATATTTCATACAGGGAAATAATGAACTCCTCCTAAGAATGGAGGCCAGAAGACAGTGGAACTGAAAAAGAAAAAAAAAAAAGTCAATTCAGAATTATATAGAGAGTGAAATAGCTTTTCATGAATGAACTTGGAATATCCATTTAGATAAACAAAAACGAAGAGAATTCATTAGCAGTAGACCTGCTACCAAGAGACACTCAGGGATGGTCTTCAGATGAAAGGGAAATGGAGACAGATTTCAGGAGTATAAGCAACAAGGAGCACTAAAAATGACAAATGTGGGACTGGGGTTGTGGCTCAGAGGAAGAAAGTTCACCCAGCATGTGTGAGGCATTGGATTCGATCCTCAGCATCTCATAAAAATAAAGGTATTGTGTCTAAAAAATATATATATATTTTTAAAAATGTCAAATGTATGGGTAAATATCAAAGACTGTTCCTCTTTAATTCCTTTCAAATGCACATGACCAGCCAGGTGCATGGTAGTACCCATGGTCCCGGCTACTCAGGAGGCTGAGGCAGGAGGATCACTGGAGTCCAGCAGTTTGAGACCAGCTTGGGTCAGGCAGGAAGACGCTATCTCAAACAGAAATGCATGTGCCTGCTTAAAGTAAAACCTAAGACAGTGTAGTCTGTGGTGTTTGTAGATGTGGTCTATATGGCCACTGTATATCACATAAAGGACAGAGGGGGGTCATGGTTAATAGGCCTATAAACCTGCAAGGGTTTTATGTTTAATGAGCAGGCTAAGTAATTTGCCAATGTCCTCCAGTCAGGAAGTGGTGGAACAATGTGTGAGTAATGTCCCAACCCCATCCTCTTTCTTCTACAGAGGTGAGTAGGTGGGAGGGGAAAGTGAGACAGCAAGGGCCAGTCAGCTTCCAGTCGCCCCAGGGGCCCTACCCTGGCTGAGCAGGGAGGGTTCCCAGGCCCTGGAGCCTGACCCAGTGAAGACGGGGCTTGCTGTGCCAGGCGCAGGGATGAGGCATCAGGGAGGGGCCAGAGCCAAGAGCCACTCTCTCATCAAGCCTTGAATTCAGCCCTTGTGTCTCAGCGGATGTGCCTGAGAAAGGGTCACCTCCAGACAGACTGGGAAGGTGCCTATTACGACAGTGACTCTGCCCCTGCCCCCCGGCCAGGGAGTGCCTCATTTCCACAGACACACACTTGCCAGTTGCCCGGGCTCGCTGGGGCCTCTGAAGACCTGGGCCAAGCAGACTGGAATTCTTGTGGGTGGGAGCCAGGGGTGGGGGTGGTGGAAGAGCGTTCCTTGGGCACCCCAGAGCCTGCTCCTCAGACTGTGGGAAGCCTGCTCGGTTCGTGTAGCATGCCCCGGTAGGGCCAAAACCCTGAACTCTGCACCCAGCAATGCAAAGTTCAAGAAAGGGACCAGAGAAGGGGACAAAGGAAGGATTTGGATCTCCACCTGGGATTACCTGATCCTTTGCAGGAGTGGAAAAGATGGAAGAGGCACCCACTATTTAACCGCTGCCCCTCAGCTTGGCTCGGTGCTGCTGGACTGCACCTTTGCAACCATATTTCGCAGACTCCTTTGCCTGCTGGCTTTCCACTGGACACTACCCATGGCAGGGCCTTGGTAGGAGACTAGAAGGAGGCAGGAGAGGGGAGAAGGCACTTCCTTCCTCCTGTGCGCTGTTCCTGCCAGTGCAGCCCTCCTGCGCCTGCTCAGAAGTCCCCACAGAAACTGGGGAGCGCCCCTCCTCTGAGCTGCAGCTCAGGACCCCACTGAGCTCCTGTAACTCCGTCCTCTTCCCCGGCCCCAGAGGCGATAACTGCTTTGGATGGGTTCTTTCTGCTGGGTTTTCCTAAGCATCCCCCTTTTTCCTTTCCTGCCCTGGGTAATCAAATCCTTAGATTTCCTCTGCTGAGATGCTGGCATGATTTCCGTTTTCTGACCTGCTTCTTCGGATAAAGAAACGGAGCTGCTTCTCCGGGGAGCCTGTCGGGGGTTACCAGAGACAGCGCGGAGCAGAGCGCAGGGCAGAGGTCACCCAGATCCAAAAATCACCTTCTGCTTTTACCCACTGCGTAACTTTGGGCAAGCTCCTTGATTTCTCTGAGCCTCAGGTTCCTTACCAGAAAAAGAGGATTGATCCCACAAACCGGGTCGGTCAATCTCTGTGGGCACAAGAGAGACAAAGATCAAAAATAACTGGAACTAGGTGAGGCACAAAGATGAAATTATTCTGGAAAGTTTCCAGAAAAAAAAAAAATACTGAGTGCAAAGGTAAGAAGGCAGGGTTAGAGCTTGCTCACACCCAGTTGGAACCAGGAACACACAGGTATTTGGGTTCCTGTGTTTCTGGGTTTGAATCAGATGGCCCCGATTTTTACCCTAGTCCCATCTTCTCTGTGTGGTGGGAGAGAATGAGCTTCTAGTAGCTTCCAGACTCTGGCGCTTACGGCTTTGCCCAGAGAAGAAAGGGTACCTCCTACCTAGACCCGGCTTGGTCATTTCCAGGGGAGGGCTCTGACTGCCAGGGTGGCCCTGCATACGGCACTGTGGCTTGGGAGCAGGTCACCTAAGGGAGACAGCTGTCAGTCAGTTCTAACACAGCTGGGATTTTCCAAACTCAAGTGTTTCCAGGATGATCACCCCCATTTCATGGGGGCAAGAGGAGGCTCAGAGGACAGTTAGGGCTCCACTGTGGTTATGTGGCTTCTATCTAAGCAACAGAACCGACACTATGTCATCGAAAACCAGATGTGTGGAATTTCTGCAGGCTAAGAGGAAAGCAGATGGGTAGGTGAGGGGAGGCAGGTAGACAGGAGAGCCAAGCCTCTCGTGTAGGCTCCATTTTTAAAAGGAGAAGAAAATGAAGGTTCTGAGGGGTTCTATAGCTGCGCTGCACAACTCAGAGGAACTGGAATTCACCCCCAGCCTTATGGGTCCCAGCGTGACCCCTCCCTGTATCTGTATGCCCCATCCCCCCAAGAAGTGTCCTGCTGTTAGGCTGGGGATTGGATGATATTCCCTGTCCCTTTCCTCTGGTTGTGATGTCAGCAGAATACAAGATCCCCCTGGACGCCATGGCATTTGGGGGAAAAAAAAATGTAGGGAAAATGTGCAGAGAATCTAAAAATGACGATCAAGGGGTAAAGGGTGCTCAAGATGAAGCCAAATGGGTTGTTGAGCTGCTGATGACCTGTCCCTGTCATTTCTCCAGCCCTACCTCTGCCTGAACCTGCAGTTGCAGGAAATGATTTATAGTTCCCCGAGTGTGTCACTATTTTCTGCCCTTAAAAAAAAAAAAAAAAAAAAACCCACAACAACAACAAAAAAAAAACCTGCCTCCTTTACCTAAAACGCCTTTTCTACTCCAATCCAAATCCTGTTCTAGAGAACTCCTAGACACTCCTCGAAACACATTTTAGCCATCTCCTTTGCAAAATCTTCTGACTTCTTAGCAGCGGACCTTCCCTGATCCATACCCCAGGGTTGAGCTCTCCTTTTTTCCTGCCCACAACACACCTGAGACATCAGGAACAGCTGTGGGTGGCTGCTGCAACAGAATCACCTCAGGAGTCATTTCAAAACATTTCAAAAAGTGTCAGCACGGCACCACCACACGACAGGCTGACTCAGGGAGTCTGTGATGGGGCCAGGTGTCAAAAATGTCAGCAGATGCCTCAAGTTCTTGTGCGACTCAGCCAGGGGTGGGAACTGCTGGGGTGTGTCCCTTGAAAGCAGAGTTTTCTCCTGTACCCGGAGGCCTGGCTCAGGAATGCTGAGGGAGGAGGAATGGAGGATAGAAATGGGCATGATCCAGGATGGGCGGCAGGAAGCAGGGGTGTCGGGGTGATGCACCTGGACCCCCCCCCCCACATTACCCCTCGTGGATAAAGACACTAGTTCTGATTCGACATGCCAGGGTTGGAGCCCTGTTCTGTCACACACTCATGCACATGCCTGGGTGACTCAATCTCCGTCTCTGATGGTAATGACAGCGATATGCCCCTTGTCATGACATTCTGAGCACTCAGCAAGTTTTTAGCCTCAACGCCTTTCGAGTATCCAGATACGTGGAAACCAGCTGGGGCCTTGGGAAAAATGCAGATTGTGACTCACTCACACCTGGGCTGGAGCCCACGCTCTGCAGTTCAGTGGGTCTCCCAGGAGGTGACGTGGACTGCGGGTCTGTGGCCCAACTCTGAGCAGAGAGGACATGGATCGATAGCACATACTGCCCCTTTCAGAGAACCAACCTGATCCTCAGCGACAGGATGGGAACAAAGCTGGGAGGGTCCTCTACAGAGCACACTGTGTGCCCCAGGCCCTGTGCTAAGCCCCTCACCCCACCTCTCTGAGTGGGAGGCCCTATCTTCTCAGAACTTGAGCAGTAGTGACCCTGCATTGTCTAAACCAACTGTTCCCTTCTGCCACTGTAAGAAGTCACTATAGCTGTGGCACATGCCATAATCCCAGCTACTCAGGAGGCCAAGGCAAGAGGATCGAAAGTTGAAGGCCAGCCTTAGCAATTTAGTGAGGTCCTAAGCAACTTAATGAGACTGACTCAAAAGAAAAAAATGAAAATGGCTGGGGGATGTGGCTCTGTGGTGAAGTGTCCCTGGGTTCAATCCCAGGTACCAATAACAACGACGAAAAAAGAAGTAGCCAAACCCCTGGTGGCTCCAGTTTCTGGAGGCTGCTGGAGTTCTTTGGCCTGTGGCCATGTAACTCCTGTTTCTGCTTATGCTGACACGTTGCCTTCTCCTCTCTGACCTCCCTCTTATAAGGGCCTTTGTGATTATATTGAGCCCACCTGGTTAACCCGGTCTAATACCCCCCATGTCAAGATCCCTAACCTTATCACACCTGTGAAGTCCATTTGACCTTATGAGTAGCACATTCATAGGTTCTGGGGAACATGTGCACATTTGGAGGGACCCTTGTTCTGCAAACCACCATCCAGGCCTTTGATCAGAACCTCTCCAGACAAACCCCTCACTGCAGATCTTAGGCTGCTCACCATCTCCTAGGACCTACCTCATCTTCCTTCACCTTCCCTGCAGAGTCTAGCCTCTGAGCTTCTAGCGGCAGGCAAGAGAGCGACTCTTCCACTGGTCATTCCTTCCCACGGACCCTCCCTGCTTCATGCCCAAATTATAGCCAAGTGTCAGGGCTGAAGGAACGGGGCCAGGGTTACAGTGTTCCTCAAGCCCTGAGCACATGCTTGCTGTAGAGCACCCTGCTGGGCCAGTGGTGATCTCTGGGACAGCAAATCTGCAAGAATATTGGCCAACTGGCCAGAGAGAAGTCAGAGCATTGGTCAAGGAGGCCGTCACCAAAAAGGAAAAGTCTGAGAAAACAAAGCTCTACTTTTCCCTGAAACAGTTATTCCCTTAACCCTGTGGACCCTGACACGCGGCGTAGGCTGAGCTGACTCCCCGGATGGCCGTATGTTCTGAGCCCACTCATGGCGCTTAGAGGCCAGCTGAGTGACAGGTGCCCATTCCTGCAATGTGTCTGCCTAGAGGGTGGGACCATGAGGCAGATGGAGCCAGCCTTTGTCCTGTCCGCCATCACCATCAAAGACTGTACTTTGGGTGACACACCATGCCCACTTTCCCGGGGCGAAGGGTTTCCCTGGGAAAACTAGGGCAAGCCGGTGGCCGTATGCACCCTGGCAGTGGGCTGGGCTGCCATCTACCCTCCAGCCCCAGGCGACTTGGCAGTCAGCCCGACCCCTTCAGCTGGCTGGGTTCACGGCTGTTACAAAAGCCTGTCCACGTGAAGCAGCGTCTGTGGGTGACAGCTGGAGTGGACGGGCTGTTGAGTCACATTGGGTCAAGGTCTGGACGACTTGGGAGCTTGCTCTTTCTCAAGTCTCCAGTGGGGCAGAGGTGGGCTGCGGCTGGAAGGGAGGTCAGGGAGGAATCGAGTCCTTCGGGGGCCTGCTGTGGGCTATGCATCGCCTCTCCAGGGTCAAGGGTACTCTTGCTGGGCGCCCAGGACCCGCTGCTGCGGGGAGTGTGGGATGGCGAGACTGGGTGGGTTGTTGGGGCCAGATGTACCTGCATTACCCACCTGCCAGCATGCCCACTTTGGACAAGTCCCCTAGCATCCCTGAGCTTTATTTTCTCACTTGTAAAATGAGGCTAATGATAGCTCTGTGCAGAGTCAAAATGAACAATCAACCTGTGAACTTGCCTAATACCCAGTAGGTTGCTTCTACCCTCAGGCCCAGACCAAGGTCTATGAATTAGGACAAAGGGAACTGAATAACCCAGGGCTTTTTGTCTTCCTGGATCCAGTCTTTCTCCTGCTCCATCATCAGGATTCCTAACCAGCCCCCTGGCTCACCCATCCGTCTTTCCTGCATTACCTCATGCTGGCTGTGTAACAGAAGAATTCAATTCTGGTTCCATCCTATGACACATGGAAACCCTGCTAGGCTTTTTCGTTTTTTTAAAAACGTAAGTGATCTCACTTGACCAGCGAGCAATCTTCTGGGGGAGGGGTGGGGAGGTTTCACTCTCCCTATTTTACAGATGTGGAAACTGAGGCTTGGAGGGGTTGAAGAAATTACTCAAGGTCACATTGGTTCGGGCCCCCATCCATAGGCTCCAAGTGCCACGTTCCCCATGACATTGCAGAGGATGTGAGGGAAGTCCACCAGGCTGTACTGCCGCATTCACACAGCACCTAGAAAGTGTCCCATCCTTGGGACAACTTCCCGACAGTACCACATTACAGATCTGGTGGGAGGTTCTTTTTAAAAAGGACGGCCTCTTGTTTAGTACCCCACCCCCCTCAGCCGAGTGGTAAGTCAGACACGAGAGCCAGTCACGAGGCTGGCTGGCCTGACCTTGCCTAAATCACATAGTCCAGCTGTGGCATCCATGGCACCGCCTCCCAAGGGCCTGTCCTTCCCAGCCTTTGGGGAGGACCAAGGGCCTGGGCTCTGGACGCAGTGCCCTGAGTAATGTCTCCAGAACTTTGTTATTGACTTTGCAGAGGAGGAGACTTTGAAGCCCGGATTTGCCAGAACTTTGGCTCTGAAGGACACACCAAAGCTCTCGTCATTGGATAGGGTTGCACATTGGATCAGCCCCACTGCCCAGAGAGGACGGCACACGTCTTAGCCAGCTGTTTCACTGCTGTGACTTAAAGATCTGACCAGAACAACTTTAGGAGGAAAAGTGTCTTGGGGGGCTCACAGGGTCAGAGGTCCCCATTCATAGACAGCAGGCTCAAGACAAGGCAGGACATCGTGGTGGAAGAGTGTGACAGAGGGAACCAGCTCAACTGATGATCAGGAAGCACAGAGAGGCCTCCACTTGCCAGATACAGATATATACCCCAAAGCCACGCCCCCAGTTCCCACCTCCTCCAGCCACTTAATTGACCAGTTAATCCATATTAGAGGATTAAATCACCCAATGAGTTGCGAGAGTCTTACCCCTATCATCCCCTCTGAACCACCTTGCAGCATCTCACACATGAGCTTTTGGGGGACACCTTACATCCAAACCACAACAGTAGGAGTATAAAGCAGGGATGGACGGCAACCCCACAAAATCTAAGATGCATCCAGGGGTGATCACTGTGGTGTCCCTTGGTCAGATAGAACTGGGGACAGCCTCCCTGTTCATCAATAAAGAAATGACCAAATAGCCGGACGCGGTGGCACACGCCTGTAATCCCAATAGCACGGGAGGCCGAGACCTGAGGATGGCAAGTTCAAAGCCAGCCTCAGCAACAGCGAGGTGTTAAGCAACTTGGAGAGACCCTGTCTCTAAATAAAATACAAAAACAGGGCTGGGGGTGGGGCTCTGTGGTTCAGTGCCCCTGAATTCAATCCCAGTACCAAAAAAAAAAAAAAGAGCAAATTGACTACAGTAGCTTTGCCTATTCCCTGGGATTCTCTGTAGTACTTAGAAGAGGATAAGGATGATTACATGGATGCGGACAGTTCCTATAACTATTTTCTTTTTAAAATAAGATTTCAGAACATGCACAGCATATCATTTATGCTTAAGAAATTAAACAAGGCAATTATATATTCATATTTATGCATATAGTTGCAGCAAAGGATAAGGGTCTGTATGCATCCAACTAGTGTCTGTCTTTATCTCTGGGCAGGGAAATGGGGTTGAGATGATGGTTGGGGGAATTTGTGTGTAATACTTAGGACTTGTATTCACATATTAGGTACTTAAAACAAATGACTTTTAGTAAAATGAATGTTTGAAACAGAAAGCAAACGTGGTCTCCAGTTGGGCAAGATTCATTCCAAACACCAAAGAGGGGGCGAGTTTCCATGGGGCAGGAATCTCAAGAATCACCTTGCAGAGCTGGCTTCCCTCTGTTTTCTGTCCCAGGGCTGAACACTGTGCAGGGTGCTGAGACCTTGCTTCCTCTCTGGCCAAGTGGCCAGCATGCCACTCCATGCCATGGCACAGGGAACACAAAAGGAGGGCAAGTTCCTCACCCCCACCTTCCCACTGCACATACACTAAGGCCTGGCTCCACCTGTGCACCCACACCTAGGGCAATGGCCTTGGAGAGCTGGCCCGAGTCCCTGTGTGGCATGAATTCCTCTATAGCCATCCCTGGGTCTCTGCAGGCTTCAGGACCCCTTTTGGATACCCAAATCTATAGGCCCTCGGGTCCCTTATGTAAAATGGTATATTGTTTATGTGTAACCTACACATCCTCATATATATTTTTTTTAACATTGCGACCTCTAATACCAATAGAATAATTGTCCTATGGGCCTTCAATATTAATACCCCATACTGTGACCTCTAACACAAATATCATAGCTCTCTGATCTTTAATATTTTTCCTAGTTTTTTTTTTTTGGTATACATGACAGAATGTGTTTTGACATTATACATACATGGAGTATGACTTATTCTAATTAGTTTTTTTTTTTTTTTTTTTTTTGGGTGCTGGGGATTGAACCCAGGGACTTGTGCATGCTAGGCAAGCATTCTACCAACTGAGCCATATCCCCAGCCCCAAAGGATCCCATTCTTGTGGTTGCACATGATGGGGAGTTTCACTGGTCGTGTCTTCACAGGTGAACAGAGGAAAGTTACGTCTGACTCACTCTACTGTCTTTCCTACTCTCGTCCCTCCTTCCTTCCCTTCATTCCCCTTCTCCCATATACTTTAAATCACCTCTGGATTGCTCCCAATACCTAACACAATGTAAATGCTACTTAAGGAGTTGTTACACTGTATTGTTTAGGATATTACGGTGAGAAAGTCCAACAGGTCCATATATACTTGATGTTTTGTTTTTTGGTACTGGGAATTGAACTCAGGGGTGCTTAACCACTGAACCACATCCCAGTCCCTTTTTATTTTTTTATTTTTATTTTTTTTTAAGAGAGAGAGAGAGAGAATTTTTAATATTTATTTTTTTTTAGTTCTCGGCAGACACAACATCTTTGTTGGTATGTGGTGCTGAGGATCGAACCCGGGCCGCAAGCATGCCAGGCGAGCGCGCTACCGCTTGAGCCACATCCCCAGCCCCCAGTCCCTTTTTATATTTTATTTATTTAGAGACAGCGAGGCACTTAGCAATTCAGTGAGACCTTGAGTTGCTGAGGCTGGCTTTGAACTCGTGATCCTCCCGCCTTAGCCTCCTGAGTTGCTGGGGTTACTGGTGTGCACCACGATGCACCACGGTGCTCAGTTCTACTAAGATTTTTTTTGATGCAAGGTGGGAAGCCGACCGTTACAGGAAGGAGCAGGTGGCTAGTTCATTCGTGTGGAGCAGCATGGCCTCTGTCTGGGAGCAGGAGGAAGGAAAGGCCATGGGAGAAGAGAAAGTTGGACCAAAGTGGCTCTCCTACTCGGCTCCCTTGCATTCCTGGCACACTGGGAAACAGAAGCTGTCAGAAGAAAGGGAGAGTGGCCTGGAGTTACTGTTAACCCAGGTAAGGGCTGGAAGCCCCTAGCAGTGGGCAGCGGCTGAAGCGGCAAGGTACTTCAGTACGGGACTGGGTACAAGGCACGGAGGTCTGGACCAACTTCCCTAGAAGATGACGGTACCCAGGCCAGTCTCTCCATGGGACTGAGGGGGCAGAATCAGAATCGAAATCGAGAATTCTCTTCCTAAGACATCTGGCTTCTGGTCATGTCAAGCTAAAGTTTTGGAGCATCCCTTAAAGTATGACAAGGAACCTGTAGCCTTGACCGCAGAACAACCAGGAAGGCCACAGAGAGGCCAGCAAGGAAGCCGGCCAGGGCTCTGCTGAGCTGCGGTGACCCTGGCCTTCCACTCTGGTAGCTGCATGGACCCAGGGAATAGGGGATAATGCCTGAGGCCCATCAAGGGGAGGACTCTAAATGCCTCCCCAGAGGAATCTGGGGCCCAACAGAGTAAAGCTAAAGAAAGAGCCAGCAGCCATGGGTGCTTGGCACTGGGGGAAACCGCCCTGGAGACTCAGAACCACGTGGAACCTGCATGCGGGTTTGCTGTCAAAAACAAACAAACAAACAGCAACATTCAAACAAACAGCAACTTGACATTCAAACAAACAGCAACTTCTAGTTCAAATGGTTGTTGTTTTCAAGTTGTAAATTCTGCTTAAATGTCCTCATCTGGTAACACCTCCTTTCTGGGGAACACATCATCTCTGGGAGGACCTTCAACTTGGGCCTCCAAGAATTCTTACCAAGGGCCAGGATTGTGGCTCAGTGGTAGGGAGAGCACTTGCCTAGCATGTGGAAGGCCCTGGGTTCCAGCCTCACTCTATATTTTAAAAAATAAACAAAATAAAGTTTAAAAATACATTAAAAAAAGAATTTCTTCCAATAATATTCTCCAGAAAATGAGCCACTAGGATGAAATAACACCCCCCCCCTCAAAAATACCCAAGGAAACAAGCCAAAGTCCCCAGAGAGAATACCTTGATGTCACATTTCTGGCTTCCAGAACTACAAGAGAATAGATTTATAAGGATTTTGAATATTTTTAAGCTACTAAGATTATGGCAGATTGGTTCTGGCAGCCTGAGGACACTAATGCAAATGATGGATGAGGAATTTTACAAACAGTTATAAATTGTTAATACCAGATCCAGTGATCCCAGTTAATCCCTCTCATAGCTGTTCAAAAGGAATCCCTACCTCAACACATTGTGTAACACTTCAGAACACCAAAGACAACAAGAAGATCCCAAGAGCAGCCAAAGACAAGACACACTGCCCAGGGGCCGCCTTCTGGACAGCTCGCAGTGGATGCTAGAAGACAGTATGACAGGATCTTCAATTGGCTTAGAGAAAGTGACTTGTCTGAGTCGGGTGAACCATCGTTCCAGAAAGAGAGTCAAGTGATATTCTTAGGCACGTACAATTCCTACCAATAATTCTCAAAGGGAATTCTAGGGTCTACATCAGAAGAAGGAAAATGATACTGACTTTAGAAGGTCTAAGAACAAAGAAAAAATATAGTAGTAAATATGAGATAGTTTTAAGTCAACCTGGACCGAATAAAATAGGGATACGGCCTAGAGATAGTGACAAGCAAGCATAATGCAGCCTAAGCCTTGTCCTCGTCTTACATTGCAGGGTTAGAGGCTAGAAGCTATATTGCAGAGACTCCCATGGTGGCAGGATTTCAGGTTAGGTTCGAACAATGAGAAGCGCCTGCATGGGACTCCAAGATGCAGAAGGATTCTTGCTCATTGTCCTAGAAGTGGTAGCAGTAGATGGGAACACTGAGGAGCCTTGTGCCTGTTGTCAGAAATGGCAGGAATCTGTGACTGACATCTGGGTAGCATTCCTCAACCCACTATTTTGTTCCTACAGTCCTTCCAACAAATTCATATAGAACACAATTTTTCATCTCTCTGGTTTTACACAAAGTAGAGTCACATCCTTCATGTCTTCTTACATGTACTTAGGGTAATAATGACCATCGCATTCCACCAACTTTCCTACCCCTAGGCCCCCTCGTTTCCCTTTTCCCCTTTGTCCTATCTAGAGTTCATTTAATACTCCCATCCCTACCCCCAGCATATTATGGATAGGCATCCTTAAATCAGAGAAATCATTCGACATTTGTTTTTCTGGGGGATTGGCTGATTTCACTTTGCATTATATTCTCCAGCTTCATCCTTTTACCTGCAAATGCCAGATTTTATTCCCTTTTAATGCTGAATAATATTCCATTGTGTGTGTGTGTGTGTGTGTATATATATATATATATATATATACACACACCAAATTTTCTCTATCCATTCATCTACTGAAGGGCATCTAGGTTGGTTCCACAGTTTAGTTATTGTGAATCGTGCTGCTATAAACATTGATGTGACTGTGTTCCTGTAGTATGCTGTTTTTAAGTCCTTTGGGTATAGACCGAGGAGTGGAATAGCTGGGTCAAGTGGTGGTTTCATTCTCAGTTCTCGACTCGTATAGCACAAGAATTAATATCAAGAATCAATAAATGAGATGGATTCAAACTAAAAAGCTTCTTCTCAGCGAAAGAAACAATCAGTGAAGTGAATAGAGAGCCCACTAATTGGGAACAAATTCTTACTACATGCACGGCAGAGAATTAATCTCTAGAATATATAAAGAACTCAAAAATTCTAACACCAAAAAAACAAATAACCCAATCAATAAAAGGCCAAAGAACAAAACAGGCACTTCTCAGAAGAGGATATACAATCAACAAATATATTAAAAAATATTCAACATCTCCAGCAATTAGAGAAATACAAATCAAAACTAAGGTTTCATCTCGCTCCAGTCAGAATGGCAGCTCTTAACTATTAACAAGTGTTGACGCGGATGTAGGGAAAAGGCACACTCATATATTGCTGGTGGGACTGCAAGTTGGTGCAGCCAATATGGAAATCAGTATGGAGAATCCTTCCAACAAATTTATAACCAAATTTCTCATGTTAAATCTTCTGTTTAGGGGTTGGGGCTCAGTGGCAGAGTGCACGCCTAGTGCGGGTGGGGCCCTGGGTTCAATCCTCAGCACCATATGGAAATGAATAGATAAAATAAAGGCATTTGTGTCCAATTAAAACTAAAAAAATAAATTTAAAAAAATCTCTGCTTAACATACCTAGAGTAATTTGTTTCACTGATGAAACTGTTACACAAGGTTGAACACACACATACACAAATGGAATTATAATGCATGGTGACAATAGCATCTACTCCAGAAGGGAGTTAATGACATCAAGTGATTTAAAATTCTATTTGGGAGGAAAGCAAAGGTTTTGATTAATTTGCGACTTTGATAGAGTAAGAACACATGTTGTGCCTTCTCGAGTATCAGTAAAAAAAAAATGAGATTTCTAAAAAATGAAATTAATTTTTTATAGATAGAGTTATTCCAAAAGAAGATAAGAAATATGGAACAGGCCAGACAAATACAAAGCAAAATTAAGATGGTAAACTTAACACTAAATGCATATTATATAATTATTCTGGTTAAAAGGTAAAGATTGTCAGCATAAATTAAAGAAAAAATTGTTTTGAAAGCACCAGTTGCATAATACATAAAAGATGAATGACAGACAGAATAAGAAACCATGCAAATCTTAACCAAAAGAAAGCCTATGTCTATTGTGTTAATCATTACATTCATTTTATTAATATCAGACAAATAGATATTAAGGCAAAAGCTTTACAAAAGAAAAAGGATCACTTTGCATTGGTAATAGTTTCAATTCACCTAGAAAGCATAATTATAGGCAAAAAAGAAAAAAAGACACTAGAAAAGAAAAAAAAACTTGTTATATATAAAGTTTTACCTACGGCCTAGGATTGTGGCTCAGTGGTAGAGCACGTGCCTAAAATGTGTAAGGCACTGGGTTTGAGTCTCAGCATTGCATATAAATAAGTGAATAAAATAAAGGTCCATCAACATTTGAAAACAATTTTGTTTTGCTCTAAAAGGTTCTAAGGGATTTATAAATGAACCATCAGAATTCATAAGGAAGTTTAGCTGGGTATAGTGGCCAGTGCCTCTAATCCCAGCTACTTGGGAGGCTGAGGCAGGAAGATAGCAATCAATGCCAGCCTGGGCAACTTAGCAGGAGGACCCCGTCTCAACATAAAATAGAAAGAAATGGAATATAGCTTAATGGTAGAGTGCTTGCCTATCATGTTCAAGGACCTGGGTTCTGTCCTCAGTACCATAAAAAGAAAAAAAAAGTTAATAAGTTTGACAATATTGCTATTCACACCATCAATACATGCAAGTGAAGGAAGGTGCTCAAGGGAGAGAGGGAGGGAGGGAGGGAGGGGGATGAAATGGAGATTACTTTTATGTGCTTATATCAATGTGTCTCAATGAACCCCATTATTTTGTTTAATTATAATGCACTAACAAAACACAATGAAAATCAATACGTGTAAAGTAATTCATGTTTTTGCATCTGGCAACCCAGATTATAGGAAAACTTTAAAACACACACACACACCATTTCTAAGAGCCTCAAAGAAATATAAGGTAACTGGGAATAAAGAAAAGGATGTGTGGTCTTTTGTGATCTAATTATAAATCTGTCTTGAGACATGTTTTAAAAGACTTCAAAAAGACAGAAATATACCATGTGCATTTGATCCACACCTTTTACCCCATATTAAGGTTAACTCAAACTGGATCACAGACCTAAATGTGAATCCTCAAACTACACCAAGAAAACATGGCAGAAAACCTTTGCAACTTGGGCTTGACAAAGATTTCTTAACTAGGACAATAAAAGCTTCATTCATAAAAGAACAAATTGATGAATTGGACTTCATAGAAATTAAAACTCTGGCTCTTCAAAAGGTATTGTTCAGAGAATAAAAAAGAAACAAACAAGGGGAGGGGGAATTTTTGCAAAGCAAGTATCTAATAAAGGAGTTGTAGCCAGGATATAAAGAATTCTCAAAACTCAAGAATAAGAAAATTACTGGGGGGGCTTGGATTGTGGCTCAGAGGAAGAGGCACTGGGTTCAATCCTCAGCACCACATAAAAATAAAATAGATACTGTGTCCACTTATAACTAAAAAAATATTTTTTAAAAAGAAAATTACTGGGGATGGGGGATGGGAATGGGATAGACAGTAGAATGAATCAGACGTAACTTTCCTTTGTCCACACATGAATACACGGCCAGTGTAACTTCACATCATGTACAACCACAAGAATGGGAAGGTATGCTCCTTGTATGCATGTGTCAAAATACACTCTACTATCATGTATATCTAAAAAGAATATAATTTAAGAAAATGACTCTGTTAAAAATAAGCAAAAGATCTGAGTAGACACTTCACCCAAGAAGGTATTTGGATGGAAATGAGCCTGTGTAAAGGAGTTCAACATCACTGTGGGAGAGAAAGGCAGGTGGGGGGATCATAAAGGGGAATTAAGAAATATTGGGGGCTGATGGATATACTCATTATCTCAATTATAGTGTTGGTTTCACGGGTGTGTGCATGTCAAAACTTATAGGACTGTACGCTTTAAATATATATGGCTTTTTTGTATGTCAATTATGCCTCAATAAAGCTATTTTTAAAAAGACTTCAATAAAAGCAGAAATATACCATGTTTGTGAGCTGGCAAATGCAACAGTCTCCCAGTTTGATTTATAGATTGAATGCAATCCCAATAAAAATTCTAGCTGCTTTTTTTTTCTTTTTCTTTTGTGGATCTTGATGAGCTCCCTTCTAAACTTTATATGGAAATGCAAAGGATGAAGAATAGTCAAGAAACTTGAGATTTCCCCACACACACACACAAGGTAGGAAAATCATAAACTAGAAAGTTATTATCAATCTGTGGTAGTGAAGACAGCGTGGCGTTGCTCAGGGGTAGACCAGGAGACCAGTGGGACAGAAGAGAGTCTAGAAACAGATTCTTGCTTATAAGACAGATCCTTGGTATAAGACAGAGGTGGACTGCAGAGCAGGAGGAAGGACAGACTTAGCAATGGTGCTGGGAGAGCTAAGAATTCATACAAGGAGATGACAAGAGGATCCCTACTGAAATGAAGTCTTGATTTTTCTTAAGAGAAAAAAAAGACAAGTTCTCAAATAGTTTTGACATTACTATTTGGTCACTCTATGTTGTTTTTGTGTGTTTGTTTTTTGGTACCAGGGATTGCAACCAGGGTGCTTAACCACTGAACAACATCCCCAGCCTCACTACACACACACACACACACACACACACACACTTAGTACTGGGGATTGAACTCAGGGGCATTCTGAGCCACATCTCCAGCCCTATTTTTTTTTAATTTATTTTTTAAGTGGACACAATCTTTATTTTACATTTATGTGGTGCTGAGGATCAGACTCAGTGCCCCAAGCAAGCTAGGCGAGCACTCGACCACTGAGCCACATCCCCAGCCCTATTTTGTATTTTATTTAGAGACAGGGTCTCACTGAGTTGCTTAGTGCCTTGCTTTTGCTGAGGCTGGCTTTGAACTCTTGTGATCCTCCTGCCTTAGCCTTCTAAGCTGCTGGGATTACAGGTATGTGCACCATGCCCAGCAAGTAATATCAAAACTATGTAAAGATCAGTAAATCCTGTAGGTAATTGGCAAAATTTTTTCTAGGCACTTGATAGCAAAAATTTGAAATTTCCGTTAATAAACATATGAAAGGTGATAGGAAAATGCTAACTGAAACCACAGAGCTATTACTACATATATAAAGGACAAATTCTGATACTACTAAGTGTCACAGTAAGGACAAGGAGCTATGGGAAATCTTATACACACCTTGTAAAGACCGACACGTGACCAGGTGTGGTGGCACACACCAATAATCCCAGTGACTCAGTAGGCTGAGGCAGGAGCATCGCCTGTTTAAAGCCGACCTTAGCAACTTAGTGAGACTGAATCAAAAACTAAAAAGAGATGGGGACGTGGCTCAGTGGTAAAGTGCCCCAGCTTTAAAAAAATAATTATAATAATAATCAAAAAAATAAAGAAAAGGACCAACACAGGATACGACTACTTTGGTAAACATCTTGGTGTTTTCTGGTACAGTGGGACATAAGCATACTCAGACTAACTCAGGCAACATATCTGCACCAAGAGTTATGGACCATAAATGTCTGCGGCAGCTTTCTCGTTAAACTGAAATACTAGAAAGAGTCCAGATCTTCATTAACAGTAGACTGGATAAATGAATGGCCATGCTTTCAAAATTGGAATGCTACCCAGCAATGGACTGGACACCCCACCAAGCCTGGCCCGCGCCACCTCACCTAGGAAAGGCACGGCCTCACCAAAAAAATAAATAAATAAATAAATAAATAAGCAGCTCTGCAACACAGAAAGATAATCAGGTGGATCATATCTGAGGCTTGAGAAGCAGGCGTAAGAGTGTGAAACTTAGCCAAGGATCAAGTCCTCCCCCGACCTCCATTCCCCGCCCGCATTCTGAACCTAGGAGAACCATTTTCAGACATCATTACGTGGCAGCCATCCCGCCATCGCCCATAAATATTTTTCTATTGACTTTTGTTGTAAGTCTCTAACAGCATCCTCTGAGCGATTTCAACAAACAGTGGGAGACGGAGGAAGAGGAGTTTCAGAGAGCAGAGTGAGTCTTTGCAGTGTTAATATGCGCTCGGCCAGCTCTGGGCTGCCAAGGAGGAGTGTAGGGCACAGACCGAGCATGGATGTGGCCATCAGGGCTCTTGCCAGCACCTCCAGCAGTGTTGTGGAGCAGGGAGGGAAGGAAGTTTCCAGAACAAAAGAAAGCCAGCTGGAGGGGGGAGAGAGGAAGAAGGCCCGGCCAATCACAGAGCTCTGTGTCCTCACAAGCCCATGCCCCACTGTGATGTGATGCTGAAGCAGGATTCAAATCCTGCCTCTACCACCCACTAGCTCCAAGTCCTCAGAGCTCAGTTTCCCTGTCTGTAACTTGTGGATAAAAGTAGGATACGTTGGCGCATACCCCTGTAATCCCAGTGGCTGGGGAGGCTGGGGCAGGAGGATCATGAGTTCAAAGCCAGCCTCAGCAAAAGCGAGGCACTAAGCAACTCAGTGAGACCCTGTCTCTAAATAAAATACAGAATAGGGCTGGGGATGTAGCTCAGTAGCTGAGTGTCCCCAAGTTCAATCTCTGGTATAAAAAAAAAAAAAAAGTAGTAGTAGTAGTAGTAGTACCTGCTACCTAGGCCAATGTTAGCATTAAATGAGATGATTCACACCAAGTCATTAAGCACAGGAGCTTAGTTAATCGTGCCTGGGCAGGGATTTGAGGTCTCTGACAAACCCCAATGGCACTCTGCAAACCACTCTCTCTGGAGAGACCGATTACCCTCAAATTCCTTTCCTTAAACCCCAGCCCCGGTTCTCCCAAAGCTGATCAAGTTCTAGGAAACTGGTTGCCATAAACTGTTAACTTAGGTAAAGCTATTTATTGCATAAAATGGTCCACGAATACCTGGAATAGTTAATGCTGTTCCCGGGAGGCAGAGGCATTCAGAAACCAGGCTGGTGACCCCAGGGATGGAGCGAGCAGCAATGTCTCAAGGCAAAAAGGACCCCAGTTCCAGGATGGAGCCCGGTTCCCACCAATTGTGTGGGCCCTTAACCTCTTGGAGCCTCAGTTTTCTCATTAATATAATGAACATGATTGTCTATCACCAGGATTATTGAGAAAAGCAAATGATAGTTAATGCAAAGAATGCACAAGCAGGTACATCCCCAGTCTTGAGACTAAATGAATGTATTCTCACTGAAGTCAGAATATCTGGGCGAGACTTCCAGCTTCACTGAAACCCCATTTCCCTGTCCAGATCCATCTGGATAACAAGCCTGTGAGTATTCAGCGATGACAGTCATTTGCAGAGATCCTAATATTTACTAAGTCCTTCTACATGTTCGGCCTCACTGAGACCTGTGAGGCTCAGAGACGTGAAGTGATGAGGTTGGGGGTCACATAGTAAGTGGACAAATGGGAGATCAGATGCCAAGTTTTGCAACTTTGTATCCTAACTGTGTGTCTGCTTGCCCCAGAGCCTGGGGTTCTCAGCCTGGGTTCAACAGCCACACTATCCTAGACCCTGGCACAGCAGCCCAACCTGGCCCCTGCCTGCCAGCCCTTTCCCCACTGGTAAAGAGACCCAGGAATGAGTGCCACCGTCACCCCAGGTCCAAGATGGAGAGGCTGGGCTGGGAGCCCTGGTCAGTCTGACTTCATATGTAGTGTCAAAGGCGTGCCCCATTACAAGCACCAAGCCCAGGGCATAGCATGTACCCATCCTCAGCTGGCCGATTTTTGCTGGACGATTACCTCTTAGGGCCAGGAACCATGGTTTGTGCCTCTGAACTCTGGTAACTGAGGACCAGGGAAAAAACACACAGCACTCTGGGAAAGAGCATTCTACGTGACAGGAACCCATAAGGAGCACATGAAAAACACCACGGGAATGCTCAGCGAGGGGGCTGGGGGTGTAACTCAATGGTAGAGCACTTGCCCCAAGACACACACACACACACACACACACACACACACACACACACGAGACCCTGGCTTGATCCCCAGGACTACCCCAAAAATCATTCAATTAATGAAGTGGTCAGTGAGGTAGGAGGAGAATGAAGGGGGTGTTTTAGTGCAGAAATTGAGAGGAAATAGACACCAGCAAAGGATGTCATGATGTCACATGCTGCCCAGAGGCCACTGAGGGTTAGGAGGGAGGCTTTTTCCCTTTGGACTTTGTAATCAAGAGGCACAGGAGGCCTTTGCATGAGCAGAGCCAGGGTCATCAGATGGCAGAGGTCTAGATGCTGCAGGAAAGAAGACAGGGGATGGTAGACTCAGGACAGCTCAGCAGGAACTGGTGCCGTCTATCTAGGGAGCATTTAACACGTGCCACTCACTGTCAAGCATGTACTCGTACATCATGTCAGTGACTCCTCTCGATGAGCATGCAAAGTGAACCACTGTCCCCATCTTAGATGTGGCAAGGCCACACAGTCACACAGCTAGGAAGGAAGAGATGTCAGAGTTCAGCGTATTTCCCCCTCAGTTTCTCAGCCAAAGTCTCAACCAATCTTGGGAAGAGAAAAAAAAAATAGAGGAGAGGAACCCAGGGCACAGGGGGCTGAGGGCTCGACTTCTGGTTTCTGCTCCTCTGAGCCACCTAGTCTGAACTAAAAGTTACCTTGGGGCGTGTTCACAGCTATACAAAATGAAGGGACCCCTGTGCACCCTCAATTCTGCAATGTGCCCTTTTGGTAGGGGGCAGCCAGTGCAGAAACCTTCTATCATCTCAACCTGGCTTCCCACCAGCTGGGGTGGACATATGAACTCATCCCCTTTGATAGACACAGCAACTGAAGCTTAGAGAGTTTGTCAGGAATAGAGATGGCCAAGGGCTCAAGTGCTCTGTAGAGAGGAAGAGGTCATCTTGGCCAACTCTAAGTGATCAAAGAGGATGAGATCCGAGGACACAGTCCGAGAGGAGGAAGCCAGCCAGCCAGCCAGCCTCTGCTACTGACCACCTGCCTCGGAGCCGACTCCATTCCAGGCAGAATTGTAGAGACAGAAAGATAACAGTTCCCAGCCTCAAGCTGGGAGACAGATGAGGAAACAGCTGAAAACCGGCTACTCCTCTAAGTGCCAGGGAAGCCCAGAGGCCTTGGAGCAAGGAAGCTGGACAGGGCTGATCAACTGCCAGGCAAGGCCGGCCAGGATGGCTGTCCTTCGCTTCCCAACATGAGCAACATATTCCCCGTCACAACAGGCAGCCAACACCGAGACATCCGTGGTGTCCTGATGCCCGACCACAACCCTGCCTTCCCCTTCCTCCCCAGCAGCCTCAAAGGCCAGCCTGGCAGCCCCCGCTAAGGAGCCGAGATCTGAGGGCAGAACACCCAGCACGATCAGGCTCAAAACCGTCTCGTCTCTGCCACCAACTTTGTGCATCCTGGGACCACTCATCTACACCCCTGAGCCTTGGTTTCCTCATCTGTCCACCAGCCTGGACCCTCAAAGCTGCCGGGAGAATGAGGTGGGCTGGTGTCCTTGGAAGTGCTTTTTAAGCCAATCAATCTCTTGACGCAGAGCAGGAGCTGGTGCATTCCCACGCTAGAGGTTCAAGACCAACCTTGGCCATCAAAGGCAGCTGAGGAGTTAATTCTTAAGCTCTTCGGCCCATGGGGAGCAGAGGCAGAGCAAAGGGCAGGCCTCGAAGCCTCTTTTGGAAATGACAAGATCCATTTAGCAATCAATTAGTGCAGTCCCCAGGCTCCAGGCCTGCACGCCCCGCAGAAAGAATGCGACGCACTGGGCTGATTAGAAACAGATGCGCTGGCAAACAGAGCTGGCCCAGCCCGGCCGGAATTCCTGGGCACCCAGCTCCCGGCCAGGAGACGGGATTTGTTATTACATTCTGGGCACCGGTGCTCAGAGGGAGGCCAAGGAAACCAAGTTAAGAGAGCAGCCTGCCTGGAGAATGTGTACCTTTGGGGGGGATTCAGAGGGAGGAATGTTGACTCTGTCAGCAATAATCTGGGATAAAATTAGTTCGGCCAAATGCAGACTATGACTTTTGACCAACAGATGCTGAAATTCCAAATGTGACATGGGTGACACGTGAGGAAATAGTGAACCGGGAGCTGAGCATGCTGCAGGAGGCCTGGGTATCTCTGGTGCCTTGAGAAGTCACCACTGCTGCCCTCCATGGATCTCATTTGCTGAGCTCAGATAGTACCCCCAGGCCCTGCACCAAGCCCTTCATATACCATCTCCTTTAGGAATCACAGCTCCTCTGTTATTAGATCTATTTTGCAGATGTGAAAGCTGAGGCACAACAGAGAGGTTGAACAATTAGCTAAAGTGGCACAGCTACTAAGTAGGGGAGATCCAGTACTTATCCTTGGACAGTTTCAGGGCACCACTGTGAACCGCACCTTTATGTTTCTAAGCTATGCAGCCTCTAATCTTCTACCCACTAGGATCACAAGGCTCTCTTATCGCCAGCACCCTTCCCTGGGTGACTTCCAGCCCATTAATGTCCCTGGTGGGTCTGGGCATGGATGTGGGGGGGTCTGCCAGGTCTCCTATCTCCCTATAGCACAAAAAGGAATGTTCTTTAAAATATTATCTTTATTAGTTTGTCATTATAAAATGGATATAAGCTGGGTGTGGTAGGGCAAGCCTGTAATCCCAGCAGCTTGGGAGGCTGAGGTAGGAGGATCACAAGTTCAAAGCCAGCCTCAGCAATTTGGTGAGGCCCTGAGAAACTTAGCAAGGCCCTAAAATATATATATTTTTTTTAAGGGCTGGGGATGTGGCTTAGTGGTTGAGCACTCCAAGTTCAATCCCTGTACCCTGCAAAAGAAACAAAGAATGAAAGAAAAAGAAAGATAAAAAAGAAAGAGAAAGATAAAAGAGAAAGGAAAGAGAAAGAGAAAGAAATAGAAAGACAGTTCCTCCATAGGAAATATAGAGAATGCAGTAATTAGAGCAAAACTGTCTCCCCAGAGAGAAAAATCGTCATTGTCACCTCCAGCCTTCTTGCTCGGCTTAATTTTTACCTAACTCCACTCATCTACATCTGCACACTGGGTGCCCTGCTTTTTCCGTGACAGCACAAGCAGTCTGTGGTGTTGTTAGGAGGCCTCTGAATGTCACTGAGGGCCACACAGTATTCTGCGAAGGGGGCGGAATCCCTGGTCCACTGCTCTCATCCAAGGCGTGGCTGCCGCCCTCTATCCCAGTTCTTGACCACGGGAGCTCCAGGTGTGCTCAGCGTCTCTACAAGATGTCCCGTACCTTCTAGGGGATAGGACCCACGTGTCTACGCTCCTGTGATGGCACCAAGGCCCTCCCACGCCCGCCTCGCCCCGACCCACTGCATTAAAGCGCAAGTGCAGAGGCTGCCACCAACCTGCAGACCCGTTTCTGTCCCACGCCCCCTGCTTGATTTGATAAGCACGTGACACTCGGTTTTAAGTCCAGCTGGAAGATGACACTCCGTCCCAACAACAAGCAAAAATCCAAACAAACTGGAAAAATCAACAACTGTCCCCAGATCCAGCCGAGAAGGAAGGTCACAGGGCAGACGGCGGCTCCCCAGTCTGGAGAGGTGGACAAAGACGGAATCCCAATTTACCCCAGCAGAAATGGCCACAGCTGGTCCTGGGGTGGGACAGCCTGAGCCCTACCGGACCCTACTGGAGAGTCAATGTGGACAAGACAGAGAAAAGTCCCTGGAGAGACCCCATACTCCTGTCATTCTTAAACAGGAGCCTTCTGTCCTAACGAGGCCAGGCCGGGCTGTAGCTTGTGCGCCACACGCAAATGTTGTAGGCCCAGACAGCAGGTCTGCCTTCAAGAAACAGGTCTGCCTTCAAGAAAACTGTTTTGTCATAACCCTGGGTTTTACCAGAGCCCAGCTGACCAGGGAAGAGGGAAATACCCACTTACAGACCCCTGTAGCCATCTTTTCCCACCTAAGGCAGAGGACCACATTGAGAAGCACGGGTGAGGTTCACAGGGACACAGGCTCACCAGAGACTGAGACCCAGTCCTAGGGCAGCAGACATCCCCTCCCCTGAACCCTTACCACATCCCTGAAGGCCTATTTCCTGTGTAAAATGAGGCAGCATTAGATCCAGGCTCAGATACAACAGGGTGTTAGAATTAGCAGACCAGGAATATTTACAAACTATGGTGGGTAGGCTACTATGGTTTGGTCAAGGGTCCCCTGGTGACAAAGGCTTAGGCCCCAGGGCATTGGGGATGGTAGAATCTTTGAGAGGTAGGTCCCGGGGAGAAGTTCTTAGGTCACTGGGCTATGTCCCTGAAATGGGTTGTAGGAGCCCAGTCTCAGTCTGACTCTGCTTCCTGGCTCACAATGTAAGTGGTTTGCTTTGCCGTATGTTCCTACCATGATGTGCCACTGTCGCCAAAGGTCCGAAGTAATGGAGCTGCTGATCTTGGATTGAACCTTCAAAACTATAAGCTAGATAAGCCTTTCTCTTTATAAGTTACTAACCTTGGGTATTTTCTTACAGTAACTCAAAGCTAACTAATAGTAACTCTAATAATTCAAATCTAGCGGGAAAAGTATATGACATGCAAAATGAGTGAATAATTCAAGAGATAGAGGGTCTAAGGAAGAATTAAAGAGATGCATTCTTTATTTCTGTTGCAGGGTTTTTTGGGTTTTTTTTTTGTTGTTGTTGTTGTTTGTTTGTTTGTTTAATCTCCAGCAGAGAACCAAACATACAAAAACAGCAAATTTGTTGCCAGTAGACTAGCCTTGCAGGAAATGTTAAAAGAAGTTCTTCTGTGAGAAGGAAAATTATGTAGGTCAGAAACTTGGATCTACACACAAAAAGAATGATGCTGAAGGTCAAGTAGAACCACATGATGTCAAGCCAGAGAGGCTCTTCAAGAGCATCCTCATAAGTTGCAGATGGTAAAACTCAGTCCAGAGAGGGCAAGTGAATTCCTTATGAACACACAGGGGCAGTGCCCCATCTGGAGCTAAAGGCTCCACTCTCCCAATTTAGGGCTGCCTGCACTGCCTCCCCACACTGCCCAGGGTGAATACAGCTCTCAGAGCCAGGAAGGGCTCAGTCTAGGGCAAGGTTGATTATTCTTTGACATCAAGAATAATCAGTCAAGCAAATCATTTTTAGCTACAACAACTATCCTGGGTAACATGTACCTCTTGCTTCCCAAGAGTTCAAACTCAATAATCAAAAGAGAGGGATTAGAGCTGGGCACAGTGGTGCACGCCTGTCATCCCAGCAGATAAGGAGGCCGAGATGGGAGGATCTCGAGTTCAAAGCCAGCCTCAGCAACAGCGAGGTGCTAAGCAACTGAGACCCTGGAGGGCTGGGGATGTGGCTCAGTGGTCAAGTGCCTCCGAGTTCAATCCCTGGTTCCCCCACACACAAAAAAGGGGGGGCAATAGAAATCCACAGTGGCACAGCAGGCCACAGAGGAGGCAATTGGGACTCGTTTTCATTGTCCCTGATGGCCACCTCTCTCCAGCCTCCCCTCTGCCTCTTCTCCACAATCTCAGCTGCCTCCAAGAACCCCTTTGGGATCACCAGACTGGCAGCCCTTGGGAGTGAATGTCCTGAAACCTAGAGGAGGCGGGGGCCAGGACCACACCCTTCAATAATAAGACCTGGAGGGCATAACTTCAGGGGAAAGTCCTTCCATGACTTCAGGAATTGGTAAATTTGTAGAAAACATAGATGAGTGAATGAATGACGGCAAATAGAATCCACACAACGGGCACTGAACTTTCAAAGTCTCCTGCTTCCGTTTCAGAGTCCTCATCTGTCCGATTAATTCTTCCAATTCATCCAATTCATTTTACAAACCTTCCCCCACCCCCACCGCTTTAGGTGCTGTGTGCCAGGCTCTGTTCTAGGCACTCAAGAAAGGCCAAGAGGTTTAAGGATTTCAGTTACCAGGAGAAACAAAGAACCAAACAAGACAATATTAAGATAATATCTTTCCTTTCCAAGCATTGTGACAGGCAAAAAGGAAGAAAATAATTAGCAAAAACAAATGATAGAGCATCTGGTCTTGAAATACGATTCAGGAGATGAACTGAATTCCTCCTACTAATTAACACACACCTGGAACTTCTGGGTAAAGTGTACAAAAGGGCAAGAATAGAGATGCTAGCGATTGGGATACTCCAAGGAGAAACTCTGAAGTGCTTTCTTTAGTGAAAAGGTGAAAGTTCTCAATTCCATAAGGAAAGGCGGGGGGCGTAAATCACAGGCTGAGACTGCTAAGATCTGCAGGAAGAACAAATCTTTGAAACTGTGAAGAAAAAGAAAGCTGCTCTAGTTGTGCAGTCACTCCTCAAACTGCAAAAGTTATGATCACAGTGCATGGTAAGTGCCTAGTTAAGAGAGAGAATTTGCATTATATTTGCATGTGCATATAGAAAACAACAGAGCACGACTCTCTCTCTGCTTTCTGGTTCCCTGTCCTAAGCTGCTTTCCTCCACCACCCCCTCTCACCCAGATGCTCCGTCTCACCTCAGGCCCAGAGCAAGAGCGTCAGGCCTCTGTGGACTGAGACCTCTGAAACCGTGAGCCCCAAATAAACTTTTCCTCCAAAATTGTTCTCGTCAGGTCTTTTATAGTCACAGCAGCGAAAAAGCTGACTAAAACAGAAATTAACCCAAAATACCCATGTTTTTTTTATTTTGCATTGCCAATCGAACATCATACCTTAGAAACCCTGAGTAACATTTCTTGACAATGTGGTGCCAAAGTCATTAAAAGAATTTTTCCTTCTGGGATGCGGGGGGAGGAAAAAAATATACAGTGTACTGTTTATGGTATTCAGTACTACTTGAGGCTTCAGACACCCACTGGGGGCTTGGAAACCTATCCTCTGCAGAGATCGGAAGACTACTGTTATAGATCCCCCTTGAAAAATCAGAGCTAAGAGCTCAAGAAAGGATGCACAACTTGATAGAGTAGATATTAAAGGAATAAGTTTTGGGGCTAATGCAAAGCTCTGCAGGGCAGGGAAGCGGGTAGAGGGGATGGAGAAGTTAGAAGATTTTTCTACACTAGCCTAGGCTCTGAGTGGGGGAAAACCTCCCCAAGAGCTGTAACTTTGGGGTTTTCACCTCATGTAGAATAGGAAACTCTGATTACCTCTCCTCTGAGGTCCATGAAATCTCAAACTGTCCAAGAAACATGATGATTAGCTTCAGGACAGTGATTCTTGACGGTAACAAACACAAAACTACTCAAGACTGCACATGACCAGAAGGCTGCTATGAGGAGCTCAGAATCCAAAATGACAAAATAAGTGAGCAGGAGTCAGATAAAATAAGCCATAGGTCTGATCACTCCCACCAAGAATTTTAGCATTAGAGGAGGGAAAAGCCGGGGGGAGGGGTGGAATCATGAACTGAAATGGAATTCCATTTTATGTATGAGTTTGTTGGGATGAACCCAATTGCTAAGTATAAAGCTCTAATTAAAAAAAAAAAACTTAAAAAAGAATTTAACCGTTAGAACAAACAACATAAAAACAACTAAATAAGTATTCCTTAAATAATTAGCAACATAGGGAGTTTTTAAAAAAAGAAGACAGAAAGAACGAGATACCATGAAAAAGAACAAGCACATTTGGACAAAACTCAGCTTGAACTATTAGAAAAATAAAGTCACTGAAATTAAAAACCCAATGGACGAGTTAAATAGCAGATTAAATGCAGCTGAAGAAATAACTGGTGAGCCAGAAGGTAGCTCTGCTAATAATTCACCTTATTTCTTTTTTGCAATGGAACGTTTCTGAAGAGTATGAAAGCTTGCAGTGTCATTTTGAGGTGAATCATTCAAAGGCAAAGAGAAATGGATTAATCAAAATGATGAGATTTTTAATATCAACTGTCAAATATGCTTCTACTTACATTTGAACAGACTAGCGTCCTAACACTTCACGCTGTTCATCCTTTGATAGCTGTATCCTGCCCGTGATGAGCACGGTGAGAGGTATCACCACGGCAGGAGCTCTGGCTCCTGCACCTTACGCCATAATCCCACTGAGCCGACAATGGCCAGTGGGCAGCATACTGTTCCTGAAAGCCATTCCCAAGCCAGGATGTCTGGCAAGACCTCATTTATACGTAGAATTGGCCAAAACCAAATAATATATGCTGTTTGGCTGCATGATCTGTTGCCAACTGGGTTTCGCCATCACTTCTTTTAAAAGAAGTACTTTTCCTGGTATGGCTCCAGGTTAAGAGTTTTCCAATGAGAAAACTTGGTCAAGAAGGGAAGGTAGAAAAGGAGGAGAAATATTGGTCTTATTTTTTTTCTTGGAACGATATGGTCGTCAGGCATTGGTTCATGATTCTCCACAAGCTCCCACTTTGAGGTCACAGAGAAGCTGCAGCTCACCACCTTTTCCTGACTGTTCCATAGACACAGTGAGATGATATGGTTTCTCCCATGGTCTCATAATCAGTGGGCCTCTCTCACCCACTCCCCAACGCTGGTCAAAGGTATAGATATTGCATTGATTCATAGACTAATGGTTTGATTGGATGGGCAGAGACACTGAAAGAATAAAATTGGAAAATTGGTGGCAAACCTATAGAAGGTGTGATCAGGGACATCTGCAACATGAGCATATTTGGGTGGGGTGGCTCAGGTCAGAGTTCCAGCTTGGTAGAGGAGACGATCCGTTCTGAGAATGTCAGTCTGCTACTCAAGGTGCTCCTCAACCAAATGGCCCTGGCAGAAAGGATGGAGGCCACACATGGGCTGAGCCACAGGAGTCCCCGCTCACTCAGGCCGATTTGGTTATGAGCCCTGTCAAGTATCCAGCTGCCAACCCCAAAGACTGAGCCCCGAATACAGCTCCATTTTCCAGAGGGACCAGCCAAGCTACTTGACAGAATGTCGCCAACACTGAACCCTATCAGAGAAGAGATATTTCATAGAAACGGACAAGCTGATTATAGAATCTATATGGAAGAGGACAGAACTGGGAAAAGCCAAGTCGTTGTTAAGAAAAAATAGGGAGATGTCCCCTACCAGATATCAAGATAGAGCTTAGTGTGCTCTAGTGCAGGAGACACAGACAGACCCATAAAATAGAGGAGAGAGCCCGGAAACAAATACAGGCATTTATAGCTCCATGATCTGAATGTTTATGTCCCTCAAAATTCCTAAGTGGAGATCCTCTCTCCCCAAGGTGGCAGTTTTAGGAGGTGGGGCCTTTGGAAAGTGATTCCTTCCTGGGAAAGGAGTCTTCATGAAAGGGATTCGTGTCCTGATACAAGAGGCCCCAGAGAGCCACTCCCCCAGCCCCTTCTTCCCTGTACTGAAGCAAGAACTTATAATCTATTAACTAAAAAGATGACCCTTACAGACACCAATCTATCTTCATTTGGAACTCGACAGCCTCCAAAAATTAGAAATTTCTTTTGTTTATAAGCTACTCAGTTTAGAGTTATTTTTTGCTGGAGCATTCCAAATGGACTTTGTCATGGAAACTGGACTTCTTTTTCATAGACGGTAGAGATTGGTAGGAAAAGGACAGGCCGGACCGAATGGTACTGGCACAATTGTTACCCATGTGGAAAAAAATTAAAATTGATTCTCCTTTCTGCTCTCTGTAAAAGTCCATTTAAGATAGACGAACCCCAAGTATAAAAGGTAAAATTGTAACCAAAAAATTAGAACAAAACATAGGACAGTAAATTTAGGACCTTGGGGGTAGAGAAGGACTTTTGAAACTAGAGACAAAAACGTATTTACCTTTAAAAAAGAAAAAAAAGACAAATGAAGAATTTCTGGTTTTTCAAGCGTCTATTTCATAAAGACTGAGGGAGGAAAAAAAAAACCCACAAACTTGGTGATGACAATTGCAACACATATTACAAAAGATTAATTTCCAAACCATGTAAAGATTGCTCATAAATCAATGACAAAAAAAGGAAAATAACCCCAAAGAAAATAGATGAAAGGCCAAACCAGGCACTCCATTTGAAAAGACAAATGTCTAATAAACATGAGAATATGCTCAACACAACTGAGAACAAAGGAAATACAAATTAAAACCACAATACTGAAATTAAAAGTTTAAACACTCACACACAATGCCATTCTGGCCCACGCTGACCAGGCTGGCAGTGAATAAAGCCCTGGCAATACCAAGTGTTAATGGGCATGTGAAGGAAGGGCAGGTCATAGGTTGAAAGTGGGAACACAGATTGGCATCCATTGCTCAGAACTAATAATGTTGAACACACACTCATTCTCCGACCCAAAAGTCCAGGCGATAAGTATGTATTTTTTAAACAGGAAACATCTCAAGTGTCTGTAATAGATTCATATATTATATCTAAACAGTGAAATGTGGCAGCAAGAATGAATGAATGATGGAGATGCTCATCAACATGAATTAACTTCAAAAATATAAACTTGAAAGGGAAAGACTCATGGAAAAAATAGGTGCAATACTATTCTTGCATGCACTTTTAAAAATAGGCACGATTAGTCAGGTGCCGTGGTGTGCACCTTTAATCCCCAGGACTCAGGAGGCTGAGGTGGGAGGATTGCAAACTTCAGGCTAGCCTCAACCACCTGGGGAGACCTTGTCTCTAAATTTAAAAAAAAAAATTAGAAAAGGGTGGGGATATAGTTCAGTGGTTTAGTACCCCCAAGTTCAATACCCTAGTAAAAAAACAAAAACCAAAAAACCAACTTCCTCCCCACCTACAATACTGGTTGTATGGGGACAGGATGCACTGGACAGAGGCCAAAGGGAACATCTAACATTAGACCATATTCATTGTTAACCTCAGTGCTGGGCACGTTGTTTTATTATTTTATTTTTAGTTGTCAATGGATCTTTTATTTATTTATATATGGTGCTGAGGATCAAACTCAGGGCTTCACACATTCCAGGCAAGCGCTCCATTACTGAGCCGCAGCTCCAGCCCAGGGGCACATCGTTTTTAATATTCATTTTATGGATGCTTTATGCTTGATACACAATACAAGCAAACACACAAAGGATTGAACCAAGCGTTACAAAGAACTGAGGCCACAAAACCAGTCTATTTTACATTCTACCTATTGGGATGCAGTAGTAGCCACGTCAGCTTTAAAGGGTACCGACAGGTCAGACAATTTGATGATAAAAAGTGCATATGAGTTAATGATGAGTTTATTAACTCATTTTCCTAAGGTAAAAATTTAAATTAAAGGCTTTTAAAAAATTCTCCAGAATCCATGAGTCCTCAAGTATAGGAAGCACAATGAGTTCTTAGATGGGCCGTAACAATAACAACACACCTAGACACATTATAGTTAGGGTGATCGCCTAAGATGTCATTTTATAACCAAGGATTTTTAAAAATTAATTTACTTATTTTACAGCAGAATGCATTTTGATTCATTGTACACAACTGCAGCACAACTTTTCATTTCTCTGGTTGTACACCATGAAGCATCACACCATATGTGCAGTCACCCATGGACTTGGGGTAATGATGTCCATCTCATACCATCACCTAGCAGAATTTTTTTTTTAAAGAGTGAAAGGGGCACTATATAGTCACTCAAGGAAAATGGATATAAACCTGGACTTTCCAGAGAAAAGAAGTTTACATCATCGTTCTGGTGTCATGAGAAAATTCAGGTTGCCAGTATAAGCCAACTGTAGGTTTCTCAACAGCAATAAAAGACAACAGGAAAAATGGGAAAAATCTCTCAAAACAACTCAAAGAAAATATTATTCAACCTAGAATTCTATACCCACCTAGATGTTTAAAAAAAAAAAAACCTACCCTAAGACTGAGAAAGTTTATCATTTTTTAAATGTTTATTTTTAGTTGTAGTTGGACACAATACCTTTTATTTATTTTTTATGTGGTGCTGAGGATTGAGCCCAGGGCTTACCCGTGCTAGGCTAGCGCTCTACTGCTGAGCCACAACTCCAGACTGAGCAAGTTTCTGATTTTATCCCATGATGAAAGGAGAACTAAAAGATGTACTTTAGGGAGAAGAAAATTGAATATAGAAAAAGGAATGGGAAGCAATAAACATTATGATGAGCAAATTGGAAAAGTGATAAGTCAAGATAGATCCTGACATCACAAAACATTAATTATGATAATATCTTAAGGATATTGAAATAAGGTAAACAAAAAACAAGAAAGCAACATGTAAGCTAGGGGAGAAGGTAGCCTTGTTAAAGCATCAACTGATACTTACATTGTTTAGGAGGAATAGAGATATTGAACAATTGCTACCTGGTTAAGTCAGATGTGTTTGTGTGTGTATAAAACTTAAGAACAACAGTTCAAAATAGAATGCATGTTTCCAAACTTATAGAGAAGAAAATGGGGAGAAAAAACCAACAAGATCCAATAGAAAACAAGAAATGGAAGAGAATAATAATCTGGAAGGACAAATAAAATATAAATAAAAGTATGATAAATATTAACAAAAATAGGAATAATCCATACAAATAGCCAGCATGTTTCATTTTAAAATATGAGATTATTCACTTATAAATTAGGAATTTCTCTGATTAAGAAACTAAGTTGTATGTATGCTCTTTACAAAAGACACATCTGAAACAAAGATTCAAAAATATGGAATTTTTTTAAATGAAAAAGATGAACTAGGTAAATATTCATCAAAAGAGAGCTAGCTGGTGTCATTAACCAATCTGGCAAATATATACTTTAAGGCCAAAGAATTATTAGAAATAGTTATTATGGAATAAGGTAAAGGTTACCAGAGTGTAGACGAGGTTGAACATTTCTGAACTTACATGCACCCAGTTAACAGAGCCCAACATACGTTAAACAAAAATTAAATACATAAAGCAAAAAAAGTCAACAGAATTACAAGAAGAAATTGTTTTGCAGTAATGGGGTTTGAACCTAGGACTTGGTGCACTGAGCTACATCCCCAGTCCTTTTTATTTCATTGTTTTGATACAGGGTCTCACTAATTGTCCAGTCTGCCTTGAACTTGCCATCTCCCTGCCTCAGCCTCCCACACCACTAGAAGACAATTGAAATCTACAATCATTATGGGAGAGTTTAGCACATCTCTCCAAAATTGAATGATCAAGGAGACAAATAACAAGTCAGATTATAGATTTTAACAACACAACTGTGTGATTTAATGGATGGATGCAGAACTCCACCAACAACAGCCAGAGAATAAACATTTTCTCCCCCGCCAACCCCATCCTGGGGATTGAACCTAGGGCCTCACACATACTAGGCAAGCACCCTACCACTGATTTACATCCCCAGCCTAGTACATTTTTTTAAGCAACAGTGAGTATTTACAAAATTGATCTTGAACTGCAAGACAAAGCAAATCAAGAACCAAGACCATTTTATCCCCAAACCCCAACCACCACACACACACACACACACACACACACACACACACACACACCCACACCCAATACCACATGGACATTCTCTTACCACATTTCAGTTAAATTCAAAACCAATAGCACAACACAGCTTTAAAAATTCAGTATGTTGCCAGGCATGGTGGTGCATGCCTGTAATCTCAGCAACTTGGAAGGCTGAGGCAAGAGGATCTCAATTTCAAAGCCAGCTTCAGCAATTTAGTGAAGCACTTAGCCACTCAGCAAGACTCCCATCTCTAAAAATATATATATATTAAAAAGGGCTAGGGATGTGGCTCAGTGATTAAGCACCCTTGGGTTCAATCCTCCGTACCAAATAAATATACAAATAAATAATCCAGTATGTTGGGGATATAACAAAACATACTTCTGAACAACAAATGGGTCAAAGAAGAAATTATGAAAATTAGAAAATATTTAGAATTGAATAATAAAATTCCACATATCAAAATCTGTGGCATGCAGTTAAAAGCACCACTTATAAGTAAAGCCACAGAAACAGATGTTAGAAGAAAATAGAAAATTGATAGAGGCATCAGATTCAAGATGGCATGTAAAGTTCCATAGAGTAAATCAAAAGAAAATGGAGGAAAGTATAAAGGAACAGCAGAAAACAAACCATACAAGTAATCAAATCCGAGTCCTTATAAATACCAATAAACAAAGATCTATATTGATCAATGGAATAAGAAAGTAAAAATAAATATTAGGAACTAAAGGAAGACACAACTACAGATATGGTAGAGAATTTTAAAATATTTATACCATCAATGCAAATATGCCAATAAATTAGTTAAAATGAAGATTCCCCCAAAAAAGTAACATCAAAACTGGCCCAGTAATAGAAAATCTGAATAAACAAATAATCATTAAAGAAATTGAATCTACAAATCTAACACACACACACACACACGGCCTGGTGATTTCACAAGTTAGTTTTACCAAATATTTGAGGAACAGAAAAATCCAACCTCACACAAACTATTCCAAACAGGAAAAGGAAAACGGCCATAACCATTTTATGAGGTAAGTATAATCTTCATACCAAAAAGAAACAAGATTATAGAACAATTCCACTTTTTAACATAGATGTAACATTGTTAAATGTTCAAAAATAATTCAATATTGTACACAACAGCAGCCAACAAAGATGTACTAGGTCGAGTCTAGAAATAAAACAATGGTTTAACACTCAAAAATAATTCGTAGGAAAAGATCAAAGAGGGAAGAAATCAAATGATCATTTGATATATACAGGAAAAAAAATCCTCTAGAAAAAAATTGAAACATCCAGTCAGGCATGGGGATGCACACCCGACATCCCAGCAGCTGAGGATGGATCCCTGACTGAGGCAGGAGGATCAGGGGTTCAAAGCCAGCCTTAGCAACTTAGCAAGGCCCTAAGCCACTCAGTAAGACCCCATCTCTAAATAAAAAATATAAAAAGGGCTAAGGATGTGGCTCAGTGGTTAGGCATCCCTTTCAATCCCTGGTACCAAAAAAAAAAAAAAAAAAATCAGTTTATGCTATATGAACACTTTTTAGCAAAATAAGTTTAGAAGGGGACTTTATAACTTACTTTGTATACAACCGGAGATATGAAAAATTGAGCTGTAGTTGTAATGCATTCCGCTATCAAATATAACAAATGAGAATTTAAAAAATGAAAAATGTGTCTACAAAAACATGAAGCAATCACCACATTTTGAATGGAGTGCTTCTAATATTTGCGCACAAAATCAGGGTCCAGACAGGATGGTTCATCATCGTCTCCTCTATGGAGCATTATTCTGAAGGCCCTCATTGGTGCACAAAGACGAGAACAAAAATTAAAATTGTAAAGATTTGAAAGGAAGAAATGAAATGGCCATTCTCTATAGATTATAGCATTCTCCATATAGAAAAATCCAAGGAGAGCTGCTGCCAGGCCATAGGAACTCACAAAAAGTGTTTGGAAAAGTGCTGGCTAGACTACCAATATGCGAAAATCACTATGTTCAGCTGGGTGCAGTGGCACGTGCCTGTAACCCTGGTGGCCCAGGAAGCTGGGGCAGGAGGATTGTGAGTTCAAAGCCAGCCTCAACAACTTAGCAAGGCCCTAAGCAACTAGGTGAGGCCCTGTCTCTAAGTAAAATATTTTTTTAAAAGGGCTGGGGATGTGACTCAGTGATAAAGTGCCCCTGGGTTCAATCCCCCAGTATCCGCCTCCCCACCCCCCGCAGAAATCAGTATATTTCTATAATCATCAATAAATTATTTTAAAATAAAATTCTGGAAAAAAATCCTTACAATGGCCAAAAAGCTACAAGATACTAAAAATAAATCTAACAAAAGGTGTGAAAACCTTTTATAGAGAAAACTAATTTTTATTAACAGGCCTCAAGGGAAGTTACAGAAAAATAACTTCAATAATGGGAAATTTCAGGGCCAGGAAGATGGCCATTCTTGCTCCAAATAGTTGATAAACATGACACAAGTGCAATACATCTTAGCTCTTTACAGGTGCATGCATGTGTGCACACATACACACAATCGGCACATAGATCCTAAAATTTATGCAGAAGAGTAAAGGCCCAAGATACACAAGCCGATTTTGGAGAACAAAGTGGAATGACTTACTCTACCAGATAGCAGGACATTTCATGAATTATAGTAATTAGCACAGTGTGGCCCTGACCTAGGGATAGAAAAATAAACCAACAGCACAGAAGTAAGGCCAGACCAGGTCCGAGTCCACGTGGGAAACTCATAAATGAGATGGGGGTGGCAGGAGAGTGAGGGCTATCAATAGTGGTATTTGGACTATCAGTTACCCAAATGAGAAATAAGGAGGGAAATAGATTCTTACTTCATACCATAGCCAAAAAGCAATTTCAGGTGAATTAAAGGCCCAAATGGAAAATACAAAGTTGAAAACCTAAAAAAAATCTATGACCTGGGGATCATTCATGTGTACACACATATATACATGTACACACACACATACACACACACACACACACACACACACACACACATATACTGGGGATACAACCCAGGGGTACTTTATCATTGAGCTTCATCCCAAGCCCTTTTTTTTGTATTTTCTTTTTAAGACAGGGTGTTGCTTAGGGCCTGGCTACATTGCTGAGGTGGCTTTGAATTTGCAATCCTCTTGCCTCAGCCTCCTGAGCTGCTGGGATTACAGGCATGTGCCACCATGCCTGGCAGAAAAAGATTTCTTAACAGGCATAAGTCTTGAAGGAAAAAACTGAATTGGATGACAATGTCCTGAACAGAGTTAAAAGATGAAGCCCTTTATATCTGATAAAGTTAAACATGCACCTTCCGTATGACCCAGCAATTCCACTTGGGGGCATTTGCCCAAGAGAAACAGAAGCATGTCCATAAAAAGACAGGTATGTTTGTAGCTGCCTTATTCATAGCAGCCTAAACCTGAAAACAACTTACCTGTCAATCAACAGGAGAAAGGGTAAACATACTGTGGTAGATTTATACAACAGACACCAAATCGTCAACAAAAAGAAACACAGGAACCCGGAACCTTAAAACATGATGATGATTAAAATAAATCAGACACACTTGATGTATGATTTCTATTATGTTAAGGTCTACATCAGGGGCTGGGGATGTGGCTCAAGTGGTACCGCGCTCACCTGGCATGCGTGCGGCCCAGGTTCGATCCTCAGCACCACATACAAAGATGTTGTGTCTGCCAAGAACTAAAAAATATTAAAAAATTCTCTCTCTCAAAAATAAATAAATAAATGCAAAAATATCCTAAAAAAAAAAAAAAAAGAGGTCTACATCAGGCAAAATTGATATATAATAAAAGTCAAGACAGTAGTTGCCTGGGAAAGAGAACACATCTATCATCCTAGTAAGTTCCTAACATGATAGTTAAATGAGTTCCATAGCTGGAGGCATTTGTTCAAAATTCATCAAAACTAGCAAAGGTTTGTGTATAGCGGGGGGCGGACAACTAGTTTTCCTCCCATCTCAAACTGCCCCCCCCCAAAAAAAAGAAGAGGGGCAAAATACAGAGAAGACATTTGCCTAAAAGAGATTCATGTTCAAACCCATGAAAAACTACAACAAATCAAATCTGAATAAAAATCATTAAATGAAACAGGCAAAAAATGTGAATACACATTTACAGAGGACAAAACATTTGAAAAGATGTTCAGTCTCACAAGTAGTCAGGAAAATAACAAGGTAATACTTCATGCCCATTGAAGAGTTGTTCAAGTCTGAGAAGAGTAAGCACTGGTGAGATTATAGAGCCACTAGAATTAGGATACACTGCTCGTGGGAATGTAGACAGACTGCATGAGTCTATTTTCTGGTACTGTAATGAAATACCTGAGGCTAAGTAACTTATATGCCGCAGTCTGGCTGGGCACAAATCACCGAGCCGCCACAAAGCACTTGTATTGCCCAAACTCCAACAGCACTCCACGCACACTCCCCGGGAACTCTCCTCTCTGGCACACCACACCATACCAACCGGAACTCCCCAGGAACTCTCCTGGAACCCCACCGGGCGGCGTGCACACTCACTCTCGGAACCCCACGAGAACTCAATGGGAACTCCAAAGTAGCGGGCACCTGAGGCAGCAAGAGCTGCCCTATTGCCAGACAGTAAAGGTCATTTATACAATTGAATACACAACCTGTTTCAATCCAACATCATCTTAATGGCTCACCTCTCAACCATTACTTCTGGCAAAATGCCAGGGGCCATTCCGACTCAGCTGTGGCTCTCAACATCTCCCCCCTTCTGTTTAATTAAACAACCAGCAATGTGGCTTAGGGATCATGCCCGTCTTAGGTTGTCCAGTACTACATATGGTCCTTACCCGTCATCAGATGAGCTGACCTCAAGGCGTCAGCCTCCTGTCTTAGGTTGGTACCATTGCAATTGGATCTTACCCGTCACTGACTACCGGTCCAGCATACAGCCACACCTGTGGAGAGGCCTTTGCACCAGTGAGGGGGTGAGGTTCTTTGCCTCACCTCTGTTGGCCCCCAAATTTGGCCTTGGTGCCAGTGGGGGGGTGAGGTTCTTTGTTATAAAGAAAGGTTTAGTTAGCTCACAGTTCTGGAGATTTAAGAGAATGGTGCCAGCGTCTACTCTGCTCTTGGGAGAGCCCCTGTGGCTGTGTCACAACATGGTAGACAACATTTGGGATGGGGGGAACATGTGTAAAGCAGGGAGATCACATGTTGAGACTAAATCACATAGATTCAAGGGCCAGGCTCATTCGTTTATAACAATCCCTCTTGTAAGAACTAACTCATTCCATGAGATCAGTATCAACCCTTTCCAAGGGTAGGGCTCCCAATGCATGAATTACCTAGCACCAGGCCCCACCTCGTAAAACACTGCCTCATTGAGGACCAAGCCTCCAGCACATGAACCCTTGAGAGATGACCCATAGTCAGACCACAGCATAGGCAACATCTAGGAAAAGTGACAAAGGACGCTCCTCATGACCCAGCAGCCCCATGGCAAGTGTTTCCAGGGGTCTTCAGTTGGAAGAAGCCTTTATGTGTGCACAGAGGGATTCTCTCTGCAGCAGTTTGTAATAGGAATAAAGGGGGAGGGCAGAGGAGAACGCAGATGACGGAGAGGGAGGAAAAGCAAAGTAAATGTTTATCATCTCTGGCGAGAAGAAAATGGGTAAAGTAGGGTACACCCACGTAACAGAAGAATCATCAGCGAAAATGAATGAATTGCAGGGTACACAAGTCAGAGCGAAATGTTTAAGAAGAAAAATAGGTCATGGAAGACTACAAACTATGTTTCCATTTATATAGTTTGGGAAAAAAAAAAACAGCAAAACTAAATGACCCATTGTTTAGGGATACAAGTATATTTGGTGTAAGTATAAAGAAAAGCCAGAAAATCATACACACAACCGAGAATAATGGTTACCTCTGAGAGGAGAGGAAGGGGCTGGGGAGGAGGGCCCTAGAACAGTTATATTCTTTTTTTCTTTGATGGGGTTGCTGGTAGACAGGGGTTCACCGTTTCACTATTCTTCGTAAAAATATTTAAAAGACATGTCTAATGCTATTCAATATTTAAACATTTGATAAAAGCAAGTTTTTATAGGCATGCATTGAAACCCGGAAGACTTAACCCATGTTTTAGTCTTATTTAAGAATTACTTATTTACAGGTAGTTGCGAGTCTCTTAAAATATTAAAGAAAAGCAAACACTTCTATTTAAAATATAGCTTCATGTAGCTTCCAGCCTGGTCAGGGAGGTGGACACTAACCCGATCATCATCCGTTATACGTCAGTACTGAGGTAAGGGCCCTGAAGAGAATCACTCCAAGGCAGCATTAAAATAAAGGAATCTGTCCCCAGACCGGAATGTCAGGTTGGTAGGTGCGGTGGAATTTAGGGTCAGTGAGGGAAGCCATTAGGTAGACAGATAGACAGATAGGCGGACGGATGGACACAGAGTTCAGCATTGAGCAACAAGGAAGATGCTCACCCCAACAGAGGAAAGGCCGGCCCCAGAAGGTTGTCCATTGCAAGGACAACCTGGCAGAATCCAGACTGAGGAGGAGCAGGACTCAGCCACAGAAAGAGCGCGGCAAGAATATTCTGGGCACTGGAGGCATTATGCGCCAAGGCACAAGGTGAAAATGTCAGTCGGAGAGGGCGAGTGGTTCAGGGCAGGTGGAAGACGGGCTTAGGGATGACAGAGCGACTATGCAGCAGGAAACGAGGCCACCAGCTGGGCAGGACTGGACACGGGGCCTTGCGTGCTGTGCAGAGGGAGGGTTTGTACAGGAGAGCGGTATCACCTGTTGGACACTGGACTGGAGCCAGGACACAGCCTGGAGCCAGGACCTCCACTGGGCTCTCGTGTAAAGGAGAGGAGATGGGAGGGCACAAGGAGAGGCCAGGGATGTCCAGGATCAGGAGAGGACGGAGTGTCCGAAGTCATGGATGTCAACAACTACAGAGACCACCAGTGGTGGGGACTTGAAGAATTTGCCCTGGACAAACTCAGAGAAGATGAATTGCAGTGCAGTGAGGCAGGATGGTGGCAGAAGTCCGCCTGTGGTCACTTGGTGAGGACAGGGTCAGAGGAGGGAGGACTGAAGGAGTCGAGGGCCAGCTAGAGTGAAGTTAGGTGGTGGAAGAGGTGTGGCACCCTAGATGGAAAAGCCTGTAGCACCCAGAAAGAGCTAGCAGAGGCTGCACTCTGGACTGAGCTATGGTAATCGATGAACCGTGATGGGAGTCAGCACAGGCCACAGGACACAATGATCTGTATCCCACTAACAGGAAAGGGCTGGAGGCCAGGGTGTCAGGGATGTGGAAAGCTCACGGGAGGAATATGCATTCGAAGCCAAGGGACCCCACTCCTCAGGGGCTTTGCTGTTTTATAAGGACGACACAGGAGTGCCCGATGGGGAATTGGGGCGAGGGAGGCATCCCATTTCCCAAGCCTGACTACAAGGGAGCCCAACTGCCAGGGGAGGTAGCAGCCCCTCCGCAGACCCCTGCTGGAGGAGATGACACAAGACTGCCCAGAACTGAGGGGAGGAGAGGTGGAAGTTGCTGTGCTAGGTGAAGGCCATCCTGTCACCAGTCCCTTTAAAGTTGGTGCCGACACCACAAGCAGCTAGTCATTAGGGTTACCGTGGCTTCCCGGGGGGCCAAAGGCTGGGGTCCTAAGAGGCAAGGTTGAAGAAGGGCGTCTCAGGCCAGGGGTGGGGGCTCCAGATTCACCTACTCCCTGTCCCCATGCCACCTTGGGCTTACTCACAAGGAAACAACTGCAAACAAAGGGGGATGGGTCGGCAGAGACTTTCCCATGGGAGATGGAGGAAGTCTCAGGCTCAAGGTTAATGCTCAAGAGGAACTTGCTTGGCTGTGCAGGTCATGGGGTCAGCAAGATTCTTGATAAACAAGACAGGATGGTGGGGAGGGCTCATTAAACGATTTGGCACCAAGGTCAAGAGGAGGCCAAGGATGAGTGACCTTGTGAAGATGAAATGGTGATCATTTACAAGCACAAATTGTTTTATATTCCAGGGGAGTTGGCTCCTAAATGGGAACTCTTCCTGCAGAAGTTTAGGTGATGCGTGAGTCATTGTTATAAATAGACCATGGAAGGGCTTGTCATCAGAAAGGACACAGTCCTTGGAGGGAACGGCATGGTGCTGCATGAATTGAGAGCTTATTCTAAGAGGAATGCAGAGGGAGAGGGTCAAGGGCTGTCCTGGAAGAGGAAGTGGATGCTTAAGAGAGCATCTCAGCTGCTGGAGGAAGGGGCTGCAGGGAACTAACCAGGAACATGCCCCCACTTGGCTGGGCAGGGCTCACCTCACAGACCCTGGCCCCTAGCTCAGGCTGGGCCACTTCATTGGATTAGTCCACTCAGGCTGGCACAACACAATCCCACCAACTGGGTGGCTTAACCAACAAAATTTATTTCTCACTGTTCTGGAGGCTGGAAAGTTCAAGTTCACGGTGCTGGAGGGGTTGGTTTTGGGCGAGTCTCATCTGGCTTACAGATGGCCACCTCTGCCGGGTGCCCACGTGGACTCGTCTCTGTGGACAGACAGCAAGAAGGACAGCACTCTCTGCTGCCTTTGCCTCTTTTTAGGAAGACACCAGCCCTATCAGACGAGGAGCCAGCAAGTAGCACCCCACTGAAACCCAGCTCTCTGGGTTAGTCAAAGGCCCGACCTCCAGAGTCGAGTTGAGGGTTAGGGCTTCAACGTGGTGAATCTTGAGGGGACACAATTCAGCCTGTAATGCTCACCTTCTAAAATTTCCCCCCAAAAGAATTTCAACTCTTCCAGGATCCCCAGACGGGAGAGAACAAACTTCCTCAACCGCCACACGCCCTTTCCACCACTCACTGCCACCGACTGCCCTTGACCCGTGCTGGACACCCGGAGGGTCCCTGCCTTCCAATTCACGGTGACTTCAAAACCGGTGCTCAGAGCTCTGAGGGAACTTAAGGAGTGGGAGAACATCCTCTTGGTGGGGGAGAGAAAAAAAAAAAAAAAAAAAAAATCAAGCAACTTCTCCTGAGGGGATCCGAGTCCAGCTGTGCATGAGGTAGAGCAGGGTAGACCAGAAGCCATTTCTGATCCCTGGCCAGGCTGGGTGGACTCCTCTCCTCCCCCACCAAGGCCCCTGTACATCAGCTTATCACAGGTTATTATATGAATTTTTTTAAATTATGGAGTCCTTCACGAACTTGCATGTCATCCTGGTGCAGGGGGCGTGTCATCCTGGTGCAGGGGGCGTGTCATCCTGGTGCAGGGGGCGTGTCATCCTGGTGCAGGGGGCGTGTCATCCTGGTGCAGGGGGCGTGTCATCCTGGTGCAGGGGGCGTGTCATCCTGGTGCAGGGGGCGTGTCATCCTGGTGCAGGGGGCGTGTCATCCTGGTGCAGGGGGCGTGTCATCCTGGTGCAGGGGGCGTGTCATCCTGGTGCAGGGGGCGTGTCATCCTGGTGCAGGGGGCATGCAGATGGTCTCCACATTGCTCCAACTTTAGAACTTGTGCTGCTGAAGCCAGCACCTTGTGAGCATGTCACCATCCCAGAACTAAGGTCAACGCCCAAAACAAAAGTGTCCAAGAACCCGGCATCTCCACACCCTAAAGAGAATTTCAGGCCCGATCTCTACCACCAACCCCAAAATTGGACCAGGGAGCTATGGAAGCTCCTCGGAATGTGTCACAGGACAGGAAAAGGGAGGATTCAACGACGTGGTGTCATAGAGAGCACAAAATAACAAAAACGTTTCCCGTGCAGACTCCCATAAATTGCCATTCCTCAAAAAACCACAAGTCACAGGACTATAATATCTGTCCACAGTAGGACCGTGGACCCCCTGAGGGGTGGAGATACAACCAACTCCTGTCCCCTTTGTCCTTAGCACCTGCAGCAGCAATTAGACACATAAATGCTTGGTGGACCGAATGCCCTGTTCTGACTCTAGGGTGGCCTTGGGTCCTCTCATGGCATTTCCTGTCTGTGGGACAAGCCAGCCACTCAATCAGAAGTAGCCACACCTCACACCAGACACAGACCATACTAGGTCGTCCCCCATCCGGGACTCTGCTGGGGCCTCTCCAAAGCCTGTCCTGGAGCATCTGGCTCCACCTTGGGCTTGCCCCATTTCCCCTTCTGGTGCGAGGTTCAGGGCCACAGTGGACATTTGGATTTCCTCTGGGAAGGAGAAGGGAGGGAGCCCCTCTCTAAAGCCCACCAGCCTGAGGTCAACAGGAAGTGCCCAGGAGCTCTGAATAAGCCTGTAGGGAAACACCTCCCTCCCTGGGCCCAGCCTGTTTGGGTGGGAGGAGGAGGAGCTGGTGGCCATCCCTGTGAGCAGACAACCCTGACCGGACAGGATGACTAAGGGCTGGGGCTTGGACAGGCTGCTGGCTGACCCACTGACCCACAGGGCTCTCCCGGCCAACTTCCTTCTGACACTGCACCAAAGGGAGTTGTGGGGAGGGAGGGATGGAGTTCCTGAGCCACCAGCTCCTCAGCCACCCAAGGCAGCCAGAGCCAGGGACCCAGGAATTACTCAGGGCTCTTCCCACAGATAAGAAACCCAGGACCAGAGACTGGGAAGGACTTGCCTGAGACAAGTCAGCCCTGGGCTCAGGAGTTGGTGCCAAGTCTGGCCCACATGGGGAGCCCCAGGAGGTTTCGGGGAGAGAATAACAGGTCTTCAGGGACAAGAAGGCACCAACTAGGTGGGGCTGGGAGAGGTCAAGGGGAAGGAGAGGTGACAACAGATCTGCATGGAGCCTACAGTTATCCACCTAGGCCCATTGGGTTGGCACCAGCAGTGGTGACATGGAATTGTGTGGCCAGCTAGGTGGAGGGGGTCCAAGATGACACCATGTTTCTGATGGGGGTGCCCGAGTATTTGGTGAGGCTCTTACCAGGGATGGAGAAGTGGCGAGGGGGATGGGGCTTGAACTCTGGCAGGTTCCAGCCCATTTCCAGTGGAAATAAGTAGCGTCGGAGGACAAAAATCTACTTTTCTACATTGAACTTTGAAGTCAGAGGACCTGAGCTCCAGTCAGTCCCCCTAGCCCTGACATTCTCTAGCTGCATGCACCGTCGGGTCACTTAACCACCTCACCTGTAAACTGAGGGAACAGAACAATACCTGTAGGGTTGTTGTCGGCACCAAGATTCTGCAGATAGGCAGGCATGGTGGCACACCCCCGTCATCCCAGCAGCTCAAGAGGCTAAGGCAGGAGGATTATGAGTTCAAAGCCAGCCTCAGCAACTTAGTGAGGCTCTAAGCAACTTAGTGAGACCCTGTCTCTAAATGAAGCATAAAGACAGTCTGGGGGATGTGGCTCAGTGGTGAAGCACCCCTGGGTTCAATCCCCAGTAACTCCCCCACCAAAAATAAATAAATAAATAAAAAGACAACCTGCAGACAAAGTGCACAGTGAGGAAAAAGCATTAACTGGCTGGTGTTTCATTACTCTCCACCAAATGCCCACTATTTAATTCTTTCAGCAATCTGCAAAACTGGCACCGTTTTTCCTCAACTTACAGATGAGAACACTGAGGTTTAGGGAAGCAGAAGAAAGTACTTAGGGTCTCCCAGCAAGCACGAGGGTCAGGGATTTCAACCCAGATCTTTCTAACTCAAGGCACAAACTTTCCAGGGTGAGGTTTACCTCCTCTGCATTCAGGGAGCTGCAGGGCTGTCTCCCACTTCCAGGAAGAGGCGAGTCAAGAGGCTCAGAGAGTAGGAGGCAGATCTGAAGCCACAGAACATGAACCCAGAATCACCTGGACATAATTTAGACAATTTTATCTTCAATGTACCTGATGACATTTTCCTTTTCTCTCCCCCCCCGCCACTTTTTCATCTCCACTCAATGAGACTGTATTTTCAATGCCAGTGAGTCACCGGAAAATGTAAATTAAAAAAAAAAATTAAGAGGAACATTGCTCCTACGTAAGCCCCTGTCTCCTGTGAATCATTCAAGACAGGTATAATGGACGTAATTATAGTTCATCCACAAGCCAGACCCCAAATCGGTCCTAAAGCCTGACTTTAGAATCTAGCAGCTTCCCCATTAGAGCCTGGGGCAACCAGAATCCCCCTGAAGAACTCAAACCAGGGCTCACCGGCTTGGTCATCTCCCTGAGGACTGGGTACCTGTGCCCTGATACCAAAGGCAGACCCTGCGAGCATCCTTGCAAACACACACTAGGCCCATCATACTCTCAAGGTCCCTCTCTCCATTTGAGCTCATTCTCCTTTTATAATCTCATTTCCTACAGGAACTAGACCTTAATTTTTTCCTGTCACTGAAAAAACCATCTAACATAATAAAAAAAGGACTATCCAATTCATGAAAATACTGCCAATGGGGTGGTTCACTTCCGTGTTCAGACTGCATGGATCCTGATTAATCCCTCCGCTTCCCTTTCCTCCTCTGTATCATGGGACAAAAACAGCCCCTTCCTCATAGGGATTTGTGACAATTCAGCAGGTGGCATGTGTGAGGCCTTTAGCACAATGCTGGCGCTCAGTAAATGCCACCCTCCTCCTCTTAGTCAGCTTAGGGGACAGGATTGCCAAGAGTTTCCATGTAGATGGCCTTGATGCCCCACATTCTGGTGGCCAGTATCAGGACTCAAAACGGGCACAATGGTTAGAATGTTGCAGCTGGATGATCATCCAGCCTCCAGGGGGAAAGGAGGCCCAAAGGGCAAAGACTAGCCCAAGGCCAGTCAGTTGGTGGCAGAATCAGGACAGGAACCCTGGCCTCCTGCATCCAGGCCCATCCAGGAGGTCAAGATCAGAACATCAAGCTCGTCACATGGGTCACGAGGGGAGATGAACTGGGAAGCGGAAAGCAGTATGCAAATCCATTTTAAATTCTCTAGTTCAAGGCCAAGTGCAGGGGTTTGGGCGAGTGGAAATTCCTCTTCTGTAGGTCAATGCCAGTGCCAAAAGAAAAAAATAACATTTCTCAGGAGCTCCACCTCAGGAAAGATCTTACTCTGGTCTTGCTCTCAGGTGTCTCCAGGAAGCAAGGCTTGAGGTTCCTCCCTTTTCCACCTCCTCTCCTCGGCCCCAGATCCACCCATGTACTGCCTCTGCCTCCCGAGGCCCTGGGATTACAGGTGTGCACCAATGCACCTGGCTTTTGTTTTAATTATATACGTGGTGTTGGTAAGGAATATAGCGGGTTCTCCTGAGTGCTCCTGGTGGGCATATTAATCAGAATACTTTTTTTAGAAAGTGATTTGACAATATGTATAAAAATCCTGATAATGTTCACAACCTTTGGTCCATTGAAATCTACCCCAATGAGATAACTCAAAATTCTGTCAAAGAGCTAGGCACATGATGTTCAGTATAAATACTTGATAATAAGAGGAAAATACCAAGAACCTAAAATATCCAAAGTTAGAAGAATCCCATCAAATTGTGGTCTGTTCAAGGTATCCCATAATATCTGTCCACGTATTCACCAGTGATTTTTTATTTTATTTTTTTTCTTTTTGAACTGCAGAGTGAACCCAGGGGCACTTTCCCACTGAGCCATATCACCAGCCCTTATTTTATGACACAAGGTCTCATCAAGTTGCTGAAGACCTCACTAAGTTGCTGAGGCTGGCTTTGAACTTGGGATCCTCTTGTCTCAGCCTTCTGAGCTGCTGGGATTACAGGCATATGCCACCATGCCTGGATTCACCAGTGATTTTTAAAGTGTGTACATAGAGAAGATCAAAATTCAGTGTTGGGGTTGAGTGGTGATGTCTGCTTCCTGTAGGGCTATGTAACAAGAATAGGGGAGTTTTGTCATTTACACAGATAATTTGGTGCATGCCTTGAGGACACCATGTGGGCACAGCAGGCTGCAACTTCTGTACTTTTCATTCTGGGTTCAAGTAGAGATAGGTCTCCTTAACACCCCTTCTTTAGGCAGATGCCAACCAATAACACATATCTATCACCCTCAAATAATTGAGATCTCTACACTTGGGTTCTCTCACATATAAAAGCAAGCAAGAAAGAAACAGACTGCTGGGCGTAGTGGTGCACATCCATAATCCCAGTAGTTCAGGAGGCTGAGGCAGGAGGATTGTGAGTTTGAAGCCAGTATCAGCTGGCTCAGAGGCCCTCAGCAAATCAGTGAGCCCCTGCCTTTAAATAAAAAATATATATATATTAAAGAGAGCTGGGGATGTAGTCCAGTGGTTATGTGCCCCTGGGTTTAATCCCAGTACCAAAAAAACAACAACAACAAAAAAAAACAGACTAACAAATATCACAATATTAGCTATATTTTCCTTGTTTGCATTATTATTTGTTTTAATTTAAAATAATGTTATATAATTAGTATGTAGAAATTTTAGAAGATGCAGGTGGAAAAAAAGAAAAATGAAATCACAAAACCTCCAGAACTACACCTCAGGGTAAAGACAAATCAGAAGTTAAATAGTTCTTGTGAGGATTACTGCCCTGTCTGTAGGCCTTTGAGAGTCCAGAAACTTCAAGTCACAAGTTAGATCAAGATCACAACTGGGCACAGTGGTACATGCCTATAAACCCAGAGATTAGGGAGGCCGAGCAGTAGGATCACAAGTTTGAGGCCAGCCTCAGTAACTTTGATACCTTCAGCAACTTTGCAAGAATGTCTCAAAATAAGAAATAAAAAGGTCCGAGGATGTTGCTCAGTGGTAAAGTACCTCTGAGTTTAATTTCCAATACCAAAAAAAGAAAAATTATATGTAAACATATACATATAAATAAAATTACTTCACAATCTCATGTTCTTCATCATCTGAAAAAGAAATTTAAAACCTTGTTTAGTGGAAGACAACATTACCCTAGGCTTCAAATTACTTCTACAATTTCTTTTTTCCCCATGCACAAACCCTGCATTCAAAGATGACCAAGTACACAAGAGGACATGACCACATGAGTGAAAACCAGCAGGGAAAAATGGACAAAAGAAAATTCAAGGGACTCCAGATTCTGGCACTATCAAGACAGGATCATAAAATGTCTACGTCTAGTCCAAAAAGATAAAATTCAAACTAAAAAAAAAAAAAAAAAAAATAGGGGATAGGAGGCAAGAGCAGCTTTGAAAAAGAATCAATTTCACCAAACAGAAAATATAGTCACCAAATGGCCAAAGAGGCTACCAGCACCACGGCCTGCCCCTCAGGGTACACAGGGCAGCATACACCCAGCCAGAGCTGAAATTTCTTTCTGTCTCCTCTTGAACCACGTGACACATGCCTCTACTGCCCTCACGCCTCTTGAATCAGGAGATTTTGCTTCTCAGACATCAGCCCCGATTCCAAAAGTAGTTTTGATATAAAAGACAGCAGTAATTATAGCACTTTCAGGACATCAATCCTGGCTCTAATATTGATCTTGATGTTGGGGAAAGCATCTCATCCGTACACTGTTGGCCAAGCCAGGAGGGCAGGATGGGACATATATGAGGGAGCCCCATTTCAAACTGCTTTCAGTTTTGCTTTAAATTACTCAAACTTCCCTCCCAAGAAATCTCACCTGGGGAGCAAGCATGGCTTCTTCTCCTTGCCAACTCCCCTGAGGGTTTTGTGGGGCCCGTTTGTAGTGAAACCAAGTCCCTTCTGTTGTCGTGGCAGCCTTCCAACGTGTAGGTGAGAGTCCCACCGGGAAAGTTGAAAGATGTCATATTTTTCAACAAACCACTGTTCCCATTCCTGCAGAGACATTCCTCAGGACTGAAGGCTCTTCCCAGGAATTCCAGAGTTTTCTAGGAAAGACCTTCCCGCTCACCCCAAAATTCCACTCCTAAGAAAGCTATTGACAAGTGATCCCAGAATACAGGATCAAGCTCTTTCCTAAAGATGCTCATCACAGCTCTGCATCTAGTTGTGTGGTATGAAATCAGGATCCCCAACCCCTTGGAGGCTCCAGTCAGCCAGCAAATAATTACTGGGCACCCGGTAAGTCCCAGACAGCCAAGTGCTGGGGATACAGACCTAAAGAGGACAAAGTCACAGCACCCCTGATGTTTACAAATACACTGGGAAGATGGACACAGACACAGAACTATGTAAAACACACAGCTTACCAGACATCAGTAAGCGCCGAAAGCCATGGGCCAACAGTGCTGGGCACATAGTAGGTGCTCAATCCACAAGGGCCAGGCAGCAGTTTCCCTGCAGCTGCTTAAACCCTCTAGGGAAAGCAAGGAGGCCAAAGCCTCAACTCCTGGCCCTCCAAACAGCCTGCAGAGATGCATGGCTCCTAGCCATCGTCACCAGTTGCTGACTTGCAGAGAAATGAAGATGAAGAGCTCTAATTGTGATCCCGGGATATAAGTGTCAGGGGGGGGCCCGGGGATACCGACTTTGATCTTCAGGGTTTCTGAACTTTACTGACCGAGGCTGACGGAAACCCAGAGCCCAGCTGCCAGCATAGTGGTGTGGTAGTTTGGAGGCTCTGGAGCCAAGGGTTTGGAGCTTTCTTTCCAGGTCTCTTAGGGAAAATCATCTGTTCCCCATCAAGGAAGCTGGCTTCCCGTCCAGCCAACTCTCCCTCTCCAAACCCGGGTTGAACCCAGCCTTGAATGTCACAGGAAGACCTTGACAGCCTCTGAAATGGGAACTCAAACAGGCAGGACTGAAATACTCACCGAGCCCCCAGGAGATACCAAGCATCCACTCTAACCCAGGACACAGGAAAGCCTTGGCAAGGTGTGTAGGTGGTCCTCCTGCCTCAGCCTCTGGAGCCCCTGGGATTCCAGGCGAGCACCACCACTCATGGTTTAAATTCCTTTCTTTTTAATTTATTTATTCTAATTTGTTAAGTATGACAGAATGCATTTCATTTCATATTATACATACAGAGCACAATTTTTCACGTCTCTGGACGTACACAAAGTGGAGTCACACCATTCGTGTTAAATTCCTTTCTCAAACACACTATCACGTACTTGGAACTTAAAAACCAGAGTGAGCCCCCCTCCCCCATCAAAAGCAATGCATTCATTGGGCAGTTACTTTGTGCCAGATGTTGAAGTAGTCATCATTAATTATCTCATTTAAACCAAATTGCCTGGGCTGGGGGGGGGGGTAGGTCCACGATAAAATGTTCCCCTAGCACGCTCAGCGCCCTAGGGCTGATCCCCACCACTGCCTGCGTAATAAAGCAAATCAGTGGTTCTCACACTTTAAAAGTTTTTTTTTTTTTTTTAGAAAAGAGAAATATCAATAAATCCAATTGCTAGATGAGAGCACAGGCTCATAGGACCGGACTGGCCCAAGGTTGCATGGTGTGTGTGTGTGTGTGTGTGTGTTAGATGTCTTTCCATCTAATGGAGGGGGGAGGAGGGGAGGAGGGGGGAGGGGGGAGGGGGAGGAGGGGGGAGGGGGAGGGGGAGGAGGGGGGGAGGGGGAGGGGAGGGGGAGGGGGAGGAGGGGAGGAGGGGGAGGGGGAGGGGGAGGAGGGGGAGGGGGGAGGGGGGAGGGGGAGGGGGGAGGGGGGAGGGGGAGGGGGGAGGGGGAGGGGGGAGGGGGAGGGGGGAGGGGGAGGGGGGAGGAGGGGGAGGGGGAGGAGGGGGGAGGGGGGAGGGGGGAGGAGGGGGGAGGGGGGAGGAGGGGGAGGGGAGGAGGGGGAGGGGAGGAGGGGGGAGGGGAGGAGGGGGGAGGGGAGGAGGGGGGAGGGGAGGAGGGGGGAGGGGAGGAGGGGGGGAGGGGGAGGGGGGAGGGGGGAGGGGGGAGGGGGGACTGGGGTCCCACAACCTCCCTGGAAGGCACCATCCCAACGACCCGAGATTTCCGTTTTGGGTACATCAATAATAAAAAACAGAATTAGTGTCAACGGATCTTAATGCTCCATTTCTAAGTTTTTTTCCTTCTTAGTGTCGCCTAAACCAGATTTCATCTTGAAGCCTACTCAACCCTACCCATGAAGGAAGAGATTTTGAAAACTATACAGGAACCATTGCCTACTTGCCTCTTATTTCTTTCTCAGGAAGAAAAAAAAAAAAAAAAAGGTTTCCAGTGAAGAAGCTCCTCTCAGAAATGAGTCCCTGGCCTGGTTCTGTCTATTAAGTAGCAGTGTCCCCTTAGGCAAGTCCCTTCCCCCAGGTCCCCGTTTGAAATGTGGGAATTCGAAAAGATCTCCTTCCCTCAAAGAGTGCAAGGGCCTTGATGTTCCACCCCTTCGCTCTCCAGATGGGGACATGAAAGCCCAGAGAAGTCGAGAGAGTAGTTCAAGCTCACACAGCAAGCTAAAGAGGTACAGCCAGACTCCTGGAGATCTCTAGAGGTTTGCCTTATGAAACAGTGTTGCCCTTCGACGCCAGCACCATACCAAACCCCGACACATGCCAGAGAAAAGCAAAGTGTGCTAAGAAACAGTCTGTTTAATGTTGCTCTCTGAAGCCTAGAGGGGGAAAATGAGCCAAATGCTGAGAGATTAAGAATTCTGATCTTTAAAAACAAATCAGGGTTTAATTCGGGTTTTCTTAAAGCCTCATAAAAAAGGGAAGCTGAATCCTTGACCAAATACCCAGCATTCCAAACTGGGAAGATGAGACAGATTTTAATCCCCTACGTGAGGAGCAGGCAGATTGGAGGCCATGCCTTTCCAGGGGCCTGCATATTTCTCAGATGTGTTATCCGCTGGCAGCCTGGAGGGAAGAGACGGGCTTCAAATGGGGCACAGGGGGCTCCAAGGAAGGCTGCATTGGAGCACAGTCCGAATGAGAGCTAACTGGGCTGCATTCTCATGGCTCAGAGAGGGGAAGTAACTTGCTTAAGGTTTCTCGGCTAGTTGGTTTAAGACTTAGGACTTGAACCCAGATCTAAGTTCCAGCCCAACTGCTTACTGGCTCTGCTAGGGAAAAAAAAAAAAAAAAAAAAAATCAGAAGCTGGAAGAAAGAAATCAGGGTCACTTTCCATCATCTGGAGTCAGCTGTGGGCTTCTCCAGGCTCCTTTCTGGGTCCCTGTCCTGCTGCAGCCTGTTTTTTCCTGCCTTCCTGTACTGATGGGAATTTATGCATTTGGGTTGTTCAGTAAGTGCTACTAAGAGCCTGTTGTCCTCTGGCTTCCACACACCAAGAGTCAGCTGGCTGATGCTCCCCATGAGGGAGGAAGTACCGGGCACAGCAGTGCATGCCTATAACCCAGGGCCTCAGGAGGCTGAGGCAGGAGGATTTGAGTTCTGAGCCAGCCCCAGCAACAGCAAGGTACTGAACAACTCGGTGAGGCCCTGTCTCCAAAAACAAAAACAAAAAAAACACATGAAATAGGGCTGAGGATGTGGCTCAGTGATTAAGTGCCCCCGAGTTCAATCCCCAGCACCAAAAAGAAAAAAGAGCCAATGGAGATATGTTTGAGTGCTGAGGACTAGAGAAGCCTTTCTGGAGTGGGACATGGATGTGTCCACTGCCGTATCCACATGAAACTTGGCTCAGTTATTTAGTCATTTACTAGCAGCTTGGGTCCGCTGTGGCAGAGAGGGCTCTAGGTCAGTGTTGCTGACCTCCACTAGGGTGTGGCTTTCCCCAAATATTCCAAACCCCGTTGTATCCATCTCTCCACAATCTGTCTATTTGGGTAACACCTGCCTCCAGCAGCCCTGGGGAGGTGGGCTGGGGGCACGTGTCCCCCTAGCACCTCTGTTCCAATTGCTTCTATAAATACAAGGCCCGTGTTGGAAATAGCATAGCCTCACATCACGGTTGAGCAAAAGGGAGCCGATAAGACATAGGGGACCTGCCCAAGGTCGCACAACTGTATGGGCAGCGCCAGAGTTGGAATGGAAAGCCACCCTGCTTCCGTGGCCCTGCCTGCCTGCCAGATGCTTCACAACCAGAGAACAGTCTGTTGGGGTTACGGTTTGGATGTGGGGTCCTCCCAAAAGCTCACCTGTGAGACAATAAAAGAAGGCTCAGAGGAGAAATGATTGGGTTATCAGGGCCTTAACCCGATCAGCGAATTGATCCCGACAGGGATTAGTGCATGGTAACTGAAGCCATAGGGCACGGCTGGAGGAGGTGGGGACTGGGGTGTGGCTCTCTGCTTCTGATCATCATGTGAGCGCCTTGCTCGGCCACACTCTTCTGCCACGATGTTCAGCCTCACCTCCAGCCCTGAGGAGTAGAGCTGGTCTTCTATGAACTAAGGCCTCTGAAACCTCTGAAATTGTGCTGGTTGGGTCCTTTAGTCAGAGTTAACATTAACTGTGTGACAGATAAAATTATCTGTCGCTCCAGGGCCTCCCAGAGGCAGACCTAGAGGAGACTTGCTCTATTGGAAAGAACCATGGCGTCTACTGGCCCAAGATAACCTGGAGTTGACCTGTCACTGTGTCCTAGGCAGTGGGGACCAGTGAGGGCCGGAGGGCAGTGATCAGAGTCCCACAGGGGGTAGCTCTGTGCCAGCCTGAAAGATCAGGAAGGACTTGGACAGAGGGACAAGAGAAGGAAGCCAGGTGGCAGTCATCCCAGGCACGAGACGGCACCCAGCGCTCACTGGGACCAGTTGTCTTTCCCCCCCAAACTCTGCTCTCCCTCAGGATGGCCATCCCCAGGCCGGATCTTGAGCTCAGTCATGGCAACCACATCCTTCCAGACCAAATCCAGCCAAAAGAACCAGTGTCTGGGTCCAGCATTTCCAACAGGAGTCCCGAGATTCACTCCACTGGGACCAGCTTTGGTCCCTGCCCACCTGGGAACCAGTGGGGCAGAGTGGGGGACATCCAGTGTTGTACTCTTTAATCTCAGGCTTGACCACAGGTTCTGCTGCGACAGCTGGGAGATCTTACTCCACCCAAGGGTCCAGGGTCCACAAGGGAGGTGGGGATGTTCCCAGAGGAAATCAACTCACATTTACCAAAGAGACAATGTGGATGGAAACAGATGTGACACTCCCGGAACTCGGTAAATAGCCTCTTGTTGCTTTGCTTAAAGGGAACCCGAGGCTGGGAATGGCAATAGGACTGGCCCAAGATCCAGAACAGCAGGAAATGGATGGAGCACTAAAGATCAGATCTTCTGCTCAAATCCAATGAGGAGCACATACATAACTTGGGAGGAGGAGGAGAAGGAAGCCAGGGGTGTTACTGGGGACTAATGGTGACAGAGGACAGGTAGGTTGCACCTAGATGATGGAGAGCTTCGAGAACAGAGGCTGCACTTAATGAAGAAGGAAAGGGGGAGATTCTGTGGGGTTTCTTTAGTTTTTGAGGTGCTAGGGAAGGGACCCAGGTAAGAACATGCTAGGCAAGCTCTCTACCACTAAGCCGTACCCCCAGTTCCTTAAGTGAGTTTCAGGGGACAGGGACAGCTCACTCCCTGCTGCAATCAGAGGCCCAGACAGGGTCTCTTATCAGTTCAGACACACACTCCCTTTTAGGCCTGCAGGATATTCTCAAGGGATGAGTTCTGGAGGCAGCCTGCTCCCCACCCCCACCGCCTGGCTCCAGCCTGTCCTTCAAGATCCTGCACCGCCACCCCCTCCCAGCGCTGTGGCTTTGGCAGCCACTTTGGAAACTGCAAGTTTTAAGTGAATTTCCACCCCAGAGGAAGTCAAGAAACAGGCATGTTCTACCAGCCACTTCTGAGCTTCCAACACTCCTCCTCCCACTTCAGAAAGAGGATCAAACGCTTTTTTCACAATGGAAGGAGAGGGAGGGGTAGGGGAGGGCGGGAGGGAGGGGAACAAAGACAAAAACAGAGCAAATGTGAGGACCTCATTGATCTTAATCAGACCAAGTTTATGTGTGTACTTCACATTTTTCTCTTCTTTGCTGGGGGAAAAAAAAAAAAGACATAAGGAAAAACCAACCAACACATCACATGTTATTTATGCATGTCCCTTAAATTTACTCTGATTCCAGAAGGATTTAGGAGGCTCCCAAGCCTAAACATAATGACGACTATGATAATTAGAGGGGGAAAAATCATAAAGGTAGCAGAAAGAATTGACATCAATAGGCACCTAATACTGATTTATAGCTTTGGATACTGTCTTTGGCCCTATGTGGGAGAATATTAGCTTTATATTGGTTTTCTCTTCTGATGATAGAGAAGGCATTGAAATGCATCTGAGGCCACAAACTTCCCTCCCCCCGGGGACTAAATTCAAGTTGCAATCTCTCACATGGGGCTGACAAATTAATATTTGAGTTACAGAGAATAACAAAGGTCAGGAAGCCCAAAGGACTGTTGAAGGAGACATTGCCCCGCGAGTGGCAGTGAATGTTCTAAACAGCATCTTTATTGCCAGAAGAATAAACACACTGATTGACCGAGTACAGAGTAGGAAGATGGCCCTTTCCTCCCAGGTCCTGGAAGAGCTACTTACAGCGAAGGGGGCAACCTTAGGAGGCACCGAGACCCCAACTAGATGACCTGGTACTGGACCTGCAAAAGCTAAGCTGGGGCAGAGCCCAGGAAAGCAGAAAGACCAGAGCCAGGTGCTTGTCAGTCCCTAGTCCACTAAGCCAGCCTGACCAGTCCATGCCACATCCCTGGTGGCCAAGGCTGTCCCTAGCACCCTTTCCTCTCAACCCATTGATCACAAGTATCCATTGGCATGAGTTCTCAGCTGGGACCAGATCCCCAAGTCCAGTGGAGTGGACATTTGTGGGGTGCATTCCCACCCCCAGTCCCTCCTCCTCCCACCGCTGCACCCTTGAGCATCCTTCGGAAGTATTCTCACCCCGTTTTCAGCCAGGCGGTTTGGGTAGGGGCGATTCTTCCAATTCTAGGGTTGAATCCTATGACCCAACCCTTGACCAGTCTACATACCACATTTCCCTGGCCCCCAGGGGTTGGTTTCGGGGAAGGGCAATGAGCCACATCAGGCCAATCAGGGCTAGCAAACCTCATTTCTGAGACTTTCCTTTGTATTATTCTCAGGAAAGTTGATTTTCTCTTTCTCCTCTGAAAAGAAAATGGGAAAGATATAGCCCGCAGAGCTCCTGCATCCAGGAGGGCAGAACCATTCGAGAAGAAAATGAACCCGGAAGACACCAACCTAGAAGATGGAATGGCCTGGATCCTCATCACACCCCTGGAAGGATGTGATGGGCCACCTTGAAGCCAGCTGCATCCTGGACTTCCCAGTTTTTTGGTTTTTTTTTTTTTAATATTTTATTAGTTGTTGATGGACCTTTATTTATTTATATGTGGTGCTGAGAATCGAACCCAGAGCCTCACACATGCTAGGCAAGTGCTCTACCACTGAGCCACAACCCCAGCCCCCCCCCCCAGTTAGCTTTTCTATCTAAACGAGTTGGGGTCCAGTTTTCTTGATTTAGGACTGTTAAAAATCCTTGCTGATAAGCCACCTTGAGCCCTCGGGCAGTAAGTGACCTCATTCTCTCCTGCATTCCACCTGGGCATTTACAGACCAGACATGGCTCACTCCTTCAGGTTCTTGGTATTTCCTAACCAAGACTACTTCCTCCCAATTCCCATCCCTGATGGAGTTAGTGGACCTACCCTGGCCCTCCCAGGAAGGTTGGCAATCATTCAAACTCCAGATATGAACAATAGAAGAACCCTGGATAAATAGGCAGAGTGAAGCACCCAGTTGACCCAAGTAACCCTTCAGAGGCCTGGGCCCTCATGGGTCCACTGCTCCAGGGCCAGGGAAGTTGACAGGGAGCTGAAGGGCATCTTGGGGAATCCAGGCAGGCTGTGCTTCACCCAACCGTCAGCACAGAGCAACGCCTCACAGCACCAGGCCAACATTCCTCCAACTTAGACCCAGGCCAGTTTTTTCGTGAGGAATTCAGCTATAAAAGCATCCAAATACCAGAATAGGGAACCGGTCCAAACTATGGATCAGGAAACAAGGCAGAAATTCAATTAGTCAGGGAAGCCAAGATCAAAACCAGCTTGGAGGCCAAGCTAACTTGATACTGGGTCCTTCTTAAGGATGTTCCGAGCTGGGCTCAGTGGCGTACACCTGTCATCCTCAATAACTTGGGAGGCTGAGCAGGAGGATCGCAAGTTCAAAGCCAGCCTCAGCAACTTAGCAAAGCCCTGAGAAACACAGCAAGACCCCGTCTCTAAATTAAGTTAAATTAAAAAGGGCTGGGGATGTGGCTCAGTGGTTAAGCAACCCTGGGTTCAATTCCTGGAACAACAACAAAAAAATTCTTGAGAAGACAGATCACTGGGCCTGAGGGTCAAAGGGCCAGGACTATCCACCTTTGAACTAATGCTGGAAATCCCTGAGGGAGCAGAGTCTGTCTACTACCCAAAATCCATTCTCCCTTCTTACTAGGTATTTGTATGCAGATTTTGGTCAAGGCACCCTTATGCCTACTTTCCACCCTCTACCTTCTTCCTGCTTAGAATGCTGGTGTTTGTGCAAGTTGCTTGGAGCTGGGAGCCTTACATCACCAAGATGTTAAACCAGCCCTGGGATCTCCAACATATTGAACTCTTTGTTCTAGGAGATAATCTAGTGTCTCAACTGCTTAAGACAGTGTTCTTCAAGTGTGTACCAGTACCAGGCAGGAAACTCAACCTTATCCCTACAGAACCTAAAGCTTTGGTGGTGGTAGGTGGGGGACCCTGTAGTCTGAGTATTACCAAAGCCCCCAAGTGATTTTTTCCCCCCAAGTGCTAGGGCTTGAACCCAGAGCCTCCAAGTGATACTGATAAATGCTAAAACCTTTTTTTTTTTTTTTGGCACTGGAAATTGAACCCAGGGTGCTTAACCACTGAGCCACATCCCCAATCCTTTTTAATATTTTATTTAGAGATAGAGTCTCACCGAGTTGCTAAGTGCTTTGTTAATCTGCTGAGGCAGATTTTGAACTCCTCCAGCCTCAGCCTCCCCAGTTTCTGGGATTACAGGCATGTGCCACTGCACAGGGCTGTAAAAGTTTTGCAATCACTACCTCAAACCACTATCAGATTTTCAAGTGAGGAATGAAGAAATGAAGACAGGGAAGGAAAGCGTTTTTAACTCAAGACATTTCTCTACCACATCCCTAAACAGTTTATGGGATATAAAGAAGCTGAGAGCAAATTGAGATACATAGAGGTCACAAAAACCAAAGGGGAACATTTCAAGGAGGAAAAGAAACTCAAAGGAAAAGGTGAATAAAAATTAAGCCCTTCTATTCATCAACATAATTATAAATACAATTAAAAGGCAAAATAACAGACTGGGGGAGCTGGGTGCGGTCACGCATGCCTGTGATCCCAGCAGCTCTGGAGGCTGAGGCAGGAGGATCATGAGTTCAAAGGCAGCCTCAGCAATGGTCAGGTGCTAGGCAACTCAGTGAGACCCTGACTCTAAATAAAATACAAAATAGGTGTGGGGATGTAGCTCAGTGGTTGAGTGACCCCAAATTCAATCCCTGATGCCAAAAAAAACAAAAAGACTGGGGAAATAATTGCAAAACATAAGACTTAAAATCTTTTATGAAAAGGCCATGCAAAAGTCAAAAAAAGCAAAATTCCAATGAAAAGACAAAGAACACAGAAAAATCATAGAATGGGAAATATAAGTGGAAAACTAATGAGAAAAAATGGCCAGCCAGTTAGCCACGAGAGCAATGTGAATTAGAATGAGAGATCTCCACCTACTGAATTAGTCCAGATTGAGTCACGTCCTGCTGTCACGGGCAGGGCGAGTACCTGCTTTGGAACCTCAGCCAAGCCAGAAAGTGACCTCACCACACATACAGGGAGACTTCAAAACCACACACCACCACAATTGTGAACTCAATCTATATTGTCCAGGGATGAGCGAAGGTCCGGTATTGTATAGTTTTATTTATTTTTTTTAAAACCAGAGATTGAACCCAAGGCCACTTAACCACCGAGATGAATTTCCAGTCCTGTGTCTTTTTTTTTTTTTTTCCTTTTTTAAGATTTAGAGACAGGGTCTCACTAATTTGCTGAGGCTGGCTTTGAACTCACAATCCTCCTGCCTCAGCCTCCCAAGCTGCTGGGATTACAGGTGTGTGCCACTGTATCAGGGTACATCATCATCATCATTTATTATAATAATAATAATAATTATTATTATTATTATTATTATTTTAAAGGTAAGAAAGAGAGAAGATAAGAGGGAATACAGGGAAAAAATGAAGGAGAATGAAGACCAGGAAGGAAGAGGATGGAGGAGGAAAAGAAAAGGGGGGGGCAGGAAAGAGGAAGGAGGGGTCACGGCACGCAGAGACTATTTGGCACAGCTGAAAAATTTTTTAAAAATATTTTCCATCTGCCTTTTATTGAAGGAAATTTTTCCAGTCCTTGGTGGATCCTAGTGTAAAGGAGAATCAACAAACTACAAGCCATAGATGGAATCCCTCCAGCCACCTGTTTTTTTGTAAATAAGCTTCTCTTGGCACACAGCCACCATCTTTAGTTTTTACGCCATTTTTGTGCTTCCGTGGCAATGACAGAGGTGGCCCACCAAACAAAATATTTATTATCTGGTCTTTACAGAAAGTTTGCCAACCCAAGGTCTAAAGAAATAAGATAAAAACACATGCACAAAGATGTTCATTACAGTGTTATTTATGTAGAAGACCAGTTAAAACAAATATCATTTGAAATAATGAGTATGTATCTACCCCAGGGCCTCCTATCTTAAGGATTCAATGAACAGTAGCAATCACTAGTGGCTGTCAACTATTTAGTCATTTTTACATACTTTCAGAAAACCAGTAACTGAAAAAAATATCAAGATAGAGCACCCTTTTGTAAAGGGAGGCACTGGACAGTTATTTTCTATTATTCCAATTATGTCTTAAACTATATAAATATGCAAGAAGATATTTGAAATTAATGCATCAAAATCTCAGCAATAAATTGGGCATGGTGGTGTATGCCAGTAATCCCAGTTGACTGTGATCCAGGCAGGAGGGTCAAAAGGCCAGCCTCAGCAATTTTTTTTTTTTTTAAGAGAGAATTTTTTAATTTTTTTTAGTTTTTGGCAGACACATCTTTGTATGTGGTGCTGAGGATCGAACCCGGGCTGCATGCATGCGAGGCGCGAGCCCGCTACCGCTTGAGCCACATCCCCAGCCTCAGCAATTTAAGGAGATCATAAGCAACTTAATTAGACCCCGTCTCAAAATTTAAAAAAAAAAAAAAAAAAAGCAAAAGCAAAAGAAAGGACTGGGGATGTGGCTCATTGGTAGAGCACCCCTGGGCGCAATCCCCTGCACCATAAGTAAAATCTCAGCAGTAGTATTCCTTGGGCTAGAGGATTCTGGATCGTTTTCATTTTCTCCCATACATTTTTCAATGATTTCCAAGTTTCCCGTAATGGGTGAATATTGCTCTTATTATCGTTCAATGAAAAAAAGCCCGATTTCTCAGAAAGTAATTGAGTTTAGAAATACAGTTGAGGGCCGAGGGCAGGCTCTGGGAGCCGTTGCTGCAGAAACCGGAATCAGGATGCATAATAGAGTGAGGGAAGGGGTGAGAGGAAGGAAGGAAAGGCAGGGCGAGGAGCTGGGGCGGGCACGGCTGCCACCCTGCAGAGCCAGGCAGCTGGCCACAAACCCCAGGGGCCACCGGACCTCCAAGGACAAGGAGATCAGCCCTGCTGCTGGAAGTGGGGCTGCCAGACCAGCAGCAGGGGCACCACGGGGGAGCTAGTCAGAGGGTCCAGCCTCAGGCCAACTCAGAGCCTGCATTTCAGAGGAGATGCCCCGGCCATATGTGGGCACACTCCGTGAGAGGTGCTGGCCTGCGGAGCCATCGGAAGCTAATGACCCTCCTCCGGCCTCCATCCTGACCTGCGCGCTTTTAGTTACACAGGCCACCCTGGGAACAGCCTTCCCAGAGACTTGCGCAGCCCTCACAGAGCAAAAGGGAGGCCTACAAGGAAAAGCAGAGGCTGGATGGTGGCTCAGTGGGAGAGCACCTGCCTAGCAGGTGTGAGGCACTGGGTTCGATTCTCAGCATGGCATGTAAATAAAGGTCCATCAACAAAAGAAAATAATGTTTTTCTAGGAAAAAAAAAAGGGAAAGCAAAGAGAGGGGATAAAGGGCAGCAGGAGGGGGCCTGTCCAATCCCCAGGGGGTAACTGCTGTCCTAGAGTCAAGACTGAGAATGTCCCCAAGATGGCCAATCTCCCAGAAGGATTTTATTTCTTGTTAAAACACCCTGAAGGACCATTTCTGAACTGTCTGAAAGATCAGATGCTGGATGAGAAGGGCAGAGAGCGAGCGAGCCTTGGAGGCTGACATGGCCAGGGACTTTAGCCTGCCTTCCCCCAGCCAGGCTTCTGAACTGTCACCAAAGGGGGCCTATTGACCTTTCCATGGGACTGAGCAAGAGTGTCCTCTGTGTACCTGCAGAGTCAGTCTTTGGGATAGGGACGACTGTCATTTTCGTTCTATAGGTGTGGAGAGCAAGGCTCAGAGAGGTGGAGCCACTTGCCAAGTGATGGCACAGGAAGAGGCAGAGCTGGGATTCAGCATGAGAAGGCAACTCTCAAGGTCAAGTTTCTTCCTGGCACTAAGACCATCTTTTGGAAGAATCACCGCCAGCCCCAGGAGGCAGCTGCTGAGGGATCCTGTCAGATTTGAGCAGCTCAGCCCGAGATCCCACTGCCCAGGGTTATAAGCAGTGGTCAAGCCAAAAAAAAATAAAAATAAAAACAAAAACAAAAAGCCTGCTTCCCCCACCTTCAGAAAGGAGCCTTCCCAGGGTCCACAGCCAGTGAGTGGCTCCCTATTCCCCACAGGGTGGGCAGCAGGACCAAGTGAAATAAGCCAGTCACACCCTAGGACACAGTAGGACTCCACCGACTTGAGGCAGCAGAAAGGCCAGATTCAGAGAGATGGAGAGCATAATGGTGGTTAGTTACCAAGGCTGGAGAAGAGGGGGCAGGCTTCAGTGTTTCCGTAGGGAATGATGGAGAAGTTCTAGAGATGGGCGGTAGCGATGGTGGCACAACATTGTGAACAGACTTCAGGCCACTGACCTGTGCGCTCAAATAGGGTCGAAATGGGAAATGTTACAACAATGTTTGAGAGGAGGAGGGAGAAACAGAGGTAAAAGAAGGAGACCCCAAGCCCTTGGAAAGGGAGCCAGGAATACATGTGGAGTCTCCACCAGAGGCCACGTCCAGCGCTGGGTTCTCTACGGTGTCATTTCATTTGTCTTCAAAATGGCCCTGGAGTCGGAACCATTGGTACCAAACTGAGGTTCAGAGAGTGGCTGGTCCAGGGTCATGAAGCCATTCGGTGGGGACAGAGGTTCCAACCGAGGCTTATGGCCTCCAGGGAACCAGTCCCAGCCCCACAGCCATTTGGACACTTCCAGAAAGGATGTGTTGGAAAGGCCTGGTCCCCATCACTCACTAGGACTCAGAGGTGGCAGTAAGAGGTTCCCTGTCCCCAACCTGGGTCCAGCACAGCTGGAGGCTCCCGGGCCCTCAGGCAGCCACGCCCGTCTTCTCATTAACCTTGATCTTCTCATTAACCTTGACGGTGCTGTGCCCCAGAGTCATTCAGCCCCTGCTACCACAAGGCCCGATTTCCACTGAATTGAGAGCTGCGGCCAGCGAGGGTGAAGGTCATTAAGGCTGGGGTCAAGATGAGACCAGAATTAAACTTTGAACCTCTCAGGAAATGGCCTCCAGACATCCCACAAAAGCACAGAGTAAGAGGGTCACATCCTGCCTCGGGCTGGGTGGCCTCTTGATAGAACAGAAAATACTTTGGAGGCTTTGGAGCCAGGCAGCCCCGAGTTGGAATTCAGACTCTGCCACTGGCTATGCGACCAGGGCATGGCCTCAACGGAGTCTCAGTTTTCTCATCTGATAAAGGGGCATGGTACTGCCTGTGGGACAAGTGTTGTCCTTTGTGAATGCTGAAGCCAAACTGCCCGCCCCTGCCCCCTGCCACTTCTCAACTATGTGAACTTGAACAAGGCACTTAACCTGAGTGCTTCAGCTCTCCCTGTATGTAAAAATGGAGAAAGTAGTTACCATGGTGGGTTGTGGTAGGTACTAAATGAAGTAACACGCTGAGCAGCGTCCATCATGCACAAGAAGTATTCAAGTTGTTTTAAAAAGCTATTATGAGGGCTGGGGATGTGGCTCAAGGGGTAGCGCGCTCGCCTGGCATGCTTGCGGCCCGGGTTCGATCCTCAGCACCACATACCAACAAAGATGTTGTGTCCGCCGAGAATTAAAAAAATAAATATTAAAAATTCTCTCTCTCTCTCTCTCTCTCTCTCTCTCTCCTCTCTCCCTCTCTTTAAAAAAAAAAAAAAAAAAAAAAGCTATTATGAAGCCAGGCACGGTGGCACACACCTGTCATTCCAGCTACTCAGGAGGCCGAGGCAGGAGGATCGTGAATTCAAAGCCAGCCCCAGCCACAGGGAGGTGCTAAGCCACTCAGTGAGACCCTGTCTCTAAATAAAATACAAAATAGGGCTGGGGATGTGGCTCAGTGGTTGAATACCCAAGTTCAATCCCCGTTACACACACACACACACACACAAAAAAAAAACTATTATGAGATGTGCATGAACACCAGGCACCTGGTAAGGAATTCACAAAGAGCACTTTCCCCTTCACCCCCCTCCAGTTTCCTCCTGTACAAGACTCAAACTGTTAATGGTGTTTGTCCTGGATTTTTTCCTAAATATCCGGGTTGGGCATGCCAGCGTTGGCGGGAGCCTCCTGCCCTTCCTGCCCGTCCCCTCCTGACATCAACAGGTGCTTCCAGGGAGCCAGGAGGAAGCCGGTTGGGCCAAGTCCTCCAGAAAGAGAGGCTAAAGCCATCATTTAGAAACTCTGCTGCTCCTTGGCTGCCTGTACTCATCCTGTCCCCACAGGTCCTCGGTGCCTATTCCAAGGCTCTACAGCAGCCCCCTGAGCAGTCCTGGGAGCCCTGGAAGGGCTTCCCACCTTAGTTTCCCCCTCCATCAGGAGAGCTCCAAACGAGCCTCATTTGGTAAAATCCACCTGGATTCAATCCTCAGTACAAAAAAAAAAATTAACGTTGATGAATTTTGAATGATGATTACCACTGCAAGGTAATTAGATCATGCTGGTAGAGGCTTCTGAACAGGATCATGAAGGCAGTGTCACTATTAAAGAGACTCAGCGCTCCCTCACCCCTTCCACCACATGAGGTCACAGTGAGAGACACCATCTGTGAACCAGGTCACAAGCCCTCACCTGACACCGAATCTTTAGGCACTTTGATCTGAGACTTCTCAGCCTCTGGAACTGTGAGAAAGAAATTTCTCTGGTTTGTGAGCCACCCAGGCTAAGGTATTCCATTCTAGCAGCCTGAACTGATCAAGACTTCCCGTAATCCTCAAATTTTTTAGTTTGCAGATTATGAATGGGCCCACCTTGCTGTAGAGGTGCTGGGAGGATCAGAGCAGATGATGCCTCTTAAGTCCTGGGCACAGGACTGGGGATGTAGCTCAGTGATAGCGCTACCTAGCGCACACAAGGTCCAGAGAGGGATCCTCAATTCCTCATGCAAAAATATATTGAGCACAAAGTAGAAAGACGATCCCCTATGTTTTCCCTGCCCTGATTTTAGAAGCCCTGAAGAACTCAGTAGGGAGACATTTGCTAATTGGATTTTTTTTTTTTAAACTTGTAGGTGGACACATACCTTTATTTTATTTTTATGTCGTGCTGAAGATCCAACCCAGTGCCTCACACATGCTAGGCAAGTGCTTTGCTACTGAGCTACAACTGCAGCCCCTGACACTTCAGAACATGTCCAAGTTCAGCATAGTGCGAGTCCAATTTTTATATATATATTTTTTTAATTGTAGGTGGACACAATACTCACGTGGTGCTGAGGATCGAACCCAGTGCCTTACGCATGCTAGGTGAGCACTCTACCCTTTGAGCCACAATCCCAGCCCAGTGAGTCTAATCTTAAGAAGCCAAACTTCTCAGCCCTCTCAGATCCAAACTCCCTTTCCATAAGCATTTTTTAAAGCATTTCTTTTGTAAAAATATAAAAATACCTATTTTTAGGTGGTGCTGAGGATCGAGCCCAGCACTTCACACATGCTACGCAAGTGCTCTACCACTGAGCCACAACCTCTGTCCCTATAAGCATTTTTTAATGCCTCCTTGACCATTCTTAAATTCAGGATAAAATAAACCATTTATATGCAAAATACAAGAGCTCATATAGCATTCTACCTGCAATTTAAATAAGATGCAATAAATCAATATTTCAACATGTCTATGCTTGGGTATGTGGTAGTGGCATGCTTGCATAGACTAAGTAGATTTGGATTCAGAAGTAGACAATATTCAAAATTAAGTTGAACCACATGAAATTGCAGATATGGAAATTCATTGCATCCATGAGACAGTAATTTTACATGATTCAACCTAATATTTGACATTTAAAATATAAGTTTAGGGAGAAAAACTACCTTTGCCTCTCTCCATAAACTGAATCTACCCATGAAGATGGGTGGTTACCAAGAGTTGCCAGCCACAAATGTTGGCGATTCAAGCATCATCACCATATGGATGGTATTTTCCAAATGATGACCTGCTTGTTAAAATTGTACAATTTTAACAAGTTTGTATTGTTTGCTAAGTATATATCTTTCTTGTTTCACCCAGTATTTGCACTTGTGGAATTTCTTTTTTTAATGTTTTCAAATTTCAAAAATAAGACATTGCTTTTGTATATAAAATAGTATTCATTTCTGGGGTCAGAAAATTATCAATGGGTTTTGGGGGGGATTTGGTCGTTTTTTAAAAGAGAGGTTAATGAAGCCAGGCATGGTGGTGCATGTTTGAGAGGCTGAGGCAGGAGGATCACGAGTTCAAAGCCAGCCTTGGCAAAATTAAGGCACTCAGCAATGCAGTGAGACCCCATCTTTAAATAAAATAGAATATAGGGCTGGGGATGTGGCTCAGTGGTCAAATGCCCTCGAGTTCAATCCCCAGTACCCAAAGGGGGGAAAAAAAGTTAATGAAAGCTTTATTTTGTCCCAGAGATACTAGGATGAATTTCTTTTCCAGGTAAGAAAGGTAAAATTTATGTTAACTGCCAGTATTTCCCTTTTCCCTTTGGCCATCAGGGAGCAGAGTCAAATGTTGATCCCAGTTATAGTAACTGTATGGGCATGATGGCTTGGATAGCATTTTATTTTTTCTCCGAAGAAATATTTTACTGCTGTTTTTTCCTGGCACGGTATTCTTTGAATAAGTCAACTATATTTTGAAATATAATTCTTATTAACAAATAATTCTTATTTGCGATGAGTGATTACCACTTCATTAACTAAAATCGAGGCCCAGCCAATGGCCCTAAATTGTACTTTCAGACATAAATACCCCCAGATGCTCCCACATTGGGACTATGGCATTTTGGCTACTGTGGCTGCCTTGCACATGACCAGGGTCCTGTACTGTACCTGCTTGGGCTCGGCCTCAGAGGAGGAGGAGCTCGAACTTCACAAGCTTCACTCTGGGGAGAGGAGAGAGGGGAAGGACGGGAGGGGGAGTCCTGTCATGCAGCTCGTGCCCCACCCAATGGTATTCCCTTGGCTTCTCATTTGAGCCCTAAAATCAGCTCCGGGCCTTTCTGAGCAACCGATTGCAAACCCCTTAACCTTTTCCTAATTTGTCCTGAACCTTTTCCTGTGGATCCCAAGATAGTGCCCCCCGCTCCCCCCAAGATCCCTCCCACACACAAACACACTTTATTCTATTTATTTTTATGTGATGCCGAGGATCTAACCCAGAGCCTCACCTGTGATAGGCAAGCGGTCTACCACTGAGCTACAGCCCCAGCACCTCTGCACTTTTGGTGTGGGGGCGTGCAGGCTGGTTTTTTCCTTTTATTATTAGAGCTTAACAGTTATACATCTTAGTTCATACCAGCACAGTATACATGCATGGAAATCGATTTAAGTTCACGATCCTCCCATTCCCCTCCTGCCCTCCTCGCCTTCTAAACTAGACTTCCTTTAGCTCATCTATTAGTTTATACTTGGTTCTTTATGTTGTTCTATCCTTCCCTCACCCTTTATTTTATTCTAGCTTCTGCATATGGGAGAAAACATTCCACCTTTGAGTTTCTGAGTTCGGCTTTTTCCCCTTAGCATGATATTCTTCATTTCCATCCATTTACCAGCAAATGTCATGATTTCATTCTTTTTAATGGCCAAGTAGAACTCCATTGCACATGCATGTGTTTGTGTGCGTGTGTATCACAATTTATTTAATCCATTAATCTACTGATGGGCATCTAAGTTGATTCCATAATTTTGCTATTGTGAATTGTGCTGCTATAAACACTGAGGTGGCTGTATTGCTGTAGTATGCCAATTTTAGTTCCTTGGCGAAAATACCCAGGAGCGGGAGAGCTGGGTCATGGGGTGATTTCATCTCCATCTTTTGAGGAGTCTACAAAGTGCTTTCCACAGTGGTTGTACTAGTCTGCCATCCCACCAACAATGTGTCAGCGCTCTCTTCTTCCCACAACCTTGCTGGCATTTGTTGTTTGTATTCTTTCATTTTTTTTTTTTTTTTTTTAGTTATAGGTGGACACAATGTCTATTTTTATTTGGCATTGAATTGAACCCAGTGCCTCACACATGCTAGGCAAGAACTGTACCTCTGAGCCACAACCCCGGCCCCTATTGTGTTTTTGATCCTTGCCATTCTGACTGGAGTGACATGGAATCTGAGCGTAGTTTTGATTGGCATTTCTGTTTTCTAAAATACATGAATTATCTTGCAGGGCATTCGAAGGTTGGGAGGAGACAGGAAATCTTCTTGCTACCTGGCCCTCTCCCACACACCGTAGGGCTCACCTTCCCAAATGGCAGGAGCTGACCGCCAAATCCCTAAAACAACTGAAAATAACCCCCCATTCCACAAAAAAAATGATGCCACCCTATCTCGAATTACCACTCTAGTAACCTGTGTGGATGTTTTCAATAAGAACATCACCCGTCTTACCGGTCAGAAGTCATCCTTCCTCCTTATATCTCTGGTAGGAACACACTTGATAGAAATCTTCCATTTGGTCAAATGTTCCCCCCCACCCCCTACCCCCCTCAAAAAAAAAAAAATCACTGACCCTCTAATTCCACTTCTAAGAATATATGTAAGTAGAATATCCAGGCATCCACAAAGCCCTTGTGTGCAGAGAGCCCTCAACCTGGGGGTGGCCCGGAGGCCTCTGTGGACCAGGAAGCAGCCATCAGAAGGGGATTGTCAATGATGGTTGTGGGCGCAGGTGCTCTGCGGTATTTTTTCCATGCCATTCTCATTTTCTAGAATGTCTTACAGTTTTGTAATAAGTGGAAGAAAATAAACTCTATGGAAAGGGAAATGCAAAAAAAAAAAAATCCATGATGTTCATGATTGGACTCCTGAGGAAATGAAGACTCGGAGGAGAAGGGGCCTGGGAAGAGCATTCTCTTGGGCAGCCAGGGCACCAACTCCCACTACCATTGAGACTTAGTGGAGGTGTGGTTCCCCAGTGCCACTCCAAGGCTCCCAGGAACAAGCTCTGGGGACACAAGCAAGGTTCAGCCTCTGTCCTTGTGATTGATCACGTGGCCTTTCCTGAAGAAGTTCTCTAGACCTTTCCATTGTGATTCGAGCTCCGTTGTCTATTAGGAGCAAAGACAGGCCTGGGAGGCTCCATCCAATCTGAACAAGGAAGGGTGATCACCTCTTTTGCGCTTCCTACCCCATCTTCAAGTGGGTTAGTGAGCAAAGCAAGCTACAAAACAGTATAAAAATGTTGAGTGTGTGTGCACCCAACCCAAAAAAGCCCACACCAAAATGCTGCCTTCAATCATCTGCAGACAAGTCACCTGCTCAGTGCTAAGAACTCAAGTCTCGGCTCTCCCACTGTGAGCATAGAAACAGAGGAAACCAACCACTCTGTAAGGCAGGGATAATGTCAACATCAGTGTTATAGAAATACATCATAGCAACACCTTTGGGCACCTAGAAGAATGCTTGGCACCCAACAAAAAGTTAACTTACATGGTTTTGTAATGGAAGGGATGAAATAATACTTTTTTTTCCCCCTGGAGGAAAACTCAAATACTTATACAAGCTACAAAATGAGCCCAGAGGCCCTTTTGGCCCCACTAGGATGACGGGGCACAAAATGAGATGAAGACCCTCTGGTGACCTCACACAGTAGCAACCTTTAGTCTGGGAGGCCCCTCACTGAGGAAGGCCACAGAGGAAGGTACAGGCAAGATACTGTCCAGGCTCCACCCACAGGTGTGCAAAAGACCCAGAGCTTACTCCTACAACATTTTGATAGAAAAAGATGAAAAGCACAGAATCCAAGGAAGAGAATTGGAATTCAACAAAATAAAACCCAAATAAAACAAATAGCCCAAGTAAGATACATTGGGAAGGGAAGAGGTTGAAGAAGGGGAAAAAAAAGCAGAGTTGTGTCACACATACTTAAACAGGTCTTCTGAAATGTAACTACAAAATATGCCTGTTCACCCTTCATAGAGCCACTCTCTGATGAATCAGGCCCCAGATGGCAACTGTCTGCTGAGCTGCCTTATACTTGTGTGGTATCTAAGAATCTTTCTCCCAAGGAATGAGATGGAAAGACTCCCATCAACATCTTTTGGAATATTTTTGCATTTCACTAGCAGTCAATCTTGTACTTGGGCTAAATACATTCATTATATCATATTCCAGGATTTTTTAAATTTTTAGGCATTAGATTTAATAAATACTGCACATCTACTTGGTTATTTAAGATTCTTCTTCCTTCCAGTTTTCATGAAAGCTTATTTTAATTTCTAAACCTATAAGATGCTGTGTCAAAAATCTATTGCATTTGTTGGTTGTAATATAATTTCGATTTCAGATCTGGTGTTTTGGAGGTTGGCTATCCAAGGCCTAAAAACACAGGACCTTTGTCCTCAATGTCCTTTCTAAGTCAGCATCACAAGTTAGTCACTGATAAGAGTCCTAGGCTCTCCATCAGAAGTAGGTCCAGCTCTTAGGATGCCTTCTTAGATGAAAGAGGAGGGTATTAGAGTAGTCTTATTCACCTGTCTGTGATCCTAATTTTACAGTGAGCTCTGAGAAAACATTCTTACCTAGCTACCATCTGTACTACTTCAACTAATCACTTTCCTAAGTATAGATTTAAGCCTATACCAAGAAGAATGTGACTGGGTCATCCTTGGTCACCAGATTCCTGATTATTAGTTCCTAGTTCAAGAGTCACAAGTTTACTTGAAGAGACACCATGTGGCATGATCTAGGGATTTGTCTGTCTACTAGAAAAGCCATTTCCTTCCACTTAAAATTCATAATCTCCAGCAATTTAAAAGTCCCATGTCAGTAATGACTTATTAATCTGTTGCAGTGTTAAAATTAATCAAAACTTATGGGTGGCAAACATAATTTTGCAAATGAGAAGGATAGCTGAAGCCTTCAGCAAATGGTTAGCTAGGCAAGTAGATGGATATATAGATATGACATGGTGGCAACCAGAGGCTCAATTCTTAAAGGTTTTGGGGACTAGACATGAACTGAAAATCCTCCCTCAGTTTCCTTATATTGGGGGCAATATTATTTATTAAGCAATATTTCCTTTCAAACAGTCATACAGGCACAGATTCCAAGAAGTTTTCACAACAATTCTGGAATGTTGTGCATTACAATTGAATCCCCCCCCAAATGCTGGAGGGAAAAAAAAATATCAAACCCAAGTCATTGTGTCTCCTAGGCAAGCACTCTACCACCAAGCTACACCCCTAGCCCAGAAACTTTTTTTAAACACAAAAGTGGAATGAAGTCAATACTTGGTCATATTAATGTTCATGTTACACCCAAAACAGTACTGAATGCAAACTGTATCAGTCTAAGAGCTACTTTCCAATTTTTAAAATTGAATTTTAAGATGTTAAAAGAAAAAGTAAACCCATTTTATAAAATATAGGTATACCTATAGGTATAGGGAAAAAACCCAAATATTAATATCAAATAGTACTGGATTATGTACCTATGAAGCAAGTTTTTTTTTTAAATATGACACCTTCCTATAATACTTAAATTTTTTTATAGCAAGTATAAATTGCCTTTATAATGGGAGGGGTATAAATGGATAATCCCACTTTTACTTTTCAAAAGATGTCAAGGAGGAAATATCCTCCTGAAGTGGATGAAAGGTGCTTACAGACCAGAGTGCTAGAACTAACCAGAAGGACTACTTGGGAAATGGCCCAGGCTGAGCCAGACGGCTCCTTTCTCACTGAGAAAGAGGAAGTCAATTAGGCACACTAGCAACTTGAAAGTCAGATGGTTCCAGAAAGAACCAGGCACGGGCTGGTGGTCCTAGGGGGGGCTCTAGACACAACAGTCTAGCATCGAGTGGCCGCAGCCCTCAGAGAAGCATCTGGCTAGCTACATGGAAGAAAAACAGTTTCATCAATGAGGAGTCACAGTGTACAAACAACGAGTAAAATTCTCAGCCTCTAGAAACTGAAGGAACACACCATAAAACAATAAGCCATCCCTCTTCACCTGTTGGAGGAGCACAAGATTTTAAATGCTGGTGAGGAGTTACTGAGACCGGCCCTCCCCCACTGCTGCTGGGATTGTTCGGTTGCTAAAGTGCTTTCGGAAAGCAAAGGGGTGGTGTGTACCGACTGTTTTAACGTCTCCATATCCTTTCACAATTCCATTTCTAGAAATCTACCCCAAGGCAAACATAAAATGCTTTATGATAAAGATACTAAATGCAGTGTGATTTACGATTTTTTTTTCTAAAAAAAAAAAAAAAGGTAAAAACCTGAATACTGCCCAGTGATAGTTGGCCTCTTAGGGAAGCATCTCACGGCCATTAAAAACCATGTTTACAGAGACTTTGTGGTAACACTCAGGGAAATGTTTATGTTACCACGTTAAATGATACAGGAGGATATAAAATTGTATGTAGAGCACCATTTTAACTACATAAAAATCCCCATAAAAGACTAGAAAGAAATGCTCTTAAATGCTACATAGTTCCCTGTGGATTAGTCAGGCTCTGAATGGGGTTTTGTTGTTGTTGTTTTTACGTTTGATCATTATGAAATAATTGCAGATTTATGAAAAAGCTATAAGAATACCAAAAACTGTCATTTCTTTCAGCCAGGTTTTCCAACTGTTAATATTTTTCCACATTTTTGTCTTTGCAGGGACATGGGGTCATTCCCTCTCCATGTATGTAAGTATTAGTCTTTTTCCTGGACCATTTGAAGGCAAGCCTCAGATATGATAACTCATTATGCCAAAATACTCCAGAGTATATTTCCTACAAAGACACAGAATCCAGCCTTCCAAATTAGGGGGAAAACAAACACAAACACAAAAACAAAAAAAAACAATAATGACCCGACATCCTCATCCAACCTACAACTCTCACACAAAGTTCACCAACAGGGTCTTTATTCCTCTTCCAGACCAGGAGCCAAGAGCCGGTCTAAAAACACAATGTATTTAGTTGTCATGTTTCTCCAGTCTTCTCCAAACTGGAGCAGTTCCCCTTTCTCTGCCTTTCATGACTTGCCTTGGTAGTTGGGGGGTTTTTCTTTTTGCATTTGTTTTAAACACACTGTCCTTCATTTCATAAGATAACTCAAATTGTGGCCAGCTGTCATTTCCTTGTGACGAGACTCAGGACATACATCATAGCAGGAACACTGCCCCCACACACCCCGCAAAAAAAAAAAAAAAAAAAAAAAAAAACACTTTCCCTTCTCTCCCATGTATTCATACATCAAATTTCTGGTTTTCATATGTAACACGCATCTGTAAGTCCAGCCATTTACAGAGATGAATTCACACCTATCCAGATCCCCGGTGTTCCTTCTAGACTTCTTCTGCCTTGCCACATTTGCAAACCACTTCTCTAAGACACACTAGGCTCCCAATAGCCTCAGTTTATTAATTTATTTGCTCGATGTAGCCAAACTCCCAGCCACACCTGCAGCTTCTCTCTCCACCCCTGCGCATGCCTCACCTCCTCGGGCACACCCGAGCCTCTGTGAAGTCAAAGCCCCACTTCTCAAACTGCAGGCATGTCAAGTCCTCTGCAAAACCCTGACATTTATAACATCTTCATATATTGTTAAACCCCACATTTCCCTCTTCAATTCTTTAATGTCAACACAATTTAAAATGTAACCTCTACATTCCCACAGAGGCTACACACCAACATCTCCTGTGGTTGGAGAACTACAGTGTCCCAAGTGTAAGTAAGCAGCTAGAACCAGGAGCCTCTTTGTCCATCCTCCCCCAAGTTAGCAGCTTCCAGGACTGCGACCTTTCCAGGGGGCCCTTCTTCCTCACTAGAGATCACCAGACCTTTCCCAGGGACCCTGCGGCCTTCTGCAGGAGCACCTCCTGAGGCAAGATACCCACAAATCTCTCCTCTTCCTCGTCCTCACAGGCCCAGCACTGAGGAAACCAAACCACGTCAGACTCCACGTGAGAGCAAGCAAAACACCGGTTGCAAAGCACCCAGCACAGGGTTTACTCATCAACAAGGCTCAGAGAGCGTCAGTTCTCCTCCTACTCTGAATTTCCTCAACTCCAGTGGGAACTGGTGCAGGAGGTGAGCCCCAACCTTGTGGCACAGAGCAGCTGTGGATCCCTGGGAAAGCCCCAACCCAGTCTCTTTTTTCCCCTTCTCCTCCAAAACACTTAAAGAACCAGCAAGTCATCTCTTGCCCATTTGCAATGTCCCCTGATTCAGGGCCCAATGGGGCCCATCTCAGAAGGAACCAAGCTCACTCCCCCACACTTGTGTCCCCAAACCATACCAGCTCAAGTTTGACCAAAATCAACATGTTTGAAAGCCACAGACTCACCGGAGATCCTTAGAACTTAACAGCATTTGTCCAGTGACTGTAACTGAAGCTTCAGAGAATTTCGTGACCAGAGCAGAACCAGGCAGGGCCAAGCGAGCACTAGACCCAGAAGCCTAGGACCAAGTCTGGGAGGAGTCCCAAACCCAGATTCCCTTGAACTAGCTTTTAAGGAGACTCAGTACAGCCGCTGGGATCAGCAATATCAGCACCACCTGGGAACATGTTAGAAATGCAAATTTTCACATCTCCGCCAGACCCACGGAATCAGACTACATAAGATGAACCCAGCTCTGTGTTTTAACAAGTTCACCAGGTGATTAGGAACCACAGCCCTGAGCCACGGGCTTTTAACTCTAATGCCCATTAAAATCACCTGGAGTGGCTTCGCCACATAACAGCTCACGACCCCTCCCTCAAAATTCTCATTGAATCAGTCTGTGAGAAGGCCCAGACTTCTGTCCATTAAAAGCATCCCTGCTAATTCTAATGGCTGAGAGCCCTCAGGTTGATCCCAAACAAAAGGATCAAGCCCTCCCCACTCTCAGAAAACTAAATTTAAAGGACACATAAGTGGAGCTGGGACGAGCACATGCCTCCTCAAAGTCAGTACCTCATCCCTTCAATACCTGTTCTTCTGGCCCTGCAGCCTCCTGGGAAAACCTTTCTCTGCATCCCTGGAGAAGCCCAGCCCAAGAGCTATGACTCAGAGGTTGCTGAAATGCTCACCTTCCCCCAGCACCTCACTAATCCCCAGTTTCCTCATCTGCAATATGGGGGTCATAAACTCATGGGAGAAAGACCTCAGCATACAAGCCAGCTCCAGGACCATATCTAAACAACTGAGGGTGACACTGAAGGTCTGTCACCCAGCTGCCACCTTTATCTCCAGTCCCCTACGTCCTCACCATGCTTACCTGCACACCCACGTTGCCCACTTTGCCCAGAACACATTTGTCATCGCTGCCTATGAACTCCTACTTAACCTTCAACGCCCAACTCAGTTGTGACCTCCCCATTGCAGCCTTCCCCTTGGCCAAGGATCGTAGGGTTGCAATCTACAAAAGCTTAACTCAAACAGCCTTATGCAGAAAAGTGACATGCGGGGCTTTCCAAAGTGAAAGTGGGCTTTAAGCCTACTGTCCAGTCTCCCAGGATGTCCCTTTAGCCCTTGTGAGTTGTCTTCTTGCAGGCGGGTTTATTTTTACTGGCCTGGGATGGGTCCCCTGCCTGCCTCTAAACCAGTTCTCTGAACAAGTCATTGTTGTTCAGAGTGTTGACGGGCTAGACAGACCTGGGGCATGTGTCCACTCTACCCAGCCCAGTGGGTTAAGAATGGGGTGGAGGGGTCCCAGAAGGACATGAGGGGATGGGAACTTGCAATAATCTGAAGCAGGAAGCCTGGATGGGATGAGGCCCCCCCACCCTGCCCTGGCAGGCAGGAGCGCCTCGCTCCCAGAGCGTGGCAATCCCGCATTGCACTTGTCTGTACACATCGGACCCCAGCTGCAGAGGGTAGGGAAGCCAGCCCACTGGGTCTCCAGTAACCAGATGGCAAACGGTTGACTGGGGAAAGGCTCCTCCCTGGCTGCGGAAACAGCACAATGGTAGCTCTCCAGGCAAAGTGGCTCTCTGTGTGGAGAATAATAGTGAAAGGGCAGGAATGAATTGGGGAGAAGAGAGAAGGAAATTACTCTGCGTGATAAGATGAGGACTTTGGCAGCCCACCAAGGAGCTGGCAGCAAGGACAGAGAAGGAAGAGAGGAGAAGGCAGGAGCACCTTGGATGGGATGGAGGCCACAGGCAGCCAGTGAGCCTCCCAGAGCTGGAGGGAGAGAGCATCAAGGTGGCGGTAGCTGGGCTGGCTGGGCCCCTCCGACTCCCTTATGCTCTCAGGGAGTTTCTGCCACAGAAGACAGCCCTGGATTCACAGCTGATATGGAGGCCCAGGGAGGAAATGCCTGGTTACTCTTTAGAGTCCACTCAGGATAGAGAAAAGAAACCACTCACAGAAGGAGAGATGGGGGAAGATCAAGAATTCAAAGGAAATAAATGTACTAAATGCCTCTGAACAGCACACTTTAAAATGGTTTAAATAGTAAATTTTATATGATGTATATTTTACTACAAAAAATAATAATCTGAGCATGGTGTTACTTGTCTGTAATCCCAGGTACTTGGGAGGCTGAGGCAAGAGGATGACATGTTCAAGGCCAGCCTCAGCAATTTAGCAAGACTCTATCTCAAAAAAAAAGGGGGTTGGGGATGTATCTCAATGATAGAGCACTCCTGGGTTCAATCCCTAGCACTACAAAAGGAAGTAGAAGGAAAAAAGGAAAAGGAAGTGGAAATTATTATCTCCCTGAGGGGGGTAGGGGGGATAGTCAACTACAAAGAAAAGCAAAATCCCTAAAAGAAAGCTGAGCCCAAGAATCCCATCACAAGTGCACTGAATTTGCAACCATTTTTTTTTCTTAATTGTTAAGGAGAAGGATAGCCAGGTGTGATGGCATGTGCCCATAATCCCATTGCCAGGGAGGCTGAGGCAAGAGGATCACAAGTTGGAGGCCAGCCTTAGCATCTTAGCAAGATCTTGTCTCAAAATAAAAAATAAAAAGGGGATGGGAATGTAGCTCAGTAGTAGTAGAGTGCCTCTGGATTCAAACCCCAGTACCAAAAACAAACAAACAAACAAAAAAAAAAAAAAAAAAAAAAAACCAGGATAGTACCCCAAGGCTAGAGTCAAGTCATAGATAAAAAGAAATAACTTTATTATGATGATTTTCATCCCATGGCTGTTTTTCACTAGCATAGAGCTGACTATAAACACACCATAATACCTACTATGGCATTATAAAACAAGGAAATAATAATTATTTCATTGAATATCATATTGATTCTTAAAGGCCCACCTGTTCGCATTTTAACAATTCTGCACACAGGGGGCATCTTATAATCCATAGTATATCACAAGGGCCAGCATATTTTCTTCCTTTTCAGGAGGTTCATAAAAATTACTTCTTACCATCATGACAGTGGCATCTTGGATTCTGTGAAATACTGTGAATAGAAGAACAAGAATGGCTTGGTCTGTTTCTCTGTGATCTGTCTCCAGAAAGATCTGCCTCTGTGCAGAGAGCAGGGACCTTCTCCTGGTAAAGTGCAATTGAGGAGGGGCATTAACCCTGCTTAAAACCTGCCGCCCTGACTGCCTCTATTTTATTAAGTCCTACCCCTGCCCACCAAGGGCCTGCACGGCTGGGCAAGATGTGTCTGGAAAAGGAAATTACTTTCTTGGATGTGCAATGTTTGCAGAGGAAGTAAAACACGGCACTTATTCCTTCAGCTTTGTGCCTGCCTGGGGGAGCTGCCTTTGACCCTTAAAGGCCACACAGTGACTCAAGGCCCACGGCCCCCCAGGGCTGGAAGACAGCCCTATCTCTGCATTTCTTATAAGGAAGTACTGTTTTCCTTAAGATTAGCAAACCCTCTGTCATCCCAGCAGCTCAGGAGGCTGAGGCAGGAAGATCATGAGTTCAAAGCCAGTCTCAGCAATGGTGAGGTGCTAAGCAACTCAGTGAGGCCCTGTCTCTAAATAAAATACAAAATAGGGTTGGGGATGGGACTCAGTGGTCGAATGCCCCTGAGTTCAATACACCCCCCAAAAAAAGATTAGCAAACCCCTGCTTCTTCCTAGTCACTCTGGAAGTCTCCTCTGACTGCCCTTGAAAACTCGGGTTCAGTTTCTCTGATTCTGGCTGCACACCCAAGTAGCATTTGTAGGGGAGTGGCTGGGGGGACAAAGGGCCCTTATCTAGTACCAGGAAGCTAGGACTAAGTGACACCCCCAGGAGGCAGTGTGTTGTGCCAACAGGAATCAGAGACTGGACAGGTGACCAGATAAAAATATCTGGATGTCCTTTATTTTTATTTTAGGTTACTAGATCAGGCAACCTTAACCAGGGGGGCAGCCCAAAGGCCATGAATCTCTGGATCCCCAAAGCCCCTCTTTTCACTGGGGCCAGTATCAGGGCTCCAGGCTTGATGTTGCCCTCATTTTCTCACATACCTGTGGGGCCCCTGGGTTCAATCCCCAGTACCAAAATAACAAAATAAAAACAGAGAATTTAGTTCTGAGCCCCAACGGAGCTGGCTTTGAGGGAGATGGAATAACTGTGAATATGAACCTTATATGCAAAACCTTATATGCAAAAAAGGAAATTTGCAGACGTGGTTTGGAAGTTTGAGATGACTCTGGATTACCCAGGTGGGCCCCAACTGCAATCACAAGTGTTCCTGCAAGAGAAAGTGATTTGACTTCATAGGGAATGTGACATCAGAAGGAAGAGACCACAAGCCAAATCTTGCCAGAGTCCTGCAAGGCAAGGATTCGCCCCTAGAGCCTCTGGAGGGGGTGCAGCCCAGTTGTCACCTTCTTTCAACCTGCAGAGTCCTTTTCAGATCTTCGGCCTCTGGAACTATGAGAAAACAAGTCTGGGCTGTTTGAAACACTCTACTGGTGGTGGCTCATTACCAATCAATCGCACAGACCTGTGCTCCGCAGGGTTCCACGCTTGGCTCAGTGTTCTGCAGGTGCTTCTCGTAATTCTGATTTCTGAACCAGGGGCCCCACGTTTTGATTTTGCACTAAGCCCCACAGTGATTGACTCCGGAGCCTGGTAGACACCAGGCCTCCCACCCTGCCACCACCACCACCACCACTAAATCAAACACGTGACCTGTGACATCAGCATGACTCAAAAATGAATCAAAAAGATTTTTTTTTTTATAAAGCAATTAGACCCACCATAGGAAAGAATGCAAAATTTAGATAAAATTTAAAAGGTAAAATAAGAGACTTCTAAATTATTTTAACATCAGAAAGGAAACTTCCAACCGGATGCCCAGATCCACAAAGGGGAGGTACTAACCCACCTTTGCCTTTAGGAATGGCCCCCTGGAGCAACCACAGTACTTCTCTCTCTCTCTCTCTCTCCAGGGCCACCACCTCCAGAAGGACTCTCTAGGTGAGGATTCTCCCCTAGGGCCTCCGGAAGGAGCAAGGCCCTGCCAACACGGGAGGTATTTAAATGATGTATTTACGTGAGATTTGGAAGGCTAATGAGAAGTCATTTTTCTCTGACTTCATGATGGATGTGAAGTTTGCAGCAACTTCCAGAGAAGTTGTAGGCAAGTCAGCTGGCTGTGGGGCCTTCCGGGAAGTTCTGGAAGACTCATAGTGGCTTCTGTAATTCTTCAGAATTGTTTCCCTTGCTGCTGTGGATTAAGACTGAGAAGCACCTGCACCACTGTGGCAAGGCCAGGTGACAGCCAGTGACTCCCCTGACCTTCACTCCTCCCCGGCTGGCCAACCGCACAGGCCTCTAATTCCACAGATCAAAACCTTCTGCAGGAGGAGGAGTGTATAGAATGGATTCTGTTTTTCCAATTCAACCAACAGCCCACAGAACAAAGTCCCTGTCCTCCAGCCTCAGCCTCCTGAGTCACTGGGATCACAAGCGTGTGTCACCATACCCTGAAACAACCCTAAATTACTTTGGCCCAGGCTGACCGGTTCTAAATGGAACCTGTTCTTACAGACTTTATGGTTAGGGGGAGTTATCTCCCTGAGTTCTGGGATCTGGTCTGTGTAAGGGTCACAAAATTCCCCCCTTCAAGGTAACTTGTGTTCTTCTTATCAGCATTTCAGGCTTGCATTTCCCTTGCAGCTACCAGGTCATTTGCTGAGGAATGTAACATTATCCTGTCAACTTCAGCCAGGTCAGACTGCAGGTAAATTGCTTTTTAGTCAAAAGCATATAGGGGTCAGCACAGTGGGACCAGTTTATAGAATTATTCCCTTAACCTCATGTTCCCACCACATTTGTCTGTCTGTCCCCTAGCACAAGGAAAGGACTTCTGAGCTGAAACCTAAGAGATCCAAAGTAGACCACCATGGGAAAATCCAGGAGAGATCTCCTGGTAGGGAGTCAGCAGTCAATGGGTCCTAAAGAGTGAGTCAAGGTGGCATGTCAAGAAATTGCAAGAGGCCTTCCCCACGATCCAAGCTGAGGACTCCTACCTCCCAATCCCCCACCAGCACCTCACCTCTTCCACTTCTTTCAGAACCCAATACTGGCTGTGGTTCTTCTGCTCCACTGTTTATTGGACCGTTGTCCATCTGCCTCCATTGCGAGATAAGCCCAGGTGAGCAGAGGGCTTGTCGATGCTCTCTTCCCCATGCCTGACATGATACCTGGCTACTGGGTGTTTATAAAGCATTTGGTAAACGAACCAGCAAGTGCCTAAAGCATGATCAATGCCATAACAGGGGCATGTTCAAGGCATAACTCAAGGAAGGAGCAGAACCGTGCAGGGGCTGGGTAGTGGACTCTCAGGGTTTTGCTTATTGATAATATCGTGTGCCACTCTGATCAAAGAGAACCAGAACAGGGTGCATACACCGGCTTTGTTCTTCTGCCTCTGTTTATCCAAGGACCATGCTTCCAAATGGCTCCATCTCATGCAAGCCTTCTTCCGGGTATTGAGTGAGAGAGGAATTTCGAGGGATGATGATCGCTCACCTCAACTTATTTCTCCTCTGAACAGAAACCAACTAAGCTTCAAAATCAGAAACACCTCCTGGTGTGTGGGGAAAGGGGTCTGGTGGGGATGGACGTGTATGCCCGTTGTCATGGATCCCCGTGGACGCCCTTGCTGCATTAGCTACACACACGTTCCTTAGAGCCGAAAATGTCTGTCCACTCATGTTGCCATGGTGACCCCCACCAGTGCAGGATGGGACCCGATGATGTAGCAACTGATCCAGGCCACAGTCTGGCTGCTGGCATCTCATCCTCCATCAGGGTCCTCCTCTGCCCCTCTCTCTTCCTCCAACCTTGGTTTCCTGTGACGATGGAGGCACAGAGGAAGCGGGTGGGTAACCAACATGGCCTTTTGAAAACAAATCTGTTCACACCAGTCCCCTGCTCCAAACCAGTCAGGAACTCCTCTGCTTTCCACTTAAAATAAGATCCAAACTCCTCATCGTTGGCCTGCTCCGCCCTGCTGACAGGGACCACTCACTGTCCCCCAAGCCTCCATCAGGAGCTTTAACTAGCCACACATGTTCCCTCCTTGGCACACGCTGCCCCCAGGGGCTGAGCCAACCCAGGAATCCTTCAGCTGTGGCCGCTCAAACCTCCTGAGAGACCACCCTGGGTACTCCCTTCTAGCCCTTGCTTTCCCTCCTGGCATTCACTGCCTTTTTTTGTTCACCATCTGCCTCTCCCCACCTCCCACTTCCCTGGGAACTCTAAAAAGCAAAGTCTGTTGGTTAACACTTCCAAACCATTGCCTAGCATGGTGCCCGGCAGGGAGCAGGTGCTCCATCAATATTTGTTATTGAATTCATTGTCACCCCATCTCCACTCTGAGGGAAGGAAGGGTATCTGACAGCGCACCCCCTAACTCAAGGGTAAAGGGAGGGGTATGCTATGTGGGGACCCCCAGCCTGGCCAGCTCAGCCCATGCTGAGAAGGCAAAAAGAGGTTCCTGGCTTGTGGTCCTATTCCTGGTGAGGCTCCTGCTGTGACACCCTGGGACAGATCTCTCCATGTGGGCCCCTCCTTGGCTGGTCTCTGGAGTTGAGGGGTGGCTGTCCATAGTGGGAACCAAATCAGAATTCACTCTGGTGTTAAATTCCTTGGTGCTTGGAGAGCCTGGTCACTCGGCAGAGCATCTTTGTTCATCTTAATGATGACAATAACTGACCCTTATCGGCACATCCTCAAAATGAAATTCCCGCTGAGCACCTCACAGGAATGATCTCATTTAATCCTCACAACAGCCCTGCCATGCTGGGATGATGATTCCCCCTTTTCAGATAACAATACTAAGGCTCAGAGAGGTTGAGAAAACAAGCTTGAGCTATTAACCATTAAGTTACACAGCTTCTCCCAGAATATAATCTATTGCCCCTTCTGACCAGCCTCCTGCCTCCCTGTCAATCACAGAAAATCCTAAGGTCCTATCACCAGGCACAGGAATAAGTTAGGAGCACAAATGAAGAGCCCTGGGGTTTGACCTCACTGACAGTAAATGTATAATTCTGTGGGAGAGTCTGGCAATGGATCAGGATGATTATAAGAATTCTAGGCAAACTGGAAAACAATTTTTAAAATGCTCAAAGAAGGGCTGGGGATGTGGCTCAAGCAGTAGCGCGCTCGCCTGGCATGTGTGCGGCCCGGGTTCCATCCTCAGCACCACATACCAACAAAGATGTTGTGTCCGCCGAGAACTAAAAAAATAAATATTAAAAAAAAAAATTTCTCTCTCTCTCTCACTCTCTCTCTCCTCTCTCACTCTCTCTTTAAAAAAAATAAAATAAAATAAAATAAAATGCTCAAAGAATCAGGCAATTAACGGCAGCTGTCCCAGCAGACACATCTTGAAACCTCAGTAATCTCACAGACCAATGCCAGTTGGCAGCTCTCCTCCAAGTGGTGACTCAGGATCCCAGGTGACTCCCATCCTGCTGCTCCAACTCAGGACGCTGCGCCCCCTCCACCTGGAGAGAAAAGACAAACAGTGAGAAGGCCCTGGGCTGCCTGGCTCCGAAAGGGCCACATCACTGCCCTTTGCACTGCCATTGGCCAGAACGTAGTTAAATGTTCCCGTCCCCGCCGAACCAGAGAGGCTGAGAAATGGCATTTCTCTGGGTTCCAGAAAAGAGTGAGGCGAACACACAGCATCATTTTAATCATGTGGTATAAAGTAAATGTACTTGTTGCACTTCCTGCGATCCATCCATGAACAATACTGACATCATCACAGGACACACTGGAGATTGATTCAAACAAAAATCACAATATGACTCTAACTGGAGGATGAAGAGGATAGGCCGGAAATCACAAGTGGGGAGAGGGGCGTGGCCAAGGTGGGGTAAGAGAACTAATTCATTTTTGTGTGTGTGTGAGAGGTCAGTAAATAATATCAAAAAATTTCAATCAAGAAAGCACGGTTTAGACAGGCTGTTTAGAAACATGTTAAGAAACACCAAATGGAGGCCTTTTAAAGGAATTCAAGGGGTTGGGCTCTAGGAGGTTGGCGTCGGGAGTGGGGAGTAATGCTATACTGTTTTACTTTTTGAACCAGGTACTGATTCTCCTTTGATAAAAATTTAAATTAAATCAATTTTCAAAAGAAAAAAAAAAGAAACTAAAGAAAGCAAAGGGCAAGGACCAATGGCACAGATAACGTATGGTGAAGGCACAAAGCAGAGTCCAAGGCACAGGACTGACTGAATGCGCAGGGTCCCCTCCTCTTACCATGCCTTGGGCAGCCATGCTTGGGCCAGGTGGAGCCGGACACCCCTGAGGCTGTACCACAGAGGAGGGACCCTACGTGGTTAGGATAGATGGGGGAACACTGCAGAAGTGACCAGAAACCTCAGCAGCCAACACAACACAAGTGTCCTTCTCATTCATGGGCTCCCCCAGGGGGATTCAAGCTGATGGACGCTGCTCTGTCTTGGACCTGAGCCACAGCAAACTGTCACAGCTGAGAAGGAGACAAGGAAACCAGGTGCACCTGCTCTGGTATACTTCATTCTGGAAGTGACACACGTCATTCCTCTTCACGGCCCATTGGCCAGAACCACACTGAAGTATGGTCCCTCTGAGTGTCCAGAGGGGGAAAAACTGAATTTGGTGCCAACATGTAGCACCTACACAGATCCTGGTTCCCTGTCACTGGGGAAATTCCAGAGGAGATGGGAAGACCCAGGGACCATCTGCCTGGGTGGGGAAACCCAGGGCTTTGCCAATAGGTTTACAGCCTGTCACCAGCATCAAGCATGGGCCCCTGAGTGTGTGACTCACTGAAGTCACTGTGTCATGAAACAGGTTATATCAAAGCCCTGAGGGAAAGAGCAGAAACAGCACAGGGACCAAGCATTCAATCCATTCCCCTGCTCAGGAGGCCCTCATCAAACCCACTCTCCACCAAGCACAAACCAAGGGATCGCTGAAAACTGGACAGGATTTCCAAACCAGAAGCAGAGCTCCCTCTGGAGCCCCACCAGGTCCTTCCCAATCCAATTTCCTTTCATTTTTTGCAGAGATGACATGAGACCTCTGTGACCTAAGGCATCATCCGCCAATGCCCTCATCTCACCTTGCTCCAGAAGTCCTCATGAGCCTGGAGAAACAGATCTCCACTGCCCCGTGGGAGGAAGAGGTCATTCTAGATATTTCTCCATGCTTGGATACTCAAAGGCTCTTGTTCTCAAACTGGCCCAAGGCATCTGAGACAAGGAAGTGTTCAATCCCAGGGCTGTTTCCATAAACCTAAGGACCACCCACAGAGTCATTGCAAGGGTAGCAGAGAGGGAGTCATGATCACATGACAGTTATTGTCACACACTTGTGTGTGTGTGGGGGGGGGTGCCAGGAACTAGCATTTTACTTGCTTTAACACCTTTGATCTCCAAACAGCCCAAAGAGGCAGGAATGATTTTCACCCCTATTTTTTTCCAATACAGAAAGAGAAATCCCAAGAGACTTGGAGCTTACAACTAGGCAGGGGAGCAGCCGGCAGAGAAGCGGAAGCAGCCTGACCACCAGAGCCCAGGGTTTGGAAGTTTAAGTTTGGATCCTGAGTCTGCCACTTTACACGCACATGATCTTGAGAGAATCATTTCCTATCTTTGAGCCTCAGTTTCTTCCTTAAAAAAAAAAAAAAAAAACCAGCCAGCCCCAGTTTCTCCCAAAACATTGTTGCAGATTACATGGAATAATCACAGTAAATCTCTCAGCACAGGCATGACACACAAAAAGCTTCCAAGAGTGGACTCCCTTACCTTCCCTTGTGTGGAAATTGGAAATGAAGGGAGAGGCTGGGGAGGAGGGTTGAGTATAAACTTCTGGAACGCTGGAAGGTAAATCTATTGATGGCAGAGAATTTCAGTTAAGGAGGGACCTCCCTGGGGGTCTATAGAGAAATGACAAGGACATTTTTAAAACAAGGTCCCAGTCTTTTCATGCAATAATAGCAAGAATATACTAGCATTCGTACAGTTTACAAAGTACTTGTATGTGCAGCAAGGCTGACATCAAGGGTACGTGACATAGGGCTGCTGGGTACGGTGGTGAGGATGACGCACTGTGGCCACCCAAGATGGAGCCTGCTTTTAGGGAGTGGTGGCATGGAAGGTTTGCCTGATGGTTTAAGGGGAAGTTGGAGGGTCTCAGAGGAATGAAAGAGGGGGCGTTGAGCAAGTGACAATCAACATGCCATTTCCAGCACAGAAGAAGTATTTGGTAGATATGTGGTTAAGTGAATGCATGACAGAAGGGGAGAATTCTGGGGAAATTAGGAGATTCTCATCAGGGTTCCAACATGAAAAGCTCAGGGTTCCAAACTAAGGAAGAGCCATGGAGAGAAAGGAAGCCAAGGCAGAGCAGAGTTCAAATCTGCCTGCTGCGTATAAACCAGCCATGTGACTTTGGACTGGTTGATTGGGTTGGTTGATTCTTTGGCTGATGTTCAATGCTCATAAGTATGTGTGAGTCACACCAAAGCCAAAGGTCACAAATATGCCTGAGCCTTGGAACATCGGGGCAAGTCCCCCCCACCCCCAAGCTCCCAGGCTGACTTTGTGTTTCATCCACCCATATTTTGGTGCTGTGGCGATGACACATCTCAGGGCATGGGGAACGTGCCTGGGTGCTGTCATTCTTTCCTCTTTGACCAGTGGGTGTTTGGGTGGCCTCCAGTTTCTCCCAGTTTTGCCCAGGCCTGTGTCTGGCTCCTCCTCTGGCTTTTCTCCCCACTCTCTGAGTCAGATCGGGGTGGGGCAACTCCTTTGAAGGCCCCCCGAGGGGGTCTGGCTGAGAAGCGCCTCCTGGCCCAGTCCTGGCCCTGGAACTGGAAGTTGCTGAGGAAACAGAGGAATTGTCTCCCTGTGTGTGTGTGTGGAATGTCACCCTGCACCGGAGGCCACCCAAAGGCTTCCAAGCAAAAGTCGTTTTTCAGACACAGCCACTTTAATATGAGCGGTGGCTCATCGGTCACACCCCACAGCTGCTGTCCTTCTCACAGGACACGGGCCATCACCCTCCCTGAGCCACAAGTCAGAGAAGAATGCTGGCCACCTCCAGATGCCCAAGAACGACAAGCCACCTTCACAGCGTTCAACCTGTTTAATATTTATGAAGAACCAGGGACTTCGAGGAGCAAGGGCTGAAACTAAAATTTAAAGCCCAAATGGGAAAGAACCAAGCCGACGCTCTGAACCCTGAAATGGAACTCCACACACAATCTATTTCCGGAACCATGAATCCAAGCCAAGTTTTCCCAGGAAATAGCCACAGAAACTATTTTGACCTTGATCGTGGGCTTTGGCATCAGTAAAACTGAGCCTCATTTTCCTACCCGTGGAGTAGGATGGAAGTTCCTTCTGGGGTGGTCGAATGGTGAAGATGAGCAACATCTTCATGGTCCCCAGCAGGTCTCAGGCAGACACAGGGTGTGAGTGCTGTTCCCCCAAGGGACCCCCTTCATGTGGGCAGCCTGAGAGAGACTCGATGTGGATTTAAAGGCACCTCGCTTACTCCTTGGGACACCTCGCCCTCTGACCTCAGTTCTCCTGCATGGAGGGTGGGATCTCACCTTCTCAGAGGTGCTTCTGCGCCCTAAGCAAGTCTCAGTCTACGTTCTTTCCACCCTTGTTCAGCAGCTTGTGGTCCCCTAAGGCCATCTCAGAGGGTTCATAAACCCGTGGGGTCACGGTCTGGGTGGAATTTGAGGGTTCTTCCCTTCCTTTGCTTCTGGGGATTACCTTATGACAACCTTGCCCTCCCCCCAAGGAACCCTGTCCCCAACCCTGCCCTGCACAGTCAGCCTCTGATCCAGGACACCCTGGAGAGAGCACCTCACCATGCCCCTTGTCCAGGTTACACTCTGTTACAGGGGTCCAGCTCTGGTCAGCTTGTGCCCCTCACATCTTAAAGAGCTGTGAGATAACTCTGACCTCCCAGTTTTCACTCCAAATGGGACTACGTCAGAAGACAAATCAGAGGAATAGTGACCACTGGGTGCTCCGAGTTGCTCCTCCCTCCACCCATGAGGGCATGAGAATCAAGATGCCCCTCCTGATGCCTCCCTCCTTCGGATGGGCTCTGCCTCGGGGCCCCACCTGCTCAGCAGACTTGTCTGAACTTGACTTGGTGGCGAGATGGAGCCAGAGCTGCAGCTGGTTCCCTCCACCATTGCCAGGGAAACGCCGGATCAAGTGACCAGAGGTTGGAAAACTAGTGCCACCTGCAATGCTCTCAGCAGACCCTGACGTGGTCTCTAGAATAATAGAGACGGCTTTCCAGATGGAAGGAGGCATCTTTTAAACGTTTTTGAATACACATTCTATTTTTTTTAATTATTAATATTATAAGGCAATTAGAATATGAACATTTTACTGGAGATTGGATGATATTAAAGAATTCCAGAGACTCTGGAGGCCAAGGCAAGAGGATTGCAAATTCGAGACCAGCCTTAACAACTCAGTGAGGCTAAAAGCAACTTAGTGAGACCCTGTCTCAAAATAAAAAATAGAAAGATTCAGGGATGTGGCTTAGTAGTTAAGCACTCCTGGGTTCAATCCCCAGTATGCCCCCTGCCAAAAAAAAAAAAAAAAAAAAAAAAATCCGGTTCTTTTTTTTTTTTTTTTTTTTTTTTGGTACCAGGAATTGAACCCAGAAGTCCTTAACTGCTAATTTTTTAAAAAATATATTTTATTTAGAGACAGTGTCTCACTGAGTTGCTTAGTTGCCTCACTAAGTTGCTGAGGCTGGCTTTGAACTCGTGATCTTCCTGCATCAGCCTCCCCAGCCACTGGGATTACAGGCATGCGCCACAGAGCCCAGCTTCTGTTCATTTTTTTTCTAGGTTGCAATAATGATAGATTTTTTTTGTTTATTATTTTATTTTTTGTGTTTGTGACCCTGGAGATTGCAACCAGGGTTGCTTTACCTCTAAGCTACATCCCCAGCCCTTTTTATATTTTATTTCGAGACAGAGTCTCCCCTAAATTGCTGAGGCTGGCCTTGATTCTCCTGCTTGGCTGGGATTACAGGTGTGTTTGTTTGTTTTGTTTTTAAGAGTTCTTGTCTTGAGGCTGGGGTTGTGGCTCAATGGTAGAGCGCTCGCCTACCATGCTTGAGACACAGAGTTCGATCCTCAACACGACATAAATATCAACTAAAGATCCTGTGTTGGGCTGGGGATGTGGCTCAAGCGGTAGTGAGCTCGCCTGGCATGCCTGCGGCCTGGGTTCGATCCTCAGCACCACATACAAACAAAGATGTTGTGTCCGCTGAAAACTAAAAAATAAAAATATTAAAAAAAAAAAAAAAGATCCTGTGTCCATTAAAACTAAAAAAAATAAATATATATAAAAAAGAGTCCTTGTCTTTTGGGAAACATGTAAGTATTTGCAGATAAGGTAATTCCTGATATTTGCTGCAAAACAACACTGGAGAAGGTATGTGGGTGGGACTATAGACAAAGCAAGACTGACCACAAGGTCGTAAGTATTGAGGCTGGGTGACAGAGACATGGGGACTCCTTGTTTAAGACTCTGTAATTTTGTATATGCTTGAAATTTTCTATAAGAAAAAGAGGTTTTGTTTTTTTTTTTTTTTTTTGCCACTTGTTTAAAGATACTTCTCAATTTCAAGTCGGTCTTAAAACTGGACCTTTGCGGTACACTGAATCTGACTCTCATGTCTGTCAAAACTCCCTGATGCATTTGTTCTAGTGCCTGAGTACCTTCTGTGGCTCCCCATTTCTTTCACTTTTCTTTGTCTCTCTTTCAAAACAGGCCATCATGGGTCCCAACTCAGTTTTCCGTCTTCCTCTGTGAGCCCCACGGAGGATGCTCTCTGGAAAAGACTTACTTCTGCTTACCCTGGTCTCTTCCATCTAGAATTCTCTCTCCTCCTTTCTGTTTCTCAAAATTCTCTGTAGTGCCAGGCCTGCAGTGGCAAATGCTTATAACCCCAGTAGCTCAGGAGCCTGAGGCAAGAGGATCGCAAGTTCAAAGCCAGGCACTAAGCAACTCAGTGAGACTCTGTCTCTAAATAAAATACAAAATAGGGCTGGGGAGGTGGCTCAGTGGTCAAGTGCCCCTGAGTTCAATCCCCGGTACCAAAAATAAAAAATTCTCTGTAGTGGTAATGCCTGGTCAAATGTTACTTCCTCCATATCACCCCCAGCAGCAGATATCAGCTGAAGATTTCCTCCATGAACTCTTCCATTTTAATTCTGGTAACCCTCACTCTTCTCAGGTCTGTCTATCAGTGGCTTCCTCCAAAAATAGGAATTTATTTTTTCCCTCCAGTAACAGTCCAAAGTAGGTGTGCCTGGTTGGCAGGCAGCTTCCCTCCTTGGTCTTTGCAGTAGTAGGGATTGAAACCAGGGCCTCACGCGTGCCAGGTAAACACTCAAACACTGAGTGACGTCCCCAGGTCCCAGCTTCCCTCTTTGGGATGATCCTGGTACCTGGGCTTCTGCTACCTGGTGGCCTCTCCTTCCAGCCAATAGAAGCGAAAGTGGAGCCACACTCCCTTCTTCGCAGTTCCATCCTGGAGGTGACTCAGGTCACTGTTGTCACAGTTTATTGACAGGAGCAACCAGCTGGGCACTCTGGATTCGAGGAGGGAACGGCATCCCTGGCTTTACCTTGCAGAACGGGAGCATGTCTTCCTCATGGACAGCTGGCCATCTCCACCACACCCGACCTGCACTACTTGCCCAAGCCCCCTGCCACCCCAGTCCCTCCATTTCTCAGGATCCCTATTTGTTTTATATGCACCTAGGGGTAACCGCAGCAGAAGCAGCACTATAAGGTCTGGTTCTGTGCATGAGGTCTCTACCTGAGGACAGGGACCGCTCCTTTCATCTTCGCATCCTCACAAAGGACAGTGCCTCACACACATGGAGCTCCTGATGGGTGCTTGTTACACTGAATCACTCCATTTTCTTTCCACATTCTGGGGTTATTACTGTCTAGATGGTTAGTACTAATCATGAGGAGCTGATCTTCCCTACCTTGGATAGAACTAGAAGCACCAACTGCTTCCCTTTGCTCTACATCTGGAGCAGGAACTGGCTAGGATTTGACCTCAGATCTCTGGACAATGACTCAGAGCTGGAAAACAACAGAAAACCTCTACTCCTCATTCTAAAGAACTGCGCTGAACATGACCATGCAGAACTCACCCAAGGGTACAGAACCAGTCCAGAAACCGTCACCCTCAACAGCTGGTACCAGCTGAAGATTGAAAGTATCCAGTGGTTTCACGAAGTAAGGGGAGAGAGAAAGGAAAAAGTGCAACAGAGGTGGAAAGGGGTACCCCCAAATTATGAAGTTACATTAGGCTTTTTAATATCTGAAAGAGAATCACAATTTTGTTTATCAAAACAAGATATGCTGGGTGCCATGTTCTTGGATAGGCAGAATTAATATTGTCAAAATGGCCATACTAGGGCCTGGAGATATAGCTCAGTTGGTAGAGTGCTTGCCTTGCATGCACAAGGCCCTGGGTTCAATCCCCAGCACCACAATAAATAAATAAATAAATAAATAAACAAACAAATAAATAAATAAAAATATTACCAAAAGCACTATACAGATTTAATGCAATTCCTATCAAGGTTCCAATGACCTTCTTCATATAAATAGAAAAGATAGTCATGAAATTCATTTGGAAAAATAGCCAAAGTAATCCTCAGCAAGAAAAATGAAGCAGGAAACATCACAATACCAGAATTATAGTAACAAACACAGCATGGTATTGGCACTAAAACAGACATGTAGACCAATGGTACAGAATAGAAGATACAGAGACAAACCCACATAAATACAGTTATCTCATACTAGACAAAGGTGCCATAAACATACATTGAAGATAGTCTCTTCAACAAATGGTGCTGGGAAAACTGGAAATGCATATGAGCAGAATGAAATTGAACCCCTATCTCCCACCCTGCACAAAACTCAAACTCAACGTGGATCAAGGACATAGGCATTAGAGCAGAGAGATTGCACCTACTAGAAGAAAATGTAGGCCCATCTCCATCATGTTGATACAGGAACCAAATTCCTTAACAAGATTCCTAAAGCACAAGAAGTAAAATCAAGAATCAATAAATGGAGCTGGGCACGGTGGTGCATGCCTTTAATCCCAGCAGCTTGGGAGGGTGAGACAGGAGGATCACAAATTTAAAGCCAGCCTCAGCAATAGCAAGGTGCTAAACAACTCAGTGAGACCCTGTCTCTAAATAAAATACAAAACAGGGCTGGGGATGTGGCTCAGTGGTCGAGTGCCCCTAGTTCAATCCTCAGTACTCATCCCGAACCACCAAAATCAATAAATGTGATGGTATCAAACTAAAAAGCTTCTTCACAGCAAAGGAAATAATCAAGAACCTAAAGAAAGAGCTTACAGAATGAAAGAAAATCTTTGCTACCTGCACCTCAGATAGAACATTAATCTCCAGGATATATAAACTCAAAAAACTTAACACCAAAAAGCAAATAACCCAATCATCAAATGGGCAAAAGAACTGAACAGACACTTCACAGAAGAAGAAATACAATCAGTCAACAAATATATGAAAAAAATGTTAAACATCTCTAGCAATTAGAGAAATGCAAATCAAAACTACACTAAGATTTCATCTCGCTTGAGTCAGAATGGCAATTATCAAGAATACAAGTAACAATAAATATTGACAAGGCTGTGGGGGAAAAGTTACACTCATACATTGCTGGTAGGATTGCATATGGGTGCAACCACTCTGGAAAGCAGTATGGAGATTCCTCAGAGAACCTGGAATGGGACCCACTTGACCCAGCTATCCCACTCCTCCACATATATACCTAAAGGACTTAAAATCAGCATACTCTAGTGATGCAGCCACATCACTATTTATAGCAGCTCCATTCACAATAGCTGAGCTACAGAACTAACCTAGGTGCCCTTCAACAGATGAATGGATAAAGAAAATGTGATACATATACACAATAGAATATTATTCAGCCATATAGAATGAAATTATGGCATTTGTTGGTAAAAGGATGGAACTGGAGACTATTGTGCTAAATGAAATAAGCCAATCCCCCAAAAAACCAAAGGACGAATGTTCTCTCTGATATGCAGACGCTGAGTCATAATGGGCGAGGGGATGGGGTTCTACCAGATGAGCCAGGGGAGGCCTTGTGGGAAGGGAAAGGGAGATGGGAATAGTAAAGACAGTAGAATGAACCTGACATGACTTTCTTATGTTCATATATGAACATATACAACTCCACATCATGTACAACCACAAAAATGGAAAGTTATACTCCATTTGTATATGATATGTCAACATGCATTCTACTGTCATGTATAGATAAAAAGAACAAGTAAAAATATCTTAAAAACACAACATATGAGGGAGAGAGCAAGAGAGCGAGAGAGCGAGAAAGAGAGATATGCTGGGCGTAGTGGCACACGCATGTGATCACATGAACTCTGGAGGCTGAGCAGGAAGATAGCAACTTCAAAACCAGCCTCAGCAATTTAGCAAGACCCTAAGCAACTTAGCGAGGCCCTGCCTCTAAATGAAATATTAAAAAGGGCTGGGGATATGACTTGGTGGTTAAGCACCCCTGGGGTTCAATCTCTACTACCAAAAACAGAGAAAAAGAGAGAGATCAAATATATGTATTTGAATGCCCTTGAGTTCAATCCTCAGTACCCACCCCTCATCACCAAAATCAATAAATGTGGTGGTATCAAACTAAAAAGCTTCTTCACAGCAAAGGAAATAATCAAGAACCTAAAGAGAGAGTTTACAGAATGGAAGAAAATTTTTGCAAGAAAGCAAAGATTACTAGGCAAAGGCAAAGAAAAAAGAAGAATTAAGATTATAGGGCTGGGGATGTGGCTCAAGCGGTAGCGCGCTTGCCTGGCATGCGTGCGGCCCGGGTTCGATCCCTAGCACCATATACAAACGAAGATGTTGTGTCTGCCAATAACTAAAAAAAAAATATTAAAAAAATTAAAAAAAAGATTATAATATTAAACAAGTTGGCTTTAGGATGGAACAAATACACAAATGAAATAAAGAAGGGTATTTTATAAGGGTAAAGGTTAAAATCATGAAAAGATACTTATGCACAAAATAACAAAACATCATCAATATAAATCAAAAACTCAGAGAAGCCCATGTGTGATGAAATTTAAATGACCTCTCAGTCCATGTCAGATCAAGTGGCTAACAAGACCAAGAAGACCCAAATAACAGAACTAATAACATAGTACCTCAAACCCTATACTCTAAAAATCAAGCCTGTCTTTTTAAAATTCAAATCACACAAAAAAATGAACCACATATTAAGTCTCAAGGTATATCTTTTATATATATATATATATCTTTATTTATTTATTTTTATGTGGTGCTGAGGATCGAACCCACTGCCTCATGCATGCAAGGCAAGTGCTCTACCACTGAGCTACAATCCAAGCCCCTCAAGGTATATCTTTTTAAATCTGTCAAAACAGAAATAGGATCGACAACATTCTCTAGCCACAAAGCTCATAATAAACAATAGTTAAGCATTAGCAACAGAAAACAAGAAGGGTCTTGCCATACAGAAAGATGTGATTCCTGAGCTGAGGGAACACCTCATCACTACAGGTTTCGGGACACAGCAGAGAGAGGCCCCGCACAGCCCTGGGCTGAGGGAAGCAGGCTGACCATCCAGGAAAACCAGAGCAGCTAGATTTTGCAGAACAGGTGCCCAGAGAGGGAAGAGCCACCCAGAGCAAAAACTCCAAAGAGCCTCTTCCTTGCCCCCATCTGTTTCTCGCTCCCAGTGGCCCTGCTGAAGCTCATCACTATCTCCCACGATGATTTCTGCAGCACACCTGCAATCGAATGGCACTGCACAGGTGCACACAAAGCTGGAGGGCACTTCCCTGCTTCCAAACATCTCAGGAGCTCCCCACCATCCTCAGCATGAAGCACAGCCTCCACACCTCGGCCTCCACACCTCAGCTTCGGAGGCCTCAGCTTATTTCTTCCGCTTCTTCCTTATCCCTCCCCACATCACATTTCACACTCCAGCCAGGGTAAATACTTTCAATTCCTGGAATTCACCATGCTCATTTTTGCCTCCGGCTTCTGCAAACACAGTTTCCTCTATCTGTGTTTCCATCTCTTCCTTGCAATCCCCTGCCTCACCAACTCTTCCAGATATTTCCTTGTGTTAGTCAGCTTTTTGTCATTGTGACAAAATACCTGACAGACAACTTAAAAAGAGGAAAGGTTTATTTTGGTTGACAGTTTCAGAAATTTCAGTCTCTGGTCAGCTGGTTCTGTTGCTCTGGGCCTGAGCTGAGGCCGAACATCATAGTAGCTCGACGTGGTGGAGGAAAGCTGCTCAGCTCATGGGACCTGGGAAGCAGAGAGAGAGATTGAGAGAGAGAGAGAGAGAGAGGGAGGAAGGCACTGAGGAGAAGAAATGCACTTCCAGGGTACATCCCCGTGACCTACTTCCTCCAGTCATACCCCACTATCTACCAAACTACCACTTCCCAGTAGTCAATGGATTAATCCAGTTATCAATGGATTAATCCACTGAAGAGATCAGAGCCCTCGTGATCCGTGATCCGATCACTTCTCAGAAGCCCCACCTCTGAACACTGCTGCACTGAGGAAGGAACCCTTCAACACCTGAGACTGTGGGAGACGTTCCAGAGCCAAACCATAACACTCCTTAAGGCCACTTCCTCTGGGAAACTATCCCTAATTTCACAAGATGTCACTGGGTACCCTGAGTGTGGGCTTTCACGTTCCTACTCCTAATACTGCAAGAGAAATGTGTGTCCTACTTCTTCACAAGGCAATAAGTCCCTGAGAGCAAGGATGCTATCTTATTCACTGCTGGGTTCCCAGCACCTAGCGGATAGGAGGCACTCCATAAATACTTGTTGAATTATCAGTGGTCCAAATAAATGAGCGTGGCTGTCTTAGAGCAGTCAGCAAGGGAAGGCTGGAGGGGAGCTTGCAATTTGGAAGGTGACCGTCAAGCCATGCTGTTTGTTTTTTTAAAAGTGGCCTTAACTTTCATTCCCCTAATTCCATGGTTTCTAACAGCTTAGGAGGCTCAGGAAGGAGGATCATGAGTTCAAAGCCAGCCTCAGCAATTTAGAAAGGCCCTAAGCAACTCAGTGAGACCCTGTCTCTAAATAAAATACAAAAAAGGACTGGGGATGGGACTCAGTGGTTAAGTAGCCTTGAGTTCAATCCCTGGTACAAAATAAATAAACAAACAAACAAACAAACCTATTGATCTCAGCTCAAGGTTCTTATTTAATGGTCTGGAGGCAGCCTAAGCTCCCCAGGGGATTCTGGTGGTTCTAATGCAAGGAAAGGCTGAGAAACACCGTAAGGTGATTCTCCCTTTGTGGCATGGCTCCTAGTCACCTTTCAAAACCCAGGGCAAATGTCACCTCCTTGGAGAGGACTTCCCAAAGCACACACACCAGAATTAATTCCCCCTTCTCAGTTTTCATTAGTGTTCTGTAGTATCTCCAAAGTACCATTTATCACCCTTCATCTCTCATGCCCTGCATAGCGTCACAGCGGGCAGAGGACACTCAGCAGAGACTCACTGAGCAAACCAACTTGTGCAGGAGCAGACTCCTAAATTGGACCTTCTGGCCCAGGTCCCAAATCCCAGATGGAGGCTGGGCCTTCGATGCAAGGACGCAGCAGTCCCAGAGAAAGAAGGAGAAGACTGAGGCTCTCTCTGAAGCGCCTGGAAGAAAGGACGCTCCGCTCAGAAGAGCAGCGAGACCCGAAGTACCCGCTGCTCCCCGAAAATGATGGAGACAGAGCCAAAGTGAGGCCTGGCCAAGAAACAGACTTTCCTCCTCCACACTCTTGCCATCAGGCTGAGGGATCTGCAGTGAAAATACCAGCTCACGGGGGAAAGGGTGGCCCAGAAAGGCCCTGACCCCCAGGCTCTGGCCCATCTTGAAAGGCAGAAGCACAGTTACTGAGCCTGGAGGGTGTGCTGATCCCCGACTCAACACTGGGGCTGTGACCGAGGCCCGGATCTCACTGCCTGTCATCGGAGGTTCACGAAGCCATCAGCTGTGAGTACTCTGGTACCGCCCGCCTACCTGCCCACTCACGGCCACCTTCCAAGGACCTCGCCCTGCGGTACCTGTTAGAAATAACTAGCAAGCTTTTTTAAAATGACAGTTCCCAGCCTCTCCACTCTGCCCCCCGCCATGTGGGTTCTACCTTAGTGGGCCCAGGGGCCTTGGGTATTAGGAGTTGAAAGCTCCCCGAGGTGACTCTGGTGTGCCGGCCCAGGTGAGAAAAGCTGATCTTCAGCATGTCACCTGAGGGGTACGGAAGTCCCACCTGGGCTGAAATCGCCTGTAGTGTGAGGGAAGGGCCAGGACTCGAGGTTCACCGAGCAGGTCTCAGCCCCAAGTCCATCTCAGCAGCTCTGGGGAGATTTTAAGGAAAACAGATGATGGGGCCCTACCCCAGACCACTTTAATGCTCTTTGAGAGGTTCTAATGAGAAGCCAGGATTACAACCTGCCCAAAGATTCTGTCATAGCTATAGGTGAGTTCCAGGACTTTTTTTGTTTTTATTTTTGTTTTTGTACTGAGAATTGAACCTAGTCTATCACTGAGCCATCTCCCCAGGACGACGACTACTACTACTATTACTATTACTATTATTTTGGTATGAGAGATTGAACCCAGGGGTGCTTTATTGCTGAACCCACATCCTCAGCCTCCCTCCCACTGCCATTCTTTCTTTCTTTCTTTCTTTCTTTCTTTCTTTCTTTCTTTCTTTCTTTCTTTCTTTCTTTCTTTCTTTTGAGGCATAATCTCAGTAAGTGGCTGAGGTTGTTCTCGAGCTTAGCATTGTCCTATCTGAGCCTCGCAAGTCACTGGGATTACAGATGTCTACCACACCCAGTTTAGGACTGTATTTTTTTTAATATTTATATTTTAGTTTTAAGTGGACACCATATCTTTATTTTACACTTATGTGGCGCTGAGGATCAAACCCAGGGCCTCCTGCATGCTAGGTGAGCACTCTACCACTGAGTCACAATCCCAGCCCCAGGACTGTGTTTTTAATAAGCACCCAGATCACGTTTACCTTCCTGCTCATGGCAGTCTCCCAAATTTGCCTGATCACAGGTTTTTTCTAGGACATTTGTTAAGCATAGATTTAGATTCCAGATCCCACTTCAGACCTGATCTGAATCTGAATCTCTAGGAGAGGGACCCAAGGACATTCTATAACAAATTCCCTGGTTACTCTAGGACAAAGCATGGAGCGAAAGTATTGTAAACCCTAGGAGGTCATCTAAAATTAACCAAGAGATAAATGAGTCAATCTGGTTCCTGACTCTCAAAGATAGAAAGGCCACGTTCATTCAGTGGACCACTCCGTCAACAAGCCTTTTCTGCACATTGTTCCACAGCAAGGATTGCAAATATCTGGGATACAGGCTGACAAGTTACAAGCCCCTGACTTTTCTCCGACTATGTGGGCTGGTTCACCTCACCAAGTAGCCCATCTCCAGTCCCTACCCAAGAATCCCTGGGCCTACAACTCTCAAGGTCTTGAAGGACAGATCTGGGGATATGGCTCAGTGGTGGAGTGCTTGCCTAGCATGTGCGAAGTTCTGGGTTTGAGCCCCAGTTTAAAAAAAAAAAGAAGGCCTACTCCAAGCTGACTCTCCTTAAGAGCAGAACTGGCCTCCACCCTTTGTCCCCCCCCACCATCCTGGACACATGTTTGCTGATTCATTTACAATAATGCCCACAATAATGGTCTCTTCTACTACTCCAAGCTCTCCTGCAGGATTGTACAATCTGGGATTGTCCTTGGTTTCTCCCTAGTCGGCACTCAATGGAGGTGAAAAGTTCATCAGGACCGGAAGACATTAAAACAATACCCAGAGCAAGAAATGCTATGATAGAAGTGAATGTTAACAACAGAATGAAAATGTAACTATCAGGGCCAGACACTGTGCTTGACCCTGTAAGAACAGAGAGAGGGATCAAGCACAATGCTGCCCCCAGAAGAGTCCCCCATCTGGGAGAAGTAGATAGCAACAACCATGATACAAGGCCAAAGGGGAGGAGAGTGAAGACACTCAATGAACAGAAATAAGGTGTCCCTGAAAGAGAGGCATCATCTCCTGTTATGGATCAGCGACCACTTTGAGACATCAACATTGGTACTTCGACCTAAAGGGAGGACTTACATATAGTTGTTCAATGCTTAACAATGGGGACATGTTCTGAGTGGCACATCTTCAGCCAGTCTCCTCTCTGTGCAAACACAAACTAAGATGGCTACCATGTCACCAGGTGATGTCACCTTATGGGACTAACAGCGTGTATGCAATCCCTCATTGACCAAGACATTATGCAGCCCCTGAATGTCTCTGAAGGAGCAGACATGGGTTAGAAAGGTGTCCCAGGAGGAGGGTACAGTGTGAGCAAAGGTACAGAGGCAGGTGTGGGAGGGTCTAGAGGTGACAGCCTGGCTCAGAGCCCAAGAGCAAAGTGTCTGGAGGTTGGAACATCACAGGCAGGAATCGGAAGTGTCCTCTTTCACCTTCCTCGCTCCCCAGAGTGACCACCAGAAGTCTGGCCTCCCTTTGTTATTTCCACATTTTCTAGATTTTATTTCTTAATTAATTGAATTTCATCAATTCACACATTCCCAGTCTTTGCAACATTCCCCCTGGGCTTCTGAAATTTATCACATGAAAGTTGAGTTATCCTTGCTGAGCAGTGGCCTGACAGAGCTCCATATGCAAAGTCAGGAGGTTAAGTCAGGATCTATTCCAGGGTGACTGGGCCCTGAATTTGTTCCTTTATAGAATTCCTTCAACATAAATCACAGGCCCCTTCCTGGAATGGTGCTTCTGCTTTTCCCGGCCTTCTCTCCCAATCGCGTGGGCTGAGGTCAACATTTTGCCTCCTAAACAAGAGCTCGGTGAGCACCAGGTGACCTGGGACCAGATCCCCAGGGGTCCTGGGTGAAGTCTGATGGAGGCAAACTGTGGGGGCCATGAGCATGGTGGGCAGCCCTGGGCCAGGAGAGCCCAGGAGAAGGAACCCAGAGTCTGTTCCCTCAGGGAAGCCGAGGCAAAGTGGTGAGAGCAATAACAGGCTGTGGAACAGGAGCCAGAGGTCTGAGAGTAGCTGATGACCACAGCAAAAGGATAAAAAGTAAACAGGCAAGGGCGGGGGTGGGGCATCACCAAACAAGGATGAGCTGCACCCCAGGCCCTCGCCAGGGCATTCCCCACCTGCACTGGGGACTTAGATCCCTATGGGGCAGGGACCAAGTCTCCTTTCTACTCTTGGCCCTAAGCAAGTGGCAACCAGCTGTGAACCTCAGGAGTGCTGGTGGCACTTGCAGAAGGTGATCTGTGCAGCCAGGTGGCTGGGTGCGGACCTTCTTTACAGCAGCACGGCCCATATTGCAAGCCATCTATGGAACTGACAGTTTTCTAGTAACCACTCACTAAAAAGGTAAAAAGCACCAGGTGAAGTTCATGTTAAAGGAGTATTTTAATTAACCTAATGTAGCCAAAATATTATTTTAACTCGTAACCAATACAAAAAAAAATTATAAATACGATTTTTTGCTTTTTTTTCTTCCACCAAAGTCTTCATGTATTTTACACTTAGAACACGTCTCAATTTGGAGTAACCACATCTCACATGTGACTGACAACTCCCATGTTAGGTGGCATGATTTTAGAGTGTCTGATCTGCTGGCATCTTATAGTTGTGAGAAATGAGGATCCCTCCCTATCTGAGGCCAGAGTGGAATCAACTTTTATGACCGACAAGAATGGTGTTTGGTTGGGTGTGGTGGCACATGCCTGTAATCCCATCGGCTCAGGAGGCTGAGGCAGGAGGATCACGGGTTCAAAGCCAGCCTCAGCAAAAATGAGGCGCTAAGCAACTCAGTGAGACCCTGTCTCTAAATAAAATACGAAATAGGGCTGGGGATGTGGCTCAGTGGTCGAATGCCTCTGAGTTCAATTCCTGGTACTGCCCCCCTAAAAAAAAAAGAATGGTGTTTGTCCCTTTCTGTCTTTCCTACTCCTACATGTCCCTTCTGAAGCTATACACCTGGCCAAGATGCCCACCCAGATGGGAACAGATGCAAAAGTAGCAGGCTCCCTCCTGGACCCTCCAGACTGTTGGCAGGAGAGTGTGCCAGGTCTCCAGATGTGTGCACAGTGTTTCATGGGGAGATGCTTTTTGCAAAGACTGCTGAAGGAGAGGATATGATCGCCTGCTAGGGCTGCTGTAACAAGTACTGCAGAGCTGAGCGACTTGACAACAGAGAGTTATTTCCCCACAGTAGGGTTGGTGTGTCCTGAGGCCTCTCATGGCCGTCTGCACCCTGTGTCTTTACAAAGTCTTTCCTCTGTGTCCTAATCTCTTCTTCTAAGGACAAAATTCACATTGGGTTAGGACCCACCATAATTTGGTAATGACCATGTTGTACCTTCATTACCTCTTTAGAGCCTCCATCTCCAAATACAGTCGCGTGGGGAGGTTCTAGGGGTTGGGACTTCAACATATGAATCACGTGGGAGGTGGGGGGTGGGCACGATTTGGCCCATGCAGAGGGCAACACAGGAAACAGAGATGCAACACTAACCGAAAATTCTTTTCCAGACCCCGGAAACCTCTGCAGGTTGGGAGTGGGAGGGAAACTGTGTTTTCACAGCTTCAAGCTGATCTCTCTTTTTACAAGAATTGAATTCACCTCTGGGAGAAGATGGCCTTTTATTTTAGGAAAAATTCACTCCTCTATCTCTCTTTGGTAAAGATGTAAGGCACATGCCCCTGTAGCTATGGAGACAGTGGAGACAGCCTTGGCTCCCAGGGACCAAATGAGTCCAGGAGATGCCGGGAGAGAGAGTATCCGTGCAAGCAGAAAACACTTCTCGCACTAGGCCTGGGTCTGGACTGTCCTGCACCAGAGAACCATCTCTTGGGCCCAGGAAGATGTCGTCTCATGTAGGCAACACTCAAGGAGACGAGAAACTGAGGCAGGCCTGGTCTTCACCTAGAACTGGAAAAGAGACAGTACAAGGACCCTGGGATGGACTTCAGTGTAGTGACACCTAGAGCACCTCCACCCCCACCCCAAGGTGCTACGCAAGACTGAGGCCACAATGGCTGAGGCTGGACCATTGAGTTTTCAGGGACAGTCATGACGTGTTGTCAAAGCAAACACACACCAAGGAGGGAGGGGACAAGGAGTGGACATCCCCATTGTCATTCTGGTCATCCCAGGATGTGAAGAATGGGCTGCAGATATTCATCTGAAAGGGAAAGAAGTTCCTCTGCTAAGTCTGCAGGAGTAGGGACACACTGACTAGGCAGAAGGCATGACGTGCATGATGTCCTGTGCAGGATGGTGGGAATGACAAATGGCAACCCGTATGGAACATGTGAGCCTCCCTTGGAGAGTCCCCAAAATTGAGAGAAGACATGTGAGATAAGGCTTAAGAGACCACAATAAGAATATTAAGGGAAAAAAAAAAAAAAGGTCTCTTAGTAGCTCCCAGTTGAGGCTCCGCCCTATTTGCTCACTTCCACTGGGCTGAGCCCTGCTTACTAATCTTCATGTTTCCAGGATGATCCTGGCACAGAAAAGGAGCTCAATCATCTCGGGAGGTACAAAATGGAAAGCCAGGCCCAATCCTGCAGAGGGAAAGCTGAGGATGCCAAGGCTTTCGCAGGTCAGGAAGTAACCCCGGGGGGAATCTGCTGTGCTTTCTTTCTCTGGTACCTCTCCAAAGAAAGACACACATCTGCAATCCCAGCTACTAGGGAGGCTGAGACAGGAGGATTGCCAGTTAGAGGCCAGCCTGAGCAATTTAGCAAGTCTCAAAATTAAAATAATAATAATAAAGGCTGGGGATATAGCTCGGTGTAGAGCACCCCTGGCTTCAATCCCCAGAACAGAAAAAAAAAAAGTTAAGACGGTATATTTTATATTATGCATATTTAAACACAATTAAGATTTTGTTAAAAGACTAACTAAAACAAATAAGACATTGGGCAGTTATGGATATGACAAACAGCTGTTGCCAATCTCAACAAATGTTTGGTGAATAAGTAAATAAAGGTGTTAGGCAGGGACGCTGGACTCCCAGACAGGCCATAGTAGTAACCAGTCACTGTTTAATAATTTTCAGCTTACTGAGCATTTTCTGTGTACTTTGAACTTCCTGATTTATAGCTCACACACACAGGATGACTGTTGTTTACATAATTATAGCTAATTTGTATAAGTGTTTACTGTGCGCCTGATACTTACACATGTTAACTCAATTACTCTTCACTACAACCTGTAAGGTAGGTGTTGGGTAACAGTATTGCTGGGAAGGGGCAGCTGGTGATCCAGAATGAGGGGAGGGCATGGGAATAAGTCAACAGAAATATAGAGTGAGAGGTTAGTGAACTCAAGGTAAAGATCCAGAGGAGCCTGTGGAGAAACAGAAAATTCAAAAGAAAGGAACCTCAACGCATTAGTGTTTTTGTGACCACCTGGAACAGAGGAAGTTTAAGCAATCGGGTTAGGAGTCAGTAGAGGCTAAATCTTGGTGCCCTGCAACTGGTAGTGCTGGCCAGGAGTCCCCCAACGTACAGCTCAGTACCACAATGAGGAAAACCATATGCAAATAAAGTAATCCTTCCAAACGGGGCTTTAAATTGGTGACTCTACCCTAGGGGAAGCTCTGGGGAGGGTTTTTAGAGTAGTTTGTGGCACAATATCATCTGAAGTGCCTATAATAAAGGATTAACTGGAGCCTGCTCACTCAAGGGAATGTGTGGTTCTATGGCTTCTCTCGCTGAGGTTGATCAAAGTCTATGTGCCTGGTCAACCGTGGACTTGTTTATCCACAGTCAGACGTGTTCTCCTGCCTGGAGTCCCCACCTGGAGGAAATCCCAGTCTGGAAAGGGGTAGAAGTTCACTCTCCCAGCTTGGGATTGGGTAGCTGCCACCGTGGCCTCTTGCCCTGCTCTCCTGACCCCTTCTATCCCCTCAAAGAAGTTCAGGGAGAAGAGAGCATTCTCAGGGGTGCAATAGAGGAAAGTGAAGAGTGGAGGGGTGACATGCCATGCCCAAGGTCACCCAGCCGGCAACAGGTGGAGCTGGGATCTGAACCTCCTCTGATTCCATAGCTGCCCCTGTTTAATCACCACGTGGGGGTGCAGATCCCCATTCAGACGGTAGCTAGCTGTGTGACCTCCATAAGTGCCTCTAGTTCACCTCCTTTCACCTTGGTAAAAAGGCAACAAAAGCCAGGCACGGTGGCCCATGCCTGTAACCCTATCTGCTCAGGAGGCTGAGGCAGGAGAATCTCAAGTTCAAAGCCAGACTCAGCAACTTAGCAAGCCCCTGTCTCTAAATTAAATATAAAAAAAGGGCTGGGGCTGGGGCTCAGTTGTTAAGCACCTCTGGGTTCAATCCCCTGTACTAAAAAAAAAAAAAAAAAAGTCAACAAAAGATCTGCCTAACAGGATTGTAGAGAGAACTGGGGACGATAAATGTCAAGCCTTAGCACCAGGCTCCCACCCAGGAAACCTGATGTGCCAAAGCGCCTGTTCCCATTTTCACATTGGGAAGTCTCAGTCTCACAGAAGTGAAGCACTGGGCCATTTGCCATCAAACACAGATTGCGATCCTGTTTGTGTTTGTTTTTCTCCAAATTCTATGCCTTTGGCTCATTTGAGGGTCTAGGTAGGAGAGCGCAGAGTATTAAATCTGCTAGACCAATGTCAGAAACTTAAGTTTCATTTTATTGACAAGACTGTGTGTCTGCTCCACAGCAGTACCTATGGCAGCACCGCAGATGGAACAAGTAGAAGATGACCCACTCTGTCCTTAAGGGCCGCGGGGTGGCCAGTGAAAGAGGCCTGAAGTGTGCAAGGAGAACTCCTTTCCTTTCTCCTTCCGTCGGGGACATGCACTTGGCTGAGCCAGTGACTCTCAGCCTGGGCTGCCCATTGTGATCCCTGGGACCTGAGTGGAGTGCTTGGGCTCAGTAAGTGAATGGGCTGCCAGGTGGAGAACTCCCAGCCAGGCAGAGATGAAGCGCCTGGGCCACGTGGGACACAGGAGGAGGGAGGGCGAGTGAGGGGTTTGGGGTCAGGGAAGTAAATGAACCTTTAAGGACAATGCCCAGGGCTGTGGTCTGCACGGCCCAAGACACAAGCCTGAGGGAAGTCATGAGAGGAGCAGAGGGAGCCTCACCCTCCCAACAGCAGCTGCAGATGTCCCAGGCAAGGCCTTAGACATGCGGCTGTTGTCGGGCCAAGACGCCTCCTTCAGCCTGAGACACCTCCGTTGCTGCCGGAACAAGGGGCAACTTGCAAAAGGCGAAGGCCCCAAATAGCCCACGCTTGACAGAACAGCTCCCAGGACCCTGGGAGGCAAGATGCACAGCCACCTGGAAACAGTCTGTTGCCCTTTCAAACACAGAGTCAGATAAATAAAATGTATTATTATTTTATTAGCAACTTTTAAAAGCTCCTGCAGTGGTGTGAGTTACAGCAGATACAACTAGTTTCATGTATTTATTTTATGTGTTTAGCACTTAATTCACACCAGCTTGCACTCCAAGACACTCAGCCATAACACATTTTTACTGGGCTGTGATCTTCCACATTAATCAGACTACTGATTACCCAACCAGCATTTCTAGGGAACAGTCATCTTGTACCCAGGCGTTGCTGTTCTTTTTCCAACGCTGTCTGTCCATCTTTCTTAATGTACAGCTTGGCTTCCACGTTGCAGTCTTTCATCTCCAATCTTTCATTGGTGTTTCTTCTACGTTTCTCAGAGTTCTTTCACACCTTCTATCATTTTTGTACTTCTTACAGACATTTTACACTTGGCTAGGAAACACTCAAAGCAAAGATTATTTGATTAAGTAAAATCACATAATTACTGAGTAGTAAACATGATTTTTTTTCTCTGTATTTCAATTCCATTTTTTTATTGGTTCTTCCTAGTTATACATGGCAGTAGAATACATTTTGATAAAATTATACAAGCATAGGATATATATTATTCTAATTAGGACCTCATTCTTGTGGGTAGGCATGACGGTGGGAGTTACTTAGGTATTTTCATATGTGTACATAGGAAAATTATGTTAGATTTATTCTACTGTCTTTCCTATGCCTATCCCCCTCCCTTCCGTTCATTCCCCTTTGTCTAATCTACTGAACTTCTCTTCTTCTTCTCCCCCACCCCCACTTTATTATGGGTTAGCATCCACACATCAGCAAAAACATTTGACCTTTGGTTTTGGGGGCTGGCTTATTTCACTTAGCATGACAGTTTCCAGATCCATCCATTTACTGGCAAATGTCATAAAGTCATTCTTCTTTATGGCTGAGTAACTTTCCATTGTGTATATATATATACCACAATTATAGGCACAATTTTTATGAAAAAAAAACACATTTATTTGTTCACATTTATTTGCTCCGTTTTAAATTCAAAATTGGTGGTATGCTGGGCAACCCTTGATGTGGAAATCATTAACTATAACTTTCCAAAGATTAAACAAAATCTCAGAAACATGCACCCATCTTCTCATCAATAGTGACTCCTGGTGTCGTTCTAGGTCCTCCAGGAAGGAGAGGTGGAATCAGAGTAAAAGATTGTTGGGGGTGATAACCAACCTCAGTGCCAGCCTCAGCAACTTACCAAAGCCCTGAGCAACTTAGTGAGACCCTGTCTCAAAATAAAAAATAAAGGGGGCTGGGGTTGTGGCTCAGTGGTAGAGCACTCGCCTAGCATGTGCAAGGCCCTGGGTTCGATCCTCAGCATCACATAAAAAAAAATATATTTATTTTACAACTAAAAAATAAATATTTAAAACTTTTTTTAAAATAAATAAATAAATAAAAATAATAAAAAATAAAAAGGGCTGGGGAGGCTGCAGTTGGGAGTGGCAGAGTGCTTGCCTAGCAAATGTGAGGCACTGGTTTCAATCCTCAGCACCACATAGAAATAAATAAATAAAATAAAGGTATTATATCCATCTACTAAAAAAAAAAATAAAAAATAAACAGGGCTGGGATGAGGCTCAGTGGTTAAGCACTCCTGGGTTCAATCCTAGTAACCATTTAAACTGTCAAAAGTTCCAGAAATGAGTTCTAGAATGCTCCTTGGCAGCAATTCCACTTCTAAACACATTCCAAAAGAATTTGAAATTGAATTCCAATTTGGGATTTAGAATTTCACTTCCAAAAGAATGGAAAGCAAGGACTCGAATAATATCTGTAAACCAATTTCCTAGCAGCATTAGTTTAAACAATAGCCAAAATGCAGAAACAACCCAATTGGCCATTGATGGATGAATGGAGAAAAACAAGATGTGATGTAAAGATATAGATATAGATAAAGATAGAGCCATAGATAGATATACACAATTGGGATATTACTCAACCTTAAAAAGGAAGCCAACCTTAATATATACCATGACAAAGGTAAAATCCAAAGACATTATGCCAAGTAAAAAAAAGCCACACACACAAAAGGGCAAGAATTGTATGATCCCATTTACAAGAGGTACCAAATGCTCAAAATCACAGAGGCGGAACGGTGGTTGCCAAAGGAGGAGCCGTGGATATAGGATTTCAGTTTAGGACAATGAAAAAGTTTGGAAGAACAGTGATGATGGTTTCACAACCACATGAAAGTACTTAATGACAATGAACTGTACCCTCAAAAGGTTTAAGACGGTAAATTTTATGTAGATTCTACCAAAATTTTAATAATAAAGGTAATTTTTAAAACCTCCTTGGAAATGCAGTATTATTATTATTTCTCACAGAGAAGCAACAGATTGCTTGTTCAATCCACTGCATTTTTCATAAATTATAAAAATAAGAAAGCCACAGTATAGAAAATTTTAAAAATAAAGGGAAAAAAACCCTCTTAACCACATTTCTTTGCTTTTTTCCCCCCCTTTTCAAGCTTATTTTTAATGGGGTTGGAGGTATACTCAGTGGTTAGTGGGTTTGATCTCCAACACAAGAGGAAAAAAAAAGATTTTTTTAACCTAGTTGTTACCATAGTATATAGACACTATGTGTTTTGAGGACAAGTCCCAAAAATGGTTTCCAGAAACCTCTCTGGCAATGCACAGGGACAAGGGGGATATTATGATTCCTCTCAGAAATGTGCTGCCCCCCGGGTGGAAAGGGTCCACATTCCTGAGAGATGTGAAGGAAGGGTTGATGAGACTGTGATGGCGGAAATGGAGAAGACTAATGCTGTTTCCTTTATGCTGTTGCTGGGACACACGGACACATACGTGTACTCACATAGTCCTCTCCATACTGAGGTTATATCACCTACTCACCATGTCACAAGGAGGAAGGAACTGGTTACAGAGGTGGCCGCAGGCCCTGGGCCTCAGAACCATCGGGCTGACAGCTGAGGCCCTCTCAGGGAGCCCAGGAATAGGAATGCTGGGGAAAATGAGGCAGAATTATGGCCTCCAATTCAGTTTGACTCCCACATAGACAACAGAGCACGAGTCTGGAGCTGGTCACACCTGGCTTGAGCATTAGTGCAGCCTTAAGCAATGGCTTCATGTCTCTGAGCCTCCGGTTCTCTAGCTGGGAAATGGGAATTATATTCCCCACCTCTTCATGGTGTTGTGAGGCCTGAGAGAATCCATGTAAAGTGCCTCTGCTCAGAGTATGTGCTCACTAAATGGAGGCTCTGTCCGATACTGTAAGGCCCCAGCAGCAACTTCACTGATCCCATCAATGGCCAAAGAGTGAGAACATTGCCACTGTGGACCTGTTTGTGAACTCATGTGGTCGAGTGCCCCTGAGTTCAATCCCTGGTACCAAAAAAAAATTTTTAAACAGACCATCCCAAGTGTTGATAAGGGATGTGGAACAACTAGCACTGTCATCCAATGCTGGTGGGGATGTAAAATGATAACTCTTTAGTCAGCAGTTTAGAAGATTTTTCATATATAAGATATTTCACTTTTTAAAGGGATAGATACCACTGTACCCAATTATTTCAGAATATATGTTTTTCCTAGAAAAACATGGAACATTTCCAAGATTAAACTAAATTCAGATCTCAACAAACTTCTAAGGACTGGTATTCTATATAGACCACTTTCTCTGACCACCATAGAATTAAAACTGAAGTCAATTACAAACAGAAACCTAGAAAAAAAAAATCCAAGGGTTTAGAAGTGAAGAAGCAGATTTTTAAAAGCTATGGGTTAAATAATCAGTGGAGCGGGGTGCAGTGGTGCATGCCTGTAACCTCATAGATGCAGGAGGCTGAAGCCTCTCTTTTTTTGCTGAGGCTGGCTTTGAACTTGTGATCTGCCTGCCTCAGCCTCCCAAGCCTCTAGGATTATAGGCATGAGCCAATGTGCCTGGCCAATTTTTAAATCTGAGCCATTCTAGTGAATGTATAATGCTGTTCATTGTGGTTCTATTTGAATTTCTCTGATATCCAATGATGTTAACCTTTTGTGTGTGTGTGTGTGTGTGTGTGTGTGTGTGTGTGTGTGTGTTTGTGTGCTGGAGGTGGAACCCAGGACCTCTTGCATGCTAAGCACATGCTCTACTACTCAACCACATCCCCAGTCCTGAACATCTTTTTATGTGCTTATTTCCAAGTTTGAAGACAGCCTCAGCAACTTAGCAAGACCCTGTCTCAAAAACTGAAAAGGGCCAGGGATGTAGCTCAGAGATAAAGCACCCATGGGCTAGATTCTCAGTACTGGAAAAAAAAAGAAAAAGAAAAAGAAAAACCCTAATTTATCTCTTTAACAGATTAAAGGAGAGATACCATATCTTAGTAAACAAAAATTTTTTAAATAAATTTTACTATCCATTTATAACAAATAGAAATATAAAAATAAATCCTTAGGAAGCTAAAATAGAATCTCTTACCTCCTAAAGTGTATATCAGCAGCAAAAATCCCAGTTCATGGTGAAGAGTTGAATGTTTTCCCTTTCAGACCAAAGAAAATAATTCCCACTTACAGCCTTTGTATTCAACATTATATGAGAGAAACAAAGGTATAAGAATTAGAAAAATGAAATAAACATTCATTACTCATATATAATATTAGCTTCATCAAAAACACAAAAACCTATGGAGAAATTATTAGTTTTATTGTATATTACTTATTAAAAAATCAACGTACAAAATCACTGAATTTATATAAATAGCAACAAATTAAATAAACATTTTTTTTAAACATCATCTATTAGTTCTTTCTTTCTTTCTTTCTTTCTTTTTTGTGGAGGGGAGTTCCAGGGATTGAACTCAGGGGCACACAACCACTGAGCCACATCCCCAGCCCTACTTTGTATTTTTTATTTGGAGACAGGGTCTGAGTTGCTTAGCACCTCACTGTTGCTGAGCTGGCTTTGAACTCACAATCCTCCTGCCTCAGTCTCCCGAGCCACTGGGATTACAGGTGAGCACTACTGCACCCAGCTTATTTATTTATTTTTATGTGGTGCTGAGGATCAAACCCAGTGCCTCACACATGCGAGGCAGGCACTCTACCACTGAGCTACAACCCCATCCCCAAATAAATAATTTTTCTAAAAGATAATCATAGCCAGGAGCCGCGGCACACAACTGTAATCCGAGCAGCTCAGGAGGCTGAGGCAGGAGGATCCCAAGTTCATGATCAGCCTTGGCAACTTAGTGAGACCTTGTCTCAAAGAATAAAAAGGGCTGAGGATATAGCTCAGCCCCTGAGTTCAGTCCCTAGTACTGAGAGATGGAAGGAAGACAGGATGGAAAGGAAGGAGGGAGGGAGGAAGAAAGGATAGAAGAGAGAAACAGAGTGAAGTGGAAGGGTGGGGAGTAAATAAGCTGAGTTAATGCTGGACTGTGGAAGACTTCCAATGCCTAGCTGAAGAGTGCAACATTAGAGCCCGTCAATGTTAGGACTGAATGAGTACCATTAAAAAACACAGCCTTAAATTTCATTGTCTCCTCTGTGTCAGGTGAATGCAGTGGGTACCACTAGTGGCAGGAGACAGTTGGCCAGTGAGGAAGCCCCCAGCACACAATGACCTGATCTTAAGATAGGTGGCTAGGAGTCAGGGAGGGAGGAAGATACGGTGACAAGGAACCTGATGAAGGAAGGTGGATGGGGCTTACAACTGACTTGTTGGCTAGCCAAGGACAACTAGGTAAGAGAAAGACGAGCAATACTAGAATAGAATAAGGAGTACACTGCAGCCTTTGAAAAAACTAGTTATGGGGCTGGGGTTGTGGCTCAGCGGTAGAGCACTTGCCTTGCACATGTGAAGTCCTGGGTTCAATTCTCAGCACCACATAAAATAAATTTTTAAAAAATAAAGGTCCATCAAAAACCAAAAATTATTTTTTTAAAAAAATGGTAGTTATGAAGGGCTAGGGTTGTAGCTCAGGGGCAGAGCACTTGTCTGGCATGTGTGAGGCACTGGGTTCAATTCTCAGTACCACATATAAATAAATAAAAAATAAAGGTCCATCAACAATTAAAAAATACTTTAAAAATGGTAGTTATGAAAACTATAGCAGTATGAGAAAATGCTTATAATATATTTTATATTATAAAGAATATATTTATTTAGGAGCTGGGGTTTGGCTCAGTGGTAGAGCGCTCGCCCAGCACCTGCGAGGCCCTGGGTTCAATCCACAGCACCACATAAAAATAAATAAATAAAATAAAGATATTGTGTCCATCTACAACTAAAAACTTTTTTAAAAAAGAATATATTTAGGTCTGGGGCTATAGCTCAGTGGTAGAGTGCCTGCTTCACATGTGTGAGGCACTGGGTTCTATCCTCAGCACCACATAAAAGTAAATAAATAAAGATATTGTGTCCATCTACAATTTAAAAAATACATTAAAAAAGAATATATTTAGGGCTGGGATGTGGCTCAAGCGGTAGCCCGCTCGCCTGGCATGCGTGCGGCCCGGGTTCGATCCTCAGCACCACATACCAACAAAGATGTTGTGTCCGCCGAGAACTAAAAAATAAATATTAAAAATTCTCTCTCTCTATCTCTCTCTCTCCTCTCTCACTCTCTCTTTAAAAAAAAAAAGAATATATTTATAAGAAAACGTTTATAATATACTTTTCTTATAAGTAAAAAGAAGGGAATTTTTTAAATCACATGTGCCTATGAATATAAATATCTTTTCAAGCCACAAAAAAAATATGAGCCCAAATTAATCATCCTACTTCAAAAACTTATTTCTACTTGGTTAATGTTACAGAATGAACTGTGTTCCCCCAAAATTCATATTCCAGAACCCTAACTCCCAAGGTAACTGTACATGGAAAGAGAGCATTTAAGGAGGTAGTTAAAGTTAAGTGAGCTCATAAAGATGGGGTCCTAGGGCTGGGGATGTGGCTCAGGGGCTGAGGATGTGGCTCAAGCGGTAGTGTGCTCGCCTGGCATGCGCGGGGCGCTGGGTTCGATCCTCAGCACCACATAAAAATAAAATAAAGATGTTGTGTCCACTGAAAACTAAAAAATAAATATTAAAAAATTCTCTCTCTCAAAAAAAAAAAAAAAAAAAAAAAAAAAGATGGGGTCCTAGCTTCACAGGCCTGGTGTCTACCACAGAACTAGAAAGAAACACCAGAGATTGCTCTCCCACATAACCAGAGGGGGAAAAGGCCATGTAAGGACGAGAAAGCATCATCTGCAAGATGAAGGCCTCATCAGAAACCCACCCTGCCAGCACCTTCATCTTGAACTTCCCAGCCTCCAGAACCGTGAGAAATCAAATTTCTGCTGTTCAGGCCCCCATCTGTGGTATTTTGTTATGGCAACAAGAGCAGAGGAACACAGTTAGCCAACAGGTCACTAAGCCCTCTGCAGTTCTCCTGCAACCATCGCTCCCTCTCCATCCCACCACCAGTGTGGCTCAAGGTCACCATGTACCCAGATAAATGCAGCAAACACCCTTCTCTTCTTTAGCTTTGTACTTCCCGACATGCTCCTCATATTCCCAGCAACCCATTCTTACCTTGCTCCAGCCTATCGTCTCAAATACCTGCAATGTTTGAATCCGACAACCGATATTTTCCTCTAATACAAACCCTCGGCTCCCTCTTTCTAGAACTCTCTGTGCTTATCTCTTACATATAAGCTCTCTAGCCCCGCCAGGTGCACTAGAATTTTTCCATTGTAAAGGCAAAATGAAATCCAATTCAGACCAGCATTCATGGCTTGGCATGGAAACCATCCCTTTCCACCTCCCCTGCCACGTCTTTGTTTGCTTTTCCTTCGTTTCATAGTCCCAGGCTCCAATTGCAGGTGCAAGTCACTTTTTCCACATGATGGGACTAGAGAAGCACCACAGCCTTCAACCTAAATCATCCCGGTTTACCAAGCTTCATGGGAATATAGCGTATGTCAGCATTCCTAGGTCAAATCCCATGAAGGATTGGGCTGGTCATTCTTGGGTCAAGTGCCCACTCATGAGTCAATCATTCTAGCCAAGAGGAAAAGGGATTTCTAGCCAAAAAGGAAAGGCCAGGGTTAGATCAGGATACAGTAGTTGGAGAGAGAGAGAGAGAGAGAGAGAGAGAGAGAGAGAGAGAGAGAGAGAACCCCTGATTACCAGAGATGTTGAGAGACAAAATATCTACTCTTCCAGGTAGTACCTGTTCTGATACAGCCCAACACACAGAACTCTTCCCCAGGGCCACCCTCACTGATTTGTCACATCTCAGTCAGTGAATCAGATGGCAGAGCCCAACACCTGAGCTGCCCCTCCCCTCCATGGTCATGGATAACTGTTCCAACCCATAATCCAGCAGAGAAATACTGAAGCACTTCTTGGAATAATGGCAATGTTTTTCTTCTATACTGATTCATGCAAACTTGGCCATGAGGTTTTACAAACAAAGGAAAATAAAAGTTGACATCTCCAATGCAGAACTCTAAGTCCTTACAGAATAAAGCCAAGCCTCAAATTGACAGGAAGGATTTGGTTTGCAACTCAAAGGGGGAAAAGTCTCCTAGACTGGATTAGAGCACGACATAAATCTACAGAAGCTGTATAGTGGGAGATTTTTTTTTTTTTAATATGGGAAGCCACTGCTGGCAATGGAAAGTGAATTGAACACATTTCTACATTGTTGGTGGGGTCATAAACTAGCATAAGCCTTAGAGCAATTTGGCACTCTGTCTTTAAAATGCCAAAATAAATAAAGTAAAATATGAATGCCCTTTGATCCATAAATTTCATTTCCAAGAATTGTTTCTAAGCAACCAATCCAAAAAATTAGAGGTTTATGCAAAAAGATGTTCACTATAGTATTATTATTAATAAGGAAAATTTAGAAAGAACATAAAAGAATGGCAAGATACACTGTGGTAAATCCTCTCTACGGAGTATCTTTCAGCAATTACAAATGATGTCTTGTTCAGCTCAGGGTAAACAAAATGCAAGAGGCTTTGAAAGATTTTTTTTTCAGCCTTTCTTATAAGAAAAACTTTCTTTTAAAACGAGATTGGAGCCAGGAACAGTGGCTCACGCCTGTAATCTCAGTGGCTCAGGAGTCTAAAGCAGGAAGATGGGGCATTCAAAGCCAGCCTCAGCAAAAGCAAGGCCCTAAGCAACTCAGTGAAACCTTGTCTCTAAATAAAATACAAAATAGGGCTAGGGATGTGGCTCAGTGGTCAAGTGCCCCTGAGTTCAATCCCTGGTATCCAAAATAAATAAATAAATAAATAATAGACTATATTATTATATTATTACATGTATATATTATCATACATGTCTTTATAATCTAAATACAGCAGGTAAAATCAGAGAAAACAAGAAGGAAATGCATTGCTCAAGGTCTCTTTGAACTCCATGAGTTTGCATCAATGAAGTTTCTTGTGGTTTCTCAACTCCTCTTTACTTCTTCTGACTGGCAACTGCTCTGATGAAGATGAGACAATGCTCATAAATCAACCCAAAGAAAGTGGTGTCTGTAATACCCAATACCAATGAAGTTGCTGCTGAATGAGCAATATTGGGCTTGACTGCATTATAAACGGATACCAACTTTTTGAAAAGCAATTTGCCTATATGATTCTGAAGCTATAAAAAGTAATTTGACCCAGCAATTTGACTTCTGGAATCCTCAGGGGGAAAAAAAAAATGTGAAATAGTGGAGAACTTTATGCATAAAGATCTTAATTAAGAATGGTATGCAGCCATAAAAGATTACAATTACAAATAGCACGTAGAAACATGAGAAAACGTTTATGACACAGCATTTGGTACGAGAGATAGAATACAAAACTCCATGTATCCTATAATTATGATCTCTTAATAAAATACACGTGAAAAACCTGGGAAGGATACCAACAGGCTGCCGGTGCTCGTGTTTAGATGGTGGGATTGTGAGGGGGTTTCATTTTATCTTCCTTTTTCTTTCCAAAGTGTTTATAATATATTCTCTTTTAAAAACAATGTTCATGTACTTTAAACTATGAAGTCTGGGCTATCCCAAGGAACTGATTCTTTTTTTTTTATATCACTTTGTCTCTATTTCCTTTTTTAGGAAATAAAGCCCTTGCATCTCATATAGAAATAGTCACTAATATTTATCAAGCAAATCACTTTTTGTCTTTTACAACCAAATGAGGGCTGGAGATGTGGCTCAGCGGTAGCGCGCTTGCCTGGCATGCGTGCGACCCGGGTTCGATCCTCAGCACCACATACCAACAAAGATGTTGTGTCCGCCGAGAACTAAAAAATAAATGTTAAAAATTCTCTCTCTCTCTCTCTCTCTCTCTCTCTCTCTCTCTCTCTCTCTCTCTCTCTCTCTCCTCTCTCACTCTCTCTTTAAAAAATAAAAAAATAAAAAAATAAAAATAAAAAAAAAAAATAAACAACCAAATGAAGTAGAAATCCTTACTGCCATTTGGCAAATAGGGAAAACGGAGGCTTAGACAGATTGCATGACACAACTAAGAGGTGGCAGTAGCATGATTGAAAACCAGGTCTTCCCCGCTCTAAGCTCAGTTCTTTTCACATCACCGTAACTATGCAAAACAGTTCTTGATGTCCTACATGTATCAGAAAGAATGCTAACACTTTACACCCATTTTCTCATTTAATAACCCAGTGCATGTATATAGGGCCCACAAGGACATAGCAGCTAAGCTATCAAGTCACACTAGATGCCCAAGGCAGAAAGAGGTAGAACTGAGATTCTAAGCCAGGTGGGCTGGTGTTGTAGCCACTGGTCTGTGTGGGTAGCCATACTGCTGTCCTGATTACCATAAGGAAAAACCCAGAAACTCTAAGCTTGGGACAGAGGGTAGCCAAGATCTAAAAAGGAATGTCCTGGCAGGAAGATGAAGACAATAGGAGGTGGGCTCTGGGGCTGTCCTGAACCGGGCAGGCCCTGGATCTGTACACCAGCACACCTGAGGCCCTGGGCAGGATGAGCTGACATCACGCACAGAGACGTCCATGTGGCCTGGCCTAGGGCCAGCACAGATGTCATGTCCTCCTGCCAGCACTGACAGTGCCGGTGCTAACCTGCCAAAAGGCCTCAAGAAAAGTTGTTAAATCTCTCTTAAGGATTCCTGACTATCAGCAGGGTGGGAAGAGCCAGAGGAGAAGACGGACAACACATCTCTTCTATGGTGGAAAATTCCAATGCTACCTGGCTTAGCATGAGAAAATGACGTCTAACCTCCTTGACCCCCTTGGGTCTACAGGGCCCTCCTGGAACCCAGAATTCAGAGCCATGGCTGGAGCTCTGTGCCTGGACCCAGAGCCTCAGCCAACAATCCAATCAAGGGCTCAAACTCTCAGGAAAGCAGGAAGTTCGGGTCAGCCAGGGGTTGGTGTTGGGCTGGCTAAACAAACCAGAGGTACTCGGGACAGAGGCCAAGTGAGGCCTGAGTATGGCCAAGGGCCTCTGAGATATGGACACACACAACTGAGGTGGGACACAGGCCAGCACCAGAGAGCTCTGAAGAGATGGCGTTGGGCGTCCCATACACTGCTGGTGGGAGTGCAGATGCCCCACACCTTTGGAAAACAGTGGGCATTATCAAGTACACACACTCTATGAGGCACTAATTCTACTCTCCATAATGTACGTAGAGAAGCTCCCTACAACATAGGCTCAGACAGCTCATAAAAATAAAAACCACAAACAGCTCAAACACCCATAGACATGAGACTGGATTAGAAAATGTATGTTGTATCCAGACCTTAGTCTGCAGCCATAAAAGTGAAAGAACTACAGTTGCATGAAGGAATTCCACAAACACAATGTTGGTGGGAAAAAAAGCAAATTATGACCTGATATATGCAATGTGATTTCCTTCAATAGAAGCACCCAAACTCTCCAGACTGAACAACGTTCTGACATCTGGGATATAAGCCTATGCGATAAAACTCTAAAGAAAGGCAAGAAAATGACACAGCATTTGGGATAGTGGTTATCTGCAAGGGGTGAGGGTAAAGAGACATTGGAGGGAGCATGTGGGTTTCTAGGATGATAAACATTGTCTGGGTTAAGTTGAGTTCTGTGCATGGGGATTCATTTTTATTCTTCTTCTTTACACTGGCCCCATATATAGGGAACCTGGTGAGGCATATATGGAAACTGTGGCAGTTTCTCAGATTTTTCTCAGTTGTTTCTGTTTTGTTTGATTTTTTTTAAACTGTGGCAAAACAGTCATGACATAAGATTTACCATGGTACTATTTTTAATAGCACATTTCAGTGACAGTGAGTACATTTCACACTGCTGTGCATCTACTTAATAAAATCTATTAAAATTGTGTAGACACACATATATTTTTCAAACAAAGAACAAAGGAGACTAAAGAAAGGAAGGAGGAAGGCAATGATTTCTATCTTTAGGATCCTCCTTTCCAGAGACTGAGTGGAAGATCCTCACCCCACACAGATTCACCGTGTCCAAACTCCTGTTCCCAAGTATCAACCCAAAACAGGGACCCTCATGTCATGTGTCACATCTCTTTTCTCTATGTGCCTCTCACCCCAGTTGTATTTAGTTTTGTTTTGTTTTGCAGTAAAAAGGATTGAACCCAGGAGCCCTCCACCACTGAGTTCCACCCCAGCCCTTTTTATTTTTTGAGACAGGGCTTTGATAAGTTGCCCAGGCTGGCCTTGAACTTGTCATCCTCCTGCTTCAGCTTCTCAAATCTCTGGGATTACAGGTATGTACCACCACACCTGGCTTCCTCTCTCAGATCTTTGGGAATCAATTGTTCTTTATTTTATATTTTTTACCTCTGACATTCTAAATCTGCTCTTTCTTCTTTTATTTCTTATTTTGAGACAGGGCTTTGATAAGTTGCTGAGGCTGGCCTTGGACTTGTGATCCTCCTGCTTCAGCTTCTGAGTCACTGGGATTTCAGGTGTGTGCCATGGTGGCCAGCTGCCATCTCTTCTGAACCAGACGCAGGGCCTGGCAGGTCACTGAGAATACCCGAAAGGCCACCTGAACCGAGAGCATAAACTCCATCAAGACAGAGACAAAGAAAACCCACAGCCAGGAATCACAGTCTCATTGAGGCCACCCTATCCCCCAGCCCTCATTTTACCAAACAGGCAGCTGAAGCCCAGAGGGGATGGGGGACTTTCCTAAGACCACAGTTGGTGAAGGCAGAGCTGGGATTGGAGCTGAGTCGTCCTGGACCTGTCCTCCTCTCGGTCACACACTTCCTTCCTCCAGCACACGGTCAACAGACTCCTGTTTCTGACAATAGAACAAACTGGACATTCTGATCTGCTTCCTGTGGAACACATTAAAAATGCTGGATGAAAAGTTTCTAATCCTTCACAGCAGCAAATGAGCTGACAGAAGGGTTAAGAATAGTCGCAGGGGGTTGGAATTGTGGCTCAGTGGCAGAGCGCTTGCCTAGCATGCATGAAGCACTGAGTTTGATCCCCGACACCACATAAAAATAAACAAATAAAATAAAGGTATTTAAAAAAAGAAGAAAAGAATAGTCGCAGGCCAAAAAAGAAGGGAAAGCAGGAACTCAGGGAGGACGTGGAAGCTGGCTTTTTCCCCAAAGAAATGCACCATGGCCAAGTGATCTCGAGCTTCAGCATCTGAGGCCTCCGAGCACATGGGAGAGATGAACCCAAGCCCCACCAAGATGGAGAACCCACCAGGAGAACCCGCCAACAGAGTCAGGACACATCTTCAATGGCAGGTCAGAAATAAAGGCACATCCTCAAAAAGCATGAGGAAAATGGCCCCTGTCAGACTTTGAAAGTGAAGGAAAGAAAAACACTGGAGCCTCATGTAGACCACAAGCCAGTTTTCAAGTTCATAGATACTAAGCAGAAATCCTCAAGGCTCCTCAATGGAGCAAGGCTTTGGGGGAAAGGGATTTAGCTATGAGAAGACATGGGGGGAAGAGTGTCCAGGCAGGCAGCAGAAGAACCACCTTGAAGGCCCTAAGGCAGGGACATGCCTGGCTTGGTCCTGGAACAGGAGAAGGCCTGAGGGTGTGGTGTGAAGAAGCCAAGGAGAAGCAGGAGATAAGTACAGGAGGCGGCTGCACGAGGCCTGATGGGCCATTGCAAACCTCAGTTCCTCCTCTGAAATGTGGAGCTGCTGGAGGAGAGTGAGCAGGGGAAGAAGATGGCCTTAACATGAAAAGCACCACCTGGCTTCTGGGCTGAAATTCATGACAAGAAGCAGGAAGACCGGACAGTAAGTTATTCCTAAAAATTTAGGTGAAAACTGCTGGAGGCTCTGGCATGGAAGGCAGGAGCGGGATGCAGCCATATTTGGACGTGTTGGAGTACAAGAGCAATTAGGCTCCTGAGATTGGCTGTGAGGTATGAACAAAAGGGAATCTCAGATGACTTCAGGATGACTTTTCTGGAAAAGTTGCCATCAACCGAGACAGGGAGCAGTTTTGGAGGAAAAGAAGTTGTTCTGCAAAATTTGAGATTCTACTAAACATCTGAGGGGACGTGTCAAGCTTGCAATTATATAAATTGGGGTGATCCCAGTATAGGGATGGTACGAGAAGCCGTGGTGCTGTTTGTGATCACTGGAGGAATGAGTTAGAGAGAAGGGAGATCAGGTCCTGAGCCCTGAGGGTCACCTAATAGTCAGAGGTCAGAAAAGAACAACCGTGGAGAAGTGGGGTGGCTTAGAAGGAGCAGCCAGTGTGGAGAAGGAAGGCCAGGAGAGGGGGCCCTGGGAGCCACGCTGAGGCAGGTAGGTATGCAAATCTGCCAGTGGCTGCAGGTTGGTCAGTGAGATGGGGACTGAGCACTGACCACTGGCAAGAGCAGGGGTGCAATGGACGAGGGGAGCACCTGGCTCAAGGTAAACCCAGAGGAGACGACCATGCGCCATCAAAGCTAAGATCAAAAGCAAAGACTGAAAGATACGTGTTGGCAAAGGTGGGCAGCAAATATGACTTCCACACACTCCTGTGGGAGTGAAAATAGGAAGGCCTGGGGAAATCCTTTAGCAGTACCTACAAAAGGTAACGTGCACAATTCCAACAATTCCGCTCCTAGGCATCCCTCCAGTAGCAAGCTATACCTGGGTTCATCAGAAGACACAAAGGAGAACATCCACGGCAGGATTAGCATAGCAGCATAACTCCAAACTGCAAAGAACCCTTCAACAGTAGATTAGCCATGTGTGGTGGGGCACATCTGTAATCCCAGTAGTTTAGGAAGCTGAGGAAGGAGGATGCGAGTTCAAAGCCAGCCTCAACAACTTAGCAAGGCCCTGAACAACTCAGGGAGACCCTGTCTCTAAATAAAATATAAAATGGGGGTGTGGCTCATTGATGAAGTGCCCCCAGGTTCAATACCTGGTACCCCCCCACACACACACACACAAAAAAAAAATAGATTAGCCAAATGGCCACACAGTCATATAGTGACATGAATGAAGATGAACAAACTACTGTTATGTGCAACAACACGGACGAGTCTCATATTATACAATGATTTTGATATTGGTAGACTATAAAGTCAGACAAAAAAAGAATATAAGAACTTGTTTAAAGTTTAAAAACAGACCAAACTAGTATTCAAACAAAAACCTGGACATTAAGGGGCTGGGGTTGTGACTCAGAAGTAGAGCACTTGTCTAGCACGTTCGAGGCCCGGGGTTCGATCCTCAGCACCACATAAAAATAAATAAATAAATAATAAATAAAGGTGTGTCCAATAAAATATTTTTAAAAACTGGACATTAATATTCATAGCTGGGGCTGGGGATGTGGCTCAAGCGGTAGCGCGCTCGCCTGGCATGCATGCGGCCCGGGTTCGATCCTCAGCACCGCATACCAACAAAGATGTTGTGTCCGCCGAGAACTAAAAAATAAATATTAAAAATTCTCTCTCTCTCTCTCTCTCTCTCTCTCTCTCTCTCCTCTCTCACTCTCTCTTTAAAAAAAAAATATTCATAGCAGCACTATTCACAATAGCCAAGGGTCAAAACAATCCAATGTCCATGGATGGATAAATGGTTAAACAAAATATGGTACAATCCCCATACAAGGAATATTCTTCAGCCTTAACAAAGCATGGAGTACTGCTACATTCTACAACAGAGATGAACCTTGAAAATATGCTGAGTGAAAGAAATCAGACACAGAAGGCCATATATGACATGATTCCATTTATATGAAATATCCAGAATAGGCAAGTCCATAGAAATACAAAGCAGACTAGTGGGGTTGCAAGAGGTTGAAAAGAATGGGGACTGGAGAATGGCTACAAATAAGTATGGGTTTTCTTTCTCTTTTTTTGCAGGGGTAGGGGGCAGTGCTAAGAATTGAACTTAGGGCTTCATGCAAGCTGCCAGGCAAGTGCTCTACCACTGTGCTACATTTCTAACATTTTTTAAATTTTGAGACAGGGTCTCACTTAGTTGCTGAGGCTGGCCTTGAACTTGTGATCCTCCTAACTCAGCCTCCTGAGTACCTGGGATGGCTTGGGTTTTTCTTCTGAAGTGATGAAAACATTCTGAAACTATGAATGGTAATGGTCGCACAACATTGTAAATGTACAAAACACCAGTAAATTGTACACTTTAAAGTAGTTGAAATGATAAATTTTATGTTATACATTTTTAAAAATATTTTTTAGTTGTAGATGGACACGATATCTTTGTTTTATTTATTTTTTTATGTGGTGTTGAGGATTGAACCCAGTGCCTCATGTGTGCTAGGCAAGCGATCTACCACTGAGCTACAACCCCAGCCCCGTGTGGTACATATTTTACAGTAAAATTAAAAACATAAACCAAATGTATGGCATAATAAATCAGGATAGTAGTTAATTGGGGTATGAAGGGGTGCAGAGTTCCTGGGGTATTGGTAATATTCTTTTTAAAAATCTGAGTAGTAGTCATATAGGTATATTCAATTTGTAAAGATTCACTAAGCAAAAAAAAAAAAAGATTCACTGAGCTAGAAAAGACAATGAGTACAGATGATTCTTTCAAGGAGTTTTGCTGAGAAAGTGAGGCAGTAGCTAGAGGGGAAAGTAGAATTAAGGGAAAATTATTTTAAGATGGGGAAAATGATAGCATTTTTGAAACATTTCAGAGGCCAGGGAAAGTGGCACACTCCTGTAATCCCAAAGACTTGCAAGGCTGAGGTAGGAGGATTAGAAGTTAGAAGCACAGCCTGAACAACTTAGCAAGACTCTATCTCAAAACACAAAAAGGGCTGGTTATGTTACTCAGTGGTAAAGCTTCCCTGGTTAAATCCCCAGCACAAAATAACATAAGTAGCTAAGATAAACATCTGAGCACTATCTGGTAGAGAGCGGGTAATAGTTGATGCAGGAGACAGGAGAGTCACTTGTGAAGTCCTGGAGCAAGGAGAGAAAATGAGACCTCATGCATTCACCAGTCTGCAGTTAATCATCTATAGTAAAAAGCAGGAAATGGAGTCAGAAGGGTGCCCATGCTGGTGGATGGGTAGTGGTTGGTCTGCATAAATTCCCTTCTGGTTTTCTAACAGATTTATAACCCTCAAAACTACTAATGAGCAATCTTAGACTCGGTGAAAAGGTTTGTTCACAATCACGAGGCTGGAGTGGGAAGTACACCTCAAGTTCACCTCTCCACCCTGTAAAACAGCGCTTTCTATTGCTTGCCCTAAAACAACTTCTCAAACTTAGAAGTACCTCTCTGAGCTTCTAAGGACCCTGGGATCTGGTGAACAAGCCTGTTCCGCCTTGCCAGGGTGTGTTAGCATACAGAGGACTTGGATTACATTCCCTCCTCAGCCTGCACAATTCTATCTGGAGCGCCTGCCCTCATGGTCAAAGCCCTTCATCACTCCAGCGTCTGGCCCTTTTCCAGTTCTATTACGTCTTTCTTGGAATGCAGAGGCCATAACAAAAGAAACCACACTGGCTTCCATTTTGAAGAGCCTTTTGCAAGGACAAGGGCCCATTTATATTCAAACTGATGGTCAGCAAAGTGGTGGCTTGTCCAAGGTCACTCAGAGTACCAACGTAGAGCCCAACACTTCCGGGCTCTTGCCACCATCTCTCTACCACACTCAACAGCCTGTAGGCAGGATTCCAGATGGACACTGTGTGTCAATTAGGGCACATTCAGCAGCTAGCGATAGGGTGGGCAGGGGTCAAACTGTGTCAAATTGGATTAAAGCAAGAAAGAGGGTTTGCTGAGTTCTGTCACAGAAAGCCTAGGAGCAGGCCATCCTCTGGACTGGGGCTCAACAACGTCATCATGGTTGCAATTTTGTTGTTCTGCCATTTAGAGGCAACATTATGCTACCTTCCGACCTCTGGAACCAGTGAATGTGACCTTTTTTTGAAATGCCATTAAGGCTCTTGAGAAAAGTCTATCTTAGATTAATCTAGTGAGTTCTAAATCTAATCCCAAGCATTCTTATAAGAAAGAAAAGAGAGTGGAAAGCCATGTGAACACTGGCAATGACCGGAAAGAGCAGCCAGCCACAAGCCAAGGAATGCTGACCGTCACCAGAATATAGACAGACAAGGCACAGATTTGAGAGAAGTCAGCCGACACCCTGATTTCAGACTTCTGGCCCCACCCCCGGAACTGACGATGAACATATTTCTGCAGTCTTAAACCACTAACTTTTTGGTAATTTGCTTTGGCAAGCCTAGGAAACAGATATAATGGCCAAAGAATGCAATTATAAGCACTAAGTTAGGCCTGAAACTATGCCGGGCTCTTATTTCGGGGGATGGGATGAGCTTTTCCCAAAGCCCACAGGCTTTATGAGTAAGGTCTAGTCACCAAGAAAAGGAGAAAGGGTGTAAAGGAGGCACCTGGGGTGTCCACTGCAGGCACCCTGTGCAAGGAAGGCACCATCCTGAGAGTCTGCTCTAAGAGAAAAGAGAGCACAGGGCAAGCAGAGGGTTCTCTGGAGGCATGACATTCACATCTTAGGGTGCAGGGCTACAAAGTCCTGGGAGACCCCAAACTCTGAGAACACAGATGTGTGTCTGAAATGTGGAACACCGTCCTCTTGAAATAATGGCTGTAGAAGTGCTTTTGAATGATAAAGATCACTCACACTTAACAGACTGTTCCATCCACCTGGCTGCAGGAGCCAGGGTCTTGAGGTCATCCCAGAAGCTCCTCTCCTTGCCCCACTCCCACCGCAATCCATTCCCACTCCTGTCAGCCCTACCTTCTCGATGGAGTCCCAACCAGCCCACCTCCCTCCACCTCCATCACTGTCCTCTCTTGCTGGACAACTGACAGCCCCCCACCAGCCTGGCCTCCCTGCCTTCAGCCTCCTACCACTTCTCCCCACCAGAAACTAGAAGAATCTTCTTTAAGTGAAAATTTGTCTGTGTTGCCTTCCTCCTAAGAAACCTTCAAGCTGTTGGCATAATGTTCAAGGTCCCTTGCTTATGGGACTTCATCCCCCACTCTGTACCTTGCCAGTTCTCCCTAATACGTCAAGTCTTCTCATACCTGAGGTCTTTGTACACACTGCTCCCTCAGGCTGGGTGACGTCCCCACCACCACTTGCCTGACCAAGTCCTTAAGGACTAGCTTAGGGGCTGTCTCCCTTGAGGGGTCTCCTTGACCTCACAGCCCTTCCTCTGAGTTTACTTTTATCATGGTCCTTCCACAGTATTTTAAGGGCCTTTGTGTGTGCTATCACCTCCCCCTCTAGAGTCTGAACTCCCTAAAAGCAAGAACTAGGTGGGGCCTCCGCCTCTTCACCCTCAGAACACAGTATATAGCAGAAGTTCAGAAATAAATGAATGAATAAAGACCAAATCTACAAAGAAGTCCTTTTGCTTTGTGTGAAAGTCCTAGACTTCTGCTAAATCTAAATGTTTCCCACTTTGGTAGCACAAATGCACAAGCCCAAAAACTTGGCATCAGAAAACTATGTTCCATCCTATCCTACCTTTGCGACCTTGGGCTAGCTATCTGGCCTTCCCCAAGCCTCTGTGAAACCTGCTTCATTAGAACAAGCACCTAGCATATAATTTGGTAGAGGAATACAGAGCAATACGTTTACCATTCTTTGCATCTGCACACCTTTGAAGTCAGAATTGAAGGTAGGTATTGGAGGCAGGGTATCTGATGTCCCTTACCTAAGAGCTCACAGTAACCTTTTCTGAGAACACTTAGGTATAAAATCTGGAGTAAATACTAAGAATGCATAGGTGAGTCTGTCAACTAGCAAGAAACTGACTAAACAGGGAAGTAAACTTGAGCTGGCCTGAATTTCTCCATAGGACACTCTGAAGACTGTGGAGTCAGTGGGTCTTTACTGCCACCTGCTGGATGAGTGGAATAAAACCAGAGGCCGCAGCCAGGAGAAATTCAGGCCCCAGCCTGGAGTTGCCAAACACATGGCTCTAACTTATATCTGCCACATTTGTTCAACAGCTAATGAAAAGCTGTCAGAGGAGACTGCTTTTGAAATAAAAACCACTTCGCCAGAAAAAAAAAAAGAAAGAAAATGAAAACCTACTACACCTTGTAATGGTCAGGAAGTGGAAGCGAGCCCCTGGGATAAATTCTGATTCACAGGAAAGAAGGACCCCAGAAGCCTGTGAGGTGGAGGGAAAGATCTTCCTTAGAAGAAAACACAGCCCTATTTTACCCCCCAGGCCATCACCAAGTATAAATCCTGGTGGAATTCTCCAAACCTGAGTGCTCTGGAACCCAGCTGAACATCAACAAGGCAGAATCTAGCTCAGTCTGGGAACCAGCTCAAAAGAAACTGCCGGAAGCAGGGAGGCCATTCTTTCCAAAGGCCTTGGCTTTGCAGTCAGACTTGCTAAGTCAACAAAGTGGGAGCCAGCCCTGCCTCTTGCCTTCCTGTTACACCCTCCAACTACTTCTCCCTCCAAGCTGGTTCTCCTTGGTCTGCCACGCTCACATCAGGACACACACGTGCTTACACACAGAGTACTCCAGATTCACCATTCCCCGTTGTCTGGAAGAACTGTGCAGGGGGCACACATGAGCTGCAGCCAGGGTTAGTTTTTCTCTTTCTCCATATTCCAACCATCCTGGGAAAACAATGCAAACTTCAGAAAACCAAGGGCAGAGCAGCACCAAGTATTTACTTAGCCAATGAGTTTGCTTCCTACTCCCAGAGAGGCAGTCTCAGATTTCCTTGGGACAGCAGCGCTTGAAGGAGTCTAGCCAGTTGCTTCCGTACCTGAAGAATGGTCTACACAGCCTCTACAATTAACTTTTTTTTAATATTTATTTTTTGGTTAGATACAATACCTTTATTTTGTTTATTTATTTTTATGTGGTGTTGAGGATCGAACCCAGGGCCTCGCGCATGCTAGGCGAGCGCTCTACCACTGAGCTACAACCCCAGCCCTACAATTAACTTCTGAGGAAAGGGGAAAGGCTCCTCTAGACCCAGGCACAGAAGTCTGGGAGTGAAGGCAGGGGAAGCCCTGCCCTGCGCAACCTCCTATGCAAGGGTCTCATGATGCCCAGACAACCATGGTAACACAGCAACAAACTAAGGGATGGGGTGAAGGGGTACATTCCCCCAGAACCACCCCAAAACAAGAAAGCCATAAGACAGAAACAAGTGGGAGCCATGAAACATACACAAAATTATCTATACAAATTGGAAACAGCCAGGTCTGGGGTGTAGCTCAATCGTATCGAGTGTATGCTTAGCATGAGTGAGGTTCTGAGTTCAATCTGCAGCACACACTCCTCAAAAAATTGTGACTAGCACAATTCTGTTTGTCCTATCACAGAACTAAAATTGCAAGTTTCTCATCAAGATAGAAAATAAAAATAAAGACTTAGGAGCACCTTGGTATTGATCAACCAATGATGATACCTCAAGTATACCATTTCTAACTCATTGATGATTTGTCCCCAGGCCCCTGGCAGAAACCAGTTTACATCCGGGCTTCTGTAACTTTGTATCTCTTATATCCTGGGGATCAAGAAGCAAAACTGTCATTCTTTCCAATCATCCTAATTTCCTGTCCCCAGCTCCCACTCACTGTCTAGAGTTGTCACAGCCTTAGAGCTGTGCCAGGGCCTCAAGCAGTGAGGCACATGCAGGTGGACAACAAGTCCTCCAATGTCCATCTTCAAAGGTCCACCATATTCCCAGGGCCCATCTGGGTCCATCAGGTTCTTGGAAAGTTCAAGGAATGAGCCTCTCTTGAAAGATGTCCTGCTGTCCAGAGGTACCAAAGCCTAGCCCTCCCAGAGGACTTGACTCTCCAGAGGCTTTTTTCCTTTGCCCTACAGAAAACACTATCCCTCCAAGTCTCCTCAAGAAGCACAATGCCTGGGGAACAATGTGGTCAAATTATACAGTGATATTGTTTGCATGTACAAATATACCACAATGAATCTGACCTTTATGTACAACTCTGATGCACCAATAAAAGAAAGGGGAAAAAACTTAAGAGGATACACAAAACCCTAAATAAATCCCTTTTGTAAAAGATTTCTTGGTATTCTGTACCCTGCCACATGCCTCTGCTAAGGTGATGAGCACAATGCCTGCTGTCTGTTTGCAAAGGGAAATGGACAAACGACCGAAGATAAGCAATGGTTCATCTCCAATGTCGTCCAGACATACTTGATGAAGACGTATCTACTCTCCCTTCCTTTATCCAAGACTTTGGCCACAGTCGTGGTGGGTCTTTTTCTTCTTTGGTACTGGAGATTGAACTCAGGGGCACTCGCCGATGGAGCTGCATCCCCAGCCCTATTTTGTATTTTATTTAGAGACAGGGACTCACTGAGTTGCTTAGCACCTCACTTTTGCTAAGCCTGGCTTTGAACTCAAGATCCTCCTGCCTCAGCCTCCCAAGCCACTGGGATTACAGGTATACGCCACCACCCCTAGCCAATTTCTTTCTTGATAAAACGATATTATTTGAAAGAAGTATCAGAATAAATGTTTCTCATTTGTTCTTCTCGGACCCTTAGTACCTATATTTTTCAGCAGCCTCTGTCCACTTTTGTCCCTCTCTCTATTCCCTCCTTTTCTCTCCCCTCACACATTCTGAGAAAAAACTGGCCAGAAGTCACCACTGCCCCAGTCAAGACCTCGAGATAACAGTGCCACAGGCAGCAGCTCAGTGGTCACACAAATGCCGTGGCTCCAATCATCACATCATGTGAACATTCTGATTCCCATGTCCAAAAAGGACTTTTAGGCTTCCTTGACTTCACTTTATAAAAGACAGCCACTTCCTCTTCCTTAAGACTTTCTTATTAGATTTGGGAAGAATGGCACCTACACTCACCTGGTTTTCACCCTCTGCTGCCACTATGGCCCTCGAGGCAAAGATCCTTCCTCCTACTCAAGTTCGGCTCTCTTTCTCAACATACCCAGCCTCACGCAACAATGTCAACCTCCCTCAGTGCTGAAACCTACAGAAACCTCCAAAAGTCCCAGATTTGCACCTCCAGCATTTCCTCTCTCCCCTCACTATTTCGTATACCGAAAATAAAAAGCCAGTGAGAAGAGAAGATTGCTAATTTCCAGTACTTGAGCGTCAGGACCACAGAGCTGACCAGGGTCAAATGGGTAGAGAACAGCTCAATGCAAGACTTGTAACAAATAGCACAAAAGGATTTGCAGACAGTGTTAAGGCCAGTAAGCAACAGCCTCAATTCTGAGACTGAGGCTTCTTAGCTTAGTGTTATGGTGTGGATATGAGGTGTCCCCCAAAAACCTCACATGTGAGACAATGGAAGAAGGTTCAGAGAAATGATTATGAAAGCCTTGGCCAGTCAGTGAATTAATCACCTAATGGAATTAATTGAGTGGTAATTAAAGGCAGGTGGGGCATGGCGGGTGGAGCATGGCTTTGGGGTATATGTTTTTATCTGACAAGTGGAGATCTGCTTTCTGATCATGTGAGCTGCTTCCCTCTGCCACACTCTTCTGCCATGATGCTCAGCCTCAGCTTGAGCCCCGAGGAGTGAAGTCTGCTGCCTATGGATTGAGACCTTTGAAACCGTGAGCCCCCAAATAAACTTTTTTAAATATTTCTTTCTTAGTTGTAGTTGGACACCATACCTTTATTTTATTTATATGTGGTGCTGAGGATTGAACCCATGGCCTCCCAAGCGCTCTCCCACTGAGCCACAACCCCAGCCCCCAAATAAACTTTTCATCCTCTAAAATTGCTCTGGTCAGGTCCTACAGTCACAGCAGCGAAAAAGCTAACTAAAACACTTAGTACCAGAGATTCGGATAAACAGAAGATTTTTTTTAATTTTTGTTTAATATCTAAAATTGTAAGTCTTCATTATAAAAAGCTGATTAGAAAACATTGTGGTATTTCCTTTAATTCAACTGTGTGTGTGTGTGTGTGTGTGTGTGTGTGATTGTGCATGCTAAGCACATACTCTACCACTAAGCTATACCCCCATACCTAATTTTTTTTTTATATTTTTTGGTTATACATGAACACAATATCTATTTTTATATGATGCTGAGGATCAAACCCAGTGCCTCGCATGTGAGAGACAAGCTCTTTGCCACTGAGCCACAACCACAACCCCCCAATTCTTTTTTTTTTTTTAACTTTATGTATTTCTTTCTTTAATGTGGTGCTGAGGATCAAACCCAGTGCCTCACAGGTGTGAGGCAAGCACTCTACCCCTGAGCCACAACCCTAGCCACCCCCACCAATTGGTTTTTTTTTTTTTTTTTTAAAGAGAGAGTGAGAGAGGAGAGGGAGAGAGAGAGTTTTTTTAATATTTATTTTTTAGTTCTTGGCGGACACAACATCTTTGTTGGTATGTGGTGCTGAGGATCGAACCCGGGCCGCACGCATGCCAGGCGAGCGCGCTACCGCTGAGCCACATCTCCAGCCCCCAATTGGTTTTTAAATAACCATGATTTGTTATTTATCAAATAAATAATCTCCTTTACAAATTCAAGTCTTCTCAGACATACACTGGTTTTAGAGAAAAAAGCTTACTTATTTTGAATCAAAGGTTTGCAGATTAAAGTACAGCTGTAAACTCACCATTTCTGGACATCTCTCTCTTCTGCTCCTATATGTTGGTTTTCTGGGGTTTAGATTTTTGGTACCAGGGATTGAACCCAGAGGTGCTTAACCACTGAGCCACATCCCAGCCCTTTTTGAAATAGGGCCTAAATTGCAGAGGGCCTCACTAAGCTGCTGAAGCTGGTTTTGAACTTATAGTCCTCCTGCCTCAGCCTCCCAAGCTGCTGAGATTATAGGAGTGTACCATACACTGGTCCTATGTACTGTTTTTAAAATGGTAAATTAAATAAGAATCGCAACTAATCCTACTCTAATTAATCTAATCAAATTAGATTAATCCTAATCTAATTTGACCACAAAGACTTTTTAAAGGTTCTTCAAAAACTGGTTCTTGCCATGTGTGGTGGCCCACACCCACAAATCCCAAGGATTCATGAGGCCAAGGCAGGAGGTTCAAGGTTGGCCTAAGCAACTTAGTGAGACCCTGCCTCCAAAAATATTTTTTAAAAGGGGCTTGGGATATAGCTCAGTGATAAAGCATCCCTGAGTTCAATTCCCAGTACCAAAAAATAGTAACAAAAAACTGATTCCTTTCCATCACCAGTCTGGTATATGATCAGACAAGGCAAATATTGTACCCATTACTGAAGGGAACTGAGTTTGGAACAATATTAACTGAACATTGTCATGCTTGGCCAGGAAAGAGATGCTGAGAGGTGAGCCACGGTCCTGACCTCAAAGAGGGAGGCAGACCATAGACCAACCACCGAGGCAAAGTAAGCCAAGTTTCCTAATTAGTCAGAAAAGGAAGACTAGACATAGGACAGATTCTGCTCTAGAATAACATCTTGTGTCTGCTTTAAATACCTGAGTATAAAATCTAGATTAAAATAACAATACATACAAGCAGTGGCTAGGGGTATAGCTCAACAGAAGAGCAAGTGCTGAGCATGAACAAGGCTCTAGCTTTAATCCCCAAAATACCCTCCGACAAAAAAAGCAGAAAAATATTATGTATAAGAGCAAAATTGCCTACACATTCATCACCTAACCAAATTGGTTTCCTTTGTTCATTATTACCTCTGAAGTTTTATCACTTGCTCATGTAATTATATATGATCTTCTCAGAGTAGTTTTAGTCTATATTGGCACTGATCATGTCATTAGTATTTTTCCACTTCCAACTCCATACTTCTTTTTCTTCATTCCTGCCTCTGTGATTACTGATGTTCTCCACATCTTTCTCTATGTTACATGGTGGACACCAAAACAATATTTAAATCAGATTTGAAAAATGTTTAGCTGGGTATGGTGGCACATGCCTGTGATACCAGCAACATGGGAGGCTGAGGCAGGAGGATTCCAAGTTTGAGGCCAGCCTGGGAAAATTAGATCCTTTCTCAAAACAGAAAATAAAAGGGGTTGGGGTTGTGGCTCAGTAGCACAGTGCTTGCTTGGCATGCATGAGGCACTGGGTTTGATCCCTGGCACCACATAAAAATAAAAATAAAAAAATAAAGGTATTGTGTCCATCTACAACTAAAAGGAAAATCTTTAAATAAATAAATAAAAATAAAAGGGTCTGTGATAAAGCTCAGCGGAAGAACACCCCTGGGTTCAATCCCCAGTACTACCAAAAAGAAAAAAAAAAAAGGAAAGAAAAATAATTCAGGGTTCAAGGCCTGGGGTTGTGGCTTAGTGGCAGAGTTTGCCTTGCATATGTGAGGCACTGGGTTCAATCCTCAGCACCACATAAAAAATAAATAAGCCAAATAAAGATATTGTTTCCATCTATAACTAAAAAAAAAAAAATTTAAGACAAAAGAATTCAAATAGTCATGTTTAATTAACTGCTTTGATATTTACTTCAATTTTAGATCTCAAACTTCTCCTTGATTCAGTTTTGATGAGACAGATGAGAAACAATCCTAGATGGGGCCCAGACTCCCCTGCTATGTTCTCTCATATGCCAGGCCGGTGAAGAGAACATATTGTGTGCATCTGGGTCCCTGTTAGGCCACTCAAGACCTCTTAGGGAGGTCTTGCATCCTCAACTTTGAAATGAGATAAATTTTAAAAATTATATGTATGTGTGTGTGTGGGGGGGGTGTAACTTCATATAAATGAAAATGTTAAAGATTAAATGGAGGGCTGGGGTTGTGGATCAGTGGTAGAGTGCTCACCTAGCACTAGCACGTGTGAGGCACTGGGTTCAATCCTCAGCACCAGATGAAAATAAATAAACAAAATAAAGGTATTGTGTCCAACTACAACTAAAAATTAATATTTAAAAAAAAAGATTAAAAAGAGGGGCTGGTGTTGTGGCTCAGTGACAGAGCGCTTGCCTAGCATGAGTGAGGCACTGGGTTCGATCCTCAGCACCATATAACAATAAATAAAATAAAGGCCCATTGACAACTAAATAAAAAATAATTTAAAAAGAAAGATTAAATGAAAAAACAAAATTTTCTGCCAATTAAGGATTATATAATTGTTGGCTTATTTAGTTTGCCATTTAGTTTCTCAGGCTACAGAAAATCCTTATAAACTAAGACAGTGTTCCATTTTCCCAACTAATGGGAACAGAAATAAGTGGCAGTCACAATGTCTCTTGGACTCCAACCACTTGTCAAAATTGTCAGATCTAGGGGCTGGGGTTGTGGCTCAGTGGTAGAGTGCTCACCTCACACACATGAGGTTCTGGGTTCGATCCTCAGCACCACATAAAAATAAATAAGTGAAATAAAGGAATTGTGTCCAACTATAACTACAAAATAAATATTTTTAAAAAAGTGTCAGATCTACAGAAGCAAAATTAAAATTCTTTTTCTTTCCCAGAGTAGTTTTTTTTAAGTTCCCTGATAGTCAATCCTTAAAATGTCTTTTGGGGACTTCAAATGAAGTGAGTAGGGCCTTGCTCAGAAGCACCTAATTTAAAGGAAGAAAGGAGACAAAGCATATTGACTTTTTTCCTACCTTTATTTATAAAGAACACAAGTCCTCCTGACACAGACACGAAAACGCACACATCCCAAGGAGGAGTCTTACAAACAACAGAAACAACAGAGCTGGGGAGAACAGTGGGACCTTATTTTCATACCAGTCTGCGTACCCCAGGCTCAGGAACCATTAGGAACATTGTCTCAATTAGGACATCTCACCTCAAAGACAGGAAGAGAGATCTTGATTGAGAGGACCCACCTACCCATAAGGCAGAAAGCTCCACATTCAATCTTCGGCATCATCAAACTGTCCCGTTTCAAAGACCATCTTGGAATAGTGGGGTATCAGTGGAGGTGGATGGTGCCAACTGGGGTCATAGATCATGTCTCCTTGTGGGGCACAGCATACCCAAGGGTTGATCTCTTGAGAAATGCTCCCCTGGATGTCGTCAGCATCTGCAGACAGTTTCAAAAAACAGACTTAAGGGCTGGGCTGTGGTTCAGTGGTAGAGTGCTTGCCTAGCATGTGTAAGGGTTTGATCCTCAGCACCACATACAAATAAATAAATAAAATAAAGGTATTGTGTCCATCTACAGCTAATATTAAAAAAAAAAAAAAAAAAGATTAAACACTGGGCATGATGGTGCACACTTGTAACCCCAGCAACTCAGCAACTTAGCAAGGCCCTAAGCAACTTATGAGACCCTGTCTCAAAATAAAAATCAAAAATAAAAGGGATTGGGGATGTGGCTCAGTGGTTCAATCCCCAGTACCAAAAGAAAATAATCCAGACTGAAAGAAAGAAGGAGGGTAAAAACAAATTAAAAAAAAAATGCCTAGGGGGCAGACACTTGATTTGTTTTCTATAATAACACATAAGTGCAGACAGACACACACACTGCACCCTACCCTTCTGAATAAGTGCACCCACGGTCATTCTGAACAATCCATGTTTGTGCTTCTCAAACAAGGTTCTAAGCAGTGGAGAGGAAGCAAGAGGGTAGGTATACAAAGATCATATCATACAAAGATTTCTAGAGAGGAACTTTTTTTTCCATGTGAAAATAAAGTGCTATATTATGGAGTCCACTGAAAAATTAGGGGGGTAGTTGATATAAAAAAAGCAGCTGTCACAAAAATTTCTGACCTGTAACAAATCAGAGACAGAATTCTTACATATGGACTCCTCTTTTAAACTGTTAGCACCCCAGAAACTCCACACCTACCATAAGGATTTCCTTGATCCGCTTTCAACTCCAAGTCCCAGTCCTCATTGAAAAGATCAGCCGCCTGCTCCTTGGGCTGACAGTGTGCTCCTTCTGACAGCTCCCAGGTATTCAGTTCCCCATCAGACTCCTCCTCCTCCACAGCAAAGCCTTCCTCTTCAGAATGTGTGCCTTCGCCATGGGTAGGAATGTCATTAGGGATGCTCTGTGCTCCACTGGCTAAGAAATCCACAAAAGGAAGGTCTTAAAATTGACAAACCAGAGAAGACCTGCTTGTGAGCTTGAAAAATGTTTGGCAGACTTACTAAGAGGGCAGTAAAACAAGTGTACGGGGCTCTTTAGTCACCTGGGAACCTACAAAAATAATATTCTGTTTGTTTTTAGAAGCAGAGTCGATGTTTTGTCTTCAACAAGACCATCAGGGCTCTGCAGTTGGCACAGGGAGCTGAGCACAGTTCACAGTAGCAGGTGGTGGACATGTCACCACACCAAAGCGACTATGGCAAATGATACGCTTTCATAATACAAGCTTATATTGAATTTTGCTTTTCAATTCCTCCCCTCAGCCTCAAAGAGCATGGCAGGGGTGAGTGCAGGTACAAGGGGCACTGGAGAAATGCAGGCAGAAAAGCAGAATCCATCCCAGCGGCAGCTGGTAGAGTGCTTGCCTTGCATGCACAAGGCCCTGGGTTCAATCTCCAGCATCAAAAAAAAAAAAAAAGAAAGAAAGAAAGAAAATAAAGGTATTGTGTGTCCATTTACAACTAAATATATATGCAATAAATAAATAAAGAACAACAGCTAAAAGCAACAAGGTAATATTCACAATATGGCATCTGAAGCCAGACTGCCTGGGCTCAAATCTTATCTGCCAATTCCTAAATGTGTAACTGAGCCAAAATGTACTTAGCTGATTCCTCAATAACAGAGAATTATCATATGATCCAGCAATTCCACACCTAAATATATACCCCAAAGGACTGATAACAGGTTTTAAACAAAACAAGAATGTTCACAGCACCACAGTTCACAATCACCAAAAGGCAGACAGCACCCCACATGTGCACCAACGGACGATGATACATGAATGTGGTATTATCCATGCATGGAACTATTCAGCCATAAAGAGGACTGAGGTGCTGATACGTGCTGCGACACGAACAAGCCTTGAAAATATTACGATGCGTTGACAGAAGCCAGACACCAAAAACCACATGTTCTGTGATTCCATTTATAGTTGACTCACATTTGCCTATCCATAATAGGTAAATTGATAGAGACAGAAAGCAGATTAATGGTTTGGGACTCAGAAAAGGGAAGAATAGAGTGTGACTATTCAATGACTACAGGATTTCCTTTTGGGGTGATGAAATGTTCTGGAACTAGACAATGGTAATGACTATACAACACTGTCACTGTGCTAAATGTGAATATACATGTTATGAGCTCGATCTAGATCAGCAGCATTCACCAGAACTTTCTTCATTGATGGAAATGTTTTATTATCTGTGCTGTTCAATAGCACTACTCACATGTGACTACTATGCATGTGAAATGTGGCCAGTGTACATAAGGAACCAAATTTCTCATTTTATTTAACTTACCTTCACCGAGCATCAGTGGCCAGTGGACTATATTAGATAGGACAGTTTGGGATCCTCTCCCCACTCCTCAGAATACCCTAGGTGGTAGGTACTATTAGCCCCATTTTAAAGATGAAGAGAGGACATAGAACTTGAGAAGCTTCCCTCATGGAAGCTCTAGTAATAGCTTCCAAATGAGGACACTGCGGAAACACTGGGCAGAGAAGGCAACTCAATGGCCCACAGGACCGACTAACAGGAAAGGCAAACGAGACCCAACGGACTGTCCTCTCTCTTTTGTTCCCTCTCTCCCGACATCCACCCTTCTCTGCTGTCTACTTGCCTAGTCGATCCATGGCTGCATCAGTCTCTCTCTCCTGATCAAGGTGGTCCACTGTGCCAAAGCCAGCCTGAGGAAGAAGAAATAATTACCAGGGACTTGGGTATCTGGACATGCCCAGTAGAAAGCCACTGCCTCCCAGCTCCAAAGTCCCCCTCCAATACTCCCCGCCTTGGTGCAGGGCTGGGACCTTCAACCCACATTTCTGCTTTGTCCTGGTACAATCAGCAGGGATGGCAAGAGAAGCACCTTGTTTCTCCCCTGGCACTGGGAGTGCCAGCCCAAAGCAGCCACTGAATCCGTCTGCCAGTTTTGCCAGGTTTGCAGAGCCAGCCTCATCCCAAGACCTCTCCTTCAAGCTCAGGGATCCTAACACTAGCTGAAGCAATGCCCCATGACCAAAGGCTGGCACTGCAGCTCTACAAAGCCTATCCTCTAGGCCGGGTGGTGCACGCCTATAATCCCAGTGGGTTGGGAGGCTAAACCAGGAGGATCATGGATTCAAAGCCAACCTCTGCAAAAGCGAGGCACTAAGCAACTCAGTAAGATCCTGTCTCTAAATAAAATACAAAACAGGGCTAGGATGTGGCTCAGTGGTCCAGTGCCCCTGAGCTCAATCCCCAGTACCCACTCCCCAAAAAGCCTATACTCTAAACTTATAAATTTTAATCTTCGACTTTATCCCTGTTCCCTCAGTCACAGGGTTGGCAGCTATTTCCTGCAGTTGCTGCCTCTGTGTGCACTTTTTACCTTCTACCTTTTCAAATACTTAAAATACTTCACATCTAGTTAACAATTCCTTCTATCAAACTCCTGTCTCCTCACAATTCCTCTACCACTGAGCTATATTGCCAGCACTTTTTTTAATTTTTTGAGACAGGGTCTTACTAAATTGCCAAGGCTGGCGTCAATGTTCTGATCCTCCTGCCTTAGTCTCCCAAGTAGCTGAGACTACAGGCACGTACCACCACACCTGGCTTCCAAGACTGCTTTCTAATGAAACAAGAAATATTGGTGGGCTGGGGATGTGGCTCAAGGGGTAGCGCGCTAGCCTGGCATGCGTGCGGCCCGGGTTCGATCCTCAGCACCACATACAAAACAAAGATGTTGTGTCCGTGGAAAACTAAAATAAATAAATATTAAAATTTTAAAAAAAAGAAAAGAAATATTGGGCTGGGGATGTGGCTCGCCTGGCATGCGCGGGGCGCTGGATTCAATCCTCAATATCACATAAAAATAAAAAATAAAGATATTGTGTCACCTAAAAACTAAAAAATATTCAAAAAAAAAAAGAAATGTTCACAACCTCTATAATTAGACTTGATTTCAATCCTAGCTCCACCATTCATTCAGAATATGACCCCTAGAAATTGGGGGTCACTGTTCTGACCCTGCAGGGGACTTACAATAATGACATAACATTTATACCACCTTTGATGCTTAGATAAGCATTCCATTCATCCATCCAATTAATATACGTTTGTATGTTCCAGGCACAATGCTAGTTGCTTGGGTAAATAGCCCTAAAGAGAGGGTTCTTCCCTCAAAAAGCAGGTGATAACTATAAGAATGGTCTTGGGAAAAAAAACGGTGCTTTCTGGCGCGCACGTGAAAACAAGTTTCTGGAAAACCTGCGTCAAATGGGCCTTTTGATTTCATTAAATAGAAAAAAAGAGTGCCCAAGTGACATCATCAGGTACTTAGGTTAACTGAGCATGCCCACCAATAGACAGAGGTTCCCAAGGTAAAGCCCCTCTCCTCGTTGTCCTCACCAGATCCTGGCCCAGGCCCCCGGCGGCGGGCCCCAGCTCTCGTTCATCAGCATCACCTCCCATTTACCAAGCATGCAAAGGCGCCCCGAAGCCCACAGCCTTCCCAGCCCTGCGACGCGCCCACCCACGCCCTGGGGTTCCCCGCCCGGCAGCCAGTCCACCGGCAGTTTCCAGCCTTAGCGCGCGCCCAAACGGCGCTTCCCAGGCTCGGCTGTCGCCGCCCGGCACCGCCCCGCGAGCCCGGCAACTTCCCGCCCCGGGCCGCTGGCAGTAGCTGCGTCCGGTCCCGGCGGGGAGCTCACCTCCGGACTAGGGGGAGCCTCCTGCGAGCTCTGCAGCTGGGGACCCCGCGGCGGCCCAGCGGCCCCCAGAGCCTGGGACCCGGCCGACTGAAGGTCCATGCCCGGCTGCCCGCGGCTCGGCGCCCGGGACGCGGCGCCGCCACGTGATGCGCCGGCCCGACTGCCAGCTCGAGGATACGCCGCTGAGGGGCCAATCAGCCGCGGGTGTTCTCGACCGGGGCGGGACAGGGGTCACCAGGAAGCCAGGGGCGGGGCGGCGCAGGGGGCGGGGCCCGCCGCGGGGGTAGACACTGGCCACCTACCCCACGCGGAGCCAGAAACAGTCCAATCCCGGGTGCAGATTCTGGGAACAACTAGCCGGGATGGACGACTAGCTGGGTCCGACATGGCAAGTGTTATCCCTGCCCAACCATGCTGGATGTATTTCAGCTTCAACACCTCCTTTCCCGTTAGAACACGAAATTACCAGATAGGACATAAAGCCCAGCTGTCAAAACAATGTTATTGATGGGCTGGGGATGCAGCTCAGTTGTGCAAGGCCCTAGGTTCAATCCCCAGTAGCAAAAAAAAAAAAAACCAACCCATAACCTGCTAATGCCATTGAGGCTCACATTTCACTCCATATCCTTTCACAGGTCTTCAGGCTAGAATTGTACTGTCACCTATCCATCCGCAAATAAATAAGGCAATTCAGCAGCCCAGTAAGTCCTCACTTGGAGTTTATCAATAAAGCTAATCCATTACAAACCAGGATAGATGATCAAAACAACAAATTCCTACAATGTTTGGACACAATAGAGGCCGGAAAACCCTAGACCGTCTCCTGTGACAGCAGAATCTGACAGGAAGTCTTATCTTTTAATGCCCAAAGTCTGGTAGTCTACAGTTTTTTCCCTTGAGCAAATAAAGTGCTATTCGGCAACGGGCAAGGCCTGACATCCCCCCCTCCCAAAACCCAACTATAAAGCAGCCTTCACTGGGACCCCCCCACCACGCCCTGCCCAGCAATGACTAAATTCTAACAAATCAATGCAAGGAGTGATCACATTACCAGTAGACATGAAAATTGGATTCCTTGCTCACCTTATTTATTTCTTTATTTATTTATTTATCTATCTATACATCTATCTATCTATTTATTTATTTATTTATTGGTACTAGGGATTGAACTCAGGGGTGCTAAACCATTGAGCTAAGTCCCCCAGTGTTTTTTATTTTTTGAGAAATGGTCCCACTAGGTTACCAAGGCTGGCCTCCACTTGCGATCCTCCTGCCTCAGCCTCCCAAGTCACTGGATCAGGCATGTGCCACCACACCCAGCTCAGTTACCAGGCAACATTATGACAGTCTTTGGGAACATTTGCCTTTCTTCATCTCCCTCAATATGTTTGTAAGTGACATAAAGCATTTGAAAAAACTTAAAATTGACACATAATATTCAATATTATTTTATATACTTTCCTATAGAAAAGGAAATGCAACTAATCAACGACATGTTCTGACCCGTGAGTCTGCACAGGCTCTAGTCAGCAATGCTCAACAGCATCTTCTGCATGGTAGAAATTACTAAGCTCCTGAAATGTGGCCAGTATGGGGCTGGGGTTGTGGCTCTGTAGTAGAGTGCTCACCTAGCACACGTGAGGCACTGGGTTCGATCCTCAGCACCACATAAGAATGAAATAAAAATATTGTGTCCACCTACAACTGAAAAATAAATATATAAAAAAAGGAAAGACATGGCCAGTATGAATGAGAATCTGAATTACTTTGTCACACATGGCCACCACACCTACATACAACTCTAGGTGAACTAGCATTTTCATAACCTGCAACACTGAGAGCCATATACAAAGATGTTATGATCCCAGGGTAACCCAACTTCTTTTTTCCCTATCTTATGGGTTAGCATGTATCTCTCTTAAAATAAGGATGCCATGTAAAATTTAGAAAATTAAACTTCCCAGGACTTGAGAAATAAATTTTTCTTAAAGGAAATGACAAGCAAACAACATGTAAGAGCACAAAAGCCCAAAATAAATATGTCCCAAAACACTCTAATAGCATAGAAATTCAATATATACTAAAGGTAGTATCAGAAATCAGCAGAGAGAAAAATGGCCAAACAGCGCCGGAAAACTAGTTAAACGCATTTCTAAAACAGAACTGCACATAAAATTATTTGCAACAAAGAACAAAGGAAAGATTGGCATTCAACATATTAAAAAACTTATAAGTTAGGCCTGGGGATGTGGCTCAGTGGAAGAGCGCTTGTCTAGCATGTTCGAGGCACTGGGTTCGATTCTCAGCACCACATGTAAAAAAGTAAATAAAATAAAGGTCCATGAACAACTAATAAAAATATTTCTTAAATTTATAAATTAGTTAGAAAAAGTAATTTAAAAATATTATGAAAGATGAGAAACACATTAACTTCATTAATCTCAGAAAAACTCATGTCAAAACTGTCACTTTTCAAAATGGCAAAAATACAAATTATAATACCTAGTGCAAACAAGAACATTGCCACTTTCATACTGCTTGAAAGGAGCAAAATGGCAATACATATCAATATTCTCTACAATATATCCTTTGATCCAGAAATTCCACTCATACCAGAAATTCAGTCTCTTAAAGAAAACAATCATGGATGTGGACAAAGAATGACAAAAATCTCTATCAGAAGCATTTATAATTTATATATATATATATATATATATATATATATATATAGAGAGAGAGAGAGAGAGAGAGAGAGAGAGAGAGAGAGAGAGACAAGGTCCAACCAGAGGATTAATAAAATAAATCAGAGCTATTTTTATAATGGAATGTTACAAATTAATTAAAATGTTTTAAGGGTATTTAATGACATAGGATAATAATGTACTATTAAGTGAGACTGCACTGAATGCTTCTCCCAGTGGTATCACAATGTTAAGTTAAATGATATAATTCAAACAATTCTCTCCCCTGCTCCCAGAATGCCCTTTTCTGCCCGAAGTCGTCTTTCCAGGTCTCCCCAGTGAGATACTTCTCTGCCACTCTAATCCACTACCCTGCCCTTTGGTTGCCTCCCCAATACAAATACAAACAATTCTCTGCTTATCTATCCTTAGGACAGATAAAACACGTTTATAGTTTTTAACCTTCTTAAAGGACTTCCCCCTGCCCCACTCAAATTCCAGCACCTTCATCTCTGCTGCTCCAACCAGCTCTCTTTGGATATGCTTTTTTCCAACCCCTACCTCTATCCCCCACAGCGTTCCTTCTTTTGTGCAAATGATAAGAACTCAAATACTTCTGGAATGATCTAAAAATATAAATCCAATTCTGAAAAAGAAAATCAAATTACTAAATCCAACTTAAGCTGGATTACAGGAGGTTTTCAACTTCTCACTACCCTATTTCATCCATATTTCAAATGCATATCCCATATAGTTTCACAGTAAAGAGAGAACAGATAAAACCATATGTCCTCTTTCATTTTAACTGGCTGCTAGGTCTAGATTAGAAGTATATCTGCTTGACCTGGAATAATAACTACAATGCAGTGCAGGATTTCCATATATTTTGAAAAACATTTAAGAACTATGGTTGCCAGGTATCTTGGCACATGCTTGTAATCCCAGCTACTCAGCATCCTGGCTGAGGCAGTTGAATCACAAATTTGATGTCAGCCTGAGCAATTTGGTGAAATCCTGTCTCAATTTTTATTTAAAAAAGGAGGGAAATGGGCTCAGAATGTGGCTCAGTGGTAGAGTATCCCCCCCACCCCCCGCCCAGTTCAATCCCCAGTACAGGAGGAAGGAGGAAAAAAAAAACTAGTAGGTTTGGCCTCAACCAATAGTCATTCAAGAAGCAGTTCTTTTTCCTGAAACTAAAGATTAACACAACACAAAACATCTCAAAATCAATCAGCCATTTTATCTGTCACCTCAATTTACAGACTGATTCATAATACAAAAGTGTCCAGGAGGCTTGCAAGAGGATTTACAAAGTTCGTTGTATTCTTCTCTTCACTAATGTCCAGCCTGATGCATAGCATGTTTGGCTACAAACAACTCTGCTGACTCTCCCTGCAACATCTTCATGGCTCGCCAATAGATCTGCCCACAATTCTCAGGTCTACCAAGTGGGTGATTCAATTCTTCTTTGATGTAGTCCATCCAAAGATCTTTAAAAGGAATGAAAAAAATTACTGTAAACATAGTTAGACAACTAATAAGGCTTTTTAGGCAATTATTTAATACTGATTCAAAATTTCTAAGAAACTTAACTCCTGTTATTTCCCTAGAGCCCTATATGAAGCAATACTTCTCATGGCTTTTTTACATGAAGGTATAGGAAAAGGGTTTTCTGGTTAATAGAAAACCTTCCCATTAATCATGACAGCCTATGTTATTTAATCAACTAAAAATACTAAGATTTTTTAAAAGGGAAGATTTTGTTGAAGTCTCTTTCAAGGCAAGAGTAACCTCAATCAATTCACAAATAACCTTGTTACTGTGCTTAATAAAATTTGTTTGTGTTAGCAAAAAATGCTGCTTTCATCCATTTCACCACATATAGTCTATTGAAAACCAGCAGGAATTGTTGGTGAGATTGTAAATTAGTACAACCACTATGGATTTGAAGGTTCCTCAAATCACCATATGACCCAGCTACACCACTACCCGGTATTTATCCTAAAGAATTAAAGTCGGCATACTACAGCAATACCTGCATAACCATGTTTATAGCAGCACAATCCACAAGAGCCAAACTATGAAACCAACTAGCCTAAGAGTCCATCAATAGACAAATGAATAAAGAAAATACACACACACACAATGGGGTTTTACTCAGCCATAAAGAAAAATTAAATTATGTCATTTGCTGGAAAATGGATGGAACTAGAAACCATAAATTTATGCAAAATAAGTCAAACTTAAGGTCAAGGGTCATGTTTTCCCTCATATGGGGAAGCTGGAGAGGAAAAAGAAAAAGAAAAGTAGGTGGAATCTCATGAAAATTGAAGTGAGATCAGTAGAAGAAAGGAAAGGGACTTGGGAAGGGAAGAAAAGAGAAAGAGGAAATACTGGGGTATGATATTGGCCAAATTATACTGTCATATCATGTGCATATATGAATATGTAACAACAAATCGCACCATTATGTACAACTATAATGCACCAATAAAAAATGGGGGAAAACTTTAAAAAAGAAAACCAGTAGGAGCTAATGTGTTTTTTAAAATGTGAGTTTAATAACTATACTTGGGGGCTGGGGATGTGGCACAAGCAGTAGTGCGCTCGCCTGGCATGCGTGCGGCCCGGGTTCGATCCTCAGCACCACATACCAACAAAGATGTTGTGTCTGCCGAGAACTAAAAAATAAATATTAAAAATTCTCTCTCTCTCTCTCTCTCTCTCTCTCTCTCTCCTCTCTCTCTCTCTTAAAAAAAAAATAATAATAACTATACTTGTCAGTATTTATAAATAAAGCCCCATATTCTACATGACAAAACTATGCCCAGAAGTATGTTGTGCAATTCTTACAAATGGGCAGTGTAGTTGACAGCCATGTTACCATCAGGTCTAACTCCCACACCTTTTTGTTCTTCTGACAAGTTATTTTTTTTTAACTTTAAAATTTTAAACAAATAGATATGTAAAAACTGTATGTATTAATGGGGTAACAGAACATTTGATACATGCATACATAGTACAATGTTTAAATGAGGTTATACATATCTTCTCAAACATTTGTCATGTCTTTATGGTGAAAACTTTCAATATTGTTTCTTCTAGCTTTTTGAAATATGTGGTACATTACTATTATCTATAGTCACCCTACTGTGCTCCTATCAAACTGTAACTTAGTATCCACTGATCAATCTTGCCCTATCCTCCCTCCCTACTACTATGGCCTACTATGACTAATCACCTCCATTATGAACTTATTCCTTACAAATAAGTATTCCTTACCCCTCCCCCCACCTTTTTTGTTCCTAGCACTGGAGGGTGAACCCAGGGGCATTTTATCCTTGAGCTATATCCCCAGCCCTCTTTTTCTTTTCTTTTCTTTTTTTTTAGAGACAGAGACTCACCAAGTAACAGGGCAATCCTCCTCCTCAACCTCCCAAGTGATTGGAAACACAGACATGCATCACTATACCCCACTACATTTTTTTTTTTAAAGAAAACCTAACCAAGCATATCTTTCTGTAACCCAGAGTTCTTAAGAGAAGAACTTATGGATTCTTGGAAACTTAAAATTTTAAGTAAAACTATGTGTCCAATAAGTTTTTGTACACAAGGCAAGGGAGAAGGCAAGGGAAGAAATCAAGTGCTATTCAAAGGCCATGATACAAAAAAGCTAAACACTGTTGTAACCTATTCATAGGTCACAGACCGCAGAAGCCAACACTTCTTCAGTTATGTGTCCAGAACTGACGTTTACTTACCAGAATCTACAGATCCAAACTCTCTCAAAGCTCTCTCATAATATTCTCTTAAGTTTGCCATCTTGCAGGATTCCTAACAAAAACAATTAGACAATTTTGCCACAAAAGCCTAGTTATAAAATCACAAGTTCATTTCAAACTTAAGAGTTAACAACCACCATCTGTTAGATATTTGAAGGGGAAGGAGGGTCGGGTATAAGATGAATCAGCCTAGTTGTCAACTTACCCAGAAAAAAGGCAAATGCACTACCTACTAGAGTGAAGTCAATGTCAATTCGTAAAAACACCTTGCTCTGGTGGCATGGAAAAAAGTCTAATAAATTTCCAGTAAGGGATTAAACAAAGGGGAATGAAGAGAAGGGAGTGGGATTGGGCATAGGAAAGACAATAGAATGAACCGGACATAACTGTCCTATGTTCATAAATGAATACATGACCAGTGTAACTCTACATCATGTACAACCATAAGAAGGGGAAGTTAGGGCTGGGGTTGTTGCTCAGCAGTAGAGTGCTCGCCTCACACATGTGATCCTGGGTTCGATCCTCAGCACCACATAAAAGATAAATAAATAAAATAAAGGTATTGTGTCCAACTACAACTAAAAAATAAATATTAAAAAAAAAAGAATGGGAAGTTATACTCCATGTATGTATGATATGTCAAAAAATATTCTACTCAAGGCTTAGGTTGTGGCTCAGTGATAGAGCACTCGCCTAGTACATGGGTTCGATCCTCAGCACCACATAAAAATAAATAAAATAAAGGTGTCCAACTACAATTGAAAAATAATTATTTTTTTTTGTTCTTTTTATAGTTATATATGACAGTAGAATTAATGGGAAACATGAAAGGCTTCACAGGAAACATTTGAAAGGCTTGGGGGATGATTAAGAGTAAAATAAAGAAACAAATTTATATGACCCTTGGCAAGTTTGGGGGTTTTTTTTTTTTGGTATGAGGATTTTTGAACCAAGGGGTGCTTTATCACTGAGTCAAATCCCTAGTCCTTTTTATTTTTTATTTTGAGATAGGGGCTCCCTAAGTTGCTGAGACTGGCCTCAAATTTGTAATCCTCTTGCTTCAGCTGATTTCCCTGGTTGCCCAGCTTATAGGCATGTACCACCATAACTGGCTAACCTTCAACAAGTGTTTTAAACCCTCTGTCAATATTTTCTCACATGGAAAACAAGGGTTGTACTTCTTAGTGCAACTCTAAGTATTAAAGTAATGATTAATGATGAACCTAATGATAAGTATTAAAGTAATGATTAATGATGAACCGCTAATTTTAGACAATCAATAACTGCTAATTCTTCACCTATTTTTAAAAATACATTCCCTTTTGCTTTCTTTTCACAGTAGACTTGACATCTTCAGTTTAAAATCCTTTTGTATAATAAAATAACTACTTCCTGAGCTGGGGAGTTACCTCAGGGGCACAGCAGTTGTCTAGCATGTATAATTCCTGGGTTAGATTCCTAGCAGCACAGAAAAAAAAACAAAATCTTCCTAATTCAAATCTCACTTCACTGAGATTATATTAGATTACAGGAAGTCAATTTAACCTCATATGCTTTAAAAAAAAAAAAAAAAAACAGAATCATACTTTGCTGAGGGTTCCTAATGGTCAAGGCACTATGCAAAGTCCTTTCTATATAGTGTCCCTATTAGGCCCTATAACTCTCATACCACTGAAAAAGGTATAAGGACCTTTTATAGATAAGGATGTGAGGCTTAGAACTAAGTGGTCTGCCCAAGGCACATGTTAATACAAAGTCTGGCTGTTTGGTGATATTAAACTATCTCTAGTTTTATAAGACTGTACTATACTGTAGAACATGAATAGACACTTGACTCAGACAACAATGGTCAAACTATGAAAAAAGGAGTTCAACCGCACTAGTAACTTTTTTTGGGGGGGTGGGGGGGTGCCAGGGATTGAACCTAGGGGAACTGAACCACATCCCTAGCCCTTATATTTTATGTAGAGTCAAGGTCTTGCTAAGTTACTGAGGCTGGCTTTGAACTTTTGATCCTCCTGCCTCAGCCTCCCAAGTGGCTGGGATTATAGGCATGTACCACATGCCCAGGTAACTTTGAAAATGCAAATAAAAAAAACACCAAGTATCAAAATAAAAGAGAAAAAGCAAAATTGGATACTTGGAGAAGCTAAAAGGAAACAAGGATGCAATATATTTTATTATAAATAAGCCTAATTATTCTTTTTTTTTTTTTCTAGTTTTAGATGGATAGAATGCTTTACTTTACTTGTTTATTTTTATGTGGTGTTGAGAATCGAATCCAGTGCCTCACACATGCTAGGCAAGCACTCTACCACTGAGCCACAACCCAGCCCAAGCCTAATTCTTTTGGAGAACTATAATATGGCAATATAATAAAACCATACATAATATGCTTCCAATCCAGAAATTTATATCAGTAACTCAAAAGAAAAAAGCTACATAAAGACAATCTCTGCAGCAGTGTTTTCAATATACAAAAAAAAAAAAGAGAGAGAAGTAAGAATCTATATATAATGGAATAGATATGAAAATTACAGGTTTAAGAATTACATTAGAGCTGGGCACAGCATTACATGCCTATAATCCCAGCTGCTCAGGAGCCTCAGACAGGATTGCAAATTCAAAGAAAGCCTCAGCACCAGGGCACAGGTAGCACAAGCCTGTAATCCCAACAGTTCAGGAGGCTGAGGAGAGAGGATCACAAGTTTAGAACCAGCCTCAGCATCTTAGTGAGGCCCTAAGCAACTCAGTGAGACCCTGTCTCAAAATAAAATATAAAAAAGAGCTGGGGGGTTCAGAATGTGGCTCAAGCGGTAGCGTGCTCGCCTGGCATGCATGCGGCCCAAGTTCGATCCTCAGCACCACATACAAAGATGTTGTGTCGGGCTGGGGATGTGGCTCAGCGGTATCGCGCTCACCTGGCATGCGTGCGACCCGGGTTCGATCCTCAGCACCACATACCAACAAAGATGTTGTGTCCGCCGAGAACTAAAAAATAAATATTAAAAATTCTCTCTCTCTCTCTCTCTCTCTCTTTCCTCTCTCACTCTCTTTAAAAAAAAAAAAAAAAAAGATGTTGTGTCCGCCGAAAACTGAAAAATAAATATTAAAAAAAAAAAAAGAGCTGGGGATGTGACTCAGTGGTTAAGCACCCATGTGTTCAACACCCAGTAACAAAAGAAAAAAGGGAAAAAAAAAAGGATTACAACCATTAAAAATGTGATAAACATATAAAAACACAGGAATGTGTCTATAAAAGGAGATCTCTCATTTGACACCTAAGTCCAAAATACAACAGTATAAAACCACGTGCATGTGAATAAATATATTAAATAATAGTAGGCTATATTAATGTGATGGGATTACAGACACATTAGGATTTTTGTGAATTATTTTTTAAATGCGACTCTCCTATCCTTTCTCCTGGCTCACAAGTTCCATTTAAAAACACCAGGAATAGTAATTGAGTCTTCACTCTGTACCTCACCATCCACACTATGAAAGCAAAGCAGAAGCAGTCCCTCATCCAGAATGGTAGGTAAGGCTTCCTGTCAGAAGTGACGTCCAAGTTTTCTACTCTCCAAACAGTTACTTTCTCCTCTGCTGATACCATTCCTACTAGCTCTATAGAAAATGGGTTGGACCAAGAAACCAGAAATATCTTTTCTTTCTCCACAGTACTGAGGATTGAATCCAGGAGTGCCCCACCACTGAGCTACATCATTTTTTATTTTGACACAGGGTCTCCCTAAAGTTGTCCAGGCTAGCCTCAAATTTGCAATCCCCCTGCCTCAGCCTCCCAAGTAGCTAGGACTACAAGTATGCACCACCACACCCAGTGGAACCAGAAATTTATACTGTATTATAATAAGTTTTTAAAACAATGAGATGCTGCCATAGATTAGTAACTACTAGCCCATCTTCCCAGGCAAGCCATGCTTAGAATACTTACTTGCTCCTTTTCAAACTGGATCATTTTCCTGAAAAAATCTACTGAAAATGGCCGGTTTTCCTGTAAACTAAAATAGAATGTAAAAATGTCATCTTCCACAGTGACAGGATGCCTTTTACTTCTTATAAATAAAAATAAATACCCAGGGCAGTGCCTCCAAAAGAGGGAGTTTGCTGTAATTCTATGCAAGATCTAGACCCAGTGACTACTCAACCTTTAGTGACTTCCCCTTCACCACTTTTCTTTCTGCTTTCCTCTTTCTCACATTTGGAGTCTAAAGTTTCCCCAACTATATCTTAAGATCTTTTTGGAGGCCAATAGTTCCATTTATAAGACTACATCCTACGGAAATAATTTCCCTTATGGACAAATAAATACTACTGCCAAGGAAATGTTCATCAAGCAGTATTACCATGGCCAAAGAAATTATACCAAATCCACAGAGTGGTTTTTAATAAATGTTAATGAAGAATGTATACTGAAAGAGGAAAAGGTGGAACACAAAACTATGATTATAGTTTAACCTCAACTACATAAGAAACAAATTCTAAAATATATTAACAGTGGCTTTTCTTTTGATGGGATTACAATGAATCACCTGTTGATTTTCTCTGCCAAAGAGGTTTAATTGCTTTTATTGTTCAAAAGCAGTAAAAGGAAGCATTACTTTTTTAAAAAGTCCCTTGGATTACTTTCTCAGAAACTATTTGTGATACATACAATTTGGCTATGATGGGCCATGGAGTAGAGAGAGTAGAAATGGCTATAAAAGTTTGTGAGTACCTTTTAAACACAGTTCTGGCCTTTTTGTTGCCACCAATTCGATATGCCCAATCCAAGTATTTATCCTTCAGAGTTACTGAGCTGGTACCTGTGATAGCTAAAATAGCTTTCTACAAGTAAAAGAAAAAAGAAACAAGTTGTATGAGGAAATTTATAGATAACAAAACAAATTTGCCTAGAACCACCCCAGGCTATTTAATGGGGCTTTAGGACATATGCTGATGAAAGAACCCTCCAACTAGTGAGCCCATTCCCCAAACCACAAGACTTAAAACATGGAACTATACCTTAAAGATTGCTTCTGTGTCTTCATGGCTTTGGGCACCTTCACTCCACTCTGCCCATGAAATCCATAAGGGCAAACAAACCTGCTCCCAATTAAAAAAAAAAAAAAAAAATGTTAGAAAATGATTGTTCAGCACTATGCTCTGAAAATTTATCACTATAAAGATGGGCTCCTCCTAAGACAATCAATATGCAAACTATGGATTCATTTCTAGTCTGTCCTAACAATGAGGGAATTCTCATTGCCCAGCAGGAATTGGCATGTCAGAACATAGACAGACTTCTAAGTCATCCAGAGCAATCCTCTCCTGCTAATTTTAGTTCCCTTCTGTTGGGGAATACTTCCTGTAGTTGTCATCATCAATCATCATTCAGTTACTTAAACCATTAACAGCAGACAGCCAGCCCAACCCATAGCTATCCAGGCCATGGCTCTGCTTTCTAGGACCCACAACACAAGAACTAACTAATCAAGGCTGATTTTTCACTCACTTGCCAAAAGCAAACACAAATGAGCAGTAAAATAGTGTTTTTCCCATTTTCCTCACTGATACAAAAAGATTTACTGTATAGTTTTAAGTTTTGATCTTTAAAGATTAGAAATATATTTTCAATTAAAAGTCAGGTCAATGTTCAGCTTTAGATGCAAGTGAGAATAATATTGTATCAAATTTATCACTTGTTCCAAGATATCTAAACAGAATAGAAAATTTTATACAATATAGCCAATTTTCAAATAAGGGTTAGAAATAAGCTGTTGAAGCTGGGCATGGTGGCAGGCGCACACCTATAATCCCAAAAGTTCAGGAACTTGAGGCAGGAGGATGGCAAGTTCAAAGCCAGCCTCAGAAACTCAGCAAGGCCCTAAGCAACTTAGGACCCTGTCTCCAAATAAAATTCAAAAGTGATGGGGTTGTGCCCCTGGGTTCAATCCCCGGTATTAAAAAAAAAAAAAAAGAAAGAAAGAAAAAAATGAAATGAATTCTACTACTGATCCCTCAAACCATCACCACTTTACAATAAATGTCACTCTAGGGTCAGCTCTCAGCAAATATGTATTCAAAGGAGCTTTGGCTAAAGTCTTAACAGGTTTCCCAAACAGAATGAAACATGAAAGACCCAACTCACAGACCTGGGGTTTGAGGTGCACAAAGGCTTCTTCAACAAACATGGCTATGTCAGGGCTCTTTGAGGCAATCAGCACCTGCAGCTTCATCTGCCACATTGTCAAGGAGTCCTTGAACAATTCAATCCCAGCTTCTGCCACCTCCAGAGCTTCCGTAAAGAAGTCACGGGACAGCAACAACTCAATCTAAGACAAAGTTAATTACTGAAAAGTTAATTACTGAAACATAAATAACATATAAAAATAGAGACAAAGACCTCATGTGAGACAATAATTTCAACAGCCTTTCCACTAAAATTTTTACCCTGGCTGCTGAATAGGCCCAAAGAGAACAATTTGGAATTCCTCTTCCTTTTCCTACTCCTAAACATAAAGACAATCAAGAAAAACAGGAACAGGGGTTGTAGCTCAGTGGTAGAGCACCTTCCTGGCATGTGTGAGGTACTGGGTTCAATTCTTAGCACTGCATATAAATAAATAAAGGTCCATCAACAACTTAAAAAATATTAAAAAAAAAAAATAGGGACAAAAGCTGGTGTGCAGGAGCATATTCCTGTAATCCCAGCTACTAGGTTGGGTGAGTCAGAAGGATCACAAGTTTGAGGCCAGCCTGGGCAATTTAGCAAGACCCTATCTCAAAATAAAAAATTAAAAACGGCTGAGGTTTAGCTCAGTTGTAGAACATCCCTGGGTTCAAACCCCAGTACACACACACACACACACACACACACACACAAACACAAATTGGGCCATCATGACTTAATTCCAAAGACTTATCAAATAAAGTCGGGGGGCAGCTGGGGGACTGGATGTACTTCAGTGGTATAACTCCCTCAGGTTCAATCCCTAGCATGGCATGGGGCAGGGATTTAGACTGGTGCCCACACCCACCAGAATATAAAAGTCAATAAAGATAAAATAAGTATTTGGGGCACAGTAATTAAGTAGATATATTCAATCAAATGGAGTTGGATACATTACATTATAATTTTTCTAAAATGTAATTTAGCTCTATGTAACAAGTCATAGAAGTTTTCATCTTTTAAAAGTTTTGAACTTTAACAAATATGGCCTGACAAATAAAAGAAGGAAACCTTATCTGTTCAAAGATTTATATCCACACTATTTATATTTTTGTTTTTGTAGTACCATAGATTGAAAACAGGGGTGCTCTACCACTGCACTATATTCCTAGAACTTACTTATTTTGAGACACGGTCTCACTAAACTGCCCAGGCTGGCCTCAAATTTGTGATCGTCTTGTCTCACTGTCCCAAGTAGCTGAGATTATAGGTATATACTACTGCACCCTAAATTCCACAGTTTTAATAGAGGAAAAAAACTGCTAAGTGCAGTGGCACACACCTGTAATCCCAGCAGCTCAGGATGCTCAGGTAGGAGGATCACAAGTTCAAAACCAGCCTCAGTAACTTAGCAAGGCCCTGTCTCAAAATAAAATATAAGAAAAGGGCTGAGGATGTGGCTCAGCGATTCAATGCCCCGGGATCAATCCCAGATACCAAAAAGAGAGGGAGGAAAAAAAAAAAAACCCTAAAACAATTCCAACTTTACAGAACTGTGAAAAAGTGAGTAAATGGCAATAAACAGTTCACCCATATTATATGCTAGATTTAATTTATACTCCTACTGCCTACAGAGAGACTACCTAAAAAGACAGCCTACCAAAAGAGACAGTTTGACATGTGCCATGACAAAAAGAATCACCTGCTACAGGAGTACAAACCAGAAACACTAACTAGACCTTTGGCAATTACCAGAGAGGACTCAAAAAAAGGAGCATTTAAGCCAAGACTTAAAACAGAAATACGTACTAACCAAATGAACACAAGACCTCCAGAAAAAGAGAAGGCTTTCCCAACTAGCAAGAGGCCAGAGATGGCTCAGATGAAAGGAAATCCAAGTTCAGTAGGACACACACCAGAGGATTGGAAGATGAGCCTGGAAATACTGATAGGGGCCAAGTTAAAGAGTAGAGATTCTGTGGAGAACAATCTGGAAAAAGAATGGGTGTAGAATTAGCTGGGCATTTAACTTTTAGACAGTACACTAAGGGATTCTCTTTAAAAGTAAGGTCATCAATGTTGGCTGAGGTGGTAGTCTTAGGAAAGGCAACTTCAGAGATTTGAGTATTATAAGAATGTTTGAAATAGCCAGAGTTGTAAACAACATAAGAAAGATGATAACAGAAGAATAGGACTGCCAAGGTAATAGTCAAAGGCCACCTGAATTTATATACTGTGAATGACTTTCCAACACTTAATAACTCCAGCCCTGGGATTTTCCTGAGTAGTTGCCTTAAAAGGAGAAGAGTATCTCAGCCTTGGAATAATATAACAGGTTATACTACCTAGTATCTTGGGGGAAATATTAATGCAAAAATAATAGAACACAATACAAAATAGTAAAACATTCATTACAATTACATAGAAATAATATTGATCAAAAGGGGCAAGCCAGGTGTATTGGCACACTCCTGTAATCCCAGTGGCTTGGGAAGCTGAGGCAGGAGGATCGTGAATTCAAAGCCAGTCTCAGCAACAGCGAGACAGTAAGCAACTCAGTGAGACCCGGTCTCTAAATAAAATACAAAATAGGACTGGGGATGTGACTCAGTGGTTAAGTGGCCCTGAGTTCAATGCTTGGTATGCTGCCCCATCCCCTGCCAAAAAAAAAAAAAAAAGAGGCAGAAGCCATATAAATAAAAAACTCAATAAATATAAAAATTTTTGCTTCCCCCCCCCACTGAACAGTTATATTAACACATGCACTACTTTATGCAATGCTCTCAACGACTTTGTGAGGTGGCAAAAACAAAGATGACTATTCTAAAACCAAATAAACTCAGCAAAGTTAAGTGGTTTTTCTAAGTCATCTAGCTACTATGCAGTAAAACCTGATCTAAAACTATATATTTCCACAGTACATTATTCTGGACTTTCTTTACCCTCAACTCAAAGTATAGAGGGTTAATGCACCTCTTACTAGAATGTCGGCTTTTGAAATACAGGAACATATCTCATTGTCTTTAATGGTTACTCTGGGCCAGGAAAAAAATGTTCATTAAAAGATGGATGAATGGGGCTAGGGTGAGATTCAGAGGAAGAACACCTGCCTAGCATGCACAAGGCCCTGGATTTGATCACCAGCATCACAAATAAATAAAGGATGGGTGAATAAACAAACTCAGACTCTCTGTTCAAGTACTTTCCACTGTATAATACCCTTCCCCTTTACAGATTTCAATTTTGGTATATACCAAATACAACCACATGTAAATACCATCTTCCAAATGGCCACAGTTGTGTAAGATAGATTAGTCCATACATACAAAACACATTGACAACAGCACAAAACAACAAAAATAAAGAATATGTAACTGACAGTGAATGTGCTCTCAATGTTCTTACCCACTGCTTGTACTGGGATTCTGAAAGGAGCTTGAGTTCATGTGCCTTCCTGAATGAAATCATGGTTCTTTCCAGTCTCTAAAATCAGAAAAATTCCTCAGTTTATTACTAAGATCTCATCAGAGGTCTCTGTTCACTGATATAAACAAAAACAATTTTGCATATTTCTAACAATTCAGAGAAAGGACTGGTTGCTCCTGCATCATGGTGTCACTGATCATTAGAGGAGGTTATCATTTGTATGGGGCACAGCCCAGTAAGAAAAGGGCCCCTCCTACCCTGGTGTGCAGTATAAGGGCAAACCAAATCAGACCTTGAAAATGACAGGCCACCCTCCTGGCTGTCAGGATAAAGTGGTTAAGCTTGAAGTTCCAAAAGCTGGCCCAGACCCTCCCGTAAAATGCTGTGCTTCTGTTCTTCTTTTAGAAGATAGGAAAAAAAAAAATAGAAGATAGGCACTTTCTAATCAGTCACTGTAACCATGAAATATAAGCCCTTACCTTCCCTCTGAGGAACTCACTACTCGTCTTCTTAGAAAATCTTTCCAAGCAAAAATTGATGTAACATTTCCACATACCCTCTAGGGAAAAAAAATCACATTACATTGATAAGATCTCCAATTCTCTTAGTTCAACAATCATCACATGTGTTTTCTTCAAAGGGAAAAAGCCTCTGAAGAAAAGTTTTAACTAGCTTAATGGAAAATTATTTGGGAGCTGAGGTTGTGGCTCAGTGGTAGAGCGCTTGCCCGGCACACGTGAGGCACTAGGCTCAATCCTCAGCACCACACAAAAATAAATAAATAAAATAAAGATATTATGTCCATCTACAACTAAAAAAAATGTTGAAAAAAAAAGTTATTCGAATTATAGCCAAACATTTCAAATACTGGGGGAAAGCATCTGAGTAATAGTAGAAACATAAAATTCAAAAGCTTTATCCAGGTTTTAGATCCTCACCAACTTTATTCTCCAATATTATAAAAGAAGTTAAATCTCTAGCAAAAGATAAATAAAGACTCTTCTGAATTATCATTTCCTAAGTATCAATTCCTCCAAACAAATGAACATAAAGACTGCAAAGATAGAGGAAGTATACAAAAGCTCCAACTTCCACCATCAGAGAAAGAACAAGCTGGAAAACCAGGCACATTGCAAACTGTACTATAAAGAGATTTCCAATGCCAATTTTGGTAACAGGAAGGGGAGTGTCTGCTCACACTTGGATACTGTTACTTCTACACCACAGGGCGGTTTAAAGAAGTTTACCTGTAGGCAGAGTCTTCACTGCCTCTTCATATACAGCACAGCACCTCTCCTCCCTCCGGCCCACCTCCGCTGCTTTGGCTTGTTTTGTCAGAGGCTGCTCATCTCCTGGTTGTGACTGGATCTCTAATTCTCGGCGTGCCACATAATCCCAAGTGAGAGGGTCATCTGTGTGCATAGCCTGAAGGCTGAAAAATACAGTTTATTGGCATTTGTTCCATAAAAAGGAACTCGGAATTCCCAGACAGACAGTTCCACATGGTCTAAAAATGTACACAAGACACCTTTACAACTGCAGTACCTTAAGAGCCACTTCCCAATCTGCTCTCCAGAGTACCTTCACTCACTATATAATCAGTAGAACAAAGCTGTCACAGATTTATTGTCTCATAATATTTCAGACATTACTGACAAATGTTAACATTCAAGTTAACTCATAAAGTCAAAACAGGAGTTATCTGTGACCACACAAGCCTCCAAGACCTCTTGACAGCTTTATATCCTAACTCTGGATTTCCTGTTATTATAATGGAGGCAGAGAAAAAAGCACAACCTAATTCTCTACCAAAACTCTACAGATCTAAAGGACAAACTGATCCACATTTCATCTTATAGCCTAGGAAAGCACAGGGTGCTACCTAAGAATGGAAGTACATATAAAGTTGGCACAAATAAAAAATTCTTAGACAATCTAATCAGGCATTAAGAATAAAATTACTTGCAACATTCCAGTAAGAACAATTATGAATACGACTCTTGTTTTATGAACAAAAGACATGCCAGGACAACAGAACACAGGTTTTCTTGTTTTTCTTTTGGTACTAAGGATTGAACCCAGGGACTCACACAGTCTAACTCTACCACTGAGCTACAACCCCAGCTAGCCTCAAACTTATGATGCTCCTGCCTCAGCCTCCTGACCAGCTTCACTTACAGGAATGTGCCACATGCCAGCAGGACATAGGATTTTTATATAAGCCTTAGGATATATTTGTTATTGAATATAGACAAATTATTTCCAAAAGGAAGTCAATAAATAAGGTCAAAGAATCCTCTAAAAACATACTCTTTGAATATGTAAAGCATACAAATTTTTCTTAAAACTTAGCCTTTCTATAAAGTCAATAATAAAAGAAAAAAAAACTTAGCCTTTCTTCCAAGGATCTAGTATGGTATCTTTTTCCTCCCTTACAAACAACCAAACTCAAATTTTTATCATGTGATCAGAAATAGATATAATTCACCTTTCTACCATTTTACTTACTCATCATAAATTTCTTTTTGTAGATCTTTGGCCAAATCAAACAGCTGTGCAATTGAGAGAAGTGACACATGAAATTCTGCACCTAAAATTTAAAAAGCAGGGGAGGAGAAATTCTTCACAAAGGGCACTCTACCACTGAGCTACACTCCCATTCCCTTTTTTTCCCCCTTGAGACAGGATCTCACCAAGTTGCCGAGGCTGGTCCCAAACTTGCATCTGAACACTAGTTCTTTTTTTTGGGGGGGGAGGGGGGGATGGGGGTGGCAGGGTAGAGGTCTGGGTGCTAAACACGTTCTACTGCAGACCTACATACCCCCCCAACTGAAGGAAGCTTATTTTGGTTGTGGATTTTCTTTATTTTTTTTTTTCTTTTTGAGAATGAGAAAAAAAAATGGGCTGGGGGAGATCCTACAGTCCCCATAAACAAGCAATGCCATTATTAATATTATGGGATATTCATAAGCACTTCTAACTTTCATTCTAAACTTGAGGGCATAAGGAAACAAACTAAGTTCTCTACTTCTTTTCAATATCTAAATAAGTTAAGTATTCGAAAAATAGTTCCTGAAGCCGGGCGTGGTTGTACATGCCTGTAATCCAGTGGCTGGGGAGGCTGAGGCAGGAGGATCACGAGTTCAAAGCCAGCCTCAACAAAAGCAAGGCCTAAGCAACTCAGCAAGACCCTGTCTCTAAATAAAATACAAAATAGGGCTGGGGACGTGGCTCAGTGATTAAGTGGCCCTGACTTCAATCCCTGGTACCCCAACAACAACAACAACAACAATAATTAAAAAAAAAAAAAAAAAAACACTTCCTGAAAAATGTCCAATTATAGTCTGGAAGAAATAACCATTTTCAAAAAGATACAGGACTCTGGGCTGGAGTTGTGGTTCAGTGGTAGAGTGCTTGCCTGGAATGTGTGAGGCCCTGAGTTTACCCCTCAGCACCGCATATAAATAAATTAAAAAAAGATCCATCCATTGACAAAAAAGTATTTAAAAAGTAAAAGATACAGGACATTATCCCTACAATCAGAGTTTTATACATATTACAGTGGAAATTTTCAAAATTAGCTAACAAAATTAGCTCAGTATGAGAATGCTCCACTTTCCTACCACAAATAAATGTTCAAAAGATACCTACCATTTTTTAATATTTATTTTTTAGCTGTAGTTGAACACAATACCTTTATTTATTTATTTTTATGTGGTGCTGAGGACCACATAGGCAAGCACTCTACCATTTTGCCACAACCCCAGCACCAAAAGACACCTACCTTTAATCTTGCTTATAGAATTTTTGTAGATGATCCTTGCCAACTCGCCATTAAGGATTTCTTCAGAATGATCAAAACTCCCCTATAAAGTGTTACATTAAGCACAATAAGTAGGGTCGGTAAGTTAAAAAAAAAAAAAAAAAAGCACTAGGATGAAAATTAACAGTCTTGGACTACCACTACCTGTACAAGTCATGTCTCTGTGTGTGTGTCTGTCCCCGCTCCCCTATTCTCAACCAATTCCCTCTCTTGTAAAATGTGAAACTGAAACAAGATCACTCATCTTCCAGCTCTGTTCTCTCAGGATCCTGGATAGTAGGAAGATCACACAATTTAAGGCCTCAATCTCTATTTTTAACAAGTCAAGTTGTACAAGTTCTAATTATCCTTCTGTTTTAAGATTTTATTTAGATAAAAAAAGTTCTGAGTTGGAAACCACAATAACAGACAAAAGCAAAGTTCCTTTTTCAGCTCTAGCATTCTAAATCTTTTTAAGATATTCTATCATGTTAAAAAATCACATAAAAAGTAAAAGAAGTAGGCATAGGGGCTGGGGTTGTAGATTACTGGGGGAGTGCTTTTGCCTGGCATGTGTGTCACACTGGGTTCAATTCTCAGCATCACATATAAACAAAATAAAATAAAAGGTCCATCAATAAATAAAAAACATTTTTTAAAAAGAAGTAGATTTCTGTAGATCAGTGACAAATCCTCTGAGATGGAAATGAGGAAACTGCCCCATTCACAATATCCTCAAGAAAAATAAGATACTTGGGAATCAACTTAACAAAAGAGGTGAAGGATCTATACAATGAAAACTATAGAACCCTAAAGAGAAAAATCAAAGAAGACCTTAGAATATGGAAAGATCTACCGTGCTCATGGATAGGCAGAATTAATATTATTAAAATGACTATACTACCAAAAGCACTATACAGGTTCAATGCAATTCCGATGAAAATCCCAATGGCATTCCTCATAGAAATAGAAAAAACAATCATGAAATTCATCTGGAAATACCCAGAATAGGTAAAACAATTCTAAGCAGGAAGAGTGAAACAGGTGGTATCACTATACCAGACCTTAAACTATACTACAGAGAAACAGTAACAAAAATAGCATGGTACTGGCACCAAAACAGGCTGGTAGACCAATGGTACAGAATAGAGGACACAGAGACTAACCCACAAAATTACAACTATCTTATATTAGACAAAGGTGCCAAAAACATGCACTGGAGAAAAGAGCATCTTCAACAAATGGTGCTGGGAAAACTGGAAATCCGTATGCAACAAAATGAAATTGAATCCCTATCTCTCAACATGCATAAAAGTTAACTCAAAATGCATCAAGGATCTAGGAATTAAACCAGAGACTCTGCATCTAATAGAAGAAAAAGTAGGTCCTGATCTTCATCACGTAGGACTAGGCCCCAGCTTCCTTAATAAGACTCCTATAGTGCAAGAACTAAAACCAAGAATCAACAAATGGGATGGATTCAAACTAAAAAGTTTTTTCTCAGCAAAAGAAATAATCTGTGAGGTGAACAGAGAGCCTACATCCTGGGAGCAAATTTTTACCCCTCACACATCAGATAGAGCATTAATCTCTAGGGTATATAAAGAACTCAACAAGCTAAGCAACCCAAAAACAAATAATCCAATCAATAAATGGGCCAAGGACCTGAACAGACACTTCTAAGAGTGTGGAATATATGTGTATTAAGAATTGTAATGCGGGAGGGGGGATAGTAGAGGATAGGAAAGGCAGCAGAATACAACAGACACTAGTATGGCAATATGTAAATCAATGGAAGTGTAACTGATGTGATTCTGCAATCTGTATACGGGGTAAAAATGGGATTTCATAACCCGCTTTAATCAAAGTGTGAAATATGATATGTCAAGAACTATGTAATGTTTTTTTTTTTTGGAGAGAGAGAGAGAGAGAGAGAGAGAGAGAGAGAGAGAGAGAAGAGAGAATTTTATTTTTAATATTTATTTTTTAGTTCTCGGCGAACACAACATCGTTGTTGGTATGTGGTGCTGAGGATCGAACCCGGGCCGCACGCACTCCAGGCGAGCGCGCTACAAGTTAAGCCACATCCCCAGCCCCTATGTAATGTTTTGAACAACCAACAATAAAAAAAAAAGAATTCATCACAAGTCAATTCCCAGAGAAGCCAGGGTAATTCAATAAATGAGGTTGGGACAATCAGCTACCAATTCGAAGCACAACATATTTCAATAATTACCTCATTCCACATAACAAAAGGCATTTCTGATTAATTAAGGAATATAATGTATATAAATAAAAATTAAAAGACAAAAAAATTGTAATGCAAAAACAAAGAAGAAGAAGTAGGCATGGTGGCACATGACTGTACTTATTGATTGATATACAATCACAATCAATAAATACATGAAAAAATGCTCATCATCTCTAGCACAGAGAAATGCAAATCAAAACTACTCTAAGATACCATCTCACTCCAGTCAGAATGACAGCTATTATGAAGACAAACAACAAGTGTTGGCAAGGATGTGGGGAAAAAGGCAAACTCATACATTGCTGGTGGGACTGCAAATTGGTGCAGCCAATTTGGAAAGCAGTATGGAGATTCCTTGGAAATCTGGGAATAGAATCACCTTTTGACCCAACTATACTCAAAGGACCTAAAAACAGCATACTACAGAGACACAGCCACATCAATGTTTATGGCAGCACAATTCACAATAGCTAACTGTGGAGCCAATCTAGATGTCCTTCAGTGGATGAATGGATTAAAAAAATGTGGCATTTATACACAATGGAATATTATGCAGCACTAAAAAGGAACAAAATCATGGCATTTGCAGGTAAATGGATGGTGTTACAGAAGATAATGCTAAGTGAAGTTAGCCAATCCCCCAAAAAAAAAATGTCGGAATGTTTTCTCTGATATAAGGGGTAGGGAGGGAGAACATGGGAAGATTATTTCTAGATAGGGAAGAGGGGCGGGAGGGAAAAGGAGGGGGAAGGGGATTAGCAAGGATGGTGGAATGTGATAGTCATTATTATACAAAATACACGTAAAGATTTGAATTTGGTGTCAACATGCCTTATATACAAACAGCGATATGAAAAATTGTGGTATATATGTGTATTAAGAATTGTAATGCAAAAAAAAAAAAAAGAAGTAGTCATGGTGGCACATGACTGTATTCCCAGCTACTCAGGAGGTTGAGGCAGGAAGACTACAAGTTCAAGGCTGGCCTCTGCAACTTGGCTAGACCTTGGATCAATATAAAAATTAAGAAGTGGTAGTACACTCCTGAATTCAATCCCCAGTACCTACCATAAAAAAAAGAAAAAAGAAACTAGAAACCTCGAATTCCACAATCTTTCTCAGGCTTCTTGAACCTATTAATATACCACTTACTGAAATCATACAGCATTAAAGAACAGCACTTGACCATAACATCAGTTATAACTTCAATTACTCTAAATATCTATCTTTATTTTATTTTATTTTTACACAAAACAATGCCTTTATTTATTTATTTTATGTGGTGCTGAGGATGGAACCTGGGTCCCGCCCGTGCTAGGCGAGCACTCTACCGCTGAGCCACAATCCCAGCCCCTAAATATCTATCTTTAAAGCAGAAAATCTTATTTCTTTTATTACTAACCCCATTTAATTAAACCAACTTTTCATTCATCTTCAAGTTTTAAAATATAATAACATTAAATTACAAAGAAAAATATATTCCAAGTGTTCTATCTCTTAAGCAGACTCAGTGGCAATACAATAGGATCTCACCATATCCATGTCAGCCTTTTCAAATTCTTGTTTTTCCTTCCTCAGTTTCTCAGCATGCATCAGCTCCATCCTGAAGTACTACAGAAGAGAAATAATGGCCTGAAAATCTTTAGAGATACTTTCTTAAATTCAAGATATATAATACACCTTGTTTTTATGCATAATTTTCAGATGTGAGAAAATCTAGGAGGAGTATTATATTTTCCTTTGTTAACAAACTAGCTAACATTGACAAGGTAAGGTGAAAATATTATTTTATGCTATTCTAAAAGCAATCTAGAGGTATGAATCAAAAACTTTAAAAATGCTGTTATATCCTTGGTTATCACTTCACAATTAAACAAACCATAAAGTCTAGCCCTAAATTGTCAAAAGAAGCAATAAACACACTCAATATCCTTAATCCAGTTAAGAATATAAGTTTTAATCTAATATTGAAGGTTTCTGTGAGTAATTTTACTTATGATTTCATCCATGTATATGAAAAGTGTCAACAGAGGCCAAGTAAGGAATTTGGACTTCTATCCTCTTCAGTCTTCCTCTCCTCTATTTAGCAGTAAATAGGCAGAACAGTATCAAAAGAGTTCTACTATCCGGGAGCAGTGGCACATGCCAGTAATCCCAGCTGCTCAGGAGGCTGAAATAGGAGGATCACGAGTTCAAAGCCAGCTTCAGCAAAAAAGCAAGGTGCTAAGCAACTAGGTGAGACCCTCCCTGTCTCTAAATAAAATTGAAAAGGTCTGGGGATATAGCCCAGTGGTTAAGTGCCCCAGGGTTCAATTTCTAGTACCAAGAAGAAGAAAAAAGTTCTACTAGCCAGAAAATTTAACTCCCAGAGTCTCATAAAATAACCAAAAGGCCTAAAATCAATCATAAAAAGAACCAGGAGGGGCTGGGGTTGTGGCTCAGTGGTAGAGCGCTCACCTCACATGTGTGAAGCACTAGGTTCAATCCTCAGCACCACATAAAAATAAATAAATAAATAAATAAATAAAGGTATTGTGTCTGTCTACAATTAAAAATATATTAAAAAAAAAAAAAAGCAGGAAGGGGGCTAGGGTTGTACCTCAGTTGGTAGGGTGTTTGCCTTGCATGTGTGAGGCACTGGTTTCAATCCTCAGAACCACATTTAAATAAATAAATCAAATAAACATATGTGTATGCATGTGTGTGTATGTGTGTGTGTCTGTGTGTGTATGTGTGTATATATATATAAAGAACCAGGAATATCACAACTTGAATGAAGACAATCCAAAGATATCAACAGAGATGACATAGATGTTAGAATTATCCAACAAGGATTTAAAATCAGTAAAAAATGCTTTAATGAGCAATTATACATACATTTGAAACAAATGAAACAATAGTAAGTATCAGCAAACAGAAAACATAAAGAAGAACCAAATAGAAATTTGAGAACTGAAACTAATAACTCAGTGAATGGACTCAATAGCAACATGAACAAAACAGAGGAAAGAACCAGTGATCCTGAAAATAACTATAAAAATTACCCAATCTGAAGAACAGAGAAAATAGGTTGAAAACAATGAACAGGGCCTCAGAAACCGGTGAGACAATGATAAATGATCCCGTATGTGTCATTGGAGTTGCAGAGGAAAGAAAAAGGAGTAAAGCTGAAAAATTTTCTTAAAAAAATTACAACTTGGTGCTGGGGGTTTAGCTCAGTGGTTGAGCACTTGCCTGGCAGCACAGTATCCCACAACATCAGTTATAACTTTACAGAGTCCTGTGTTCAATCCCCAGCACCAAATAAGAAAAAGAAAAAAGTGCCTCATAATTTTCCAAATTCAGCAAAAAACATAAACCTATAGATTCAAGAAGCTGACAGAACTGTTGGTGAACCCAAATAAATCATGATAAAACCCATCATAATCAAACCTATGAAAAATAATGACAAAGAAAAAACTTGAAAGCAGTGAGAGATACAACATCCTACCTAAAAGAGAAAAACAATTCAAACTGGACTTCCACAATCATCTAAAAGTAAAAAAGCAGAACAGTGTCAGAAGAGGTCTACTAAACAAAGCTTAAATATCCTAGAGTAGCTGGCAGATTTCTCATCAGAAAACAAGGAAGCCAAAAGGAAGTAGTGACCCAATATTTTCAAATGCTACAAGAAAAGATGTGTTACCCCAGAAATATCTGGCAAAAATATAATTCAAAAAAGAAGGGAGCTGGGTACAGTGGCACATGCCTGTAACCCTAGCAGCTCAGTAGACTGAGGCAAGAGGATTGTGAGTTCAGAGCCAGCCTCAGCAATTCAGCAAGGCTCTAAGCAACTCAGCAAGAACCCTGTCTCTAAATAAAATGTAAAAAAGGGCTGGGGATGTGGCTCAGTGCTTGATCATGTCAAGAGTATAAACCCTGGTACCAAAAAAAAAAAGAAGAAAAAGAAGGAAAAAGAGCCAGGCATGGTAGAGAACACCCATAATCCCAGCAACTAGGGAGGCTGAGACAGGAGGAATAAAAGTTCAAAGTCAGTCTCAGCAACCTAGCAAGGCCCTAAGCAATTTAGTAAGACTCTTGTCTCAAAATAAATTTAAAAGGCTATGCTGGGGTATAGCATAATTCAGTAGTAAAGTGCCTCTAGGTTCAGTGCCCAATACCAAGGGGGACAAAAGGGAAAATCAGGGCACACAATGGTTCATACTTGGGAGGCAGAAGCAGAAGAATTATAAAACTAGAGGCCAGCCTTGGTAATTTAGCAAGACCCAGTCTCAACATAAAAAATAAAAAGGGCTGGGGATAGGACTCAGTCAGGGATAGGACCCAGTCTCAACATAAAAAATAAAAAGGACTGGGGATAGAATGCCTCTGGGTTCAATCCTCACTACAAACACACAAAAAAAGCAAGAGATCAAAAGACATTCTCAGATAAAGTGAAACTAAGAATTTGTGTTAGAAGACCCATCATAAAAAAATGTAAAGCTCTCAAAATAGAAGAAATTATTGCTTAAAAAGGATTCTGGAACATTAGGAAGACAGAAAAATGGAAAGAGTAAAAATAAGGGTTATGCAATGGGGACGTGGCTCAATGGTAAAATGCTTGCATAGCATGTGCAAGGTCACAGGTTCAATCCCCAGCATCACAAATATTTAAGTAGTTTAATACATAAAGCAAAAATTCTAACACTGTCTGATGTGGTTCCTCGGTCTTCTCAAACAGGAGATAGAATACCCTAAGTGAAATTTTAAAAACAAAACAATAAGTAAAACTGAATTAAACAAATCAACAAAATGAAAAAATGATAAAGGACAAATTTCCTAGTTTTGGTGTTGTACTATAGTTTTATAAAATTTAACTACTGGGAGGAATTAGGTGAAGGGTACACAGTACATCATTGTATTACCTTTGTGTCTTCTAGTGAACCTAAAATTATTTCAAAATAAAATTGATGGTAATGGGCTAGGGATATAGCTCAGTTGGTAGAGTGCTTGCCTCGCATGTACAAGACCCTGGGTTCAATCCCCTGCACACACACAAAAAAACACAAAATTAATGGTAAACTGGTGCATGCCTATAATCCCAGCAACTTGGGAGGATAAAGCAGGAGAATGCTAAGTTTGAGGTCCACTTCAATCAGCAAATTCAAAGCCAGTCTAGGCAACTTAACAAGACCCTATCTCAAAATAAAAATCACAAAAGGTCAGTGGTAAAGCGCTGGGTTCAATCTTTACTATCACCAAAAAAAAAAAAAAAAAAAAAGACAAATATGTAATATCAAACTCTATAAAAAGTCATGGTATCATTATAGGTCTATGAAGATAAATTAAAGCATGATTAACATCTACTAAAAAATTTGTGCCAATTTTTGAATACTTGAAATTTTATAAGACATTAAAAAAATGAAGGTTTTTTTTTTTTTAATTATTATGTTTAACCTTTTAAGTCCGTAATTCTGCTTCTAGGAATAAATCATAAGGAAATGATGGGCACAGGGGCACACGCCTGTAATCCCAGCAGCTAGGGAGGCTGAGGCAGGAGGATCATGAGTTCAAAGCCAGCCTTCGTAATTTATGGAGGCCCTGGACAACTCAGTGAGACCCTGTCTCTAAATAAAATACAAAAAGGGATAGGGATATGGCTTAGTGCTTAAGCATCCCTGGGTTCGTTCAATCCCTGGTACAAAAAAAAATTATAAGGAAAAAAATCTTTGTATTTTCACATACAAAGGTTAAGAGCAAATACTGGAACAATCTAAATGCCCAACAATAGGGAAAATGAAACAGAAAATGTACCATTTTTTAAATAGTATTTGCCCTCAATCAGTCATGTTGAGACATCACTCTCACTCTATGTGCACACACACTTTTTTTTTTAATATTTACTTTTTTTAGTTTTAGGTGGACATAATATCTTTTTTATTTATTTTTTTTATTTTTTTTAATGTGGTGCTGAGAATCGAACCCAGTGCCTTACGCATGCTAGGCGAACACGCTACCACTTGAGCCACATCCCCAGCCCCACACTTACTTCTTGATAGAGTTTTGGACACTCTGGATGAAAGCGCAGAGCCCGAAGAAACAGTTGCCTGGCACTTTCAGAAGATAAGCGATCTTCCATTTCCCATTTGGCTGCCATAATCCACAAAGCTATAAATGATAAAACACCAGACTTGCATTTCAGTAAATTAATCAAGTTAGGCAAGAAACTACCAGTGCTCCAAACTGAATACTCAAATGAAAAAAAAAATTTTTTTTAATCTTACCAAAAAGGAAAAGGCAAAGACAGAGGGAATTTCTCACTGCAAAGTTTTGTTGTTCTATCTAAAGTTAGAAAGAATAGCCAGATAGAGTGGCACATGCCAGTAATCCCAGCTACTCAGGAGACTGAGGAAGAATGATTACAATTTAGAAGCCAGCTTGGGCAACCTTGCAAGAGTTTGTCTCAAAATACAAAATAAAAAGAACTGGAAATTTACAGCTCAATGGTAGCGTGCTCTTGAGTTCAATCCCAAGTACCGCAAAAATAAATATATAAACAAAATTAGAAAAAGTATTCTAAGCAAAGAAGTAAATGCTAATATATTCATCCTGAATGTGGGATACAGAAGGGCCTATGACCAAATTTAATAAGCTCTAAAGGTACGATTGTTGTAAGTCACAAATTTTAAAGGTGTTAAAAGTTGGGGAAAAGTTTGTATTTTAGAATCAACAAATTAATATATTTTGTACTCTTCTCTACATTTAGAATAGAACATAATTTTTTTAAAAAAATTTTGTTGTTTTTCTTCATGGGAAATTAACCCCAAGTTACTACTCCAACTATTTCCCTACAGATTTAATAAAGGTTAACCATCATACCAAGCAAGGCTGATCCTGATAAAAAATGACCCGTGGCTGCTATCCATATGGACTTTGTAGGAAGGCCACAAATGGTGGCGAGCCATTGCTTTGAGATTTCTTGAGCATGTAACTCCTGAAATTGGGCATGGACCGTCCTGGGATCTCATCATTAGTTCTTCCACTTAGGAAGTTCTTCTACCCACTCCTGTGGTCTCTTCACCTTACAAATGAACTCTCACTTTGAGGACCAGAGACTGGACCTCCAAACTGATAAGAGCACTTTGCTGAAAAAAAATGCCACAAGTTGTCTTCTGTCTCTGAGCAAGCAGGTGACAAATGTAGCCTATTGTACAGTACAAAATGTCTGCTTGTGCGTAATACCCTGAGAACTGGTACAGGAGCACCTCCAGTACAGAATAACACACCATCCACTCCTTACTCACAAGAAAAGTCTTTCTCTTATAAAACATGAGTACCTACTCTATGCCAGTCAACATTCTAAAATCTGTGTTAATATTTTCCCCTTTAAACTGAAATCCCTCACATTTCACTGCCTCCAAATTAAATGTCCCTCAAAGGATTGTACAGATTTTATTTTCCATCAACTAAAAAGAAACATAATCCTTCTTGTCCACAGATAGAACACCTGGTATAGTAACTATCAGTACACAGTAGCCAGAGATAAACTAAGAGGCAGCTTCAGGAATAAAAACTGCTGCAGCCAATTGCCTAATAAGCTTAAGTCCTCAAGATAATTTCTCTTAAGTTCATCAAGCACAATAAGTTCCAAATGACTTTAGTCTAAATAAAATACAGAAAAAGAACACGAGAAGGACTTCACCATACCTGGCTTATTTGAATGAATAGCCAACATGGCAGAGAATACCTTGCTAAGTTGAGCTTTGGTAGCCTGTAAAAAGAGGAAGAAATTTTTCTATTTCCTGCACAGAGATATCATCACTATTAATCTATAAACAGTATCTGCTGAACCCTTACCAACTATAAATTTAATAGGGCAAGATCTTGCTAGGGACATATCAATAAGTAAAGATACATTCATTTTCTTCTTAAACTACTAAACATACACATTCTAAATTTATAATGTTTTAAGGTTTTTGTGAATATGCACAAAAATCATTTTTTTCAACTGATGTGGAAGCAAGTTAAATAGACATTCAGATATACAAGAGTTACAATGAAGTACAGCTTCAGCCTTCTGGGGTTCTTTTCCCATTTGTTAATCCTACACCTTTGGGGAAAATATGGAGCTCAGTAATAAGTAAGAAGTTTAAAAGGTAGACAAATAGAAAGTAAAAGAGGAGCAAGACTTTGCTTTACTCACCCATTTCTTACAAAACACAACATAGGACAGCCAAAGTTGAACATCATCCTACAAGAAAAGCAATGCAGTAAGCTGCCTTGATCTTTATATATAATACATTTTTGCAATAATTAACTTTATTGGAAACAGGAGAATTTCAGAAGATCCAATGTATTAAGCACATTCTTCAGTCCTTGAAACTCTTCCCTCACTGAGATCTTGGATTTCTTAACCATATTGAGTGAGATTCTCCCCTTCCACCCATCATGCTCCAAAACAAAACAAGTTGTCCATCCAATTTGTTCAATGCAGTTCTGAAATGGCCTCAAGTATAGAAATACAAAGTTTATCATTCCCAGGAATCCAAAGTACTTCCAATGAAACATGCCCATTCCCAGGCCGAACTTGAAGAATATCAAGTTACTGAGCTCCAGATAGCACCTAATCATTTATCTTCCACCTCCACGACTTCAATGCTCTTCACTTAAGAAATACATCCAAACATCTCCCAGGTAATTTTATCATTTTTAATGTATCAAATAACACTGTTTTTAGCACCTTCCTCAAAGAAAAACAAGAAGGTATAAAGACCGGCACAGTTGCATACACCTATAACCCCAGCAACTCAGGAGGTAAGAGATGAGACCACAAGTTTGAGGCTACTCTCAGCAACTTAGTAAAACCCTTCTCAAAATAAACAATAAAATGGGTTAAGGATGTAGCTTAAAGTGACCCTGGGTTCAATCCCCAGTATCAAAAGAAGGTTTAAGAGATCAATTTCTTTCTCTATTTTTTGGTACCAGGAATTGAACCCAGAGGTGCTTAACCACTGAGTCACGTCCCCAGCTCTTTTTTGTTTTATTTTGAGACAGGGTCTCACTGAGTTGCTTAGGGCCTCACTACATTGCTGAGGCTGGCCTTTGAACTGGTGATCCTCCTGTCTTAGACTCTGAGTCACTGGGATTATAGGCATGTGCCAGTGCACCCAGCTGAGAATGCTTCCATCAGTAATACCATCATTAGAGGGCTGGGGATATAGCTCAGTTGGATAGTGCTTGCCTCACAAGCACAAGGCCCTGGGTTCAGTCCTCAGCACCACAATAATAATAATAATAATAATAATAATAATGCCATCATTAGAATAAATATTAAGACACTCAAGTTAAGTTGGGCACAGTTGCACACACCTGTAATCCCAGTGGCTCAGGAGGCTGAGACAGGAGGATGGCGAGTTCAAAGTCAGCCTTAGCAAAAAGCAAGGTGCTAAGCAACCCAGCGAGAGACCCTGTCTCTAAATCAAATACAAAACAGGGCTAGGGATGTGGCTCAGTGGCCAAGAGGCCCTGGATTCAATCCCTGGTACCTCCCCCCCAAAAAAGGACACCCAAGTAAAGACTGGAGAACAATTCATTGGAATATTCAACTCAGTTAGATATAATACACATCTTCAAAGCTCTTAGAGTCAAGGATGCATTTATCACATACTTTCCACTTTGCTGAAGCACGTCGGAAGACACCTTGTATCCGGTGAACAATAGAATGCTCAATCTCATCCTTCTTAAATGAATATTTAATGCGCTGAAAGGGGACATAAAAAACAAAGCCTCAGTTTACTCACATTTACAAAGTTACTACTTGAGCATTTAACAGTATTAGTGAAGACAGCAAATAATTACAAATATCCAGTTTAGTCTAGGCACATTAAACAATTTTATCAACATTACCTGTTGCCCAAACATAAGCTCTAGCTAGGCAGCCACACTACTTAATTCTGTATTTTTTCCAATTTCAAAAAAATCATCAACTTACTGTTCTTCTTCTCTGGATCAATTCCAAAAGATTAATTTCATACTGGGAAAGAAAACATACACACAAAAAAAGGAGAAAAAAATTATAACCTTTTAAATATAGGAAATACATTAAAATTATGAAAGATAAAATATCAAAGAAACATGAAAATGTAAAATAGAAAAATTTTGCTATCAATGAAAATAATTTGTAATGAAAAGTCTATAATTCACTGAAAATTAATTTAACTTTATTAAAATGAATTTTCACGGGTGTGGTTGTATACACCTGTAATCCCAATTACTTGGGAGGCTGAGACTGGGAGGATCACAAGTTCGAGACCAACTAGTGAGACACTGTCTCAAAATTTAAAAAATTAAAAAAGCTGGGGAATGTAGCTCATTTAGCACCTCTGGGCAAATTCCCAATACTTCCAAAAAAAAAAAAAAAACACTTGTAAGTCTGAGCTGACATATAAGTAAAGCAGATAAAGAGGTTGTACTAGCTGAAACAGGTGTGACAAGCCTAATGGGCTTCTCCAACCACCACCTCTAAAATACCACTTACAAATCCCAAAGATCTCAGAAAAGCACGATTGTATAATCACTCTCTAAGCCACAACTGGAAAAATACTAGAGAAGAGAGCTGAGAATCTCACAAGACTGAAAGTTCATTTAAAAACTGTTTTACCTGGAGCTAGGGATATAGCTCAGTGGTAGAACACTTGCCTAGCCTGAGTGAGACACTATATTCAAATTCCAAAAGAGGGGGAAAAAAAACTTTGAGAAAAATATTTCAAGCACAAAAAATCCCATGCAACTATCACACAGTAACACCAAAGCCTATATTTGCTTCAAGTACTCTTCAAAAATGTTTCAACTGGGAATAGTGGTGCACTCCTATAATCCCAACAGCTCAGGAGGCTGAGGAAGGAGGATCACAAGTTTAAAGCCAGTCTCAGCAATTTAGCAAGGCCATAAGCAACTTAGTAAGACCCTATCTCAAAATAAAAAATAAAAAGGGCTGGGGATGTGGCTCAGGGGTAAAGGGTCCCTGGGTTCAAATCCCCAGTACCAAAAAAGAAATAGAACATTTCAAATAAACATAAAGCCCCCTATGTACTAATCTTTGATTCCATTCTCACTCTCCAGAACTAGCAACTATCCTTAGTTTATCACTTCCAAGAATGATCCTGAACTTCATTATAATGCTTTTTTTTTTTTTGGATACTAGGAACTGAACTTGGAGGCATTTTACCAATGATGTATTTCCCAGCCATTTTTATTTTAAGACAGAGTCTTGCTAAATTGCTCAAGCTGGTCTCAAACTTGTCATTCTCTTGCCTCAGCCTCCCAAATCACTGAGATTACAGGCATGTGCCATGGCACCCAGCTATAATGCTTTAACTGTCTATAAGTGATATCACGCTGCGTTCATCACTCCATATTTTTTTTCAACATGACTTATGTGTGTGTGCTCATGAACATGTGGTGAAGATAGAATCCAGGGCCTTGTACATGTTAGCCAAGCTGTCTACCACTGAGACCAGACCTCAAAATGACTTCAGGTATATCCTTGTACAAACCCAAAATTCAAGGTCATGTTATATAATATTCCATGTTCAATGTGGAATTTGCCTTTTTTCTTGCTGTTCCATAATCTGTTTCTAATTTTTCTCTATTACAAAAAGCTGCTATTTATATTCTTGTACATATCTTCTTATGAATACAGGAACTTTTCTCCAGAGTATACACTATTTACCAACACTAACATGCAATCATGAGGCAATGACTTTTCTCCATTTAAACTGATTCCCTATACACCACTGGACTGGATCAGTGCCATGTACAAAGCAGGCCCCTCAATATTTACTCTATAAATGAATAAATGAAATTGCTGGATCACAGGTATATGCATTTCAATTTTATGGATCATTAAAACCTGCACTCAAAAGGGATTGTACCAATTATTTTTAAAATGTTTACTATTGTGATGAACATAAGGCAGACTATGCCCTGGTCTTAATTTATTTATCTGATTACTAATGAGGCTTGCATTGTTTCCTAAGTTTAACTATGAAATGATGTTCTCCCTTTGGGAATTGCGTGTTAACAAGATCTGCCCACTTTTCTTTGTGGTCCTTTGTTACTTTCTCTTTTTTTCTCTTTAGTTGTAGTTGGACACAATACCTTTATTCTATTTATTTATTTTTATGTGGTGCTGAGGATCAAAACCCAGCACCTCACACATGCTAGGCAAGTGCTCTACCGCTGAGCCACAGCCACAGCCCATGTTACTTTTTCTTGATTTGTAATTATTCACATGTACGTATGTCATTTTTACTATATGTCTTATGAATATTTTCTCCCACTTTGTGGCTTACCTTTTCACATTAATTGTGGTATATTTTTTTGCATAGACTATTTTATTGTTTTTAACATCTCCTCTCAAAATGAGCTGTGTTTTCATAGTCTCCTCTATTTTATCTTTCCCTACCTAAACTCATTCTTTCATAGATTTTGTAAAATACTCAAGTTTTCTCCCACATTAAAACTTTCAATTCAGGCTGAGGATGTGGCTCAAGTGGTAGCGCGCTCGCCTGGCATGTGCACAGATCTGGGTTCGATCCTCAGCACCACATACAAATAAAGATGTGTCCGCTGAAAAATTAATAAATATTAAAAAAATTCTCTCTCTCTCTCTTAAAAAAAAAAAAAAAAGAACTTTCTAAAAATGCCATTTGTGGGCTGAGGAATGTGGCTCAAGCGGTAGCGCAATCGCCTGGCATGCGTGCGGCCCGGTTCGATCCTCAGCACCACATACAAAGATGTTATGTCCACCGAAAACTAAAATAAATATTTAAAAATTTTTAAAATAAATTAATTAATTAAATAAATAAAAATGCCATTTGTACCAGCCACAATGGTGCATGCCTGTAATCCCAGTGACTTAGGTGGCTAAAGCAGGAGGATTACAAGTTCAAGGCCAAACTCAGCAATTTAGGGAGGCCCTAAGCAACACAGCAAGACCCTGTCTCAAAAAATAAAAGGGGTAAGGGATGCATTTGTGGTTCAGTGGTAAAGTGTTGCCTAGCATGTGTGAGGCACTGGGTCCAATCCTCATAAAAATAAATAAATAAAAATAAAATAAATATAAAAATAAATAAAATAAAGGTATTGTATCCATCTACAATTAGAAATTTTTTAAAAAGGGGGGGAATGTAGCTCAGTGGGAAAGCATTGCTGGGTTCAATTCCCAATACCAAAAAATAAATAAATGTCACTTACAAATTTATACAACTGTGTGCAGGCAAGAAAATATATATATATAAGAATGTACAGGTAGGTGCATATGTATGTGTGTATACTTTTTATTGTGCTTATTTCAGTTATACTCTCTGAAACTAATCCAACTAATCCACAGGTAGCTCAAGTATTTAAAGAGTGAGATCATTTGTCACACATCTCCTTAAGCATCTCTAGTGCTTTCAATGACTGCTCCAATAACAAGGTTTCCAAATTTGTTGCCTTTGAACCAACCTCTTTAAGAGTCCTTCTTAAAATGTAGTCTTGAGGCTGGGGATATGGCTCAAGTAGTAGCGCACTCACCTGTCATGTGTGAGGCACTGGGTTCAATCCTCAGCACCACATAAAAATAAAATTAAAGATATTGTGTCCACCTAAAGCTAAAAAACAAATATTTTAAAAATAAAAAATAATTTAAAAAAATGTAGTCTTGAGCCTAATACAATACTACAGATATGGACTGATTAGCAAAACACATTATCTTTCAAGTCAACATGTTTTCAGTGTCTACTTGCCAATGTCCTTTGCAATTTTACCCAGCACACTATTTTTGTCAATCTTGTTCGGTTATAGTGTTGATATAATATGCTCTTGACTTTTTGGGGGGACACTACTAATAATCAAACCTAGGGCCTTGTGTGCATGCTACACAAATACACTTACTACTGGGCAACATTCCCAGCCCCCATGGCTTATTCTGAATTAGCAATGTACTACAAACCCTAGGACCACTCCAAAACAAAACAACATTCTCAGCTAAGTCTCATGTAGTATTGTTCAACTATTTGTTTTTTTGTAATCAATCTCAATTTTTTTTAATATTTATTTTTTAGTTTTAGGTGGACACAATATCTTTATTTTATTTTTATGTGGTGCGGAGAATTGAACCCAGTGCCTCATGCATGCTAGGCTAGCGCTCTTCCTCTGAGCCACAACCCCAGCCCTTCAATCTCAAATTTTTAAGTCCTATAACATTTCATCGTTTTTGTGTGTGGTTCTGGGGATTGAACCCAGGAGTGTTCTACCACTGAGCTACATCCCCACTTCTTAGTCTTTTTTTTTTTTTTTTTTTTTAATTTTGAGGCAGGGTCTCACTGAATTTCCCAGGCTGGCCTTGAACTTGTGATCCTCCTGCCTCAGCCTCCTGAGTTGCTGGGATCACAGGTGTTCACCATTACACCAAAATAAACATTTTGTCTTATTTATTCTTTCTGAATCCTGATTCTGTCATCTGACATAGCAGCTATTCTCCCCCATCTAAAAAGTGATTTGGCCTATATGTCTTATCTTCAAACTTTCTACCTATTTAGAAAATGGAAGTAATCACTGGGCACAGTGGCACATGCCTATATTCCCAATACCTCAGGAGGCTAAGGCAGGAGGATCACAAGTTCAAAGCCAGCCTCACCATCTCAGCAAGACCCTGTCTCAAAATAAAAAATAAAAAAGGGCTGGGATATAGCTCTAGGTGGTTAAGTGTCCCTGAGTTCAATTCGTGGTACCAAGAAAAAAAGAAAGAAAGGGAGGGAGGGAAGGAAGAAGTTCCTGTCTCAAAATAAAAAATAAAAAGGGCTGGCAATGTGCGTCAGTGGTAGAATGTCCCTAGGTTCAATCCCAAGTACCAAAAAAAAAAAAAAGAATTTTGCCACATACTTCTTTATAAATTGACATACTTAGACTTTCTGGCTATCCACTATCATCACATTCACATCCCTGTCTTGCCTGCTAAGAGATAGATCTCTTGCTGAAATCCTGATACATATTGTCTCTGATCTACTAACTCAATAGAAAGAAAGAGAGAAGAAAAAAAGTTCAGTTTCGCTAGGACTAAAGCCTCAGCAGATGATACAACTCTCAATAATCACCTCTAATTCTGTTCAAAAATATCGATCTAATTGCAATTCTGGAATTTGGCAAAAAACTAATGTTAATCTCACCATTCTCTAATTGACTTAAAATTTGTAAGGAGATTAAAAAATAAGGAAATTATTCACTTACTTGAATATAATTGATAAAGTCTTCCTTAAAAAGGGCTCTTCGCTGTATTTTGTATTCTAGATCAGAAGCCTTCTTAATGATAGCCCTGAAGAGAAAATTATTTAAACTGCAACACTTCAAAAAAATAAAACTTAAGTAACTTTAGGTTTCAAAGAATTTTTTTTAATTACCTTGGATATATTTAAGACACATATTAACCAAAACATAATTCCCATATACAATTTTCTTTCACAGGCAAATAATATCTTACACAATTACTTCTGTATTTCTAAGATTAGGATATATTTTAAAATTTTCAGGATAGCCATCATAATTGATTGCCAGGGTATTTGATATTCCTACAAGCAAAACTAATGTTAAATGTTTTATGCTATTTACATATAGTATTAATAAAGACTTATTTTCCTCTAAATTAAGGTTATTAGGTGTTTATTTCTTGTAGACCAGAATTAAACCCAGGGGCTTACACATGCTAGGCAAGGATTCTGCCAAGAAGCTACATCCTAGCCCTCCACACTTAGGTTTTTATAATAATCAAATGTCTATACTAAAATCCTCTTATTCCTATATGTTCAATGTGTAAAATTTTTTTAGAAAACTGTATTGTCTCTATCTAAAAAGGCTTATTACTATTACGGATCTATGGGAGAAGAGTCACCATTCCTTAATTAAGGACTACATGTACAACATGTGTATATTAGGAAAATTTAATGCAAGGTGTGCAGAATATTTACGTTTAGTAATAACATTTCCTGAACACTAAGAGTCCCCAATGCTATATTCTGTTTCATTAAAAAATACTTTGATTCCCAGTCACATGACTGCATCCAGAGTCATTGTCTACCAAAGAAATAGTCATGGAAAACCACTAAAACTGCTAGAAGTAATTAACAGATTATTGAATGCCAATCTGTGTGTCAGGCGCTGTGGCTAGGATTGGGAGTACATAGGAAACGAAATCAAATGATCCCCCTCTGCCAAGTCTTCCACTCCCGGGCTCTTGCAGCACTCTGCTGACATCTCTACAGAAGTACATTCTACACACCGATTTAAACTGTAACCGAAATGTTTAATTTGCCTGAAATTCTCCCACCATCCAAAATGCCTTCCGGTTTATCACCTTTATATCCCCAAAACCCTGCTCCATGAAGGGCTGTCAGTATACCCGGCGGGTAAATGGACCGACGGAACACCTTGTAAAGTATAAGAATTTAATTCTGGTCATCCCCAAAGCCCGGCACTGGGTTTATACCACGTTAGGAAAAATAAACACAAACCAAAGCATCTCCAGCCCGGTCCGGGCCATACGCACGCCCAACCTCCCCTCTTCCCGCTCCAGCCCTTCCCTTTCCCACCCCGCTCACTTAATCTCCGCACGACTGAATAGTCCAACGCGCTCCAGCTGTTCCAATTCCGGGATTCGATCTTCTATGCGTTCCTGGATTATCTCCGCCATGAGGTCTGCACCGTACGGCCCGGCAGGAAAAATTCAGCAGGCAACAGGCGCAGGAAGCACCCACCTTCTAGTCTCCAGTCCCAACCTTAAAGCCCGCACGTACTGACGAAACGTGCTCCCTACGTCCCGCCTCTTCCGCTTCCGCCGTTGGAAAAGATCCTTCGCCTCTTGGGGCCGCTGTCACCCCCTTGTGGCTTACGGTGGAATTGCAGCGAGAGACCCCCGCGGTCTTGGGCAGGACTCAAGCGGAGGGGCGGGGCGAGGCTGGAGGTGGGACCCCATGCGCGCGCAGCCAGACTCCGGCAGGGATTGAAAAAAGCGCCTCCGGGTCTGGATGATTTACCTGGCGACAGCCCCGCGGGTGCAGAATATTGTCTAGTTTTAACGTGCTCCCATCCCATGGCCCTACTTCCCAACACCAAGATCCTGAAAAATAATTTTTTAAAAAGCTCATAGAGGAAGATATTATGTAAAGGACGTAAACATTTCAAAAAAATCAGTCATGGAAATCGTAGGGGCTGCTAAGGCTGACCCCGCCACCCAAAAGACTTAGTCCTAGCTTTCTGCTAGACTGTAAAATAGTGTGATAACAGTTATTACACTGGGTTCTCATGTGCCAGTTAGAATCCGACTGGGTGATTAAAAAGGAAAGAAATGTCTTATTTAAATATCTTAGCTCTGTAGACACGATCTTTTAAAACACGTGACCCTGCGTACATCAGACACTATAATTTGTTTTAGGAAAGGGGGTTTTGGTATTGAGACACAGACCCTCCTTACACCACCGCCCAAGCAACTTAGCATTTCTAAGAAAACCATCAGGCAACCCAGCTTGGAAGCCATATTGTTAGTGTAATTACTAAACCTAAAAAATAATAATAATAATAACTGCATGGCTCAATTCTTTTTAAGTTCTGGAAGATGATAAAAAAAAAAGCAGGAATTCTTGCTAAACCTGTTTATTTCAACATTCGCATTAGTACCTTGATCTTCTGTGAATTAATGAAAGGGGAATAGATTTAGCAATTAACCAGGTTCCTCCCTTTTTTTCACTTCACATTTTACCCCCTGGTCTCAGAAATGAGACAAAGGTTGGCTTGGGCTTCATGGTTTCTTAATTCAGTTGTAATATTTGAGGGAAATTAAAGGAATTATGGGTAAAAAACAAAGATGCAGCCAGCCATCGGTGGTTCACACTTGTAATCCCAGCAAATGGGGAGGCCCTGAGAGGGGAGGATTGCAAGTTCAAGCCTGCCCTTAGGGCTGGAGTTGTAGCACAACGGTAGAAAGCTTGCCTAGCATGTGTGAGGCTTTGGGTTCCATTCTCAGCGCTGCATATAAATAAAATAAAGGTCTATTGACAACTTTATTTAAAAAAAAAAAAAAAGACTGGCCTGGACAATTTAGGGAGACTTTGTCAAAAAATAAAAAGGGATGGGGAGGTAGCTCACCAGTAAAGTATCCCTGGGTGCAGTCCCCATTACAAAGAAAAAAAATTAAAAAGACCAAGATGCAATGTGTTTGGAATAGTAAAATCTCTGGGTTCCGTGTTAACAGTAGGAGTTGGGATAAACTACATAGTAAGTTAAATGATTTTCCCCCTATTTTCCTCACTGGAAATGATAGAGCAATGTCTAGCATTTAATAATTATTAAATTAAAAATGTATGAGAATAAGAAAAGACACTTACAAAATTTCTTTAAGTGCAAGGAAGATTGCAAGCTCTATCAAATTGTAATATTTCATTTCAAGGCAAATTTGATAGCGACCTTAAGAAGTTAACTATGTTTTGTTTTGTTTAAGGTATTGGGCAACTTAGCACTGAACTACATACATCCCCAGTCCTTATTTTTTATTTTGAGACAGGCTGGCTTAACTCTTGGAGACTGGCCTTTAACTTGGCAATTCTCCTGCCTCAGCCTCTTGAGTAACTGGAATTACAGGTGTGGGCCACTGCACTTGGCTAACTATGATTTTTAAGCCAACCTAACTATAAATACTCACCTCCCTTATTTGAAATTTAGCTTTTATGTTTATATTGCTCTAAGAATTATAATGGAAATAGCAAACCTCCTTTTCACTTCTTCATCTCATAATAATAGTTACCACTTCTCAAGGGCTTACTATATGCCTAGTTACTATGTGCTCTAAGTTCTTTATTTATTAACCCTCCTAATCACATTACACAGATATTTTAAAATATCAACAAAAGGAGCTCCTGAAGAAGTAAGAAGTACCTACTAAGGGCTGCTGGTCTAGGTCAGTGGTAGAGAGTTCTTAGTGTGCTCTAGGACCTGGGTTCCATCCTCAGCACTCAAAAAAAAAAAAAAACACCTGCTAGAGAAAGCCCAAGACAGCAGAGGAAATCATTTGCACAATATCCAGTACACCCGAATCTAGGATGTCCCTCAGAAAATCAGAAAATTTATTTGTTTGTTTGTTTTAGTCTTATATTTTATCTTTAAAATTCAGCAAAGATGTCAGATTAGTAAGGTGGTCCTGACCAGGAGGGAGCGCTGGGAAGCTTTCTGCATCTGGAAATGGTCTGTACTTGATCTAGGTGACCATCACATGAATGTATACATGTGTAAAAATCTTCCCACTGAGGTATACACTTAGGGTTTGTACACTTTATGAAAGTCATACCTTAAATAAGAAGTAAAAGTTAACTACCAGACTGTAAATATATCATTCTCTTCAAGAGCTCCAATTTATTATTCTTATGTGTGTGGCAAAGTCAGAAATATTGCAATAAATGAGCAGTACTTCCCCTCTCTAAAAGAGTTCACATGAATTTGGTGCTCTAACCCACAATATATTAGTATTTGTTTTAAAATAAATTCGTATGATTTTTCCCCCAGATTGTCAGGTAAGATTAATCCCAGGAGGGGCTGGGGATGTGGCTCAAGCGGTAGCGCGCTCGCCTAGCCCGGGTTCGATCCTCAGCACCACATACAAACGAAGATGTTGTGTCTGCCGAGAACTAAGAAAAAATAAATAAATAAATGTTAAAATTCTCTCTCTCTCTGTCCCCCTCTCTCTCTCACTCTCTCTTTAAAAAAAAAAAAAAAAAAAAAAAAAAAAAAAAAAAAAAAAGATTAATCCCAGGATGTTGGATCCTGATCATCCTAAGGCTTAGAGGAACACTTGGCCCCCTCTCTGATGTGATGAGCCAGTGGGAAAACTGCAGAGGGCTCTCAGTTAGGGTCCTGAGAAAAATCTCTCTTTTTTTAAAAAATTTTTTCTTTGGTACTAAGAATTGAATCAGGGGCACTCACTGAGCCACCTCCCCAGCCCTATTTTGTATTTTACCTAGAGATAGAGTCTCACTGAGGCTGGCTTTGATCCTCCTGTCTCAGCCTCCAGAGCCACTGGGATTACAGGCACATGCCACCACGCCTGGCTCTAAGAAAATCTCTTAAGGAGTCTGCCAGAGGAACACTAACCAGATGTTTGCAAACCAAGTTAAAACTTCATTCTTGCCTTCAAAGTACTTAAACATAAACTTCAAAGTAAACTTGAACTTTTCCTTGGACTATTCACATGGTCACATCTGAAGATTAAATTTACAGACAGCTCAGTGGTTAAAAAACAGCCGAGAAAGAAATGCTTCTCTTTTTTTTTTTTCCCCACTATTATTGTTATTTGATAAAGGGAAATACCTAATTTCAGCAATAATGAGTGGTAAAGCACCTGGAATCCCATCCCCCTGCCTTGTTCGAAGTCCCCTGCCTGCTTCTCCCACACAGAGAGCCCTGGTATACTTCAAAGTCAGAGCAGAAGTGATAGACACAGACTGGTCTTTGATGCCTAAGAACATCAGAGCCCTCAGTTTGATGGGAATGCAAAGCATCTGTACTTTTCAAACCTTTCATGTTATCTCCCATTGCCAACAACAAAAGCTGAAAAGTTTGAGGTGACACACATTACACACATTAAAATATTTGGAACCAGTAACTTTTCATTTCTTTTTCTATTATTTATAGCTTCTTTTACTTCGCAAACCATACTGGATAGTAAATTACTTCTGGCATGCAGCCTTGTCAGCTTGCCAAATTTCAACTGGAACAAGTTTTTACAGCAGGGCTAATAAGCTCTGAAAATTAAGAGGTAAGTATAATGGAAATAATGACATCGTCTTTAACTGCAGGAACATAAGAATGACAACGTGAGATTCTAACAGATTCTATTTTTTTAAAGATTTTTTTTATTCTCATGAAATCTTCACGTTTTAAGAGATTTTAGTTCAAAACACATGTAAATGGAGAGGTTTTCTTTTAAATGGTGAAAAGCAGTTATGTGATTTTTTTTCCCTATGGTTTAAGTTACTGCTTTTTTGCAAACGAAAAAGAAGAAAGACAGCAAAAAGAAAGAAAGAAAGCCAAGAATATGGTAGTTTGGGTATAACAACCTACTATTAAAACAAACTGACATCTTGAAAAAACATGTTCTGAAATGATTGGCTTCCAGGATGGGGCCTGGTGATTGTCTGTGTGTGAATACATTTCATCAAAGCCATAGCTGATTAGCTACATCAATTTTTTTTTTTCAGTTTGCCCAAATCCAGATAGAAATACAGCCCCAGCTTAAGTAACTTTCAGGTCTTTTTGGAACAAAACTTCCAAAAATCGAAAATGAACATCACATTTGATTTTGATCATTGAAAGAAACTTGGGAGGTACTATCTATTTCTCTAATCTTAATTCTTACATCTGTTCCCATTCACAATTTGCAAGTGACAAGGAAAATTCTTTTTCTCCAGTCTCATTCTGCCTTCCAATTAGACGTGGACTGATTAGCTTTAGCACCACATGCTCAGTCCCAAACTGTTGAAGCAAAGAAGAGGTTTAGAGGGTGTGCATGTAAAAGTGTGTGTGTGTGTGTGTGTGTGTAACTATACTAAAGTAACATGGCCTCGCTCCAAAAATGCCAGCTTTCTTGTAGTTTCTCAACCATACCATGCAATTATTTTATACATCTCTCTTTTTAAAATATTTTTTAGTTGTTGATGGACCTTTATTTTATTTACTTATTATTTATTTATTTCTATGTGGTGCTGAGAATCGAACCCAATGCCTCACACATGCTAGGCAAGTGCTCTACTTCTGAGCTAGAGCCACAGCCCCTATTTTTTTATTTTTAAAATTTTTAGTTGTAGGTGGACAATACCTTTACTTTATTTACTTATTTTTATGTGGTGCTGAGGATCAAACCCAATGCTTCAAGCGCTCTACCACTGAGCCACAAACCTCACCCCTATTTTTTACCCTCTTAACATAAACTGTTACCTGTCTCTAGAATGTCTTTTATCCAACTATCCACTTGGTAAGTTTAATTCATTAAAAAAAAAAATTTAACTTAAAAGGAAGCCCACCTTTAACACTCTGCCACCCCCCACACCAATTTGTATACTTAGATACATTTATACAAAGAGACTTTGAGTCTCTTTTTATTGTCTTTCACTAACTCTAGATGGTATTACCCAGGCCCATGACTTCAGTGTCATCTATATCAGTGCTGTTCAATTGAACTTTTTGTGATAATGGAAATATCGCATATTTGTGCTATCCAACATGGTAGTTATTAGCCACATGTGTCTATTGAATACTTGAAATGTAGCTTAAGAAACTGAATTTTTAAATTTTAGTGACAAAATGGATTTTTAATATCCCTTGATTAATTCAGATTTTGGTTACCACAGCACTGATCTATCTAATTTCCAAATGTGTAGCATCATGTGGGTCTGAAGGTATAGTTCAGTGGTAGAATGCTGGCCTAGCAAGCACAGGTCCTGGGTTTGATTGGCAGGGGAAAAAAATCATTTATGTCTAAAACCAAGCTTCTGATGCTCTCACCCAAAATCCTGCCCCATCTTGGTTCATGGCACTCCATTCTTTCAGTTTCTCAGACAAAAAATCTTTAAGTTATCCTTAACTCTTTATCTAATTCATCAGCAATTCTCCTTGATCTATAAAATGTAGCCAAAATATTACCAGTCCTCACCACCACTAGTTCCAAGCCACCATAGCTCTCCCCTGGATTATTACCATAGTCTCCAATGAGGCCCCATGCTTTTACTCTGGCCCCTTGAGTCTATTCTTTTTATTATTTTTTTTAAATATTGATGAACCTTTATTTTATTCATTTATTTATATGCGGTGCTGAGAATCAAACCCAGTGCCTCACACATGCCAGGCAAGCACTCTACCACTGAGCCACAACCCCAGCCCTAGAGTCTATTCTTAGCACAGCAGTCCAAATTATTTTGTTAAAGTAAAAGTCAGACCTCACAGGTCATAGTGGCACAAGCCTGTAATCCCAGAGGCTCAGGAGCTGGGGCAGCCTCAGCAACTTAGTAAGGGCCTAAGTAAGGCCCTTTATTTAGAGATAGGGTTAGCAAGACCCCAATTCTAAATATTTTTAAAAAAATAAAAATATTTGGGCTGGAGATGTGGCTCAAGCGGTAGCGTGCTCACCTGGCATGTGTGCGGCCCGGGTTCCATCCTCAGCACCACATACAAACAAAGATGTTGTGTCTGCCGAAAAAACTAAAAAATAAATAAAATTCTCTCTCTCTCTCTCTCTCTCTCTCTCTCTCTCTCTCTCTCTAAAAAAAATAATTGTTTAAAAAATAAATAAATAATAAAAATATTTTTTAAAAAGGGCTATGGATATGGCTTGGTGGTTGAGTGCTCCTGGGATCAATCTCCACTATCAAAAAAAAAAAAAAAAGTCAGACTTCATCTCCCCCTGCTTAAAACCCTCCAGTGTTTCTTAACTCAGAGCAATCACTAAAATTTTTCACTTGCATATAAGTTCCAGTATGACCGGGTGCCCTACTTCTCCCTTTTCTCTCTGTCCTTATTTCCCAGTCTTACCCCTTGTTTTCTCCACTCCTGATAAACCAGTCTCTTTGGTTTCCCTTCAACATATCTATTCAGGGCCTTTGCACTGGCTGTTCACTGACTGATCTTGTTCCCAGATAAATTTGTGACTCATTGCCTTACTTTGTTCAGATCTTTCTCAAATGTCACTCTCTCAGGGAGTTCTTTCCTATTTAAAATTGTAGCCCTTACTCTCAACAATCCTTATTGCTCTCTGGGTGGGGCTGGGGATTGAACCCAGGGCCTTGTGCATGCCAGGCAAGTGCCCTATCACTGAGCCACATCACCAGCTCCCCTATTCTTTATTCTTATTTTTCTCTCCTCCACATCCCTGATCACCATCCAACATACTATATGATTATTATCTGTCTCTCTTCACAATTCACTGAAACATAAGCTCCATGGAATTGAAATTATTTGATGCTCAATCTCCAGAGCTAGGTGTATGGTAATACTCATTACATATTGAATAAATTAATGAGTGTTTGCATAGCTGTACTATATGGTTTGTATTGATCTTTTCTCTCTTCCTTCCTTCCTTCCTTCCTTCCTTCCTTCCTTCCTTCCTTTCTTTCTTTCTTTCTTTCTTTCTTTTTCTGATACTGGGATCTAACCCAGGGCATTCAACCACTGTACCATATTCCCAATCCATTTTTGCATTTTATTTACAGATAGGGTCTCACTGAGTTGATTAGGGCCTCACCAAATTGCTGAGGCTGGCTTTGAACTCGCAATCCTCCCGCCTCAGTCTCCTGAGCCACTGAGATTACAGGCATGTTCCATCATGCCTAGCTGTATTAATCTTTAATCTATATGTCCACCCTTCATGATATTGTGACTTCTCTGAGAGAGAGACTAGTATTTTACTTTCCTTTGAATTCTCTAGTACCTAGTATTGTAAAACATTAGGTAGGCATTCAATAAACATTCTTTAAAAAAAAAAAAAAAAGAACTACTCTACATCATGAATACCACCAGTTAAAGAGTTACTCACACGTCTATTATGCCCCCAAACCCTTCCTAAATGAAACTGATCTATTTTTTTCTTAACACTTGATCCTGGGCAGTTTGCCGCTACTGATCAGACCAAAAGTAAGCTCTTGACTCAAGATCAACTAATCTGTCGGCTAGCCAAAATCTACAATATACCTTGGCATAAAAAGATGAACTAACTCTCCCTCTTTGGACTCTGATTTATGAACTAGATAGGCCTGGGGATGTAGCTCAATTGGAGAGTACCCAACCAGCAACATGAAGCCCTGGGTTCAATCTCCAATACTGTAAAATCTTTAAAAAGTAGAAAGGAATTATGATAGGGACATGAGACTGAAAGCCCAGAAAAAGTTCCGTAAGTTAAGAGATAGGAGTTTTGACTAACAGGAAAAGTTTTTTTTTTTTGTTTTGTTTTTTGTTTTTTTTTAAGATAGGATCTCACCATGTTGCCTGCCTACCTGGTCTCAAACTCCTGGGCTTAAAAATAATCTTCCCACTTCAATCTCCTGAGAAGCTGGGACTACAGGTGAGCTCCACCATTTTGACTCATAAGACAAAGTGGGAAGGGAGCAAAAGCTACAAGTAAGTAGAAACTGTGAAGTATAGAAAATATCTACAAAAGTAAAGGGGAAGGGCTGGGGATGTGGCTCAAGCGGTAGCGCGCTCGCCTGGCATGCGTGCGGCCCGGGTTCGATCCTCAGTACCACATACCAACAAAGATGTTGTGTCCGCCGAGAACTAAAAAATAAATATTAAAAATCCTCTCTCTCTCTCTCTCTTTCCTCTCTCACTCTTTCGGAAAAAAAAAAAAAAAAAGTAAAGGGGAAGAGGAAGAACACAGTACCTGAGAAAATGGAGAATCAATGAATCACATTAATAAGAGCACCCTGGAGTGAGGAGCCACAAACTCCTGCAGTTCAAGTTTCATTTGGAGCTTTCTGGAATCCAGTTCTCTTGAAACTCTATGCTCCCTTGTTGTTTTGCATCAATTTACAACAAAACCAAATTGCTTGAGGTACATTAAAGGAGCATCCCTGTTCTTTACAACCCTTAAACCCAAACTAAAATAACATTCTTGGTTTATATAGTTGCTGCCACATGAAGAAGAATGAGAGTATTTTATTTTCATATTTTCTGCTAAATGATACACTCGAGATGTTCTTCAAAGCCTAGGGGAAATGTCCTGTGGAGCTTTGAACATTTATTAGGAAGCACAGGAAGGAATGCTCTCTTTGGAATCATTTGGTTTCTCTTTAAAGTCATACTCCTCTGACAAGCCAGAATCCACTTATGGCATAAATGTAACTTGCTTTTAAATAAATTCAAAACTCTGGATCTACAGCATAAATTACTAGTTAGTCACTTTGAACAATCATATAGTTATTTATGTTATTACAAAAGTAGCATACTGTTAGAAATTCAAATTACATATTAATTTAAATAGTGAGGATTTTATTAACCAGTAGAGCCACAAACCCAAAGTTCCCCTGCCAAGTTGCAGTGAATCTGTTGACTTGAGTAAACATGAAGTACCTAAGAAAAAGGGCTTTCTGTCCAGTGTTTGGTGGTGTATGCCAGTAATCCCAGTAGCTTAAGAGGCTGAGGCAGGAGGATCACAAATTCAAAGACAGCTTCAGCAATATAGCCAAGCCCTAAGCAATTTAGTGAGACCCTGTTTCTAAATAAAATATTTTAAAAAGAGTTCAGTAGTTAAGCACCCCTGGGTTCAATCCTGCTTCAAAGAATTGATCAGTCTTTCTTTTTCCTGTTCTGTTAATAGCCCACCAGTAGGGGTCTGCATAGTAGCTGCCATCACTTCAGAGAAAGCCATTTTAAAATGTATTTACTACGTTGCTTGAGAGGTGGTGGGCATACAGTTAAGACCAATAGCAGCAGCAGCTGCTTCTTCCTCCTCCTCCCCCTCCCCTTCCCCCCTCCCCCTTCTTCTTCTTCTCCTTCTCCTCGTCCTCCTCCTCGTCCTCCTCCTCGTCCTCCTCCTCCTCCTTCTCCTTCTCCTTCTCCTTCTTCTTCGTACCAGGGATTGAACCCAGGGGTGTTTGACCACTGAACCACATCCCCAACCCTTTTTATTTTTTTATTTAGAGATGGAGTCTCACTGAGTTGCTTAGGACTTCACTAAATTGCTGAGACTGGCTTTGAATTGAGATCCTCCTGCCTCAGCCTCCCAAAATGCTGGGATTACTGGCATGCGCCACCATGCCCAGACTAACAGCTTCATTTTGAGCAGAGTTTGGTAGTAGCTATCAACATTTTAAACATGCGTGCTTTAAAGCCCCACAATTCCAACATCTACAAATCTGTCCTACGGATATGCTACAAAAGTACACAAATGTACAAGGAGGGTCACTAAAGCAATGTCTGTAATAGCAAAAAATTAGAAAGTTATTGAATTCTCTATTAGAAAAGTGGTTAAATAAATTATAATACATCTATACAATGGTGTACTATGCAACTATTAAAAAAGAGTGAGGAGTGTATACATACATACATAATGAGGTGGAACTAGGCCTATTATACATTGTTAAACTTTAAAAAGGCAAGTTGCAAAACAATACATTGTGTAATTCATTTTAAGCTTGTGTATGTGTGTATTTGAGGGGGAAAAAAAAGCTTTGGAGGATTGCTCACCAAATAATTCATAGTGGTAACTAATATAAATAACTGAGTAATATAACAAAGGCATATTATTTTTGCAATTTTTATTTAAATAAAACACTTTAATCTGGGTGTGGTGGTGCACACTTATAATCCTAGCAACTTGGGAGGCTGAGGCAGGAGGTCAGCCTCAGCAACTTAATGAGACTTTGTCTCAAAATAAAAAATAAAGGACTGGGGATATAGTTCAGTGGCAAACCCTTCCTAGGTTCAATCCCCAGTACCACAAAAAACAAACAATAGCCATTTAAATAGAGACAAAAAGAAAAATTAAAGAAGAGGCTTCAACACTAAACTCCGAGTCAAATTTCACCTCCACCATTTTTTTAGGGTTAGTTAGGGTGTTAAGATGAAATTTTGCTTTACCTGAACTTCTGATTGACATTTTACAAGTTACCTCAACTTTTCTTTTAGACATTGTTTTTGAACACTGGGGAAATTCTGCCTTCATGGGACTAGTGATCCATTTTTTTTTTCACGTAAGGAATATTTTTTATAAGATCAAATAAGATACACATAATCAATACCGCATATTCTGTCTCTTTTGAAAATTCTGTCCCCTTTTGTCCCCCGTCTCACCCTGAGCCTCCACAACCTGGGAGCTGTCCAGGTACAAATTAACATTTAAAAAGACTTCAAGTTGTTCACACAAGCAGCCCTATTATTGCTCTCTCCTTTACAACCCTGGTCTGCTCAAAAACCCACATTCAAATTGGATCTCATCCACTCTAGCCCTTCAGCACACAGGTATTGTGGGCAAGAGGCCGCTTTTGGCCGCAAACCCCCGTATTCATTTAAAATAACTTCATTCATAAGGTTCTTTGCACTAGTCTGTGCCCATCACAGGCTCTGACAAAGCATTTTGCCTACCTTGTCACCACCAATCCTCAAGCAGCTCTTTGGGTGAGTGTTGCTACCCTCATGTAAAAATAAGCAAACCAGGCTCCAAAGGGTGACGTAACTTAAGCATGATCATAGGGCAAATAGGTGCGAAGCTTGCTGGGAAATCTAAGATTTTGGGCAACTAAAGGTCACTGGTGACTGCATAAAAAAAAAAAAAAAAATTACATCCTTTTGAAAGCCGGAGTACTCTTAAGCTTGTAAAGAAAAACAGTATTGCCCTAACCACACCACCACCTTACCCTCTTTCGAATTACAACTTTTCTGTGCAACCACGTGGAGACTTTTCAACTACTTTTGGTGATTTACCTCACTATTTCTGGATAGTGATGCACAGACTTAACCGCGGTGCAACCCGAATGCCACTCTATGGTCCACTCCCTCTGTTCCTTTGTATGTCATTCCCGGGCGCGGAATGTCGGCCTGGCTGCTCAGGTGGAGAGCTGGGTCCCCCACACCCACCCCCTTAGATGTAGAACAGGCCCTGGCTCACACGCACCGCACCGCAGTGCTGCGGTAACTGGCGTGAAAATACCGGGCCTGAGCTGCTGCCACCCGCCTGGTGCGGCGGTTCCAGGCTCGTCCCAGGCTCCTAGTGGGTTGCAGGCTGAGCTCGGGGTCTGAGGATGGTGGTCGCTGGGCGAGGCTGGGGCCGCAAGGTTGAGGGCTACCGGCTGGGGTCAGGGCAAGGTCGGAGCCCGGGGCAAGAGCCGGCGTTGGGGCTGGATTGAGCGGCCTCAGGCCAAGCAGTGGATGGAGGCCGGCATCGCCCTCCGCAGGGGCACCGTAGGAGCTCTGGAGGTCCCTGCGGGCCTGTCCTGCGGCATGGGCCCCGCTGCGCCCTGCCTAGCCCTCAGCCACCCTCGCCTGGGCAGTTCGGCGCCTGCAGCCCCGGTCCAGCTGGACGAGCAGGGAGTCCCGGCCTCAGTACCCTGAGGGAGGCAGGCCCAGGTCGCCGCCGGCCTGTGGCTCTTTGTGCGTGGGGCGGGCACCGAGGCTTCAGCTTTCCCAGCTTGCGCAACAGAGGTGCCAAAGCCCCTTTGGGGGCTCGGAGTTAAGCATAGCACCTCTGCCCCTTCCTCCAATGTGGGTAAGGGTCACAACGTGACAACCGTGTTGCAAAGAAACCTCTCCATCAATCCCCTCCACTCTTCCCTCTGGATGCCCCTTTTCAATGTTTTTCCTCGGTCTGAAGGGAGCTCAAAAGTGGGGTGAATTTTTTTTATCTTTATGAAGGGGAGGGGAGTCCTTCCCACTAAGTGTGGTGTCCTCTGCTTGCACCAATCCTGTCCCCTTCCTCTCCCTTCATGCACTCATTCATCCTCTCCAAATGTTCAGGTGGGGGTTAAATCAATTTGTAATATATATTATAATGAGTTTGAAAATACCATATATGGTTATTATATTCCCTCTCCTAGACTTTTTTCTTTTCCCCCCCGAAGTTAATTATTATCTCACATTTTTGTTAAGCTTTCTGCATACCCATTGTTAATTTTCCGCCGCCAACGCTCTACCAGAACTGTATATCTCCATGCATTCAAACTGATCAGGTACAGCTTCTATTTTATTTTTTCTTAGAAATACCTTTCCCATTCCAATCTTGACTGTTGCTCATTAAGCCAACTGCACAGCTCTCGTTCTGGGATTTCCCTTCATCCTCATCCTGGGAATTTTCTTTACTTCTTGTGTGAGTTCTCTGTGTACTGGTTTCCATGTGTGTTTTCCTCTCTCATTTTGGTAGAGCACATCCTCCAGTAGCTTTCTGTAAAAATGTGTAAGAAGGTAAAAAATTGGGCTGGTTTTGTGGCTCAGTGGTGGAGTGCTTGCCCAGCACGTGTGAGGCACTGGGTTCCACCCTAAGCACCATATAAAAATAAAGTCATTGTGTCCATCTACAACTAAAGAAAAATATTCTTTTACAACTGGTAAAAAATTCCCCGAGATCTTTTTTTAAAAAAATAAATCATAGCTTTTTAAAACTTTATTTATTTATTAATTTTTTAAATTGGTGTTGAGGATCAAACCCAGTGCCTCACACATTCTAGGGTACTAGGCAAGCATTCTACCACTGAGCCACAATCCCAGCCCCTTCCTTTAGATCCTAATTGTCTGAAAATACCTTTATTCCATCTCTTCACGTGATTAACATGATATTCTGGATATGTAATTTGAAGTTAAACATTTTTCCTTTGAACTTAAAATTGTCTTATAGTTTCCAATATTATCGATGAGAAGTCTAATGAAATTCTACCTTTCATACATGACTGTGTACCTTTGTGTATGACCCTGTTTTTATTATTTCTGGAAGCTGTTGGGATCTTCTTTCTTTGATATTTTGAAAATGAACAATGTGAAAATGTCTCAATGTGCATCTTTTCCTTCCTTGTGCTGTGTAGTCAGAGGGTCCTTTCAATTTAGAAATATTTGTCCTCAGTTGTGGGAGGCCAACCTTATGGGTGACTGAGTTACACTCCCCAGCTGGGTGCTGAGGTGCTCAGTCACATAAATGGGTGTGTCTTGCTACAGCCCCATGGGTGAAGCTATGCTCACTTGTTCCTTTGTAACATAACCCCTTGCCCTGTTTAGGATAGAATCTTCCATGGAAGTGCCTTGTGTGTGTCCCCTTCTCTTACTGTGCCCTTAGGTGTGGCTTACCCAGGTGTCAGTCAACCTGCTGACAGTGGACATCATGAAGATAGACTCAGCCCCCTGAAACCTGACCCCTTGCCTCATTTGAATAGCTTCCCTCAATAAAAGGGGTCAGCGCTGCTTTCTCTCTCTCTCTCTCTCTCTCTCTCTCTCTCTCTCTCTCTCTTTCTGCGGACCCTTAAGGTCAGAGGAGCCGTCACAGCACCCCCAAACAAAAAGGTATTTGTGTCTCTTGTGTGGTTATTTCGTGCAGCCCAGTTAGCCCAATTTAACTAGAGTGACCCCTGAGCCTTTTAGTCTCGAGAACGGAAACCCGGCACTCAGTTCTGGAACATTTCTTGCATTACTCCCCTGCCCTTGCATTACTCAGTAGATGACCCACCACATATACACACATACTCTGCCCAACTCCACCTCATTTATCTTCTCTGTTCTTTCTCAAATTCCTGTTTCTTGTATATTAGAATCTCCAAATGACCCCAATTCCCTGTCTTTTCTCTCATACTTCTCATTTTTCTTCCTTTTTTCCCCACTGACTACCTCAATCCTATTTCTTCAGTTCTACTTTCCAAACTTATCATTCTCTTTTTGTCAATTCTGACTTCTAACAATGCTAGTAAATACCTGTCAAACAACTCTCTGTAGGAAGAGTGGTGAAGAAAAGCCTTGATTTGTAGTATTTGCCCATTTCCATAGTACAAATATTTCCCTCAAGATTGATTTCAAGCTTAAATCTCTAAAGATGGCATTGGGATGCACAATATAAATCATATTACTATTTCTATCATATAGATATAATAGACATAAACAATCTCAAGATTATAGATAAGAAATCATTTGGAAGTGATGAGTTTTTAGTATTATTTTTGTTTTAGTATAATTTATTTGATTGTGACATTATAGAACCAGATTTTAATAATGACAGCAATTCTTCCAGCAATAGTCAGTTATCTGGACAGAACAATTCCTGTGATGGTGTTAAACTGCTGGGAGAAGATTATCTTGTCTTCTTCATCCAGTTGCCTATGTCACTGATGGTACATGGGACTGGTACAAGGCAGGACTTTGCTTCCTTGAGAGTGTGCTAAGTATTCATTTTGGCTGCTTAGTTCAAGTTAAGGAGCAGACAAAATACAAAAACAAAACAAAAACAAGTCCAGTGCCATGGCCCATGCTTATAATCCCAGCAACTCTGGAAAGGCTAAGACAAGAGAATCTTGAGTTCAAAGACAGCCTCAGCAAGGGCAAGACACTAAGCAACTCACGGAGACCTTGTCTCTAAATAGAATTCAAATATCAGCTGGGGACACTGCTTCAGTGGTCAAGTGCCCCTGATGAGTAGTTCATTACACACACACACACACACACACACACACAAAGAAAAGAAAGAAAGAAAGAAAATAATGACAGTGATTCAACAACTATCTTGCAAAATTCCTGAAAATTCAACAATTGGCTATAGCAACCTGGTATGATATATTACTTATATCAGAGTAATCTCTCAAAAGCAGTTCTGATCATGTCAGGCCCCAGAGTGAAGCTCTTTATTGCTTCTCTGCCTAGTGAAATCTTCAGCAGTTAAGGCCTAATTCACATTTCATCTTTCTTATTTATTCATCAAACAAATATTGATTAGGTATCTACAATGGGCAAAGTCTAAAGCAAGATGCTGAGGATATGAAGATAAATAACATACATTTTCTCTCTTTAAGGCACCCACAGTGTAGTTGAAGAAAGTAAAACTTAAATTATGTTTATAAGCACATAGAAAAGATATGCACAAAGTACAAGAATGCCTAGCAAATGACTAGTTCAGCCTGGAGGATTCTGCCAAGGAAAAACTTAGCTTGTCTTTCTTTGTCTTTTGTTTTGCGTCTCTTTATGTTACCAGGCTGGCCCCTGGGCTCAAGCCATCTTCCCTATCATCCTGCCTCAGTATCCAGAGTATCTAGGAATACAGGTGAGTGCCACAGTGCCTGGATTTTCCTTTTCTTTAACATCTATTAGTGGTTTGGGTCTTTTTATTTTATAAGCATTACACTTTGATTATCACAAGCCATAAAGGTAAAATGTAGTGTTCATTTTGAAGACTGCTGAAATAAACTACTGACTTATTCACTTATGTGACAATGTTTTAGACTGAAGTAACATAGTATTTCTTTAGGCTATCAATGTATGAGAAAGGTAGGAATACTAATGCATGTACTATGGTTTCTGAAATGTTTACAAAGATGATATGAAATGTCATAGAAAAAGCATGAAGCTCTGGGTATGTAGCTCAGTGGCAGAGTATTAGCATACCTCAGGACCTTCAAAAAGAAAAAAAGAAATGATAACAAAATGGAATTAATCCATGGCAGTGGATGAAATATACTTAAAATTTGCAACTGCCCCATAGCTTCCCACATAAAGAATATGTATAAATATGAATGTATGTATGTGAATGCATGTATGTGAATGTATGTATGTATGTGTGTATATATATATATATATATATATACATTTTTTATGAAATTAGTACTTTTTTTTGGTACTCAGGAGTGCTTGACTACTGAACCACACCTCCACACCTTTTTAATATTTTATTTAGAGACAAGGTCCCGCTGAATTGCTTAGCACTTTACTAAATTGCTGAGGCTGGCTTTGAACTCAGGATCCTCCTGCCTCAGCTTCCACAGCTGTTGGGATTGCAGGTGCATGCCTCCGCACCCAGCCTATTGATAAGCACTTTATCAGAGGCTCATAAACTTTTTTCTGATCCAAAATACTTAAGGCTATAATCCCATTTTGGAATAGGAATAATTGATCTGGAAGAACTCTGTAACTGTTGTAAAAAATAGATCCAGAAAGTTGAAGTGAGTTTTCTAACACCATACACATAATGGTTGAGCTAGGGTGTTAAGTGCCTCACTAAATTGCTGAGTGCTGGTTTTGAACCCTCAATCCTGCTACCTCAGCCTCCCGAATTTCTGGAATTATAGGCCTGCACCACTTTGCCGGGCTTCTATTGTAATAATTTTTGAAGCAAGTCAATAGCTTAGGCTCTTGAGAAAGTCTTCAAGACCCATAATTTTCCAAGTGAATTGTCATATACTTCTCTCTCTCTGAAAAATTAGAATTTATGGTGTCAGGAAACATTTAGCCCAGAATATAAAAAGTTTATCAATTCTACTTGGGGGTTTTGTGGTGAATTCATTCTCTCTATTCATGAGATATTCTGTTCTTTCTTCTGCTCCTCAGACACTTTAGTAAAATTTAAAGACTTATAGGAAATTAAAAGTAGCTTTTTATGAAGAAAAAAGAAAGAAAGAAAGAAACTCTGCCCCTCACCCCCAGTACTGGGGATTTAACCTAGGGGCACTGTGTTCTACCAGTGAGCCATTCCTCAGTCCTTTTTATGGTTTCATTTTGAGCCAGGTCTCACTAAATTGCTGAAGTTGACCTTGAACTTGCAATCCTCCTGCTTCAGCCTCCCTAGTCATTAGGATTAGAGGTGTGAGCCACTATAACCCTCAGAATTTTGCTTCAATTGATGGCACAAGCAACATAATTTCAATCCTAAAAATATAATGTATATTACAGTTTTCTAGAAGCCCTTGTAGTAGGAAACCTCAAACATCCCCCTTAGGATGTGGGCTCACCCTTAAGTAAAGAGGAAGTCTCCAGTTTACGTGGTGAGCTCTACCGGTAAAGAGAAGGCAGAACTGATAAGCAAAACTTCCATTCATTTACTACCCTCATTGTCTCTTTCTTTCACAAGAGTTGGCTGGGAAGGGAAACATGCAGTGCCACCTTTTCTTTCCTCCAGGATTTAGTGGTTATCTCTCTGTTCCCTACATTTCAAGTTTTCTAAGAAAAAGAAATTCATTCTCACTAAAATGTGGTGGCAAGGCTGGGTATGACTATAATCCCAGAAATTCTGCAGGCTGAGGCAGGAGGATCACAAGTTGGAGTCTAGTCTCAGCAATTTAGAAAGGCCCTAAGCAACATTCTATCTCAAAAAAAAAAAAAAGGTCAGGGGATGTAGCTCAGTGGTAAAGTTTCCCTGGGCTCAATCTCCAGTACCTAAATAAACAAATAAAAATGTAGTGGCTTTTATTAAAGATATGAATAACTATATTAACAGCACCATTTGGACTAAATACTCAGGGAAAGATTGAAAAAAATATATCTCTCATTAAAAAACAAAAGGTGGGCCTGGGTTGTACCTCAGTGGCAGAGCACTTGCCTAGTATGAGTGAGGCACTGGGTTCGATTCTTAGCACCACATGTAAATAAATAAAATAAAGGTTCATCAACAACTAAAAAAAAATTTTTTTTAAAAAAGATGGATTGGAAATGTAGCTTAGTGTAGAGCACTTGTCTAGCTCACATGTTTGATCCCCAGCAACACACACAACACACACACTACACACACACCACACACATACCACACACCATACCAAAGACATTACACCACACACCACACACACACACCACACACATACCACACACCATACCAAAGACATTACACCACACACCACACACACACCACACACCACAAACACACATCACACACCACAAACACACACACCACCCACACACACCTCATACACCACACCACACACCACAAATACATACACACCACAAACACACACCACACACACACACCACATACACCATACCACAGACACCACACAACCACACACACACCACACACCACAAACACACACACCACATACACACACCACACACCACACACACACACCACACAAACAAAGTTACTGTTAGAGGGGCTGGGGATGTGGCTCAAGCGGTAGCGTGCTCGCCTGGCATGCGTGCGGCCTGGGTTCGATCCTCAGCACCACATACAAACAAAGATGTTGTGTCCGCCAAGAACTAAAAAATAAATATTAAAAATTCTCTCTCTCTCTCTCTCTCTCTCTCTCTCCCTCCCTCCTCTCTCACTCTCTCTTAAAAAAAAAAGTTACTGTTAGAGTTAGAGCTATCAGTATAAGCTCATGTTTAGCTTAATATAGAGAATGACATAGAAATAATTATATGTTTGTGTGCATATATGGGTTAAAATACATATTCCTAGCTCTGTTTACTGAGAAGGTTTGGAAGCAATGACACCCCAACTACAATGAGCATTCCTAACTTGTACATCTTAGTTTCTCACACTATCCGCCCAGTAACGGAACCAGGGATCCTTAGAGACATGTCTGTGGAGTAGGGATTATACAAGATGAGCCTGGCACATCTTTTTTTTTTTTTGTATCAGAGATTGAAGCCAGGGGTGCTTTTCCACTGAGCTAAGTCTTTAGCACTTTTTATTTTTTATTTTGAGCCAGGGTTTCCCTAAGTTGCTGAGGCTGGCTTTGAACTTGGAATCCTCCTGCAGCTTGGCATATCTTGTAGTAAAAGTAAGGAAGTTCTAAAGTATAACCTGTGATCATGGATAATAATATGCCCCTGATTTGAACATTACACAATGCATACATATATTAAAACATCACGTGGGACCTCATAAATATATACAACTTAAAAAAAAATTTTAATGCCAGTCATAATAGTCTTTATTTTTTATGTCTGTGTGAAAATACCAAGATCTCTCCCTCACATTTGTAGATCCACAACCCTTTTTATAAGTCATGTGTGTTCTCTGTATTATTATTAACTATTTTTTAGCATTTACCTGTAAGTTATTAAAGATTGATGCCTCTAGTTCTTAAAAAAATTTTTAAAAATTTTTTAGTTGTAGTTGGACACAATCTTTATTTAATTTTTTTATGTGGTGCTGAGGATCAAACCCAGGGCCTCGCATATGCTAGGCGAGCGCTCTGCCGCTGAGCCACAATCCCAGCCCCATATACAACTTTTTCATGTCAATTAAAACATGAATAAAAACAACAACAATAGTAAAGCATAATGATGTTGAAAGGACACAGGAGCCAGTTAACCGATCTCTTAATGGCAAAAATAAAAACTGACATATTAGCAGGCAGTTTACCTTTTCATTTATCCACTGATGTAGAATTTTATTTTCAGTGATATTGGTGTAAAAACTACAGGTAACTTTCTTTTTGTTTTGCTTTCAAAAATTAAATAATAATATTGAATATTATTTCCCTTCTTTTTGTTTTGCTTTCAAAAAATAAAATAATAATATTGAATATTATTTCCCCAATTAAATATGATCTACCCTCTACTTCCACGGTATCTATCATAATCAAGAATCACTATTCGGGGCTGGGGATGTGGCTCAAGCGGTAGGGCGATTGCCTGGCATGCATGTGGCCCAGGTTCGATCCTCAGCACCACATACCAACAAAGATGTTGTGTCCGCCGAGAACTAAAAAATAAATATTAAAAAAAAAAAAAAAGAATCACTATTCTAGCAGGGCCTGATGGTGAACTCCTGCAATCCCAGTAACTCAGGAGGCTGAGGCAGAAGGATTGAAAGTTCCAGAGCAGCCTCAACAATTTATTGAGATCCTGACCCAAATTCAAAATAAAAAGTAAAAAAGAATAGGGATGTGGCTCAGTGGCAAAGCACCCCTGGGTTCAATGTTCAGTCCAAAAAACAAACAAACAAACAAACAAACACTGGTCTAAATCAGAATTTACTTTTATGCTTAAGAAAACTAAGAGAAGTTAAATAACTTCTTCAAATGTGAATTAGTGATCAATTCAAATGTTTACTCATAGACACATAGTGTAGTGCTCTTTCACCTATTTGCTGTAAACTGGAACTTAAGAAAAAAATAAATTTTTAGAATATAAATAGAGCCAGAAGCATTTCTCTCCTATTAAGAGAACTCTATTTAACCAAATTAAAATTCCTTGTCTTTGAATGTAATTTGCTTCTGAACCACTAAAAGTACAGAAACTTAATTTACCTTGATATAAAGGAGTCTTATTCTTTCAGTAATTTCCTCTTCTTACAGTGTCTCTATGATAGAAAATAGTTACAAAATTATGAGTTCTACTGTTGATACTTTATAAATATCAAGGAATTTTTCAGGCATCTAGAGTACAAACTATCCCAATGGTAACATACAAACCCTGTGCTTTTCTTTCAAAAATGGCTGCTAAATCATTGTGAAGTCTCTTTGAGATATCTCTGTTGTTCAGTTCAACTATGAAGGTAGTAACTTTTTCAAACTAGTCACATTAAAAAGATATTGTTAGCCTGGTTGGGCAGGGTGGTGCCTGTAATCCCAGTAGTTCAGGAGGCTGAGGCAGAAGGATCGCAAGTTCAAAGCCAGCCTCAGCAATTTAGTGAGGCCGTAAGCACGTCAGCAAGACCCTCTCTCTAAATAAAATATAAAAGAGTTAAGGGTCCCTAGGTTCAATCTTCAGTACAAAAAAAAAAAAAAAAAAGTTACTGTTAACCAGGGTGTGATGGTGCATGCCTATAATCCCAGTGGCTTGGGAGGCTAAGGAAGGAGGATCATAAGTTCAAAGCCAGCCTCAGTCATTTAGCAAGGGCCTGAGTAACTCAATGAGACCTTGTCTCTTAATAAAATATAAAATAGGGCTAGGGATGTGGCTCAGTGGTTAAGAACCCCTGGGTTCAACCCTCAGTACTAAAAAAAAAAAAAAAAAAAAGTTTTCCATACCAAAAATTAAGTTAAGAGTATTAATAACTGCAGAAAGGATGGAACAACAATGGCTTTCAATGGATTCACAGCAAGTTGAAATTGCTACAAGCTCAAAGGGAATATCTTCCTACAAATTAAGACACAGGAAGCCAAGGGTAGGGCTTGTTGAAAAACAAGTAGTTCAAACACAAATAGAATAAGGTAAATGAGGACTTAGTTTTGTTTGAAACATCTAACATATACTGAATTAGTAAGCTAAGAAACAGCTCTTTCATAAACATTCAGTCCTGCAGATTCTCTCTCAACATATACTTAACCTCCTGTGTGATCTTGGCAAATTACTTTAAAATCTGGGATGCAGTTTCCTTTCCTCAGACATTTAAGAGGCTTAAACTAGATACTGTCTACATTTCCTTTGGCTATAAAATTTGATTTTATATAACAAATTCTTTATTTTTCTCCTTTTTGGGCACTGGGGATCTTCTTCCTTCTGCCTCCCAGATCTCTGGGATTACAGGTGTGCATTACTGCACCTAGCTACAGATTAATTTCTACATAGTAATTGCTAAACATATCCTTCAAATAATGATCATGTCATTAAAATAAAAACAATATTTGTGGGCTGGAGTTGTAAATCAGTGGAAAAGTGTTTGCCGAGCACATGTGAGGCACTGGGTTTGATCCTCAGCACCACATAAAAATAAATAAATAAAATAAAGGTATTGTGTCCATCTACAATTAAAAAAATTTTAAAAAATTGTAATAATAACAACTACCTGAAATTAAAGGCCTGTATCTTTTAATTTGTTTTGATTAACAATTATAGCCTAGCAATTGTGAACGAAAGGTAAATTTTTGGGGGGGGATTGGGATGGTACCAGGGACTTAACTCAGGGGTGCTTAACTGTTGAGCTACATCCCCAGCCCTTTGTTTGTTTGTTTGTTTTGAGAGAAGGAATTGCTAAGTCGCTGGGGGCCTCAACCTGCAAACTTCTACTTGGAATACAGGAGTAAATCATTGCACCTGACTGAATTTATAAACTTTAAATGGAATTACAAACTATAATAGTGTTGTAAAAGTAATTAAAATACCTGATAATGCTAACAAAATATGTAAAAGATAGCTACACAGTGCTGTGCCTTGAATGTGTCCCCCAAAGGCCATGTGTTGGAAACTTAATCCTCAACACAACAGTCTTTTGTTGTTTTTTTTTTTTTTAGATATTCATGACAGTAGAATGTATTTTGACATATTATACATATATGAAATATAACTTATTCTTATTAGAATTCAATGCAACAGTCTCCAGAGGACCTTTAAGAGATGATTAGGTCATGAGAGCATGAATGGATTAATGACATTATTGCAGGAATGAGTCTGTTAATGTGAGAGTGGATTTGCTATAAAAGCAAGTTCAATCCTCTCTTGCCCTCTCTCATGGACCCTTTGACCTTGCTTTCTGCAATGGGATGAAGCTGTAGAGCACAGGGGTCCTCACCAGATGCAATCCCTGGATCTTGGACTTTCCAACCTCAAGAACTAGGAATCAAATAAACTCATTTATAAAATTTTCAACCTTCATAAATTGAAAATATCCTGAGTTCAAATGCATTTTAAGCTGGATGCTGTGGTGCATGCTTATAATCACAGCTACTTGGGGGGCTAAGGCTATAGGATCATAAGTTCAAGGCCAGCCTCAGCAAATTAGCAAGACCCTTCCTCAAAATAAAAATTAAAAAGAGCTGGAGATGTAGCTCAGTGGTAGAGCACCTCTGGGTTCTGTCCCCAGAACCATGAAAAATGCATTGAATACACTTAATGTACTAGCTGAGGAAAAGAGTACAATATAGAGTCTCGATTGTTTCCCCTTATGGTCACTTGGTGAACTGGGAACTGTGGCTCACTGCTGCTGCTCAGCATCATTTGAGAGTATGGTATCAAATATTGCACCCAGGAACTAAATTCAAACTTCCTAGTACAGTTCCTATTGAATGTCTATCGCTTTTGCACTATTGCAATGTTGAAAAGCCCTTAAGTCAAACCATAAACTAGGAACCAGGGCTGGGGGTATAGCTCAGTGAAAGAGCACTTTGCTAACATGCATAAGGCCTGGGTGTGATCCAGAGCACTGCCAAAATCAATCATGGACTACCCATATACAGAATAATCTTTTACATTTATATTTATTTATTTATTTAGAGAGAATTTTAATATTTATTTTTTAGTTCTCTTTGAACACAACATCTTTGTTTTGCATGTGGTGCTGAGGATCGAACCCGGGCCGCATGCATGCCAGGCAATCGCCCTACCGCTTGAGCCACATCCCCAGCCCTTTATATTTATTTTTATGAAACGAAGTAATCTTCATTATTCTTAGCATAAACTTGTTTTAGATGCTCTCCAATTTTGAGATATTTCCCAGGATACAGTATTTGTACCAATCTAGCCCAGTTTTTCTCATTATCAGACTTTGGAAGACAGCGTAATATAATGCTTTGGTTTAAAAAAATTTTTTTGAGCCAGGCACCATGGCATATGCCTGTAATCCCAGCAACTCAGGAGGTTGAGGAAAAAGGATTGCAAATTCTAGGGTAGCCTCAGCAAGTAAGTGAGGTGCTCAGCAACTTAGGGAGACCTTATCTCAAAATAAACAATAAAAAGGGCTGGGGATGTAGCTCAGTGGTAAAGAGTCCCTGAGGTTTTTTTTTAAAAAAAAAAACTTAGCCAGGCCTGGTGGTGCAGGCAATTTGAGAGACTGAGACAGAAGGATCACAAGTTTGAGGCCAAGTACTTTAGCAAGGTCTTAAGTAATTTAGCAAGACCTTGCCAAGAAAGGAAGGAAGGAAGGAAGGAAGGAAGGAAGGAAGGAAGGAAGGAAGGAAGGAAGGAAGGAAGGGAGGGAGGGAGGGAGGAAGGAAGGAGAAAGGGAGGGAGGGAAGGAAGGAAGGAGAGAAAGGAGAAGAGAGGAGAGGAGAGGGGAGGGGAGGGGAGGGGAGGGGAGGGGAGGGGAGGGGAGGGGAGGGGAGGGGAGGAGGGAGGGAAAGGCAGACTGGGCATGGTGATGCAGGCGGTAAACCCGGTGGCTTCAGAGGTTGAAGCAGAAGGATGGCAAGTTCAAAGCCAGTCTCAACAACTTGATAAGGCCATAAGCAACTTAGTGAGACCCTGTCTCAAAATAAAAAATAAAAAGGGCTGGCAATTGGTCAAAGTGTTAAAGTGCTCCTGGGTTCAGTCCCCAGTGCCCCCCCCCAAAAAAAAAAAGTTAATAAGTAGAACCATTATCATTAAATAAATTTTAAAATAAATAAAAGCATAAGAACTCTGATTAATGAAAGGTATGGCACAGAGCCCACCATTTTGCAACTTCACCTTCTCCTCTGGAGCTTCCAAGAAAATAGCCTGAATATCTCTGTTGTACTGGAAAACACATGGAGTTTTTTTGCTTTTGGTATTGGGGATTGAACTTGGGGACACTTGACCACTGAGCCACATCCCCAGCCATATTTTGTATTTTATTTTTTTAAATGTTTATTTTTTAGTTTTAGATGAACACAATATTTTACATTTATGTAGTGCTGAGGATCAAACCCAGTGCCTCATGCATGCTAGGCAAGCACTCTACCATTGAGCCACAACCCCAGCTCCTCTATTTTGTATTTTATTTAGAGACAGGGTCTCACTGAGTTTCTTAGCATCTCGCTTTTGCTGAGGCTGGCTTTGAACTCAAGATCCTCCTATCTCAGCCTCCCAAGGCACTGGGATCACAGGAGTGAGCCACTGGGTCTGGCCTCGTGGAGTTTTGAGTCCCATGCAACTGAGTTCAAATCCCAGATCTCCCCCTTACAAGCTATGGAATGGTGGGAGAATTAATCTCTTTTGCAGTTGCTGTAATGTGAATTTTTGAAGCAGTTCTGAAACTGGTCTGTGACTATTTGTGAACTCTTGTAAATTCAGAGAGATTTTGTTGGACTTTATTATTATTTTAACTGATTATTTTTAGAATATCTACTTTGAATTAAAATTTGTTGCACCAGTTCAAAAAATAAAAAAGGATGATACTGATACTATTGTTTATGATGGTTGTATGGATAGGATGCTCAATAAATACAATGAAGCTCACTTCTGTTGTTTAAGATTAAAAATAAAACACCCAGATCCCAGATTCTTGGGAGGCAGAGGAAGGAGGGTTGCATTTTGAGACCAGACTGGGCAATTTAGTAAAAACTAATCCTACTATTTAAAAAACAGGCATAATAGTTGTCTCCAGACTTAAGTCTCCCAAAATTCAGGTTTACATATTTCAAATTTGGCTCAGGTGGTTCATTCTCCCTCTGGTTATTAGTGTCAAGTTTCTTTGTGTCCCAGGGGTTCTTACTAAGGATCCCTGCTATCCTTATTATATCTAGTTAACTTTAGGTAAACACACAAATCAGCGGTTTATTATGAAAACCCTATAATGCACCGTGAGTATTCCACAGTTCTTGTGTTTTTCTTTCTTAGACAAAGGAAACAAAAATGAGTAAACATCTGTTTATAAGCTTCAAGTAGGACTGCTAAAACTGTTCTTTTAATCTACCTGTTATTAGGCAGATCATTACTATTTTTACCTTGGAGGTTTTTCTTAAAATAATTTGATTATATTTCTCTCAGAACTTATTAGTAAATACATTCATTCAAAGCAAGAGATTTTTCTTTGCTATGGCATTTGTTGTTTTATTGTCACAGTATCATTCCTTAATCATTTTAAGTGATGAACATAGATGGAATATAGACACTGTATCAGTAAAAAAGAGACTCAATATCTTGGTAACTTTTTGTCAAATGCATTCATACTTATGATTCATTTCAGTGTATCAGAGGCAATATTTACTGATCATCTTTCTTGACCTAGAAATGATATGTGCAATGTCTTTTTTTTTGTATGTGTGTGTGTGTGTGTGTGTGTGTGTGTGTGTGTATGTGTCTTGCTATGTTGCTCAGGCTGGCCTCAATCCTGAGGCTTAAGCAATTCTGCCTCAGCTTCTCCAGTCAGTGGCTGATACTACAGGGACTACAGATGCACCTAGCTTTTGTGTAACATCTCTCTCTCTCTCCCCACTGGGGACTGGGGATTGAACCTAGGGTTTTATGCATACGAGATGAGGGCTCTATCATTGAGTCCTTTTTATTTTGTCATTTTTGGGGGGGTCTGGTGGGTACCAGGATATGAACTCAGGAGCACTCAATCACTGAGCCACATCCCAAGCCCTATTTTGTATTTTATTTAGAGACAGGGTCTCACTGAGTTGTTTGGCACCTCACTTTTGCTGAAGCTGGCTTTGAACTTGTGATCCTCCTGCCTCAGCCTCCTGAGCCACTGGGATTACAGGCGTGTGCTACCGCAACCAATGCTTTTTATTTCATTTTGATACAGGGTCTCACTAAATTACCCAGGCTGGCCTCACACTTATGATTCTCTTAGCTCAGCCTACCAAATACCTGATATTATAAGTGCATGCCACCATGCCCTGCGGGGCATGCAAATTCTTAACCTGCTGCTCTACTCTCAATCACCTCAATGGTGGTCTGACAGGTTGTTAGAAGTTGGCTTGGGTTCCAGATGAAACATTGCGGGTACTCTCTTTAGCTTGTGTGGCTGATGAAGCCATGGCTAGCAGGAGGGCTGTATGACTGGCTTAGGAGCTATAGGGATGGGGAGGGTCGTGGAACTGGTCTTCTGGTCAAAGCTTGGGGAGTTACACAGATTGGTGGCTGAAAATGGTGGTTTATTACTGGTTGAAGGTGTTTTTGTTTGTTTTGAACTTTTATAAGTATATTATATGAAAACATGCTGAGCTGATGAAAGAGGAATTTAATTTCAGCTCCATTTAAAGGGAATATGAACAAATGAAGCCATCTTGCCCTAGAGGTAGAGTCCACATAAATACCAAGCCTGGAAGCCCAAGGCATCCTTTGAGAATTAAATAATGATGACAGTCAAGGTTCCAAATATCAGATCCAGAGGCAATGATGACTGAAATTGTTAAGAATTATCCAGTCTCTTTTTAAAATTTACTACTTATTTATTTTGGTACTAGGGATTGAACTTAGGGTGCTTTACCACTAAACTACATCCCCAGTTCTTTTTATTTATTCATTGATTTTTTTTAGTTGTCAATGGATATTTATTTATTTATATGCAGTGCTGAGAATCAAACCCAGTGCCTCACACATGATAGGCAAGTGCTCTACCACTGAGTTACAACCCCAGCAGCACTCTATTTTTTGAGACAGGGTCTCACTAAATTACTCAGGCTGACTTTGAATTTGTGATCCTTCTGCCTCAGTGTCCCAAGTAGGTGAGATTATAGGCATGAACCACTGTCCCTGGCTGAGCAACATCTTATGTCTTTAGTTTTGTGGAATGATGGTCAAGAGTGAGGGTTCTGGACATAAATAGTTTGGATTAGAATCCTAGCTCCATTACTGACCTTATGCAAGTCACTTAACATCTATGAAACGGGGTAATTAATAATAGTCTTTATCTCACAGGGTTGATGTGAGGATTGAACAAATTACAAATGCTAGAAACTTTACATATTGCCTGGCACACAGTAAGCACTCAAGCATTATTATCATAATTTATCTTTGCACACTGGTGTCCATCCTTTTTTTTTTTTTTTTTTTAACCCAATGGCACTTAACCCCAGCCCCTTTTCTGTACTTCAGTTAGACAGGATCTCTAAGAAACTAAGTTGCTTGGTGCCTTGCTTTTGCTAAGGCTGGCTTTGAACTTGCTATCCTTCTGTCTCAGCCTCAGGAGCTGCTGGGATTACACAGGTGTACCACCGCACCCAGCTGGTGTCCATTCTTATTCAAGATTCACTGAGTAGACTGCTATTCTATGCTAGACACAGTGATAGACATCTCAGTTACTAAGATAAATCATGTATCATCCCTGCCCCCACAAACTTCCAGCAAGGGAGAAAGAAAACCACTTGCTGCTATGACACAGAGGGTTTTTTTTTTTTTTTTTTTTTTTTTTGGTGATGGGTATTGAGCTTAGGGCCTCACAAATGCTAAGTGTGTGCTTTACTACTGAGCTACATCTCCTTGCCACAGAGTTTCTTAAATTGAATAGGATTGTTTGTGTACTTGGATGAGAAAAAATTTACACCTTCATACTAATCTCTAACTGAAATTTAGTATTTCCTTCAACTACTAATGTGAAGGGGAACTCATAGTAGTGTTTAACAGTATTTGTGACTTTGTTACCAAGAGAAATAACAGATATTTTCATATCACATTACAGTTCTCTCAGGTATCTCAAAATATTATTTATCCTTATCACTACTTTGCAGATTTGATAGTTATCAGACTGACCTGCTCCTAGCTCATATTACTACTTTCATAAAGAAGCACTCATAGTATTACATCACAACTTTAGTTTGTACTATTTTGGTAACAATATTTTATTGTAATTTGTTTTCTTCATAATCTAATAAACTTTACATTTATGTACTTTTTAAAGGTGTCAGTGGACTGCCAAAGGAGTCCAGGCACACACACAAAAATCTTTAAAATTCCAGTTCTGAAGTCTATATGAAGCAAAGTATGGGTACTAGTGAAAGTGGGAGAAGTATAGATGGAAGAGTACAAAGAGATGACTATCTGGTCAGAGAAGCTAGTGACCCTCAGTTTTAAAATTAATTTCAGACAGTTAGCCTATGGTACTTTACTAAGGATAACTTTATTCTAATTACAAAAGAGCATAGAAATTAGAGTTAGAAAACCTGGGTTCAGTTCACAGCTCTGACAGTGAACAACAAGCAAGTCATTTAATCTCTGGAAGCCTACTTTATCACCTATAAAATGGAATTAATGCTGGCTTTATAGGATCATTGTGAAAAAGTGAGATAATATGGACAAAAACATACTGACAAGTATTAAAATGATTGCTATTTTTTCCTTAAACACATATTTTGTCATGTGCTGGAAAATATAAAAGAAAGGAATAATGGTCTTTGCTTTTTAGGAATTAAGATTTCAATTCCAGACATAATATAAAAATAAACATGAGACCCTTAGAAACAATTTAAATTCAGTATGTGTAGAGGAATTAAACATATACATGTTATGAACAGACATCAGAAATCTCAAAAACAGTTGTTGTCCCTAATTCAGAAATAAACATAAAACAAGTAAGGTAGACACAGAAGAGGCCAACCCTGAGATGGCCTGCAAATGTTTTACCTATCTGATTAAGAAGATAGTAACAGGGCTGGGGTGTACCTCAGTGGTAGAGTATCTGCCCAGTCTGTACAAGGTCCTGGATTCAATTCCCAGCAACATACACGGAGAAATCGAAGATTTCTCAACTAGTTCTAATTTATCTAAGTTAATAAGATTTTTTTCTCCAGTATTTTACATACTAGATAAAGGAGAATTCAAATGTGAGGATTTCTTACTATGCCTCTCTCCCAGCATAGTTAGCTTTGATTTTCATGACCAGTGCAGGTTAACATATACAGACCCTGCAGAGGTCCACATACCCAAAGCTAACAATGATGTTCTTTAAACGTTATTTATTTAGAACATTCTAAACCCCTTAAGTCCATTTCTCTGTTCATCAGAGATTTATGATAATTTATCCTTTGGTTCTTTTCTTTGACTGTATGTGCTCCTCTATTCCATTTTTCATCAAAGAATGGAAGAACCCTGGTCAAATGATAGAATGGGCATTTTGCCAGTTATAGCTATAGTTAGTTAATAACAAATTAATATTCTGGTTTATAACTTGATATTTTGTGATTTGCTTAGTGTAATTTAATGCTTCAAAATTGACTGAATTGATGAAACCTCATTTCCTAACTCCATAAAAATGAAGATGAGGACTTTACTAAGATCTAAATACCCACAAGTCTCTGTGGGATGTCATTAATCAGAGATGGCTTACTTTAGAAATCCAAAAAACAAACAAACAAACAAACAAACCCATTTTTGTATAGGGAAAATTTAAAACACAGAGCACAGAGAATATATAACAAGAAAGCATGCTGAATTCTTTTTGTCTAAATATAAAATACAGGGAAGCTGACCTTAGAAATTAGCAACAGGTATACCTATTTTCAGGTAAGATGTACAGCTAATTTCAGATGTGTTACTGAGATGCCAAATTTTACATTAAATCCATCATTTGTAGAACTTGTTTTCTGAAGAAACAAAATGTTTTGATAAAATCAGTACTTTAGATATTTAAATAACCATTCCAAAGAAGGCTCGTTTTGTAAATAGTTTTGCAGTTAACTAGAGAGAACCCCAAAATAGACGTTTGGAAAAAAAAAAAAACCCCAAGAAGAGAATGAAATGGTTCTGTTTGTAGATCGGGATTTTTCAAGATTATGTTTCATTTCGACGTAATGTAAGATAGCAGGATTTGAGTTTGGAAAAACATCCTAGGAGATCATTTTGTCCAACCAGAAAGCTTTCAGAGCATTAGCTCTCAGACCAACCTGTACTACAAGACTGAATCGGGCCTATGCATCGATCTTTTCAAGCAAGACCCGCAAGACACCGGATTCCCTCTCGTTTTTTTTTTTTTTTTTTTTTTTTTTAGCGCAAAATGAATGGATTGTCAAAAGGAGTGTCCGTCCTGCTAGGAAACCGACCCGTTCATCTGGGTCGGGGGTGGCGGGGGAGGATCGGAGATTGCTCCCATCGTGCGGAGGAGCCACGACCTCTCTGGCTAACAACCCTGAAACCTCACAACATCTACAAAATTAGTTTTCCTTGTTTCTCTCAGACATCCCTTGCCACCTTATAAATCGCTCCCTTCGCAGGAGCCCAGTGGCGCCCGACAACAGCTGCCGCCGCAAGCCGGGGGCTGAGGTGGGATTCGGTCAAGGGTGCCTTGGGGCACGTGGTGGCGAGGGGACAGGGGACGCGATCCCCGCCCCCGGGGCCCTTCCAGCTGGGAAGCGACCCCCCCTACACACTTGGTGGGCACACCAAGCCCCAGGCAGGCCGGGTCCTGAGACACTAGAGACTCGATTCGCCAAAGATCTCAGTTCACTTAATAGGCCCCTCACCCCCAGTTCCTTAGACGCCCGCCTCTCTCCAGGGGTTCCGTACCCCCCTGGGGGCGGCGACTGACGACGCTCAGAAGGCGAGAAACGGCTCCCTAAGCCGCTCGCTGGGTCCCTCTCTCCCCACAATGCACCGGGGCCAGCAGGAAGGCCGCTCCGACCCCTAATTTTCCCGCGAATTCAGTTCAAAGAGGCGGCCGGGCCCGCGATCGGCAACGCGCACGGGCCAACCAAGCCGCGCCTCCGCGAGAAGCGCCTCCGCGTGACTGACGGGGGAATCCGCGGGCCAACAGGCTGGGCGGCACGGCGGCGCGCGCTCCCGATGGCCAATCGGAGCTCCGGGAGGGGAAGTGGGCGGAGCGAGGCCAGGGTAGGGTGAGCGGCCTCCGAAGCGGAGCGGGGCTCTGAGGAGACACTTTTTTTTTTTCCTCCCTCCTTCCCTCCTCTCCTCCTCCCTTCCCTTCCCCTCTCCTCCCCTCTCTCCTCCTTCCCCCCTCGGTCCGCCGGAGCCTGCTGGGGCGAGCGGTTGGTATTGCAGGCGCTCACTCTCCGGGGCCGCCCGGCGGGTAGCTGGCGGGGGGAGGAGGCAGGAACCGCGATGGCGCCTCAGAAGCACGGCGGTGGGGGAGGGGGCGGCTCGGGGCCCAGCGCGGGGTCCGGGGGAGGCGGCTTCGGGGGTTCGGCGGCGGTGGCGGCGGCGACGGCTTCGGGCGGCAAATCCGGCGGCGGGGGCTGTGGAGGCGGCGGCAGTTACTCGGCCTCCTCCTCGTCTTCCGCGGCGGCAGCGGCGGGGGCCGCCGTGTTACCGGTGAAGAAGCCGAAAATGGAGCACGTCCAGGCTGACCACGAGCTTTTCCTCCAGGCCTTTGAGAGTGAGTGTGTGCGAGGCTTTGAGGGCTGGGAGACGCACTCTTGCGGCACCGGGGGCTGGGGGCTCGGGACTCTCGGCCGGGCCCCCTCCTCTCCGCGAGTGCACTTGGTTTGGGAGTGGAGGGAGGCTTCGCGGGGGATGTCCCCACGCCAGGGATTGCGGTTCCCCGGGACCCCAAGTCCTGGGCCTTTGGTGGAGGTGGGAGCGAGGTCCGGGTTGGGTTCTTGACTCCCCCACGGTCCGCAGGAGCGGTTCGGCGCGGGGGCCCCTCGTTAAGGGCAGGCTTTTGAGATGAGGTTGCACAGTTGGACTGAAGGTGCAGGGAGATCCCAGGACGAGTACTTATTTTCTTTCATGCCTTTCGTACTCCAGAAGTACCGGGGTTTCGATTGTAGGTTTCGAGGGGGGCAAGACTCAGCCTGGGAAGGGATGAATGCCGTGAGGCCGGCGAAATTGTCATGGGTCCGAAATGCCTGGGCACTAACTTGTGCTTCATCTTAACAAGGCACCTTTTGATGCTTTAAATCTTTCGAAATATATCCGCCCATTTTATGGACACGTAAACTGAGACAGGTAGTAGGCCAGCATCCTCTCTTGGAGAGGACCTCGGAACCCTGTCTTAACTTCCCGAACCTTAAGACAGTTTCTGCTTTTTAAAGGACTGTTTGGAGGGCGAAAACTAGGACTGACTTAGGTGGAAACGGGAGCAAGGTGTCTGGAGACAAACAATAGGATTTATAAACAATATCATGACTATAAACAATTGTAACTGATCTTTAATGTTTGTTATATCCTGATTTTTTGCTTTTGTGTGGACATTATAATTTGGGCAATCTTAAACAGCTAAGTATCTTACAGAAACTGGAATAAACTCAGCTCTACCGCTGAATGTCTTTATTTACAATCTTACCCTGGCATATGTTAAGGGCATGGTATCAGCTGTGCTTGGAAAGATATATTACATTGTTTAATACCCCTCCTTCATTCTCTCTCATTAGTGCTTCATGAAATTCTAATTGGAATTTAATTCTTGAAATTTCAGTTTTTACTGAAAAGAATGTGAACCTGCTTCAGAGAGATTTCACGTTATTCCTTTGCTTAATATACTTTAAAAAATCTGGGACGTCTGATTAGAAATAGGATGGAGAACTGAAGGACAGACATGACAATAAACGTACTTATTTGTACTTTTCTAAAATATCTTCTTTTAGTTTATCTTGAAACTAAAACGAACTGAAGAACAAGTGGAAATTTTTAAAGTTCTTTCTAAATCTTATGAAAAATCCTCCAAGAAAGTTTTAACTATTTGCTTTCTGATGCATCTACCTGGGAGAAATCAACTGTCATTAAGAACTAGATCTGGTCACCAAACAACTTGATTCTTTTCAACATTGGTCTTAGTTTCTGGGAAGTTTAAATAAATGCTTTAGTGCAATTATTAATATAGTTACCTTTAGTTTATTTTGATGTTTTTTAAAGAAATGTGATACTAATAGATCATTAATACAAGGTGGTATATGTCTTTATTTTTTTAACTTTAATCCAAGTCCTTTATAACAAATTTTAATTAATTTTAAATATTAAAAAGACTTTGGGACTCTTGTCAGTTGCACAGAAATATGTATTGGTGGCAGTATTTACATGTTGAGATAATATTTAAATTAAGAAAAACAAATCAAAATTAAACAAGTTAAAAATACTCAGTGAATTTTAGATACATGTAATGTCTTAGACTTCAGTATTGACTGATTTTCATCATATCTATATTGGGATGTCTGGAAAATGATTTTATTCCATTTTAGTTGTTACTATATGAAATTTTTAAATGGCCAATTAAAAAGTGAAATTTTCATTTTGTTTGGCAACAATAAATATTTATTTTTGTTGAATATAGCTACCTTATGTCAGCTGCTTTTTGGAAAGAGATGGGTTACAAATAGTAAAATTAGCTAATTAAATCACTACAACTATTTGGTTCTTCACAATAACAGTAACCACCTCAGAAAGGTTTAAGAACAAGATTATGGAGAGCCTTGAGTTTAAAATAAATGTCGGTGAATTTTGTGAATGTGCCATAGATTGAATGTGTTTTGATATTATTGTGCATACTTATTTCCTTGATTTAAATAATTAGTACATGGTTTTCATACCAGGTGATTGGATTCTATTGGTTATAACATGGGCTGGGTTGATAGTTTCCTTAAAAATTAGTAAATTTAGATAATGTTTGGATTTTTGTTTTCTGTTACCTAGAACCAACACAGATCTATAGATTTCTTCGAACTCGAAATCTCATAGCAGTAAGTAGTCAATGAAATTCATCAATATTATTTCATTTTTATAATTTCATTTGTATTGTATTTTAATATTTTTAAAACTTTTTTTATAGCCAATATTTTTGCACAGAACTCTTACTTACATGTCTCATCGAAACTCCAGAACAAACATCAAAAGGTACATTTTATGAATCTTATTTCAAGCTGATCAAACCATCTGAAAGTTTTGTCTTAAAGTACTGTTTCTAATTACAGGTTAAATATGAAAACTGAAGTGAAATAGTGGCTAGTTGAATTGGGTGCAAAGTAATTTTTAATAGTATTATTTTTGGAATCCTAATTTATTTCAGTTTTTTCCTAGTAGAAATGATTTAGTAGTAAAGTGAATGAGGTGATTTTTATTGACTCGTATTTTCACTAGTTATTTTCAAATTTGGTAAAAGTCCAGGATTTAAATACTTACTAAAGGGCTTACTATCTTTGAGACATAAAATATAATGTTTATTTTTTATTTTTTTTAATATTCTTTAGTTGTCAATGGGTCTTTATTTTACTTATTTATATGTGGTGTTGAGAATCGAACCCAGTTCCTCACCCATGCTAGGCAAGCACTCTACCACTGAGCCAAACCCCAGCCCAAAGGGAGTTTTAAAAAATCTTATTTATTTATTTTTTTGGTGGAGTTCTTTTTTTTTTTTTTTTTTTTTTTGTCTTTTTTGGAACTGGGGGTCCAACCCAGGGCTTTGCGAATGCAAGGCAGATGCTTTGCCACTGAGCTATATCCCAGCCCTTAATTTTTAAAAAATATTTCTTAATCTTTCTGTCTTATAGTGGAGTCAGGAGATGTGGTATGGTACACAGCTTATTTTTGGCATTTAACATTTATGACTTAGCCAAATGTAATCATGGAATGTGTTTCTTGTCCTATGTGCAAGACTATATTTATTGAGTATATCAAGTTAACAAGTTAAATTTAAAAGAGAGAACTATCAAATATTTAGTATGTTATAGTCTTAAAACCATTAAGCTATTTCAATAGACTTTGAAACTCCCTAGGAGACTCCTAGTTATTAAATAGGCATCACATTTGTATAGCAAGATCTAGTTTTATAGATTTATTAAAGTATATTTTAAAGAATTGACATTAAAATAATTTGTCTTTTAACAGTCTAAGGTGAGAGACAGAGAAAACATTGTGTTCAGAAGGTGAAAATTGCTAAGGATCCAAATAAGTAAGAAGGGTGTGATGAAGTAGGTAACAGAACCTGTCTACTCTGTTGATTAATGCCAGGGTACAGCAGACATTTTTTGTAAAAGGACTAGATAGTAAATATTTTAGGTTTTTTGTGGCCAGGAGGCAAAATCAAGGATATTATGCAGGTGCTTAATATAAACAACAGCACCAAAAAAAAAAAAAAAAAAATCCCCAGTTCTTTTACTGATGAAATTCAATATTACAATACAACAATACAAAGTAAAATATTTTGTAACAAGCCTACAAGTAAGAAATGTAGAATTCTTTTTGAGATAACATTTTGCTTAATTGGGGTTCAGAGTTAAGTGTTCTCTGTCATCAGATCAGTTGCCAATGTTTTTTCTGTTAAAATTATTCTTGGGGGCTGGGGTTGTAGCTCAGTGGTAGAGTACTTGCCTAGCACGCGTGAGGCACTGAATTTCATCCTCAGCATTCATAAAAATAAATAAATAGAATAAATGTATTGTGTCCATCTACAACTTAAAAAAAAATCATTCTTAGTTTGTGGATTAAACTGTGTAGTCAGCCATAGTTTGCTGACCCTTGATTCATTTCATAGAACTAAGAAAATTTGATTAAGTTAACCTTTTTCTTTCACTAAGTTATTTTAAAATTTTTATTCTTTGGGACCAGGGATTGAATCTTTGGGCTTTTTATCACCATGCCACATCCCCAGGCCTTTTTATTTTTTATTTTGAGTCAGGATATCATTAGATTGCTTATAGCTTTGCAAGTTGCTGATTCTAGCTTCGAACCTGCAATACTGGGCTGCTGGGATTACAGGGGTGTGCTACCATGCCTGGCTAAATTATTTTTAATATGGATAGTCAGTTGAGTTATTAAGATATTGCCTAATTTTAATTTTAAAAGTGATTAAGTTCTTAAAGAATAAGTGTATTAATCCATAAATGGATTACAAATATACATTTAAAATCTTACCTTCTTCTTCCTTTGTGGTACTGGGGATCGAACCCATGGCCTTGCACATACTAGGCAAGCATTGTTCCATTGAGCTACATCCCCAGCCCTTTTTGTTTTATTTTGAGATAGGGTCCTGTTAAGTTTTTAGCCCAGGCTGGCCTCAAACTTTCCATTCTTCCTACCTCAGCCTCTCAAGTAGCTGGAATTACAGCTGTGTGCCACTGTGCCAAGTTTTTCATTTTCTTATCATGTTTGTTTATTAGACTGTCTCATTTTGGAATATATTGTGTCCAGTAGATGGATAGTTTAAAAAACTTGGTAGTATAAACTGATTTTCTTAATTATTGCCATTTTGATTTTAAAATATTTGCGGTTTGGGGATTTTTAAGCAATTTTCTAGCCAAAAAAACAAAACCAAAAAAAAAACATTTATTCTTTCTTTATTATTGGTTCTGGAAATTGAATTCAGGAGCATTTTATCACTGAGCTGCATCCCAACTCTTATATTTTGAGACAAGATCCTGTTAAATTGCCTCTGCTAACCTTGAACTTCTAATCTTCTGCCTCACTGCATGCATTGTTGTGTTTGCCTAGCCAAAATCAAACTCTCCTTTATTTCCATTAAGAAATGAATAGACATTGGTTAAACTCTCTTATTATATACCTGACTTTATATATTAGACTTTAAGAGTAATTTTGTGTGTGTGTGTGTGTGCGTGTGTGTGTGTGTGTGTGTATACTGGGGGTTAAATCAAGGAGTGTTTAACCCCTGAGCCACATCCCCAGTCCTGTTAATTTTTTAATCTTTATTTTATTTATTTGTTTTTATGTGGTGCTGAGGATTGAACCCAGGGCCTCGCGTGCTGGGCAAGCGCTTTACTGCTGAGCCACAATCCCAGCCCCAGTCCTTTTTATTTTTTGAAACATGGTTTTGCTAAGTTGCTGAGGCTGGTTTTGAATTTGTAATCCTCCTGCCTCAGCCTCCCTTCACTGGAATTACAGATGTGTGCTACCATGCCCAGTTTTAAGAGTAATTTGTAGCAAATTGTAGGCCAACCCATTGTATCTTCAGATGACTACTATTGTCTCTTCAAAGTAGTTGGTGACTTTGGGGGGCTGGGGATGTATGTAGCTCTATGGTAGAATGCTTGGATAGCATGTGTGAGGCCCTAGTTTCAGTCCCTAGCATAACAAACAAAAAGCATTAGTGACTTTTAAAGGTAGCAGATTTAGCAATGATTGTGGTCTTTTCGCAAATTATTTTTGGAACTCCTTTTTACTATTACACCATATATATGTACATATGTGTGTGTATATATATATGTATACACACACACATACACACACGTATATAATTTTTTTTTTTTTGGTTGGGACTTTGTGTGTGCTAGGCAAATATGTTGTACCACTGAGCTACATCTTCAGCCCAGTATCTGTTATTGGAACAAGCATGTTTATTCCCTTGGAAGTCATACTGTCAGTTGTAATTTTACCCTTGGTATATTGGTAAAACTCATTTCATATTTTAGTCTTAATACTTTACAGAGGTATTCAAATTCTATAGGCTAACACTATTCTGATGCAGTAGAACTTAAGGTAAGGAGAAAGGCTTTGAATCCATTTTATTAGATTTTATGTAAACTACTTCTGAACCCTCCCAAGAAAATTTTCAGAAATTTCTTGAATTTTTAAATGTTCTCCTTTTTGATGACCTTTTGATAACCATTTCCCTTATTAGAGCTGAGCTACAGTAGCATTGCCTTTCTAAAGAACAGAAATACTTGGTGTTGGGGGAGGAACTGCTTTTCTATAGTTGTTCATATGGTTTGTTTTTTCTTAAGAAGGTAGGGTTGCCTTTATGATTGTATCTGTTTCAAGTGGTTGTTACTATTCAGTTCTCGTATTCATTTCTTTTGCATAAAACTTCATAATGTTGGAAGAGATGAACCTTGGGACTTAGTCTTACCTTTATTAAAGACAGAATTTCTTTTTTTTAATAATTAGTCTATTTTATTATTAGTTACTGTTGTTAATCTCTTACTGAGTGTAATTTACAAGTTAAACTTTATTACAGTTATGAAAAACATAATAGGAAAAAAACAGTACAATCCGTCTCCAAATCCGTGGAGTCCATATACACATGATGGGCATCTGTGGAGTCAACCAATTGCAAGACAGAATTTCTTGATCATTACATAAACATATTATACCTAAAAATTTCCAGGGCTGGGGTTGTGGCTCAGAGGTAGAGTGCTCACCTATCATGTGAGGCACTGGTCACCACTTAAAAATAAAGATATTGTGTCCACCTATAACTAAAAAATAAATATTAAAAAAAATTTCCAGTAATTTTAAACCCTCCTTAATAATAACTTTTCAGCATTTATATTGAACTGTTTTTGTAGCTTGCCTAGAATAGTTCATTTTTCTTCTTCTCTCATCTGTGGAGATAAAAAATGAATTGCCATCATTCATAAAGCATTTCTTGCTAGACTATTGGGTTAAACTTCAAAATTGAAGTTTTTTAGTTACTCTAAACAGAGAAGTTTTTTTTTTAAAAAAAAAATCTTTTGTTAATAGAGACTTCTCAATCACTGGAATATAGACTATCAGTACTGCTGTTCCAATGTTTTATTGTAATATATTTACATTATTTTATATTAACATTTCTTTACTAATAATTTTCATTATAGTAGTTGTTTTGAGGTCTACGGTTGTAACTCAGTGGTAGAGCACAGTCCCTAGTTCTGCCAAAAAAAAAAAAAAAAAAGTGACAAATAGCTGTTTTTGAGTAATGAGCCTGGCCTCAGTTTCTCTTATCTGCATTCAAGCATTATAATGTCATAAGTAAATTTTGAGTACAGTAAAATTTCAAGTCCCATATTTGAAGAGAACACATAAAAGGGTATAGAGAAATATTTGGGGTTGAGAATGTAGCTCAGTGACAAAGCACTTGACTAGTACACACTGGACCCTAGGTTTGATTCCTAGCACTGCAAAAAATAAAATTGCATAGGATTTCAGTGTGGCCTAGCCTGAAATTCACTTAAGAAAAGAGAAATGTTTCTTTACAATTAACAAATTACATGTGGATAAAGTTTTTCACCTCTAACTCTAGGAGATACCATAATCTACCTTGAGAAGTAAAATGAGATTTGTTTTACAACCCATTCAATCTTTAATTGCTTTGGGAGATTTTACTTCAGTTTCTGTTTTGTGAAAAAATTACTTTTTTCTCGTAAAAGTATCAAGTTAAAGATAATAAGCAATTTTATCATTTGATGGATATGTCCTCTAATTTCAAATTTTTACATGACTTTTTAAAAACTGTCTCTTTAGTATGACATTATTCAACTGTAACCTTTGAGGATATTTTATAAACTTCGGTATACTTTATAGAATATCCATTTTTATATGATGCTGCTAGTTCTTTTTTGTTGGGTTGCTTTAAAGAAGTATGGTACGGATGCTTCAAAATACACATAATTTGCCTTTGTTTCACCTAGTTTCACCTAGTTTAATAGATATTTGAATACCTACCAAGAATAGGGCACTATGCTGAACACTACTTGCTTGAAGAGAGGCAATCACTGCCCTTCAGGAGCTTATAATCTATATGGAAAAATAAAATATTTACACAGATTTCACAGGTAGGAGACTGTGTCAAAAGAAATATAAATCAAATGCCATGGAAGGAGAAATCACTCATTTGGGAATAATTACAAAAGATTTTATGACAAAGCATGTCTGCTGTGTTGTAACATACACATTTTAATAGTATTCATTGTTACAGCGAACCCTTCATAATTTATCTAGGTAAAAATAATCAAAATCAGATTTCCATCTAGCCTGTTATAGTGAAAATAAAGTGTAATTTGTTTGTTCTTTCCCAGTTGAGAAGTGATTATTTTGTTTATCTGTTTCTTCCAGGAAGACATTTAAAGTTGATGATATGTTATCAAAAGTAGAGAAAATGAAAGGAGAGCAAGAATCTCATAGGTAAGATAACTTATTAGTTTATATAAGTGATGTATTTGAGGAAAGAGGAAAACCTAAAAGTGATCATTTCCCTAGCGATCACCTCAGTTCTATTAGGAATTGGAAGGAACCTTAGAGGTCAGTTGGCCCAAATTCAACCCAACCCAGGAATTAATTTTTGTAGTGACCCTGAAAAGAGAATTCTTAAGCCTTAGCTTGAATGTCTACAATGTGTAGGAACTCATTATTTGTGAGGCAGTTGTGTTTGTTATTGTTTATTGCCACCTTGTGACATTTTGGATAAAAATCTTGTAATTTCTGCAGTTCATCTCACCTGAGGGAGTGGAGAATCACATTTCTGTGCTAGGTACTTCACAGTGTCACATCTCTTCTAAATAATCATCTTCATATTCTATCCTTTCCTTTCTCTTATTTAAATATCATGCGAAATATAATTTTATGACCCTTTTGACAGAACCTACTTATTGTACACTTTCAAATGTATAACTAGAACTAATTGCTTAATATTCTTTATTATTATGTTGGGGATTGAATCAGGGGTACTCTTTCATTGAGCTACATCCCAGCCCTTTTTAGTTTTATTTTTAGACAGAGTCTCACTAAATTACCCAGGCTGTCCTTGAACTTGGGATATTCCTGCTTTAATCTTTCAAGTAATGGGAATTATAGGTGTGCTAATCCCAGATGTGTAATCTCAAGTAGCTGGGATTACACATCTGGGTAATCCTTTATATTCTGATTAGTTTATTATCTCCTTACTCTAGATAATATGCATTTTTAAATTCTGTTTTTATCTTTGACATTCAAACTAAAAAGTGAATATTCTTCTAAAGAGAAATAGGAACTTGTATGGTGGTTATTCATTCATTGACTGCTTTTAGAGAGAATGAAGAACTAGAAAATATGGATCTCCCCCCCACCCCCCAAGTGCTTGAACCCAGGGCATTGTGTTATAGGCAAGTGCTCTACCACTGAGCCACATTCCCAGTCCTTTTCAAAAATCGGAGTTAGGAAATTGTTACAATGTATTTTTCTTTTTCTCTTTAATCCATTTTACAATTTTGATAAGATGTATGTTTAACAGTGCTGCATTTGTTTTCTTATTGTTTTAGTGACTGATAAAAGATTTCATTTTTCTTTGTAGTTGGCTTATATCTTGAGTTGGCTGTTGAATTAGTTGATTATGTTATTTAAATTATAAAAACAACAGTTTTGTTTTATATCTTGTATTCTTATAGGATTGAAGTGTAATTTGAACTTCAATATGTAGGTAAATTCTGACTTGCAAATAAGGTATGGCGGTCAACTCTGGAAGCTTAAATCTTTACCTAGTCTATGTACTTTTTTTGTGGGCATTGGTGTGTGTGTGGGGGGGAATGGGAGTTTAACACAGGAGGCACTTCACTGAGCTACATCCCCTGGCCCTTTTATTTTTTATTTTGAGACAGTCTCACTAAATTGCTTAGGACCTTGCTAAATTGCTGAGGTTGGCCTTGAACTTGCAATCCTCCTGCCTCAGTTTCCCAAATCCCTGGGGTTGTAGGTATGTGCCCTTGCGCCTGGCTCTATGTACTCTTTAAAATAGAACTGAAAATATTGCCGGTGCCTTGAACACATACATTTTGCTTGAATTGCTATTCCAGATGCTTGGTTGATTGTCTACCCTTGGGCTAGGTCTTGGGATGCTCAGGGTCTTTTTTGTGGAATCCAGAGCCTTTGTGCAGTCTGAGCATGTGCTTTACCACTTAGCTATATCCCCAGCCTCCTCAGGGCCTTTTTTTACTTAGAGCCTGATCTGACCCGCCCGCTTCTTTTCTTGACCACCTAAGTATAAAGTGTCCTCTAGACCTTTCAGGTTTCAAATGAGAATGACGAGTGAGCCAATAATAATAATAAGAAAACTAGACTCTTTTCTTAATTTTCCCTATTAAAATTCTAGTTCATCACTGCTAAACTATTATTATCTCATTGTCATTGTCTTTGATAAATATTACAGAGCTTCCCTAAGAATGTGTGTTATGAGGGAGATAGTACCGGTCAGTTCTTTGTACATAATTATTCTTCCAATAACTTTTGTTCTTTTTGACCCCGTGGGTTCAACGTAAAGAACAAATCTAAGGATTACATTAAAATTCCTACTTATAATTTGGAAGACAAAATTTTCAGTCTTTAGGATCTAGCTGTTCCAGTGAGAGATTTTTATGAATGTCTCAGTCTTGTTCCTAGGGATACTAGATGCATTGGGAAAGTGCTTCATTTTAAGTTTACTTGCCAGACCCTCTAGTCAAGTTATTTAGTGTATTTCTCATCTCAAAGTAAGCCTATTTCTATTGTACTAAACTTTTTCACACAGGGTTGTAAGAAGAACATTATATACCAGTAAATAATGCCAGCACTATAAAACTTTGCTTATAAAAATCTATTGTCAAATTTGTTCTTAAAAAAGAACAAAGCAAGTGTTGGGGTTGTGGCTCAGTGGTGGAGCCCTTATCTAGCATGTGTGAGACCCTGAGTTCGATTCTCAGCATCACATATAAATAAATAAAATAAAGGTCTATTGACAACTAAAAAAATTAAAAAAAAGAACAAAGCAAGTCTTTGTTGTTTGTGACATTAATTAGAAGTTAAAATCTTAAATCATAATATAAAAGCATTTCTCTTCTGTGTTCTCTGTACCGTCTCAGACACAGGGATCTCCTTGAATTTAATTGGATACTGCATCTGTTTAACAACAGTAGTCTAGGCATTTTGTACTGAAATTCTTTTTCTTTCTTTCCTTTTTGTTTTTGGTACTGGGGATTTAACCCAGGGGCACTTTAACACTGAACTATATAGCCAGCCCTTTTTATTTTTTGAGACAGAGTCCATTTATTTTTGAGACAGGACCTCATTAAATTGCTCAGGCTAGCCTCGAATTTGTTATCCTCCTGCATATACTACCATACCTGGCTTGGAGTTCTTGTTTTTTCTGTACTTTCAAAGTTGTAATGTCTCTATTCCCAAGCCCAGTATATTTAATCCCCAGAACTCAATGGGATAATAATCATACACAAAAATACCATAGTACTATAGCCTAAAATTTAAGTACAAATTCCTGAGTTGATTATGACATTTATAGCAACTTCTATTCTAAACCCAAATCCTATCTTTATTTGTGTAAAAGCAGTTGGTATTCCATGGTCGTCATCATCTTTTTTATTTTAATTTTTTTGTAGTTGTAGATGGACAGAATGCCTTTTTTAATTTATTTTTTATTCAGTTCTAAGGATTGAACCTGGTGCCTCACATGTGCTAGGCAAGTGCTCTGCTACTGAGATATAGCCCCAGCTCTCATGGCTTTTAAATTTATTTGTTTCTTTATGGGGGTTGGGTTACCAGGAATAGAACTCAGGGGCATTCTACCACTGAGCCACATCTTCAGCTCTATTTTGTTATTTTATTTAAGAGAGAGTGTCTCACTGAGTTGCTTAGTGCCTGGATGTTTGCTGAGGCTGACTTTGAGCTCACAATCCTCCTGCCTCAGCCTCCTGAGCTGCTGGGATTACAGCCATCTGCCATCATGCCTGGTTTACGCTTAATTTTTTGTGGGGGTACTGGGGATTGAACCCAGGAATGCTATGCCATTGAGCCACACCCCTAGCCCTTTTTTAATTTTTAATTTTGAGACAGGGTTACACTAAGTTGCTTTGGGCCTTGCTAAAGCTGGCCTTGAATTTGGTGATCTTCCTACCTCAGCCTCCCGATCTCTTGGGGTTACAGGCAGGCACCACTGTGGCTGGCTAATACTTTATATCCAAGTTCTTGGAAATCATTTGCAAAAACGTTAGTAGAAGGAGACAATAGAAAACATGTATATATTTCGTGTTTTTTTTTTTTCCTTTTTCTAAGGTATCAGTCAATCTGTGATACTAGACCAAAATTGTCATTTGTAACCTTAAAACTCAATTTTTAAAAATATTTTTTAGTTTTTGATGGAACTTTATTTTATTTCTTTATATATGATGCTGAGAAATCGAACCCAGTGCGTCACACATGCTAGGCAATCATGCTACCACTGAGCCACAACCTCAGCTCCAAAACTCAATGTTAAAAAAAAATATATTTTTATTAGTTATTGATGGACCTTTACTTATTTATTTGTTAGTATGTGGTGCTGAGAATCAAACCCAGGACCTCACACATGCTAGGCAAGCGCTCTACCACTAAGCCATAGCCACAGCCCCAAAACTCAATTTGTAACCTTAAAACTCAATAAAACCCACCATCTGTGCCCCAAAAGAAAAAAAAAATTCTTTCTTTCTTTTTTTTTTTTTTTTTTTGAGTAGCTTTTGAAAATTTCAGAACTAGCAAATTTTAGAAACTCACTATGGTTATACCTTTGGTTCCTAGGTTTTCCTGATGTTTCTTCTTGCTTTTTTGGTGTGGTTATGTATATTTTAAATATCTTTATTTTTCTTTTAGAATGGCTTATATGATATCTTCTCTAACTCTTGTTTCTGGCACTCTAATTTTGAATGTATGGGGACCAAGCATTGCTTATTAGAATAAATATCTCTTGCTTTTCTGTAGTTATTAATCTAGCAGGGTAATAAGAGTTTCTTATGCTATGTAACCTGCCAATATTGGAATTCTCTAGTCCAAAGAGTTGGAATAATTCTTAAACTTTTAAGTGCATTTCCATAGAGAAAACACATCCTGAAAAGATTTTCAGATTGGAGTTGCTTACAAATGTGTTTGCAGGGGCAATGAAAAGTAGAATGTTTCCTCTCTTATTTGTTCTGCTTTTATTTCTAGCCCAGTGTTAGTGGTTGGAGAAATCCCCTCAAAAGATACCTTTTATTGGGGGTATTTTCAAGCCTATATTTTCAGTAGTGTCAGAAGGCAAAGTGTTTTTTGTTTTATTTCATCTTGTTTTAGTTTTTCAGTTCTGGGGATTGAACCCAAGGCCTTGGGCATCCTTGGCAAGTACTCTGTCACTGAACTATATCCCTAGCCCTCAAGAGCCTTTTATCAGTGTTTTTTGTTAATATCCAAACTTTTGAGTTAATAATCTTCCCTTCCTAAACATTCCCTATTATAAGCATCTTTTTGTACAGAAACAAGGTCTGGGGGGTCCAATTTCCTTAGGCTGCCATTTCCCAGGTTTGTATATAAGCCCTAGGGGATATAATGGTGATCAAAACACATCTGTCTTTTTTTTTTAAATTGATTTTTTAAATATACTACAGCTGAATGCATTACAATTCATATTACACATACAGAGCATAATTTTTCATACTTCTGGTTGTATATAAAGTATACTCACACCAATTCCAAAACACGATCTGTCTTTATGGAACATAATGTTTAGGAGGAAAGACATAATGAATAAAATTATAATTGTGGGAAAGAAAAGTATGGGGAAGCCATGAGTATATAAAATAGAAGACACAGCTCTCTTGGATGTGGAAATAGTGATGGTGAAAGCCATGATTTGGAAGATGGACACAGGCTGGTCCGAGTGCAGTGGTGTATGAACATAAGAGTAAAATGGGGAGGGAGAATGAGCAGGCAGATGGTTTCAGAAAAAAAAAAAAAAAAGAATATGGTAAATATAGCCTTTGAGGCAAGAAGAGTGGCATGGAAAGAGTCTTGAACAGATGACCATGGACAGATAATACAGTTTTGTAGGATATGTAAGAATATCTTCTTTGAGCATCTGAGTCTGAACCCTATATTTGGGGAGCCTGGATTCCAGAATAATGGGCTCAATGTAGTCACCAACTCCTCAGCTTTATATATCATAGGATAAATTCTATAAAAAAAGTTGAATGGCTGCTATCTAGCAGGATAAATGCCAAGTAGCTTATCAACTTGTGCTGTTTTGAGGTAATCATAGCCATGACCCTGGAAGCGAAGCTTTTTACCTGCCATTATCAGATTAGTGTGTATAAACTAGAGGTACTGATCTTGGTCTCTTTTCGGCATATAAACATTGATATCTTTCTTGGATCTGGCTATTAAAATTTGGAGTTCTAACATGAATCATGTTTCAAAATGTTAGTCTCTTTTGACTTATTCTGCAGACTGATTGAAAACTGTCAGATGTTTGTGTTTAGAATGTACTATTCCAAAATTGCAAATGTTTCATCAACTTTTGTGTTAGTAGATTGTAATTATACATATTAGTGCAATTCATATTACACATTTGTGTATGCACACAGTATAAAAATATAATTTGGTCAGTCATGTAAAAACATGGAATAGTTTGCATGTCGTCTTTCTGCAGAGGCCATGCTAATCTTTTCTATATCATTTCAATTTTGGTACACGTACTGTCGAAGCAAGCACCTTCATCCATTTTCTTGCAACTATATTGCTTATTTCCTAAGAATGTATGGACAGGAAACATCATGTAGATGAACTAAATCCTTATCTGGTATCTTTTTTCTGCTCATCTAAACTAGATTCTTTATAGCCTAAATAAAACCAAGTTGGTCTTACATGATTTTTTCCCCCTTTCTTTATCTGATCCAGCTTAAACAATTAGGATATGGACATAGTAGCTATAAGAGGGAAGAGAAAAAGGGGGAAAAAAAGTTTGCTTTTTTTTTCTTGGAAGAAACCGCCTATGCAAGTAAAAATGGTTACACTTATTCTAGATTATATATATGTATATATAGTGTATCCTTTGAGGTGGGAGTTTGGGAGGAATCTTGTACAGCAAACCGTATTCCCATTGTTAATTTCAAACCTTTTTTATATTGATACTTTTATTTGTGAAATACATTGCTCATACTCAAGATATTTTCACACTGTTAAATTTCTATACAGTTTTTGTTATTGTAAGTTTCTATTTTGTTTTATTTTTTTTTTATCACTGAGCTACATACCCAGTTCTTTTTATTTTTAAGACAGAGTCTCACTAAATTGCTGAGGCTGGCCTTGAAACTGCAATCCTCTTCCTTCTGGCTAAATTTTTAAAAAGGTTTTAAAGTCTTATTCTCAATTTCTTACATTATTGTGGAATGATAAGTGTACCTAATGACCTCAATTTACAGCCACATTTTGAATAATACTATTTAAATATTTTCTAGAGTAGATAATAATATAAGATGTTTCTGGCATGTCACAGCTGGAACTTAGAATTTGGAATCACATTTCCCAGAAAAACAGCGTAAATACTATTAATATCACAGTGTAAAATGGGCCATGAACCCTGACCTTCAAAAACTATTACTCTAGGAGGACATTCTTATCCTTTACAAAAAGCATTTATTAGTGTCTTTCTGTAAGACACTGCTAGGGACACCAATAAAATATAAAGATTTCAAAAGAATGTGTATGCAGGAATACTGACAGTAATAAATAAAAGTGTTTATAAAGTAAAGAGGTTATACTTAAATTCTGGATGGGTGAGCTTGGCGTCTTGGTAAAATGAGACAATACTGGATCTGTTATTTGATGCAAACTTCACAATCTTAACAGAGGTAATTTTTCTCATAGGTATCATGTCACAACTAAGAACTGAACCAGAAGTGAAATTGGAATTTTCTAGTTCTTTTATCATTCTATTTTCTGATGTAAAGCTTTAATGAAGATAATAAGAAATGAAACCATATTATAGGCAGTGATTAGACAATGGATTTGGTAGTTGGGTACTAATTAGAAAATTGCAGCCAGGTGTGGTGGCTCGCGCCTGTAATCCCTATGACTGGAGAGCCTGAAGCAGGAGGATCCAGAGTTCAAAGCCAGCCTTAGCAATAGGGAGGCACCAAGCAACTCAAGACACCCTGTCTCTAAATAAAATACAAAATAGGGCTGGAGATGTGGCTCAATGGTTGAGTGCCCCTGAGTTCAGTCCCCGGTACCAAGAAAAAAAAGTTGTAGAAAAGAAATTTTAAAAACAAGAAAATGAAAATAATAAAAGTAAAATTAGTAGCACACTTGCCTGGCATGTGTGAGGCACTGGGTTCGATTCTCAGCACCACATATAAATAAATAAAATAAAGATCTATCAACAAATAAAAAAAAAGGAAAGAAAATTTGCAGAAAGGAACGATAGGTAGAAAATGGTGTTTTCAGAAAATTAATCTGCATGAGGATTTGCGTTCAATCTTCCAACGTAAAGAAAAAGGAAAAAGATTGGGCTGGGGATGTGGATCAAGCAGTAGCGTGCTCGCCTGGCATGTGTGCGACCCGGGTTCGATCCTCAGCACCACATACCAACAAAGATGTTGTGTCCGCCGAGAACTAAAAAATAAATATTAAAAATTCTCTCTCTCTCTCTCTCCTCTCTCTTTAAAAAAAAAAGAAAAGAAAAGAAAAAGGAAAGATTAACTTGGCCTTGTTAACTTGGCCTTGTTTAATTGAACCAACTAGGAGTTGGCTAGAATTGTAATGGATTATCTTCTAACATGTGGAAGTTATAGAATGTTTCTTTCTTTTAGTTATATTTTGGAGGTTTAACTACTTTTTAAGGAAATGTTTATGAAATTTTTGAAATTACTTTTTTTAGTACTGGGGATCAAACCACTGAGCTATATCCCAGCCCTTTTTGTATTTGAGACAGGGTCTTGCAAAATTGCTGACACTGGCTTTGAGCTCAATGATGATTCTCCTGCCTCAGCCTCCTAAGCCACTGAAATTACAGGTGTGCACCACCACACCCATCTTATTTATGGGTCCATTTTTATGGGGAAAATTTGAACTATCCTCCTTCTCTTTCCTTTTATTGGTGCATACTAGGGATTGAACCCTGGGATACTTAACCACTGAGCTACATCTCTAGCCCTTTTTATGTTTTATTTTGAGACCAGGTCTCACTATGTTTATGTGGCTGGCCTCAAATTTGTGATCCTTCTGCCTCAGCCTCCCAAGTTGCTTGGATTAAAGGCATGTGCCACCATGCCCATCCTATGAACCATCCTTTTAGTAAAATATCATGTAAATGACTAATGTACTTTTAAAATATCAACTTTGAGTATAGTTTACATTTAATAAATATACTCATCTTAAGTATGAGTTCAAGTATTAAGTTCAAGACTTTAAAAAAAAGGTACAGGAGATTGATCCTGGGGTCTTCAGTTACAAGTCATCAACTTCCCATCCCCCCTCAACAAGTTTTCATGGCTGACCTTGAGCTTATGATCCTCTTGCCTCAGCCTCCCGAATGTCTAGGTTTATAAGTGTGCACTACCACTCCTGGCTGATAGTTCAAGTTTTAACAAATGTATGTACTTTTTAATCTTTGCCACAATCAAAAATGTAAAACATTTGCATGACTTTGAAAAATTCTTTGGTTTGTATAGTCAGTCAATCCCCCAATGTCTGCTTTTGTTTCTTTATTTGTTTTAAAGTATAATTTACATTCATTCACTCCTTTTGGTGTATAATTAGTTCTTTTGTCAAACTTACACAGATATCAATCACTGCAGTCCAGATAAACCCTAAAATTTTTTTCTTGCCTCTTTCATTGTTAGTCTTTCCCACGTGTTTTTAAAACCGTCTGATTTATGTCACAAAATAATTTAAAAGTGCTTCTAATATTTGAATTACCTATTTTTAAGAATTCCAATGTATACTGTTTTTGCCTTTTTTTTTTTTTTCCTTTTTTGGTACCAGAGATTGAACTCGGGGCCACTTGACCAGTGAGCCACATCCCCAGCCCTATTTTGTATTTTACTTTAATTTTTTTTTCTATTTTGTATTTATTATTTAGAGACGTGAGTTGCTTAGCGCCTCGCCATTGCTAAGGCTGGCTTTGAACTCGTGATCCTCCTGTTTCAGCCTCCCGAGCTGCTGGGATTATAGGTGTCCACCACCATACCCAGCTCTGCCTCAGTTTTTGCCTCTTAATTATACTTTTTAGGGGCTGGGGTTGTGGCTCAGAGAGAGGTAGAGTGCTCGCCTAGCAAATGTGAGGCACTGGGTTCAAACCTCAGCACCACATAAAAATGAAATAAAGATATTGTGCCCACCTACAACTAAAAATAAATATTAAAAAATTATACTAATACTGCTTAAACCTTTGTACTTCCACTCTTCCATTGTCATTTTGTTCTCTACTGATATTCTCGAATACTTTCCTTAGTACAGTTCTATTTTTTTTTTTTTTTAAATAACCTAGCCGCCACACAGCCTTGTAGGTTCAAACAGCAAGTCTTTTTTTTTTTTTTTTTAAGAGAGAGTGAGAGAGGAGAGAGAGAGAGAGAATTTTTAATATTTATTTTTTTTTTAGTTCTTGGCAGACACAACATCTTTGTTGGTATGTGGTGCTGAGGATCGAACCCGGGCCGCACGCATGCCAGGCGAGCGCGCTACCGCTTGAGCCACATCCCCAGCCCATTAGTACAGTTCTAGAAGTGCCCCCACAATGTTCCTGCTCTAGTTTTTTTATCAGTTGGATGGTTTACTTCACTTAGAAAATACAGGCATCCCCACATCTTTCATTGAAATATCTTACTTGCCTCTTCTATATCTTGGAAAAGAGGAGTCCTAGGCAAATTTAGAGTATAATATGTTCCCATTTTTGTCATTGCTCTAGCCTCAATGTCTTTCTGTAACTCTTCCTTTCTATTATAAAACATATCTAGATTGTTACCATCATGTAAGAAAAAAAAAAAAAACAAAAAAACAGATATCCTTGACTGGTTCTTATTGTTCTGTAAGTATTATTTACTTTCATTCTTTTCACTGGTAAATTTCTTGAGTTAAATGATCAGTTCTGCTTTCCTTTTCTCACTGTCTGTTTTCTCTTGGTTTTTATAATCTGAATTGCCAGTATCACATCATAGAAAGTGTGCTCTAAAATGTTATGAACGACTCCTGACCAATAGATAAGCCTGTTTTCTCTTGAGCTTTAAAGGTTTACAAAAGCTGTTGATGTTTGTTTATTCTGTCCCATCCTAATAGTTTTTCATTGACAATAGCTGTTTTTCAAAACAAAGGCTCACTGGTTCATGCTTCCTTTTGAATAGCTTCTTCAGAAAAAAGTGAAAATGGCATGTTTAAAGTGAATTACAGAACTATAGTAGATTTGTAGTTGGTGTTTCACTCCTAATTGAAATGTAAAACAAAGGGTTTGCATCATGGATTAGGAGGGTTGAATTTCCATTGCTTTAAGTCAAACACTTGGATCAATTCAACTCTTCTTATCAAAATTTCCTTTTGCGATGTGGGAAGGGAAACCTTCCATTTTGTAGGTAAGACACTAAAGCACAGTAATTTATCTGGCATCTCATTTTGTCTATTTTTTTTCCCTGCCCTATTCCTGTGATTTTTGTTTTTGCTTTTATTTTTGTGGATTTGGAGGATTTTGGTTGTTTATTTGTTTAAAGTATATAGTAGACATACTCATTTGGATGTCATTCTTAATGATGGTAAAGCACATGGAGTCATGGGCCAGAACAGCAATTAAGAATGAGAAAATCAAATATTTATAAATTAGCTGGAGTAGTTTTCACTGTTATAAATTAACGTCTAGGCTATTTTATTATAGAATATTAATGTGATGAAAACTTTTGTTTGTTTTGTTTAGCTTGTCAGCTCATTTGCAGCTTACATTTACTGGTTTCTTCCACAAAAATGGTACGTACTTTAAGTATTTTGGCATCCAACAACCAAATATGTTTGGAAATGTTTTAAAAAATTGGTATTAAGATTACATTTAATGGAAAGATGTTCTATTGGGAAAGTGTTCTTTGTTGTTTTTCAGTGCTGGAAATGGAGTCTAGGGCCTTGTGTAAGTTAGGTAAGTGCTCTACTGCTGAGCTCAGCCCCAGCCCTCTGCTACTTGTTTTTGAACTTCAGGTTTGAAATCTAATGATGAAAATTTTAATCAATTGCCTTAGAACTGGAATAGGGGACTCGGGTTGTAGCCCAGAGGTAGAGCACTTACCTAGCATGTGTGAGGCACTGGGTTCAATCCTCAGCACTGCATATAAATAAGAAAAAAATAAAGTTTCGTTGACAACTAACTAAATAAAAACATGTCTACATATATTTAGAAAAACCACAATAGGTAAAGAATCCATTCTGCAAAGACATTTTGAGTTAATGTTATTGCATCATGTTTTTTTCTAAATAAATGGATATTATCAATATGTTAGGCATTAAACCAAGGAAATTATATAATATTTTATATTCAGTAAAACCTGAAAGCATGCTGGGGAAAATTATAGTTGTTTTTTTAAAAAAAAATGCATAAAATACCTCTAAACTTAGTCCATCCTAAATTTGTGCATACATCCACTAATTATCGAGGAATGGAATAAAACCTTTATTATCAACAGACACCAGGTCGGTCTTCCTTTATTGTTCAGTAAGAAACAAAGTTTAAGGGGCTGGATATGTATATAGTTTAGTAGTAGAGTACCTGCATAGCATGTGAAAGACCTTAGCACTGATTCAAAGTCCTGCTGGAAAACAAAAAAAACCAACAAAGTTTTATATTAAAATACTATAGTAGAACATTTTAACTGTTTTTTTTTTGGGGGGGGTGGTGCTGGGGATTAAACTTAGGGGCACTCATCCATTGAGCCACATCCCCAACCTTATTTTGTATTTTATTTAGAGACAGGGTCTCACTGAGTTGTCTAGGGCCTTGCTAAGTTTCTGAGGCTGGCTTTGAACTTGTGATCCTCCTGCCTCAGCCTCCTGAGCTGCTCAGATTATAGGTGTGTGCCACTGAACCTGCTCATGTTTTTAATGTACGATGTTTGCAATTTGGTCATGTCTATTATCAGCTAATGTAATTTTCAGGTTTTGTCTTAGATCTAGTCCATTTTTATATAAGAAGTAAGCCAAATGGCATTTCTATGTTTTTCTCCCCCTAAATTATTTACAGTTATATTCTGGGATCCTTATTTTATTTTTTTTAGAGAGAGAGAGAGAGAGAGAGAGAGAATTTCAATATTTATTTTTTAGTTTTCGGCGGACACAACATCATTGTTTGTATGTGGTGCTGAGGATCGAACCCGGGCCGCACGCATGCCAGGCGAGCGCGCTACTGCTTGAGCCACATCCCCAGCCCGGATCCTTATTTTTATTCATCTATATTTGGTTTTCTGTGGTACTTTGAAAGTATGTATCAAATCTAATACTTTTGTTTTTTCTCTTTTGAGTACTGGGGATTAAACCCAGGGCCTAGCACATGCTAGGCAAATGGTCTACCAAATGGTCTACCATTGAGCTGTATCCCAGCTCATAATTTTAACTTTTAGGTTCATTTGCTCTTTGTTTCCAGAGACTTGTTAAAGTGCATATATATCTATCTTTGGGAAGCAGTGTGTTTTTTTTTTTAGAATTTTTAATATTTATTTTTTAGTTTTTGGCAGACACAACATCTTTGTTTCTATGTGGTGCTGAGGATCGAACCCGGGCTGCACACATGCCAGGCGAGCGCGCTACTGCTTGAGCCACATCCCCAGCCTGGAAGCAGTGTGTTTAAACTATTTTTTCTGTTCTCCAAGACAAAATATAAAGTTTGAAAATTGGTCAAATTCACTTTGTTTCTTTTCTTTTGTTTTCTTTTTCTTTGGATACTAGGGATTGAACTTGGGCACTTAACCACTGAGCCACATCCCCAACCCTATATAGTGTTTTATTAGAGATAGAGTCTCACTGAGTTGCTAAGCACCTTGCTATTGCTGAGGCTGGCTTTGAACTCCTGTCTCAGCCTCCAAAGCCACTGGAGTTACAGGCGTGCTCCACCATACCCGCTGTTTCTTTTCTCTCTCTCTATATATATTTTTTTAAATCAATCTTTTGAATACAACTTTTTTTTAATATTTATTTACTTATTTTTTAGTTTTCGGCAGACACAACATATTTGTATGTGGTGCTGAGGATCGAACCCGGGCCACATGCATGCCAGGCGAGCGCGCTACCGCTTGAGCCACATCCCAGCCCCTTTTCTATATATTATTAAAAGTCAATCTGAAAGTGAGCTCTGATGATAGTTTCCTGAAAACAATTTCCTATTATAACTTTGAAATTAACATAAATTAGGAAGAAGCAAGTACATTTCCTCTCATGTTCATTCAAATTACATTTTTTTTTTTTAAAGGAATTAACGTTAAGAAACCAGGATACAAAATCAATGTCAAAATCCCTAGGGCGGGCTGGGGATGTGGCTCAAGCGGTAGCGCGCTCGCCTGGCATGCGTGCGGCCCGGGTTCGATCCTCAGCACCACATACAAACAAAGATGTTGTGTCCGCCGAGAAATAAAAAATAAATATTAAAAATTCTCTCTAAAAAAAAAAAAAAAAAAAAATCCCTAGGGCTAGGGATATAGCTCAGTTGGTAGAATGCTTGCCTCATGTGCACAAGGCCCTGGGTTCAATCCCCAGCACCACAAAAAAAAAAAAATCCCTAAAATTTGCATTTTTCCCCTTTTTGTTTTTAAATGAAGACTTTTGCTTAGCAATTGCTACTAAAAGAGCTAAGAATAAATATAGAGATTATTAGGGTACCATTTTCATGGTGAGAATTATTCTGAGAGTTTTTGTTTCTGAGTTTTGACTACTGGATTATTTTTTTGCTATACATGTGTTTTCATCCTGATTCAGCTTTCAAAGAGACTGATACAGATGCTTATATCTTGTGTGAAGAGATGATTTTTAAAGTGAAAAAGTATTGGAAACTTTTTGTTTCTTCATGTATGTGATGATATATTCATCTGTTACAATAGTTCTATGTTGAAGGTTAATGAGGAATTAATGATTGAATATTTAGTTTAGTTAACACATTTTGGACTTTATGAGGTAGCGGAGATTGATCCTAGGACTTCTCACATGCTAGGCAGGTCCTCTTCTATTGAGCTACATTCACAGCTCTGAACCTTTGGGACTTTAAAGACAAACATATTATAGAGGAGTACTCTGGAACCTAAATTTGCAAGGCTTTTGTTAACTGATATAGAAAATATACACTTTAGTATTCAAAACTAAAATTAGTAAATTTTATAAGCTATGGGATTATCCTAGGTAGTAAACAGTAGCAAGGTTTTGCTTTCCTATTTAGACTTTATAAATTCTAGGGAAAGGGTTTTTTTAAAAAAAAACAAAACTAACTTCTTTTTCTAAAATTGTGATCAATTAAAGAACCTTTTTAGTTTAGTATCTCATAAACAAACATGTAATAGTAGCCAATTTAAATTTCCTAGTAATAGATTTTGGCAGGGGGAAAAAATTAAAGATACTTATTTTATTTTCCTGTGGTTGTCTATATACTCATTTCTTTCATAATTTCTGCCAAGAGGGTTTAACTATGTTTATCAAAATTACTTTTTATTGGCAGTTTATTATGTTATCATATATGTTAAATCTTGAAATCAGAAGTAATTGGTATATAGGAAGGTAATTATGTTTTTCTTGTGAAAGGTTTATTTAAATTACTATATAAAGAGGCTTTTAAAGTGTTTGCTGCAAGTTTGGAACTTAATTGGGGAAAGAAGAATGAGTCAACTTGTTTTGAATCTTTATTATGGGAAGTCTTTATTGTTTGAAATTCCCAAACTTGGGAAAATACATACTGTATTTATTTATAGTATTGATTTTCTGTTTAGATAAGCCATCACAAAACTCAGAAAATGAACAAAATTCTGTTACCCTAGAAGTCCTGCTTGTCAAAGTTTGTCACAAAAAAAGAAAGGTAATGTATAAAATACTGATAGATCAAGTGGAATGATTTTATTGAACTTGTTTATGCATATGTAGAAATATGTTGATGGCTGAATTATAACACTAACTTCTTTGTGGCCTTCCATAACTTTGTGTTTTTTCTAATGCATACAAAACTTTCTCCAGAGGAATCTGGAGATAAGGAAAGAAGCTATATTTTAGCATTTTATGATGTGAATTTATTTGCTTCACTATCATTTCAGTTTTGTTAGGTTCTTTCTTGCTATTAGTACTCATTAAAATTTTAAATAAGGGGTAAGAGAGAGGTTTTTTCCCAAAAGAAACACTACTCTCAGGCAAAGAAATTTTGTTATCAGCATTATCAGCCATTAACTTATTAATACATTGCTTCAAATTTTTATTTAGAAGATAAAATCTTTTCACCATAGAAACAAGTGTTACAGTGGTTAAGTTTCCTGGGCAACCTACCAAAGCCAACAGATATACTTTGAGTAGCTTCAAGTCCTTCAGTCTTTTAAGAGAAACAGGAACTGACCTATATAGAGGTTCCTATGCTTATGTCCTGTCAGAATCTTATTAAGATGATAAGGGGGTTGAAAACTTCTGGAACATTGGTGGAAAGTTGGCTATGGCCATAGGAAACAGCAATATAATTACATATATTAAAAAGTTTATGTAAAGTTTGGACACATTGCTCCTTACTTCTACCCAACCCCCATACAAACAGTGAGGGAAAAATTGTGCAAGAATTTGATAATTAAAATGTGAATTTAAGCCAGGTGTGGTGGCGCATGCCTGTAATCCCAGGAATTTGGGAGGCTGAGGCAGGAGGATTGCAAGTTCAAGGCCAGCCTCAGGTATTTAGTGAGGCCCTAAGCAACTTAGTGAGACCCTGTCTCAATAAAAAATAAAAATGCTAGGGATGTAGTTCAGGTTTTAAAGGGCCCCTGGGTTCAATTCCAGTATCTCCCTCAAATGCAAAAAAAATGTGAATAATAGTGTAATGTGATATAATAGTCAACTGCCAGTATTAGTCATTCTATAGTGTTAGAACTTGGGGTGTGAGTGAGATTTAATATTTCTCATTTTACACTCCTTTGTGCAGTAGACTATGAGCCAATATTCAAGTTTTTTTTTTGTTTTGTTTTTTAAAAGATACTACCATGAGAGGTAATATGTGGGCTGGGGTTGTGGTTCAGTGGTAGAGCACTTGCCTAGCATGTGTGAGGCACTGGGTTCAATCCTCAACACCACGTAAAAATAAATAAACAAAATAAAGGCATTGTGTCCATCTACTTAAAAAAAATATATATATAATATGTAGAATAATACCATAAGATATGTCTCTCATCACAAAGGTCCATCCTCTGTATCTTTCAGTTTTTCTCTTTCAGGATAACATTTTTTAAAAAATATTTTTTTAGTTGTTGATAGACCTCTATTTTATTTATTTATATGTGCCTCACACATGCCAGGCAAGTGTTCTACTGCTGAGCCCCAGCCCCAGCCCTCAGCATAACATCTTTACATGTTAACAGAACATTACTTAGAATTTGGTAACTTGCTTCTACTAAACATTTTTTAATATGAATTTGTTTCATAATGTTGACTGTGGGCCTTTTTGTTTTTCAATTCTGGTGATTTTCATCTGTACCAGATATTGTTGAAAATTTAAGGTAAATGTTGCAGTTACATGGATTTAGCATTTTAAGCATAATTTTTAATTCCATATTTCTTTTGTACTAACTGGAATAGAACACAATAAGCAATCTACATCTGAGGTACACCCCCAGTCCTTAATTGCCAATATAAAACTATTTTGTATGACCATCATCTAGATATTGAATATACTGCATCATTGTTTTCATCGTATTGCAGAAATCTTTAGTTGATTTAATATTTGGAATATAGTTCCACATTTTTTATCTTTGCTTCACAGTTTCCAAAACAGTGATTGTTTTAATATGGCATTTGGTAAGCATGGCCTATACCATGTTTCCTGTAGCTATGGTTAGAAATTTCATTGTATTGTTGCTCATGTATAAATTTAATTTAATAATCTTTACCTTTGCAGGATGTAAGTTGTCCAATAAGACAAGTTCCCACAGGTAAAAAGCAGGTGCCTTTGAATCCCGACCTCAATCAAACAAAACCTGGAAATTTCCCGTCCCTTGCAGTTTCCAGTAATGAATTTGAACCTAGTAACAGCCATATGGTGAAGTCTTACTCATTGCTATTTAGAGTGACTCGTCCGGGAAGAAGAGAGTTTAATGGAATGATAAATGGAGAAACCAATGAAAATATTGGTAATTTTTATTTTAATAATCTAAATTTCATCATTGGAGAATAAGATGGTCAGTAAAAATGACTGAATCAGTATTCCTTTATAATGTTCATAGTTGTTTGTGAAGTATTGTTTTGATTATTTTAAAACCTTACCTTTCCAAAGTTGGAAAGACTGATATTTTTAATTATCTGTTAGCACACAGATTTTTTTTTTAGTTGTTGATAGACCTCTATTGAGGTTGAAAGAATTGTAAATACCTGTCTACTCACTACCTACATTAAAACAGGAACTTTTTAATTAATTAATTTTTTTGAGATAGAGACTCACTTCACTTTGTTGTTCAGGATAGTGTTGAATTCCTGGGTTCAAGTGATCCTTCTGTCTCAGCCCCTAAGTGTTGGGACTCAGGTGCTACCTCTACTTACATCCAGCTTGAATACAAATATTTTATTATATTTATCACATATTTATCCCTCTACCCATTCCTCTATTTCAACAATTCTATATTTATCTTTGAAATAATCATCTGACTAACATATAGATGTGGGGTGGGGGTGGGGTGCAGGTTGGGTAAATCAGTCCTATTCTCCGAAGGCTCACAATCTAGCATATGAAGATGGGCAAGAAATAAATGTGGTAAAATGATGAGTTCTATAACAGAGGTGTATGGAGAAGCACCATAGAGGAAATAATCTTTGTGAGTCTTGAAGTGTTTTTTGAAGTTCCTAAACAGGAACAGTGATTAAGGAGTTTGCTTAGCAAAGAAGATTGTGTCAAACAGAAACCATCATTTGCAAAGATATGGGTTAGTGTCAGTGAATATAAACAAGTAAGGGCATACACATATGGTAAAATTGCAAATTGGAACAAATGTGGTCTGTGGCCTCATTTAGGATAAATGTAGCATGTTTTGTGTTAAGGGACCATATATCATAAATAACATTTTTGTTTGAATATTTGATTTATAAGAAATATTTGTTAAATTCAGATGTCAATGAAGAACTTCCAGCCAGAAGGAAACGAAATCGTGAAGATGGGGAAAAGACATTTGTTGCACAAATGACAGTATTTGATAAAAACAGGTAATGTTGATGGACAAGTAAGGGTTCCATAATGTTCTAGAAATGTTTACATTCTGAAGTAGAAATTAATGGTGATATTGTTTCCTTACCTTTTTTTCTTTCTTTCTTTCTTAACAAATGGTGGAAAAAAATACTGAATTTCTCTTGATAACACAGAATGCAGTAAAGCACAGAAAAGGAACTATTAATGATTCAGTTGAGTGTTTTCGTTTGGCAAGTATTTGAGTGTCTGTTCTTTGCCAGACACTGTTCAAGGCAGAGAAGGCAACAAAGTTCCTTCATGAGCTTGTAATGTAGGACATTGACCACAACACAAAAACATTAACTGATGTCACTGTGCTATGAAGAAAAACATAAAGAGAATAAATGATTACTATAAAGCCTCTAGGTGGAGGTAATATTTGAGCAGACTTCAGTGAAATGAGTGCTGTGGAAATCTTAGGGTGTGTGTTTACTGAAGATAAGAAAATTGTATATAATCATTGTGTGGCTATGTGAGTATTTCACATAGGGTGGCAAAGAAATACCAGGGCATACAATCATCTCTACAGTTTCTATTTGGGGAAAAAACCATTTTAGCATCAGTAAAAGAAAGTCTAGGAAACAATGTAGCAGTTTTTTTTACACAGAGTCAGTGGATGAAGCCTATACATGCTATGATTTTTTTGTACTAGACTGATTGCTGGTAATTAAGTACAGTTCACTTTCAGTAAAATAATAGGAGAAAGAGCCAAGAAAAGTAACTGGGCCATTCCTCTTATTTTTAAAAATGAACTAGATTGATGCTTTAACATAATCATTTGTTAGCCACCAGGTAAATAAAGGTGTAAGGCTCTTAATATGACAGCCTTGAAGATTAGATATAATGAGATAGAGCTAATGCACGCTTCTAATCTAGCTACGAAGGGTGTTGAGGCAGGAGGATCATAGTTCAAAGCCAGGCTCTGCAACTTAGTGAGACTTGTTTCAAAATATAAAAAAGGATTGGGGAGGTAGCTTAGGAATGGAGTATTTTCACAGCATGTTTGAGGCCCTCAGTTCCATCCCCAGCACCTCAAATTAGAAAGAGAGATTTTGGCTAACATTTGTCTTAGAATATATCATATAATGTCAACATTAGTAATAGGAATCATTGTAGTGTGTTTATTTTTAAAATCAGAAATTTGAGTGTGGATCACATTTATATAGAAAACAATAGGAACATAAACATGCTAGAAGACAGTGATTATGTCTTCTAGCAGTGAGGACAATGCTTACTGGGCTTTGTTGATATTGATAAATGTTCTGTTTTAGGCAGTGATCGGGTACATTATGTTTTCTTTTTTTTCTAATTTACATATGTTTTAACATATTCCTTGTATGAAAGGAATGCTTTTTTAATATTTATTTTTTAGTTGTAGTTGAACACAAACTTATTTATTTGTTTTTATGTGGTGCTGAGGATCAAACCCAGAACCATAACCCCAGACCCAAGCAATGCTTTTTCTAATGAAAAAATACCAAAAAGAAACAGGGTGAATTTTTCCCTAAGTTTTAATTTTGAAAATTACCAAGCCTCTAAAATAGTTGAAAGAATGGTTATTTAACACCATATATCCTTCACCTAGATTTATCTGTTAATATTTTGCCACAGTTGCTTCACTAGCGAGTATGTTTTATTTTTATGCTGAACCAGGTGAAAGGTTACTTTTTTTGTGTGGTTCTGGAGATCAAACCCAGGGCCTTGTGCATGCAAGGCAAGCACTCTACCAACTGAGCAATATTCCCAGCCCTGAAAGATTACTTTTTATTCCTCATTCTTCACTTACATGTCAACATTTATTTCTTAAGAACCAAAGCATTTTCCTGCATAACTACAGTTCACTTGTCTTACTTAGGAAAATTAATATATAACAAATACAGTACTAGCTCCCCATTTGACCTCAGTGATATCCTTTATAATTTGTGTTTCCCTCCCCCATTCTGTAGGTAGTTGTCATACTGTCCAATTTCCTTCAATTTGGAATAGTTCTCTAGACTGTTATATTTGTTTGTTTTTGAGATTGGACTTCACAGTGTTGCCCAGGGTGGCCTCAAATTCCTGGGCTCAAGGGATCTTCTTCCTACCTTTCCCTGGCGAGTAGGTGGAACCATAGGGCCTGTGCCACAGAATATTGTTGGGACTTCTTTTTTAATTATAGGCATATATTTTTGTAGCATATATCTCAGTTTGGACTTTGATTATTTTCTCATGATTAGATTCAAATTAAACATTTTTAGCAGAGATACTAATTACTTGGTAATGTGTTCTTTGTGTATTCCATCACAAACACAAGGTAATATTAGGTTTGGTCAGTTGGTTAAGATGGTGGTTGCCATTTTTCTCTATTTTAACAGTTGTTTTTTGCTTTTCACTAATTGACATGTAATCTGTATTAATACATGAACCTGGGTGAATATCCTTTTACGTCCAGTACTCTTTCACCAAATAGTTTAATCATCCATCAATGATTTTTTTTTTTTTTTGGTGCTGGGGATTAAACAGGAACATTCAATTACTGAGCCTCCCCAGCCCTATTTTGTATTTTAGAGACAGGATCTCACGGAGTTGCAGAGGGCCTCATCACTGCACTGCTGTGATTACAAGCGTGTGCCATCACGCCCAGATGATTTTTATCTTTTACCAGCATGGATTAAAAAATGTGTATACACACACACACGGGATTGAACCTAGGGGTGCTCTATAACTGAGCTACATCCCCAACCTTTTTTATTTTTATTTTGATAAAGTCTTGCTGAATTGCTGAAGGTGGTCTTGATTGAATGTGTGATCCTCCTGCCTCAACCTCCCAGGTTGGTAGGATTATAGGCATGTACCACTGCACTCAGCTGAAAATTCCATTTTTATTCAACTAGTTTTAGTTTGTTCATGTTGCTAATCCTTTTAATGGCCATATTATCTCAAATTTAATCAGCCTCTCCAGGTAGGCTCTTGTGTCCTTTCAACTTGACTTTTAGTTTTTCCTTATTTTCTGGAGTAGTAATTGAAGCTTGCCTTTTCCTGCCTCTGCTCTGGATTACCATTTCTTCCAGTCCTGATTCTTTTCAGTAAAGGAACAGTATAGGCCAAGATCTGGGGATTAGATGTGAAATTGTTTTTGCAATCTCAGAGAGAGATTAAAGTGTAACCAAAATTCAAGAGACATAAAGTATGAAATATTGGGCAAAATAAACATAAAAAATTTGAGAAAAAAAAAAGCCATAACTAAAGTAAAAGTAATGACAGCCAATCTGGCACACATATGTAGTCCCAACCACTGGGGAGACCTAAGTCAGGCAGATTTCAAATTTGAGGCCAGTCTGTGCAATTTAGTGAGACTCTGTCTCAATATAAAATGGGCTAGGGATATAACTCAGTGGTGGACACCATTGTGTTCAATCCTCAGCACTGCAAAAATAATAATTAAAAATAAATTAAAAAAAGTGGGGGGAATTAGTTTCAACTCCTATATATCATAATCCTCTAATACAAAACAATTATGCAATTTAAAAAGACCACAGCCCAACAGAAGAATGAACAAAGGATACAATACAAAGTTTATTTAAAAAAGAATATATGTGATTCTTAAACAATTAAAAAGATAAGACATCTGAATTAAAAGTACACTGAGATGTCATTTTTTCACTTATCAGATTGACAGAGATCAAAAAACTTGATAAAGCACTGTTCATGAGGCTGTGGGGGAAAAGGCCTCCTCATACATTACAGGTAGGAGAGTGCATTGGATTGTAGCTATCAAATGTACAACCATAAAATGAAATATTATGTAGTCATGTAAAAGCATGATGGAAACACCTTTTAAATATAGAGCTATATGACTGTATTGTCTATTTAAATGAGTAAATTAGTATTTTAAAATAGAGAATTGAATAGCTTTGCTGATGTACTATGGAAGTAGACTAAATTAAGTAGTACATCATAGAGAACAGGCAAAAATTCTTAGTCTCAAAATTATTTGATGTTAAGAATCAGACTTGAGAGACAGGCTACCTAGATTCACTGACTAGATCTGGCTACTTACTGTGTGTTCTTAAAGCAAGTTACTTAATGTCTCTGTGCCTCAGTGGAAATGGAGTAATAGAACCTAGGTCATAAAGTTGTTGGGAAGTTTAAATAAACTATATAAAGTCTTTAGTGCCTGGCACATAGTAAGCACTCAATAAATTTTAGTTGTTATCAACTAATAGTATTTGTTTTAAGGCTGACGAAGAGAAGCCAGATTCTTGCTATGTACGATTAATTATTGAACACGGTAGAAAAATTGTGTTTAGTAAGGGTTACCAGTATTTAGAAGTATGGGAATATATATATAAGACACACACACACACACACACACACACACACACATATAGAAACTATACTGCATGAGTATAATTTAATTGATTAGTATAATTCATTTGATTCTTTGATTCAACCACTGTTTCATTTATTTCTTCTTCAGTGAAATATTTATTGAGCATCTATATGTGCCAGGTGCCCTCAGGTTCCTATAATTGTCAGATTTGTTATTATAATCATTAATCAGTTTACTGGGCAAGTATAAAAGTAAAGGATTTTAGTACAGACATGTATACTAATTAAAAATAACAAACCTAATTATTAGTGGTTTTCGTAGGCAAGTATTATAAGATTGTTATCCTTTTTTAAAAGTATAAAGCCCACACACTTGCTTTATACTTAATGTTTACAACTTACAAGGTCTAGAGAGCTTAGCCATATTATATTTTCAGTGTGTAGAGTTACATCTGTAAACTACAGTAATAGAAGAATTCTCTAGTTATTTATCTGTTAGTGTACATCATTAAAATTGCTGTTGTTAGCACTGCAGTGTAGATATATTTTAAAATCCTGTTGGGTACATAAGCTAGTTTATAAATTTAATAAATGCTTTTTAGTGTAAAGTTGTAGAATTTGTGTACTTCTAGTAATACACAGGTTACTTTAAAGTGTATGTGTTTGTCTAACAGGCGCTTACAGCTTTTAGATGGGGAATATGAAGTAGCCATGCAGGAAATGGAAGAATGTCCAATAAGCAAGAAAAGAGCAACATGGGAGACTATTCTTGATGGGAAGGTATGGACTACTTAGAAGGCTGAGCACGTTATAGTTATGAACTCCCATTTTTGATTGATGTTTTCTTCTCTAAATGCAAATTCATGTTGAAAGTAGATTACTTTGTTTTAGTACTTTGAAGAACACAACTAAAAATGATCTAGTCAGAATATTTAATGAAAGACATTGTTCTTGGAGCCAGATTGCCTCATTAAAATTTCTGTTCCTAACTGTGTGGCATTTGGCAAATTACTTAACTTGTGTCTCAGTTTTTTTAATCTGTAAATTGAGGGACAGAATTGATGTATTAAATAAGGTAATTAATAAAATGTTTAATATTGTGCCTGGCATACAATAAGTGCTCAATAAATGTTAACTGATAATTTCAATCCCATTCATAGTAACAAGTAATGTGATGTCTGATAATAAATATTAAGAAATTACATAACTTAGATGAAGCATACTTCAAAATAACTTTGAAGAGTTATAAAAGAATAAATAGGCATACATATTTCTTGAATAGACTCAATAAAATATAATAGTGTCATTTATTTCTCAATGTATCAGTGTACTAACAAAAGCAAAATCTCAATTTTTTTTTTAAAGCCCAAAAGATAGTCTCAAATTAATCTCATAATGTGTAATACTAAAGAAACTTTAAAAAAATTTACTTACCAGTTAGTGGAACAAGCCATAAAGTTATAAAAACTTAAACTGTTTGATGTAATCATAAGAGTAGATAATCATATCACTGAATTATAGTGCTGAAGGATTTTCATGTATACTTGAAATTTAGTTTATGATAAAGGTGGTAATATAGGTGTGAATGAGAAAGAGAAATTATTCATTAATTGTGGTTTCTACTCATCTGAAAATAAACTTGAATTCCCAAAGGATTATAAATACTAAATGTAAAAATTAACAGTCCTGCCTGGGTGTGGTGGTGCACCCCTGTAATCCCAGTGACTCAGAAATCAGAGGCAGGAGGATTGCAAGTTTAAAGCCAGCCTCAGTAATTTAGCCAGGCCCTAAGCAACTCAGTGAGACCAGTCTCAAAATAAATAAAAAGGAATTGGAATGTAGCTCAGTGGTTAAGTGCTCCTTGGTTCAAGCCATAGTTCTTACAATCTTAATTTTTTTTAAAGAAACTATTAATAGGGGCTGGGGATGTGGCTCAAGCGGTAGCGCACTCGCCTGGCATGTGTGCGGCCTGGGTTCGATCCTCAGCACCACATACAAACAAAGATGTTGTGTCTGCCGATAACTAAAAAAGAAAAAAAATAAAATATTAAAAAAAAAAAGAAACTATTAATAAAATTGTAACTTCAGAAATATGTTAGCAAATATTAATATAATTCTTGTGGTGAGGAAGACCTTAGTAGGGATGATATAAAGATAGAAAGTGTAAAATAAAAAATAGCTCACTAAAATTATTAATTTTTTAAAAAAATATTTTTTTTAGTTATACATGACACAATATCTTTATTTTGTTTTATTTTTATGTGGTGCTGAGGATCGAACTCAGGGTCTCACGAATGTGAGGTGAGCGCTCTACCGCTGAGCCACAACCCCAGCCCCAAATTAATAATTTTTTTAAGAAAATTTTTAAATGTCTTTTACTTATTTATTTATTTTTATGTGGTGTTGGGGATCGAACCCAGGGCCTCCCCTGTGCTAGGCAAGTGCTCTACCTCTGATCTGCAACCCCAGCCCAGTAATTTTTTTTTTTTTTTATTGCAAAAGTCTCAAGTTGAAAACAACTGGGTCTGCTTAGTGTAGAGTGCTTGCTTAGCATGCTTGAGGTCCAGGGTTCGATCCCCAGCAGTTCCCTTGTCCCTGCTACACTCAATGGATTGGGTGAAGATACATTAAAACAAAATGTTAATATTGTGAACATAAAAATTGGCAAAGATAATCAAGAAGTTCTTTTTTTTTTTAATTTTATTTTCAAGAAGTTCTTTTTTTTTTTTTTTTTTAAGAGAGAGAGAGAGAATTTTTTTTTTTTTAAAGAGAGAGTGAGAGAGGAGAGAGAGAGAGAAAGAATTTTTTTTTTTTTAATATTTATTTTTTAGTTCTCGGCGGACACAACATCTTTGTTGGTATATGGTGCTGAGGATCGAACCCGGGTCGCACGCATACCAGGCGAGCGCGCTACCGCTTGAGCCACATCCCCAGCCCCCGAGAGAGAGAGAATTTTAATATTTACTTTTTGGTTTTCGGCGGACACAACATCTTTGTTTGTATGTGGTGCTGAGGATCGAACCCAGGCCGCACGCATGCCAGGCGAGCGCGCTACCGCTTGAGCCACATCTCCAGCCCTCAAGAAGTTCTTAATAGAACAAATACAAATGGCCACCAAAGTTCTAGAAATATACTCAGTCTTGGGCTCAGGTCATTGCACAATGGTAGCGTGCTTGCCTAGCATGTCTAAGGCACTGGGTTTGGTTCTCAGCACTGCATATAAATAAATAAAAATAAAGGTCCATTGACAGCTACAAAACAAAATACTTGGTCTTAGTATTCAAAGAGACACAGACAGAGGTATTACTTCTTTTTTTGTGTGTGTGTGTGGTACTGGGGATTGATCCCAGGGCCTTGTGCATGCAAGACAAGCACTCTACCAGCTGAGCTATGTCCCCAGCCTAGGATATTACTTTTGACTATGAATTTGACAAAAATTTTACATATTGTGATAATACTTTTATTTAAGGATATGGTGGTTTTAACTTCATTTTATTTTATTTTATTTTTTAGAGAGAGAGAGAGAGAATTTTAATATTTATTTTTTTTAGTTTTTGGCGGACACAACATCTTTGTTTGTATGTGGTGCTGAGGATCGAACCCGGGCCGCACGCATGCCAGGCGAGCGCGCTACCACTTGAGCCACATCCCCAGCCCTGGTTTTAACTTTAATAGAGGGCAGATCTGCAATATGCATAAAACTAAAAATTATATAATCATTACCAATTCTAATTCTGCCATTTTGTCACACAGTAATACTTGATTAACTATGGGTTGAGGCTATAGCTTGGTGGCAGAGTGCTTGCTTAGCATGAGTGAGGCACTAGGTTTGATCCTCATCAGCACCACATAAAAATAAATAGAAGTACTTAAAAAAAGTTGATCAACAGAAAAATGTAAAAAAAAAAAAAAAAGCAGATCTTTTCAGCCATTAAAATGAAAAATTGTAAATAAAATCTAAGGGCTGGAGTTGTGGCTCAGTGATAGAGTGCTTACCTACCATGCTTGAGGCACTGAGTTTGATCCTTAGCACCACAGAAATGTAAAATAAAGATATTGTGACCACATAAAACTAAAAAATAAATATGAAAAAAATCTAAAAAGCCATTAAAAGTATGATAGAGAAGATTTCATGATATTTCATTTTTACTAAATAGTAGGTATGAGTTCCTTTTTCTAAAATTAATGAAATAGTGGTTCATTCAAGGTTAACAGATGAGATTTCAGCTAGTTTTAGTTTCTTTGTACTTATCTACTTATCTGTTTGTATTTTCTGTTATTTATTATCTTTATAATTTTTTTAGTTTTTAAATTCTTAAACTGTACTTTTTAAAAAACATTTATTTTTTTAGTTGTATGTGGGCATAATATCTTTATTTTATTTTTATGTGTTGCTGAGGATTGAACCCAGTGCCTCACGCATGTGAGGCAAGTACTCTATCTCTGAGCCACAACGCTAGCCCAAGTTTACTTTTTATTCATTAGAAAATAAGAATTCTAGGGGCTGGGGCTGTAGCTCAGTGGCAAAGCGCTTGCCTTGCACATGTGAGGCACTGGGTTCGATCCTCAGCACCACATAAAAAATAAATAAAGATATAGTGTCCACATACAATTAAAAATTTTAAAAAAAAAGAAAATAAGAATTCTAAATACAAGTTGATTTCCTAAGAAATTGTTTGCAGCAGTGTAATGTGTATATACTTTTAAGTCAGAGCATATAGGTATACTTCTTTTTTAAAACTTGCTATTAAATAAATGACATAATTTACTAAATCATGGGTAATTTGGTTTAATGGATAAACAGATTATTTTAAATTTTATTTTTACATCTCCGAAATATTTTAATAATCATGCTTATATCTTTTTTTGTATTGGTAGTGTTTCTATAAGACACATTCCCAGATATAGACTTAACTGTCTAAACCAGTTGATACAATCACATCTTTACCTTGTTTTAGTTTAAAATTCTAGTTTTTGTTGTGGTGTTGATGATACTGGGAATTGAACCTAGTGCCATTGCAGCTGAGCTATAGCTCAGGCCCAAAATTACAGTTTTAATAGGATTACTGGTAGGAAAGATGTAGAAGGATTTTAAAATGAATTAGAGCCCATTGAAGGTTTCTGTCAAAGAGAATAGCATGAAAGCATTTTTTGAGCAGTTTATTTGGACTCACTGGCAGTGAGATTTAGAGAAGTCAAGAGAAATAAGAAAGCTACTCAGGTTGCAAAGTGCCTAAGGAAATTGTCACTTCAGAGCAAAGAGAGCAAGCTGGCAGTCTATGGGAATCAGATTTATTTTGCTTTGTTTTAAAGACATTTGGTCATCCAAATAAGAAATGGAAAGATTTCCATAAAAAACCCGTTTCCAACTTTTTCTTTTTTTTTTTCCGGTGGTGCTAGATAAATGGGCCTTTTGCATGCTATGCCAGCACTTTACCACTGACCTACATTCCCAATTCATGTTTCTGACTTAAAAGTTGGCCATACTGTATCAATATTTCTACATAAAAAGTCATCTGATAAGTGGCTGCTGCATCAAATAGCCTGAGTTCTTCAGTTCTACAATGTCTACTCCTTCATATTTTATCTACCCTTATCTTTTGATTTTTGAGGAAAATTTATTGATTTAAATCAAATCCACATTGACTCATCATAATGAATTATTTTATTCCTATAATTTATTTCAGTTCATTTAGTGAATCTTCACTTTTTATGTTTTTGTATCTTTTAGAGGCTGCCTCCATTTGAAACATTTTCTCAGGGACCTACATTGCAGTTCACTCTTCGTTGGACAGGAGAAACCAATGATAAGTCTACAGCTCCTATAGCCAAGCCACTTGCCACTAGAAATTCCGAGAGTCTCCATCAAGAAAACAAACCTGGTTCAGTTAAACCTACACAAACTATTGGTAAACAAAACATTGCTATTAAAATAATGGTTTCAGAGTTAGGACTTAGCCTTTAGATTTATTTGTATTTTGCTTCATGTAATTATTCTTTAGGAAATATTATTTGGCTTGCTAGATTGACTATTAACTATTGTACATTAGGATTTTCCTGTGTTAAATGTAAAGTTTTATGTTGAAGTACTGATAAATATACCTTTATTTAGAACCTTTGTGCTAGATGTGTCTGAGAATTTGAATTTTTCTTTTAAATGTTTGGAAGCATAATATGGTATGTAATATGTGCCACATATTATTTAACACTTCCATGGTGTCTGTAGATACCTTCATATCAGTTTAGCAGTTTTTCCAATATATGAATATGCCATAAACTGAGGAGGAAAAAAAAAATTTGGTTTTCAGATTGAATTTTAGATTTCTCAGTGGCAGCTTGGAAAGGACTTTGGAACTGCCAGATGCTGAGTCACATTACTGTAATTCCACCTACTTAGAAGACTAAGCAGGAGGATCACAAATTGGAGGCCAGCCTAGGCAACTTAGACTGTCTCAAAAGGAAGTAAAAAGTGTTGGAGATGTAGCTCAGTGGTAGACTTCTTGCCTAGCATGAATGAGACTCTGGGTTTAATCCCCAGTACTGCAATAATTTTTAAAAAGTGCTTTGGAACTATATCTTTAATAAGTTTTACAGTGTTATAGAACTGAATTTAAATATTCAGACTGTTTTTTATAATTCTAGGGTTGCTGGAAGAAGTTCATCAAAACCTGGATTATTCTGGTTTAATACATTTTTAAAAATATTTTTTAGTTATAGATGGCACAACACCTTTATTTTATTTATTTATTTTTATGTGGTACTGAGGATTAAGCCCAGTGCCTCATGTGCAAGGCTAGCGCTCTGCCAATGATCCATAATCCCAGCTCTGTAGTCCAGAGACAGACAGAATGCTTTTATTTTATATGTTTATTTATATGTGGTGCTGAGGATGGAACCCAGTGCCTCATACATGCAAGCAAGCACTCTACCATTGAGCTACAGCCCCACCCCTGTAGTATATTTTTAAAAGGAAAAACATTTTTACAAATGGAGTTGACTCTGTTGTATTAATTCTCAAGCTACAATGTTCTGTCATATCTATTAGGAGCACTGCTCTTCACCTGAGTGCATCCATGTATTTTTATCTATTTAAAGACTACAGACAGCTTAAGATGTTTTCTTTGACATTGATCAATTATGTACATTGATTATGCGTAGGTCACTGTAATAAATTAAAGAGATATAAGAATTGACCCATGACAGGAAGATTTCCCACATAAATTGTGGTCTAGGCACTTCTTAGCAATACTCTGAAGCCATTGAAAATAGGTAAAAAAGTTACAAAGGAACTGAGGGAAAGGGAAGAGTTTATACAAAATTGTATATATGGGATGCTCAGATGAATCAAGAAAAAGGCTTTTTTCCCATTAGGTATGAATGAAATATATCAAAATTGTTAATGGTGATTATCTTTTAGTTCTGGAATGATTTTAATATAATTACTTTTTACTTAACTTTCTGGTAAATGAGAATTTAGTGGATATCTTATTTTTATGATGGTTTAGGACATAGCATCTTAAACTCTGTCATAGTAGATTTATTTTTAATTATGTTGTAATTAATTTTTTATTTTTTCTCAATATATATTAATATGAAAACCAATCATAAGCAATTCTTAGGGTTGGGGATATAGCTCAGTGGTAGAGTACTTGCCTAATATGTGGGAGGCCCTGTGTACATCCCCAAAGAGGCAAACTATAAGAACAAATAATACACTCACACAAAAATACTCTTTCCTCAACTTCAAATTGTTCAAAACAGTATAGTTACCACATACAATTACCTGGTTTTGTTTATTTATTTTTAACCTTTATTTTATGTGGTGCTTAGGATTGAACCCAGTGCCTCCCACGTGCTAGGCAAGCACTCCACCACTGAGCCACAACCCCAGCCCCTTTTATGATGGTTTAGGACATAGGAGGTAATTTTTAAAGGAAAAATTGAGTCCTGCCAATAAAGACCTTAACATCTGATTACTGATTAACCGGATTGTTACTCTGATCATTAGCTAAGGATAAGAATAGAAATTGTGTCACATAAATAGAATTTTGTGAAATCTTTAATTGTTTAATTATTTTAGCCAGGTATTATTTTACCTTTTAGAAGCAAATATTTTCATTAAACAAAAGTATATTTTCAGCTGTTAAAGAAACATTGACTACAGATCTACAAACAAGAAAAGAAAAGGATACTTCAAATGAAAACAGACAAAAATTAAGAATATTTTATCAGGTAAACATAGCTGACCTTCTGTTAAGTAATCATGAAATGCATTTTTTAATATACATATTTTTAGTTGTAGGTGGACACAATACATTTATTTTATTTTTTTATGTGGTGCTGAGGATCGAACCCAGTGCCTCACATGTGCTAGGCAAGCACGCTACCACTGAGCTAGAATCTCAGCTCCTCATGAAATGCATTTGTTTTATATATTAGATCTAAAATCTTTGGGAATATTTAAATAAAAATATCTATTAATTTGACACTCCTTTTAAAAATTGTCTTAACTATTTTTAGAAATTGAAACAAAACATCTTGATAAAAGTTGTGGATTTAACTGGATTTTTTGTTTTTTATTTCTTTAGTTTCTTTATAACAACAATACAAGACAACAAACTGAAGCAAGAGATGATCTGCATTGTCCTTGGTGCACTCTGAACTGCCGCAAACTTTATAGTTTACTAAAGCATCTTAAACTCTGCCATAGCAGATTTATTTTTAATTATGTTGTAAGTGATTTTTTATTTTTTCTCAGTATATATTAAATATAAGAGCCTAACTCTTAAAAATTATATTTGTGTAAAAATAACAAAATATCTGCATTTGATAGATTGCTTTATGCATGAGTTACAATTAATGATTCAAAGTTTACAGAAACTTGGGGTAATTTCCTTATTCTTGATGAGAGAGAAAAGAATTTTTGTTTTTTAATAAGCCAACATTCTGTTTTTTTGTTTTTTTGTTTGTTTGTTTTTTTTTTATTTCTTAGTTTTTGGTGGACACAACATCTTTGTTTGTGTGTGGTGCTGAGGATTGAACCCGGGCTGCATGCATGCCAGGCAAGCGCGCTACCACTTGAGCCACATCCCCAGCCCCCTGTTTTTGTTATACTTACTTTTTAGTTGGAGACGATACCTTTATTTATTTTTATGTTGTACTGAGGATTGAACCCAGGGCCTCTCACATGCTAGGCAATCCTCTACCGCTGAGCCACAACCCTAGTCTCCAGAAGAAAGAATTTATATAAAGTCTCCAAGCCAATAAAAGAAATTTTTAAAAAATATTTATTTTTTAGTTGTATACAATGTATTTTATTTTATTTATTCATGTGGTGCTGAGGATTGAATCCAGGGCCTTGCACATGCTAGGCAAGCACTCTACCGCTGAGCCACAACCTCAGCCCACAATTGAAAATTTTAACACACATATTTCATTCCCCTATAAAAGACTCTCATAGTGGAGATGGAGCCAGATGTGGTGGCACACGCCTGTAATCCCAGCGGTTTGGGAGGCTGAGGCGGAAGGATCAAGAGTTTAAAACCAACCCCAGCAAAAGCAAGGCACTAAGCAACTCAGTGAGACCCTGTTTCTAAATACAATCTAAAATAGGGCTGGGCCTGTGGCTTTGTGGTTGAGTGTCCCTGAGTTCAATCCTTGGTACCACAAAACAAATAAACCAAAACCCTGTTGGGTTTGAAACTAGGGGCACTGTGACACAGACTTTTTTTGGGTGGAGGTGGGGAGTACCAGGGATTGGACTCAGGGGCATTCAACCACTGAGCCACATCTCCAGTCTTGCTGTTGCTGAGGCTGGCTTTGAACTCGAGATCCTACTGTTTCAGCCTCCCAAGCTGCTGGGATTGCAAGTGTGTGCCACCACGTTAGGCAAACCCCAGACTTTTTAAATATTTTTATTTTGAGGCAAGGTCTTGTTAGTTTGCCCAGTCTGGCCTTTCGATCCCTTTGCCTCAATGTTCAGAATTGTTGGGATTGCAGGTATGTACCACTGCACCTGGCATCACATGTTTTTGACTCCAGGTCTTGTGATGTCCTGTTCACTGGCCGGTGTGCCTGGATAATTTTAGTTTTAAAAATAGTAAGAACCCATAACAATATGGAGATGCTACTCAATATACTGCTTTTTTAGTGTGCAGAAGACCCTGATTTCAATCTCCAGCACTACAAAAGAGATAACCTACAAATACTTTTTAATTAACTGGAGAGATAGGTATTTATTTATGTGCTTATTATTTTAATTTTTTTTTTTTTTTTGGTACAGGTGATTGAATGCAGGGGCACTTAACCACTGAGTCATATCTCCAGCCCTTTTTAAATATTTTATTTAGAGACAGGGTCTCATTGAGTTGCTTAGGACCTCACTAAGTTCATGAGGCTGGTTTTGAACTTGCCATCCTCTTGTCTCAGCCTCTTGAGCTGCAGGATTACAGGCGTACAGGTGTGCACCATCACACTGGTCTTAGGTAGAGAAGCATAATTAGTATTTTCTTTTCCTAAACATGGTGTTATTTTTGTTACAGTATCATCCAAAAGGTGCTAGGATAGATGTTTCTATCAATGAGTGTTATGATGGCTCCTATGCAGGAAATCCTCAAGATATTCATCGCCAGCCAGGTTTTGCTTTTAGCCGAAATGGACCAGTAAAGAGAACACCTATCACACACATTCTTGTTTGCAGGTAGGTAAAAAGCTCATACCACAAAAAGCTTATTCTCTAGCTTTTGTCAGGGATGTTAGAGTGAAAAAGGGGAGCCAGCCAGACTTACTGTTTAGATAAAAATTATTATTTTAAGTGTAAGTCTCAGAGGTGGTGTACTGCTTTATAACTCTCACAAGATCCTCCTTCTGTAGGTGTTTTCATTTTGTCCTCCAACTTTCCCCCTAAATTTTAACTGTTGTATTTCTATTTCTTTACTGGTTGCTATACTGGTTAGTAGAATTAAAGAATTTTCCCAGTGAAAGTTTCTAGATAGGAACTGACAAGAAAGGGATATACTGTAATTGGGTTGTATGAAATATAAACACTTCTATCCCTATCATTTAATATTGCACATGATGGTCTCTGGTTAGATACTATCCAAGATTGGTTATCCTTCCATTAGGATTTATTCCACAGTGGTGTATTTATAGTAGCAGATTTGACTGGTGAGATGAAAATTTTCTCTCTTGAAAGTGAAAAAAAAAATTTGGATAATTTCTGTGTGTAGCCAGTGTTATGGTTTTCTACTTTGTAATTATACGTACATTAGAATACACTTTTTTTTTTTTTTGGTGGGGATTTGGGGGTATTGGGGATTGAACTCAGGGGCACTCAACCACTGAGCTACATTCCCAGTCCCATTTTGTATTTTATTTAGAGACAGGGTCTCACTGAGTTGCTTAGTACCTCACTGTTGCTGAGCCTGGCTTTGAATTCTGATCTACCTGCCTCAGCCTCCCGAGCTGGTGGGATTATAGTCATCACCACACCCAGCAAAATAAACAATTTTGACAAGTAAAATTTTATATATATATTTCTATTGTGCCCTGTGTAGCACATAGTTCCTTTTTCTCCCTTTTAACTATCTTTCACTTTCTAGAACTATGTAATGTTTTTCCACAGTTAGTTTTATCATGATAAATAATAGGTCCACTTCACATCATGTATAGAAGGAAAATAATTTAGGAGAAGGATTGCCTCAACTACCTTTTTTTTTTTTTTTTTTAAAGGTTTTCTTCTTAATTTTTTTTAGTTGTCAGTGGACTTTTATTTATTTACATGCCATGGTGAGTGCCTTACACATAGTAGGCAAGATCTCTGCCACTGAACTACAGCCTCATCCTCTCAACTACTTTTATGGTGTGGTTGGTTTTATAAAATGGTAATATTGTAAATTATTGCAGACCTCAAGTCATACTCAGTTGGATGATGTACATGTAAATGTATAGTCTGTCAGTATTTCTTTCTTTTTGCTTAGGCCAAAACGAACAAAAGCAAGCATGTCTGAATTTCTTGAATCTGAAGATGGAGAAGTGGAACAGCAACGAACATACAGTAGTGGCCACAATCGTCTGTATTTTCACAGTGATACATGCTTACCTCTCCGTCCACAAGAAATGGAAGTAGACAGTGAAGATGAAAAAGATCCCGAATGGCTAAGAGAAAAAACCATTACAGTAATTATTATCATCTTCATTACCATCATTATTAGCTATGATCTTAGAATTTTATGATTAAATGTATTTTGTTTGACAGGAGGCTGAGACAGGAGGATCCGAAGTTCAGACCCAGTCTCAACAATTTAGCAAGGCCTTAGGCCCTGTCTCAAAAAATTAAAAGAGAGCTGAGGATGTGGCTCAGTGGTTAAGTGCCCCTCAGTTCAATTCCTAGTACAAAAAAAAGGGAATTTGTTTGAAAACATTATGTAATACGAACTAGACTTTTTGACTTTCAATGAGGAAACTTTTTAAAAAATATTTATTTATTTATGTATCTTTAGTTTTAGGTGGATACATTAGTTTTGTTTTTATGTGGTGCCGAGGATTGGATCCAGGAAAGTCCATTTTTTTGAATAGTGTCATTTAAGTTTTACCAAGTTAAATTTTAAAAAGATTTTCTTCATGTGAATTTGTATTGGGTATTTTAATTTCTATATGTATAGATAACTCGTAATTTAGGATTTGCCTTTCAGAATTATAACTTGGTTTCGAGAAATGTTGCCACTTTTCTGTTTTCAATTCCAAAACTATTTTTGACATTCTCAAAACTTTTTTAGAAATACTAATTATGTTCTGCATTTAATATATTTTTTTCTTCTTTTTTGTTACTGTTTTAGCAAATTGAAGAATTTTCTGATGTTAATGAAGGAGAAAAAGAAGTGATGAAACTATGGAATCTCCATGTCATGAAGCATGGGTAGAGTATTTTAAATTTAATATATTCCATTGTTCTTTATATTCCTTTTGCTGTTCACATTCTATAAATCTACCTGTTCCAGTCTTATTTAAAATTTCACTAATTTGGGCTGGGGATGTGGCTCAAGTGGTAGCGCGCTTGCCTGGTATGCGTGCGGCCCGGGTTCGATCCTCAGCACCACATACCAACAAAGATGTTGTGTCCGCCGAGAACTAAAAAAATTTCACTAATTTATATAGTGACCCAAATTTTTGCCCTAATCTCAAAATATTTATTTAAAGAAAAATGGGGATATTCACAGAATTCATAAGAGGAAAAGACATTGGCTTCTAGCTCTAATAGCAGGTTTTTGAAGGGACTTGGGAATTCTTCATTTCCATATGTGGTAGAGTGACCCTGAGCCCAATCCCTGATACTAAAAAACAACAAAATAAAATAGGTTCCCATTCTACCTCCCTGCCAAAAAAAATTTGTTTTCTCTGTGTGAACTGCTATTGTCAATTATTTTTCTGCTCTATTTTCTTTATCAGATAATGAATATTTCTTTGTTCTACAGCACAAACATCCAAGGTTTTCCACTTAGTGTGTCACTTTACTCTTGGGGATTGAACACAAGTTAGTGCATAAGTTCTAGTCCAGAAGTCTGGGTACCTGTTTTTGAACTGCCTTTGAGCTACCAATAGTGTTTACATTTTTAGTGGATGCAGAAAAGAAAAAAGGAGACTGATCACATCAAAGCCTAAAGTGCTTGCTGTCTGGCCTTTTTATACATGAAGTTTGCTTAATTCTTAGTCTAGTCTTTAAAAATCAATTATGAGGGCTGTGGCTGTGGCTTAGTGGCAGAGTGCTTGCCTGGCATGTGTGAGGCACTGGGTTTGAGTCTCAGCACCACATAAAATAAGACACTACAACTAAAACAATTCTTTTAAAAAATCAATTATGAGTAAAGTATGTATATATATGGATGGTGGATGGTTGGGTTAAATGTGTTTCCTTTTGTCCTTATATGCCAGTTACGAAATATAATTTTAGGCTGGGGAAGCTCAGTGGTAAAGCATCTGTCTAGGATGCTCAGGGCTCCGTATTCAATCCCTAGCACCACAAAAAATACATAAATAAATTTTAGTCAAGTTACTTTTAGTTCCCTTTCAATTCCTTTATCCAAATCTATTACTGTAGCAACTATTAGGATTCATTATAAATTGACAGGTATTTAGGCAAAATACATTGATTTCCACTCCCCCAAAAATCCAGAGATATGGATGCCATGTTGGATTCTTAATTTTAGTGGGTAATTGAGCAGCTGTCTCTTTGTTTTCATTTATTTCACTCAGATATTAATTGTACATGCACTTTGCTTCCACCAATATACTTCTCATCACTTCTTTGACAATTTTAATTTTTTTAAAGGTTTATTAGGAACTGAAAAGAGTAGATAAGTCCTGCTTCTATAATAAATCTGTGAAGATCAAGAAAAGAAATAAAGGGGAATTGTTAATATGTATAGAGAGTTAAAGACTATTGGTAGCTCAATGACAGTGTGAAAACAGGCAGTGGTGCTGGCAAAAGAAAATATGCTGTTTGGGCTGGGGTTGTTCCTTAGAGGTAGAGCGCCTGCCTAGCACGTATAAGGCACTGGGTTCTATCTCAGCACCACATAAAAACAAATAAAATAAAGTTATTGTGGTCACCTACAACTAAAAAAAAAAAAAAATTGACAAAAAAGAAAATATACTGTTATATTGTGACTTCATTAAGAAACCTCTTGGTTTGGGGCCAGGGATATAGCCCAGTTGGTAGAGTGCTTGCCTCGCATGTCCAAGGCCCTTGGTTCAATCCCCAGCGAAAGAAAGAAGGAAGGAAGGAGGATAAAGAAAAGAAAGAAACCAAGGGAATTGACTTTTCAGTGGCACCTATTTAGTTTACATTCTGATTAGGTGAAGTCTTTCAAGAGTCTACAGAGACTTAATCTAAAATTTCTAAAATTATTAATTTATTCAGGCAATTGAATCTCAGTTTTACTGTAGTCTTACTACTTGTTAAGACATCATTTTTTGGGCCGGGGTTTGGTGGCACATATATAATCCCTTCTGTTCAGGAGGCTGAGGCAGGAGGATAGCAAGTTCAAGGCCAGCCTGGGAAATTTATACAAGACTGTGCCTCTAAAAGATAAAAAGGGCTGGGGTTGTAGTGCAGTGTAGAACACCCTGTGTTTGATCTGGGTTTTGTTTTGTTTTTTAATGCTAGAAACAAAATAAACATCATTTACTGGATTCAAATATATTCTTGACTGTTCTATAATGGTTATCACTATTGCATTTAACAGAAATGCTTTATATAACTATTAATGTATTTTTTTTATTAAATAGGTTTATTGCTGACAATCAAATGAATCATGCCTGTATGCTGTTTGTAGAAAATTATGGACAGAAAATAATTAAGAAGAATTTATGTCGAAACTTCATGCTTCATCTAGTCAGCATGCATGACTTTAATCTTATTAGCATAATGTCAATAGATAAAGCTGTTACCAAGCTCCGTGAAATGCAGCAAAAATTAGAAAAAGGAGAATCTGCTTCCCCTTCAAGTGAAGAAATAACTGAGGAACAAAATGGAACAGCAAATGGATTTAGTGAAATTAACTCAAAAGAGAAAGCTTTGGAAACAGATGTTGTCTCAGGGGTTTCAAAACAGAGCAAAAAACAAAAACTCTGAAAAGACCTAACCCCATGTTATGGACAAACACTGAAATTGCATTCTAGGGAATTCAGCCTCTAAGAAGAGTTGTTTTTGTTTTTAAATCATAGGTTCCAAACAGGCACTGTTAGATGAAGTAAATGATTTCAACAAGGATATTTGTATCAGGGTTCTATTTCACTTGATTATGCAGCATTACATGTATATCAGTTTTATTGATGTCATTAAAACATTTTCTAGTTTGAGCATGAAAAGCAATACTTCAAAGAAAGTACTTTTAACTGCAACAATTGTCTTATTAAATACATTGAATTAATCTAGAAATTATTTCATATTTAAATTATAATGCTTTTTGCATTTGTGACTAGCTGTTTTTCTATTTTGTAATTGTGAAACATTTTCGTGGGGAGGGAAAATTGGAATGTGATTCTCTTTTTTAGAAATTGAAGATTTTTGTGAAATTGAAATTGTTGCATTACTACATGCAATCAAACCTTGATCCTTGATTTTGAAATCATCAATTTGGAATGAAAAATTACAATGCAAGATATTTTACTTAAGTTTCTTTTACAATTTTAAGGTAGCACTTCTTCATCTAATGCCTGTTTGAGAAGATGTTAATTTTTCATATTGTTGACAGTAAAATGTCATGTTGGTTTATATGGGTTACTGATCATTTGTTTTCACATGGATAAATTTAGTGCATTGTTCACCTATGTGTTTTTTTCAAACTTGAACATTTATTTTCTTTTTAGGTAATCATATGGAAAATTCAGCTGTATGAATCTTTTCATTAGAATAATAATCCAAGGAAAGAATCCAAGTTTGAGAATTTTAAGATGCCACTTTCGGGGAGGGGAAGTGTTCTATAAAAAATGATGCAGAAAATGTTACACTTTTGTTTTTGTTGTTTTCATTGCAAGGGTGTCTTTGTAATGTATTTCATGATTAGAATATCCAATACAGATAAGCTGACTTGAATTGTTTTTGAGCAATTTTGCCCTGTGTTATGTGTTTTACGCACATATTTGCAGTTGGATTTTCTCCAACAGAAAGCAGTTTCACTACTGGCACATTAATAAGCACCAATAGGTTTTTATTCCAACTCCAAGCACTGTGGTTGAGTAACATCACCTCAATTTTTTATTATCCTTTAAAGATACTGCATTTTCATACTCTTTATTTATAAAGGATCAATGCTGCTGTAAATACAGGTATTTTTAATTTTTTAATTTCATTCCATCACCATCAGAGCAGTTCCCTATTTTGTTTAGTGAAGGGATATATAAGCTTTCTAATGGTGTCTTCAGAAATTTATAAAATGTAAATACTGATTTGATTGGTCTTTAAGATGTGTTTAACTGTGAGGCTATTTAACTAATAGTGTGGATATGATTTGTCATCCAGTATTAAGTTCTTAGTCATTGATTTTTGTGTTCAAAAAATAGGAAAGAGGGAAACTGCAGCTTTCATTACAGATTCCTTGATTTGTAAGCTCTCTAAATGATGAGTTCCAGTAAACTCTCATTTTGCCTCTGAGTAGTGGATTTTGAGCATTTCTCTTGGGCTTTAATTTGCTAAAGCTGTGCACATATGTAAAAAAAATAAAAATAGATTATTTTAGGGGAGATGTAGGTGTAGAATTATTGCTTATGTCATTTCTTAAGCAGTTATGCTCTTAATGCTTAAAAGAAGGCTAGCATTGTTTGCACAAAAAGTTGGTGACTCCCTCCCCCAAATAGTAATGAAATTACTTCTGTTGAGTAAACTTTTTATGTCATCTTATAATAAAAGCTGAAAAAATCCCTTTGTTTCTATTTATAAAAGAAATGCTTTTCTATATGTACCCTTGATAACAGATTTTGAAGAAATCATGTAAGATGATAAAGCATTTGAATGGTACAGTAGATGTAAAAAAAATTCAGTTTAAAAGAACATTTGTTTTTACATTAAATGTTTATTTGAAATGATTTTGTACATAAAGTTCAATAATATAAAAGCTGTATTTCTGCTTTTTTTTGTCATTGTTGTTATTATGCATTGTTAATGCGTACACTAAAATTTTGGCTTAGATAGCAGAAAAGTTCTCTACCCCAGTGATGACTCAGAGGTAATAATTAAGGGGGAGAAAACTAACATGAAATCCTGCTTTCATCATTTATGAGTGTTATGTCATTTATGATATATAGATATTTCTAGATTTATAGTTCAGAGCAATACCAATATTAGCCAAACAGTTATCCTACTTTAGTTGTGGATTTTTCTTTTCAATTTTCAAAAGTTCATAGGGTAGGCATACAAACAATGATAAACTAAAAATATATCTTTTTTTTCTAAAGAGAGAGAATTTTTAATATTTATTTTTTAGGTTTTGGCGGACACAACATCTTTGTTTGTTTGTGGTGCTGAGGATCGAACCCAGGCCGCACACCTGCCAGGCAAGCGCACTACTGCTTGAGCCACATCCCCAGCCCCTAAAAATAAATCTTACAATTATTTACACATGGTTCCTGGTTTATGATGGGCCAACTTTATGATTTTGTGATGTTGATAAGTGTTTATGTTAGAGATTGTACTTTTGACTTTGAAATTGATCTTTTCTTGGATTATCAATAGGTAGTACAATACTATCTTGCAATTCTGACAAGCAGCTCCCAGTTAGTGTCAAAAGGAGCAAAAATCATTAGTGTTCTGTTGATAAGGTATGATGGTTAGAAGGTTTAGATGTATTAAATGCATTTTCTATTTATTTTTTCAACTTGAGGGTTTACTGAGATGTAACCCCATTGTAAGTCAAGAAACATTTGTACTATGTAAGAGGAAAAGTTGTTGAAGTAACAATTCTGTGCTTTATGTTCCAGTAATAGCTTTTTTCCCTTCACATGGTGCTGAGAAGTGCCCTTTTAGGATCCCAAGCTTACTAGGTATGTTTCTCTTTTTCTTTTTTAATATTTATTTTTTAGTTGTAGTTGAACACAATACCTCTATTTTATTTATTTTTATGTGGTGCTGAGTATTGAACCCAGGGCCTCGAAGGTGCTAGGTGAGCGCTCTACTTCTGAGTCACAACCCCAGCCCATAGGTACATTTCTTTTAAGGAGTTAGCTTTATTTTTAAAAGACTCATTGACCTTGTTGCCTGATGGTCTTAATTGGTGCTTATATATTTGGTGACATGAATCAAGAACTTGAACTGCTATGCTGAAGTTTTGGATTTCAGGCAGTTTGAAGTATGAGAGGATTTACTAAAGAGATAAGAAAAATTTGAGAGCCAGGGTGGCATAATGCCTGCAATCTCAGCTACTCAGGAGGCCGAGATAGGAGACCAGGCCAGCTTGGGCAACTCAGCAAGACCCTGTCTTGAAAAGTAAAAAGGATCAAGTGTCCCTGGGTTCATTTCCCAGTACTGTGAAAGAAAAAAAAGTTCCTGTAGGAAGCACTGCTAGGATGCTAATGTGATGCAAGTGAAATATCTGGACAATCAGGACTTTCATGAAGTGCCAAGAAGTAGTTGATGAATGATGCTGCAAATGGCTTCCACATGCTTTTGTAGCATGCTATCACTAGCAAGCACCCTTTCATCTTTTGGGGATCTGTGTGCTTCCACTTGTTCTGAGCGCTGGGAATGCGAAGTTGAGGAAGAGATCCTGCTTCAAAATTCTCCCAAGGTTTATAGTAAAAACTGCAGTTGTTTGCTTCTTTCTCCTCTCCCTAAATAAGAATATATCCCTTTGGGTAGAATTATTGTTTGTCACTACAGGAAAAAGGTGAAGTTATACAGGCATTAGATTAGAATATTTTTCTTTATATTCTAACAAATTGAATCGCTTATGTAGAATATGTAATAGGGTCCAATAAACCTCACCTCCTAATCCAATTACAGTTTTCTTTTGAATAGATCCTCTCTTGACTATTCCTGTTTCTCTTCTGAGGTACTTGTAAGAAAGATCCATAGTTGTCATGTGGGTAATTAGACCATCAGAGCCTTATAAGCCACTTAACTGCAATTAGTAAGGCCTGTGTGTTAGTCATGGACATAGAAAGATAAACAAGTCATATATTGTTAATGTCCTTGTTAATCTTGAAGTCTAAAGAAGGAGACATTTATGTTTTAGTCATGTTTCATAGTGTCTAATCTCAGACTAGTGTTGTGGACACTAGTATGGTGGAAGAATTACAGGCTTTGAAGTTGTTAGGCTGGGATCAAACTTCAACTTTAGTGCACTTGCAGGTTCTTAACTCAAGAAGTAACTAGACCATGCCAAGTTTGTTTCATTGAATGTGAAATGGGATTAAACATCTCCCTCAAGGTACCTAACACAATAACTGACTTTGGATCATCACTGTTCCCTCTTCTAAAACCTCAGTTTTGCTTACTTCAATCCTCCACTCCCACCTAGGAAGAAAAATCACATGCTAAATAATGTAAGCTTGCTCCTTCTTCCATAACCTGCTTTTTTTTTTTTTTTAGTTTTTATTAGTTATTGATGGACCTTTATTTATTGATTTGTTTATATGTGGTGCTGAGAATCGAACCCAGTGCCTCACAATGCTAGGCAAGGCTCTACCACTGAGCCACAACCCCAGCTCTCTTCGGTAACCTATTTTAAGAGCACAAGTCTCTTTAGAACATTAAAACAGATTAATTCTCTATAAAACCACAAACTTTTCCAGTATAGTCTTATGTAAGAATGATTTATAGAAGTGGTATAGAATGGTCTATTTTGTTTTAATTAATGTTAAACTTGGAATAAAAGCTTTTGTTGGGGGCTAGGGATATGGCTCAAGTGGTAGCGTGCTTGTCTGGCATGTGTGCAGCGTGGGTTCGATCCTCAGCACCACATACAAACAAGGATGTTGTGTCAACAGAAAACTAAACAATAAATATTTAAAAAAAAGCTTTTGTTGGATGAGTTTTATTCAATATAACTTTTTTTAATATTTACTTTTTAGTTATAATTGGACACAATGCCTTTATTTATTTATTTTTATGTGGTGCTGAGGATCAAACCCAGGCCCTCACACATGTGAGGTGAGCACTCTACCGCTGAGCCACAACCCTAGCCTCCTCAATAAACTTTTTCTTTTTTTTGGCGGGGGGGTTACTGGGGATTGAACTCAGGGACATTCAACCACAGCCACATCCCCATCCCTATTTTGGGTTTTATTTAGAGACGGGGTCTCACTGAGTTGCTTAGCGCCTCGCTGTGGCTTTGAACTTGAGATCCTCCTGTCTCAGCCTTCTGAGTTGCTGGAATTACAAACCTGTGACATGGCACCTGGCAATAAATATAGTTTTTGTCTTTTAAAAAGAACAGTACTAGTCTTATTTCAAAAGTCTTTATCAGCTGGGTGTGGTGGCACACACCTATAATCCCAGCAGCTCTGGAGGCTGAGGCAAGAGGATTGCAAGTTCAAAGCCAGCCTCAGCAACTTAGGGAAGGCCTAAGCAACTCAGTGAGACCTTGACTCTAAATAAAATTTTTTTTGTATCAGATAGATACCTACATATCAGGTCTCATTTTTTAATAGAACACATCCAGATTTTACGCCCCCTAAAAATAAATCATTCTAGAAACTTTTGTTTCAGAATGAGTTACTCTTAATCAGTCTTCACAACAGAATCATCTAGTTTCATAAAAGAAACAAAACCCTGCATTTTGTTAATGGTAAAATATCGGATTTTTCTGTGGTGAAAATGGAATGGTGATAATGGATGTCACCAATTAGTCTGACTTCAAATCCAGGTTAATTCTCTCACATCAGTAGTCAAGTCCTTTTGGGTCTAATTCAAATACTGGTTGGTTATGTATCTTTTTTTTTAATTCATTGATTCTTTTCAGCAGAATCCATTTTGATATAATTATACAAACATTTCTCTGTTGTCACTGTCTCATTTTGCAGCTGAATGTCTCAAGGATGACAGCCTATTGCCTGGTGTCTTCCATTCTAACTCATGTTTTGAAAAGAAATCTCTTTACCTATAAAACTGAATATCAATGTTTTTGAAAAATACCAATTCTTTAACTTGGTATCCAAGACTCTACAATCTGATCCTGGTCTATCCTCCCAGATTGTCTCCAGCCACTGCACTCTGAGCCTCACATAGCATTCCCACCACCACTTTGGGGGAAGCACTAACAAACCCTGTTCCTCCACTATGACTCCTCCACCTCTGTTTCAGAGGCCATTTCTGCGCTTATCGGTTTTCTACTCCTCTTTTAAGAAACAGTTCATAGAGAACTTCACTTTCTGAACAACTTAGACTGCATCCCCCATATATCCACACTCGGGCCAGAGTCTGGACAAGACCTGCTGTTAACCATGACCTTAGACAATTAGTTCACACCTCTTGAGCCTAAGTTTTAATATGAATGCCATCTATCATAAAAGTATGAAATGTAGATTGAGATCACTTATGTACTTGGAAAATCTAGCACTATGCCCAGTACACAGGAGGAGATCAATAAATATCAATTCTTGTTAACACCCCAATTCTCTTTTCCCTCTAAACATACAGTTTTGAAATACTATGTTAGGTACCTCTGTTTGAACAGAATGAGTTTGCTTTGAAAACAAAACTTGTTTATAGTTTAAGACAAAATAATTTCAGAGTTCAAGATATTACACTCCTGTCTAGAATTAGTTTTAAGTCACTTTGTGAAAAGGCATATTTAAGGTGCCTTTTTCTCATAGAGGATAAGAAACAAATGCATTTAATAAATATTTGATGAATGAAAGGAATGGGATGAAGATGTATGAAGAAAATGATTTATCCACATTCAGTCCAACATTTATAGGGCACATTTTGTCAGGTACACACTTAGTATCAGATCCAGAGAACATAAGAAAGAACAAAGAACTTTCCACAAGTTACCATAACATCTAATTCAAATGCCTGGAGCCACAAGAACCCTTTCCCTTTCAGATTCATTTAATCTCACAAAATAAAAAATATACACATTTAAATTTGAGCTTTTTATTTTGTTTCCGATGGCTGGGCAAGGCATCTACATTCTGGAACCTCTTTACAGTCACTAAACATGTGAAAGGCACTTATACATAAAAAGGCAAGGAGAAAATTGGTCACGATTGTCTAACAGGGAACATGAGCCCCAAAATAAATTATCTTACAAAAATATCAAGCTTGCTTTTCCATTTTTCTATTACTGATAAAAATGAAAAAAAATTACTTTTCACATTAAAAAATCTGTAAGCTGCTATATCAAGTTATGGCTATTATTTTCTTACATATTAAGTCCCTCAAATAAATATCTTACACAAATTTAAGTTTAAAAAAATCGGTCAAGTATTTACCCTATATTTCTTTGGCCCACTAACAGACCATTTATCAAACTGACATTAACTGGACTAGAGCTTGTAACTACAAATAGCAATATGCATATCATTGACCCTGAAGGCACACATGTACATATAATGTACTTGTGAAATGACTAACACTGCTGCGTTTACTACTTCCATAAGTAGTTTCACCCTGTACAAAATCCTCTATCCTATCTCTCTCCCTCTCTCTTATTTATTTATTTTTATCAATACTAGGGATTGAACCCAGGGCCCTCTACAACTGAGCCACATCCCCAACCCTTTTTATTTTGAAACAGGGTCTCACTAAGTTACTGAGGCTGACCTCAACTTGTGATCCTTCTGCCTCAGCCTCTTGATTTGCTGAAATTACAGGTGTGAACCATTGCACCCTGCATCTTCTATCCTATCTTGAATCAAACTATAAGAACAAAAGACAATACTTGCCAATTACAGACACTGACTCAGGCATTGTAAAAAAAAAAAAAAATCATAAAGCTTTTTAGACTTAAGATTAATGAAAATGGGATAAATGCTAACACTGCTTTCAAATTCCTGAACATACAGCACACAGTCAATGCACTCGTGTGGAAAAAACAAGTGAATGAATTTTACAGAACTCTGGCTTCTTATCTGGTCTACTCCAGTTGTTATAAAGTTTTACAATGGTCTTGGATGCTGAAAGAGTTTTAATAAAATGTTACATTAAACCAACTTTAAGATCTACAATGGAAGGGTATAGGATTTTTTGTTATCTTCCCAGACACTTAAAGCTAATTTGATTTTATTGTAATTTTCTTTTCTTTTTTTTTTTTTTTTAATATTTACTTATTTATTAGTTACTGGCGGACACAACATCTTTGTTGGTATGTGGTGCTGAGGATCGAACCCGGGCCGCACGCATGCCAGGCGAGCGCGCTACCGCTTGAGCCACATCCCCAGCCCCTGTAATTTTCTATTTTTATTAATAATGTGCTAAAACCAAAATTGACTGAATTATGGTTTTGTCCACACCATTCAACTCTCTTATTGTTAAAAATGTTGTCAGTAGACACTTTTCATTTCCAATGGCCTGAAAGATTAATTTAACTTTAAACAACAACAACAACAAAAGTTAACTAAACTGGGATGAGGCAGATACAGTAAATCAATGCCAAGCATCCAAAACTCTAAAACACTAATACTTTCCATCCAGGATAAAAAAATGAGCATCCAAAGTAAAGAGAACCACAAGACTGATCAAGTAACCAATCAAAAACCACTTCTCTGTTATTTGAGCTAATAGTTACTCGGAGCTTGAAGTTCCCGCCTTCATTATTATTGGTAGTTCCTAGAGTCACAGCTTCGATGTCAAATGTGACAGTGGATCCAGAGGTAACTGCAGGCAATTGATTAGTCATTTCTTTTCCATTTACAAAAACTGCACCTAGAAATGTTAAAGATGTCATTTACCTGTGAGCAATGACAGATAATTAAAAGAGCCTCCATGTAACTGATAACATAGCTAATTTCCTAATTCAAAAAAAAAGTACATTTCAGAATGCCAAATCGACATCAATAATGAATTTAAATATGCTAACCAATACCATCTACAGAAGAAGAAAAAATTAAAGCCTTACTAACGTTTTATTCCCTCCCCCCAACTTTTTATTTTTTGCAATCTTAGAGATTGAACTCAAGGCCTCACAATTGACAGGCAAGTGATCTACCCAGCTCTTTTTGTTTTTCTACTTTATTTTTACAGAGGGTCTTGCTAAATCTCCCAGGCTGGGCTTGTATTTGTGATCCTCCTGCCTCATTTTCTCAAGTAGCTGGGATTATAGGTATGTACCACCATGTCTGGCTCATGTTAGAATTCTAGTACAGATTCAAGTCTTTTTCAATAGAGTATAAATCTCCCAGGTGAATGCATCAAAAGAAACTACTAAAAAATTACAACCTGTGTCCAGCGTGGTGGTAATCCCTGTGGCTCAGGAGGCTGAGACAGGAGGATTGTAAATTCAAAGCCAGTATGACAAGCAATGGTGAGGCACTAAGCAACTCAGTGAGATCTTGTCTCTAATAAAATACAAAATAGGGCTAGGGATGTGGCTCAGTAGTGGAGTGTCCCTGAGTTTAATCCCCAGTACTAAAAAAAAAAAAAAAAAAAAAAATACAATTTATAAAATAGCAAGATTGTTTAATATGGAATAAATAGGAATCTTGTTCTATTTAGTGCTTGATATTATGCTGCTGCAAAATATTGAACTGTTTTAATAGTGACTTTGAGAAGTGTGATACTGTGGAGTAAGGGACCAAAGAGCACCAGAAACTACATATGGAAAATAACCTTGCCAGGCACAATGGTGCAAACTTTTAATCCCAGGTACCTAGAGGCTGAGGAAGGAAAACCTCAAATTCAAGGCTAGCCTTTGCAACTCAGCAAAAGCTTGTATCAAAAATAAAAAGGACTAAGAAAGTAGTCTAGCAGTAGACTGCTCCTGGGTTCAATTCCCAGTATAGAGGAATAAAAAAAGGAATCCTGGGCTATAGCTCAATGGTGTAGATCCTAAGTTCAATCCCCAGCACTGCCAAAAAACAGAAACAAAAAAAACCCCTAAATCTTCTCATCTTTTTATGTATGATGTTGGGATAAACTCATATTTTACTACAGTAATTAACATGTTTGAAGAAAAATGACAGTTATTTATCTCTTACCATTGGTACTAATGCATACAGCTTGATCGCGCTGCAGAGAGTCATATCCATTCTGCTTCTCTGCACATACTCCTATACTATCTCTTCTGTCTGGCTGTCCCACAGTTTCAACTCTGTAAATGAGGTAGAAAGGTTATTTTGTCTTTTTTTTTTAATAACAAAGTATCAAAAAGCTACCATTTTTTTAAAACTTTATTTATTTTTATGTGGTGCTGAGGATCAAACCCAGTGTTGCAATTGCAAGGCGAGTGCTCTACTGCTGAGCCATAACCCCAGCCCCATTACAGCTACCATCTTAAAGAGCAATTTTGGGGGCTGGGGATATAGCTCAGTTGGTAGAATGCTTGCCTCGCATTCAGAAGGCCCAGCACCATTAAAAAAAAAAAAAGGGAACAATTTGGGGGGGCTGGGGTTGTGACTCAGTGGTAGAGTGCTTGCCTAGCACATGTGAGGCACTGGTTTCGATCCTCCACACTATATAAAAATGAATAAATAAAATAAAGCTATTGTGTCCAACTATGACTAAGTATGTATATAAAAAGAGCAACTTCGGGCTGGGGTTTTAGCTCAGTGGTAGAGTTATTGCCTAGCATGCATGAGGCACTGGGTTCGATTCTCAGCATGGAATACAAATAAATAAATAAAGGTCCATTAACAACTCTCTCTCTCTCTCTCTGTCTCTCTCTCTCTCTCTCTCTCTCTCTCTCTCTATATATATATATATATATATAATATAATATAATATATAAATATATATATTTTTTTCTTTTTTAAAGAAGAGCAATTTCATTGCTGGCCATGGTGGAACAAACCTGTAAGCATAACTACTCAGGAGGCTGAAGCAGGACTGAAAGTTCAAGACCAGCTTGTATAAAATAAAAAAGGCTGGGGATATGGCTCAGTGGTAGAATGCTTGCCTAGAATGAATGAAGTCCTGGATTCCATCCCCAATACGGCAAAAAGAAAAAAAGAAAAAGCAATTTCATCACAATTGCTCTTTTCTAAATAATAATAAATAACAATTGAGAACTTTAACTATATTCTAAGCACTGTTTTAAATATTTTTAGAGTCATGCACTGCATAAGGATGTTTTGATCGATGGTAGAGTACACATAAAATGATGGTTCCTTAAAATTATAGTGGAGCTGAAAAGTTCTGGTCATCTAGTATTTTACCATATCTTTTCTATGATTAGGCACACAAATATTTACCATTGCATTATGACTGCCTACAATATGAAGTACGGTAACATACTGTACAAGTCTGTAGCCTGGGATACACATAGGTTACTCATAAAGCCTAGGTGTGTAGTAAGTCACATCTCTGGGTTTGTGTAAGTATGCTCCATGATGTTTGTACCATGAGGAAATAGTCTAATGATGCATTTTCCAGAATGTGTCCTTGTCATTCATGGATGGAATCTTTCCCAATTCTCATAACAACCTATGAAGTTGGTGTTATTTTAATCTTAACAAATATGTCCCTTCTCCAAGCCAGTGCAGCTCAGGGCTGGGCAAGAAGGCCCCAGTTTCTGTTATAGCTTCCAGGAAGGAGAAGAGCAGAGCATACTGCAGGACTTATACTTTCAGACCAAAACATATTAACAATACAGAATAGTATGGTACTGTCATAAAGACATCTATGTCAAAAGAACAGAACAGAGGGCCCCAAATAAACCCATACGTCTACAGTCAAATGATTGTTGACAAAAGTGTCAGGACTATCCAATGGGGAAAAGACAAATGGTGCTGGGAAAACAGGATGTTTACATGCAAAAGAATCATGTTGGACTTTTATCTTTCACCATACACAAAAACTAAGTAAAATGGATTAAAGAAATATAAGATTTATAACTATAAAACTCCTAGAAGTAAACTTGGAAAAGCCGTAGAACTCCAGCATTGGCAATGATTTCTCAGATATAACCCTCAAAGCAGAGGCAAGAATGGACAAGGATTGGAACAAACTAAAAAACTTCTGCACAGCAGAGGAAACCACCCAGAGAGTGAAAAGGCCCCTATGGAATGAATCATTTTTCTTTCTTTTTTTGGTGTGAGGCTTTTCACACATGCTAAGTACGTGCTCTACCATTGTAGCACATCCCCAGTCCAGAAATTGGAGAAAATATTTGCAAACCATACATCTGATAAGGGGTTAATAGCCAAAATATATAGAAGAACCCCAACTGGGGCTGGGGTTGTGGCTCAGTGGTAGAGTGCTCGCCTAGCACAGGCGAGACCTGGGTTCAATCCTCAGCACCACATAAAAATAAAGGCATTGTGTTGTGTCCATCTACAACTTAAATGTTAAAAAAAGAGTTACCAAAAAAAAAAAAAAAAAAAAAAGACCCCTCAGTATTTTTTTTTCAAAGAGGGAGAGAGAGAGAGAGAGAATTTCAATATTTATTTTTCAGTTTTCGGCGGACACAGCATCTTTGTTTGTATGTGGTGCTGAGGATCGAACCTGGGCCGTACGCATGCCAGGCGAGCACACTACCGCTTGAGCCACATCTCCAGCCCAAGATCCCTCAGTATTACATCAGATCTTTGTCATGGCTGATATAAAAAAAATTTACAAAATCTAGAGCTGGCTTGACTCAGCCTCCTGAGTAACTGAGATTATAGGTATATACCACCACAAATGGCTTTTTTTTTTTTTTGCCACAATTAAAAGATGAGAGAGATTTTATTTTTAATATTCTGGGAAATTATTTTGAGATGAAATCTAGATCAAAAATTATCTCAAAAAGTCTAATATTTGAAGATATGTCCCAGAATTTAGCAATTATCAACAAGTTGAGAAAAGGGCAGATAATCCACAAGAAAAATAGGGAAATTGTACAGAATCAGACAATTCACCAACATGAAAACCTATATGGCCAATAAATTCCAACCTCATTAGAACTTAGGGAAGATAAAAAAATATAGTGAGAGATCATTTCCCATTTATAAGACAGACAAAACTTTATGACACAGGACCACACTAAATTCTAGAAGAAACATAAAAGAAACAGGATCTCCCATATACCACAACTGGAATATAAACCAAGATGACTGCTGGGGAAAGTCACCTGACAATACCTCATAAAGCAGAAAGGACTGATGATGCACACACAATGACACAGTAATTTCATTTCTGTGTATTTTACCTAGAAAAATTCTAACAGGAATACAAGGAGACTTGTACAAGGATATTCACTACAGCACTGGAGTGTTGTTTATAATAGTATAACCCCAAATGTCCCAAAACCCATCAGTAAGGAAATGGAAAAAATATATACAGCAAGTTAAAAAATAAATAAATTAACTCAGTTTGGTCTTAATCTCAATACATAACTTTGGAAAGAGAAGCTACAGAATGATAAGATTACTTACTGTAATACTGTCTCAGTCTGTTTTGTATTGCTAAACAGAATACCAAGTCTGAGTAATTTATAAAGAAATTTATTTGCCACAGTTCCCAAGGCCAAAAGTACAACATCCAAGTACGAGCATCTGATGGCAAGAGCTTGGTACATCCCATAGCAGAAAGAGGTAGGGCAAAAGAGCACAGAAAGAGAGAGTGGGCCAAACTTGCTCTATCAAAACCCACTCCTGAGGAGCTGTGGCTGTGGCTCAGTGGTAGCGCACTTGCCTGGCATGAGTGAGGCACTGGGTTTGATTCTCAGCACCACATATAAATAAATAAGATAAAGGTCTATCACAAACTAAAAAATATATTAAAAAAAAAAAAACCCACTCCTGTAGCTGAGCTTGGTGGGACACGCCTGGAATCCCAGTGGCTCAGAAGGCTGAGGCAGGAGGATCAAGAGTTCAAAGCCAGCCTCAGCAAAAGTGAGGCAATAAGCAACTCATGAGACCCTGCCTCTAAATAAAATACAAAATAGGACTGGGGATGTGGCTCAGTGATTGAGTGCCCCTGAGTTCAATCCCTGGTTCCTCCTCCCCCAAAAACCCCACTCCTGTGACATGAATCCACTAGTGCAGACAGAGCCCTCATGAGCTAATCGCCCCTACAAGGTCCCACCTCTCAACGTTCCCCTTGTACTGGGGATTATGTTTATTTTTTCTTTTTATTTTAAAAAAATTTAGTTGTAAATGCAAACAATATCTTTATTTTATTTTAGTGTGGTCCTCACACATGCTAGGCAAGTGCTTTACCACTGAGCTACTACCCCAGCTCTGGGGATTAGGTTTCTAACACCTGAAATTTTGGAGACACATTTAAAGTATAGCAAATACTGTTTAAATAATAATAATGTTTAAAAACCCCAAATCCTGAAAGGATTTTAAGAAATATGGCAGTAAGGGAGTACAGCCCTTTGAACAGATAAGCAACCATGAGATTATACTGATACAAATACATACAGAAGAAAAAACTCTCACAGTATAAAGTAATGTAGAAGAAATGATAGAATTGGAAAAACCACTAACAACTACCAAAGTAATAACCAACTGAAAGAATCAGTTACTGAAAGAATCAGTAATAGACAGTAGTCCCGTACCTGTAATCCCAGTAATTTGGGAGGTTGAGGCAGAAGGATCACAAGTTGAAGTCCAGCTGAGCAACTTAGTGATACCCTGTCTCAAAAAAAAAAAAAAAAAAAAAAAGGCTGGGGAGCCTAGGACCATGGTGCACACCTGTAATCCCAGTGGCTTGCGAGGCTGAGGCAGGATGATTGTGAGCCTCGATAAATTGCCAGGCTCAGCAATTTAGTGAGGCCTGAAGCAATTTAGCAGAATCCTGTCTCAAAATAAAAAAAGAAAGGGCTGCGGATATAGCTCAGCTCCTGGATTCCAGCCTTACTACCATAAATAAGTAACTAATAGTAAAAAGGTGTTTATTGAGTAATATAAACTCAAACTATCTCCTTAAAAGATACTTGTTAGATACCACCTTAACCAAATGTTAAAGTTAATCCATCCAATCCCATCTCCTGTTATGAAACACCTACAAAACTTAAATTGACCAAGAAATACAACACTTATGGCAACTTTAAAAAAAAAATATATATATATATGTAAATATATAAATAATTATTTTTGATCCCAGGGACTGAACCCAGTGGCACATCACACATCCCCAGCCCATTTTATGTTTTCTATTTTGAGACAGGGTCTCCTTAAGTTGCTTAAGGCCTCACTAAATTGCTGAGGATAGCCTTGAAATCATGATCCTCTTGCCTCAGCCTCCTGAGCCTCTGGGATTATAGGAATGTGCCACCATGCTCAATACTGAAAAATTATATATATTTTAAGAGATCTATTCTTTTGAGAAAACAGGTGAATGATTAGTGATAATATTTATTAATATCATTAACATTATTAATGTCATTAACATTATTATAGTAAATCAATAAACTCTAGATTATGATTTCCAACCTATTTTAATGAACCTGTGTCAATTTCACTTAAAATATTCCCAGAATTAAAAACTTGGTATTTATTGACTTAATAGCACCAGTAACAGGTCAACTAACATCAAGTGGTTCCTGATATGATGCTGAGAAGAATGTGACATCATTTCTATAATACTTCTGCCAAAGATCCATGACTGGATTTAATCCTTACGAAATACTCCCCAAGTTGGAGAACACTCTATAAAATAACTAGCTTACACTCTTCAGAGAGTCAAAACAAAAATAGAAAAACTATTCCAGATTAAAAGAGACTATCAAGACATGATACATGATGCAAGACTTTTTCTATAAAGAATGTTAACTGAAACAACTAAATCTGGTAGGGTCTATAGATTAGATAATAGTATTATAACTATTAATTTTCTGATTATGATAATCTTTGGTTTTATTCTAAAATAAACATTAAGATATTTAAAACCAGAGCCTTGTGCATGCTAGGCAAGTACTCTACTAATTAGGGGACATCCCCAGCAGTATTGAGTGACATCCCTAGCCCTTTCTATATTATTTTGAGAAGGTCTGGTTAAGTTGCCCAGGTTGACTTCAAAATCTGCAGTCCTCCTTCCACAGCCTCTAGAGTACCTGGGTGTGCACCACTGTGCCCAGCTAGGACCAAAATTTTATCCCTAATTTGTTGTTTCTCTAAAAAATAAATACTTATGAATCCTGGATAAATAATAGTGTATATTTGTTATAATATTGTATAATGAAGAATTTGGCTGGTTTATGTCCTGGTTCCTGGGAGGAATTTTCCTTGAGACAGGAGTGTGTTTGCTATTCATGGTGGACCTCTCACACTGGACAGCTTACGTTAATAAAGTGACTCAGGGTGGGTCCCTGGATAGTTTACTCCTAACAAGATGACTTTGGATGGAAACTGCCACAAAGACCAACCTTTGAACCACATGATATCAACTCAACATCTGGGGAGGGGAAGGAATGTGAACTGCAAACTATGATTCAGTCAACTTACATAATAAAATCCTGACACAAATTTCAGATACCAGAGCTAGAGGCAGTGGCACAGGCCTATAATTCCAACCATCTAGAAAGCTGAGGCAGGAGGATCACAAGTTCAAGGCCAGTCCTCAGCAACTCAGTGAGCCCTAAGCAACTTAGCAAGACTCTGGTCTAAAAATAAAAATTAAAAAGGGCTAAGGACATGGCTCAATGGTAGAGTGCCCCCGAGTTCAATCCCCAGTGCCAGAAGAATAAAAATAAAATAAAAAGGGCTGAGGACATGACTCAATGGTAGAGTACCCCTGGGTTCAATGCAGGAAGTAAAACCTTCTATAAGGTTTGGGGGTGTAGCTCAGTGGTAGAGTGCTTGCCCAGTACATGTGAGGCCCTGATTTCAATTCCTAGCACCACATACAAAAATAACCTGACAAATAATTAATTTAAAAAATAAATTTATGTAAAAGTTTGTTGGAATTCATCTATTTTATAGAGTAGGATAGAAGTTCTAGATGATAATCTTTCTCAAAGGTAAAATGGTTTAAAAAGAACAAGGTCCAAAAAGGGAGAAATTTCAAAGACATCAAAACAGCTAGCTAAGACTGGGGTTGTGGCTCAGTCGTAGAGCACTTACTTGCCTAGCATGTGTAAGGTTCTAGGTTCGAGTCTTAGCACCACATATAAATAAATAAAATAAAAGTACAATGACAATTAAAAAAAACCAGCTAGCTAATTTACTCCTATTAATCTGCACTTTGGCTATTTTTAGATTTAAATAGCAAGGTATCATTAATATCCAATCTCAAGCTTCCTTCTTCCTAAAGTGAACACCTAGAACAAAGATTTTAAAAATTTAGCTATATGGCTAATAAACTTGTGAAAAATGATTAACTTCATAGTAAATTTAAGAAATAACAAAATGAGAATTTTATTTTGTCTATCAGTTACAGATTGAGGAAGAAATATCAATACTTAATGCTGCTAAACGAATCAGTGACATGAGGACAATCACATACTGCAGGAATGTGACAAGTAAGTCTGACAATCCCAAAGAAGAGGTATTAAATCATATGTCAACAAACATGTCCTTGTTAAAGTGGGAAAAAAAAAAAAACTTGTTAAGAAAAAGGAAGAGAGAAGGATGCCTTATCAATTCATGGCAAAGGATTTTTTTTTAATTTTTTATTTTTAGTTGTCAATGGACTTTATTTATTTATATGTGGTACTAAGAATTCAACCCAGTGCCTCACACATGCTAGGCAAGTGCTCTACCACTGAGCCACAACTCCAGCCTGTGGCAAAGGATTTTTGATACAGAAATACATTCCTTGCTACACTAACTCTAAAATAGGATTTATTGTCTCTTAAAAAATTGATCAAGAATTTTGAGTGACAATGATGTGTCAATGTAAGTTTCTCAGTTGTGACAGACGTACTATTTTTGTGGGGAATACTGTTAATAGAGGAAGCTATGCATATATGAGGGCAGAGGGCTCTTCAAGAGAATTCTCTGTACCTTTCTCTTAGTTGTTGTAAACCTAAAAATACTCTAAAACATAAAATATATTTAAAAAAAAGAAATGGATAATTTGAAGAGTCCTTTATCTATTATAGTCCTATATCTAATTGAAAATCTTCCAACAGATAAACTCTAGGATGACAAATTCATTGGTAAATTCTGGTAAACATGTAAGGATGAAATAATACCAATTCTATACAAATACTTTTAGAAAGCAAAGAGGAAATACTTCCTAAATTTCTTTGAGGTTGGCCATTACTTTGGTAATAAAACTAGTTTACAAAGGCATAAGAAAAAACACAAATACACCTCTTGTGAAACCCCAAAATCCTCAATAAAATATTAAAAACCAAATCAGATATATATTTAAAAGATAATGCATGATAAATGGGGCTTCTCTTGAGAATGAGAATTTAAAGCTTGAGGATACAACAGTTGAAAATCTAACACTGTATGAAGGAAAAAACAATCTTTTCTTATACGCTCATCCTCAGTACAGCACAGAACACTTCCCTGACCATGTGTGGGCTGTTCTGTTTCCCCCACCCCATAGCAAGCGATTCTCCAACTCCCTGGACACCAGCTAGATGTTCTATAATTCAACTCAATTCTGACACTCCACCTAGAGACAGCATCAGATCCCACAAGGCTGCCCCCATTTCAGGTACCAATCATAAATCTGAGCTTCACATGCTGCTAACTTGGTATAAACTAGGAGTTCCCATGACCTCCTCCTCCTCTGGGGGATATTTTGATAGAATGGTCCTGGAACTCAGAGAAACAATGTTCACCAGTTTATAAAGAACAGAGATGAGCAGACAAAGAGATATATAGGGTAAGGGATGAAGGAGGGCACAGAGATGGCACACTCCCTCTAGGTACAACGCCCTTCCAGCAGTTCATTGTATACAGCAATCTGAAAGCTCATCAAACCTTGTGACTCAACAGTTTCTACAGAGTTTACTCTCCAGCACTGCCTACCCCATGCCTTTTCCTGCATGTTGGTAGGTGGGGTTGAAAAAATCCCAACCCTCTAATTATTTGCTCCTTCTTGTAACTAACCCTACCACGAGGAACCTCATTTTACAGAGAAGCATCTGCATGGTTTGTGTACGCTGATATTTATCTCTCTCAGAGACTTGTTCTCATAGATTGACAAAGCAAAAAAAATCCTTGGCCTCTGACTTTTTTTTTTTTTTTAGTTGTAGATGGACACAATACCTTAATTTAATTTATTTATTTTTAAGTGGTACTGAGGATCAAACCCAGCACCTAACACGTGCTAGACAAGTGCTCTACTACTGAGCCACAATCCCAGCCCTGGCCTCTGAATTTTTAAGAATGATTTTTTTTTAATATTTATTTTTTTTAGTTGTAGGTGAACACAATATCTTTACTTCATTTTTATGTGGTGCTGAGGATGGAACCCAGGGCCTCACGTGTGCTAGGCAAGCACTCTACCACTGAGCCACAACCCTAGCCCTTAAGAATGATTTTTTTTTTTTTTTAAAGAGAGAGTGAAAGAGGAGAGAGAGAGAGAGAGAGAGAATTTTTAATATTTATTTTTTAGTTCTCGGCGGACACAACATCTTTGTTAGTATGTGGTGCTGAGGATCGAACCTGGGTCGCACGCACGCATGCCAGGTGAGCGCGCTACCGCTTGAGCCACATCCCCAGCCCCTTAAGAATGATTTTTAAGCCAAGTGGGGAGGTGCTTGTCTATAATCCCAGCAATTTGGAAGGCTGAAGCAGGAGGACCCCAATTTTGAGGCCAGCCTCGGTAAAACCCTGTCTCAAAATAAATAATAAAGGGCTGGGGTTGTGGCTCAGTGGTTGATGGACACAATACCTTTATTTTATTTATTTATTTATTTATTTATTTTTTTTTTTTATTGGTCGTTCATAACATTACATAGTTCTTAACACATCATATTACACGGTTTGATTCAAGTGGATTATGAACTCCCGCTTTTACCCCGTATACAGATTGCTGTATCACATCAGTTTCCCTTCCATTGATTGACATATTGCCTTTCTAGATTCTGATGTATTCTGCTGTCTGTCCTATTCTCTACTATCCCCCCTCCCCTCCCCTTTTCTCTCTCTACCCCTTCTACTGTAAATCATTTCTTCCATTTGTATTAACTTGTCTTACCCCTCCTTTCCTCTTATATGACATTTTGTATAACCCTGAGGATCGCCTTCCATTTCCATGCAATTTCCCTTCTCACTCCCTTTCCCTCCCACCTCTCATCCCTGTTTAATGTAAATCTTCTTCTCAAGCTCTTCGTCCCTACCCTGTCCTTGTTTACTCCCCTTATATCAAAGGAGTCATTTGGTATTTGTTTTTTAAATATTGACTAGCTTCACTTAGCATAATCTGCTCTAATGCCATCCATTTCCCTCCAAATTCTATGATTTTGTCATTTTTTAATGCAGAATAATACTCCATAGTATATAAATGCCACATTTTTTTTATCCATTCATCTATTGAAGGGCATCTAGGCTGGTTCCACAGTCTTGCTATCGTGAATTGAGCTGCTATGAACATCGATGTAGCAGTGTCCCTGTAGCATGCTCTTGTTAGGGCTTTAGGGAATAGACCGAGAAGGGGAATAGCTGGGTCAAATGGTGGTTCCATTCCCAGCTTTCCGAGAAATCTCCATACTGCTTTCCAGATTGGCTGCACCAATTTGCAGTCCCACCAGCAATGAACAAGAGTGCCCTTTTCCCCGCATCCTCTCCAGCACTTATTGTTGTTTGACTTCCTAATGGCTGCCAGTCTTACTGGAGTGAGATGGTATCTTAGGGTAGTTTTGATTTGCATTTCTCTGACTGCTAGCGATGGTGAGCATTTTTTCATGTACTTGTTGATTGATTGTATGTCCTCCTCTGAGAAGTGTCTGTTCAGGTCCTTGGCCCATTTATTGATTGGGTTATTTGTTATCTTATTGTCTAATTTTTTGAGTTCTTTGTATATTCTGGTTATTAGGGCTCTAAATAAATAAAAAATATATCTGGGTATATAGCTCAGTGGTAAAGTGACCTTTGGTTCAATTCCCAGTACCATAGGCGGGAGGGGGGGAGGGGGGAGGTGGTAGAGAGACTTGAGGTATTATTTCTTTGTTTTTTTCTTTTGGTGGTGCTGGGGATTGAACCCAGGGCCTTGCACATTTGAGGCAAATACTCTACCAACTGAGCTATATCTCCAGCCCTCATGTTGAGTTTTTTTTTTTTTAATATTTATTTTTAAGTTTTAGGTGGACACAATATCTTTATTTTACATTTATGCAGTGCTGAGGATCGAACCCAGTGCCTCATGTATGCTAGGCGAGCGCTCTACCACGGAGCCACAACCTCAACCCCTCATGTTGAGTTTTTACACACATTTTTATACACATATCAGTTAATCTTCATAATACTTTATGAATACAGATGAGAAAACTGAACACAGAAATAAAGAACCCTCCCCAAAGTAATACTGCCTATGAATGATAAATAAATTCAGGATATTTTTAATTTAAAGCTCATACATGTTCTGTGTACTTTGTTATGTTACTTAAGTTATGACAGATGTTTTATCATTTAAAAAAAATATGTTTTAGACAGGATCTATGCTATGCTGCTCAGGCTGGTCTCAAATTCATAGTCTCAAGCAATCTTCCTGTCCCAGCCTCCCAAGTAGCTGGGACTACAGATGGACGCCACTGTGCCCAGATTATGACAGATATATTCATATACACTTGCCTGAATGTTAATGTCTGCCCACAAATATAGGTTGGAGCGCTGGAGTAGAGAACACCTGAGGATTCAGAATCATTCCGGAGTGCTATATTTCTTCGACTGCTCAGACTGTATCCCTCAAAGCCAGTTGTCCACTCTTTTTAAAAGCAAAGACATTGAAAATTATTAGACTCCTATTTAAGGATAACTTCAATACAGACACATTAAAAAATGACTACTAATAGAGGTCATGGCCAAATTTACTAAGATAAAGGGTTTCAATTATGGGGTATCATGGTACTCTTACAAATTACAGAAAGATTTTAGTACATTCCTACACAATTTTGGTATAGCATCAATTAAGTGTTATCTCCTAGCTAATAAAAATCATGTTTTAAATCTGGTGTGATAGCACACTCCTGCAATCCCAGCAACTTGGAACACTGAGGCAGAAGGATTGCAAGCTCAAAGCCAGCCTCAGCAACTTAGTAGGACCCTGTCTCAAACTAAAAAATAAAAAGGGCTGGGGATGTAGTACTGGGTTCAATCCCCAGGAAAAAAAAAAACATGGTTAAAGTCTGAGTTTATTCCAAGCTGACTAATTAATAGGGCCTGGGAGTGTAGCTCAATGGTAGAGTGCACGGTTAGCATGAGCAATACCCTGGGTTCAATGCCCAGCACCACATTAAAGAAAGAACACTGCCAGGCATAGTAGCACCTGCCTATTATCCCAGCTACTTGGGAGGCCGAGGCAGGAGGACTGCAATCATCAAGGCCAGCCTGGACAATTTAGCAAGACCCTGTGTCAAAACAAAATGAAAAGGGCTGGGGTATAACTCAGTGGTTGAGCACTTGCCTAGTATGGGTGAGGCCCTGGGTTCAATCCCCAGTACTAGGGGGGAAAAAAAGAAGAAAAAAAAAAAAAACTACCTATTAATAAATTGCTAGGTGTGTGGCACATGCCTATGCTTCCAGCTACTCAGGCAGATGAGGCAGGATGACTGGTAAAGCCCAGGAGTTCCAGGCCAGTCTGGGCAATATAGTGAAAAGTGAAACTCTGTTTTTTATCAAAAAAAGAAAAAAAAAGGAGAAAAAAGAATATGTCTTTAGAAATAGTAATGGAGAAGAGAGACCAATTTCAAATCTTAAGATTTAAGAAATTGCCTCTGCCCAGATATTTATTGAAGGTTTGAAAAACTTTGTGTCCTATGCAATATATTCAATCTTTGATTTTAGGTGATGCTAAGAATATATCTAGCATTATTTTTGAAATCCCTAGATAAGAACTGATAAAAACAAAATTTACATGAAGGAACTGTAATTTGAGTACAAGATATGCTCTTCTCATCACTTCAGGATTTATCTTTAGAAAAGATGTGATGGACATCATTATCCAAAGTACATGTATGAAGACATGAATTGGTATGAACATACTTTATATACAGAGATATGAAAAATTATTTTCTATATGTGTAATAAGAATTATGATGCATTCTGCTGTCATGTATTTAAAAAATAAGAGCAATTTAAAAAAAAAAGAAGAAAAAAAGTTGTCAGTAGGTAGCCCTTAGCACAGAATGTAACTGTTTCTATATGCAGTTAAGCCTTAGGGGTGAGACGGTATTGCATACCATGAGGCACCAATGTAGAATGACCGATTTGGGGGACGCTCCACGGGCTCCACTCCTGTCGGCCGTCTCCTCGGGCACAGACTCTGAACTGATAATCAACATTGGGGTCTATGTGCAGTACTATGAATTCAGTTTCAGAACCTACATAAACATCTTCAAAATGATTTGAAGAGCATTTACGGAACTGAAGCCTGTAATCTTGGGCTGTGAAGTCGTCATCCACCTAAAAAGAAAGGTTTTATGTTAGGTAAAAACGAGGAAATGAATGGAGAGATTCTGGATCAAGCATACAGACCCATAGGTTGGATATGGGCTATTCTAGGGAAGGCCATAGGAAATATGTCATCACTAGTTCCTTTCTTTTCTTTATTGACTGAAGTATTTATAATACTTCCCAGACTGATATTTTAAAAAATCTGATTCCTTGAAGAAATGGCATGTTTTTCTAAATAATAATGCCTTAGTAAAACATTCAGAATTCAGGAATAATTCTGAAAGGTCTATACATCACTCATATAATAAAGAATTAATACCTGTAATGTATAATCCTAAAAATAAATAGGAGACAAGACACTCAACAGAAAAATAGGCAAAAGATATGAGTAAGTTAGATTAAGAAATATAAATCGCCAAGAGCCAGGCATGTTGGGGCATGCCTGTAATCCCAGCAGCTAGAGAGGCAGAGGCAGGAGGATTACAGGTTCGAAGCTGGCTTCAGCAACTTAGCAGGGCTGTAAGCAATCTAATGAGAACTTGTCTCTAAATAAAAAATAAAAAGTGCTGGGGAGGCTGGGGCTGTAGCTCAGTGACAGAGTGCTTGCCAAGCACATGTGAGGCACTGGGTTCAATCCTTAGCACCACATAAAAATAAATACAATAAAGGCATGCAGTCCATCTACAACTACAAAAAAATTTTTTTTAAAGTGCTGGGGATGTGGTTCAGTGGTTAGGCGCTCTTGGTTCAATTCCAGTGTTCCCCCAAGCCAAAAAAAAAAAAAAAAAAGAAATATAAATCACAATCCAGGCATAGTGGCACATGCCTATAGTCCCAGCAGCTCTGAAGCTAAGGCAGAAAGATTGCAAGTTCAAGGACAGCCTCAGGGGCTGGGGATGTGGCTCAAGCGGTAGCGCGCTCGCCTGGCATGTGTGCAGCCCGGGTTCAATCCTCAGCACCACGTACAAATAAAGATGTTGTGTCTGCTGAAAACTAGAAAATAAATATTAAAATTAGAAAGAAAAAAAAAAGGACAGCCTCAGCAATTTAGCAAGTCCTTAATCCTTAATCAACTTAGCAAGACCCTGTCTCAAAATGAAAAGTAAAAGGACTGGGGAAGTAGCTCAATGATAAAGTGCCCCTGGGTTCAAACCTCAGTACCAAAAAAAAAAAAAAGAGAGAGAAAAGAAAACAAGATGAAGAAGTAAATGTAAATATCCAAAAGAAAAGAAAAATACTCAAACCAATTCGTAATATGGAAATGCAATGTAATAACCATAATGAATACCATTTTGGCAAAAATACTACCTAATAGTATATAAACCCAATACTTTTAAGATCTCATCATTTTACAGCTAGGTACATATCAGGAAAAAAAAAAAAACCTTATGCCTCTATGCAAGAAAACATGAATAAGAATGCTTATAGCAAAAAAACAGAAACTGGAAATAACCCTACATAGAGTGACCATCAAAATAATAAAAATGAAATAAGATTCCTCAGGGTTTCTTTGTTTTGTTGGTGATGGTGGTGGTGCTGGTGGTAGAGAATATGAGAAATAATGGAATTCTTTTGTACCAACAAAAGCATCTCTACTTCTTTCTTTCACACTAAGACTCTTAAAAAAGAGGAAAAAAAAAAAAAAAGGCTGAGGTTTTGGCTCAGCAGTAGAGCACTTGCCTAGCATATGTAAGGCACTGGGTTCTATCCTTAGCTCCATATAAAACTAAATAAAATAAAGGTATTGTGTCCATCTACAGCTAGAAAACTTTTTTTAAAAATCCATTTAAGGGGCTGGGGTTGGGGCTCAGTGGTAGAGGACTTGCCTAGCATACGCAGAGCTCAGGGTTCAATCCTCAGCACCACATAAAAATAAATGAATGGAATAAAGGTATTGTGTCCAACTACAACTAAAAAATATATATATAAAAAAAGAATCCATTTAAGAAAATACCTTCCAGAAGCTAAGCATTCCCCTCTGAATGATGTATTTCTTCACAGTTAACATATTATATACTATAGCTAATTTTGAGGTTGTTTGTACTTAAAATATGGTTAAATCAAACACATAACATGACTTAATATGCAAAATTCTGGGCAATGCTGAGAGTTTAAGGAACACACCTATAATCCCAGCAACTAGGGAGGCTAAGGCAGAACTGAAAGTTCAAAACCAGCTTAGGCAATGTAGTGAGGCCCTAGGTAACTTGGAGAACCTGTCTCAAAAATAAATAAAATAAAAAGGGCTGGGGACATCCCTTAGTGGTTAATCATTCAATCCCCAGTACCAAAAAAGTCTTATTTCGGGGGCTGGGGTTATGGCTCAGCGGTAGAGCGCTCGCCTAGTATGAGCAAGGCCCTGAGTTCAATCCTCAGCACCACATAAAAATAAAATAAAGATATTGTTTCCAATTACAACTAAAAATTATATAAATAAAAGAAGTATTATCTCTTTAAAAAAAAAAAGTCTTATTTCTTTTTTTCTTTTCTTGTTTTTTTTTTTGGGGGGGCGGTACTTGGGATTGAACTCAGGGCACTTAACCACTGAGCTACATCCCCAGCCCTATTTTGTATTTTTTATTTAGAGACAAGGTTTCACTGAGTTGCTTAGCACCTTCCTTTTGCTGAGGCTGGCTTTGAACTCTAGATCTTCTTGCCCTCAGCCTCCTGAGCTGCTGGGTGGAGAGCACCACAGAGCTCAATCAGAAATCCTATTTCAAAGGTTATTAGTTCAATGCTGAACAAAAAAATTAAGATAGTCAAATTCACTGTCATCTTCTGGCTTTTCTAATAAATAGAAAAGGAAGAAATTCTCAATTCACTGAGAGTTAAGTCCTCGGAAATGTATGTTAAAAAACAATGTTGGGGGCTGGAGTTGTGGCTCAGTGGTACAACATTTGCCTAGCAGGTGTGAGACACTGGGTTTGATCCTCAGCACCACATTAAAAAAAAAAAAAAAAAAGAGGGCTGAGGTTGTGGCTCAGAAGTAGAGCTATTAAAAAGAGAATAAAAATAAAGGTATCATGTTCATATACAACTAAAAAATATTTTAAAAAAAGAAACAATATTAGCTGGCACGGTGGCACACACCTGTAATCCCAGCAGCTCAGGAGGCTGAGGCAGGAGGATCAGAGTTCAGAGCCAGCTTCAGCAACTTAGTGAGGCCCTAAGCAACTCAGCAAGATCCTGCCTCTAAATAAAATGTAAACAAAAGGGCTGGAGATGTGGCTTGGTGGTTAAGACCTCTGGGTTCAATCCCTGCTATCAAAAAACAAAAACAAAACAAAACAAAAAACCCCACAATGTTGGCAGGAGCATGAATCAGACATAACCTTCCTTTGTTGACATAAGAACATACCATCATGTGCATCCACAAGAATGGAATCCTAATTAGAATAAGTTATACTCCATGTATATATAATATGTCAAAATATACTATACTGTCATGTATATCTAAAAAGAACAAACAAAACACAATGTTGGAATAGATTTTTCCAAGTATCTTCAAGAGGCTGGTGATGGAGCCCAAGGGCAGAGTATTTGCCTAATAACACACACACTCACACACACGCACACACAAAAAAGTACCTTCAAAACTATTTATTTCAAACTGTAGAATCACCCTCTTTTATGTTCACAGTGACTTCATCTTAATTGTAAAGCAAAAGGGACTTTTGTTTGGAAAGATAAGAAAATATTTAAAGGTAGTTTAATGAAAGAACTTTAATGTTCCCAATCTTAAACCTATAATGTTGAGGCCACTTCTACAATCCTGAATTACATACCTTACACCATCGTACTATGATGCCTCCAGGTTTCTCTATTAGTTCTTCTATCTGCACTGGTGGGCGAGAGGCTACTGTTCCATGCTTAAAAATGTGATCTTTCACTATGTTAAGAATTGAATCATCCAACTGAGCAGATAAACAGGGCACATCAACCAGTAAAGGCACTTCTGGTAAGCTGAGGAAACAAAGCTCATGTGTTTATGAGGCTTTTAACCTAAATTAAAACTAGAATAAAGTTAAAGATATAAAAAATATTTTAGATTAGCAACATCCTAGAAGGGTCCTGACGTCCTCGGTAAATAATTCTTGTGACAGTGGGGGACTTTGTGGTGAAGGCCTTTTATCTTCATAAAGATTACATAATAGGGCTGGGATGTAGCTCAGAGGCAAAGCATCTGGTTGCATTCATAAAGCCCTGAGTTCAACCCCCAGTTCCAAAAAAAAAAAAAAAAAAGATTACATAACAATTGTCTTCTCAAATAAACAGGGGCAAAAACTGGTAGGATCACAACTGTCAATTTATACCAAAAGATCTGCTTTACTAAAATATGTATCAATTTCAATTATATATTCAGAATCCTGTCCCCGGAGAGTTCATGCTAATTTTCTCTGAATTATTCCAACTTTAGTGTATATGCTGCCTAAAGCAAATACAACAATTCTCTTCTCCACTGAAATTGAAAAAAAAAAATCTATAGTATTATGATGCCAAAGATTTATAATCACAACTATTTGATGCTAATACTAATGATAATGAGTAATGACACTTTGAAAACTTTATTCTCTATCCCCCTTAATCAGAATCTTTAATGGGGACAAAAGAAGACATAGTTTAAATGTTTAAAAGTCAGTCCAGCTAGGCGCAGTAGTGCACACCTGTAATCCTAGCTGCTTGGGAGGCTGAGGCAGGAGGATCGTGAGTTCAAAGCCAGCCTCAGCAAAAACAAGGTGCTAAGTAACTCCATGAGACCCTGTCTCTGAATAAAATACAAAATAGGGCTGGGGATGTGGCTCAGTGGTTGAGTGCCCCTGAGTTCAATCCCTGGTACCTCCCCCACCCCCCAAAATAGTAAATCCAGATGAGCATAGTACCACACATCTGTAACCCAGCTACTAGAGAAGTTGAGACAGGAGGTTGGCAAGTTCAAAGCCAGTCTAGCCAAATTTAGTGAGAACCTGTCTCAAATTTTTAAAAATAAAAAATGTCTGAAGTGGTAGTTCCAGTTGTAGAGAACTTGCCTGGCATGTGTGAGGCCTTTAAAATAATCCTTAATGCCACAAAAAGAAAAAAAAAAGTCAAAAAGTCAAAAACTCTTTTACCTGTCCAACTGAATGTGTGAGGCCTTTTTGGTAAAGCTCCAAAGTTTCTCATTCTGTTCTTCTATGCCACCAAGAATGGCGATCTCACCTACAATCAAGAGAAAGAACTATTACAGTGAAAAATGGTCACACAACTAGTATAATCAACACAACCACTATCTACCTGGGTTTTCAGTTTTCTTGCAAAAAATTCCTAAGTGACATCATAATCAATTTCCTAATATGTAAAAGTAGAAACTATTTAAGAAGTGACTTTATTAGTAAGCCTAAGAAGGGAAAATGGAACATTTTGCCAGATTAGTGATTCTGCTCTAAAAAAGTAAAATTGGTTTGACAATCAATTTTACACAAACCAGCAGGCTCAGGAACTTCTGTCCCCCTCTCCTAGAGAATCTTAGCAGATCAGAAATTACACAACAGAACAACAAAAAAGAAATGCTATGGGGCCGGGGTTGTAGCTCAGTGGAAGAGCACTTGCCTAGCATGTGTGAGGCACTGGGTTCAATCCTCAACACCATGTTTAAATAAATAAAATAAAGGTCCATCAACAATGAAAAAAATATTAAAAAAAAAAAGAAAAAGAAAAAGCTATGTAGAGGGTAAGAAAATTATGGTTCTAGGGCTGGGGATGTGGCTCAAGCGGTAGCGCGCTCGCCTGGCATGCGTGCGACCCGGGTTCGATCCTCAGCACCACATACAAACAAAGATGTTGTGTCCGCCGAAAACTAAAAAATAAATAAATAAATATTAAAAAAAAAAAAAAAGAAAATTATGGTTCCACAGCTGAAGGACATTGCCAGAATGTTTTTCCATTTGAAACTACCCTGGATTTACTTGAGTTCTTTGAGACCATCTGACTTTCTTGACCAAAAGAAAAACAGAGATATTGAATACTGCCTCAAAATCCTCAAAATTCCATAAATAAGTGTTAATCCCTTGGGAGAAAGAGTCAAGAAAGAGTCTGAAGTGAAAAATATTTTTTAATATTTATTTTTTAGTTGTAGTTGGACAAAATACCTTTTTTTTTTTTTAATTTTTATGTGGTGCTGAGGATTGAACCCAGGGCCTCTCAAGTGCTAGGCAATCACTGTACCACTGAGCCACAACCCCAGCCCATGAAAAATATTTCTGCAGTATTTAAAAAAAAAAAAATTCAAGTGTCAAATGCTACAACAAACATGTTATGTGCCTCAAAGGACTTTTTCTAAAATGAAAACATTTCTTAGTTTTCAGGGTAATGGGTGCACAACCCTGACCTGTGCTGACCTGTTTCTGGGTTTGTTTCCAAATGCAAAGCCTCTGGGAAAAGACAGCCTGTGTTCCTGCTGAAAAGAATTTTCTCAAAGGCACTGTTAAGGTCAGTGAAAAATAAACACTTCCCATTGAAGAAAAGAGAAAACTATTATTAGCATGTAAAGATAACAGTAGTGCCACATTCTAAGTGGGACAAAAGCGATTAACTTTTAGTTCCAAGCTTATGAGCTATCTAGACTTTTTATCTTATGCCACTCATAGCGCTCACTCTGTGAAAGAGTTTAGTCTCCTTCAGAGGCTTCTTTATCCCAACTGTCCTTTAAATGCTGGCATCCCTTAATGTTCTACCCTCTGACACTTATTTTTCTCATGATATGATGATTTTACTTATTCCCACAGATTCAGATTTGATCTGTATGCACACTGACATCTCCACCATGATTTCTCTCCTAAGCATTTTACCCACATTTTCATGTTAAGTACCTCAAATTCACTTCAAACCAAATGCCTAGGGGCTGGGGTTGTGGCTCACTGGTAGAGCGCTCGCCTAGCATGTGCAAAGCCCTGAGTTCGATCCTGAGCACCACATAAAAATAAATGAACAAAATAAAGGTATTGTGTACAACTAAAAAAAAAAAAAAATGCCTAAATACTCACTAAGACCCTCCCCTCACCCTTTAGCACCACCACTCACCCAATCATCCAAAACTAGGTTGGCGTTCCCCTTTTCCTCTCTATCTATATCTCGATAATCACCAAAAATCAATAGCTGCTGATTGATAATCTCAGTTCTATCTCAAAACCAAACCAAAACAAAAACCTCTTTAAAAGCAGCCATGTCTCATCTTCACTTTACAATCTTTCCATTTTTCTCTGGACAACTGTTTCTTTTTTTTTTTTCTTTTTTCTTTTTTTTTTTGAGAGAGAGAGAGAGAGAGGGAGGGAGAATTTTAATATTTATTTTTTAGTTATCTGCAGACACAACATCTTTGTTTGTATGTGGTGCTGAGGATCTAACCCAGGCCGCTCGCATGCCAGGCGAGCACGCTACCGCTTGAGCCACATCCCCAGCCCTGGACAACTGTAACTTTCTAATCAGTCTTTTCTACCTCCAGTCTCACCACCTATGATCCAATCTCCAGACTGTAGACAGTGTTATCTAAAAAAATACTTCAATAAATCCTTGAATATGCCGTTCACTCCACTCCAGACATTACTTCCACTTGGAATCATGGTTACCCTCTGTTTTCCCTTGTCTACTTGATGACTTTCTTCCAGCCTCTGGGGAACTCCTCCTGCAAAAATCTACCCTCTACTTTTCCAGAGAGACTGAAGCACTTCCTCTTCCATGTTCCAGTAAGTTCTTCCATCTCTCTAGGCATGTATATCTCTCCCACTGGGCTGTGAACCTCAAAGAACATTTAATGTACCTTACAAAGAGCTGGGCAGGGTGGCACACACCTGTAATCCCATTGAGTCAGGAAGCTGAGGTAGAAGTCTCACAAGTTAAAGGCTAAGCTTCAGCAACTTAGTGAGACCTTCTCTCAAAATAAAAATTAAAAAAGAACTGGGGCTGAAGGTTCAATCCCTAGTTTTTTTAAAAAAAGAAAAGAAACGAAACACTTGATAAAGACCTATGTTGAAGGCAGGGAAGTCAACATGAAGGAAAGAAGACAAGAAGACAAGATCTGGGCATGACTTAAAAACACTGGCTGAAGACAGAAATATAACATCAATTTCATGAGTCAATATCAATCATATTTAAACTTAAATTAGCCCTTTTAATTTAGATTTAAATTCTCTGATCCTTGAAAAATATTTGAACAGATTCAAAATTACCTTAAAATTGTGTTAAAAATGAAACAGATATTATTTCTATAGAACTATTTGAGACAAATCATTCACTCCTTCTTGTTTTAAATACCTCAATTACACGAACCCTGGAATGCCTACAGTATATCTTAATCCTATATTATAAGCTGTCAAGGTAGAAACATCCCAAGCACCACACAGATGACAAGAAGCCTTCTGGTATCCTAAGAAATCAGCCAAACATCAATCTCGATGAACCATATTTAATAGGCTTCCTGGACTCTCACCTTCTCGAACTAAGTCCTCTGCAGTGTTAACTCCATGTTCGATGAGCTTCTGGCAGTCATCTAGTGGTTTAATGGTTTCCTGTTCAATGGTGTCTACCTCTTGCAAAAGGGTCACCAATCGTTCATCGAGTAGCTTCCCAAGAGTTCCCTTTAAATCATTAAAATGCTGTTTGAGGACATCCCTTGTCTGTGATGCACTGTCTTTGATCTGAAAAAGAAACAACTTAAAAACTCAAAATCTGAATTTCTAGAAAAAGTTTAATTATATAAAGTTACCATATAACTATCATCTTCTATTCTTTAAAATTTTTAGTTAAAAATATATATGCTTAAAGTAGAAAGTGTAATGTTCTAATATACATAATGTAGTCAACTAATATTACAATTAAGCTAATTAATATATCCATATTGTCACATGGTTACCTTTTTGTATGTAGTGAGAACACTCAAGGTATCTCTTAGCAATTTTCAAATGTATAATACAGTATCATTAACTATAATCCCCATCCTGTACATTAGATCTGTAGAAACTATCATATATAATTGAAATTTTGTACCCTTTGACCAAATATCTTACTATCCCTTTCTACCCCATCCCTGGTAACCATTCTGTTTTAGGCATTTGGGTTTTTTGATTACCACATAAGTGAAATCATGTAGTATTTTTTTAAACATACCTGGCTTTTTTCACTCAACAACATTTTCTTCTTTTAAAAGGCTGAATAATATTCTATCATACACACACACACACACACACACTTTCCATTATTCCTAAATTAAACATAATTCATTTGTGCAAACTTGCAGAATTGCATAAAATTGAGTCACACCAGAAAGAATTCAATTTCTTGGTTCGATTATTCACAAACTATGTCAATTTGGTTAAGTTAATTAAGTACTCCATGCCTCAAATTTCTTATTTGTCAAATGAATATGAACAACAGTAACTTCATGGAGTTGCTATGAAGATTAAAATAATCTATGTATTGCATTTCATAAAATAGCTAGCACATTGTCGTTCTCAATAAATAAATGTTAGGAATTATTATTTATCCAATGTAGTTTTGGGGAACAGCACACTTCAGTAAAAAAATTAATAACTAGGAGATTAAAATTCAACTTAATAGAAGCAACAAAATAGTATGTTAGGAGGTCGTAACATACATATACAAATCACCTCATGAATAAAATGTACTTGCTATGCTAAAAGAAAACTAAGATTTATAGTCCACAGGACTATAAATTATAGTCCAAAGTAGCCTAATTGGGACAATGACTTAATCCTTCTTGAGTTATGAGAGGTTTATAGACTCTCTTCCCAGAAAAAATGAATAATCTATGCCCTAAAAAAATATTCAATTTAAGTTTACAAATTCTTCAGACCCAAATCATGGCTTGCCAGAGTGGTAATTATAAAATTTTCTTTGCATGTAGGCTGCTTCTTATAATTCAAATTGCAGGGTTCCATCTCAAACCAGAAGCTTAGAGGAAGAGCTACAGGAGTGTATAGATGGAGTTCTCATTTTTCACAAGCATACCTGAGATTCTGCTGGACACACTTTAAGAAACACTGCCCTAAGTCCACAAGGCTGAGATTTAGAACCCCAGTTTGAAAAGATATGACAGAAAATTTGTTACATCTCATGCATATTTTGAAAACAAACAGGTTGGCCAGGCATGGTGCACACACCAATAATCCAGGCTATTCAGGAGGTTGATGCAGGAGGATTGCAAGTTCAAAGCCAACCTCATACTTTAGTGAGGCTCTAAGCAACTTAGCAAGACCCTGTCTCAAAATGAAAAATAAAGGGGCTGGAGTTGTGGCTCAGTGGTAGAGCACTTGCCTCGCAAGTGTGAGGTACTAGTTTGATCCTAGCACCACATAAAAACAAATAAAGGCATTGAGTCTATACACAATTAAAAAAAATGAAAAATAAAAGGGCTGACGATAAGGCTCAGTGGTTAAGTGCCCCTGGGGTCAATCCTCAGTATTAAAAAAAAAAAAAAAAGGCTGGGAGTATATCTCAGTGGTAACGCACCCCTTGGTTTAACCCCTAGTACTGAAACAAACCAAACCGTTTTTATTTTTAATTTTTTAATTTGTTCTAATTAGTTACACATGAAGCAGAATGCATTTCGTTTCACTGTACACAAATGGAGCACAACTTTTCATTTCTTTGGTTGTACACGATGTAGAGTCGCATCATTTGTGCAATCATACATGTACCTAGGGTAATTATGTCCTTCTCATACTATCATCTTTACTACCTCTCCCATCCTTCCCCTTTGCCCAATTCAAAGTTCCTCTATTCTTCACATACCCCCTCCCCCCATATGGATCAGCATCCACTTATCAGAGAGAACATTTGGCCTTTGGTTTGGGGATATTGGCTTACTTCGCTTAGCATGATATTCTCTAAGTCCATCCATTTACCTGCAAATGCCATAATTTTATACTCTTTTAATGCTGAGTAATATTCCATTGTGTGTGTGCACAGGTATATCATAGTTTCTTTATCCATTCATCTATTGAAGGGCATCTGGGTTGGTTCTACAATTTAGTTATTGTGAATTGGGCTGCTATAAACATTGATGTGACTGCATCACTATAGTGTGCTGATTTAAAGTCCTTTGGGTGTAGACCAAGGAGTGGGATAGTTGGGTCAAATGGTGGTTCCATTCCAAGTTTTCTGAGTAATTGCCATACTGCTTTCCAGAGTGGTTACACCAATTTGCAGTGCCACCAGCAAAGTAAGAGTGAGGTATTGTTTTGTTTTTAAAGAAATACAATTCAGATAACACACAATCCATTTTTTCTCCTTAGAGCAATTCTAACTCAGTTAAATTAAAACAAACACATAAGCTGAGATGTGGCTCAATGGTAGAATGCTTGCCTAGTATATACAGGTGCCTGAGTTCTACCCCCAGCACTGCAAATATAATAAATAAATAAGGAAATATATAATCTTCTTTGCAAATATTATTATACCAGTCTCATATAATATTGTGTTTACTACCCCCTAACCCTTTTGCTAATTTTTTCCTAGCAAGAGTTTGAAATATAGGCTGGGGTTGTGACTTAGTGGTGGAGTACTCGCCCCGGGTGTGTGGGACCCTGGGTTCAATCTTCAGCGCCACATAAAGATAAATAAGTGAGGGTGTTGTGTCTATCTACGTGTGTTCTATCTACAACTAATATATATATATATATATATATATATTAATATATATATTATATATATTAATATATATTAATTTTTAGTTGTAGATGGACACAATACCTTTATTTTATTTACTTTTATGTGGTGCTGAGGATTGAATCCAGTACCTCACACATGCCAGGCAAGCATTCTACCACTGAGCCACACCTCCAGCCCCCCAAAATATATTTTTTTAATATTTATTTTTTAGAAGTAGTTGGACATGGGCTGGGGATGTGGCTCAAGCGGTAGCGCGCTCGCCTGGCATGCGTGTGACCCGGGTTCAATCCTCAACACCACATACCAACAAAGATGTTGTGTCTGCCGAGAACTAAAAAATAAATATTAAAAATTCTCTCTCTCTCTCTCTCTCTCTTAAAAAAAATTCTAAAAAAAAAAAAAGAAGTAGTTGGACAAAATATCTTTATTTTATTTATTTATTTTTATGTGTGCTGAGGATTGAACCCAGGGCCTCGCACGTGCTAGACGAGCACTCAACTGCTGAGCCACAATCCCAACCCCCTAAAAAATATTTTTTAAAAAAGAGTTTGAAATACAAGAAAAATCTACCAAGAAACAACATATCAGAATATGGATAAAGGATAATATTTCAACAGTTAATAGAGAAATTTAGAAAGCTTTCTCTACACTTTCTTAATAGCAAACATAAAAAGCAGATCTCTACACTTTCTTAATAGCAAACATAAAAAGCAGAAGACACAAGTAATCTGTGTGACTTGGGGGGCTGAGGCGACAGGATCACAAGTTTGATGCCAACCTCAGATATTTAGAAAGACCCTGTATCAAAATAATATGTAAAAAGGGCTGGGGATGCCAGGAGTCATGGTGCAGGCCTGTAATCCCAGCAGCTTGGGAAGCTGAGGCAGGAGGATCACAAGTTCAAAGTCAGCCTCAGTAACTTAGGGCGGACCTAAGCAACTTAATGAGACCCTACATCTAAATAAAATATAAAAAAAGGGCTGGGTATGTGGCTCAGTTGGTTGTTAAGTGGCCCTGAGTTCAATCCCTGGTATCAAAAGGGGGGGCGGGTCTGGGGTTGTGGCTCAGTGGTAGAGCGCTTGCCTAGCACGTGTGAGGCACTGGGTTTGATCCTCAGCACCACATGGAAATAAATAAATAAAATAAGAATATTGTGTCCAACAACAACTAAAAAAATATATATATATTAAAAAAAAAAAAAGTTCCAGGGACATGGCTCAGTGATAAGGTACCAATGAGTTCAATCCCTGGTACCAAAAATGAAAAGAAAAGAAAAATAAAAAAAAAAACAGAAGAGAATATTGTTTTCAAGTGATTTCACAACATGTAAAAACAAAAGATTCCCATGCCCAAGAACTGAAACACAGAAAGAAGGAGTAGTTTCATGTGCTGGGCAGATCATGCAAATAATTGTTTTCTCCTTTTGACATTAATATAATTATATTTGTATAGTAACTAAAAGAAATTCTTATATCAAAAATAAATATAGAAATCCTAATCTAAGTTTAATTGTTAACTACAGAACTATGAAACAAACCCAAGTACAATATATATATATATAAAAGAAAGAAAAAAAGGCCATAAACCCAAAATGTATTTGTTTTGGTACATTGTTCAACTCTGGGATCCTTGAGAATCAGGCCTCAATCTACATAGCATGTGACAAATAAATGTTGAATAAGAATGAAGTCAATTATGGGTGTTTTAAGAAACATTTTGAAAGAACCAGGGAGAAAGAAGGCTTTGTGATTTTGATATATCATCTGGAATATTATTAGAAATGCAAGATCTCAGGTTCTATTCAGAAGTACCGAATCAGAACCTGTGTTTTGAACAAGGCCCCATGTGATTTGTATCCACAGTGCAGATGGCAGAAAAAATGAAGGCAGCATGTCAGAACACTATAGAACATTTCAAAAGCCCACCACCAAGAGGAAACACTGCAGTTGAGCACTCTACCAAGGTTCTATTTCACTCTCTAACGGATACAGCACACACAGGAAGTGCACTGGTTAGGTAAAGTCAATTTCCTCTTTAGAAAGAATTCAAAAGCTCCTTCAGCAGTTGCATACCCTGACTATGTTTTGTTTTTGTTTCAGAACCTCAGAAAAAAAAAAAAAAGGGGGAAGTAAGTGAACACAAACAGCGCAAACAGCGAGAGAACTATGAAAGGAAGAATCCATTTCTAAACTCACCTCTTGTGCTCTGATTGTAAATTTGGTCCCTTGCCATTTCAAACTTGATACTACTACTTTGGGATCTATCTCTTCTCCCAGAAATTTTCATTTAATCAAGTTCATTTTCTTAGCTGTATGAAACTAATTTAAAAATGGGAATTTCACTGCTTAATAAATTTCCTCCTGTTTGACATGGTATCAATCAATGGTCTACTATGTTCACAGTTAACTCTTTAAATCTTCACAACTCTGAGAGATGAGTCTGCATTGTTTACAACTGAACTCTATAGGGCCCCCCAAACAGTCTGACTCCCAAGAACCATTCTCTTTCTACTACACCAAGTTGTTTGGTACTTACAGACCTTGTTTTAAAGAGTTCTCAGGAAAAACTGTAAATTATATATTGGCTACAAACACTTCTTCCTACAACATGTATTTTTTTGCCCCTACATAAAGCATTGTATGGCAACCATCAGCCCGAAATGCTACCACATCATTTAGGGCAAAAACAATTCTCACAGCTTGTAACAAGGTAGATTTAAGAAGAAAACAAACAAAAGAAAAGTCAAGGTCTAAAAGGGAAACTATAACACATTGTATATATTGATTAAACATAACCTGAACTCATTTACCACTAAAACCTCTAGTGTAACAAACCCATTAAACATATTTACAAAGTTTCTACTTAAGCCGACTCTAGTTTCAAAGTAACTGTTTTACAGTTTTAGCAGGATGATAAACACACAAAAAAATGCCATTCATCAATACTAGCTAACCAAAGGCCTAGAAAATACAATGATCCAAAACAAAATAATTGACATATTTTCCTTCAGAGTTTATAAACAAAGTCATAAAATCTATGGAGAAAGTGATTTAAAGACCTCTAGTCTTAAGCAGCAATATACAATTGCTATGTCAATATAACATTATATTTCACCAAATAAGTTTTAATGGTTTGTAATGTGAAATCTATGCTATCATCTCTAAAACATGAATGTGCATGACTTTATAGAAGAAAGAACATTTTTCAGGTTTAATCTAAGAACGTATTTCCTCAATTGCTCGACCAATAAAAAACTAAAACCTGGGTAAAATTAACACTCTTTCTTTAGAAACCATTAGCTGCCAGATGAGGTGGTGTACACCTATAATTCCAGCAACTTGGCAGGAGGATCACAAGTTCAAAGTTAGTGAGGACTTAAGCAACTTAGCAAGGCCCTGTCTCAAAATAAAAAATAAAAGAGCTGTACAAAAAAAAAAAAAAAAAAAAAAAAAAAAGATGAAGTAAAGGGCTTGGGTAGAGGATCAGTGGTAGAATATACACTTAGCATGTGTGAGGCCTTGAGTTCTTCCCAGAACCAAAAAGGGAAAAAAGGAAAAGGGTGGGGGGAGATATAACATAGTCAACTGAAATCGAAGAATCTAACCAAAATACTTGTCTCTTTCAGTTCATATGAAATGCACAACATTAATTATCTGTCTTTGCACTGACAAAGATATTATTCATTAATAACAACAGCAACCATAACAAAGCAGCAGGTATCATTTGCTGAGCACCTGGTGTGCCAGGAACTTACATGGTTTCACTTAAACCCTATCACAGCCCGGTGTGGTGGTGCAGGCCTATTATCCCAGTGACTTGGGAGGCTGAGGCGGTAGGATCGAGAGTTCAAAGCCAGCCTCAGCAATTTAGCAAGGCCCTAAGCAACTCAGCAAGACCCTATCTCTAAATAAGATATTTAAAAGGGCTGCGGATGTGGCTCAGTGGTTAAGTGCCCCCTGGTTCAATTCCCAATATTAAAAATAAATAAACAAACCAACTCTATTTAGAAATCACCTATGGATGAGTAACATGGGAGTCAGCCTAACGTACCTTCTCCTATCACTAAGTCAATGAAGTGGCAGAGAATTTGAAGAATTTGAATTTGACTCAAATATTAACTCCTAAGCCTGTTATGTTTACTCTTAAGGCTTATATATATTAACTTTTTTTTTTAACCCCAGTATTGGGGACTGAATTCAGGAGGAACTTAACCATTAAGCTACAACCCCAGTCCTTTTTGGGACAAGTTGCTGAGGGTCTCACTAAGTTGTCTGGGCTGGCCTTGGACTTGTTTTTTTTTTTTTTTTTTTTTTTTTTTTTTTTTAATATTTATTTTTTAGTTCTCGGCGGACACAACATGTTTGTTGGTATGTGGTGCTGAGGATCGAACCCGGGCCGCACGCATGCCAGGCGAGCGCGCTACCGCTTGAGCCACATCCCCAGCCCTGGCCTTGGACTTGTGATTCTCCTACTTCAGCCCCCTGGGTCCCTGGGATTAGAGGTATGTACCACCAAATCTAGTTTATAGTTATGTTTTTGAAAATTCTTATTTGAAAACTCTCAACAGAAAAAGTATAGTATATGATTTAGTGATCTGTTATATTAGTGGCCCCCAATGAACCAGGAAACACAACTCCCAGTGCTACTCAGAGCCTCCTGTAGTCCTCTGTCCTAGAATCTGGGCTGGCCTATGACTAACAACATAGTCACATGTGCACAGCAATAGAGTGAAACTGATGAGTGACAGTTCCAGGCCTCAGTCTTAAGAACACCTGGCAACTTCTACTCTTGTGGTTTCAAAGTAGTATGGTTTGAAAAGTAGCATGGCTATCCTTATAGAGAGGACAAGTGGAGGGCGGAGGGGGTAAAGGAGAAAGAGAGAAGAAGGGGAAAAGAGGAAGGAAGGAGAAAGGGAAAGGAAGATATGGGAGAGGAGGAGAAAAAGAGAGTGGTGCTGAGGCCCAGCATTCCAACTGAGTCCTGCTCCAAACACAAGTAAACATTCTGTCTTGGACATTCCAGCCTCAGTTGCCATCTGACTGCAACCACAAGAGTGTTGCCAAGAAAACTCAGTTCCAGTCACCCTCCAGAACTGTAAGCAAATAAAATGATTGTTTTTTAACCTGTTAAGCTTTGGCACAGTTTATTATACAACAAGATAACCAAACTATATGATAAAACAAATGTTTAATTCTTAATTAACTTTATTAATAAATAGGGTATATATGACCCTGTTTGTCACAGAGAAAGCTGTAGACAATCTAAAAAAGGATGACTGCAAAATCAAACCCACAAAATTATTATTTTTTTTAAGATAGAGAGAAGAGAGAAAAGAGAGAGAATTTTTTAATATTTATTTTTCAGTTTTTGGTAGACAACAACATCTTATTTTATTTTATGTTTTTATGTGGTGCTGAGGATGGAACCCAGCGCCCCGCGCATGCCAGGCAAGTGCGCTACCACTTGAGCCACATCCCTAGCCCAAACCCACAAAATTCTTGAAGGCATTCATTCAACCAATTTTTGAGGTCTAGTACATGCCAGGAATTGGGATACTAAAGATAAATAAGGCATGGTCCTGATCTCAAAAATCTCTCATTCTGAGTAAGGAGGACAGACAACTGTATGTACAAGTATAATAAGCATTAAAAGTGGAACAACCACAAACTGCCACCAGAGTTCAAAAATGGCATTCTGCTAGAATAGAAGAGACTATAAGCTTAAAGAATAAGCTGCCAGTTGAAGTAGGAATTGTCACTTTGAAAACAATACATAGTGGATTTATTATTATGGCTATTAGTAATTAAGAACGTCTCACATTGTAAGCATCGTGCTTAACATTTTAAATATGTTTCTCATTTCAGTTCTCAAATTGGTCAGCTACAGTAGGCACTATCTTGATCCTCATTTTACAATTAAGGAACCTGAAAATCAGGAAAATTATATTTCACTGGATCTTGAAGCTAACTTGTCCCTGTTAAGTAAATGCAAGTATAAGTGATTCGCTGATAGCTCTCAATAATAAAAGACTACCCTACATTTGTTTGGCTTTTTATTTTTATTTTTTAATATTTTTTTAATTGTCAATGGATCTTTATTTTTTTATTTTTATTTTTATTTTTAAAGAGAGAGTGAGAGAGGGAGAGAGAGAAAGAGAGAGAGAGAATTTTAATATTTATTTTTTAGTTATTGGCAGACACAACATCTTTGTTTGTATGTGGTGCTGAGAATCGAACCCGGGCCGCACGCATGCCAGGCGAGCGCGCTACCGCTTGAGCCACATCCCCAGCCCCTGGATCTTTATTTTATTTGTTCATTTATATGTAGTACTGAGACTTGAACCCAGTGCCTCACACATGCTAGGTGAGCGCTATCCACTGAGCCACAACCCCAGCCCCCACACCCTGTTTAACATTTTTTAGTTGTAAATGGACATAATACCTTTTTATTATTTATTTATTTATTTAATTTCTAAAATACCTTTACTTTACTTATTTTTATGTGGTGCTGAGGATTGAACCCAGTGCCTCATATATGCAAGGCAAGCACTCTACCACTGAGTCACAACCCCAGCTCCTCTTGTTTGGATTTTTGAATGACAAAATCAATCATATTTCCTGGGTTTATAGTAATAAGAGTAGTTCTTCTCTATGAAAATTATTAAATAGCACATGAGATATTTATGTGGCCCCTCCCTCCTACCCCCACCTAAGTTTAAATTATTTAGTTTTGCTTGCAGAGCTTTGCTTTCAGTATTTTTGGGTACCTAAGTAAATACTTTCAGCCTACTACCAACAAATGCTCCACAAAAATCTACATAATACACTTCACTCACCTCTGCATTAAAAATTATGCTGCAGGTAAAAAAGTTTTCTTGATAAATGCTTACAATGCTAGCCAAAAAAAAAAAAAGATACAAAACTGCATGTATAGAAGAAGTCTCTCAACTTTGTAGGGCAGGTGTAGGATACACCAAAATGTTTACCACAGCTGTCAGCAAATAGTAGAATTAGAGATTATTTTTAAAGGATTTCATTTGTTCTTGGTTTTCCCTAGATCTAGATTTAAATTTTTCTTACAATAGTACAACAGGGACATTTTAAAGTGCTACTGCTGTAACAAATTATATTCAAGCAGATTTTTGTACTGTTTTGAAAATGGGTAACAGAGGGGAAGTGAGAGATAAAAGGAGCAATAATAGCTTTTTTTCTTTGCTGAGCTACTAAGACTTCCTGTCTTGGTTTTCTGAAATAACTTATTTTTTTCTTTACTGGGTTCTATATATGTCCCAGTCTTTAGTACACTGTGTCTTCAAATCCTGTGGGAACTGTGATCTATAAAGCATGTAGTATTATACATCAGGAATATCAAGAATACCAGTCAAGTGGGTGTGGTGGTGCAAATCTGTAATCCCAGGACTTGGGAAGCTGAGGTAGGACAGTTGCAAATTCAAGGTCAGCCTGGATAATTTAGCAAGACCCTGTCTTAAAATAAGAATTAGGCATGTAGCTTAATGGTAGAATGCTTGTCTAGCATGGGCAATTACCCTAGGTTCAATCCCTAGTACCATAAAATAAAAAAAATTTAAAAAAACCCAGAAAGCCGTTTAAATGTATTTTTTTTTTAAATATTTATTTATTTATTTATTTTAGTTCTCGGCAGACACAACATCTTTGTTTGTATGTGGTGCTGAGGATCGAACCCGGGCCGCACGCATGCCAGGCGAGCGCGCTACCACTTGAGCCACATCCCCAGCCCTTAAATGTAAATTTTTAATAACAAATAAAACTTATATTTTATTTTTTGGAAATGGAGATTGAACTCAAGGGTGCTCTAATATTGAGCTACATCCCTAGTTCTTTTCTTTTTTAATCTTGGATCTCAATAAGTTGTTTAGAGTCTCCTTGCTAAATTGTTGAGGCTGGCCTCAAACTTGTGATCATCCTGCCTCAGCCTCCCAAGTAAATGAGATTATAAAGTGTGTACCATCACACCTGGCCCAAATAAAAAATTTAAGAAATAATAGCAGCAAAATCTTCAAAAGGTCATCAGAAATTAATTGTTTTAAAAAATGAAGCAGGGGGGCTGGGGTTGTGGTTCAGTGGTAAAGCACTCACCTAGCATGTGCAAGGACCTGGGTTCCATCCTCAGCACCACATATAAATAAAGGTATGGTGTGCAACTACAACTAAAAAAAAAATAAATATTTTTTTAAAATGAAGCAGGTAAGAAGGGGTGGCACACACCTATAATCCTAGGAGCTCAGGAGACAGAGGCAGGAGAACTGAGAGTTCAAAGCCAGCCTCAGCAACTTAGTGAGGCCTTAAGTAACTCAGCAAGATCCCATTTCTAAATAAAATATAAAAAAGGTACTGCAAGGCAATCCCCCTTCAATAACAGAGAAAGACGGCGATTCTGGATTTGCAAAGTTTAAGAGCCCCTGGTTCAATCCTTGGTACCAAACAAACAAAAACAAACAAACAAACCAAAAAAAAAAAAAAAGAAAAGAAAATGCTGTGGAAACCTTATTCATCAAATGGCCATGTTACACGTTAGACAGTTTTGACTTGAGTTTGTCAGTTATTCCCTTGTATATCTCTGCACAATTATCTAACAAACAAATGTGCAGTAATTCAAACAACATTTTAACCTTGAAGATAACCACAGCAATTTATGAAAACACAGTTTAAGCAACAGAAAGCTGAAGCGATAATGATGTACTCTAAGACAGTGTGCCTTTTCTTTAATGTGCACGCATATCATGCCTGGGAACCTGCCAAAGTGCAGACTCTGATTCAGTGGGTCTGGGGTGGAGCCTGAGGTTTTCAATTCTTCACAAATAATAATCCTCCTGCATCAACATACCAACTTGCAGGAATTACAGAGTGCACCACCACACAATTGAATTCTTCATAAGTGATAACACTCCTGAAGATTATGAATCACACTTGTAGCAAAGATCTAAGGGACACCACTGGCCAGAGCTGGGCAGGGCTCTCAAACAGCATCTCAATTATGTACCAGGATCTAATCATTTTCTCTGAGGGACAGACACTTCATTCTGTCAGTGCCAGGAAAGACAAAACAAAAAACAACAAAAAAATCACACTATTAAAAGACACATGAAGGCCAGTAGATTCATTTTATAAACAATTAACTGTACCTGAACTAAAATATTAGCATTTCTCACCATAGGCACCTCTGGTACTGCAAGGCAATCCCCCTTCAATAACAGAGAAAGATGGCAATTCTGGATTTGCAAAGTTTAAGGACCAGGCCTCAGATTGTAACAATATCCTCAAAGTACCTCACTGTGTGAGGCCTGAACAGACAGTTGTATCCCTTGATTAGTTTATCTCTACTTAGAATAAGCAGAAAAGTTAATGCTGTTGAAATATGGCAAGTGATAACAAAAAAAAAAAAAAAAGGAAATAAAATCCAAAAATGAATACACAGGAATTTAGTTTTTCTTATTTGTTGTATTTTTAGGGATGATAACCTAATGATCAGCCACCAAAGATAAGAATAAATCCATGAGGACAGTAATCTTTTCTCTGACCACAGAATATAGTATACAGAAGTACCTCTAATGCCCAATAAATATTTACTGAGTAAATGAATAAATGAACATTTTAGGAGAGTGAGAGTTAATTTCTATGGTATTTACATCTTAGAACCAAAGATTCCAAGGAGCTATAAAGAATTCTTCTTAATGATTTCAACCTCAGGATAAGGTGGCTGTAAACAACCAACATCTCTCTTGCCTTTAACTTATTCAAACAATAAAAGCTACAGACAACCCTTGCATTCCTACACAGAACTTCCTTTTCTCTGAAAACAGAGAGGAAGGCCTAAACTTAACCACAGAGGAGAAACTGCTACATGTTGACAGGTTTTTGATTTTTTTTTTTTTTTTTTTGTACCAAGGATTGAACCCAGGGGCACTAAACCACTAAGCCACATCCCCAGCTCTTTTAATTTTTTTTTTTTTTTTTTTTTTGAGACAGGGTCTCACTAAGTTACTTAGGGCTTTGCTAAATTGCTGAGGCTGGTCTTGAATTCACAATCCTCCTGCCTCAACCTACCAACTTGCAGAGATTATACACCTGGCACATGATTTCTTAACATGAGACAAATTTCACAAGATATTTTTAAAGGGTAAGAAACAGAAGTAAAGATAAAAGATATGACAAGAGTTCTGGGAAAGGTTAAACAAATCTTAAAAAGAGTCACCATGTGTTAGAGGGTAGGGTTGGGGTAGGGTTGTGGCTCAGTGGTAGAGCGTTTGCCTCTGATGTGTGAGGCACTGAGTTCGATCCTCAGCACCATACAAAAATAAATAAATAAAGGTATTTAAAAAAAAAAGAGTTGGGCTGGGGATGTGGCTCAAGCGGTAGCCAAAAACTAAAAAATAAATATTAAAAAAATTCTCTCTCTTTAAAAAAAAAAAATTAACTTCTTTAAAAAAATAATTAATTAATTAAAAAAAGAGTTACCATGTGATCCAGTAATTTGTTAATATAATCTAAAAAAAGTAAAAACATAGCTGGCTGCCATGATGCCTGCCTGTAATCCTAGCTACTAGGTAGGAAGACTGAGGTAGGAGGACCCCAAGTTCAAGGCAAGACTGGGAAATTTAGTGAGGCCCCTTCTCAAAATTAAAAATGAAAAGGCTGGGATATAGAGTGCTCTGGGTTCAATCCCCAGTACTACACACATACCCCCTCCCCCCAAAAAAGAAGAAAACGGTAAAAACATGGCCGGGATGGTGGTGCAAGCCTGTAACCCCAATTACTAGAAAAAGTGAGGCAGGATTGCAAGTTTCAGACCAGCCAGACAGCATCTCAACTTAGCCAAATTCTGTCTCAAAATTAAAATAAAAAAGAGCAGGGCCCAGCATGGTGTCTGGCTGGAGGCTAAGGCAGGAAGATCACAAGGTCAAAGCCAGCTTCATCAAATTAGCAAGGCCCTAAGCAACTTAGCAAGACCTTGTCTCAATAAACAAATAAGTAAATAAATAATGAATGAATGAATGAATGATAATCAAGAATGAATACATATTGTACATAATGTATGATTCTATTTATATGAAATGCCCAGAACAGGCAAATCCATAGAAACAGAAAATAGTTTAGTTGACAGGCGCTGGTAAGAATAACTAGGGATATGGAATTTTTCCAGGGGGTGGGGGTGGTGATTCTGGAATTAATCAATAAGTAATAATTTTGTAAATACACTAAAAGCCACTGAATTGAATGCTTTAAAACACGAATTTTATGGTATATAAATTATATCTCAATTGGAAAATATCAGGGACTGGAGGCATATCAGTGTAAAGTGCTTGCCTAGCTTGCACAAGGCTCTGGGTTTGATCCCTGGTATCACCCCCCCCCCCCCCCCCCCCCCCCCCCGCACCCAACATCATTTGCCAAAAGTAAATAAAATCAGCAAGCAAAAAACTAAATACATCCCTTCCTTTCTGATCTTCTCATTCTTCCCCATGCAAACTCTTTGGCTAAAAAGCCATATATTTTATGTAGTTACTCTGAAAATGACTGGGACTCTAAAAATAGCCTAACCACCAAACAAAACCAACTGCTTATTTTGATAATATTTTTGTAACACAGACCTTCCTTAAAACACAAGTTAACAGTGGACTTATTCTACAAACCCAAACACACAATCGAATAGAATTAGCCTTTGTAACTGGCACTGGCACAAAACACATTCCAGTTGACAAAAGAGAACCACACTTAGCCTCCTTGTCAGAAGGCAATGTCATCAGAAGTCTGTGATGGATGCTCCTTTAGTTTTTTTCTGTCTCAGGCCCAAGACAATGGCTTTCAAAACAAAACAGAACAAAAAGGAAAACCATACTAAATAACACTAAATTATAGGAAAGTATGTCCTCTATTTAAATTATTGGATATAAAATTTAAAAGAATATTGGTTTGGAAATTGAATACTAAACTATGAAGGACAGAGTCACACTAATTTTTTTTAATGCATTCAATATCACATGAGAAGTTAATAAGTACCACTCCCAGGTGCTCACTCCTTTTATGTCTACTGATAGTTAATTACCGATATTGTTAAAACAATTGTTATGCTCAGACATATTCTAACTGACTGACACATTAGTTGTATAGTAAGAGGTATTTTTGTATCTTTTTAAACAATGTCCTTGAATTAGAACCTTTACATCAAAATAGCAGAAGGAATAATGCAGATGTTTTCAAAAGAAAATCCAGAGAATTGTATTCGAATGCCATGCAAAAGTGTTCACCAAATCAGGATAATCATACCTAGATTCTAGTCTCAGTTTTGCTACTAAAATGAAAATGACGTCTGGCCTACATCAGCTCTACAAGGACTTTAAAATACATAAAGCCCAAGGTATGCTGAGTATTCTTAGTGATGACAAGATCCAAAGACACTATGACAACACTCTTCTAACATTTTCAGATTCTTTGTCAGGTAGGACTGACTAGCTTGACAATATCTATTAATAAATAACAAATGAGACTTAGAGAAATTCAGATGGAATCCCACTCATTCAAAATGCATTTATGAAGCCCTTAGGTTATTAGTAGACTTAAAGAACTACTTGTCCAATCACACATAAGCAGTAGGTTATATCTTTTTACTGTGTATGTTTGAGGGTGTAGAGAAACCATGTGGCTTTCCTACAACTTTGATAACCTTTTCCCCTTGGAACAGATAACTCCACCACTTGCAGGTATATTTAGCTTCTCCCCTGAGTACTCCTCTCTTTAAAATCTGTCCCTTGGTATATCCTCCTTCAAGCACTTCATTTTCCTTCCTCTGCCCTTCCAATTAACCTTATCCTTAAATTCTAAACTACCTAGAAGAGATGACTCCGATTTCTACGAAATGAATTCAAGATCATATGAGGCATTCAAACACTAACCCCATTCATTTAGTGTTAACATTACGGTTTCTCTATCCCTACCTCTTCCCTTTCACTTTAGTCCTTCGGTTCCAATATCCATTTTGTCTCCTCCCTCTTCAGCTCTCACCAGGTCATCACTGCCCCCGTTTTTTCTCAGGCTCTCTAAAATTAATCGCTAACACAAGTTTTCCCAAATAATCCCACCTCCCGATTCTGTTCAGTCATCACTACCCTTTGGATCCCTCGGATTTTGCTTTGGTCCCTCACTCTCCCCAACCTCGGACGCCAATCCTATTCCCTCCCATCGCTGCCCCTCACAGTTTGGGGAACACTCCTCACACTTTCGTACGATTCCCCCAAACTTGGCTTCCCCTAAAACTTCCCCAGTTCCCAGCGCCCCATTCTCAGACCTGACGAGGTCCCTGTCCTTCTTCAGAGCTCTCCCCCTCTTTCTCCGGAGTTTTCGGACACTCCCACCATCCGGAATCCTAGCCCACCGCTCGGCACCCCGCGACCTCCCGGGCCCACAGCGCCCCTTAGGGTGCGGCCCTCCGACCTGCCTCTGCGCCTCCCGCAGCCCCTGCAGCCGGTGGCCCAGCTCGCGCCGGTAGCTCTGCGCCGCCTCCACGTTCTCACGGGCCTCCTGCAGCAGCAGCTCCGGCTCCAGTTCCATGGTCCCTCTCATCAGGCCGCGCCGCAGGCGGCTGCGGGAGCGGGTTCCAGAGTGTGCCCCGCGCCGGCTGGAGGCCCGGGGCGGCCTCGCTCTGGCGGAAGCGCCACCACGCCCCGCCCTGCCATTCCAGTCCACGCCCCAAGACGACTTTGATTGACAGCCGTGCGGCGGCGCCCCCCGGCGTAGGGCCCGCGGGTCCCAGTGTCTCCCACTTTGTAACTTTGCTGGCCACGGCCCTGCGCCCGCGCCACGCTGTTGCTCAGTGTTTCCTCAGGAAATGTTTGGAGGCACGGCAAGACTCATAAGAGCGTTGTGCGGTGCTTTCCACATCTTATCTCTCTCTTATATCACTTTACAGCCTTTATCTCCATTGCACAGAGGAGGAAGCCCAGGGACAGAAAAGGGAATTATCTTTCCCAAGCTCAGCAGTTGAGACCAGAGCAGACGCCGCCGGAGCCTTGGCCCTTAAGTCGTCGCTGTTTTACGGGCCTGGTCAATGAGACTCCTAGCCACGACCCGCGTTCTTGGAGGTTACTGCAACCCAGACACCACCGCCTAGGAGCTCATCATCTAAGAAGGGAACCAAGAGAGGCCTAAAGGATAACCAGCAATACAGCAATCCCGGCGCAAGTCTAAGAAGGGTGTTGGCAGTATTTTTCTGTAAGGGTCAAGTAATAAATATTTTGAGCTTGTCGGTTCATGACGTCTCTGTTGCAGCTTAGTGAGTAAATGGGTGTGATCAAGTGCAATAAAAACTTATGGGCCCAGCGCAGTGGGGTGGCCTGTGCCTGTAGCTCTAGTTACTGGGACAATAAGGCAGAAGGATCGCTTGAGTCCAGGAGTTCAAGGTCAGCCTGGAAAACACAAAGAGACCCAGTCTCTGGAGAAAAAAAAAAAAAAAAAGAACTTAAGGACACTGAAATTTGAATATTGACATAATTTTCACAAATCACAAAATAATTTTTGCATGCTCCCCCAACTATTTAAAAAAGGTAAAAAATGATTCTTTGAAAATCTATACAAAAACAGGCAACAGGTTGAATGTAGTCCCTAGCGCCCATAGTGTGGGGGCTGCTAATCCAGAATGTCAGAGCTGAAAACTGCCTCTTCCAGGACTCCCCCTGAGATAATTACTCTTTTTTGGTACCAGGGATGGGACCAAGGGGCGCTTAACTACTAAGCAACATCCTCAGCCCTTTTATTGTTTATTTAAATTTTTAATTTTTTAATTTTGCTGAGGCTGGCTTTGAATTTGCGATCCTCCTGCCTGGGATTACACCCATTTCAGACTACTTTCTTTTTTTAATTTTTTAATATTTATATTATAGTTTTCAGCGGACACAACATCTTTGTTTTGTATGTGGTGCTGAGGATCGAACCCGCACGCATGCCAGGCGAGCGCGCTACCGCTTGAGCCACATCCCCAGCCCTCAGACTACTTTCTTAAACTTTTGTGCCTCTCCTTTCTGTAGTATAAATTAAGAACCCACCAGGGTTGCGTTGAGGTCCCCTTTTCCCTTCTGGGAACTTCTTCAGACCCCATGCTGGTGACAATATTATGGTATTTAAAAAGCTGGGCGCCATGGTGCATGTCTGTAGTCACAGCGACTCAGGACTCAGGAGTTCAAAGCCAGCCTCCGCAATTTGGTGAAGTCCTAAAAAAAAAAAAAAGAAGAAGGGTTGGGGATGTGACTCAGTGGTTAAACTCACTTGGGTTCAATCTCAGGTACCAAAACAAACAAAACACTTGTAATGATTGATGGAAGTAGCTGCCTCTAGGATATAGGTCTGACATATGAATCAGAAATCAGTTATTTTGTACAGTGGATTTTTGTTGTTGTTGTTGTTGTTTTTGGTGCCGGGGATTGCCGGCATTATTAACTTTTATATTTATTCAAGTAATGCCTGTTCTTGGTTAAAAATGTCAAAGAACATAACAAAACTTACTGTAGCCGGCTGCGATGGCGCATGCCTGTAAATCTCAGTGGCTCAGGAGGCAGAGGTAGGAGGATCGCGAGTTCAAAACCAGCCTCAGCAATTTACCCAGGCGCTAGGGAACTCAGTGAGACCCTATCTCTACATAAAATACAAAATAGGGCTGGGGATGTTACCCAGTGGCCGAGTACCCCTGAGTTCAATCCCCGGCACACACACACCAAAAAAAAAAAAAAAAAAAATTGAGTTAATAATAACAATTTGTAAAAATAGGAGCTTGCTTGAGGTCCTACCTTGGAGCTCTCTCAATGAAGCTGCACGTCCAGAGGGAAGAATAAAAGAAAAGTTTAATTGGGCTGGGGTTGTAGCTCAGCGGTAGTGCCGTCTGCCTAGCATGTGCTAAGCCTTGGGTTTGATCCTCAGCACCACATAAAAATAAATAAATAAAGATTAAAAAAGGTTAATTAATAGTTAAAAACAGTTTACATAACCCGGTTCTTAAGAACCATGCTGTTGAAACTATGCACCTAAATAAACTGTTTATTTATGTAATTGCAATTTTTAGGTAAAAAAAAAAAGTCTAAAAAATCCATGAAAATATTGCAGATAATGCATGAGATTACCATCACAATAAACCAGCAAACTATTGATATCCTACAGAAACTGAAAACATGCCAGATGAGGCAATAATTTTGTGTTTGCTGCTCCCAACGATGAAATCCATGAGAAAATGCCTCCAGAGTCCAGTTAGAGGTATAAAAATTTAGGACCCCCAAATGGACGAGTCTCCAGGAAGGACGCTACCAAGATATTAGCATTTTAGTCTATAATCAATTTACATTTAGGAATGCAATCAATTATTCAATTTTTCGTATTTTTCCCATTTTCACTTTTTAAAAAAGGGCTAGCTTAAAGTCTAAATTTTCATTCTGCCATTAACTGACTAGGTGACCTTAGTCAAGTCATTAGTTTTTAATGGTGACACTGTGTTATACAACAGAAAAAGTCTGAATGTCCAAAACCCTGGTTGATTTTAAATTAAACAAAGCAATTGGCTCAGTCTTTTGCAGGTTTGTCAAGAGACGTATTTTGGCCCTCCTGACTCACCATCCGCGCAGGCTTCCAAAGCAGCCGTAAACTCCGCCCCCTGCGCTCAGGACGGCGCGAAAACCCAATTGACAAGAACTCCCGCCGAAGCCCCGCGGCCCGATCTACGTTCTTTTGGCTGTAGGCACCCGGGCTCCAGTCCCGGGCGCTCATCCTGGAACTGCCGCCTCAGAGACGTCCTGCACTGCCGGCCGCGCGTCCCAGGGCCCTCGCTGCCCGCGCTTTCTCACCGCCTTTTTCCGCGTTTGACTCGACGGAGCTGGGCCCAGTCTCCGCGCCCGTTTTGGGCGGGTGGGCGCGGTGGGACCCTGAGACTGACTCGGCGGCCCAGCGATTCGCTCCTACCGGAGCCGGCCAGCTCCATGGCCTCCAGGCAGGCTGAGCCGGACCGCACAAGGTCCTAGGAGCTGGGATTCGGGGAAGCAGGGAGCATGGTGGGGGTCCTGGCCATGGCGGCTGCAGCTGCTCCCCCTCCAGTGAAGGACTACGAGATTGAGGTGAGGTCAAGTTTCTGTCAAATTCTTTCCTTCATCTGTTGGGGATTGTAGGGTGGGGGTGGGAGGAGGGTGATCCTTGGTTTGCATACGGAATGGCAAAGGAGGGCCATGGTAAGGACCCACAGTTAGAACTTTGTGTGGGACAGTTGCCAACGTAGTGTCGTTTCTTAGAGTCGTAGTAAATACTGACAAACATTGGGATTGTGAGATATTTGTGGGGTCACTGCAATTCAGGATTTAAGAAGACACAGCCCATTCCCAGATCCTGAAATGTGGGTGGAACTTGAAGTTTTAGACTTGTGACATGTCACGGCAGGATCCTAGGGTCAGATTCTCAGTCGTGATCTGGAATTATAGGACTTAAGCTTTGAAAAAGATCTTTAAATGCAAGTAGTCAATACATCCACCTCATTTCGTAATTTCCATTTAGAATGTGACTCCTGGAATCAAATAAGGTACTTAATTAAAAAAAAATCAATTTCTTAAGGCTCCAGAGCCTTAGGAGTCCTAGCCCAGCATGCTGATGTTCACCTGGATTCATCAAGTTTCAGAGAAATATACTCTGTAATCATGTTATTCTGCGCTGGAAGTAGAGGGTTAGCATTTTCAGGTATATAGTTGCTATATTTACACCTTTTCATCTCATACTGGCATTCTAATTCATGTATCTTGTTGTCCTTGAAGTTAACTAAGACTCAACTCTGTTAAGTCCTAGCTCCAAGTTCCCTTAACTCTGACTCATTCAAGTAATGTCTAATTCATAATAAGTATGATGCTCATATTTGCTAATTCAAGTGAATTACTCAGTTTGTCTCAGGTGTGAAGGACTTCTGGCACTGAATTACACAATTCTTGATTTTGTATGTTCAGTTTTATCACTCTGTTGCTTAATAGTTTGTGATTTTGGTACCCTGATTAGAAAGAGCCTATTTCATAATAATGATACTTTGTGTTTAATTGTAAGGTCTTTTATGCTATTTTGCTTAATATCAAGCTATGATGAGGTATTATTATCTCTATTCTACAAATGAAGGAAGGTTAAGAAGTAATTAAAAGTAGGTTAGAGTAAGTTCTGAAATTCTTTTCTGTGTGTGTGGGATTGAATCCATATTGCTTAAGTGCTATACCACTGAGCTACATCCCAAGTCCTTTTTATTTTTTATTTTGAGACAAGGTCTCCATAAATTGTCTAGGATGGCATCAAATTTGTGATCCTCCTGTTTTAGCCTCCCAAGTAGCTGGGATTTATAGGAGTGTGCCACCAAACCCAGCTCTATCTTAAATTTTAAAAATAAACAAAAAGTTGTAAGTGATTTGCTTAAGGTTCCGTTCCAGTTGATGTTGGGGTCAGCACTTGAACTTAGATCTTCCAGACTCAAGAGCCTATTCTATAGAGCCTCTGATACCATCTGAAAGTTACATAAATAATAATACCATTTTTTGAATACATTTACAATTTCATTTTAACATGTATAATTTAATCTGTCTTTAATTAATTTTGCTTCATATTTATCCAAATGTTGAGAAATTTGTCCCAACATGTTTTATTAACTGTTATTTTTTCCACTAATTTGAATGCTATTGTTACCACATACAAGTTCTTAAATGTGAACTTAAGTCCTTAAGTCTATTGCTGATTTTCTTTCTTTCTTTCTTTCTTTTTTTTGGTACCAGGGATTGAACCCAGCGGCGCTTTACCACTAAGCCAAATCTCCAGCCCTTTTTAGTTTTTGAGATAGGGTCTGGCTAAATTGCTTAGGACCTCACTAAGTTGGTGAGGCTGACTTTGAATTTGCTATCCTCCTGCCTTAGCCTCCTTAGTCCCTGGGATTATAGGGGTAAACCACCACGCCTGGCTGTATCTGGTTTTCTAATCTATTACATTACACTGCTTGCCTACTAATGCATGAGAAGTATGCTTTTAATCCTGAAGGCTTTATAATACAATTTAATTTTCTAGACATGCAAATCCCCCATTTATTACTTAGCTTTGAAAATTATTCTTGTTATTCTGGCAAATTTATTCTCACAAAATTAAGACAGATACATGGATAGAACATAGCTCAGTGATAAAGTGTTAAGTATTTCCTTAGCAATTTTAATGCTGGGGGTTCAATCCTCATCATTGTAAAAACAATATGTAACTTTTTGTAACCAATAAAATGATATGTTTCCTATTATAGAAGTTACTGATTTATTTATCTACTTATTTTCACCTTTTTATTTGTGCATATATACTTGTTTAAAATCAGTGAATTTCTAGGGCCAGGTTCAAATAATTAATGGGCTTTTGAAGTAGCTTATCTACACCATCTGTTTTTATTTATTTATTTTGGTAACTCATGTTCGTCCTGCCTCAGCCTCCCAAGCCATTGGAAGTTTGTCTAGTCCTAAGGTATGCTGCAAACTTAGTCTGGAGTAAAGTGAGAAATGACATCTTTTCAAAGATACCATTTAGAAATTCTAACCTAAGCTGCATATGGTGTCACATTCCTAGAGACTTGTAAGACTGAGGCAGGATGATTGCAAGTTTCAGACCAGCCTCAACAATTTAGTGAGGCCCTAAGCAATTTAGTGAGATCCTGTCTCAAAAAATAAAAGGCTAGAGATGTGGCTCAGTGGTCAAGATGCATTGAAAGACTGCTATTAGGTTATAGAGAGCAGTATCAAGTCCCAATATATGTGATCCTCCACCTGCTGCCCCTAGGTACTGGGGATTGAATCCAGGCTCAGACAGGCAGGCAAGCACTCTACACTGAACTATATTCCCAGCCCCCTGCTTTTTTATTTTTATTTTTTATTTTTTCAGTCCTGGGGATTAAATTCAGGGGCATTCTACCACTGAGCTACCTCTCTACCCTCTTGTTTCTTTTTGGTACTGGGGATTAAACTCAGGGGCACTTGACTACTGAGCCACATTCCCAGCCCTAATTTGTATTTTATTTAGAGATAGAGCCTCACTGAATTGCTTAGCTCCTCATATTTGCTGAGGCTGGCTTTAAACTCTCTATCCTTCTGTCTCCTGAGCCGCTGGGATTATAGGTGGGCACCACTATACCCAGCCCTACTCCTTTTTCTTTTTTGAGACAATGTCTCACTAAATTGTCAGGCTAACCTCAAACTTGTGATCCTCCTGTCTCAGCTTTTGAAGTAGCTAGTATCACAGGCATGTGATACCACATGCCCAACCTTAATTTTCAATATCATAACCAGAAAATTTAATCAACTTCCAGAAGCAGAAAGGATCAATATTTACTGGACCACATGGGGTCATACTTGTAATCCCAGCTACTTAGGAGACTGAGGCAAGAGGATAGTAAGTTCAAGGACAGCCTGGGTAATTTAACAAGACTCTGCCTTAAAATAAAAATTTAAAAGGGCTGGGGATGTAGCTCAGTGGCCTAACATGTGTGGGATCCTGGGTTTACACACGAAAAATTAAATTTCCTTGATAGTATCATCTGATTCATGACTTTCATTTTGAGCTTTATGCTTTCCTCACAACAGCTAGTGCCTCTCTGGATCTTCTTCAGCCACACCTGGGCTCATTATAACCTTGGCTCAACTTACTTGGGTGCGTCCATTGTTGCTGACCACAAATGACTAATGTATGACTGACAAAAATATGACTATCCTTAGCTTAATCACCTTGATACCATGAGAGTAATAGCTAGTGCAGGAAGTAGGCAGTAACTGTTTTAGTATCAAAACACTGGAATTGGGCTGGGGTTGTAACTCAGTGGTAGAGCACTTGCCACTGGGTTCGATCCTCAGTACCACATAAAAATATTTAAATAAATAAAATAAAGGTATTGTGTCCATCTACAACTTAAAAAATTTAACATTAAAAAAAACTGGAATTGGGGCTGGGGATGTGGCTCAAGCGGTAGCACGCTCACCTGGCATGCGTGCGGCCCGGGTTTGATCCTCAGCACCACATACCAACAAAGATGTTGTGTCCGCCGAGAACTAAAAAATGAATATTAAAAATTCTTTCTCTCCTCCCTCCCTCCCTCCCTCTCTCTCTCTCTCTCTCTCTCTCTCTCTCTCTCTCTCTCTCTCTCTCTCTCTCCCCCCCCCCACTCTCAAAAAACAAAAAAAAAAACTGGAATTGTGGCAAGTGTTCTTTTGGTGATCTTTCAATGTAATTTCTACTTGATTTAGTAAATTTTGGGATTCTGGGCTTATTTGCTAAGTATCTACATCTTAGCAGTAGTAAGATAATGTGTTTATTTAATTTTTATTTTTTGCAGTGCTAGGGATTAGACCTAGAGTCTTACATGTACTAAGCAAGTGTTCTACACTAAGCTACATCCCTAGCCCATGTGTTTATTTTTAACTAAAAAAGTAAAAGGGAATGCAATTGATAACTGTGTGGTCCCTACCATGTGTCAAATTTCACATATTTTTATATACCTATTACAAATTCTGTAAGGTGGTTATTGGTAATCAAAGGTTATAAACAGAGACCAAGAAACAATAATTTTTTCATAAGTATAGTAGCCTTGGTTTTGTTTCAATATAAACTTTTTATTGAAGTATGATGTGTTTGTGTGTGTGTGTGTGTATGCGAGCGCCTGCAAATTGACATGACACTGAGATTTGAATGTATTTTTAACTTTAAAGCAGAGTGATACATATCTGTAAACCCAGTGGCTTGGAGGCCTAGGCAAGAAGATTGTGAGTTTGGAACCAGACTTAGCAATTTAGTGAGGCCCTAAGCCTCTTAGGGAGAGATCCTATCTCTAATTAAAATATGAAGAGTTGAGAATGTGGCTCAGTGATTGCATGCCCTGGGTTCATTTATTTACCAAAAATAAATAAATAAATGAATAAAGCTTGTTTCTTTCTAATATATCATATTTTGCATCTAAAGGAGCCCCCCCATGCACAATCCAATTTCTCCTTTACTTTTATGGTATTAAGGATTAAACTCAGGGCTATATACCACTGAGCTACCTCTCTAGCCCTTTTTGTGTTGAGACAGGGTCTTGCTAAATTGCCTAGATTGGCCTCTAATTTGTGATCCTCCTTCCTCAGCCCCCTGAGTAGCCAGGATTATAGCCATGTGCCACCACACTCAGTTTTGGTCCAATTTTATTTTATTTTTCCTTTATCTTTTAGTACTTGGAATTGAACCCGGGTGTTCTACTACTGGATTACACCTCTTTCCCTACTCCCATCCTTTTTTGGGGAGGTGTTGGAGGGGACTAGCAGTTGAACCCAGAGGCACTTTACCACTAAGCTACATTCCTAGCCCATTTTATTTTTTATTTTTGAGGCAGGATCTCACTAAGCTACTTAGGGCCTCACTAAGTTGCTGAGGCTGGTCTTGAACTTGCATTCTTCCTGCCTAAGTCTCTTGAGTTGTTGGGATTACAGGTGTGTGGTCCCTTTTTAAATTTAATTTTATTATTATTGTTTTTTGTGTTACTGGTATTAATTGAGGGTCACTTTACCACTGAGCTACATCTCCATCCTTTTTTATTTTTTACTTTGAGACAATGTCTTGCTCAGTTGCGGAGGCTGCCCTCAAATTTACAATCCCTCTGCCTCAGCGTCTTGAATAGCTAGGATTACAAGCAAATGTCACTGTACCTGGTTTTATTTTGGGGTGGGATCTCACTAAGTTTCTAAGATTGGCCTATAATTTGTGATCCTTCTGTTTTAGCCTCCTTCTATCTCAAGTCTCCTGAGTATCTGGGATTCCAGGCATGTACCACCATGTCCAGCCTTTGTTTTTGTTTTTGTTTTTAATTGTTAAAGCAGGGTCTTGCAAAATTGTCCAGGCTGGCCTTGAATTTGCAATCCTCCTGTTTCATCATCCTGTTTAGCTGGGATTATAGGCCTGTGCTACCAAACCCATTAATCCAATTTCTTTCTTTCTTTTTCTTTTCTTTTTTTCTTTTTTTTTTTTTTTTGGTACTTGGGATTGAACCCAGGGTGCTGCATCACTGAGCTACATCTCCAGTCCTTTTTGTTTTTTATTTTGAGACAGTGTCTTGCTGTGTTGCGTAGGGCCTCACTAAGTTGTTGAGCCTGACCTTGACCTTGCAACTCAACTGCCTCAGCCTTCCCATTTGCTGGGGTGACAGGGCATGTACTACCACACCTGGCTTCAGTTTCTTAAAATGTTAGAGACATGTTTAAAAGTTACACTTTGTTTTATTTTGCTTTAAATAAATACTTTTTTCTTGTTTTAAATTGCCAGCCATGCAAGAAGCGACGAAAAGATGATGACCGATCTTCCTGTAAAACAATTACAAAATATTTATCACCGATAGGGAAGACTGGAGACAGAGTTTTCTCTCCACCAAAATCTAGTAATATTATGGATTATTTTAGAAAGACTTCACCCACAAATGAGAAGACACACTCAGTGAAAGAGTGTAAGATAAAGTCATCTGCACCATTGCCTGTTGACAATAACAAAGATTGTAAAAAACCTTTGGACACATTCTCAAATACAGTATTTAAGAAGAAAGTAAAGAGGGTTAATTTATCTCAACAGCTAAATAATATAAAAACTGAGAATGAATCTCCAATTGAAATTAATAGTGATGATAGCAAAGAAGACTGTAGTTTAAATAATGATTTTGTGGAAAATAGTGCTTCTGTTTTACTTTACAATAAACATGTGGAGGTTCTTGTAGAAAGCATTCATGATGTTGAAAGACAGTCAAATGCTATGACTTTCAAGAAAAATTCTAAGAAAGTGAATCCTAAACAAAGGATGACAAAAGGTGATTGTAAAAGGTTAGGAAAAAGGAAATACAGAGATGTAATAGATCTATCTGAAAGTTTACCCTTGGCAGAAGAACTAAATCTGCTTCAAAATAGTGATAAAGACAGCAAAGAGATAGTATCTTCCCTAACTAATGAAATTGAGAGTACTACAAATGATGCAAACTCTAGTGATCATGTTACTGAAACAGCCCATTTAAATGATTGTACGATAACTGTCTCATATGAAGAATTTTTAAAAAGTCACAAGGAAAATAAAGTGGAACAGATACCAGACTCAACAATGTCAATTTGTTTACCTTCTGAAACTGTTGAGGAAATAGGCCCAAGTGGTTATATAAGTGAATCAGAAAACTGTGAGATATCTCAGCTGATGCGCTTTAAGACAGTTACTGTCCTTGCACAAGTTCACCCCATTCCTCCAAAAAGGACAAAGAAAATACCCCCAATTTTCTTGAAACAAAAGAAATTTGAGATGGAAAATAGTCTTTCCGATCCTGAGAATGAACAGACAGTTCAGAAAAGAAAATCTAATGTTGTTATACAGGAGGAAGAATTAGAATTGGCTGTGTTGGAAGCTGGAAGTTCTGAAGCTGTGAAACCAAAGTGTACCCTAGAAGAAAGGCAGCAGTTTATGAAAGCATTTAGGCAGCCAGCATCAGATGCAATTAAAAATGGTGTCAAAAAGTCTTCAGATAAGCAGAAAGACCTCAATGAAAAATATTTAAATGAAGAAGGACAAGATAATAATTCTAAGAAAATCATGGAAAATCCTAATATTCAAATGGTTTCAAATGGTAGTTCACAGTCACACAGTGATAGAAGAAGTTTTCCTATGGAGAAAAGTAAAATGCTAAAGAAAAAGAATAAGGAAACATTAGATACTGGGGCTACTACAGGTGAAAACCAAAAAGAAAATAATCAAAAGAAAGAAACAATTCTTTCCTTAAGAAGTAAACAAAATCAGAATAGACTTAGAATGAGTTTAAGACAAAAGAAATCAGAAAATTTCAAAAGCACTACATTACTTAACAGTGAAAATCTTGTTTGTGAAGGTATAGCAAATGATGACCCTCTAATGATTTCTTCTCTGTGTGACAAGAATAAATCATCAAGAAAAACCAGCACATCAATTAAAGAAAAGATTATATATCCTAAAGCTGAACCTGAAGACAGATTGGTAAATGTTTCCACACCTAAATCATCCAGACGATCTATAAGAAATAGCAGCACACCTACTACCATTAGAGGTCCTGATTATGAAGATGTACAAGACAATAGTCCAGTAAAGTTTTCTACTCCCAAAACAGCCAGTGTATCAGAAAAGCATAGCCTATACACAGCAGAATTACTAACAGTACCCTCTGATTCAGAGAGCCCTATTAGGTAAAGTTTTGTTTTTATTCCAAAGTTCTAATATTCTGCATGCATTATTTGGGAATGAAAATACTACATATGTTGGAGGGCATTCTTTTTTCTTTCTTTTTTCCTTTGACCTGTCATCCCTTAGGGAGATATGGACAGATATATATATTTCTTTTTAGTTATACATGACAGTAGAATGTATTTTGATATATCATGCTTATATGGAGTATAACTTCCCATTTTTGTGGTTGTACATGACTGTGGAGTTACACTGATTGTGTATTCATATATGAACATAGAAAATTTATATCTAATTCATTTTACTTTCTTTCCCATTCCCTCTCCTTTCCTGTATTAGAGCATTATTTTTTCTAGAACACAGCTGATTTGTAAGAAGGCGAAAAGGATTTCAAAATGCTTTTTGTTTCTCACATGTAATTTATAATCAGTCATAATTTCAGAAAAGTTCTAGATGTATTTTAGATGAGTTTTAAACTCTTAATTGTCATAGTTGATAATCCCTGAAAAACTATGCTTCAAATATGTCTTCTGTTCATTTAGCAAATGAGATTAAAAATAAATCATGGAGTATTAACTTCTTGAATAAACGGACACATTTGTGAAGAAGTATATACTTGCATGCTGCTTCTGGATAAATTTAAGAATGATCCTAGAGGATAATTTTTTTTTTTTCGTACCCAAGAGTGCTTTGCCACTGAGCTACAGTCTCAGCCCTTTTTATTTTGAGACAGGATCTCAATAAGTTGCTAGGGCCTTGCTAAGTTGTTGAGGCTGGCTTTGAACTTGTGATCATCCTGCCTTAGCCTCCTGAGCCACTAGAAATATGGGAGAGCACCACCATACCTGGCCTAAGGCTTATTATTTCTTTTTTTTTTTTTTTTTTAATATCTTTTTTTTTTTTTTTTTGGTGGACACAATACCTTTATTTTGTTTTTATGTGGTGCTGAGAATCGAACCCAGTGCCTCATGCATGCTAGGCGAGCACCCTACCACTTGAGCCACATCCCCAGCCCCAAGGCTTATTATTTCTAAAGGAATTAACAAATAGTAAATTTTGGCTTCCCCCAAAAAAATTATGATTATGGTTTTTATTATGATTATGATTGTTAGGTACCTGGGATTGAATCCAGGACTGCTTTACCACTGAGCTATATCCTCAACCCTTTTAATTTTTTTGAGACAGGGTCTTCCTAAGTTGCTTAGGTCCTTGCTAAGTTACTGAGACTCATCTTGAACTTGCAATCCTCCTGTCTCAGCCTCCCCTGTTACTGGATTACATGTGTGTGTCACCATACCCAGCAAGTTTGACTACTTTTGAATCAAATTGTTAAGAATTGTTTTTTTTTTCCTTCTGTCTTATTATAATTAAGTCCAGAAATTGGAGTGTTACTTGGTTTATTTCTATATTTAACTGAGAATTTTACACGTTATAGTCATGAAAAGAGTTTCTAAATACTTCATCTTTTTTTCAGAATGAAATTTACCAGAATTAGTACTCCCAAAAAATCTAAGAAAAAATATAATAAAAAGTCTAAGAAATCAGAGGCAACTGGTGGAGATTTTACTTCTCAAAATAGAAAGGTAATTAAAATATTGGAGTCCTATAAATGATAACTGTTTCCTTTTTATGTTCTATTTATACTTATTTATTTATTTATTTATAATTTTGTGGTACTGGGGTTTGAATCCTTGGGTAGGGGCTCTGCCACTGTGCTATCTATTCCCAATCCTTTTAATTTTATTTTGAGATAGATTGTTCAGGCAGGCCTTGAATTTGCATCAGCCTCCTGAGTTGCTGGGTTTACAGCTGTGCACCTCCACACTTGGCTCTTATTTTCTTAAAAAAAAAAAAAAAAAAGCAAAAAACCCATGGTACTAAGTACTGTGGAGGTAATAAGCCAAAAGATTCATATTTCATACATTGGTTAATTATGACCTTGTATTATTTTTCACTATTATCCCATTCCTCTAGATAATGCTTTAAGATATTAAAAACTCTTATTGTGAGATGAAAGCAGTTGAGAAAGAAAGTATAATTTCCTTAGAAAATACTTTCCTATTGACTTACATTCCAGTTATTTTCCCTGTGGTTGCATATCTACGTTTGTGCTGTTGCCACAAAATTACATATACTTTAGGGCTTAACCAACAGAAATTTATTTCTCACAGTTCTGGGAACTGGGATGTCCAAGATCAAGGTCCCAGCAGAGACCTAGTACCTTATGTGTAACGCGCTGCCATCTTCCTCAAATGGCAGAGAGCAAGCCAAGAGAGGGCTTTATCCTTATAACCAAATTACCTCTCAAAGGCCCTACCTCCTAATATTATCACACTGAAGGTTAGGATTTCTACATAGGATGCATTAAATCATACCTATAGGTCATAACTGTATTTCTATTTTATATCTATAATTTAGATTTTTTTTTTTAGAGAGAGAGAGAATTTTAATATTTATTTTTTAGTTTTTGGCGGACACAACATCTTTGTATGTGGTTCTGAGGATCGAACCCGGGCCGCATGCATGCCAGGCGAGAGCGCTACCGCTTGAACCACATCCCCAGCCCTAATTTAGATTTTTTGAAACATGGTTCCTCAACCTAGATATTTGGGCTGGATAATTTTGTTGTGGAGAGCTATGCTATGCATTTATTATAGGATATTTAGCAGTAACCCTGGTCTCTACCTCTAAGAAACCAGTTGCAATCCTACTCCTCTAGTGATGACAACCAAAAATGTCCACAAATATTGCTAAATATCAATTGCAGAGAGGAGAAAAATCACCTCCCTTGAAAAACAATTCCTCTAAAGAAATAGGTAGGAGATACACACACACACACACACACACGGTTTAGTTGCTTCTGTAGAATAAAGCTGCTTGTCTGTCCCCACTATGAGAGAATTGGATTGTATACCTATTAGTATAAATGCCTTTATACTAATAGTTAAATTTTCCTTAAACTTTATTCTTCTGTGCTTAGATTTTGTGTGTATGTGTGTGTGTGTGGTGCTGGAGTTTCCTCATTTCATGAACTAACAAGTTTCTTCATCTATACTATAAGGTTAAATAATATTTACTTTTGGGGCTGGGGATGTGGCTCAAGCGGTAGCACGCTCGCCTGGCATGCGTGCGGCCCGGGTTCGATCCTCAGTACCACATACAAACAGAGATGTTGTGTCTGCCAAAAACTAAAAAATAAATATATATAAATAAATAAATAAAAAAGAAGTAGCAGAGGACAAAAAATATTTTAAAAAATAATATTTACTTTATGAGATTAATAATGTGGGTACTAAGCACAATGCCTACAATGTGATAAGCAATCAAAAATGACAGTTGTTAAATAAAACCAAGAGATAGCAAGCTTTTGTAGCAGTTTTTAAAAGATTCTTCTTCTTTATATTGTGTACTTGTAGATGGACAAAATGTCTTTATTTATTATTATATGGTGCTAAGGATTAAATCCAGAGCCTCACATGTGCTAAGGCAACCACTGTGCCACTGAGCTGTAGCCTCAGCTCCTAGCTGTAGTAGTTTTGACTCAAGGATTATATCAGAATTACTTGGTGGCTTTTCTGGAACATGCGCACATCGATTCACTCTGAAGACAATCCAATTCTCCCATAGTGGGGACAAGCAGCTTTTTTGCAGAAGCAACTATACTGTTCATATGTGGGGGGGGGGGGGGTGTGCGCGCGCGCACGCGCACACACACACACACACATCTATATATATCTCCTACCTATTTCTTTAGAGGAATTGTTTTTCAAGGGAAGTGACTTTTTTCCTCCCTATGATTGATATTTAGCAATGTTTGTGCACATTTTTGGTTGGCATCACTAGAGGAGTGGGAGTGCAACTGGTTTCTTAGAGAGACCAGGATTGCTGCTAAACATTCTGTAATAAATGCATAGCACAGCTCTCCACAACAAAATTATCAGCCCAATGATGGTATAATAACTGTAAGTAGTTAGATGATCCTTACCCTGTTGGAAAGCACCCTAGATGCCAGCTGATTGTACCACAGCTGACGGTTAAAAGTCTGAAATCAACTTTATTGCATACATCATCTTTTTTATTTAATTCTAAAGGACAACTTCCAACTTTAATTTTGGAAGTACTGTGCGTTGGTTTGTCCTATGTATTTCTTAGAATTGGGATTCAGTAAATCCAGCAAGACAAATCTTAAAAATGAATGTGTCCAAATTGGGTCTGGATCAATTATTTTATTTCATAGTCTGTCAATGAACCTCTTAACAGAGGACTGATTTTTCTCAGAAGCCTTATTACTGTTTGTGTCCTAGCTTTAGGAGAAAAATCTTAATAATTTTCTGGGAGAAATGTATCATGTTTCTATGAAAATAAATAGTAAACTGGTTTTCCTAAGAGCACTAAAAGCTTGGTGTTTATCCATCTAGTAATACTAATAGTTAAATTTTCCTTAAACTTTAAAAAAAATCTTTGTTTATTTATTTATTTTTATGTGGTGCTGAGGATCGAACCCAGGGCCTCACACAAGCTAGGCGAGTGCTCTACCGCTGAGCCACAACCCCAGCCTCTTTCCTTAAACTTTATTCTTCTGTGATTAGATATATTCGGGGGGGGGGGGGATTGAATTCCAGGACCTTGTGCATGTGAGGCAAGCACTCTACCAAGTGAGCTATATCCCTGGCCCTTGATATATTCTTTTTAAAGGAATCACATAAAGTCAACTCTTTGGCATTTTGCTATATATACGATTTGTTTGTTTGTTTTGGGTACTGGGAATTAAACCCAGGTTTGCTTAACCACTGAGCCATATCCCCATCTCTTTTTATTTTTTGAGACAGGAGCTCACTGAGTTGTTTAGGGCCTCGCTAAATTGTGGGGTTGGCTTTGAACTCAATATCATCTTGTCTCAGCCTCCTGAGCCGCTGGGATAATAGGCATGCACCATCCACTCCTGTCCCCCACCCACTTTTTATTTTTATTTTGAAACAGGGTCTGGCTAAATGATTAAGACCTTGCTAAATTGCTGAAGTTAGTCTTGAACTTGTAGTCCTCCTCCCTCAATCCTTCATGTTGCTGGGATTACAGGTGTGCATCACTGTGCCTGGCTTGTATATGTTTTTAATCCCAATGTAAAGATTCAAGGAATTCGGAATGGAGAAGCACATTCTCTGGAAGATAATATTTGAATGTACAAGGTCACATTATACATCAATGGCAGAGCCACGTTTGAAAGACAGATGTTATTCTTGGCTAGTACCATTTTACATATCATAATACCTTTTCAGCCTCACTCCAAAGGATCCAGCCTAAAATACTCTCTGCTCCTAAACTCCTGTGGCTTATTTTTTTATGTATACTATTTTTTAGTATGTATCATTCTCCCAGTCTGTCTTTCTGTGTTTCTTGTTTTCTCTGTATATATAAGATATATACATACACACAATAGCATATACTATGTTATTGCCAGTATGTTTTTACTTTCTTCCCTGCCATATAAAAGTTTCTAGAGGTCAAGGTTCATGTACTATGTTTTTTTCTTTTATGGTATCCAATTCAGAGCTTTGCATACAGTAGACTGAGTGACTATTTGTATTTGGAAACTATTTTACCTGATTTTGGTGACTAAAATAAAGGAATATATTGCCATGAAGATGATGAGAAAATAACCATCAATCCTAATCTATATTACAGACATGCTTCTAGGTGTTTTGCCTACAAGCAAATATTTATCAAGATAATTTCAAATAGGAAAAGTAAACTAATCATAACTACATACATTTCATTTTAAGGTTCCTAGTAAGATGTGATAACCATTTCTTTCTTGGTTATTTGATTTACAATTATATTTTCCTATTATTATATACTTTTTTTCTATTAAATATAAAATATTTGCCATGGCTAAATTAATATTTCAAATTTTTGTCTAGGCAAGCAAAACTCAAAAAAATATATCAAAAGCAAAACAATTGATCGAAAAAGCAAAAGCTTTACACATCTGTAGGTCAAAGGCTACTGAAGAAACAGTGATACCTTTAAGGCGATCCTCTAGACATCAGAGGCTTCCTGAAGGAGAGAAACCACCAAAAACAGAAGTAAGTACTATAAGTATCTATAGTATTAATTCTGTCCTATTTTGCTTGGAGTGAGAGAAAGAAACTTTATAAGGTCATAGGTAGCATTATATGATAGCCTTGAAGTGGAAGACAGAATATCCTTTTCAGTTTTGCTTTAGAAGCCTTTGGCTTTCTTTTGCTTACAAAATACAACCTGAATCTTTCTCAAGTCAACTGAAAATCTTCCATACCTGAACCAGCTCTTCCCGTTTTTCGAAACAGTTCTTTACTGTAGTCACACTAAATTATTCATTTCTTCCTCAAGTGGTACAATTTTCACTGATTTCATTGTGTTTTTCTCATCTTGAGATACATATTCCAAGTATTCTTTTCTACCTGAGATTTCTTGCTCAGCCTTAAAGATTATGCTAAAGTGACACTATCTTCTCTTTTTTTTAAAATAAAGCTTATTGAGATTAATTCACATACCATATAATTCACCATTTAAAGTGTGTAATTCAGTGGCTTATAGGATATTCACAGTTATACATTCATAATAATCAATTTTAGAGCACTTTTATTACCCTTAAAAGACATCCAGTCTCTCTTTGCTGTCAATTCCTAATCCTCTCATTTCCCCGCCCTTGCCAATACTAATCTGCTTTCTATTTCTATGAACTTGCCTATTCAAAACATTTCATGAAAATAGTATCATATAACATGTGGTCCTATTTGTTCAGATTCTTTCATTAGTATATGTTAGAAAGATTCATCCATGTTGTAGCCTAAGTGTTCCTTTTTATTGCCAAATAATTTCCCCGTGTTTATACTATATTTTATTTACTCATTCACCATTTGGGGGACATTTGGGTTGTTTCTTTCTGGCTATTATAAATAATACTATGTAAATTCTACCACCTTTCCTTGAAAGCTGTGCTGATGCTTTTGAGACAAATAGCTTCCTTTCCTATATGTATTTTATTTTCATGGGTTTTTGTACTTTAGCAGATACTGCCCTCAACACCCTAAGTTAGAGCTAAATTATCTACTCATGTACTAGTTCTCTCTCTCCTAATCCTTTTTGTAACATTTAAAGCAGACAATTGAGTATTATTTGTCTGTGTATTCCCAGAGCCTCCTATATGAACTCACATATAGTAGGTGTTCAATAAATATATGCTGACCACAGGAAAATAACAAACTTCGTATTAATTTCTAGGATGTATAGTTCTAAAAAGGATATGGCTAGAATTTTTATAGCTTGGCCATATTGATCCTTCTTTTTTGGAAAAGTGGCTTCTTTTAAAATGAAGTCCCATGGTCATATTAAAACTACTATTTGCTCTCATATAAAGTTGTATGATGTAAACATATACTCCTATCATTCTATCATGTTTTTTCTTTTCAATCAAATAATGTCCGGTAGGAGATACATGGAGCTGCTAATTTAATTGCCAGATCTATGGTTTCTATCACTATAACCTTTTGTATATATATATTTTTTTTAAAGAGAGAGAGAGAGAATTTTAATATTTATTTTTTAGTTTTCGGCGGATACAACATCTTTGTTTATATGTGGTACTGAGGATCAAACCCGGGCCGCACGCATGCCAGGCGAGCGCGCTACCGCTTGAGCCACATCCCCAGCCCTTTTGTATATTTTAATGACATTGGTTGTATGATTTATAATAGCTCCCTTACCTGTGTTTGCTTTCAACGATTTCAGTTGCCTATGATCAATCATGGTCTGGAAATAATAAATAAAAAATTCCAGAAATAAGCAATTAGGGTCTGAGTGGCTTAATGAAATTTTGTGCTGTTCCACTCTGTCTGATCTAGGACAGTGCAGATCAGTATATCCATGTTCTACATACCACTTGCCCATTAATCATTTAGTAGTCATTTCATTTTTTTTTTTAGAGAGAGAGTGAGAGAGGAGAGAGAGAGATAGAGAGAGAGAATTTTTAATATTCATTTTTTAGTTCTCGGCGGACACAACATCTTTGTTGGTATGTGGTGCTGAGGATCGAACCCAGGCCGCGCGCATGCCAGGCGAGCGCGCTACCGCTTGAGCCACATCCCCAGCCCCTAGTAGTCATTTCAGTTATCAGATCATCTGAAGCAGTATTGTAGTACTTGTGTTCAAGTACCCTTATTTTATTTAATAATGGCCCCAAAGTGCAAGAGTAGGGAGGCTAGCAATTGAATATGTCAAAAAAGAGCCAAGCTTTTATTTTAAGTGAAAAGGTAAAAATAAGAAGGAATTTTTTATCTGAAAATTATGAAGAAGTAAAAAGAAATTCATTCTAGCTTTGCTCTCATATCTCAAGCTACAAAAATAACAGCAACAGTATGTGATAAGTATGTATAAAAAAGAAACCTAGTATATGTAGGGTTGAACTATTTGAGATTTTAGGCATCCACTGGAATTATTGGAATATATATCCCCTGTAAGGAGAAATACTGTATTTAATTTTTTTTCTTATTTTATCTTAGGATGTTATAATAATAGATTCAAGTCCTACTTCTTTAAAGACATCAGAGAAAAATCAGAAGAAACTTCAGTGTTTGAACGATGTGCTAGGAAAAAAGCTTGACAAGTCTCCTAAAAATGTACCTGGTAATCAGATTTAACACCATTTATAATGAATAGTAGAACCTTTGGGGAGATAATTCTGACTGTACTCACGATGGAAATTTAGTCTCTTTTGTAAAATGGATAATTTTAATTATATTATTATTTCCTTTTTAATAAGCAAAATTTTGATATAGTGAAGAGTCTTTCAGAAGGAAAATAGTCATATTTTTTTTTTCACTTTTTTTTCTTTGTTTGTTTGATACCAGGGATTGAACCCAGGGGCACTCAACCACTGAGCCACATCCCCAGGTTTTTTTTTTTTTTTCTTTTTTTTGTGTGTGTTAAAGACAGGATCTGGCTGAGTTGCTTAGGGCCTCTCTGAGTTGCTGAGGCTAACTTTGAACTCACTATTCTGCCTCAGCTTCCCCAAGGAGCTGGGATTACAAGTGTGCGCCACTGTGCCCAGCTTTGTTCACAATTTTAAGTTTGTCTGTGAGTATATTTTAACTTACTGCATCTCTATTATATTTATTTATTTAAGTTAGTGTTTCCCAAACTTAACTGATCATCAAAATTATCTGGTTAAGGGCTGGGGTTGTAACTGAGTGGAACAGCACTTGCCTAGTATGTGTGAGGAACCTCAGCACCACATAAAAAATAAATAAATAAATAAAATGAAGGTACTGTGTCCATCAGCAAGTAAAAATATTTTTTTAAAAATTATCTGGTTAAATCAAAACTTTTATTAATGCTTTAGATCTTTTCCTATTTATATTGAACAAGAATCTCTAGAGGTAGGTTGTGGGAATCTTTAGTTACAAATAAAAGCTTCCAAGGAGATTCCTATATTGCCATGTTGAAGGAATAGATCATTATATAGAAATTTTATAATTAACCAGGCGTGGTGACACACACCTATAATCCCAGCTACTTGGAAGGTTGATGAAGGAGGATCACATGTTTGAGGCCAGCCTGGGCAATTTAGTGAGACCCTGTCTCAGTAAAAAATAACAAGGGTTTGGGATGCACCTCAGTGGTAGAGCACCCCTCAGTACCAGGGGGAATTTGTTTTTTAATTTTTAGAATTCTAAAAAGATATAATTTTGAAAGTAGCGGAAAGTAAGTGGAGATTATAAGCATTGATACTAACTGAAGTTATTATTATTTTTTTTAAGGAAAAATGAAAGTTGCCCCTTTATTTATTGCCAGAAAGGTTCCCAAAACAGCTGATCCTGACGTTGGTTTGGAAGAGAGCAGGTAAGTCCAATGTAAGTTTTAAAATACCAAAATATTTTATGGAATACATTTTGTATTTATTCATTTATTTTGGTGAGAAAGCATGCATATTATCATTTGGAGCTTTACTAAGTCCATTTTAAAAGGTGACACTAGAGCGGAGTCCGGCAGTAGCACATGTGTGTAATCCTAGCTGCTTGGGAGGCTGAAGCGGGGGATCGTGACTTCAAAACCAGCCTCAGCAACTTAGCAAGACCCTGTCTCAAAATAAAACATAAAAACTGCTGGGGATGTGACTCAGTGGTAAATTGCCCCTGGGTTCAATCCCTAGTACCCTACCTCCAACCCCGAAAAAGATGACACTCCTGACAGTGCTACCACTGCTGTGATCCTGATTATTTACAAATGCTTTGTGGTCATCTCTAGACATAAAATGAGAATAGTAAATAAACAAAACAAAATATAAAATATAAAAATATAAAAGAGTGATTATGAACATTCTGTAAATATTTATATAGCTACTGTGTGCCATGCAGTATTTTTGGCACTAGGTATATTCCGGGGAAGAAGACAGAATCCCCCTGTACTCATGAAGATTATAGACTAAATAAAAGATTGTTTAGGGCTGGGGATGTGGCTCAAGCGGTAGCATGCTCGCCTGCCATGCGCGGCCAGGGTTCGACCCTCAGCACCACATACAAACAAAGATGTTGTGTCTGTCGAAAACTAAAAAAAGATAAATATTAAAATTCTCTAAAAAAATTAAATAAAAGATTGTTTCTATAATTAAATATTAGGTCAACAAATGAAAAATTGGCATTGTGCTAAAGAGAGGTACAAAATGCTATTAGAGTTTATATTAAGGAAGTTTGGTTTGATCAAGGAAGGCTTTGTACAGGATATGATACCTGAACTGAAATCTAAAGGAATATCAGGAGTTCATCAGTGGGAGGAACAGTGTTCCAGCCAGAGAGAACAATTTGTGTCAAAGTACTTGTAGCTAGATGGAACATGGGAGTTTCCAAAGATTGAAATAATACCAGTGTGACTTGAACACAGAGAGCAAGGGTGGGAAGAATATGAGATTAAGCTGGAGAGGTGGGTGCTAGCCAATATAGGATCTTGGAGGCAGTCTAAAAGGATTTTGATTATACTAAGAACAAAAAGAAGTAGCCAAAGGGTTTTAAGCATAATACGGATATAAGCAGAATTGGATTTTGGAAATTTAATGTGCCTGCTGAATTAATCTAACAACTGCATAGAGAATAGAATGAGAATAGAATGAAAGATTCAAGTTGTAATTTGCCAGCTTAGACAAATTAGCGAGACCCTGTCTTAAAATTTAAAAAAATAAAAAGGGCTGGGGGCCTGGGGTTGTAGCTCAGTGGTAGAGCACTCACCTCTGATGCATGGGACCTTAGGTTTGATCCTCAGTACCACATAAAAATAAACAAATAAAAATAAAGATCTTGTGTCCATATACAACTAAAAATATATTTTTAAAAAAGTGTTGGGGATGTAGTTTAGTAGTAGAGTACTCTTAGGTTCAATTCCCAATATGCAAGTAAATAAATAAACACGAAAAGAAAACAGAATATCATGACTCCAATATTTGTGTTAACTTTAAAAAATTGATTTAGAGATAATGATATTGAATTATCTGATCTGGGCACATAGTACATCTTTCTTAGTTTGAAATTTCTTTTGATTGTGTGCTATAGTTTTCAGTGTGGAAATTTTGTACACATTTTGTTAAATGGATCTCTTAAGTATTTCATTATTTGATGTTATTATAAATGATACTATTTTTGTATTTTCATCATAATGGTACTATTTTTTAATTTTCATCATAAATGGTACTATTTTTTATTTTCTAGTTGTTTATTTCTCTAATTTTAGATTTTTTGATATTGAGGACTGAACCCAGGGGTACTCTACTAGTGGGCTACATTTCCAGCCCTTTTTGTTTTTTATTTTGAGGTAGGGTCTCTCACTAAGTTGCCAAGGTTGGCCTTGAACTTAGGATACTTCTGCCTCAGCCTCCGAAATCCCTGGGATTACAGGTGTGCACCATTGCTCCTGATTGTTTGTTTCTTTTTTTTTTCTTTTTTTTTTTATTATTATTAGTTGTTCAAAACATTACAAAGCTCTTGACATATCATATTTCATACATTTGATTCAAGTAGATTATGAACTCTCATTTTTACCCCATATACAGATTGCAGAATCACATCGGTTACACATCCACGTTTTTACATACTGCCATACTAGTGTCTGTTGTATTCTGCTGCCCTTCCTATCCTCTACTATCCCCCCTCCCCTCCCCTCCCCTCCCATCTTCTCTTTCTACCCCATCTACTGTAATTCATTTCTCTCTCTTGTTTTTTTTTTCCCCTTTCCCCTCACTTCCTCTTATGTAATTTTTTTAACAATGAGTGTCTCCTTCCATTTCCATGCAATTTCCCTTCTCTCTCCCTTTCCCTCCCACCTCTCGTCCCTGTTTAATGGTAATCTTCTTCTCATGCTCTTCCTCCCTGCTCTGTTCTTAGTTGCCCTCCTTATATCAAAGAAGACATTTGGCATTTGTTTTTTAGGGATTGGCTAGCTTCACTTAGCATAATCTGCTGTAATGCCATCCATTTCCCTGCAAATGCCATGATTTTGTCATTTTTTAGTGCTGAGTAATAATCCATTGTGTATAAATGCCACATTTTTTTTATCCATTCATCTATTGAAGGGCATCTAGGTTGGTTCCGTAGTCTAGCTATTGTGAACTGTTTATTTCTTTATAGATAATTAATTCATCTTTATCCTGTATATCCTATAATCTGCCAATTCACTTAATTTCTTCTTTTTCTTCTTTTTTTTCTTTTTGATACCAGGGATTAAACCCAGGGGCATTTAACCACTGAGCTACATCCCCAGCCCTTTTTGTATTTTATTTAGAGATAGTGTCTTGCTGAATTACTTAGGGCCTTGCTAAATTGCTGAGGCTGGCTTTGAATTTGTGATTCTCCTGCTTCAGCGTCCCCAGCCATTGGGATTACAGGTGTGTAGCACTGCGCCTGGCTCAATTTCTTCTTCTTCTGTTTTTTTTAACCCAGCCCCAGTTTATTAGAAAAGGTGTGAACAAGGCTATATCAACAGGAGTGGCCCCTTCCCAGCCCTCTATTCACTCTACCTGTACCCTGGTTGTTTTGCCACCTAGGACACAGCTTCAAGTGGCCTGGGCAGCAGGGTCTCTAAAACCTACTCTACTCAATTAATTTAATTTCTTAATTTTTAAAGATTCTGGGTTTTTTTTTCTAAGTTCTGGGGATAGAACCCAGGGCCTCACACATGCTAGGCAAATGCCCTACCCCTGAACTATACCTCTAGCCCTTTAAAAAAATAGTGTGTGTGTGTGTGTGTGTGTGTGTGTGTGTGTGTGTGTGTGTGAGAGAGAGAGAAAGAGAGAGAGAGAGAGATAAGGTCTCAATTATCTAGGCTGATCTGGAACTTGTGATCCTCTTGTCTTGCCTTTCAGGTAACTAGGATTATAGGCATGTGCTACCACATTTGGCCTTTAATGTATATTTTGAAATGGTGGGGTTTTTTGTTTTGTGACTGAGGATTGAACCCAGGGGTGCTTAACCACTGAGCCATATCCCCAGCCCTTTTTTTTTAATATTTATTTTTTTGTAGCTGTATACAATAACTTTTTATTTTTATGTTTTTATGTGGTGCTGAGGATCGAAACCAGGGCCTTGCACAAGCAAGGCAAGTGCTCTACCGCTGAGCCATAACCTCAGCCCCTCCCCAGCCCTTTTGACTTTTTATTTTGAGATAGCATCTCGCTAAATTGCTTGGGACCTTGATAAGTTGCTGAGGTTGGCCTCAAACTTAGATCCTCTTGCCCAGCCTTCCAAGTTTCTGGAATTAGAAGTGTATACCACTGAGCCAGGTCAGGACTTTTTAATTTAATGAGAGGTTTGATCTTGTTTAAAAGTCACAGAAGAAGATTAAGGAGAAGCTGAGCATATAGGAGAAATCTTTAGGGTTTGTTGGGACAATTACATGGAGTCAGTTTCAAGTTATTTTAGAGGAATAAGCCTTGTGTTATAGAGAGCAACTTTCCTATTTTAAGAGGAGAGAGACAGGGCTGGGGCATGGCTATAGCTTAGTGGTAGTGTTTGTGTAGCATGTGTGAGACACTTGGCACCACATTAAAAAAAAATAAAGGTTATTGTGTCCACTTACAACTAAAAACAAAAAAATGACAGAGAGAGGATAGATTTGCTGAGTTTCCTGATTATGTGTTTTTTACATTGGAAGATGAAGAAATACCTATCATATGTTGTTTCCTCTCTAGTGTAAGATGAGATTGCTTGTTGAAGGTGAGGTGTAGGACTAGGCAGGGACTGAGTTCAAAGAGAACGAAGATTTGAAATAGTCTTTGTAGAGTAGGAGATCAAGTGGAACAGAAAAATGTTATTGGGGGCCCTTTGAGCTGATATTGTGAATTCAATTTATGAGCCTAATTTTGTGACTATGGCTGCTCCACAAAAAGTGAGCTATTGCATTGAGTAGATAGTTGAGTGGTATTTAATGATGAAACATGGAATCCAAACAGGTTAAGGAGGGAAATTAATAAAGGAAAATGTCGATGGATGGGGGGAAATAGAGATGTTAATGAATTAGCAGCTAGAGGTTTGAAGAGCTTATGGTTGAAAAACTATAGATCAGCTCTAGCAGTCTGTTTTGCTTTTGTAATATCTTGATTGATTCTGTGCTTTTTAAAATAAAAAAAAAATTGGGGTGTGGAGCATGGTGGTATAGGCCTATAATCCCAGCTATTCTCCTATAATCCCAGCTACTTGGGAAGCTGAGGCAGGAGGATGCAAGTTCAAGGTCAGCCTCAGAAATTTAACAAGACTCTACCTGAAAACAAAAAGGGCTGTATTGAGTAGGTCTGCAGTATAGTGTATGCCTAGTATGTTTAAGCCCCTGAGTTCAATCCCCAATACCCTCTTCCCACAAAAAAAATTTTTGCTGAAGGACAGTCTGAAATGAGGAAAGTAATTGCTTGAGTATACTGTTATTTTATCTGCATTTGCTTTACCTAACGGAATTGTTTTCAGGAATCAGTTTTCTTATTTTGAACTATTTACTTTGATTTCTTTTTTTTTTTTTAAAGAGAGAGTGAGAGAGGAGAGAGAGAGAGAGAGAGAGAGAATTTTTAATATTTATTTTTATTTAGTTCTCAGCGGACACAACATCTTTGTTGGTATGTGGTGCTGAGGATCGAACCCGGGCCACACGTATGCCAGGCGAGCGCGCTACTGCTTGAGCCACATCCCCAGCCCCCTACTTTGATTTCTTAGAGTTATTCTTATGTTCATCAATCTGAGTACCATGAAAAAAATTTTTTAAATAATTTGTGTTGAAAAAAAACTTATGGGGGCTGGGGATGTGGCTCAAGCGGTAGCACGCTTGCCTGGCATGCGTGCGGCCCGGGTTCGATCCTCAGCACCACATACCAACAAAGATGTTGTGTCCGCCGAGAACTAAAAAATAAATATTAAAAAAAAAAAATTCTCTCTCTCTCTCTCTCTCTCTCTCTCTACTCTCTCACTCTTTAAAAAAAAAAAAAAACTTATGTTTAGGGGGTTGGGGTTATGACTCAGCAGTAGAGCGTTCGCCTTGCACGTGAAAGGCCCTGGGTTCGATCCTGAACACCACATAAAAATAAATAAATAAATAAATAAAATAAAGTTATTGTGTACAACTACAAAAAAAATTTAAAAAACCTTATGTTTAGGAAAAGCTGCCAGAATACTACAAAGATTCCCATAGCCCCCTCACCAAGATTTCCTATATCCTTGGCTGCTTTTATTAAGGAATGAAGATTTTACATGATATATGATGACCTTTACCCTGGTTTCATGTGATTTCCTCATGATTAGACTCATCTTATACACTTGTCAGGATTACACAGACTAGTGCTCTGATCTTTTCAGTGCATCACAAAAAGAGGCAAGTAAGGGGCTGGGGCTGTAGCTTAGTAGTAAAGCAGTTGCCTCATAGGTGTGATGCCCTTGGTTTTATCCTCAGCACCAGATATAAACAAACAAACAAACAAACAGATTGTGTTCACCTGTCCCACTGATGGAATGTTAACCTTGATCAGTTGGGTTTGTTTGTGTCTGCCAGACTTTTTCATCTTAAATTCCCCCCTTTCCTTTTGGATTACTTAATATTTTACAGACAAGCTTTATTTGTTTATTTTGTGGTACTGAGGATTGAACCTGGGGTTACTTTCTGACTACATCCCCAGCCTTTTTTATGTTTTATTTTGGGACAGGGTCTCCCTAAATTGCCCAACCTGGCCTTGAACTTGAAAACCTCCTGGGTTGCTGGGATTACAGGTATATGCCACCATGCCTGGGTATTTTTATTTTTTAACAGTATTCCACATGCAAGGCAAATGCTTTTAACACTGAGCTACATACCCAGCCCTTTTAAAACTTTTTATTTTGAGACAGGGTATTGCTAACTTGTCCAGGCTGGCCTTAAACATTTGATCAACCTTCCTTAGCTTCCTGAGTAGCTAGAACGACAGGTATCATGCCTGGTCAGCAAGTATTCTAAAATAATGCCAATAATTATTTTTCATCATACCTGCAGCTATTAGTCTTAACCAATTCTGAATTAATCACACTATGATGCCTACAAAATGGTGATTCTGCTTTGCAGTCATTCTTTTGCTGTGTGGTAGTTTGCTTTTGCATCTTATGTTTGTTTATTTGCTTATCTCATTACTGTTTTATTCAGTGGGCTATATCCTTTAATATTATTTATTTTCATGCTCAAATTGGTTTTTGTTTTTGTTTTTGTTTTGAGAGAGAGAGAATTTTAATATTTATTGTTTTAGTTTTCGGCGGACACAACATCTTTATTTGTATGTGGTGCTGAGGATCAAACCCGGGCCTCACGCATGCCGGGCTAGCGTGCTACCGCTTGAGCCACATACCCAGCCCGCTCAAATTGTTTTTAATTTGGCCAATGTGAGCCTCTTGGCTTGGTTCCTATATCCCTTTGACATAGCCTCATGATTTTTGAGCATATCTTACTTTTTTGAACAGGAAGATGTTCCAGGTTCATCTTTTACTTGCCTTGCTTCAGCTCTGTAGTCAGGTACTTTTACAAGGAAACCTAGTTGCTTTTCATGGAGATTGGTTTTTAGAGACCAAGATCTGTGTGCTCATTGTGTTCATTGTTCCTGATGTGTCACTGCTTCTAGGCCATCTCAGTATATAAAACTTGGACATGCTTTATATATAAATACACATATGTCTAGAAGAAGGAAGCGAGCACGCAGAACTCCATCCTGTCTGGGTCCTCTACCCTGACTGTAGGTGACTGCAGGGTAGGCACGCATTACCTTCACATTACCTTCAGCTCTCAGTCCTACAGAAAGGTTTGGAGGAACTAGGTCAATTTCAAGAGTCCTTAAAACTCTAATTTGTGATGTTTTAGCCAAGAAACTAAAAACAAAACATAATGAATTCCTGGGATAAAAAGTATGGCTATAGAGTGTGGAAATTCTTTGGGAGCTTGCCTTGAATGCCTTAGTACAGGGGTACATTAGTAAACTCAGCCATAGAAACTTCAGTAAGCATCAGCTGGGGCCTCAGTATCGTGAATGCACTGTTCCCATTCTAGAATGCAAGATACTGTAGCCTATTTTTTTTTTTGTGTGTGTGTGTGTGTGTGGTGCTAGGGCTACACATGTTCCACTTTCTCTGGTGATAGTGGTTAATCTAACGGTGGGGAAGAATGCAAGGTGGTCCCCTAAATCTCTGATATGTTGAATTTTGTCCCCACAAAAGATAGATTAATGTTCTAATGCCCAGTACCTCAGAACATGTCCTCATTCAGAGATAGAATTCCTGCAGATGCAATTAATATGAGGCCCCTTAATCCAGTATGACTGCTGTCTATGTTAGAGGAGGACGGCAGACACAGAGACATGGACATGATGGGGGAAAGCCCTGAAATAAGGGACTCTGAGACTGGAGTGAGGTATCTAAACCAAGGAACACCAAAGGCTGCCCCAGAAGCTGAGAGAGACCAGAAGGCTTTTTCTGTATCTATTGAGATCATGTGATTTTGTCCTTGATTCTATTTATGTCTATTACGTTTATTGATTTGTAAATGTTGAAACATTTTTGCAGCCCTAAAATGAAATCAACTTGATTATGATGTTTAATCTTTTTAATGTGCTATTGAATTTGATCTGAAAGTGTTTGTTAAGGATTGTTACATCTTTGTTCATCAAGGATATTGTCCTGTAATTTTCGTTTCTTGATGAGTTTTACCCAGTTTTGATTTCATTGTGATACCAGTTTTGTATACTGAGTTTGGAGGCATTCCCTCCCTTTCTATTTCAAGTACTAATTAGATAATTGGCCTTAGTTGTTTTGGTATGTTTGTTTATTTATTGTATGGTACTGGGAATTGAACCCTTGGGTGCTTTATCACTGAGTTACACCCCCAGCCCTTTTTATTTTGAGGGAGGGTCTCATTTAGTTCCCAGGCTGATATTGAACTTGCATTTCTCCTGCCTCAGCCTCCTGAATTGCTGGGATCATAGATAATGTGCCACTTTGCCTGGCTGCTGTTAGTTCTTTAAAGATCTGGTAAAATTCAGCTGTGACTCTATTACGTCCTGGGTTTTCTCTGTTGGGAGGCTTTTTTTTTTTTTAATATGTATATATAGTTTTTGATAGACACAACATCTTTATTTTATTTTACGTTTTTATGTGGTGCTGAGGATTGAACCCAGAGCCCCACGCATGCCAGGCGAGTGCGCTACCGCTTGAGCCACATCCCCAGCCCACTTCATCTCTAATCTTATTAATTGAATTCTTCCCTCTGGATTTCTCAAGGGAGCATGACCCTCCCATCACATTGAGGACTGACTTCTATACCCCAGATATGTGAGACAATAAATTTTCATTATTGTGAGCTAAAACACACACACACACACACACCCCTAAAACTATTTTTCAATATATAACATAATATATATGCATATTTTATATTAACACTTTGTATTTCTCTCCTTGGAGTTTACTTTCTGCTCTTGGAACACACTAATTTAGCTACAACTATACCTCTTTTCCCCGTTTCCTCCTATTAACAAAAGAAAAAATATATCTCCTCTATTCTAAGATTAATTTCTCTAATCTGGCTTCAAGACTCTTCTTCCAGGGCTGGGGTTGTGGCTCAGTGATAGAGCACTTGCCTCGGATGTGTGAGGCACGGGGTTTAATTCTCAGCACTACATATAAAAAATAAAGGTCCATCAACGACTAATAAAAATATTTTAAAAAAGACTCTTCTTCCGCTCATTTCACTCAAGATATTGCAATTCTAACTCTCTATCTGGCAGTTAGGAAAGGATATATAAGCTTTGATATACCACCCACTACAGTCCTTCCCCTACCACCACCACTCCAGCCTTCCATTCTCCCCCACCCTTTCACCTCTTCCACTTCTACCATTGTAGTCAAGATTCCTGTGATTCATAATCTAATGATAAGCCAGTTAAGCTGGGTGCAGTGTTATATGCCTATAATTCCAGCAGTTTAGGAGGCTGAAGCAGGAAGATCCCAAGTTCAAAACCAGCCTCAGCAACTAATTGAGGCCCTGTCTCAAAATAAAATACAAAAGGGGCTGGGGATGTGGGTCAGTGGGTAAGCAACCCTGGGTTCAATCTCTGATACCAAGAAATTTAAATAAAGATAATTCAGTGAGATAGACATCAATTTTCTGCTATTATATTGGAAACAATACATTTACAAGTTCTTTGGTTAACTTTTTGAAATGTGGCACTGATTTTGTTTTCTAATTACAACATAAATGAGTGTTTAACAACAACAACAACAACAAAAAAAAAACCCTGGGGATGGAGATGTAGTTCAGTGGTAGAGTATTGGCTTAGCCTGCTGGAGACTCTGCATTAGATTCCCAGCACTGAAAACAAAACAAAATATCAAGGGAAAAAACTCTCCTTCCACCTACAGATATCCCGTTAACATTTTGGTGGATGTCCTTCAAGTCATTGTTTAAAATACATATTTGTTTTTATTAATTAATATGGCAGGCTTTTATATTAGTGTTATATAAGCCAAAAAAGAATTCTACTAGCTAACATCTTAGATGGGTGATTAATCTTTAAGTTAAATTTTAGTATTTATTTTCTAGGTATTTTATTCTAGGTGTTTATAACCTTAGCTCTTCTTTTTCAAATCATTTTCTAAAGTCAAGATACATCTGAGAAATCTCAGGACTGTGATGTACAATTTAAAGCAAAGCGTGATTTTCTAATGAGTGGTTTGCCAGATTTGTTGAAACGACAAATTGCAAAGAAAGCTGCTGTTCTGGATGTGTACAATTCATTGAGTACCAGTTTCCAGAAAGTTGTTCATATACAACAAAAAGATGATGGTAAGTTTATTATTATTGAACATTTACTCTTTTTTAACTGTTAGAAGTAATATAAAATTATATAGGTAGTTTAAAATGAAGCTAAGTTTTCTTAGCCTCAGGTCATTCTTTTTGTGATTTTAGTGGGAATTTTAAGTATATGTTTCATCCTCTTTTCCTTAGCCTTTTACTCAGTTTAATGAGAATGGAGGTTTGCAGAGCAAGGAAGCCAAAGGGAACCTTCCTCCATACCTTGTCAGAAACATGCAGGAAAGTGTGAAGGACCTTGAGTGAATATTCTCTAGACAGGCACTATGTTCTAAAAGGAAGGCAGTTCCTCTCTGAAATCAGAGCAGATCATCTTTATTTCTCTGAAGTGCTGGGAATTTAGCTCACTGGGAGAGCACTTGGCCTAGCATGCATGAGGCCCTGGGTTCCATCACCAGCACTCTTTAAAGAAAAAAAAAAGTGTGTGTGTGTGTGTGTGTGTGTGTGTGTGTTTGTAAGTAAACACACACACACATTTGTCCTGTCCATTATTATTATATGCTCAGAGAAATCCATTCACATCCTTTCAGAACAGCTTCAACTATTTAGTACCATATTAGTCTCTTCATAGAATACACAGGTAACAAGTAGCAAGGAAGCTGTGCAAAAGTATCTTATTCCATGGTGTCAGCCTAATCATAATCCAGTTTTATTTGGATTCAGATGCTATAACAACCATAACCTTTACTTGCAGTTTTTAGTTACTGATAAAGTACAAAAAAGGCTTTTATCATTACATCAGCATTACTTCTACCCAGAGATGTTTTTGTTTAATTTTATTTTGTAGCTTCAAGGTTCTGGGGCTGGTGTTGTAGCTCAGTGGTAGAGTGCTTGCCTAGCAAGTGTAAGCACTGGGTTTGATCCTCAGTACCACATAAAAGTAAATAAGTAAATAAAATAAAGATTTTTTTAGAAAGACAAGTTCAGCTCAGCTGGTTTTGAGGTTTGGTTTTGTGCATTCCTCATGACCATGAAATGCATGTTGTTTTCTATTCTTTTTTCTTTTCCTTTTGTGTTTCTGACCTTATTACCTAATAAGTTTTGTTCAGCCTCTTTTGGTATAGGGAATTTCTCAGTCTAATAATTTTTTCTGCTTTTCCCTATTTTGCATTTCTGCCACTGTCATTAAGTTGATGAAAAAAAACCTTTTTTTTTTTCTTGTGGTCTTGGGAACCAAACCCAGAGCCTCATGCATGCTGGGCAATTACTGTAACACTGAGCTATATCCCCAATTCAACCTTTTTTAATATCATGTTTAAATATAACAATGGATTGTGCTTTTTTTTTTTTTTTTCCTGAATGCGATTTTTCAAAGAAGTGCTACTATAAAACTTAGCATTCTTTCTTTCTTTTTTGTTGGGGGCAGGTGTTGCTAAGGATTGAATCCAGGGACATTCTACCATTGAGCTATATTTCCAGTCCTATTTTTCATTTTCAATCAGGGTCTTGCTAAGTTGCCTAGGCTGTCCTTAGATTTGCAATCCTCCTGCCTCAAACTCCAGGATCACTGGGATTATAGGTGTATATTTCCATGCCTGGCCCAAATTTAGTATTTTTGTTTTTAGATGAGCAGATGAGGCAAGAACTGGGGGAATCCCCTTTCTTTTTCATCCTTAATAATTATGAAGTACTCATTGTTAATCGGAATTCTGCTGAGCACTTATCACACTCATTTTACCACACTCATTTGGAATCTTGTTCATATAAGAATGATAGTTGGCAGAATTTGGATTGGAATACAGATTTGACTTTAAAGTTTAAACTTTAAATGAGTTTGCTAATACCCCCTAAAATCCTAAAAATTTTTTTTAAATATTTATTTTTTAGTTTTAGGTGGACACAATATCTTTATTTTATTTTTACTTGGTGCTAAGGATCGAACCCAGTGCCTCCTCACACATGCTAGACGAGCACACTACCACTTGAGCCACATCCCTAGCCCCAAAATCCTAAAATTTTTACCCTAAGTATCAAAACTGATTAAAAAGAAATGAAAGTTTGCTAATATGTGCTTCTTTTAACAACTGGGAAGAATTTTTATTAATTATATTTGTTAGAGGTAAGGATATTGTTCCCTTTGTACTCATTTGGGTTTTTGGTACTTTTATGATAACAATGTGGTTGTCACATCATTTTTGTTTGTTTTTTGTGGTGTTAGGATTTATCAAGTCTTTTCATATTCGACATTCAATAAACACAGTATAAAAAGTTAATTAAGATAGTTTTTCTGTTTCTCTTCAGGGTGTTGGTTATGGAATTTGAAACTACCTTCTTGTCCTCTGTTAACTACATTTAAGGAGTCTAATACTAAAGTAATAGATCTCTCAAAATGTGTTATTGCTCTTGGTGAATTTTCAACATTGAATTCAAATTCAAAAAGTAATTCTGCTGTCATGGTAAGTCTAGAGAGCTAATCTGTTGTTGTAGGGCATTTTGTTCACATCTTTCAGAGGAAAAAAATTGGATGCTACTTTTTTAACCTAGAATTCCTTTTCTTCCCCTAATGTCCAATTTTTTAAAAGTGTATCTAATTGAAATACAGATTTCTTTTAAATATTCACAGAGTTACACATGTGCACACACACACACACACACACACATACATGATTTCAGTTCTGGGGATTGAATCCAAGGACAATCTAGCTCTGGGCTACATCCCCATCCTTTTTTTTTAAGAGAGAGAATTTTTTAGTTTTCGGTGGACACAACATCTTTATTTTATTTTTATGTGGTGCTGAGGGTCGAACCCAGCGCCCCACGCATGCCAGGCGAGCGCGCTACTGCTTGAGCCACATCACCAGCCGCCCCTATCCCTTTTTAATTTTTTTAAATTTTGAGACAGGTCTCCCTAAATTGCCTAGGCTGGCCTTGAACTGGCCATCCCCCTGCCTCAGCCTCTTGAGTTGCTGGGATTACAGGCGTGTGCCACCACACCCAGTAAATACAGAGCTTGAAAAACATTTTAAGAATTAATAATAGCCGGGCTGGTGATGTGGCTCAAGCCATAGTGCACTGACCTGGCATGCGTGCGACACAGGTTCAGTCCTCAGCACTACATACAAACAAAGATGTTGTGTCTGCCGAAAACTAAAAAAAAAGATAAATATTAAAAAATTCTCTCTCTCTCCTTTTTTTTTTTAAAAAAAAAAGAATTAATAATAGCCAACTTCAAAGAAATGTTAGATTATATAGCACAATTAGATGCTTTATAAGTCAGCACTGTTTAATAGTGTGTAAAGTACAATTACTTGTAAAGAAAAAATATATGAAATAAGTCTTTCAAAAATTATGCAAGTGCAGCTTTGTGTTTAATGACTAAAGCTAATCCAACATTTATATTGACTTAATATGAACAGAACATAGTTGGTAGTTTTGTGATTAACATTCATAAATGATATGTGTTTGCTATTATGCATTTTATTCTTCATTGCAGCTTATAAGGACAAGGAAGAATTTTACTAACGAAGTAAGAAATCTTTTGCTAGAAGAAATTAGGTGGTCAAATCCTGAATTTTCTATGGGAAAATATTTTCCCTTGCTTCTAAAAAAACAAATTGAGCACCAGGCACTTTCTGAGTATCATGGTAAACAAGGTTAGTGATCATTGTTATCATTAATGTTAATATTTTGGTTTTGAAACATAAAGACTTAGGCTTTGACTCTTAGAAGCAGCCACCATAGACAGAACATTGCTTCCAGATGGCAAGGAGAAATGTTAACTTCAAGCAAAGCATCTTGAGCAATGCAATATTAGTGCCTGCCAGCTTCCGTAGATGTCAATCCAAAGGCAGTTTTAATTATAAATCATTCATTTAAGGAAAGCCAGATAAGAGGATTTTAACTTACATATCTTATACAAAAGGCACTCAAATATTAAAAGTCTCAGCTTACTTTCAGTATGTCACATTCCATTCTTACCTTTTCATCTTAATGTCATAAGACTACAGGCTAATTAGAAGTGATATGAAGATTATTGAGTGTTGAAAATGCTTTTTGTTGATTAACAGCACATGCATTTTATGATTTCCCAAATCAGAAAATCCACAAGTAGAGCTTGATAACAATCAAAGAGAAAGCAAAAGGAAACGAGTGGAAATAGAAAATCAGAAGTCAAAAAGAAAGAAACCAAATGAATATTCAGTAAGTCCAGTAAAGATAAATGGGAAGCCAGAAGAACTTGACAAAAGAAACAACTCTTTTGAGAAAAAGCTAGGTTCTTCCAAAGGTATATTTTCTAAAATGTCTCGGAAGAAACAAACTGCTTTGAGTACACCATGTAAAGTGAAAACAGGAGCAGTAGAAGATGATGATATTCTGATCATAGATGGTGACAGAGAGTTTCCAGCAGAAATATCTTCCATTTCTGGTAAATTGGATTTTCTTCCTCTCAACTTAGAACTTGGTTTTTAATCTCTCATTCTTTTTCCGTCTCTGCATTATTTTTTTTAAACATTTAATTTTTAGTTGTAGGTAGACACAATATCTTTATTTTATTTTTATGTGGTACTAAGGATTGAAACCAGTGCCTCATGCATACCAGGCAAGTGCTCTACCTCTGAGCCACATCATCATCATCATCATCATTATTTTCATTATTATCATTATTATTATAATTATTATTATTGGTACTGAGATTGAACCTGGAGAATGTTTAACCACTAAGCCACATCCCAGCCCTTTTTATTTTTCATTTTGAGACATGATCTCACTAAATAGCTCAGGGCCTAAGTTGCTGAGGCTTGCTTTGAACTGGGATCTTCCTTCGTCAGCTCCATGGCTGTTCAGATTACAGTCATGCACCATCAAAGCCAGCCATTTTCCCCTCTCTCAAAAAATTTTTTTGAACTAGGCGCAGTGGTGCACCCTTGTAATCCCAGTGACTCGGGAGTTCAAAGCCATCCTCAGCAATGGTGAAGTGCTTAACAACTCCCTGAGACCCTGTCTCTAAATTAAATAAAATACAAAATAGGGCTGGAGATGTGGCTCAGTAGTTGAGTGCCCCCAAGTTCAATCTCCAGTACCAAAAAAAATTTTTTTTTTCCTTTTTTTAAATTTTGAGCTGGGTTCTTGCTATGTTACCAGGCTGGGCTCGAACTCAAGATCCTCCTGTTTTAGCCTTCCTTTTTTTTTTTTTTTTTTTTAATGTTTATTTTAGTTGTAGGTGACCTTTATGTTATTTTTATGTGTTGCCGAGGATGGAACCCGGAACCTCACATGTGCTAGGCGAGTGCTTTACCACTGAACCACAATCCCAGCCCTGTTTTAGCCTTTTTAGTAGCTGGGACTGTGGGCAGACACCACCATTCCCTACCACCCTTTCTTTTAATGTACATCTATTGCAATTTTTAAACAATGTATGTCCAACGTATTCCTTTGAATTCATCCATTTTATATAAACTTTATGTATAATTTAATATTTGGTATTGCAAGTCACCAGTCTTTTTTTTTTCCTGTGGTGCTAGGTATTGAATTAATATTTAGTTTTTCTATTAGGAGTATAGCATTTGTCTTTTTATACTGATTGACGTCATATGGTGTTTTAAATATTTTCATTGGTCAAAAGAAACCACATATGCTGCCTTTGTTCTATAGATGTTTGGGTTTTATAAAAATTATTTTTAATAGTCATATTTCTTGATTGGTTGTTAAATTTTAAGATGTACTTCTTTATACCTTTCATGAGATTTAATGGTGGTTAGGTTTGGGGTTTTTAGTACCAGAGAATAAATCCAGAGGAGCTTAACCCCAGAGTCACATCCCCAGCCCTTTTTATATTTTATTTTGAGACATGGTCGCATTGAGTTGCTTAAGGCCTAACCAATTTGCTGAGGCTGGCTTTGAACTATGATCTTCCTGCCTTAGGCCCCAGGGATTGCAGACCTGCATGCCCACTGAGTGCAGTAGTTAGTTTTTTTGTTACTGTTGTTGCTTTTTTTTTCCCCCAGGGGGTTGGATTTGGTGTAGAAAATTTTAAAGTAATGTTTAAGTTTTAAAAATTACATTTTTGGCATTTTATAAATGTAAATATTTTTACAAATATGTATTATTTCATTATAAAAAATGTAAATGTCTAAGAATATATGCTTATGTCAAGGAGTGAATACTATCTTAGCTTTTTCTTTTCTGCTTTAGATTCTGGAACTGAAGACATGCTTTGGACAGAAAAGTATCAACCTCAGAATGCCAGTGAACTCATAGGCAATGAGTTAGCTATAAAAAAGTTACATAGGTTGGTGAAATTTTTAAAGCATTAAAAATTTTTATAAATTTAGTGTTCAGTTAAATCTAAAAGTTAGAAATTACAAACTAACATACTAAATGGGAAACATCATTAAAAAAAAAGAATTTTAAGTGAAGTTTCTCTCTTCTCATATTTCCACTGCCCAAGGTTACTGCTATTAAAACTTATTTTTATAATATCTAAAGTTTAAGAGATGTTGATATTCTGTGAATTTTCTTTTTATTAATATACTTTATGACAGTTGGTTGAAAGACTGGAAGAGAAGAGCTGAACTGGAAGAAAGACAGAATTTGAAGGGAAAAAGAGAAGAGAGACAGGAAGGTATTTGACTCATTTTTTTTCTTCTTAACTGAACATTTTTTTAGAGTTAAATTAGCTCGGGGCTGGGCATGTGGCTCAAGCGGTAGCGCACTTGCCTGGCATGCATGCGGCCTGGGTTCGATCCTCAGCACCACATACAAAGATGTTGTGTCTGCCGAAAACTGTGATCCAGTAAAAAAAAAAACTAAAAATAAATAAATAAATAAATAAATAAATATTAAAATTCTCTCTCTCTTAAAAAAAAAAGAGTTAAATTAGTTCAAACATTTTTATGTAATTTTAAAATTAGTATATAATATTTGGCTTAACTTTTATAAATTCATTTTCCAGTATTTATTGTCAAGAAATTTCAGGGGACTGGGGTTGTGGCTAAGTGGTAAAGTGCTCGCCTAGCATACATGAGGCGAGTTCGATCCTCAGCACCACATAAATGTAAAATAAAGATATTGTGTTCACTTAAACCTAAAAAGTAAATATTTTTAAAAAAAAGAAATTTGGGGTGTTTGATTATTGGGTTTCATGAGATAGAATTGCTGCCTAAACAATTAATCATTTTATATGTTTTTGAATAATTTTTCAGATTTGTCAGATAGCAAAGACTTTAAAGGCAGTTCAGATGATGAGGAAGAGAGTCGTCTTTGCAATACTGTTCTTATAACAGGGCCAACAGGAGTGGGAAAAACTGCTGCAGTGTATGCTTGTGCTCAGGAGCTTGGATTCAAGGTTAGTAGGTGCAGTGGAAGAATGTTAATGTTAATAAGTAACCTTGACCTAAAAGAAAACATAAAGTATTCTGCCATTTTCTCATTTATTCTTCTAGATATTTGAAGTAAATGCCTCTTCCCAGCGCAGTGGTAGACAGATTCTGTCTCAGCTGAAGGAAGCTACTCAGTCCCATCAAGTAGACAAGCAAGGTGTAAACTCACAAAAACCCTGCTTTTTTAACAGCTACAACATAGGCAAGTCACCGAGTAAGTAAATTATTTTTCTTAAGGTATAGCCTTTTGAGAAAAGTAAAACCTGAGAAAATAGTTTTAAATTGTCAACATTTTGCTTTTTTTTTTTTTTCCCATAACTGGGGTATAGAATCTAGTAGTATTCCCCATTTTTTTTTTTTTTTTTAGTTTATATTTGAGACAGGGTCTAGCTAAATTACCCATGCTGGCCTTCAACTTGGGATCCTCCTGCCTCAGTCTCCTGAGTAGCTGGGATAGCACCATGTCTTGCTTGCCATTCATTTTAAATCTTTTCTTGCATATTAACATGTTTTGTTTTTTCCCCTGGACTATTTTAAAACAAAATAAATCTGAGGGACTTCATGTAATTTTACCCACATATACTTTCTGTTTTCCTAAATATTTTTTTGTAGTTGTAGTAAGACACATTACCTTTAATTATTTAATTAATTAATTAATCAATCAATTTTTTTGTGTGTGGTGCTGAGGATCAAACCCAGGGCCTCACACATGAGGCTCTACTACTGAGCCATAACCCCAAACCACCCCCCAACACATATGCTTTTAACCAATAAAGGCTTTTTGAAAAGCATATCAATAGTATCATAATCAGGTCTAACAAAATGCAATATATTACTTAATATCCTCTAATATACTGATTTTTAGTTTCCTGTTGTTCACATTGTTTGTTCAAATCAGGATCCAAACAAGGTTCATATCTTATATTTAGTGGTTTTTTTTTTTTTTTTTAATCTCCTTAACAATTCCCTGACCCATTATTTTCATGTTGTTTATATGTTGAACAGCCTGTCATTTGCCATAGGATTTCTCGTAGTTTAGACTTGGCAATGACTGTATCCTCACACTGTCAGTTAACATTTTCCTCTTCCCTATATTTCTTATAAATTGGTGGTTAGATAATGGGGCTTGATTAGATTCAAGTCTGTTTTGTGTGTGGCATATGTGAATAGGTAGGCTTCTACTTCTTATGACATAGCAGCAGAACACACATCCTTCTTAGTGATATTGAGAGTAATCAATGAATTCAAGTATTTTCATTCTGACCCATATACCATAACCTCTCTTACCTTTAGTTAATGGTACTTTAGACCCACTAATGATCTTTGTCTAATGGAATAATTATTGTTAGGGATTTTAAAATGATGATATTGTAATTCTCTCAGCCTTTTTGCATTTATTAGTGGGAATTCTGAGAAGCACTATTCTTTGTCAACTATTTGGATACTTTAAAATATAGTTCATAGATATAAACTGTATTTTAAAATGGTTCTTTTTTATTTTTCTGTACTGGGGATTGAACTCGGGGGTGTTTTATCACTGAGGTACATCCCCAACTCCCTTTTAAAAAAAATTATAATTGTAGATGGACAGAATGCCTTTATTTTAGTTGTTTATTTATACATTGTGCTAAGAATCAAACTGAACCCAGTTCCTCACACAGATGCTAGGCAAGTGCTCTGCCACTGAGCTGTAGCCCCAGCCCTTCACATCCCTTTTTAATTTTTATTTTGAGACAAGGTCTGACTAGGTTATTTACATCCTCACTAAATTGATTAGGCTGGTTTTTTGTTGTTGTTCTTGTTCTTTTTAGTTATATGTGACAATAGAATGTATTTTGAGGGGGGTTGGGGTAGAGCATTTGACTAGCATGTGTAAGGCACTGGGTTTAATCCTCAGCAATACATAAAAATAAGTAAATAAAATAAAGGTAATGTGTCTATCTACAACTAAAAAGAAAAAGAAAAGAATGTATTTTGATTACTATACATGCATGCAGTGTAACTTTTCATTCTTGTGGTTGTACATGATGTGGAGTTACACAGGTCATATATTTATATATGAACATAAGGGCTGGGGATGTGGCTCAAGCGGTAGCGCGCTCGCCTGGCATGCGTGCGGCCCGGGTTCGATCCTCAGCACCACATACCAACAAAGATGTTGTGTCCGCCGAGAACTAAAAAAAAAAATAAATATTAAAATTCTCTCTCTCTCTCTCTCTCTCTCTCTCTCTCTCTCTCTCTCTCTCTCTCTCCCACTCTCTCTTTAAAAAAAAAAAAAATGAACATAAGAAAGTTAGGTCAGATTCATCCTACTTTCTTTCCTATTTCCATTCTCAGTCTCTTCCCCTTCATTCCCCTTTGTCTAATCCAATGAACTTCTCTGCCTCCCCACTTATTATATGTTAGCATTTGCTTATTAGAGAGAACATTGGGCCTTTGGTTTTTTGGGTTGGCTTATTTCACTTAGCATGACAGTCTCCAGTTCCGTCCATTTACTTGCAAATGCTAAGGCTGGCTTTGAATTTGCTATCTTTCTGCCTTGGCCTCCCATACCACTGGGATTACAGGCATGTGCCATCATGACCAGCTCTTTCTTTTATTTTCTTGTTCTTAGAGTAATGATATTTTAGCAGCCTCCAAATTGACCAAGTAGGTTTTTTTTTTTTTTTCCCCTTGGGGGGAGAGGGGTTGGTATTACTATGAACTCATGGATTTTAACATATTTAATGTTTTTCAGTCCTTTGTGTTCATTATTCATTGCAATTTTTAAATTGGTTTCTTTATCACTAGGTTTTTGTTGTTGTTGTTTCTTTTTTTCTTTTTTTGGTACCAAGGATTTAACCCAGGGCACTTCACCACTGAGCTACATCCCAGACTTTTTTTTTTTTTAATATTTATTTTTTAGGTGTAGATGAATACAACACAATTTTTTTTTTTTAATGTGGTGCTGAGGATCGAGGATCAAACCCAGGGCCTTGTGCATGCAAGGCAAGCATGCTACCACCTGAGCTATATCCTCAGCCCATTTCTGTACTTTTTATTTGCGTCTATTTTACTCTGATGTGTTTCTACTTAACATGTACTCAGTCTTTCCAATAGTTTTTTTTTTTTTCATTTGTTCTTTTTAGATATACATGACAGTAGAGCACATTTTGACATATTATACATACATAGAGTATATAGTTTTTTTTGTTTTTTGTACTGGGGATTGAACCCAAGGTTATTCAGCCACTGAACCACATGCCCAGTCTGTTTTTATTTTTTATTTTGAGACACAGTCCTGCTAATTGCTTAGGGCCTCACTAAGTTTTTGAGGCTGGCTTTGAACATTCCATCCTCCTGCCTCAGCTTCCTGAGTTGCTGGGATTACAGGTTTGTGCCACATAGACATAGAGGTTTTTGAACATAAGGAGTACAATTACAGTAACTATTTTAATATTTTTAATCTATGTATATCTATTATCTGCATTGTCTCTGGTTTGGTTTTTCAATTGATTGTTTTTTCTTTTTTTTTCTTTATTATGGATTGTAGTTTTCTATTTCTTTGGATAGAAAAAGAACATATGCTCTGGAATTAATGCCTTGGAGCTTCTGGGGGTAGAGATCAGTAATTTATTTTTTTAACTCTATCCTCCAAAGCATCTTTAGAAATATATATTTCTTGCTTCTAACGTCAGTTTACAATAGGGATAAGCTGAAGTTAAACAATAAAATTTATGTTCTGTTGTCATTTTTTCCGCTATCCTCTTCTGACCTCAAGCAAATGTTGAGCAACTCACTAAAGGGATTGTGATCGTTACTTGTTATTTCTTTGGAAAAGAGTGTTTTCCAAATTTTCCGTTTTCCAAATGGTTGGTTTGCCTTCTCTATGTGGGCATAAGTAACAATATAGTGATTTTTTTTTTTTTTACTGTATTGAGCATTTGAATGTAAGAATGAAAGAAAATTTCTGTATCTTTGATTTTTACCTAATAAGGAGAAATATACAATCTTGCTACCTGTATAGTTTTAGAATGTTTATCCTTAAACACAGTTTGTTTTGTGCAGAAAAATTAAACTCTCCTAAGAAAGTTGTTACTTCACCAAGGAAACTTCCTCCATCATCACCAAAAAGTAATGGGCAGAAGCGAGGAATTCCCCCTAAAACTTTGGCAAATTACTTTAAAGTATCTTCCAAGTCCAAAAATAATGAAGAAATAGGAGAACTTCTGGAAAGTAACAAAGGTAAATCCTTAAACTGACAAATAAACTTGGCTTTTAATTTTTATTTTTTTAATTTGTCAATGGACTTTATTTATATGCAGTACAGAGAATCAAACCCAGTGCCTCACACATGCTAGGCAAGTGCTGTACCACTGAGCCACAAACTTGGCATTTTTTAATAATAATGGTCCGGATACATGAAAATATGCAGATATTTCATGAGTTCCTATTGCTGTTATTGAAAGCTGAATTATACTGAAGGTTCTACATATAGAAGTTCTGTTTCAGTTTTTTTTAAATATATATTTATTTTAGTTATAACGGACCTTTATTTTATTTATATATGGTGCTGAGACTCAAACCCAGGGCCTCACACATGCAAGTGCTCTACCCTGGAGCCACAACTTCAGTCCCGTTTCAGTTTTGATAAGGATTTCAGATGATGCTTATACTGTGTTTTATTTTACTGGCTATTTACTTGAGGAGCTGTTTCAGGAACCACCTCAAGTTCAAGGGCAATCTATGTAACTTAATATGACCATCTCAAAATTAAGAAAAATAATAATGAAAAGGACTGAGGATGTAGCTTAATGGTAAAACATTTGCCTAGTATGTGTAAGCCAAAAATGTTGATTTTTGCCTAAAATAGCAATATTTTATTTATTCAGGAATTAAAAATTCTTTGGAACAGAAGCAAATTACTCAGACTAAATCTGCAAGTGTACCTAATTCAAACATCAAAGAATTTGGAGCTGAAGAACCCAACAGGAAAAATGCAACATCTCTTATTCTTTTTGAGGAGGTAGGCTTACAGAGGTACAACATTCATGACATCTCAGGGTAAAAATTTCTTTAAAAACATACACACACACACACACACACACACTCTCTCTCTCTCTCTCTCTCTCTCTCTCTCTCTCTCTCTCTCTCTCTCATTCCTCCCATGGTGCTGGGGATTGAACTCAGGGTCTTACACAGGCTAGTTAAGTGCTCTATCACTGAGCTCCATCCCCAGCCAATCTATTTGATTAAAGCAAATGAAACTGTTATCTCTTGAATTTTTTTAGGAAGATAATTAATGCAATTCAATGTTACTAATTATTTAATGATCATAGAAATTATTCTGACCTTCAATCTATCCACTTACAGGTGACTGCATTTTTTTGGTTTTAATGTTTAATATTTGATAATCAAAAAAATTATACTATAAGATATAAGCTTTCATCATGGGCTGACAATACTTTTTTTTTAATTTTTTTTTTTTAAAGAGAGAGAGAGAGAGAGAATTTTTCAATATTTATTTTCAAGTTTTCGGCAGACACAACATCTTTGTTTTTTGTATGTGGTGCTGAGGATCGAACCCGGGTCGCACGCATGTCAGGCGAGCGCGCTACCAGTTGAGCCACATCCCCAGCCCCTGACAATATTTTTTTAAAAATTAATAAATTTTGTCTCTCACAGGCGTATAGTATTTTTACTCTGTATACATAATTGAGATCTAGTAAGTATTTTGTTACTTGTTAATATTCTAATAAATGGTTTGTAGGTTGATGTCATTTTTGATGAAGATGCTGGTTTTTTGAATGCAATCAAAACATTCATGGCAACAACGAAACGACCTGTAATCCTTACTACAAGTGGTATGTAACAATGATTTTGGTACAAAAAATTACTTTTGGTTAAAATGTTTAGGAAAGCCTCTAATTTTGTTCCTTTAAAAATGAGTTGACTGGTCCACACAGTGAGGTGTACCTATAGTCTCAGCTGCTCTGTAGACTGAGGCAAGTGGATATCTTAAGGATTCTTCAAATTTGAAGGAAAAAAAAATTGATTTGCAACCTTCAGTAACTAAAAACTATTGTATTATTTCACAAATATCGATGACTTTTTAAAAATAGGTATTACATTGGATAACCATGTTGAGTATTAGATATTTAGTAAGCTGACCACAGCCTGGAACACAGATTTATGGATTAGCTAGTGTTACAATAGGAAAAAATATCAGATCATTTTCTTTCTTCTTCATTGTATCTGTAATTAGATCAGCAGACCTCATTTTCTAGTCCTTTCTACAGTTACTTAACATTGAATTTAAGCACCTTATGACACTTCCAATATGGATTATTGCACATTTTAGCTAAAGTAAGCTATCATCAACCTAACAGAATCTCCTTTCTCAGGAATTAGCATTGCATAGTTTTCAAAACTCGTACAATTTCCTTTCTTTTAAAAAAATTACAAATATTATATTTTCATTTTTGTCTAATATTTTTCATTGCATTATTCAGGAGACTAGCTCTGCCATAGACTTCTAAGAAAATGTATATGTTTTAGATTTTACCTACAAATTGATGGTCCATTTAACAGTGATTGTGTTCTAAAAATATTTATAAAAATCCTGTTCATCATAAGGTGGTAGTTTAATTAAAAGATCATAATTACTTTAGGTCAAGATGGAAAGTTAGTTCCATAAGGATCAGTGATGTGCATGGTATTATTTAGTAGACTCCCCTTACCTGCTGAGGATACTTCCAAGACCCCCAGTGGATACCTGAAATATCAAGTAGCACTGAGCCCTATATAATAAGTTAAATTTATAAGTAAGCACAGTAACAGATTAACAACAAAGAATCAATTAGAATAATTACAACAATATACTGTAAAAAATTAATCTTTGGACTTTGGGACCATTATTAAGTAAAATAAGAGTTATTTGAGTGCAAGTGCTGTGATAGCCACAAAAATCAATTTGATAACCAAGAACTAAATGAATGTCAGGAGGGAAGCATATACAGCATGGGTATACCTAATGAAGTGATGATTCATCTCAAGCAGGATAGCTTGAGATTTCATCACATTACTCATCATGTCATGAAAATTTAAAATTTATGCATTGTTTAGTTTTACAGTTTTCTACTTAATATCTTTGGATCATCGTTGACTCTAAGTAACTGAAACTGCAGAAAGCAAAACCATGGCTAAGGGTAGACTATTGTACTTTCATTATTAATGAAATGTTTAATATTTTGATAGACAAGTATAACTGGGAAAAGTTACTTAATGGTGTTAATGTTTAATTTTTTTTTTTTCCCTGTAGATCCAACATTTAGTTTACTGTTTGATGGCTGCTTTGAAGAAATCAATTTCAGTACTCCTTCTCTGGTAAGTTTTGAATTTTGATGATCATAGATTATACACCATAATTATATGAAAAGTGGTTTCTTATTAAACTTAGATATCATAATTTAAAAATGTGTTTGCTAAGGGATATATTACAACTTTTGTTAGTTTTAGGGAACTTCTGGCTTTTTTTTTTTTTCTTAAAAAAAGATTTCTAAAAAATAATTAAATTTTTTCTGTATTCAAGTGTTCATTTGGGTTACCCCCCAAAAAAATAGTACCTAATTAAGGGAAAACATGAATATAGTTGAAATTTGAACTTTTCTTAGATGTACTGTTCAATGAATGTTAACATATGTAAAAGCCCCCCAAAATCATCACTGAGATCAAAATATAGAACACTTCCATCACCTTCTAAACTTCCTAATGGCCTTCTGGTCAGCATGACCTTTCCCACTAGAAGTAACCGTTATTCCTTTTCTGGTTTTCTTCACTGATGAACATTGCACTTTGTTTATTTTTTCTTTTAACCTTTGGGGAAAAAAAAATCTTTAATTTTAAAATGACATACATTGAAATTGACTTCTTTGGGTGTTATGTTCTATGATCTTTAATACCTATATAGATTCATGAAATCATCACTACAATTTGGATACAGAATAATTCTCTCACCCCATAAAACTTCTTCATGTTAATGTCTATTAATTGAGATTAGTTTTGAAATTTCAAATAATAGGAAACAAACATTAAGCACCCTTTCGTATCTAGCTTCTTTCATTCAACACCAGGTTTTTTGGATTCATCCATGCTGTTCTGTTTGTGGAATTGTTGAGTCATATGCAGTAGGTATTTGTTTAATTGTTTTTTAGAGTCTGCCAGATAAACCAGGTGCAATGGTATGTATCTCTAATGCTAGCAACTCAGGAGGCTGAGGCAGAGGATGGCAAGGCCAGCCTGGGCAACTTAGCAAGATCCTGTCTCAAAACAAAAATTAAATAGGGCTTGGGGATATTGCATAATGGTTGAATACCCTGTTTTTAATTCCAGTGCTGCCAAAAAAAAAAAGAATCTGCCAAATAGGTCTGTGCATGAGAATTGCAGTTATCAGTCTTTTTTTAACTTTAGCCACAATGATGTTATTCATCTGTGTTTGTGTTCATGTGGTTTTTGTTAATTACTTTATTGAAAAATAATTTACATAATAGTAAAATTTACTCAGTCTAAGTGTATGGTTCAATGAGTTTGACAAAATGTAGCTATAGGACATGTGCATCAAGATTTGAACGTATTTTAAGTGTGGTGTGGTAGCATACATCAAGTAATTCTAGCTATTTGGGAGGTCCATGTGAATTCTGGGCCAATTTGGACAACACAGTGAGACCATGACTTTAAAAAAAAGGAACAAAAGTCCTTTTGAAATAGGATTTCTGTTAGAGAGTGAATGTAAATGTCAGCACACATTGAAGAGTCAGTCACAAGAATGTACTTGGGAAAATATGTAGGAAAATAGATATCAATATATAAGTTAGGAGATCAGACAAAGTATAAAGTGAGTGATAGGATTAGAAATATTTTCAACAGGGCTGAGGATGTGGCTCAAGCGGTAAGGAGCTCGCCTGGCATGCGCAGGGCGCTGGGTTCGATCCTCAGCACCATATAAAAATAAAGATGTTGTGTCCACCGAAAACTGAAAAATAAATACTAAAAAGAAAAAAAAAATTCTCTCTCTCTCTCTCTCTCTCTCTAAGAAAAAAGAAAAGAAAAGAAATATTTTCAACAGGGGGGTGGTTGAATATATAATCTTAGGAAGAAACAAATATGTAGTTACCAATAGGATTGAATTTGAAAGCATTAGGCAACATAGACATGGATGTTTTTAGTAATCCATGCTCTCCTTAAATTTAGGCTTTGGTAGAATCTTAAATGTGAGCTTTGCATTTAAAAAAATAATAAAAAAATAAAATAAAAAAAGGAACAAAATGAACATCACCTCAAAGATTCCATTGTGTTTAGACCGTTCCCCTACTCCTAAGCCCTGTTAACTACAGTCTGTTTTTCTGTCACTGTAGTTATGCTTATTATAGAATTTAATGTAAGTGAAATCTTTTTCTTTTTTCTTTTTTTTTTTTTTTTTTAACCCGGGATGGAATCCAGGGGCACTTATCCACTGAGCCACATCCTCAGCCATTTTTATATTTTATTTTGAGATAGGGTCTCACTAAGTTACTAAGGCTGGCTTTGAATTTGTGATCCTCCTGTTTGGCCTCTCAAGCCTCTAGGATTACAGGAGTGTCATTGTGCCTGGCTGGAATCTTGTAGTATGTAATAGTTGGTGTTTATTCATCATAAAACTTTTTTTTAATGTTTAGTCATGTAATGTGTCTGTTCTTTTTTTTTTTTTTCTTCTTTTAAATTAGCAGTGTTCTATCATATGGATGTACCTCAGTGTGTTTATCATTTCACCTGTTGATAGACATATGGGTTATTTCTAATGAAGTCATTTTTAAAAAGTTTTTTAATTGTAGATGGACATGACTTTATTTTATTTATTTTTATGTGATGCTGAGGCTCAAACCCAGTGTCTCAACGTGCTAGGCAATTGCTCTACCACTGAGCCACAACCCCAGCCCCCAAATTTGTTTTTTATGGAATTGTTCTAGCTATTGTACGTCTTATTCATTTCTCTCTATTAACTTTAGAAACAGCTTGTCAACTTTATAGTTTATTGTAGGTATTGCATTAAACTTACAGATCAATTTTGGTAAAACTGACATTAAACAATATTGAGTCTTCTGATTCATGAAGGGAGGTGTTAATTTCTATAAGCAAGGTTTTATAATTTTATTTTTTTTATTTTTATTTTTATTTTTTTTAAAGAGAGAGTGATAGAGGGAGAGAGAGAGAGAGAGAGAGAGAGAATTTTTTTTTAATATTTATTTTTTAGTTATCGGCGGACACAACATCGTTGTTTGTATGTGGTGCTGAGGATCGAACCCGGGCCGCACGCATGCCAGACGAGCGCACTACCGCTTGAGCCACATCCCCAGCCCCGGTTTTATAATTTTAATTGTACACACTTTGCACATATTTTGTTAAATTGAGTGCTTGGTGTATCAATTTCTGTTACTATAAGGAAATATCTGAAGCTGTGTAATTTTATAAAGAAAGGAGGTTTAGTTTAGCTCCCAAATATGGAGGTCTAATGGAATAGTGCCATCTTCTGCTCAGCTCTTGTGAAGGCCTCATTGAAGTTGGCACCACAATGGCCACAGCACCTGAGCTATATCAAATAGCTCCTGCAATGTGGAGAAAAAAATCAACAGAGTGAACAGTAAAGTATAGAGTGGAAATAAATTTATCAAGTATCTAAAAAGGGCTTAAGAGCCAAACCATAAGGAATTCCTATAACTCAATACCAAAATAAACAACCAGGTTTTTAAAATGAGCCAGTGAATAAACATTTCTCCAAAAAATACATATGGTCAACAGGTATATGAAAAGATGTTGATTATCACTAATCATTAGGGAAATGCAGATTAAACCACAATATGATATCATCTCATACCTGTTAGGATGGCCATTAGCCTTTCTACTACTTATTATTCAATCATTTGATGAGGGAAAAACATTAAAACTTGATCTTTGATTATAGATTTATATATATATAAATATATATTAATTTTTTTAGTTGTTGATGGACTTTTATTTATTTATTTATATGTGGTGCTGAGGTTCGAACCCAGTGCCTCACACGTGCTAGGCAAGCGCTCTACCACTGAGCCACAACCCCAGCCCTGGATTTATCTATTTTTCTTTTTAATTCTATCAGGTTTTGCTTCATAGATTTTTTTTGGGGGGGGGCAGGTGTGCTGGGCATCTAACCCATGGGCACTTTACCACTGAGCTACATTACCAGCCCTTTTCATTTTTTTTATTTTGAGACAGGGTCTCACTAAGTTGCTGAGGCTGCCCTCGAACTTGTGATCTTCCTATCTCAGTCTCCCAAGTCATTGGGATGCTTCATAGATTTTAAAGCTCTACTATTTTATGCATTTATATTTGGGATTGCCATATTCTCTTGATCAGTTGATTTTATCAGTATGAAATATGTCCCATTTTACCACTTAGTTTTCTTTGTTATGAAATCTGATTTTTTCTGATTTTAATAGCATACAATACTATTATGAATATAATTCCTTACATTTCTTGTATCTTTTTAATATTTAAATATTTTTAATATTTTTAGTTTTCTCATTTAGGTCTATCATCCATTTCAAATTAAATTCTGTGATTGGCATAGGATAGTAGTCAAAATTTCTCTTTTCTCATGGATTTCCACTGGTTCCTACCCTTATTTACTGAATAGAATCTACTTTCCCCCATTTAATTGCTTTGGTATATTAAAAAATAATTTTAGTTCTGTGCACACATGTCAATCTCTTTCAGGATTATTTATTTGGTTGCACCGATGTATTTATCATTATTGCCAACATACTTTTGCTTTCTTTAAGACAGAGTTTCACTCAGTCTGATCTCAGGCTCCTGGACTCAAGAGATCCTCTCACTTCAGCCTCTTCCCTTAGTGCTAGGATTATAGGTGTTTGCTACCACACCTGTCTTTACCATATTTCTTAATTTTGATGACTTTATAGTTAATGTTGATATCTGATAGTTTGTTCCCGAGTCTGGTCATTCTTCAAGTTGTTTTGGTTTTTCTAAGTTCCTTGTTCTTTCTTTTTTAAGTATTGAGGCTTGAACCCAGGGCCTCAAGCATGTCAAGCACACATGTGACCACTAAACTTACCTCTAACTTGTTTTTTACTTTAAAAAAGACTGCCAGAGCTGGGTCTGGTGGCACATGCCTATAATCCCAGCAGCTCAGGAGGCTGAGGCAGGAGGATAGCAAGTTCCAAGCCAGCCTCAGGATAAACGAGGCACTAAGCAACTCAGTGAGACCCAGTCTCTAAATAAAGTACAAAATAGGGGGTTGGGGCTGTGGCTCAATGGCAGAGCACTTGTCTAGCATGTGTGAGGCACTGGGTTTGAGCCTTAGTGCCACATAAAAATAAAATAAAGGCAATTCTGTCCATCTACTACTACAAACAAAACAGAACTTTTTTTTTTAGTCCAAAACAGTGCTGGGGATGTGGCTCAGTGGTTGAGTGCCCCTGAGTTCAATCCCCAGTACCTCCCACCCAAAAAAAAAAAAAAAGGGATGAGGATATAGCTCAGTGGTTAAGCACCTCTGGGTTTAATCCCTGATACCAAAAAAAGACTTCCAGCATTTTGATAGGAATTATGTTACATTCATAAATCAATTTGAGAGAAAATTGGCATCTCGATATTGAATTTTTCAGTTAATGAACATGGTAGAGTTCACCATTTATTTATCTTTGATTTTTTTTTAAACAGTATTGGTGGTTTTTAGAGGCATAACAAACCTTTCTTTAAACTTATTAGGTATTTCATGTTTCTAATGCTCCTGTAGACTTTATTATTTGGGGGGAAAGGGGGAGGGTCCTAGGGATTGAGTGGATCCAGGGTGCTATACCATGGAGCTACATTCCAGCCTTTTAAGTTTTTCACTTTGAGACAGGGTCTCACTAAATTGCTGGGGCTGGCCTGGAACTTGAAATTCCTCCTCAAGCCTCATGAGTAGCTGGGATTACAGGTGTGTGCCACCATTATTGGCAATTTTACTATCTTTAAAAAAAATCCTTATCTACCTATTCCAATATCTGTATTATCTTGTGTTCAGTTGCTCTTGATTACCATGTCTCTAAAGTATTGGTTATTTTTCCAATTTTCATGTGTCTGTTTAGATTTTCCTCCTGGACTTTGAATGATATTATGGATACCAGGATCCTGATAGTTCCTCTGAACAACTATTTGCCTGCAGTTTATTGCAGCACAAATTTGTGCTTGGTCCCTATAGTTTCAGTTGGGCTGTTTTTAGAGAGGCCAGATTTGAGTCCTCCTGTTGGCTAGAATTTCTGTTTCTTTACTTTCTGGATCCTTTCCTCTCTTTCCAAACACTGAAATCATTCCAGACTTTGTCTTCCGGTTCTTTAAGTCAGTAGCTGGGAGTTGCTCTCTGAATTTTATCCACCCTGCTGCAGCATTCCCTCAAAAATAATTAAAGGGGTAGAGGGGATTCACCTAGGGCCATTTAATGAATCCCTCTTCAGTTTTCTCTACTTTTGTTCACTGTCTTGTACTTTCAGGTGGCTAATTTATTTGTAGTTAATTATAAGTTTATAGTTATTTACACAGGCCAGGTTTTCCTGGTATTCACTGGGCATAGAATTCCCAATTTATGGTAAACATAAATCCCAGAAGTATGCAAGAGTAAATGTATATTTGTAGAATAAAGGCAAACATTTCAAAGGGATTTTTTTTACTTGCCTTATTTAGTATAGTGAAAATCCAATAATGGTTTATAAAATCTATGAAATTTAAGTACAATTTATTTCTTTTAGTTTTCAAGGTAAAAAAATTTTTCCAGGGGCTGGGGATGTGGCTCAAGCGGTAGCGCGCTCGCCTCGCATGCGTGCGGCCCGGGTTCGATCCTCAGCACCACATACCAACAAAGATGTTGTGTCCGCCAAGAACTAGAAAATAAACATTAAAATTTCTCTCTCTCTGTCTCCCCTCTCTCACTCTCTCTTTAAAAAAAAAAAAAAAAAAAAAAAAAAAAAAAAAAATTTTCCATAGGAAACAATGTAAAGAGAATTGTACATATATATATGTCCATATATGCACACACATATATTTTATAAACCATACATACTACTGGAATACTAAATAAAATGAAAGAATTCTTTTTGTCTATTAACTCATAACAAATAAAATGTTTTAGATTTTTCCCCTTTTATTTCTTATTTACGTACATATATATTTTTTCTTTTTCCTTTTTTGAAGTTCCATGGATTGAACCAAGGGATGAAGTACCACTGAGCTAAATCCTTAGCCCTCTTTATTTTTTTTATTTTGAATCAGGTGGCCTTGAATTTGTGATCCTCCTGCCTCAGCCTCCAGAGTAAGCTAGAATTTTAGGTACACACCACACACCTAATACCTACATGCTTTTATGCACTTGTTGATAGTTTCCTAATTGCAGTTTTAAAAAATCATGTGTTTTTCAGTGTTGTTATAGTATTCATAATTTTGATGGCTATGAAATATTCTCTTGAGCTATACCATTACACAATCCTAAGGGTTTTTCAAGATTTGTAAAATGTGTTCAGATTGGAGAACCTTCTATAAAAGTTTCCTGGCTATCCTGGATTATATACAATAAATAGAAATAGTATATGTATATATGCCTTTCATTTGGTATATTGCTTTATATGTTTTAGAGCAATTTCGTTCTTTAAAATATTGTGAACTATAGCAAAATTTCTTTTAGATAATGTTTAGATTTATTATTGCTGTATTTTTTTCTATTAATTGCAACTAACCATGTTTCTCTTTCTCTCCCACTCTGTGCCTGTTTTTAAGCTAAATGTTGCCACCTACCTACAAATGATATGTTTAACTGAAAATTTCAGAACTGATGTAAAAGACTTTGTAACCTTGTTAACTGCAAATGGTTGTGATATCAGAAAAAGTATCCTTTACCTACAATTTTGGATTAGAAGCGGAGGTGGATTTTTAGAAGAAAGGCCATTATCCCATTGTCGTAAGTCCATATGTTATATGTTATAAGAGAAATTTCCATTATGAGACTGTCTGTCTGTCTGTATTATGTATTATGTGGTTGTACTAGAGATTTAACCCAGGGGCACTCTACTACTGAGCTACACTCCCAGCCCTATTTTTACTTTTATTTTGAGGCAAAGTCTTACTGAATTGCCAAGGCTGACCTCAAACTTGTGATCCTTCTGCCTCAGTCTCCAAATTGCTGAGATTATTAGGCATGCACCACCACACCTGGCAGGACCTAATTTTAAAATATATATCAAAATATTTGGAAGACTAAAATTTTTGACCATCTAGTTATCATGCTAATCTTCAAAATACATATACATATCTCAGCTTTGCTCATAAGAAGTTTTATGAACTTTACAAGTAAGTGATTAAGATTATTAAACTGGGGGATGTGGCTCAAGCGGTAGCGCGCTCGCCTGGCATGCGTGCGGCCCGGGTTCGATCCTCAGCACCACATACCAACAAAGATGTTGTGTCCGCCGAGAACTAAAAAATAAATATTAAAAATTCTCTCTTTCTCTCTCTCTCCTCTCTCACTCTCTCTTTAAAAAAAAAAAAAAAAAAAAAAAAAAGATTATTAAACTGATCCTGGAAACAGATCTTCTCCTGCCTTTTCTCTCCTTTCTGTGTAACCTCCAAAATTCAGTCTACCTCTTTGAACTTGTTTCTTCATCTGGAAAATTAGAAGTTTAAGCTAGATAATCTGTAAATTGCTTTTGATTGTGTAGTTGTTGTAAGATTTTAAAAGTAACTGGTTGTGGGCTGGGGATGTGGCTCAAGTGGTAATGCGCTCGCCTGGCATGCCTGCGGCCCGGGTTCGATCCTCAGCACCACATACCAATAAAGATGTTGTGTCCACCGAGAACTAAAAAATAAATATTAAAAATTCTGTGTCTCTCTCTCTCTCTCTCTCTCTCTCTCTCTCTCTCTCTCTCTCTCTCTCTCTCTCTCTCACTCTTTCTTTAAAAAAAAAAAAAAAAGTAACTGGTTGTAGCTCAGTGGTAAAGCACTAGCCTAACATATGCAAGGACTTAGATTCCATCTCCAACACTGCAAAGCAAAAAACAACGCCCCCGGGCTGGGGATGTGGCTCAAACCGCCTTGCATGCATGCACCGGGGTTTGATCCTCAGCACCACATACCAACAAAGATGTTGCGTCCGCCGAGAACTAAAAAAAAAAATATTCTCTCTCTCTCTCTCTCTCTCTCTCTCTCTCTCTCTCTCTCTCTCTCCCTCCCTCCCTCCCTCCCTCCCTCCCCCCTCTCACTCTCTCTCTCTAAAAAAAAAAAACAACAACGCCCCCCATTTCCTACCTCCTCAAACATTTGATTGTTTAATTTTCTAAACTGTTATTTATATGTTTATAAACATGTTTGGTATAAAATAAATAGAATTATAATTATTACTTAGCAACTTCCCTTTTTCACTTATTAAAGTCATATTGGGGACGGGGATGTGGCTCAAGCGGTAGCACGCTCCCCTGGCATGCGTGCGGCCCGGGTTCGATCCTCAGCACCACATACAAAGATGTTGTGTCCGCCGATAACTAAAAAATAAATATTAAATATTAAAAGATCTCTCTCTCTCCCCCTCTCTCTCTCTCAATCACTTTTTTTTTTTAAAGTCATATTGGTGGCTAGGGTTGTGGCTCAGTGGTAGAGCACTTGCCTAGCATGTGTGAAGCATTAAGTTCAATTCTCAACACTGCATATAAATAAAATTTTTTAAAAAGGCATATTGGTGATGTCTGTACATCAGTGTATATAGATACATCTCATTCTTTTTATGTGACTGTATTGTAAATAAGCTTCCTTTTAGGTTATTTAGTAATCTGTAATTCTGTTTCCCAAGAACTTTATTTCAGAAGTGCTTTTGTTTCTTATTGCTTTTCAGTCTTCATTGTGACTTAACTCAAAGCACAGACACTTATTGAATACTTTCTCTGTGCCAGGTGCTGTGTTATCATGAGTAAGCCATGTTTCTTCCCTGAAGAAATTGTTAGTTTGTGCTTCTCATGCCCCATAGACACTGTTATGTAGGTTCAGATTCTGATCTGGGAAATACATATTTAAGTAGAACCAAGATGAAGTTCTATAATATTAATGCCCTATAATTTTTTGCCTCTAATAAGCTCAGAATTTTTACATATTATTTTTTTTTAAAGTAGACATACCTCGATGTTTAATTCAATGTAAGCTGATAGCTTTAACTATTTCTCAAAAGGTAAACATAATAAATAGAAAATGGGAAACATCCTGGTATTAAAAACAAATGAGTTGGGGCTGGGGTTGTAGCTCAGCTGTAGAGTGTTTGCCTAGCACCTGTGAGGCACTGGGTTCAGTCCTTAGCACCACATATAAATAAATAAAATAAAGGTATTGTGTCCACTTACAACTAAAAAAAATATTTTAAAAAAATGAGTTAATAATAACAATTGTCTGGGGCTGTGGCTCAAGCGGTAGCGCCCTCGCCTGGCATGCATGCGGCCCGGGTTCAATCCTCAGCACCACATACAAACAAAGATGTTGTGTCTGCCAAAAACTAAAAAAATCAATATTAAAAAATAAATAAACAAAAATAATAACAATTGCCATGCCACTCGACATAAATTGCCATACCCAAGAACTTTTTTTTTTTGGCAGTACTAGGTATCAAGCACTGGGCAAGCATTATACCACCCCCTTGAGAACTTCAGAAAGCACTGGCCAGGGTTGTGGCTCAGTGGTAGAGTGCTTGCCTAGCATGTTTGAGGTACTAACTTCAATCCTCAGCAACAAATAAAAATAAAATAAACATTGTGTCCACCTGAAACTAAAAAAAAAAAGAAGAAGAACTTTAGAAAGCAGAATCTAAGTATAACACAGTTTCTGTTCTTGAAGATCTTACATTTTTCACTTCTGCTTTTAAAGAAACACAGAGACTGCCCAAGGTGGTAGTGTGTACCTATATTCTTAGTTACTCAAGAAGCCACGACAGGAGGATCTCAAGATTAAGGCCATCCTTGGCACTTCAAATATATATAAATAAAATTATTTCTCTACTACCACTTTTTTTTTTAGTTGTAGATGGACATAATACCTTTATTTTATGTATTTATTTCCATGTGGTGCTAAGGATCACGTAAGCACTCTGCCACTGAGCTATAGCCTCAGCCCCTTCCTCTATTTATTAAAGGTAGCACCCATTAGACCTTTGTATCTAATCATATATAATATTGCTACAAACTTAGCAAAATTTGTACATCATATATATATATATATATATGATTTTATATGTATTGTTATGTTTTTGTTTTGTTATTACTGTGCTGGGCACTGAACTAGGGTCCTATATGTGTTTGGCAAGTGCTGTACCACTGAGCTACACCTCCAGCCTCCTAGTTTTTTTTTTTTTTTTTTTAGATGTTGTTGGACCTTAATTTTATTCATCTGTTTATATGTGGTGCTGAGAATTGAACCCAGTGCCTCACACATGCTAGGCAAGCGTTCTACCACTAAGCCAAATCCCCAGTCCTAGTTAATTTCTTTTAAGTAAATTTTTGGAATTTTATTTTGCGGGGAGGACATTTTGAGAATTAAACACAGGGCTTCACACATGCTAGGCAAGCACTCTGCCTCTAAGCTATATATCCCCAGTTCTAATCACGGAATTTTTTTTTTTTTAAGAGAACTTATTTATTTATTTATTTATTTATTTATTTATTTATTTGATTTTTGGTTTATTTAATTATTTATTTATTGGTGCCAGGGATTGAATTCAGGGGCACTTGACCACTGAGCCACATCCCCAGCCCTATTTTGTATTTTATTTAGAGACAGGGTCTCACTGAGTTGCGTAGTGCCTCACTTTTGCTGAGGCCAGCTTTGAACTCACGATCCTCCTGTTTCAGCCTCCCCAGTTGCTGGGACAGGCATGCATCACTGTGCCCAGCCTAATCACTGATTTTTAACCTAGCAGTTTTTTGGTAGCATGTACAGTTCTACCCTAATCTTTTTCATAGCTGCATGCTATTCCATAGAAGTACTATAACTTCATTAATCATTCATGGACATTTAAATTATCTTGTTTTTATAGTGATGTGCAGTGAATATCTTTATAAATATATCCTTAAACAAGTCTGAATAATTCTGATAGAGAGAATACTATAAGTTTGTTGTTGGGTCAAAGGCTACATATACTTTGTATTGCCAGATTGCCCTCTAAAGATAGTTTTGTATTTTGGATTTTGTTTGTGGGTTTTTTCTTTTTTCTTTCTTTCTTTCTTTCTTTTTTGTACTGGGGTTTGAATTCAGGGGCACTCAACTGCTAAACCATATCCCCATTCCTATTTTGTATTTTATTTAGAGATAGGGTCTCACTGAGTTGCTCAGTGCCTCACTTTTGCTGAGGCTGGCTTGGAACATGTGATCCTCGTGTCACAGCCTCCCGAGCCGCTGGAATTACAAGCATGCACCACCTTCTTTTTGTGGGGGTGGTTATTACCAGGGATTGAACTCAGGGGCACTCGACCCCTGAGCCACATCCCCAGCCTATTTGTATTTTATTTAGAGACAGGATCTCACTGAGTTGCTTAGTGCCTCACTGTTGCTAAGGCTGTCTTGGAACTTGCTATCTTCCTGCCTCAACCTCCCAATCCCCTGGGATTATAGGCGTCTGCCACCACGCCCAGCTGTGTATATTGATAGAACTAGATTACTAGTCTTTTTCATTCTCCCCCCACTCTTTTTTTGGTACTGCAGATTTAATCTAGGGGTGCTTAATAACTAAGTCACATCCCCAGTCCTTTTTATTTTTTTATTTTGATACAGGTACTCATTAAATTGCTGAGGCTGGCTTTTGAACTAGTAGTCCTCTAACCTCAGCCTCATGAGTTGCTGGGATTACAGACATTGTGCCACTGTGCCCAGCAATTATCAATCTTTTTAATCTTACCAGTTTAAAAGGTGAAACATGGACAGTATTTAACTTTAAATTTGCATTTCTGTGATCACTAGAGAAATTGCACATCTTTTTCCCCCTTGTAGTCCTAGGTTTTGAACCCAGGGCTTTCTTCATGCTAAGTAGGTCCTCTGCCACTAAGCTACAACTTCAGCAGTTTACATTTTATTTATTGATTGATTAATACTGGGGATTGAACCCAAGGGTGATCCACTACTGAATTACATCCCCAGCCCTTTTTACATTTTGAATCAGGGTCCCAGAGAGTTGCCCAGGCTGTCCTTGAACTTGTGGTCCTCCTGCTTCAGCCTGCCCAAGGATTACAGGGGTGCACCACCAAACCCTCTATTGCATGTCTTTTTGAATTTAATAGGTAATTTTTACCTGATTTTTTTTTACCCATTCAGTCTTTGCACTTTTTCTATTGAGTTGTATTGAAAGCCATCATCACCTTATTTGATGTAGGTATTCTCTTGAAAAATTAAATGCATATATAGAAAACAAAGTGGAATATGGGTCCAAAGGGTGTCAAAGCATCTAATTGTTTGATAAAATTTGTTTTAAATATGTATAGCTTTTTCTTTTATTGTAGGAGGAAATAGCAGGAATGAACAACTAGCTTGCTCTGAAGATGGCCCTGCTTCCAAAAATAACACTAGAAATACCAAAAGCAATCATGTGGACCTTCCCAAATGTGACACTGGCTGTGTTGAGACCTTGTTTGGACTCAAGAACATTTTTTCCCCATCTGAAGACTTATTTTCATTTTTAAAGGTATTTTAATGTCTATTTGGAATGTTAAATTTATATTCCTTGTCATCTGTAAAACAACAATTTCAGAGTAGCTGTCAAAAAACTTTAATTATTGAATTGGTGTATATTACTAAATATTAGAGCATTTAATTTCTCCAAATTAGCAGTCTAAATTTAATTTTTAGACTCATTTCTATTTTCATATATTAAGTGGAGTCTAATAAAATTTTAAGAGGTAAGTGACTAAGTATTTAAAGATAGAAAACACTATATTTATATCTGTAGAAAAACATTCAAACTATGTACTGTTATAACATTTCTGTATTCAAAATTGCTTTTCAGCACAAAATCACTACAAAGGAAGAATGGCATAAACTCATCCAGCTTCTTACAGAATTCCACATGCAGGATGTAGATTTTTTATATAGCAATCTTGAGTTTATTCTACCATTACCAGTTGATATCATTCCAGAATCAAAAACCATTTGTGGCTCATCAATAAATGTGGATGCCAGTGCAGCAAGGAGCATGAAGTGTCTTGCTAGGAAATGTACTGAAGGAGAGCGGCCATTGAATAAGTCACAAAAAAAGAAACATAAGAAAAAGATCGTAACACTAGATGATAGTGATTTATTTGACAATGACTTGGACTTTTCTGAATTTATTAACCTATCACCTGCATCTTCCTCAAATTTAGAAGAAAACAAGACCAGAGACAGCAGTTCAGGGACAAAGAACCTGAACAATAGTTTAGAGTCTAGCATTGAACCTATTCCTCATCCTCCTAAAACACCAGCGGGGAAAAAAAGTTCTGTCCTTGTCTCTCGTTGTTTAAATTCTCTCACTGAGTTTATGGATAACATGTCCTTCTTGGATGCCCTTTTAACTGATATAAAGGAACAGAAGGAACTTGGGAAAAATGACTTTCGTTGGACAGATGGAATGGTTAAAAGTGGACTTTGTGATGAGTTTAGTCTTGAGAGTAATGATGGATGGACTTCTCAAAGCTCTAGAGAACTAAAGGCAACTGCAGAAGCTCTTACCTTTACTAAGTGTTCTTCTACTATTTCAAAAGCATTGGAATCCTCCTTGAATTCTTGCAAGAAATTAGGAAGAGATCCAACCAAGGATCTTACTTTTAGTGTTTCACAAAAGCACAATAATGTATGCTTTAGTCAGTCAGCAACTGATTTAGAGTAAGTCTTCTTTTGCTTTTTATTTTTCAGATAAATGACAAAGGGGAAATAACTAGTTTATTTATTCTTACTAATTTTAAAATGCTGGGCTATTGATCATGTTAAGTCATATTAATAATGTAGCTTCTGGGCTGGGGTTGTGGCTCAGTGGTGGAGCGCTCGCCTAGCCGTGTAAGGCCCTGGGTTCGATCCTCAGCATCACATAAAAATAATAAATAAAATAAAGGTATTGTGTCCAACTACAACTAAAAATTAAATATTTTTTTAAAAATAATAAAGTAGCTTGTAAAGAAAATTACGAAGACCAGAGTGATTTCTAAGGAAGATTAGGGTGGGCTAGATTTGAAAAACCCCTAAGTGACAGGGAAACAAGTTTGCCAGATAGCAGATAGCCATTAAGATTTTTAGTAAGAGCTGGGTGTGGTGGCACATACCTGTAATCTCAGTGGCTGTGGAGGCTGAGGCAAGAGGATTGCCAGTTAAAGCCAGCCTCAGCAATTTAGCAAGGCCCTAAGCAACTCAGTGAGACCCTGTCTCTAAATAAAATATTAAAAAAGGGCTGCAGATGTGGCTCAGTGGGGTTAAGTGCCCCTGAGTTCAATCCCTAGTACCAAAAAAAAAAAAAAAGTAAAAATTGAAAAAAGTATATATATGTATATATTTTTTAGTATGTATGAGAGTAATTAATGACAAGAAATTAATCTAGAAGTATCATCCAGTATAGATCAGAGGCAGAAAAACTGGTTAAGTTTGCAATTGTTATTTTTTGGGGCATTAAAAAATTATGTATTACTTTTAATTATGCAATGTATTACTTTTAATTTCCAGCAGTGCTTGGAAGAGGATATCAGTCATTAAAAGTGTGTTTTCTAGTCGATCTCTTCTGAACCTGGGTAATAGACAAGCTAGTGTAATTGAATACCTGCCAGTTCTCCGCAACATCTGTAGGACTGAGAAGCTAAAAGAACAAGGAAAAAGTAAAAGAAGGTAAAGGCTCTATAAAAAATAACATTTTAGAGAGCTATTTCAAGATTAATAAATATTCTCAAGAGATGAAAATGTTGGGGCTGGGGATGTGGCTCAAGCGGTAGCGCGCTCGCCTGGCATGCGTGCGGCCCGGGTTCGATCCTCAGCACCACATACCAACAAAGATGTTGTGTCCGCCGAGAACTAAAAAATAAATATTAAAAATTCTCTCTCTCCTCTCTCTCTCTTTAAAAAAAAAAAAAAGATGAAAATGTTAACTTATATTTTTCTTTGTAATTTTGACAGGTTTCTGCACTATTTTGAAGGAATTCATCTTGACATTCCAAAAGAGACTGTGAATACTTTGGCAGCTGAATTCCCTTAATATTCTCCATTAATAATGTCTTGTACAGATTATGTGGTCCTTTAGATGCATTTTTGTATTATGTTGATTTTCATGGAAGAGTTTATTTCTCTTAATGTACATTTAAAACAGACTATTTGTATTTTTTTATTGTGCAAATATTTAAAGTGAAAAAGTTGGATTATAAATTGTATATATGATCATAGTTTTTTTCTGCATTTTTGTATAATCTAGTTTTGCTTTGTTGATGTTGTTTTGTATGTGACTGAGCTGTTTATTGGAAGTAGAGTTCACTAAGATATTTCTCAAGATGTTTCAATACAAAACTAATCTGTCATCTTTCCCTTTCCTGTTACCTGTAATCCATCCCTTTACAAGTGTCAGTGTTCTGTCAAGTTGTAAATATGAAGCACCTAAATGGTAATCTTTTTAAAATAAGTTTACACAATACAGAATATAAAATTACATATGTAATACTCAACAATTAACTTCCTAGGAAGAAAATTATGCCTCACTTTCCAAAAACATAAGAACTTCCTGGTGTTTTTATCTAGTATACTCCTTCAGCATATTTTACCATTGAATCATTGAATATTGACAAAGTAAAAACATTCTAAATTATAGTTTTCTTAAATTATTTTTAGGACCCCTACATGGGTGCTATCTTCTATATTTTGCCAACTCAAATCATTTGCTTTGTAAATTTTTCTTACATTTTATATATCTATTTTGGCCAAGCTGGGGTTCTACCATAAGGTTTCTACAGAATAGCTATTTCTATTTAATGTTAAAGTTTGTTTTGTTTTTGCAGTGCTGGGGATGGAACCCAAGACCTTAGGTATGCTAGGCAAGTGGTCTACCACTGAGCTACATCCCCAGCCCGATTGTTTGATAAGGAGTCTTGCTATGTTGGCCAGGCTAGCCCAGAATTCATAGGCTCAAGCAATTGTGCTTCAGCTTCCAAACTAGCTGGTATTGTAGGCACATGCTACCATGCCCAGAAAGGTTGATTTGGCGATGGGGAGGGAGTATATATTTTTATTTTAGTGATAAGACTTTAAAATATCCCATCACTTGAGATCATTTTGCAATTGGATAATCAGGTGTGTTTAAAATTGCTGTATCTATATATAAAATGTTTATGTTAATAGTTAGAGATTTTAGCTGATGAATTGTATTTTTAACTCAAGGATCCTCATTTTATAGTTTTTAAAAGCATAGATGCATACCTGTTTACAAATGTATATGAAGATGTTTTTACCTTATTTGTTCAACGTACCTCTTCTTGTATTGATTAGTACCTTGATCTAATTAAAGGTTAAAGACTTTACATAGTATTATGTAGGAGTTCAAGATGTATTCATCTTGGTAAATGTGTATATTTGTGGTGGGTCAGATATAGGCTGTATCCTACAGATTTATTCCTGCATAGGAGAAAATAAGGTGTTCTGAAGCATTTTTTTAATGGTACGAAGGATTGAACCCAGGGGCACTTAACCACTGAGCCATACCCCAACCTTTTGAGACAAGGTCTCGCTAAGTTGCTGAGGCTGGCCTTGAACTTGTGATCCTCCTGACCCAGGCTTTAAAGGTTTTTGGTTTTGTTTTTGTTTCATTTTTTTTTCTTTTAGCTGTAGATGGACACAATACCTTTATTTATCTATTTTATATGGTGCTGAGGATCGAATCCAGCACCCCATGCCTGCTAGGCAAGTGCTCCACCAGTGAGCCACAACCCCAGCCCTCTACAAAGCTTTTAAGTGCACTCACTTATCCATTTTTTTTTTCAACTGAGTTCCTTCATTAGACCACTTACCTGATAATTTTTTTTTTATTAGAAAGTGATAATTCTCAACAATTGATGAACCAAAGTAGAGTAACTCCATAGGAACTACATTTAAATCATCCAAAATAAAGAAATAATGGGAATATTTTCCTCCCCATTAGGGAAATGGTTTATTTATTTATTTATTTAATGGTGGTAGGGATGAAACCCAGGGCCTCATTCGTGATAGGCAAGTGCTCTAGCACTGAGCTACGTCTCCAACCCTTTCTTAAAACTAATAAATTCCTCTAAGATTTAGATTCACTTTTGTGATAAAAGTAATCAAATTTTGATGACTTTTCAATACTTTGCATATTATCCTATGAATGTCTAAAGCTGACGTTTTCACTTATACTTATTTCCAGAAAAATGTCAGAGAAGAATGCCACATTTGTGGCATGAACAACTGTGTACATTGTAAAACTATTTGCTGGTAGAAAACACTGTCAAAGGTGATGATTTGAAAGAAGAGAGACTGATTTTAGTGAGTCATGTTTAGTTTATGTGCCTACATTTCTAAGGGGAGATGTGTAAGTACATAATCACAAACATAAATGTGGAGACTTAAATGTGACTGGCAAGAGTATACATGACTCCAGGCAGCTGGAGGTGCTGATGAGGCAGGACTTCTACTTCTTGCTTTATTTATTTATACACATACTTTTAATTATTTGAAATTTTTTCCCAAGAAGCATATTTCACTTTTTATCCCCCAGTATTAGGGATTAAACCCAAGGGTGCTTTACCACTAAGCTACATCCCCAACCTCTTGTTTTGGGATAGGGTTTCACTAAGTTAGGCCAAATAGGCTGGCCTTGAAGTTGCAGTCTTCCTGCCTTACCCTCTCAGTTAGCAGAATTATAACTGCATACCACTGTGCCTGACTGGATTATTACATTTGAGCTGATTAAAACTGCACAGTATGCCAAACCATATTTTTCCTAGAGAATGAGGAGTCTAAAAATTTTGTTGTCAGTTGTCTTAAGCTTTATTCTCATAAGTCACCCATAAGAACTAATTTTTCTCTATTTTTTAACAACATAATAATGCAAATCCTCAATATAGATGGTATCTACTTGATAAAAGCAGAAAACTTTGTTTTTCTTTTAGCTGGGCAGGGCATTTTATTGACGCCGAATCCCAAAAGGCACAGAATCTCAAAATATTTATTGATCTAGTCTTGGCTTATTATTGTGTATACCATTTCATAGCTGAAAGTCAGACATTAAACATCTAAAACATACTCAAAATGTGTTTTATTCTCCATTAGCATGGTTGTTCAGAATAGCTGATTTTATAATTAGAATAAATATGTATAGTACAACAGAGCAGGTACATTCATCTCAGAATTCTAAGACTCGGTGTCAAAAACCGCTAACTCATAGAAAGCAATAGCTTGTAACAATGAATCATATAACTCTTCTCTTCTGTGTGAATCAGGTGGGTCAGCAGATGAAAACATTTGTCGATAGTGTACCACTCTGTCTGGTGGAAAGAACACCCGAGGCTTCGCCTTCAGTACAGATTCAGAGAGGAACTGCTTCACTAGTTCTTTCCCACTAGTCCGAGTGTCGCCAATCATCAGTTTAAAGTGCTTCCCAACTGCATTTCGATTCATGCTCAGCACATGATGCTGGCCATCCTGGGTGAAAGTTTTATTTAATAAGGCATACAGCATGGCTTCTATGATGTGAAAATGTAACAGTACAGGAAACAGAGATGAGTTCTGAATGGAAAGTCCTGTTTTTTCCAGAACATAGAAATCTGCTTTAGGCATTTTTGAAATGACTGAAGAAATCTTTATTAAAAAAAAAAAAAAGACAAAATAAGTAAGCAGAAATAATTCATTTAGTTTCATATTTAGTCCCATTTCTATCTTCAAATATTCTAATTAGGTAACTTACATAATATTACTGTTGACAATTTTGAAATAAGAGAAAAAGCATTTATGGGTAGTCAAGCTCTGGTCATGATTTTTTCAGGAACAGGCTGAGCTAAGAAAATGTTTAGTTCTCAGTACCAGTTTCTTCATCTGTAAAATAGGCTTCATAATTTCTAAAAACCAATAGGAACTTAATTTTAGACAATTTGCTGGGCAGACACCTGTAATACCAGCTATTCAGAAGGAGGAGGATCAAATTCAAGGCTAGCCTGGCAATTTAGACCCTGTCTCAAGATAAAAAATAAAAAGGTGGGGGTACAGCTAGTGGCAGAGCACCCGAGTTTCAATTCCCAGTACCAAAATAAGACAAAGATTACCCAACTCAGAATTTTTATGAACCATTTAAAATTTTCTATGACAGGGACTGGGGTTGTGGCTCAACAGTAGAGCGCTCATCTAGGCCTTGGGTTTGATCCTCAGCACCACATTAAAAAAAATAAAGGTATTACGTCCTACAACCAAAAACATTTTTAAAAATTTTTTCTAGGGCTGGGGATGTGGCTCAAGTGGTAACGCTCTTGCCTGGTATGCACGGAGCACTGGTTTGATCTTTAGCACCACATAAAAATAAAAAATAAAGATGTTGTGTCCACCAAAAACTGAAAAAATAAATATTTAAAAATTATCTCTCTCCTCTCTCTCTCTTAAAAAAAAAAAAAAAAATTATTACGACAGCCAGGTTTGTAGTGCACACCTGTAATCCCAGTGGCTCAGGAGGCTTAGGCAGGAGGATCACAAGTTCAAAACCAGCCTCTGCATGGGCTGGGGTTATAATGCAGTGGTAGAGTGCTTGCCTAGCACATGTGAGGCAATGGGTTCAATCCTTAACACTACAGAAGAATAAACAAAGGCCCTGTGCCCATCTACAACTAAAAGTATTAAAAACAAAAAACAGGATCCTGTCTCAAAAAATAAAAAGGGCTGGGATGTGGTTCAGTGTTTAAGCACCTCTGGATTCAATCCTCCAGTATCCAAAAAATAATAATAATCTAGGGCAGAGTATAGGATCTTTTTTTTGGGAGGGGGGGGTCAGGGATATCAGGGATTGAACTAAGGAGCACTCGACCACTGAGCCACATCCCCAGCCCTATTTTGTGTTTTATTTAGAGACAGGGTCTCACTGAGTTGCTTAGTGCCTCGATGTTGCTGAGGCTGGCTTTGAACTTGAGATCCTCCTGCTTCAGCCTCCCAAGCTTCTGGGATTACAGGTGTGCCCCAGTGTACCCACCTAGAGCATAGGATTTTAACAACTAACCAAGAATTAATAATCTCTGCAAATGACTGAACAGCAGTTTTCACGTGTATAATCAAGACAGTAATTCCCAACCATTTCAAAAGATTTTGAAGACTTAAATGAAACAAGTGATAGCATTTTGAAAATAAGCTATGAATACAAGATAGTGAAGTTTTTTTATAACATGCAGAATATATAAAGGACACTATATATAGTGTCCTTTATATATTAACTATTGATTTTCTCAATATCTGCCTTTGATACCTAAGACATTTCTTGAACTAATCAAAAGTGACAAAAACAATAGCAGTGGGTAAGTAATAAGTATCACAAAAAATAACCAATATCATTATTTTATTACATTCTTTTTGGGAGCAGAAGATTAAAAACTACAAAGAAGCTATGCAGGCATACACAAGAAGCTACACAATAACAGGAACGTGGAGATGCAGCAGCCTTACCTCTTTTAAATAGAGTGATGATGGGTAGGATCTATTCACTAATTTCCAATAGTCACTTTGCTGCCAGTCCAGCACTGTCAATTTTCGATCAAGGAGAGCCCAGGCAATTCTTTGAGTACCAAAAACAATAGATAAAATACTATTGGCTGCCTAAAAGAAAAGAGCTGATTTAATTATAAGTGTAATAGACTTTTTTTTTCTTTTTTGCAGTACCAGGGATTGAACCCAGGGACACTCTATCATGTATATATGTACTATATATATATATTTTAAATGGGAATAAAGTCCACAGCTTTCATTGGATTTTCAATAAAACTCCAGAACTTTTTATATTATTTTGAGACAAGTTCTCACTAAATTGCTGAGGCAGAAAATAATTTTAAATTTTGCTGGAAAGACTGGTATACTCTTCTAGAATCACTCCTCAGTCATAATACATATTTATATCTTCTCATTATTTCCAACATGACCCTCAAACAGAGCTGGATCCTCAAACTTGGGATCTTCCTATCTCAGCCTCCCAAGTCATTGAGATTACAGGCATATGCCACTATGCCTGGCTCAAGTATAAACTTTTTTTTTTTTTATTGAATGTAAACACTTTAACAGATGCAAAACCTGATTTACAACCTCAGAATGCCAAACTAGTTGATGTAATATAAAATTTATTTAGTAATTAAACTGAGAATTATTAATATGATAGATATTGGGAAACAAGGGAACATAACATTTGATTTTAAGAAATAATAAGATTTACATTTCAGAAAAATCACTGACAGCTGTGTGGGAGATGGACGATAGGGGATTAACAAAAGGTAGGGATTTGTGTAAGGAACTGTTCTTAATAGTATTAAGAACAAAACATAATGACAAGAAGGAAAAGAGTGGGAGAGTCCGTATGGTAGCACATGCCCATAACCCCAGTGGCTCTGGAGGCTCTGACAGGAGGATCTCAAGTTCAAAGCCAGCTCCAGCAAAGGTGAAGCGCTAAGCAACTCAGTGAGACCCTGTCTCTAAATAAAACACAAAATAAGGCTGCGGATGTGGCTCAGTGGTTGAGTGCCCCTGAGTTCAATCCCCAGTACTCGCCCCATCCTGCCAAGGAATAGTGGGAATAGAACTGATACTCAACTGGATGGTACTTTTAAGCAAGAAGGTAAGAGGCAGATCAACTAGGAACATGGTGGGAGATGAGGTTGGTTTTTTTTTTTTTTTTTCCACAATGCCTTTATTTTTATGTGGTGCTGAGGATTGAACCTGGGTCCCCGCCTGTGCTAGGCAAGCGCTCTACAACTGAGCCACAATCCCAGCCCAGAGATAAGGTTTTTTTTATTTTTGTTTCTTTTAATGAGTTTGAGATACCTATAGAGCCTCTAAGATGTATAACAGCTGATTGGCTATACGGATTTAGCTCTGCTGAGTTTAGTTTGGAGATAAAGTACAATGATGTCACCTCACTCCCATAAGACTCATTTACGGAGAGAGACACTACTAATGTGTTCCATAGATACAGGATAAAGAAGAATAGTTTATAATAGTTTATAATGCTACACCCATTTCCCTTTCACTGCTACATAAATCACTGGATAAATATCTGTGGGCAGAATAATTTGGATGCAAAAACATCTACAAAACACAGTCCTCCTTTTGATTCTTTTAGTTTTAGGTTGCATAAACATCACTGAGCCATACTGTGCATAGCATTTCCTTGGGCAACAGATTTTAAGGACTGCGCTACACAATTTTCTCCCTACAAACTGACTTAAAAAACCAAACCCATAAACAAGATGCAGCCCTACTACAGTCCGAGTATAGTTTTAGCCATGAATTTGGATGAAAATCTTCCCTGAAAAATATAAATGAAAATATATTCCACATCAACTGCAGCAGGAGTTCTGTCCTGAGCCTGCAGATATATGTAATGGCATCTGCAAGTCCTCTGAAAGCATGTGTGATGTTCTATGTGTGTGTATGTATGTGTATACACACACACACACACACACACACACACACACACTATGCTTTTTTTTGGCGGGGGGGGGGGGAATAAGGTCCATAGCTTTCAACATGTTTACCAAACTTATCCATATTGCTGGGTATGGTGGCACACATCTGTAATCCCAGTGACTTGAGAGGCCAAGGCAGGAGGATCGTTGAATTTGAAAGCCTCATCAACTCAGTGAAACTTTGTCAAAAAATAAAAGGGGCTGGAGATGCAGTTCAGTGGTTAAGCACCCCCAGGTTCAATCCCCAGTACCAAAAAAAAAAAAAAAAAAATTTAACTAAAAATATCCATATTCCCCCCAAAACCTGAGAACTACTGTTCCATATAAAAATAATACTTATTATGGGACACGTGAATATTTTATCAAGCAATGTGACACAGGACCTAAATGCTCCCAAGCTTATTACTTGACTGACATGTCAAGTAATGTGACTACTTATCTTTTTTTTTTTAGTGCTGGGGATTGAACCCAGGGCCTTGTACATGTGAGTCAAGTACTGTACCAACTGAGCTATATCCCCAGCCCCTGAATATTTATCTTTTAACATAACATTGAAAGATTGGCTTTTAGAACAGTTGTTAAAGGTGGCAGTGGGTTGGGCATAGTGGCATACACCTGTAATCCCAGCAACTCAGGAGGCTGCAGCAGGAGAATCACAAGTTCAAGGGCAGTCTCAGCAGTTGTGAGGCCATAAGCAACTTAGCAAGACCCTGTCTTGAAAAAAATAAAAAGGGCTGGGGATGTGGCTCAATCGGTAGCGCGCTCGCTGGCATGCATGAGGCCCGGGTTCGATCCTTAGCACCACATACAAACAAAGATGTTGTGTCTGCCGAAAACTAAAAAATAAATATTAAAATTCTCTTTCTCTTTAAAAAAAAAAAAGAAAAAAAGAAAGAAGAAGTCTGGTGATGTTGCTCAGTGGTTTAGCAACCATGGGTTCAATCCCCAGTACCAAAAACCAAAAAACAAAGTGGTGATGGGGGCAGAAAATAATTTTAAATTTTGCTGGAAAGACTGGTACACTCTTCTAGAATCACTCCTCAGTCATAATACATATTTATATCTTCTCATTATTTCCAACATGACCCTCAAACAGAGCTGGGTATCTATCTTACAACAGTCCTCTCTTTTTTTTTCTCCTTTTTTTTTTTTTAACACAAGTAGGAAACGGCTTTATTATTGGCCTCATGTGTGTCACCTAGTGTCCAACGTGGACCCCATGTCCGGAGGAGCTGCCTGCACATGCCGCTGCCCCTCCAGGCCAGAGGCCAGGCCTTCGCCCACATCACCAGGAGGCCAACCCCACCCTCCCGCAAGTTCATGCTCGAGACATGGAGGGACAAGGCAGACCCAGCACTGGGCCCTCCCTCCATCCCTGGGCCCTCCTTGGGTGGGGTTCCAGGAGGGGCCAGCTGGGCCTGGAAGATCAGTCTCTTTTTGGTCTTATGATCATTTAAAAAACGGGAAAGACAAACATTCCACAGTCTTTAAAAAATAGGTGTCTCAGGAGAGAAGCCAGGGCCCTCACCCTGGGTCCCTCGAGGCCCGGCATCCATGTCCCTTGAGGTCTGCAGATCAGCCAGTGTGCATCCACCCCTCCCACAGTCACTGTCCCAAGTAGGGCCAGTTGAAGGTACTTCCTGACAGCAGCATGTCCCGGATCAGCGCATGAAGAACAGCTGGGAGATGAGGAACACGGGCACTGCTAGCAAGGTAGGGAGCTGTAGCAGCAGGAGGCCAAAGCGCTGGGGCTGGGACAGGTACTGGGCCCACACGTACTCCGTGAGGGCCACTTGTGCCTTCTCCTGTAGGCTCTCCACATGGGCCAGGTCTTCCTTATTTTTCTTTTTTTGTACAGGGGACCCAATTCCAGACATACTTAAACACTGAGCCATATTCCCAGGCCTTTTATTTTTTGTTTTGAGACAGGGTCTTGCTAAGTTGTTTAGGGCCTCCCTAAATTGCTGAGGGTGGCTTTGTATTTTAAATGCTCCTGTCTAAAATTCCCACTGAGGGCTGGGGATGTGGCTCAAGCGGTAGCGCGCTCGCCTGGCATGCGTGCGGCCCGGGTTCGATCCTCAGCACCACATACCAACAAAGACGTTGTGTCCGCCAAATACTAAAAAAAAATAAAATAAATAAATATTTAAAAAAAAATAAAATAAAATTCCCACTGAGCCACTGGGATTACAGGCTGGCACCACTGCGCCTGGTTTATGACAGTCCTCTTAAATAAACCTTGCACAGACCTACTTCTTGACCACTGTTCTATCTATAATGCTCTCCAGCCAGCCTAATTTTCAAAATCCAAATTTCTTCCAGTAAACTTTCCCCAACAGTCATATCTAAGTTTTCCCTTCTCTCACTTGTCAATTTACTGTCTGTACATCTCATGTATGGTGCTCAAATGAGATACTTATTGTGGGGCTGGGGATGTGGCTCAAGGGGTAGCACGCTCGCCTGGCATGCATGCGGCCTGGGTTCGATCCTCAGCACCACATACAAACAAAGATGTTGTGTCCACCGAGAACTAAACAATAAATAAATAAATATTTTTTAAAAAAGAGATACTTATTGTAATAGGTCATCTATTTATATGTCCAGATCCACCAACTAAGCGTGAAGAAACTTGTCTTAGTAACCTAGCAATACAATGCCCAGAACAGTGCTTTACAAAGTTTTCAAACATTAAGCAGTATAAGAAAATGACATACCTTAAGTCTCTCTCTTTCTATGTCTGGTTTGATGAGCTTTCCCAACAGTCGGTTTTCCTGCAACTTTCTTTTTTTCTTTTCACCCTCTGGACAAAGAATCGAGTTACAAACTTGAACAATAGTTTTAAACTGGAACGAGGGCACATTCATCAAACTCTCCAAATCCTGAAATGGCCCAAACTTTTCTCTGTGTTCTATAATACTGATGGACTTTTTTCCATGAAGCAATTTGAAAGCTTCAAGTTCTTTATTAGATGCTGTATTCAACACATGCAGGATGGAAGCCTGCTGTTCTGAAGAGAAGAGCTTGTTAAGTGCATTTCCAGATTCCTTTGCATTTTCATCATAAAAAGAAACACTGCTGATAGTTTTCTCAGGTGCAGTAGATTTTTTCCGATAGCAGAAATTACGTAGGGTCTGGAACAAGGATAACTCCACTGGAACTGGAAAGGATCTCCATCTCCCTAAACGGAAAATTAACAAAATATAAACCAGATGTCCTACTTCTATATAGTGTTAGTTACAAGCTTGACCAGATCCTTTGCAAAGTCACATAGACTTTCCAATAATTTAAGAAATACTTGACTATATTCGCCAAGTGCAGTGACATACCTGGAATCCCAGAAACTTTGGAGGCTGAGGCAAGAGGTCAGAAATTTCAAGGGCAGCCTCAGCAGTTTAGCAAAATCCTCAGTAACTTAAGAAGACCTTGTCTCAAAAATGGGTGGGGATGTAGTTCCGTGATAAAACACCCCTGGGTTCAACCCAAGTACAAAAACAATAATAACAATACACTAATAAGTAAAAAGAAATAATGGGCCATATTAAATTATTACAGAGAATCAACTTTAAAATAGGAAATATACATTTTTTGTTTTGTTTTGGGGACGGTTGGCATCATGGATTAATCACAGGAGCACTTTACCACTGAACTCCATCCTCGGTCCTTTTCACTTTTTGTTTTGAGGCAGAGTCTTGCTAAGATTCTGAGGCTGGCCTCATACTTATCCTCCTATCTCAGCCTCTTGAATGACTGGGGTTACAGGCCTGAGCCACTGTGGGCCTGTACTTTTGTTTCCTTTAGGGCTTTTGTTGTTTTTGAGTCACAAGAATTGTCTTCTGATTTTTATGGATCAGTCCTAAATTTCACTACCTAGAATTTGTATTTTATGCCCGTCAAAAAGTTGTAGTTAAGGGCTGGGGTCATAATTCATTGGTAGATCGCTGGCCTAGCACTCTTGAGATCCTGGGTTGATCTCCAGCAGCGCTTGGTTTTTAGCTGAAATAATCATTTCAACTGATATCCTTTTTTTTTTTTTAATATATTTCCATGTGAGGGATCTTTTTTGTAATTGATCTCTGTTTAAGATTTATCTTCACTTCCATTTTCACTGGATTCTCATCTGGTGGAATTAAGAAAATTAAATTTTATGATTATAAGAAAAGTTTTAGCCGAGTTTAAAGGCGCCTTATTAAAGGGCGGTTTTAATTTTCTTCCATAAACTGCTCAAGATTTCTACTATGACTATGTTTTTGCAAGCAAAAGAAACACCATAAAATAAATGACTTTGTAAAACCAGGGAAAGTCACTCTGACATCGCAGCCACAGGGAATAAAGCAGCCGGAAGTAAGCAAGTTGCTGTTGGAATCTGAATCCACTTGGATTGATCCCCAGCATGGGCGGGTCGGGGGGGGGGGGGGATCAATCCTCCTCTTGGAGCCATGGGCCAGGGAAGCACACAAGATCCAAGGTTCGGAGACCAGAACCGTCCCGACAGCTCGGCTACAGCTCCAAGCGGACGACCTGGATACGGAACAGGAGAAGACAAACACTCCAAATTCAGGGGCTAATGGCAGATGGGAGAACAACCCTGCATTCTAGGTACCCTACCTCCTGCTTTGAGCAGACAAGACACGCTCATCCTCCAGTCCCACCGCTACAGGCTTCCTCCACTGACTTCCGGTTCCTGTTTGCTTCGCCACAAAGCGTCCGGCCTGGGCTCCGCGGAAAGATTCCGGTCAAAGTGTCGTTCCGAGACACACCTGGCTTTGCAGTGGGTTGGTCGGTGGGTTGGCCGGTGGCCATACCCGTGTGCGCTTCTCTCAAGGCCTCGGGTGGCCCGCAGAAATGTTCTTGCCCTCCTGCCCATAGTAGCTGCAGGACCGAATCTCCGGGAAGGAAACACCTAGGCCAGGTTCATCTGTAGTTCGTTACGGCGGCCCTCTTCGGGGAAAATCTCCTGGGTTGAGTAGAGTCGCATAGATGGAGGAGCTCCAGTTGATACCCAGCTTGGAGCTTAATGCCGGGTGGGGATGGGAAAGATGGGAAGTAGAAAGGTGCACCAATAACCGTGTCTTCAGGTCGAGCGGGATAACTGAGGGAAGCCCAAATTGTTTCAGAAGCTCAGCGAGGAAAAGAGGGCAGGCAAGATACCAGGGAGGACGAGGAAGGAGGAGATGGCTTTGCCCCTGGGTGAAGTATTCCATTTGCATTGGCTGGAGAAAGTTGAAGGTGCTATGTTTTCAGTTGAAGAGCTACCTCAGGTCTCTGGTCTTTGATTTGCAAAGTTAGATTGGAACTTTTCTAGAAAAAAAAAAAATGGCTGTGTATATAGCCAATGTGAGACCGGCTTGAAGGTGAACCTGGGAACATGAAGAACAGTCGGGAAGCTAGACTATCTTCCCAAGGGACAGGGAACAGTAAGGAATTGAATCTGGGAGATGTGAGGAGACTGGAAAGAAAAGGATTCTTTCTGGAAAATGGGGAGGCTTTAGCCAATTTTGTGAAAAATGGGAAGTCAGGAGGAAGAAAAAGGTAATGAGTTTGTGTTTTTTGTGGGGCAGCAATAGATTGATTGTCCCTGTGGCTATTGTCCAGAAGGCAATGAGATATGGGGAATAATAAATATTAATGAGAATTCTAAGAATCCTGACAGTTTCCTGGGGGAAGTTAGGAATCTAACAAGAAATAAAGTTAAGTTTTTGTGCAAAAATCCTCCAAATCAGGAGAAAATGATTCCCATTTCACTCCAGAGCTTATGCAACTTAATGAAATATTGTAATTGCATTCTTCAAAAAAGATAAAAGGTGAGCCGAGTTCCGTGGCACACACCTGTAATTCCAGCAGCTCAGGAAGCTGAGGCAAGAGGACCTGAAGTTCAAAGCCAGCCTCAGCAACTTGGCCGGGGCCCTGTTTCCCAAAAAAGTTGGGGGTGGGGCTGGAGCTGGGGCTCAGTAGCAGAGCACTTGCCTAGCATATGTGAGGCACTGGGTTGGCACCTTAGCACCACATACAAAAATAAACAAAATAGAGGCATAATGTCCATCTACAACTACACCCACTTTTAAAAAAAAAAAAATTTAAAGGAAGGGGTGCTGGGGATGAGGCTCCGTGGTTGAGCATATTTGGGTTCAATACCTGGTGCCAAAAAAAAGATGAAGTCCTAACCCCTAATATCTCAGAATGTGACCATGTGACCTTGTTTGAAAATAAAGGCATTGTAGATGTAAGTAGTTAAAATAAGATAGGGTCTGGGTGAGTAGCTCAGTGGTCTCAGGCTTGCCTAGCATGCACCAGTCACAAATTGCAGTCCCCAGTACCTGATCACACCACATGAACAAAAAGGTGAAAATGCCAGGCACAGTCACTGCCTATGGTGCCAGCTGCTCCAGAGGCTATAGGAGGATCATTTGAGGCCAAGAGTTTGAGGCCAACCTGGACAACATAGTAATACCCCAGTCTCAAACACAAACAGAAAAACATGAGATGACGCTGGCCTAGGGCAGTGATTTATCCAATATGACTCTTGTCCTTATAAAAAGACGGCCATGTGAATGTCATGATGAAGATGGATGGAATGATAGAACTACATGCCAAGGAAGGCATTCACCAGAAGCTGGGAGAAAGGCATGGAACAGATTCTCCTTAGAACCCTCAGAAGGAAGCAATCCTGCTGACATCTTGATTTCAGACTTCTAGCCTTCTGGACTGTGAGAGAATAAATTTATCTTGTTTTAAGCTTCCCAATTCATGGTGACTTGTTACAACATCTGGAAGAAACTAATTAATAAGGAATCCTGGTTATGCTTTCAGAGATGGAGTAGTTGTCTGGCAAGACACAACTTAGCACTTACTTCACAAACTTAGGCAGTTTTTTATGCTCTGAACCTCAGCTTCCTCATTTGTAAAATGGAGATAATGATACCTAACTCAACAGACTGTTTGAAGTATTCACAAGAAACAGGATACAGAGAACCCAATATGTAATAAAAGTTTCAAGAAATGTTAGTTTCTCCATGAAGCATCACTTCTTCTTCAGAACTAATGACCTTGAGGAGAAAGGCCCTTCTTCCTCAGAGCATTCATTCAGAATTATACTTTGACCAGACTGGAAGTGGTGCTCATGATTCACTGTAAACCAGAATCAGTGCATTCAAAATGAAAAATCATATCTTCCTTCAGAAAGTAGCTCTTTCTCACTTCCCTGATTCTATGTAAAAAATCACTGGCTTAGTTTAATTAACACAGGTTAATTCTGTATGGGAAAACAATAAAGGTTAATGTTCTATAATATCATGTCCTTGAAGTAGACAAACATTTCTTCTCAAGATATAAAAAGCATTAAACTTAAAGAAAAATGGATAAATTGGATTTAATTAAAGTTATAATGTCTGTTCATTAAAAGACACATTGAGACAATGAAAAGGCAAGTTACAGGGTGAGAGAAGATATTTACAATGCTATAACTGACAACTTATATCCAGAATATATTGTCAAAATTCCTACAAATACATATGAGAAAGGTGAGTAACCCAATTAAAAAATAGGCAAAGGCTGGGCATGATGGTGCATATCTGTAATCTCAGCAGCTGGCGAGGCTGAGGCAGGAGGATTACAAGTTCAAAGCCAGCTTCAGCAACATAGTGAGACTGTAAGCAACCTAGTGAGATCTTGTCTCTAAATAAAATATTAAAAAGGGGCTGGGAATGTGTTTCAGTGGTTAAGTGCCCCTTGGTTCAATACCTGGTACCAAAAGGAAAAAAAGGTGGGGAAGCAAAGACTTAAATAAATACATCACCTAAGGAGGATATTCAAATGGCCAATAAGCAAATGAATAGATTTTAATTTTACTCATTATTAGAGAAATGTGAATTAAAAACACATTGGGCTGGGGATGTGGCTCAAGCAGTAGTGTGCTCGCCTGGCATGCGTGCGGCCTGGGTTCGATCCTCAGCACCACATACAAACAAAGATGTTGTGTCCGCCGAAAACTAAAAAATAAATATTAAAATTCTCTCTCTCTCTCTCTCTTAAAAAAAAGAGATTGGAGTGTTGGCAAGGATGTGGAACATCTGGAAATCTCATACATGCTGATGAAAGTGTGGGTTGGTACGACCCTTTGGAATACTGGCAATTTCTAGTTTCCAATAAAAGCCAAAGATATATATAACCTGTGACCTGGCAATCTGATCCCTGGATGTATGTCCAATGTAATGCAATGCAAACATGTTCACTTTAAAATGTGTAACAGGTTGAACTACATATATGTAATTGCCAACACTTAACAGCTGTCAAATAGCAATTTCACAGCCAGGCACAGTGGCACACTTCTGTAATCCCAGCGGCTCAGGGGGCTGAGGCAATGGCATTAAGCAACTCAGTGAGACCCTACTCTAAATAAAATTTTAAAAATAGGGCTGGGGATGTGGCTCAGTGGTTGAGTGCCTCCAAGTTCAATCCTTGGTTACCCCCACACACACAAAAAAAAAATAGCAATTTCACATGATTAAATGAGTGTTCACGCGATTATGAGAGTGTTCATACTGTCTTTTATTAGCCAAAACATGGACTACGTTAATGTCAAATGATTGTGGGTATATTGAGAAATTTCAACTACATCCAGCAACATGATGAATCTCATAAATATAATGTCTGGTTAAAGAATACACACACTTATATATAAAGTATAGGACCAGGCAAAACTAATCTAAGATGATAAAAATCAGGTTACCTCTGGGACTGGTCCCTGAAGAGGGAATGGAGGGGGGAGTCTTATATTCTGTGTATTTTTAAGCTCTGGGTACTATTTAAATGTAAAATCCATCAAGTTGAAGCTTATGATATATGTCATCCAGGCATAGTCACAATTACAGTTGTATTTGTTATACTTTAATAAAAGATTACTTGAAAGGTTAATTCTCCAAATTACTTTGAATTAGGTATGTATCATATAAGGTCTGAATGTCAATGTAGTGATACAATCTACTCTATTTAGTCCCCAGAGTCATTTGTGTCTTCAAATGCAGCTAGACTCCCAAGAAAGAGCTGTTGGTTCTTAGATGGATCATTCAGGGACTGGAACACATCATGTATCTCTTTGTCCCATCCCCACCTCTGTGTTATGATATAGAAGAAAAATAATTGATTCTCCAAATCCTAGTGTAGTAGAAGTTTTTGGGTTTTTTTTTCTGCTTTTATGTTATATTTTATTTTTTCAATATTGTACAGAACTAATATTGTTAAGCAAATGATCAAAAATTTTAAAAACCCTCAGCAATTTAGTGAGGCCCTGAGTGATTTAGTGAGACTCTGTCTCAAAACAAGAAGTAGGGCTGGGGATATAGCTCAGTTGGTAGAGTGCTTGCCTCCCATGTATAAGGCCCTAGGTTCAATCCCCAGCACTACCACAAAAAAAAAAAAAAATTCAAAACAAAAAGTAAAAAGGGCTGTGAATGTGATTCAGCGTTAAGAGACCCTGGGTTCAATCCCCAGTATCAGAAAAAAAAATTTGTTTTAAACCAACATTCACACAACATTCCAGAATCAGAATACTTGGGCTCATGCTCCAACACTGCTACATATTATGTATGTATCTCAGTTTATTGCTATAAGAAAAGTTTTATCTTTTGCAAATTAAGGCTCAAAGTATCACTCTTAGAAGATTATTGTGGAAATTAAATTATAGGAATCACTGGTAAACTGTGTTATTCAAGGAGAGATGTTATTAATAAAACAACTGAGTATATTAAGATGAGTGTGGTTGTCAAAGAAAAGGTCCCAAGAGGAAAAATACTCAGATGCTTTCTATGACAGTCTCTAATGCAGTTAATTTAGGTATAATAACATAAGGAAAGAGAAGTTGGGGATTTTTTTTTTTCAGGGAGAGGTACTGGGATTGAACTCAGGGACACTCAGCCACTGAACCACATCCCCAGCCCTATTTTGTATTTTATTTAGAGACAGAGTCTCACTGAGTTGCTTAGCACCTCGTTAAGTCACTGAGGTTGAACTCTCGATCTTCCTGTCTCAGCCTTTCAAGCCACTGGGATTACAGGCGTGTGCCACCGCAGCGTGAGAAGTTGGGGATTCTTGAGCCCATTTTTTAAAGTCTGATTCCATTGGAGACGCGCCCCTCTCCCTGTCAGTGTTCAAAGTTTTAACAGATGTCACTCCAATCCCTTCACCTATAGCCATGACTAAAACCTGGTTGACTCACTTCTCATTCAGTGTTCCAGGTAAAGGTGTGAATTGTAAACAATCATCTTGTGTCTGCTCAGGATTTATTCTCTGGTTCCTCGGGTCCCATGACTAGATTTCTCATTTCTCTGACTCTCTGTTGGCCGCCCTGTCTTACGTTCATAAGCAGGACTGCCCGTCTCTTGATGGTCTCAACTCCACTCAAGTCAACCACTATCTTTTGAAGTTGTGGCAAGATTCACATAAGAAAATCCACCATTTTAACCATTTTAGTGTGCAATTAAGTTGCATTTAGTACATTCACAGTGTTGTGCAGCCGTCGCCACTGTCTAGTTTCAGAACATTTCCAGCACCTTAACAGGAGACCTCATTCCTATTGAGCAGTAATTCTCTAGTCCCTGACGCATACACACACCCCACCCTGCAAACACTAATTTGCCTTCTGTCTCTGTGAATCAGCCCATCTTGAACGTTTCATAGAAATGGAACAATCAACATTATTTGGGGCCCAACACTGGCTAGGCACCAAGGGTACAAGAATGCACAGGACAATCTGCGCTTAAACACTGCTGATTGAGACAAAACAGGTTAAAAAACAAGTGTAGAATAGAGTAATGATTGTTGTGACAGAGATACAAAAACTGTGAGAACAAGCGATTTAAGGGCAAACTGCAAGAAATAAGGTTTGAATTTGGGCATGGAAGCAGAAGTTCTCTAGACCCATGGCAACTTGTGAACAGAGAGAGACAGCTGCAGTAGGAGAGGGAGCAGCATGAGCCATGGTATAGAGCTGGACAGCTCTGTGCTCAAAGGATGTCATCACCCCAGGACGTTTGCTTTTCCTGGTACAGTCTTGTCTCAGATAGGTACAGAATTGCCTTGATTCTTTCTTCAGATCTTTGCTGACACATTCCCTCTTCAGAGAGCATTTCCTTGACCTCCCTATCCAAATAGCATCTTCTATCCTTCTCTAACCTTTTATTCTGTTTATATTTCTTTATAGCATTTGTCACTCTTACACCATATTCTGTGTAAAATGTGTATTGGTTTCTGTGTTCATTTTCTGTCCCCTCAACCTGAAGGAAAGCTCCATAAAGGCAGCTACGTCCCCAGCACCCATAACAATCAATACCAGGCACAAAGTAAGGTGTCCTGTGAATAGTTAATGAATGGTTGAACAAACACTTTGGCAGTATTGTCCTGAGGAATTCCTCTGGGTTCTGAGCTAGTTCCTAGTGTTGAAGACAAGGTGATATTGAACATAGAAATACATAAGTAGGCTGGGTGTGGTGGCACAAGTCTGTAATCCCAGTGGCTTGGGAGGCTGAGACAGCAGAATCGCAGGTTCAAAGCTAGCCTCAGCAAAGGTGAGGCACTAAGCAACTTAGTGAGACCCTGTCTTTAAATAATACAAAATAGGGCTGGGGGTGTGGCTCAGGGGTTGAGTGCCCTTGAGTTCAATCCCTGGTACCAAAAAAAAAAAAAAAAAAAAAGAAGAAAATAAAGAAAGTCTTCTGTTCTCATTATTTATTATTTTTTAATATTTATTTTTTTAGTTGTAGTTGGGCGCAATACCTTTATTTTATTTACTTATTTTTATGTGGTGCTGAGGATCGAACCCAGGGCCTTACATGTGCTAAGCAAGTGCTCTACTGCTGAGCCCCAACCCCAGCCCTGTTTATTATTTTTACTGCTACTTATTTTTTTTGGCTTATGGAACAAAGATTTATTGAATGTGCAGAAAGTGCTGGGGATACAACGAGAACAAAACTGGCCTGACCCCTGTTCTCATAAAGCTTTAAAGAATGAAGAAAGCCAGTCAATCAGCAAGTGATTACAACAGGGAGAGATGCTTGAAGAAATGGTTTTAAAAATGGAAAAAGCATGAGGCGCAAAGACAATCATTACAGCATTATGTATACCAGCAAAAAATTGGTCACAATCTATGTCTAACAGTAAAGAGAGATACATATTCCATGGGCTATCATGCTGCCATTAAAATGATCTCAGAGAGCATCCATGATAATGATATGAGACTTATTTTTTTTTATTTTTTAGTTGTAGTTGGACACAATGCCTTTATTTTATTTATCTTTATGTGGTGCTGAGGATCAAACCCAGGGCCTCACACATGTGAGACAAGAGCTGTACAGCTGAGCCCCAGCCCCAGCCCCTGATATGACACTTATTATGTAAAAAAGTAAAAAAAAACTAGCAGTGGTGGCACACGCCTGTAATCCCAGCAATTCAGGAGAAGCAAGGAGGAAGGAGGATTTCAAGTTCAAGGCTAGCTGTGGCTACTTAGCAAGACCCTATCTCAAAAAAATTAAAAAGGGCTGGGGATGTCTCTTTAGTGGTAGAGTGCCTCCCCCACCCCAAAAAGTAGAAAAAGGATATAAGGGATATAAAAGAATATGAAGTTATATGAAAACATATTCAATCATATTAAAATATACATAAAGCCCAGAAAGAAACTCACAAAAAAAAATGCTAATGATGGTTGAGAGCAGAACTATTCAAGGCACAGAATCAGGCTGAACTGCCGCTTTTGTAAATCATGTTCTTCTGGCTCAACCTGAGTTGCTGGTGAAAAGGGCCCAAGGCACACTTGGATTCAAATCTAGCTCCAGTACCTTGCATCATCCAGTGTGCATCACCTCACTTGTGTAACCTTAGACAAAATTTTTTTTTTTTTTGGTTCCACGGATTGAACCCAGAAGCGCTTAACCACTGAGCCACATTCCAAGCCACCCCCACCCATTTTTTGTTTGTTTGTTTTAAGATAGGGTGAGATAGGGTCTCACTAAGTTGCTTAGGGCCTCACTAAATTGCTGAGGCTGACTTTGAACTTGTGACCCTCCTGCCTCAGCCTCCTGAGCTGCCAAGATTCCAGGAGTGCGCCACCACACCCAGCTTGGACAAATTTACTTAACCTTTCTAGGCCACCTAGTGTACCTCTCGGGATGGTGGCCAAGATGAAATGGAACAAGGAACGTAAGCATCCTGGAACACTCTAGTCCCCAGGCAAACAGTGGTCATGATAGTAAGTAGCATTTCCTTTCTTCTTTGGTTTTCAAACTTCCTATAATTATAATTTTCTTTAAAATTCTAAAGCTAATAAACACAATTATTTGCATTTACAAAAGGTCATGCTCTGTTCCCTGGGGATCTTGAGCCTGTTCCTGGGAATGCAGCTGAAGGCTTTCTTCCAGCCCTGTTATGACCCACTCAGCCAGAGCAAGACAGTGATCTGAGAACAGGGCTGCATATTTGTGCTCTGAAGGACCCTGGGAGCATTATTTAGAGAGGACATTCTGTCCCAGGCCTAAGCTGCTCTTTCACCCAGCAGCTGCAGACTGGACTAAGCACTCCAGAAAGACGGTCTTAACCCACCCTGGCCCTGAAACCTCGCCTGAGTCCTGACAGCCTGTGGCACAATCCTCTTTCCTCAGGAGCAGCTTTTGGTTTCTGAACACAGAAGCTGAGCTCAACTTTATCACGTCCAGTACCCAGAAATGGGCTATAGCATTTCTGTTTGGGATGAAAAAAATGTTTTGGAAATAAATGATAGTAAAAAAGTATACAGAGGCTGGAGTTGTAGTTCAGCGGTAGATCACTTGCCTAGCATGTGTGAGGCACTGAGTTTGATCCTCAGCACCTCTGGACTTATTTTTATAAAAATAAATAAATAAAATAAAGATGTTGTGTCTTTCTACAACTAAAAATTTATATATATATTTTAAAAAAGGGTACACATATTAGGGTAGGGAGGGGGAGCATGGGAGGAATAGACGAACTCTAGATATGACAAAGGGGTGGAAGGGGAAGGGAGGGGGCAGGGGGTTAGAAATGATGGTGGAATGTGATGAACATTATTATCCAAAGTACATGTATGAAGACACAATTTGGTGTGAATGTACTTTATATACAACCAAAGATATAAAAAAATGTGCTCTATATGTGTAATATGAATTGTAATACATTCCGCTGTCATATATAAAAGAATCAATAAAAAAGGGGGTACAAACTTTCAGTTATAAGATGAGCAATTTCTGGAGCTGGGACTGTGGCTCAGTAGTAGAGCGCTCGCCTCACACGTGTGAGACCCTGGGTTCGATCCTCAGCACCACATAAAAATAAATTAAAAAAAAAAAGGTATTGTGTCCAACTACAACTAAAACAAATAATATAAAAAAAGATGAGCAATTTCTGGGGATGAATGTACAACCTTGGTGGTGATGGGTATGTTCTTTGTGATAATCATTACACAGTGTATATGTATATTGAATACATAAACATATTGCGTACATTAAATACATACAAAAGTAAACCAAAAAAATCCATAATGAGAAGACTAAAAGAGAGGTTTCATGAAATAACCTGGACTAAACAACACCATGCTAGGAGACCTGGATTTAGGTTTCTGTTCTGCTTCTTATTTGACTTCAGGACCTTGAATAACTTAACTCCTGTAAGCCTCAGCTTTTTCTTCTGCAAAATGGCATAAATCCATGCTGCCCTTGGTGGGTGATCGGGGAGCACTAATAAATCAGATGCTGTCGAACTCTTCTGCAAAACACCCAAGAAGTATCAATTAGGGTTATCTCCCACAGGCCCCAAACAAAAAGGAAGAAGGAAGGAAAGAAACCTATCACAAATACAATACCAGAGTACTCTTTTTTTTTTTCTTTTCCTCTATGGATGACTGAAATTCCGCCTTGAGGCTTTTATTTGTGTTACATGGAAACATCCAAAAATAAGGAAAGAAAGATGGGAAAGGAAGGAGACCTCTCAATCTCTGGCTCCTTACTGGGAATGAGATGCCATATTTTCTTTGGGTTGGTTCTGGGGGGCTTCCAGGGAGGAGTCAGTGAGAGTCAAGGTGCCAGAGGAGAACATCTCAGCATCATAATTTTGCTCTGGCATTGGACAGAGCACAAATGTCCTTGGCTTGAGCCTTTTTTCTTTCCTGTTCCCCCTCCCTCTGCCTTCCTACCATACGTTGCCTTTCCCATCCTTCTCTTGGGAGATGTATTTCTGTCTTTTTTTTCATCTAAAGCAGAGGAAATGAATCATCTCTCGGCTTGTTTAGTAAACAGCCTCTTACTCCTGACCCCAGCTGGCTCTCCCAGCACCCTGTGGCTGCTCCAGTCAATATCCTCATGGCTGGTTGTTCTTCAGAATGTTTGTCCTCTGGGCCTGGTGGCTTGACCTCCTCTGAGCTGGGGATGATGGGAAATGACACATAGCATTCCAGATGACAGTTCCACAAGCTCGCCAGGAGGGCAAGGGAAGCAAGGGAACCACTGTGTTTTGAGAACACTGTGTGTCATCTCAAAGACCCGAATAGGCAGGCAGACCTCAAAATTCTCCTTTTACCAGGTCAGCTACAATATCAGCTTCAGTCCATTCATCAGGATGGAAATTGAGCATCATGTGCATTAAGCCATATGCATGCCATAGATGGATGTTACCAAGGAGATGTCAAGTACACACAGTATGTATTTTACCAGGAGGCAGATGAGTGTCTGAGGATGGTATCAAGAAGAGAAGGCCAAGCTCCGTGGCCTGTAATCCAGCGGCACAGGAGGCTGAGGCAGGAGGATTGCAAGTTCAAAGCCAACCTCAGCAATTTAGTGAGGCCCTAAGCAACTTATTGAGACCCTATCTCTAAATAAAATATAAAAAGGGGCTGGGGATATGGCTCAGTGGTTGAATATCCCTGGGTTAAAAAAAAAAAAAGGCAGGGGGGGTAATGAAATGTTCATGTTCAAGACCATAAGCCCTGCCCACACCTTATGGTGATGGAACTTGACAGGACCCTGCTATGTCCAGGTTGGTTCACTTCCTGGTGAACACAGTCATGCAATTATTTTTGAATTTCCAAAAAACGTGCGGGTGCCATTTCTAGGAGATAAAAGAGATTCAGGAATAACACTGCTGATATCCAGCTCACTAGTGAAGACCCAAGTACGTATCACTATGGTGCAAGGTGGACAGAAAGTGCCCAGGGCCAAAGGGGATGAACAAATCCTATCATAGAGTTCTAGAAGGACCAGAAGCTGGAGAGACTGCTTGATACTGGGCAGTAAGAAGGGTTTCCCTGAGAAGGTGATGTTTGCAATATACCTATGTCCCGAAATAGATGTAAGATCCTAACAAAAGTTAGGTTCTGTTTAAGTTTTCCAAGGAGCGCCGAGATGTGGACATATGCCCTTATTCCTCCACTATAGCGGTGGAACCAGAGGCCCAAAGAGGCTGAACATTATTGTCCACAGTCTTGCAGCTAGGAAGTGGCGGGCCAGAAGTTGATCTTGCTCCAGGGCAACCACTCAAAGTCTGGTGTTCCTGCCCCTCCCCACCTGTGGAGGGGAGGGGCGGGACTGGCCCGGCCGAGGGCGGGACAGAGGCCCTGGAGGGGCGGAGCTGGAGAGACGGCGGGCTGGGTCCTTTTCGACGGCGGGGACTAGTGCACTGGTCATGGGCTGCCGCGGGCCGGGAGGCGGCCGGGCTGAGCCCTGCTGAGCCCGCCCCGCCCGCCATGGGCGACCGCGAGCGCAACAAGAAGCGGCTGCTGGAGCTGCTGCAGGCTGCGGGCACCGGCAACGCGCACTGCGCCGACTGCGGGGCGGCGGGTAAGGGCGCAGCGGCGCGGGGCGCGCGGGGCAAGTGCAGCTCGGGACTTGGCCAGCCAGACTCTCCCCTACGAGCACACCGGGTCCGGTCCTATCTTCGTAGGATCCAGAAGTGTCCCCTATTGAGCTCTGGGACCCGGACTCCCGTCCATCCAGACGGTGAGCCTCCCACCCGGACGCAGGATCCTGACTCCCGACTCCAGACCAGACGCGGATCTTTCCACGTCCTGGGACCCTCCCGATATTAGATCCCGGAGCTGGGCACCCTGACCTTCCTGTCCACCGCCCCCACCACAGACACCCTACGGCTCAGGACCCAGCTCCCTGTGCCATCCCTCAAGACCTAGGCACTTCCCGCGCCCTGGACACAAACATCTCACTCACCGAGGAGCCCTAGACCTCAGCCCCAGGCCTCCTGATGGTCATGTGTCCCCTGTCCCTCCTCTGGACGCCTCCGAGATCTTTCCCTTTCCCTCTCCACCGCGATCAGACCTGAGGAGCCGTGATTCACCTGCCCACTTGCAGCTCCCAGCCCATCGCTTGGCTGCTGGTCCTTCCCCGGTGCTCCTCTCAGTTCCCCCTCAGTTCTGTCACTTCCACGTCGCGCCCGCCTCAGCCTCGCCCCCATCCCTTGGAATCTCTCCAAGATCGTCACCCTGGTGGCCGCCGCGGTGGCGGGTGGGCCAACCAGATTTCATGGTAGTAACTTAGCTGTTCCAAGGTGGGGAGCCCCGCACAGGCAGAGCTGGCCACAGCCTCCGGAATCCTATCAGGTCCTATCTGTCCCAGAGCCTCAGTCCAGCTTTGATTTCCTCGCTCAACTCTGCTCAGCTACCCTCCTGCCCCGCAGATCCCGACTGGGCCTCTTACAAGCTGGGAGTCTTCATCTGTCTCCACTGCTCTGGCGTCCACCGCAACTTCCCGGACATCAGCAAAGTTAAATCCGTGAGACTCGACTTCTGGGACGACAGTATTGTGGAGGTAGAATGGTGTGCAGGTGGAGAGTTTCGGAATTGCAAAGTTGGGGTGGAGACAGGGAGTGGGTGTTCCCAGTCCAGAGAAGAAGAAACTGAAGCCCAGCGAGTGTCAGCGACTAACAGAGGAAACACAGTAGACTGGCATTTTAGACAGAGGCCCTAAGGACATATTCTGACTCATCACTTGCTCACTTAGAAGCCCTGAGGCCCTGAGCTACTTACTTAATCCTAGCTATGAACTCTTAGTTTCCACATCTGTATTATAGGCATACCTACCTTCTCATAGGGATGCTAGAAGCATTAAATGCAGGCTCATTTGAGGAATAAAGTAGGCAGTCAATTAACAGTTGCGTTTATCATCAATGGAAGTCCTAGACTGGGAGAAGAGAAGCATGCTATGGTCCTCCTGCCCTCTCGGAGCTGGGAAGAGGACCACTTTGCTTTACTGCCCTGTGGGCACTGAGGACTCCCTTAACCTGGAGGGGTAGTAACATTTTGGCCAGATAAATCTTCGGAGAGCAGGCAGTTTTATACTGTACTTGTTGGCTGAGGAGTTCAAGAACAATTGGGGAAGCAGATCAAATGACTTAGCACCCACTCTGTGCCAGGAACTGTCCCAGAAAACCACTGGGATGGATGTTTTACTTATTCAGCTAAAACATAGTTACTCTACGCCTACTATGTGTTAGGTGCTGGGAGAGAACAGTGGACAAGACAAGGTCCTTGCTTACCTGGGACTTAGATTCTAGTTCAGAAGTCAATCTGCACATAAACCTGAAGCGTTTTATTTGTGCCTTTTCTTCATTTTTATATATGAGATCTCAGGGTCAGTCCTGGAATAAATGGCAGAATCTCAACCCTGTTGGGATCCAAACCTGGTGCATATCCTGTGACGTAGCCCAACAGCTCCCGGGAAGGTGAAGAGTACTGATCACTCTAACCAAGGGTGTCCCTTCAACACCTGGAGTTTCTTCCCACTGCTGCTCTCACCTAGATATGCTACCTCCACCATCCACTCTGGTCCACTGATCACCCTGACATATGTATTTTATGGGGCCAGCACCCACTTCCATCCTCCAGCTGCCTCTGTCTTTTGAAGACATTTAGAGCTGCTGGGGGTCCTGCCATCTGCGGAAGGAGTAGGTGAAAGAATGTGAGCTTTGGAGTCAGACAGGTCTAGGTTCAAATTCCAGTTTTCCACTTTTCTAGCTATGTTGCCGAGGACAGATCATTAAGCCTCTCTGAGCCCAAGTTGCCTCATCTCTAAAATGAAGATGGCCATATTAAAATGGCTAAGGGTATCCAATGAGCCTCTGTGTAAGAATTGTGAAGTGTTGTTTCCGTTTGAGGCATGGATATTATTGCCCCTCATTGGTCAGCCTGGGACTTCCTGGCAGCGCAATTAGCAGGCCTGGTGGGACATGTCCTTCTTGGAGGCAGTTCCTTCTGACCCAGCCTAGAAGCCAGCGAGACCTATAGCCTTCTGGGTAGACCAGGGTTTCATTTCACATTTTTCCAAGTTCTAAGATTATCTTAAATTGCTGTTGTTTTGCAGTTTATGACTCACAATGGGAACCTCCGTGTGAAGGCCAAGTTCGAAGCCAGAGTCCCAGCTTTCTACTATGTCCCCCAAGCCAATGACTGCCTGTAAGTGGGCAATTCTTTAGGGGCTGGCTGAGAGGTTTTCCTGGTCCCATCCCCCAAACCTCTACCCCATCTCGGATGCCTTTGTCTGTGGCAATCTCTCCTGTGGACCAGGTCAGCAGGTAGATCCAGGAGTGCATCTGATACCATCACAAATGAATCCTGATTTAAACTGGGCATGATGGCACCTGCCTATACCTCAGCTACTCAGGAGGCCAAGGCTGGAGGATTGCAAGTTTGAGGCAATTGAAAGTTTGTCAAGCTTAGTGAGATCCTGTCTCAAAAAATAAATAAATAAATAAAAAGGGCTGAGAATGTAACTCAGTGATAGAGAATGCCTGAATTTAATCCTCAGTACTACAAAAAAAAAAAAAAAAAAAAAAAAAAAAAAAAAAGCTTAAGGCTTAAGCCTCTTTCTACCTCTGTTGTTTGGTATGTCATTTCTTTCTTTGGGCCTCAGTTTCCATTGCTGTGAGATGGGGAATTTTCTGAACTGTCTATCACTCTGCCTCCGATGTTCTGAGAGCCTACAGGTGATAGAGGAGAGATGTGGGTATTTTAATAGAAAAGTGTGTTTTAGCTACTTCCTGTTGAGTGTTCTGTCTAGGACTCTCCCACCTCAGCTCAGGTTGACTACAAAAACTTGCTTAAGCTGCAGATCCCTAAATAATAAAGATAAAAGTGCTGGGCACAGTGGCATATGCCTGTAATTCCAGCAGTTTGGGAGGCTGAGGCAGAAGGATAGTGAGTTCTAAACCAGCCACGGCAACATAGCGAGACCTTGTCTCAAAATAAAATATAAAAAGGGCTGGGGATGTGACTCAGGGGTTAAGTGCCCTTGGATTTAATCCTCAGTACCATAAATAAATAGATAACCATAAAAGTAATGACCGCTGTCAGGTGTGGTGGCACATGCCTGTAATCCCAGCTACTTGGGAGGCTGAGGCAGGAGAATCACAAGATCAAGGCCAACTTCAATAATTTAAATGAGACTCTGTCTCAAAATAAAATAAAAAGGACTAGGGAGTAAGTCAGTGGTAGAGTGCTTCTGGATTCATCTGACCAAAGGTTCTCTGCTTTTAGGGTGTTAAAGGAACAGTGGATTCGAGCTAAGTATGAGAGACAGGAGTTTATGGCTGATGGGAAAGCCGTCCCTCCCCCAGGTAAGGTAATTTTCGTATCTTGTGGAATCAGTGTTCTGATGAGCCCTACCAACAAAATGCCGACTATTAGGAGCAAAATCCATCCATGAGATGTCTGTTGCCCTGGCCCTGCCCACAGTATCCAAGGGGTGGATATCTGCACCTTGAAACAGCTAGAAAATCAGCAAGTGGGGTCTTGCAGTCTGAGCAGCAAAGAAGCATCTAGGTCTCAGATCCTTGCAGGGCCACAGGTGTATGCAGAATCTTAGCATGAATTGTAGGACAATTTCCACACCGGGCAGGCCCTTTAAACAAGGCATGGCACTCCTGGCTAATGCCATTCCTGGTGCAGCTCACAGTTTAGTGAGGAGCATGGGCTGCCTTTCAGCCTCCCTTTCTGCCATTGTGAGGGCACAGCCTCATTGGTGGCCATGAATCTATGGCAGTTTTTAGCCTACAGCCCTGAGTCCAAGCTGACAGTGACCCAGAGAGCAAAGAGTGGCGACTCTTGGAGAAACAGAGGCAGCCAACTTTAGCTACCAGGAGCACCAATTAGTCTTCAAACCAGCAAGCACCTTGAGGTCACTCATTATTTCCAAAGTTTCATGAGGCTGATGGCCATGTGAAGTTGGGCTGAACCACATATATTTAGGCGTCTTCCAAAATCCTTCCAGTTTGTCAAGACATAGACTACTTAAGGTTTATTGTGTCTCCTAGTGAGACGGCCTGATACCATGGAGAGCCAAGAAAGCCAGGTTTTGCACGGGGTGGGAGTGTGGGGGGTGTCTGACTAAGATAATAAGCCATGGCAAAGCTGGTCCCAGGCAAGACTCTTGCTCCCTGCAGCTGACATAGCCAGTTAGATTGGGGGTATCTAGGCAACAGGTGGAGGGTTCTTTCTGCCCCGAAACTCTAAGAGGTTCCTGTGTCGTTTGTGCATCCTAAGGTCATGAGCATTCACTTCTTCTCTCCCTGGTGGTCAAGGTAACCGAGAAGGAATCCTGTGGAAGCGGGGAAAGGACAATGCACAGTTTCTGAGAAGGAGATTTGTCCTGCTGGCAAGAGAAGGACTCCTGAAGTACTACACCAAGGAGGAGGTAGGAGGCCAGACGGGCCAGGGGCTTCCTCCCTCCTCACTAACCAGCCTTCTTGTTAATGGATGTGCTTGGTCTTGTGGATAATTTCAGATCCTGAGAGACTCCACATTCTCTTCCTTTTCCTTGTTTAGGCAATTAATCCAATCCACTGAAAACACACTCTTTGTTCATATAGAATCAGCTTAAACTAGTTCAATTTTGGTTTGGGTTGGTTTTTGAAACAGGGTCTCACTATGTTGCCCAGATTGGTTTTTCTTTTCCTTTTTTTTTTTTTTGGTATGAGGAATTGAACCCAGGGACGCCCTCACTTAGTTGCCGAGGCTGGCTTTGAACTTGCAATCCTCACTGCCTCAGCCTCCTGAGCTGCTGGGATTACAGGCGTACACCACCATGCCTGATCCCAGGCTTGTCTTGAACTCCTGGGCTTAAGGCATCCTCCTGCCTCAGCCTCTCAGGTAGTTAAGACTGCAGGTGTGTGCAACCATGTCATGCAACTGGTCCATGTATAAGCCTCTGATGATCGCTTGATTTTATTTCATTTATCCATTCATTTAAATATTTATTGAGCATCTACTCTGTGTAGGCATCATTCTAGGGACTGGGGATATAGCAATGAACTAAACAATTCCATAACTCTCATGGAACTTTTATTCTAGTGGAAAAAGACAGGAGACAACCAACACATTATATCCGTTTTGTATTAAGTGTATGGGTGATTGACTAGAGAGTGGTCAGTAAAGGCCTCTCTGGTGACAGGTGAGCAGAGATCTGAATAAACGTGAAGAATAAGTTATGTGGGTACATGAGGAAGAGAAGGAGGGACAAGGGAGCACTATGTACAGAAGCCTTGAGCACATCATGGTGAGCAAATACACCTTTGTGCCAATTAGAAAAAAAAATGGCCCCATTAGAGGGTGTGACCCAAGACCCTGGTCCCAGTAAGCAGAAACCTGGACTGCAGCTTTCACCCCACATTTTATGCCGTGCAGAAACTCAGCCCTAGGCCACTGCCCTGGCCCTGTGTTGGATATGAGGTGACCAAGTGACTGAGTGAGCAAGCAAAAGAATGGAGGGAGACAAAGTCACCTAATGGAGACTTTGTAGGCCACAGTAAGACGTGTGTCCACGTGCACAGACGGACACGGCTGGGAATCAAACCCGCAGATTTTTTTTTTTTTTTTTAATGGTGCTGGGAATTGAACCCAGGTTCTCCTGCATAAACCCAGAGATTTTTAAAGAACAGCTTTGCCGAAATATAATTTATAGACCATACAATTCACCCATTTAAAGTATACAAGCAATGACTTTCGGTATATTCAAAAGTTGTACATCCATTATTACAACCAGTTTGGGAACTTTTTCATAGTTTCAAAAAGAAGCCCTATGCCCTTACCATCACCTCTCACTCCACCCCTACCTCTATCCCCAAGGGCAATCTCTAGGCTACTTTTTGTCTATAGATTTGCCTATTCTGACATTTCATATTAACAGAATCCTGCATTATGTGCATACTTCTCTCACTTAGCCTGATGTTTTTAAAGTTCATCCATGTTTTAGCATGTTTCAGTACTTCGTTTATTTTTCCTGCTGAATCATATTTTACCGTATGTGTGACATTTAATTTTACTTATTTATTTGGTACTAGGGATTTAACCCAGGGGTGCCCTATCATTGAGTGACATTCCCAACCCTTTTTATTTTTTACTTTGAGACAGGGCCTCTCTAGACGAGCGCACTACCGCTTGAGCCACATCCCCAGCCCAAGACAGGGCCTCTCTAAAGTGCTGAGGCTGACCTCAAACTTGAGATCTTCTTGACTCAGCCTCCCAAGTTGCTGGGATTTCAGGTGTGCACCATCTCTCCCAGCAGTATGACATTTTATTTATTCACTCATCAGTTGATGGGAATTTGAATTGTTTCCACTTTGGGGATATTATGAATAATGCTGGTAGCGATGTACATGTACAAGTTTTCAGGTGAATATGTTTCCATTTTTCTTGGGTGTACTTAGGAATAGAATTGTCCTTGATCCACTTTGAATTGAGTTTTGTGCAGGGTGAGAGATAAAGGTTCAATTTCATTCTCCTACTTATGGATTTCCAGTTTTCCCAGAACATTTGTTGAAGAGGTTATCTTTCCTCCAATGTAGGCTTTTGGCACCTTTGTCTGGAATGAGATAATTGTATTTATTTGGGTTTGTCTCTGTGTCTTCTATTCTGTTCCATTGGTCTTAATATCTGTTTTGGTGCCAATACTATACTGTTTTGGTAATATAGTAATATTTTTTAAAATATCTTTAGTTGTAAATGGACACAATACCTTTATTTTATTTATTTTTATGTGGTGCTGAGGATGGAACCCAGTGTCTCACACATGTTACACAAGTGCTCTACCACTGAGCCACAACCCCAGCCCTCTGTACTATAATGCAAGGTCTGATATTGTCATGCTTCTTGCTTCACATTTCTTGCTAAGAATTGCTTTGGCTATTATGGACCTCTTATTTTTCCAAATGAATTTCATGACTGCTTTTTCTAGTTCTATGAAGAACATCTTTGAAATTTAATAGGAATTGCCTCAAATCTTGATAGTGTGGCCATTAATTAATTCTGCCTATCCAAGAATATGGGAGATCTTTCCATTTTCTAAGGTCTTCAATTTATTTCTTTAGTGATCTATATTTTCATTGTAGAATCTTTTACCTGTTTTTTTTAGATTTATTCCCAAGTTTTCTTTTGTTTTTGTTTTTGTTTTTTTGAGGCTGGGATGGTTTTCCTAATTTCTCTTTTAGCTGAATCATCATTAGTGTATAGGAACACAATTGATTTATAGATATTAATTTTATAGCCTGCTACTTTGCTGAATTCGTTTAGGAGTTCTAGTAGTTTTGATATTTTTTCAGTTCTCAATGAATCTTTATTTATTTATTTATTTTTAAAGAGAGAGAGAGAAAAGAGAGAGAGAGAGAGAATTTTTTTATTATTTATTTTTCAGTTTTCGGTGGACACAACATCTTTTTTTTTTTTTTTATGTGGTGCTGAGGATTGAACCCAGCGCCCCATGCATGCCAGGCGAGCGCCTTACCGCTTGAACCACATCCCTGGCCCCATGAATCTTTATTTATATGTGGTGCTGAGAATTGAACCCAGTGCCTTACACATGCTAGGCAAGTGCTCTACCACTGTGCTATGACACCAGCCCTGAGTTCTAGTAGTTTTGTGGAGGAGTTTTTTGTGTCTTCTAAATATAGAATCATGTAATCAGCAAATAGGGATGTTTGAGGTCTTCTTTTCCTATTCGTATTCCTTTAATTTTTTTTTTTCTTTTTATTTTTTTGTCTAATTGCTCTGGCTAGTGTTTCAAGGACTATGTTGAATAGAAATGTTAAGGGAGGACATCCCTATCTTGTTCCTGTTTTTAGATGGAATGCTTTCAGTTTTTCTTTTTTTTTTAATATTTATTTATTTATTTTTAGATGTAGGTGGACACAACACAATGCCTTTATTTTTATGTGGTGCTGAGAATCGAACCCGGGTCATTCTAGGCAAGGCTCTACTGCTAAGCCACAATCCCAGCCCCATGCTTTCAGTTTTTCTTCATTTAGAATGACATTGGCCTTGGGCTTAATATATATAGCTTTTACAATGTTGAGGTATGTTCCTACTATCCCTAGTTTTTCCAATGTTTTGAACATGAATGGATGCTGTATTTTGTCAAATGCTTTTTCTGCATCTATTGAATAACAATGTGATTCTTGTCTTTAAGCGTATTGATGTCATGAATTACATTCACTGATTTCCATATCTTGAACCAACTTTGCATTCCAGGGATGAAACACACTTGATCATGGTGCACTATCTTTTAAATATGTTTTTATATTCAGTTTGCCAGTATTTTATTAAGAAAATTTGCATCTATGTTCATCAGGGATATTGGTCTGAAGTTTTGTTTCCTGATGTATCTTTGTCTGGTTTTGGTATCGGGATGATACTAGCTTCATAGAATGAGTTTGAAAAGGTTCCCTCCTTTCCTGTTTCATGGAATAACTCGAAGAGGATTGGTGTTAGGTCTTTGAAGGTCTGGTAGAACTCGGCTGAGAATCCGTCTGGTCCTGGGCTTTTCTTTGTTGGTAGGCTTTTGATGGCATCTTCAATTTCAATTGCTTAAAATTGATCTGTTTAAATTTTCTATGTCCTCCAGATTCAGTTTGGGTAGGTCAGATGTCTCTAGAAATTTGTCCATGTCTTCAAGATTTTCTAAGTTTCTAATTATCATCTGTATTCCAGTAGTGTCTGTGGTAATATTTCTTTTTTCATCATGAATTTTAGTAATTTGTGTTTTTTTCCCCTTATCTTGGTTAGCTTGGCTAAGGGTTTTTCAATTTTATTTATTTTTTCAAGGAACCAACTTTTGTTGATTTTTTTAATTGGGTTTTTTGTTTGTTTGTTTGTTTCAATTTTGTTGATATCAGCTTTGAATTTAATTATTTCCTATCTTCTACTACTTCTAGTGTTGATTTGTTCTTCTTTTTCTAGGGCTTTGAGATGTAATGTTAGGTTATTTCATTGGTGACTTCCTATTCTTTTAATGAATGAACTCAGTGCAATGAACTTTTTTCTTAGAACCGCCTTAATAGTGTCCCAGAGATTTTGATATGTTGTGTCGCTATTCTCATTTATCTCTAAGCATTTTTTTTCATTTCATTCCTGATTTTTTTCTGCTATACATTGGTCATTAAAAAGTGTATTATTTAGTCTCCAGGAGTTAAATAGCTTCTATTTTTTATTTTATCATTGATATCTAATTTCATTCCATTATGATCTGATAGAATGCAAGGTGTTATGTCTATTTTTTATTTGCTAAGAATTGCTTTGTGACCTAAGATATGGTTTATGTTAGAGAAGGTTCTGTGTGCTGCTGAGGAGAAGTATATTCAGTCATTGATGGATGAAATATTCTATAAATGTCTGGTACATCTAAATTATTAATTATAGTTTTTAGTTCTACAGCTCCTTTAGTTTTTGTTTGGAAGATCTTTCCAGTAGTGAGAGAGGTGTGTTTAAGTAACCCAGTATTATTGTATTGTGGCCTATTTGATTCTTGAAATTAAGAAGGATTTGTTTGATCTTTGTAAATGCTCCATTGTTTGAGGCATAAATTTTTATGATTGTTATGTCTTCTTGATGTATAATTCCATTAAGCAATATGAAATGTTCTTCTTTGTCCCCTCTGATTAATTTTGGCTTGAGGTCCAAAAATTTGTGATATGAGGCTAGAAATCCCTGCTTGTGTATGAGATGCCTGTGAAAAATATGCTTTTTCCCATCCTTTTTACCTTCAGTCTGTGGATGTCTTTGCCTATGAGGTGAGTCTCTTGGAGACACCCATATTGTTGGATCTGTTTTTTAATATAGTCTGCCAGTCTATTCTTTTTGATTGATGAGTTTAGGCTATTTACATTCAAGATTATTATTGAGAAATGATTTTATTTCCTATCATTTTGATTTATTGCTGGTCTTTTTTTTCTTAAAGAAAGAATGAGAGAGAGAGTGAGAGAGAGTGAGAGAGAGAAAGAGAGAGAGAGAATTTTTTTAATATTTATTTTTTAGTTCTCGGCGGACACAACATCTTTGTTTGTATGTGGTGCTGAGGATCGAACCTGGGCCGCACGCATGTGAGGCGAGCATGCTACCGCTTGAGCCACATCCCCAGCCCTATTGCTGGTCTTAATTTGAATTAGTTTCTTCTTTGATTGACTATTATTCTGTGTAGTTCCTAACTTTGTTGGTTTTCAATTGTATTTTTCATTGCTTCTTCATGAAATATTTTATTGAATATGTTCTGTAGTGCAGGCTTTCTATTGTGAATTCTTTTAACTTTTGTTTATCATGGAAGGTCTTTATTTCATTGTCAATTTGGAAGCTAGTAGAGTTTTTGTGGTTGGCATCTATTTTCTTTCAGAGGTTGGTATATATTATTCCAAAACCTCCTAGCTTTGAGGGTCTGGGTTGAGAAATCAGCTGAGATCCAGATTGGTTTCCCTCTAAATGTGAACTATCATTTTCCTCTGTCAGTTTTTAAAGTTCTATCCTTCTTCTGTATGCTAGGCATTTTCATAAATAATGTGCCTTGGTATGGGTCTGTTGTAATTTTGTATATCTGGAGTCCTGTTAGCCTCCTGTATTTGATTTTACATTTCATTCTTAAGGTTTTGGAAATCTTTTGATATTATTTCTTTGAAAAAATTGTGCCCTCCTTTTGTATCTCTGAGCCTTATCTATTCTGATAAATCTTATATTTGGTGTTTTCATGTTATCCCATGTTTCTTAGTAGTTCTATTCATGGTATTTTTAAGAGTATCAAATTATTTTATTACAAAACTTAACACCATTTACTGATCATCCACTTTTCTAAAAATCACAAACACAAGAAAAGAACAAATTCATCCAAGGTTCACCAGCCCTGGGAAGATAGGAAAAAGCCCTGAACAGGGAACCTGCAAATATTTTCCTTATGCCTGATATCTTAGCATCCTACTTCACTCTAGGCTTCCACTTTTTGTCACCTCTGACAAGGGGAGGAAACTGGCTAGAAGAATCACTGACAAGAAGGTCACAACCAACTTGAAGGCTATGTGATACTAAGGGCTTGTACATTCTAGTTTGTAACTCTGAGAAATGATATCAGATAAGCACTGTCAAAATACCTATTCCCGGGCTGGGACTGTGGCTCAGGCAGAGCGCTCGCCTAGCACGGGCAAAGGCATTGTGTTGTGTCCATCTACACCTAAAAAATAAATATTAAAAAAAACAGCAATGACTTTATTTATTAAAAAAAATACCTACTCCCCACTAACATTTACTGTCCTTATTCTCTGAATTACCTTTGGAACTGGTTGTGTTATTTCATTTTAGCTTATGTTTATCCCAGAGCACAAACCCTAAAATCCATGTGCAGTCTCCATGTTCAAGTTTAGAATTGCTTCAGACAACCCCAGTGGCTGTATTGTTCATGTTCTATAGTATGTACTGGGTGTCATACCCTTGCACAAGCAGGTCAAGTGGCAGCCCAGTGCAGAGGGCACACAGGGACAACTTTCCCACTGCCAATCTTATTCCTGCTCTATCTGGACACTGCCCCACAGTTAAGGTAGATTTTTTTATTTCACTGGCCCCAACTGAATGAAGTCATATTCTCATGGATCAGGAATCCAATTCTTCACCATTAATTAAATGGGGTTTTCAAACAGTGCCAGGAATATTCTTAGGAAATGTCCTGGGACTGGGCTGGTGGGTTCTCAATCTCTTGCTTGGGAGGGGACACTGGCACAGCTTATTTTTTTCTGGGCCACCAGGAACTCATGAATCATTTGAGCTGATGTTAACCCTCTTTAGAAAAGTAATCAGCAAAGATTTTATCCCATTCTACAGGTTCTCTAGTAACATTCTTATTTTTTTTTCTGCACAGAAGCTTTCTAATTTGATGCCAATCGCTTTATTAACTCTTACCATTTTTTCTTGAGCTTTAGAGGTCATATTGACAAAGTCATTGCTCATACCTATATGTTTTAGTGTTGTTGATCTTACGTTTCTTGTTTTTTGTTTTTTTTTGCACTGGGGATTGAACCCAGGGGCACTTAACCACTGAGCCATACCCTGAGCCTTTTAAAAAATATTTTATTTAGAGAAAGGATCTCACTAAATTGCTTAGGGACTCACTAAGTTTCTGAGGCAGGCTTTGAACTTGCCTCCTCCTGCCTCACTCAGCCTCCCAATCCTCTGGGACTATAGACATGTGCCACTGTGCCTGACTCTTACGTTTTCATCTACGAGTTGTATAGTTTCTAGGTCCTTGATCCGTTTTGAGTTAACTTTTATTCAGGGTGAGAGATAAAGGTCTAGTTTTACTCTAGACCCTTATCTCTCACCAGTTGTCCCAGAACAATTTGTTAAAAAGTCTGTCTTGAGCTGGGGTTGTGGCTCAGTGGTAGAGCTTTTGCCTAGCATGTGTGAGGCCCTGGGTTCAATTCTCAGCACCACATAAAAACATATGTTTGTCTTTTCTCAATGTATGTTTTTGGTACCTTTGTCAAGGATCAGATGACTGTATCTGTGTGGATTTGTTTCTTCTGTCATATATATATATATATTAGTTGTAGATGGACACACTAACTTTATTTTATATTTTTATGTGTACTGAAGATTGAACCCAGGGCCTCACACATACTAGGCAAGTGCTCTACCATTGAACTATAACCGAGCCCCTGTGTGGGTTCATTTCTGTGTCTTCTATTCTATACTGTAGGTTAGTGCATCTGTTTTTATGCCAGTACCTTGCAGTTTTTGTTTCTATAGCTCTGTAGTATAATTTGAAGTTAGGTTTTGTGATGCCTCCAGCATTGTTTTTTTGGCTTAGAATTACTTTAGCTATCCTGGGTGTTTTATTCTTCCATATGAATTTTAGGACTGCTTTTCCTAGTATTCTTGATATTTTGATGGGCATTACATTGAATCTGTATATTACTTTTGGTAGTATGGCCATTTTGACAATATTAATTCTGCCCATTCACTTCTTTCGTTTTGTTCAATTTCTTTCTTCAATATTCTGTAAGTTTTCATTGTAAAATTCTTTCATCTCCTTGATTAGATTTATTCCCAGGTATTCTTTTTAAATTATTGTGTAATTTTGTAACGTATTGATTTTTTTGAAGCCATTCATTCTTGGTAAATTGGAAAGATATTCATTTCTGTATGTTGATTTTGTAACCTGCTATTTTGCTGAATTTGTTTTTTAGCTCTAGCAGTTCTTTGGTGGGGCTTTTTGGATCTTCTAAGTATAGAATCGTATCATCTGCAAACAGTGGTAATTTAACTTCTTCCTTTCCTATTTTTATTCCTTTTATTTTATTCTCTTAACTAATTGCTCTGGATAGAACTTCCAGTATTATATTAAATAGAAGTGTTAAAATTGGACATCCTTTTTTTTCAGATTTTAAAATAGGAAATGCTTTCCATTTTTCCCCATTCATTATGATGTTGGCTTTGGGTTTTTCATAGATAGCCTCGATGATGTTCAGGTAGTTTCCTTCTATCCCTAGTTTCTTCAATGTTTTTACATGAATGGGTGTTGAATTTTGTTGAAGGCTTTCTCTGAATCTTTGAGATAACTAAGTGATTTTTGACTTTGATTATATTTTTATGTGATGAATTACATTTATTGATTGTATATGTTAAACCATCCTTGCCCTCCTTGGTCTTCTTACTCTATTATCTATTAAGGATTTTTGCATCTAAGTCAGGGCAAAGAACATTAAAGTCCAGACTTACACGTTGTTTTTTCATTTGCATTAAGGGCCTTGGTGAAGGTGATGAGAAGTCACCTGTTGACTGTCAGCATCTGGAGTATCTTCTTTCTCTCTTTCAGAGTAAAGGCCCTAAAGCTGTCATCAACATCAAGGACTTGAATGCCACTTTCCAGACAGAGAAGATAGGGCACCCACATGGGCTGCAGATCACCTACAGGAGAGAGCGCCACATCAGGAACCTGTTTGTGTACCACGAGAGTGGGAAGGTGAGATGGCTGGAGTCCCACCCCAGCTGCCGGTCCAGCTCACCACCATCCTTACTCATTGCACAATGTGTTCAGCTGCCTCTGAAGACTTATTGCTGCCTCTTGCCTTAATCTATTTTCAGTTTCCAGTGTGACACAGAGGTCTGAAGAAGGCAGAGTGAGATGTGAGAGAGGAACCTGGCAGATGCCATGGTCCTATATGGACAGTGCACAATCACCAGGGAGTCCAGTTAGCAGAAGGGACTATGCCTCAGGATGGTACATCCAGATAGGGCCTGAGTTTCTGAATATAGGAGAAATGGCTAACTCAGGCTAGGGCCTTTCTGCTCAGCTGCTGTCCTGGACCAACAGCATTGGCATCACTTGGGAACTTGTTAGAACCAGAGTCCCAAGTCCATCCCAGACCTACTGAATTAGAAACTTCCCTTCAACAGGATCCTTAGGTGATCCCAAAACACGTGAAAGTTTGAGAAGCGTTCGTTACTTAATGGTCTGCAGATCAGCCCAGAGAAGAGAAGACCAATAGTCCAGGTTTGAGAGAGTACACAGGGTCAGATCCTGACCACATGATGGGGGCAAAGAACAGAGGTGCTAAGTAGTGGGTAGAGGGAAGTCGGGGTTTACATTTTGTGGGCATCTATTAACTCTGCTGTTCTATACAGCATTTTTTATAATATTTATTTTTTAGTTTTAGTTGTCAATACTTTTATTTTTTATTTTTTATATGGTGCTGAGGATTGAACCCAGGGCCTCGCATGTGCTAGGCAAGTGCTCTACCGCTGAGCCACAATCCAAGCTCAGCATTTATATATCTATACACACACACATACACACATACACACACATACATATAGTTGTCAATGGACCTTTATTTTTATTTATTTTTTTTTATGTGGTGCTGAGGATTGAACCCAGTGCCTCACAGATGCTAGGCAAGTGCTCTGCCACTGAGCTACAGCCCCAGCCCCTGCATTTCTTAATCTTCTAAACAACCATGGAGGGCTAGGGATGTGGCTCAGCGGTAGAGCACTCGGCTAGCACGTGCAAGGCCCTGGGTTCAATCCTCAGCATGACATAAAAATAAATAAATAAAATAAAGGTATTGTGTCCATCTACAAAATAAAAAATAAAATGTTAAAAAAAAAAAACATGGAAATGTCTTGTCCCCTTGCTCCCAAGGCATGAAAATTAGTGTCACACAGCCAATGATTCCTGGGCCCTGCACCCATTTTACCATTCCATGTTCCTCTGCTGGTGGGATAACCTTTAGCAGTAGGAGCCAGGAACCAGATGCAGGGACTAGGCCTTCCCGAGACCCACACTGGAATGTTGCCTGTGGGTCACCCGGTCAGCAGCCTTTGCAGACTCCTTCGTCTACTTCACAGTCTACCTGGGTGCCTCGTGGCAGGGGTTTGGAGTCAAAGTTAGAGCCCCAGCTCTGCTGTTCTCCACTGTGTTGCTGGGGCGGGTCACTTCCCTGTGCTTGTTTTTGGATTCTGGCACCCATCTCTCAGAAGGACTTTAAGAGCTGAATGACCATGAACCACAGATGTGAAAGATTTCATCACCATTACGTGCATTACAAACATTACTTGTTATGGTTGATATTTGCTCATGACTGTAGCAGATGTCAAGGGCAAAGTCTTGTAGTCATTTATTCATTTACAAACTCACTCTTTTAACAAATTCTTCTTGAGCCCCTGCAGTGTGGGAAGGGTCTAGGGAGTGTCATCATGAATGGTGCAGAGCCATGGGCCTCAAGGATCTCACAGTCTAGGGAGGAAGGAGGAAATAGGCACTGACCATGCCCTGGGATGGGTGGCCATGCTGGGGACACACAGAAGACACGTGTTTTTAGTATGTGTGCAGGAGGGTCAAGAAGGCTTTCCAGAGGAAAGTTTCTATTTAAGAATTTGGGGGATTCTGCTAAAAAAAAGGAGCATTCTACCATGGTGTAAAGGGCATGGTATAAAGAGCATGGTGGCCATGCCTGTAATCCCAGTGGCTCAGGAGGCTGAGGCAGGAGGATCATGAATTCAAAGCCAGCCTCACCAACTTAGTGAGGCCCTAAGCAACTCAGTATCTAAATAAAATATAAAAAGGGCTGGGGATGTGGCTCAGTGGTTAAGCACCCTTGGGTTCAATCCCCAGCATCACACACACACACACAGAAAAAGGAGCACAATCTGGTTTAAAGAAGCATGAACAGGAAGGGGACAGAAGTATTTGTTTTAAGGGCCAGAAGTACTGCTGGGCCTCCTGAGAGATTAAAATCAGGAACTAACACTCATCTCTCCTCTCCTCTCCTCTCCTCTCCTCTCCTCTCCTCTCCTCTCCTCTTCTCTTCTCTTCTCTTCTCTTCTCTTGTCCCTCCCTCTCTCTCTTTAACACTCTTTAACAGGCACAAGTTGTCCTTACATCATCAGGGATCAAATGGTACCACACTTGTTTTGTTTCCCTAAATTCAAGAGCCTCATTTCCAAGATTAGCAAGGAATGTCATCAGTCATCTCTCTTGTCCCAGGGCCACCAGTCCATTACTGGAGAGACCTTATAAAGTGGTAGCCTGAGCGAGTTTTTCTGGTCTGGCCCCATTCCCTTAGTGCCTGAGACCCTAGAAAGTTCTTAACAAACCCAGGGGCAAGATGGCTTGGAACTTCAGAATACTAGCCCCCTATCCTTGACCTAGGGGAGACAAGTGGAAATTGTTTCATTCCTTTGAAACCATATTTAAATGACTTTTTCAGTCACCATATTACCTCAAAGTCCAGTGCTGCAGCTATTTGGACAAGTCTTTCCGCCTCCCAGTTCCTGGGAGAAAGAATCTGGTAAATCCAGTCCAGCCTCTGTATCGGTCCAGTCCTGGTCCAGGTGCTATGGCCCAGGAAGGGCAGGATTGGGAATGGAAATGGGGGTGAGGGGCAGTTCTCAGAGAAACAGGTTGGCTAAGCAACCAGCCGAAAATTTATTACAACATCTAAACTGACCTGCAGGATGGTAGAATGTTCTAGTTAAAAGATGTGTGTGGGAGGGAGGTGGGTGAGGCCAAGTGCGCCAGGAGGAGGGGATAGCATGAGTTGGGGGTATTGAAAATGTTGAGTGGAAAGAGCTCAGAGGGCAGAGTGGGTCATGCTAAAGAACTTAGGGTAGTGGAGGCGTCCAACCAACCTGGATGAATTAACCAGATAGTCACTGTCTGAATCTGAGCTCCTGAATCGGAGTCTACATTTGAAGAAGATTCCAGATGATTCCAGCAGGCATTAGAAAGTGGAGAGCAATGTCCTGAGTGTGTAACTCCTATGCGGCTCACCTGAGTCCTTTCCCATAGCTCTGGAGTCCCTCCTGTCAGTGGTTTCCCTGAAGTCTGTGGCCTAGTCCTCCCAGGTTGACCCTAGCTGGAACTGTGTGGCCTATATGTGTGCTGAATGCATCGGCCCCAAACCTGAAAACCCTAACCAGCCACCAGACTCAGCCTCCCGTCCTCACCCGTCTGACTAGCTGTCTGTGTCCTTTGTATTTTGTCACAGGAGATAGTGGACTGGTTCAACGCCCTCCGTGCAGCCCGTCTGCAATACTTAAAAATGGCCTACCCCGAGCTTCCAGAGTCTGAGGTGAGCTACCTGTAGACCCCAACTTCTCAGTCTCCCCCTGCCACCTCCTCTCCTCAACTACTGATCCCTGAGGCCAGACGAGGTTTATTGCAGGCAAGACCTGGAAAGGAGAGGGTTGGGCACCACAGAGGGAAGCTGAAGGCTTTTATTTTTCTGGGGAGGCCGGAGGATAATGGACTCTAAAAATCAGGTCAGTTTCTTCCCTTCAGGACACATGGCCACTATAGTGACAAGAGGCTCAGCCTTTGGACATCTCTTTCTGACTCCTTCTCCCACTAAAATGAACAAATGGTCCCTACATACTATTTAACAAAATGCTTTTGAGCCCATTTTATCTTGTAACCCTTTTAGGCAGGATGAGTATTCCCATTTTACAGATGAGAAATGGAGTCCCAGGAAGGTCAAGTGAGTAACGGAAGGTGCTCTTCTCACACTAACATCTGCCCTTTTCCCTATGGTGCTCTGGACTCAGGGAGGCCTTAGGATCTTCCCCACTGCAATTGTAACAGGAGAGGTCTGCCTACAGTGGCCAAGGTAATGGTGAGCCCGAGAATTTCATTTGAACTGTCCTCAGGCTTGGGTGGGGTAGCCCATGTGGCACAAGGCAGAGGATGCTGCCTTGAGCCAGGAGGCCTGGACCCTCATGGATGCTCTGTCCCTGATTTGCTATGTGACTCTTGCAGGTCATGGCACCTCTCTGAGCATCTGTTTTCATATTGGGTGGTTGTTGCAGACCCTTTTCATGGTCTCTTCCAGCTCTGAGGTGCTATAGTCTGGTCGTTTTAAAGTGATAGAGGTAGAGAGATCCTGTTAATCCTGGACTTTCCTTCCTCCCAACTCTTTGACCCTCTTTGTTCCTCAGTTCCAAAGCTTGCAGGGAGCTAGATGTCTGGGTTAGGGTCCACTCCAGTGGCCCAATGATGCATTGAAACAGCAGCTCCCTGGGTACAGTTCTAGTAAGGCCTGGCCTGGTTCTGAGAAGCCCTTGGAGGTTGGTGTGCTGAGTCAGCACGTGGAGCTGGCTCATGCTTGCTCCCTTGGGCGGGAGTTGGGAGTGCTGACTGCTGACCAAGAGGAGGAGAGGACAAAGTGAAAGTGCTCAGCCTTGTTTCATTGGGGCTGGCTTCCCATCCTTGCTGACCCATGTGGAGGAAATTGGTCTTCAGCCAGTGTCCTCCACATTCCCTTTTCTCTCTCGTTCACGATCATTACCCCTTATCCATCTCCAGTCTCCTCCCAACCCACCTCTCTCCTCTGTCTTTCCTCGCACCCTGTGTCTATGTATGGTGTGAAATTCTGGGCAATCATCCAGACTTAGCTCAGGATTAAGGATCCAAATGCTGGAAACCCAGGGAGGCCCTGTGGAGTTGTGGTCTTTTTATCAGAAATAGATACAGGATCTGGGTACAATGCTTATAATCCCAGCTACTTAGGAAACGGAAGCAGGAGGATCACAAGTTCAAAGCCAGCGAGACAATTGAGCAAGACCCTATCTCAGAAATTAAACAAACAGGGATGAGTTCAAGAATACAGTGCTTGGGCTGGGGATGTGGCTCAAGCGGTAGCACGCTCGCCTGCCACGCGTGCGGCCTGGGTTCGATCCTCAGCACCATATACAAACAAAGATGTTGTGTCCGCCAAAAACTAAAAAATAAATATTAAAATTCTCTCTCTCTCTCTCTCTCTCTCTCTCTCTTAAAAAAAAAAAGTGCTTGTCTAGCATGAAGCTCTGGGTTCAATCCCCAGTACTGCAAAAAGAAATCACAAAAACAAAAATGCATACAGGGCTGGGGATGTAGCTCAGTGGTAGAGCACTTTCCTAGCATACTTAATTCCATCCCCAGCACCACAAAAAGAAAGAAAGAAAGGTACACAGATTCTGATGTGTTATTTAGGGCAAGCCACCTCGCCTCTCTGAGCCTCAGTCTACTCATCTGTCACCACAGGGACAATGCTTACCTTCCAGGACTATTTTAAGAATCATTTGAGTCAAGTTATACAAGGTACAGTAAGGAGTTCCCTTCTTTCCATTGTTTCCCTGAGCCTAGACTAGCCCTGGGCTGGCTCAAGTTCAGAATAGGGAGCAACTGGTGACCCTATTTTCTCCAAATGGAGAAATTAAAGCTTATAGGATGTATTTTAGGGAAAAGGGAGTAACATAGTTGAGGTTTTCATTTTTGGCCCCCAATTTCTCCCCTTTCAGATTTCCCATTCTTCTTCCCCAGATCTCTCCGCCCCTTTGCCCCTGCCCTGGAGCCTGGGAGAAAGTGCTCTGTTCTTGAAACAAGTCTGCTGCTTGAAACTTTTGACTTGCCCAGTTGACACCCCCTCCCCACCCCGTCCTCCCACAGCACAGGAGGCCAGTGTCAATCCCTGGCAGCTTCTCTGAGCACAGGAGGGCAGGCTGGAGCTCACATGATCAAGTCTTGTCCATTGCACAGGAGGAACTGGCCCAGAGAGACAGAAGGTCTCATTAAGGTAGCACAGCTGGTTGAGACCAGAGGTGAAGCGAGAATGCATGTCCGTCCACTCCTAGCCCAGAGCTTTCCCTGTTTGCCCACTCTGCAGTCACCTCTTTGTGACCCTATATCAGTTTCCCTGCCAATGGCCAGTCTCAGTCAAGGGGCCTCTGGCACGTGTGCACCTTGGCACCACAGTGAGGTGGCAGGTGTATGGCCTTGTGCCTCCGAGTCCTGAGCATGCTACCAGCTACATAACTTAGAGAAGACCCCCCACCACTTCATTTCAGCTGGGTTCCTTCAGATGCACAATGAGGCCGATAAGATCCACCTCACAGGGCGGCTGAGGATTGCACCCAGATCCTGACACACAGTCGACCCTAGGAAAATGTTCCCAAGAGACACCAAGAGGGTCTTCTCATGGCCTCACTTGAGTCCATTCTTGTGACTGAAGTTGTCCTTAAACCAAGTCCCTAAACTAAGACTCAGCCATGCTGGTGAGCTCAGCAAATATCTGGGGTGCTGTCGACTGGCTTTGTTGAAATATTGATATTACATCCATTGCACATTCCAAATATAACCCCGTAAACCATGAGTTCACATCCTTCCCTATTCCAAACTTCCCCTTTCTCTGGGAGCCAAGTTCAGTGGGGAACCTTGAACTCCTGGGGTGTGAGGAGGGGGTCAGCCTCTGTCTCTCTTCCCCCAGCTCGTGCCCTTCCTCACCAGGAACTACCTCAAACAAGGCTTCATGGAAAAGACTGGTCCAAAGGTACATTCAACCACTCCTTGGGGGACTGACATGGATCTGTCCCAACTACCAATAGGCCAGAATTGGGGAGGTTGGGAAATGGGGAAAGAGGGTTGGAGAGGGAGGGAAAGAAAGTAAACCCGTATATGTGAGCTCCCGGGCTGAAGGGATGGGTGAAGGCTCCATGTCAGCTGGCGTGTGATCCAGCCTTGCTCCAGGGGCTTCTCTCTCTCATGGGGGTATCCCAACCCCCATCATCATCACCATCAGCTTCTTTCCTCCAAACTCTCTCCATCTGTGGAAAAGCAGAGCCAAGAAGGGGATCCCTGGGGAGACAGCTTTTGGGCTCCCCAGAATCCTCTGCTGGGAACCCACGGGGACCCTCCAAGGAGAGGCAGACTGGCCCAAGGAAACACATTCAGGCCAGGGTGAGGCTGCATGTGCACTCACTCCCTCACACTCAGCCTGACTCCTTTGCTAAACCAGCCCCCTCCCCCAGCAGCTGCTTATTCCCACTTATCTATGAAGGAAAGGAAGGGATGCTACTGTGGGGAGGAACCTGGATGTTGATGAAGCTTAAAGAAGCTGGGCTGGGCTGGGGAGATAGCTCAAGTGGTAGAGTGCCTGCCTCCCATGCACAAGGCCCTGGGTTCAATCCCCAGCACCACACATAAACAAAGTCTGACTGAAGGGGGTCCAGATGGTTGGATGAGGGTTGAGAAGAGAGAGTTCTCTCTTCTAAAGAATTCTCCAGAGAAGGCAGCATTACAGATATATATAAAGGTTTGCTTTAGGTTTCTTCCTTCTCTAGCTGGGTACCGCCCCTCCCTATGGTTTTTACCCCAGGGTTTTCTCTCCCCTGACCTAGGTTAGGATTGGGTCAAGGCCAGCACTTTCAGCTTGGCTGAACAGTAGCCACTTCTGATTTCCCCAGCTTCCTTTTTCTGAGATTTCTTTGTCCACAGCTTGAGAAAGAGGGAAGCGGGCCTTCCCAGCTCTGGCAGCACCTGGAGGCAGCAGGGGTGAAGCTGGAAGGGGGTGGGGTGGGAGATGAGGGCTAGGAATGGGGTTGGGAACTTGCAGAGCCCCAGAGAGAAGTACTGGGCTTGTTCTAGGCTGGCCCTGACCTCTGTCCCCTGCTTTGTCATCCCTGGTAAGAGGTTCCCTCTTTTGCAGCAGAGAGAACCTTTCAAGAAAAGGTGGTTTGCCCTGGATCCCCAGGAGCGGAGACTGCTGTATTACAAGAACCCGCTGGTAAGAGTCACTCCTGGTCCCTCCCCAGGACAGTCCCAAGGAGAGATGGGTCAGCACTTGTCCAGCCTACACAAATAAACGCATCTCCTGGAGCCCCCAGGGTTGGGGAGCCCTGATCAGGAAAGCCTGTGCCCACCCCTTCTAAGTTAGTTCCTGTTCCAGAAGCCCGTTGAGAGCTTCCCAGATGCTGCCAGTTGTGATTAGATAAGGCATATTCCCCCTGCAGGCTCTGGGGCCTGGTTTCTAACCAGGAGGCTGAGATGAGGAGTGGTGAGGAGTGGAGTCTCTCCAACCTGGTTGTCTGGGCTCCGGTCTCAGCCATGCCATTGTGGTGGCATGTCCTGGGTGGTGTACACACTTAGCTCTCTGTGCCTCAGTTTCCTTCTGTGAAAAATAGACTTAATATGTATGCCTTGCTCATCGGGTCCCATGATGATCATGACTTCCTACATGGAAAGCGCTTGTATTCCCGGTGCCCAGTGATCTCTCCATACACATTAAGTGTCTTCTCAACAGATGATTATGTGATTTGCTTCAGGGTTTTAACCTTTCAAATTCAAGTCGTTCCCCCACCCACACGGTGGCATACCCCTGTCATCCCAGCGGCTCCCGAGGCTGAGGCGGGAGGATCGTGAGTTCAAAGCCAGCCTCAGCAAAAGCGAGGTGCCAAGCAACTCAGTGAGACCCTAAGTAAAACGCAAAATAGGGCTGGGGAAGTGGCTCAGTGATTAAGTGCCCCGAGTTCAATCCCCAGTATCCACCCACCCCACCCCTCAAAAAAAAAAAAAAAATTGAGTTCCCCTGCAGCATAAATCCTGGCAAGGACACTCACTTACCCCCTTTACCAAAATAGACCTTGAGGGCTGTCCGTGCGTCAGGGGTCCCTCTGCCCCAGCGTGACCTCTGATGACCAGGTGCCTTTGATTTTCAGGATGCCTTTGAGCAGGGCCAGGTTTTTATCGGGAGCAAGGAGCAGGGGTATGAGGTCTCTGAAGACCTGCCCAAGGGCATCCGAGGAAATCGCTGGAAAGCCGGCATCACCATCGTCACCCCGGAGCGCAGATTCATCCTCACCTGTGCCACCGAGAAGGAGCAGCGGGAATGGCTGGAGAGTTTGCGGGATGTCCTGTGCCGCCCCTTGACCCCCCTCCACGTACCCAGTGAGAAGCAGGGACTGGGGGTTGTTTTTTTTTAACAGAGGGTAGGAAGGGGTTTCTTCACTGGGACTCGACTGTGTTGCCAGAAGAGTCCTGACTCTGCGCTTTCTGTGGCCTTCTCTTCCTGCCAAAGAAAACACACAATTGTCGCCAGGAAATCCCCTCTGTGCCCCAAGTTCCTCTAACACAGTCCTTCTCCATGAGCTTCAAAAGGAGTTTGGAGCCCGGGCGGTATTGCCCGCCTGTAATCCCAGTGACTCAGGAGGCTGAGGCAGGAGGATCTCAAGTTCAAAGCCAGCCTTAGCAAAAAGCAAGGCACTAAGCAACTCAGTGAGACCCTGTCCAAAAAAAAAAAAAAAAAAAAAAAGGACTGGGGATGTGGCTCAGTAGTCCAGTGCCCTGAGTTCAATCCCTGGAACAACAACAACAACAAAAATGGTAGTTTGGTGCCAGCAGAACCCTTGAGGCTATCTCTGCCCAGCTCATCATCTAGGTGCTGGGCAACCTCTCCTTGTTCCTGATCCCTTTTCTCATGAGAAAACTGTGTCCTCCTATTATTAGCTGAGGTCACCCTGCTGGGCAGCTCCTGGGACTTTGGATTCTGCCCCACTCCAGAGGGAAGGCTATTTTTAGTGTCCTTCTTTCCCCTGGGTCCTTCCCTCTGTCTGTCTCTCTATGGCTCCTCCTCTTCACCCCAGATGTGTCCCTGCACGGCTGCCCTGTCTGCTGACGGCCCTGCAGAAAGGGAGAGATGTGCTGAGCTGGAGCAGGAAACTTCTGACCCAGGGCTTGACTTCTGGGGCACAAGGGAGAAGTTCTGTGTTTGGAAAAGTACAGACTGAGCAGGTGACCTCACACAGCCCCTTGGGGAAACTCCTGTGCCCTCTGAGCCTGACCAGTGCAAACACAAACTCTCTCTTCTTCGTTGTCCCAGTTCCCAAAGCCAAAGAGCCTCAGAAGCAGATGTGGGAGGCATTGGGTGGGTTAGTTGGCGCTTCCTTTTCTCTAGGTGCATGTGTGTTGGAGTCTTTCGGTTTCTCTCTCCATCTCCATCTCTGTGCTTATCGCTCCCTCTCTAGTGTGTAGGTCCTCTGTGTCTCCCACTCTTTTGGTTTGTCTTCTTTTAAAAAAAAATGTTCTTTTTTGCTTTTCTTCCTTCCTATCTTTTTCATTCTGTTTTTTACTTTGGCTCCCTCTGGTAGCATGACCCCCTCCCTCACACTCCTGTTTCCCTTGCAGCTGCAGAAGCAGAGAGTGGCTGTAGCAGCAGGTGACCCATCGGCTGGGGAGCTGGCTGGCCACCAGCCACCCACTGGAGCTCCTGGCATAAAGGAGGAGTTCTTATCTCTGATCCAGTTGCCCAGCACGAATGCACCACAGCCAGCAGCCAGCTTGGCAGAACTCACTGCTGACACTGAAGCTGTGATGGATCTTCCTGCTCCTTGGCCTTTCCCTACTGCCCAGCCTCCAGATCAGAGGACGTGGTACACAGTGAACACATATGTCACCCTGTCTTACAAACCAAGACTTGAAATGTCCTGAAGGCCCAGGACCTGCTCATCTGAAATGGAGGCATTGTAATGAAAAAGCACCCACAGCATCCTGCAAGTGGCGTTTTGAAAAAAAAAAAATTATCTGAATGTAATCATGAGGAAATAATCAGGCAGATTCACATTAGGTATGCTCTGCTGAAGAGCCAGCTGGGACTCTTCAAAAAGGTCCATGTGATGAAAGGTAAAATAGTTTGGGAACTGTTGTAGGTCTGGCAACCAGCAACCAGATGCAATGTATGATTCTTGATTAGGTCCTGGATTTTAAAAAAATAGCTGTAAAGCACATAATTAAGATAATTGAAGAAATTTGAATATGGATTTATATTAGCTAATAGGATTGTAAGATTATGGTACTCATGCTGTAATGGTACAGGAAAATATTCCTGTCCTTAGGAGTTGAAGTAAAATGTAATGATGTCTATGACTAATTCCTAAAAGATTCAGCAAAAATAAGTGTATGTATAGATATATGAATACAGTGTGTGTATGTATATATATATAGAGAGAGAAAGAGAAATACAGATATACATATATATATAAAGAGAACAGTACTGTATAAATGTTATCAACTGATGAATCTAGATAAAGTGTAGATGGGGTTATTTTCCTATTAATACAAATATATAGGTTTGAAAGTTTTTATATTAAAACATTGGAGGAAAAAAAAAAACCAAAAACCCGACTACTTTTCACTCTTCAAAAGCATGTTTTTCTCTATGAATCCAAATGTTCCTGGAGCCAGGCACAATGTCACATGCCTGTAGTCCCAACTACTCATGAGGCTGAGGCAGCAGGATGGCAAGTTTGAGGCCAGCCTTGGACAGTTAACAAGACCCTGTCTCAAAATAAAAAATAAAGAGGGCTGGGGTTATAGCTCAGGGATAGAACTTTGGCCCAGAATGTGTGACACCCTGGTTTCAATCCTCAGTACTCCGACTAACAAAAAATAAAAGTAGCCAGAGCAATGTTACCTACCTGTAGTTCTAAGTACTTTCAAGACTGAGGTAGGAGAATGCCTGAGTCTGAGAGCTTGAGGCCAGCCTGGGGAACATAGTGAGGACCCCCCACACACACACACAAAAGAGGGGGAATCAGGCTGGAGCTGGAGCTCAGTAGCAGAGGTCTTGCCTAGCACGTGTGAGGCACTGGGTTGATCCTTAGCACCACATAAAAATAATTAAAATAAAGGCATACTGTCCATCTACAACTACAAAAAAAAAATAGATAAATAAGAGAGGGGGGGATCAATGTTCCTGCTAGAGTTCCATCTTTGTGCATATTTGAAAGAAACAGAAGCTCAGATAATATCAAAACGATGCCTGCATTGATTGTCATCGTGCTCTGGAAGGGTAAAAAAAAGCAAGCAGAGGAGAGCTATCCAGGGTTGTCAGGTCCTGCCACTAACTTGAGATCACTAGCAAATTCACTTCCCCAAGTCTGTGCCTTGGTTTTTCTCTCCGAAATGAGGAAGTTGCACTCGTTATTGAAATCCAGTGTAAGTCACATGTATTTTTGCCCACCTCACGGATGCCAGGCTCTCTGCCTCCCCCTGTGAATAGGCAGGAATAAAACGATGTGCTGATGACAGCCTGCAGGGGGCGGCAGCCATTAACCAGGGAATGGCAGGGAGTAGGGCGTTCAGAAAGGGGAAGGAGAGCAGCCTGCGGTGGCAGGGTGGGGCAACCGGGCTTGTCCTAATTGAGGGGGAGAGGGCAGCCGCCTCCCTTTCCAGAAAGTGACACTGAAGTTGAAACTTCCCGGCTGTGTAAAGATTAGTCAGGGGGAAGAGGGTAAGGAAAACACTTTCAGCTGAAGGAAGAAAATGGTCAAAGGTCCCCAAGATGTGAAAGAGAAACTGACAGGAATCTCAAATGGCTGAAACGTTAGAGAAACAGATGAACAAGTTTCCAGTTCTGTGATTTTTTTTTTTTAAATCCTTTCCTCTCTTTTCAATGGATGTGCAGAAATACACGAGGTATTTTTTCTTCAAGGGAGACCCAGAGGGTTGAGAGGGTCTTTAAGAGATTCTCTACAGTTAATGGGACTTTTCTTTGGAAGCCCGGAGGACAAGCAACACATTGGGGTGTCTCTTTCCTGAAGCTTTGTGACTACCGGGGTAGGGAGGTGGGTTCTCTCTGCATCACCTTGGAAATGTCTGTTTCAACTCCTGCTGGGCTGTGTGGTAGGGGCCAGTTCACTTGTCTCCCTTTTCCACCACCTATGAACTGTGTTGGGCACCCTGCTAAGATCTGGGGATGAGGACATCAATGAAAGGTGCAATCTCGCCCTCAAGGGAAACCAGAGGGGAAGGAAGAAAAGTCATCAGAGAGCAACAACCCTGCTCCACTACTCTGGGTGGGAAGCCAGGCTTCTGAGTGTGGGAGAGGGGCCGAGGACAGGCACAAGAGGTCAAACTCCCGTGAAATGCAGTGCCAGGTTTTAGTTGGTTCCTGCAGCCTAGTTGGGTCTCTATCTTTGGGTTCCCTGACGATACCTTTGGACTTTTGCCTTAAATCCTCCTTTTTCCGTCTTGTGAGTACAAGGAAGTTTCTATGGTTTGAATCAATCCCAACTGAAAATTCTCCCAAAGAGATGATATCTATGCTGAATCCTAAAGTTTGAGTAGAAGATCCTTGGGTGGAGGTTGGGGACACAGAAAGATGCATGTACAAAAAGGCCCCAAGACAAGAGAGGCCTGTTCTGGAAATTTCAAATCATTAAGTATGTCTACAGAACAGATTGTTGGAGTGAGGAGGAGTAAGGAAAGATGAAATTGTAGGAGGGTTTGCTTCCAATAATGTTGGAGCAACTCCTATCACAACAATCATCCTTCAGATATCAATTATAGGCGCTGGACAGACTATATAAAAAAAAATGCCTGAAAGCACTGGGAAATGACCCAAAGCAGGCAGGAACCAGAAAGGAGTTGGCATTAAAAAGCAGGGAATGGCACGGATAAATGTCTCATTTTTTTTTAGTTTTCATCAGAGGACAGGCCCAGGTTAGTGCCTCAGGGAGTTACCCAAACTCTGATGGAAACATACATACAGTCTTCCTTCCTGAACAACAGAGAACAGTGAAGTAAACACAGCAATTGGAAAGTGAAAGGAGAAAATCTGGGAGAAGAGAGCCACAGAGGAGGAGCCCTGAGTTTTCCATATAAACGGTCCGATCTCTGGAGAAATGTAGCAGAATCCAAAAGGTCTATAAAGTATCTTTCACAATATCAGGATATAACGCAAATTACTAGATAAATGTGTGCTAATCAGTTTTGTTACCATAACAAAATACCTGAGATAATCAGCTTACATAGAGAAATGGAGGGACCCTGTCTCAAAAAATAAAGGGCTGAGGATGTGGCTCAGTGGGAGAGCACCCCTGGGTTGAATCCCCAGTGTTAAAAACAAACCCCCAAAAATGTAAAAAATAGTTTTAAGAGAAATATAAAAGATTGCCTACTTAAAGCAAAAATTACAAATGTTTTGCTTTATAGCATCTATAGAGATAACATATATAATAACTGGAGCTTAAAGACTGGGCCAACTGATCGTGGACTGGAGTCTGAAAACTGTGATTAAAAACACTGAAAAAAATATAAACATTTTCTCTTTGTAAGCTGATTATCTCAGGTATTTTGTTATGGTGATGAAACTGATTAGCACACAATTGTATAGTAAATTTTACGATAAGTGGCATACAAAATCAACTCTAAATTGATTGTGAAAAGTCAATGATGTATATTATAATTCTTGTCTTTCTTTTTCAAAAGAAAAGAATTATAGGGTTGGGGTTGTGGCTCAGTGGTAGCGTGCTTGCCTGGCATGTATGAGGCACTGGGTTCGATTCTCAGCACCACATATAAACAAATAAATGAATAATGGCCCATCAATAAGTAATAAAAAATCTTTAAAAAAATAAAAGAATTATAATATACATCTCTTCACCCACCCACTCCAGGCTGGTCTCCAGGTCCCCGACTCAGACAATTCTCCTACCTAATCAGGTCCTGGGGATTGAACCTAGGACCTCTTGCATGCTAGGTCAGCACCCTGCCTCATCCCTTTTTGTTTTTTATTTTGAGACAATCTCCCTAAATTGCTGAGGCTGACTTCAAACTTGAGATCTTTCTGCCTCAGGCTCCTGAGTACCTGGGATTACAGGTGTATGTTCCCACACCCTTTCCATTCTCATCCCTACCCCTTTTAAAATTGTGTGGTTTGTTTTCTTATTGTTAAATTCTTCATATACTCTGAATACCAGTCCTTTGATAGACAAATTGGCAAATATTTTCCCCCAGTCTGTGGTTTTTCACTTCCTGTCTCTGTGTCTCTGTCTCTCTCCCCCCCCCCCTTTTTGCTACTGGGATCAAACCCAGAGCTTTGTGTATACTAGGCAAATTCTCTACCACTGAGCTATGCTCTCAGCCCAAATTTTTCAGTCCCTTGACTGGGCTAATGGAATCTTCTTTCATCAAGACACTGAGGTCACAGTTCATTACTTTCTTTGTTTTATGAAGATCTTGTACAGCATTAACATTAGGGTATTTGTTGAGTGCATGGTGCAAACCTGTAATCCCAGGAGGCTGAGGCAGGACGATCATGAGTTCAAAGCCAGCCTCAGGAATTTAGGAAGGCCCAAGCAACTCAGTGAGACTCTGTCTGTAAATAAAATACCCAAAGGGCTGAGGATGTGGCTAAGTGTCCCTGAGTTCAAAAGGGTATTTTGGCTTGTGTTTGGATGTTTGTATTCATTTATTATGAAGTGGAGTGAGAATAAGGACTGTGACAATGTATAACATGCTTAATAAACTCTCCCTTCCCTTCACCACAAAACAAAAACAAACACATAAACAAAAACTTTGTCTCCAAAAACATCTATCAAAGCAAACTCTAGTAGACCACATTGGTGACAGTTGTACCTTGTTTTATCCAGCACACAAACTCAAGGACCTTGTTACTTCTTGTCACTTGGCATTGGAACAAAGTATTGCCTGGCATGGTGGCTCAAACCCGAGGTCCTAGCTACTCAGGAGGCTGAGGCAGGAGGACTGTTTGAGTCCAGGAGTTAGAGACCAGCCTGGGCAACATATTGAGACCTTCTCTCAAAAATAGAGTATTCAGGGGCTTAGGTTGTGGCTCAGTGGTAGAGCGCTTGCCTGGCATGTGTGTGTCAGGAGCTGCCATGTGGGAATCGAGTGCCCCCTAGCTTTGAGTGATGAGAATGTGGAGTTGTGGCAAGTCAGCCACCGGCTGTGTGTGTGAACTATGAGCACTAAGCACACAGGGTGGACTGAACTGATGTTGCTTCTCTGTTTGGGTGGGCAATATGAGCGTCTTTTCCTTCTCTCTGTCTATGATCCCCACACAGGGCAAGATGGGCGTGGGCTTCCTAGATGTCAGTCAACCTGCTGACAGCAAAACTTCACAAAGCTAGACTCAACCCCCTGAAACCTGACCCCTTGCCTCATTTGAATGGCTTCTCCCCAATAAAAGGGTTCAGCACCCATGCTCCTCACTCTCTTTCTTGCCTGCCTTGCCCCCCCCCCATGGGTGCTGCAGCTGAGGAGCCGTCACTGAACCCCCCAAAATAGGTACTTTCTGTGTCTGTGTATTCACTTATTTCCCAAATTCACTAGGAGTGACCTTGACTCGTTTAGTCGTGGGACTCGACACATGAGGCACTGGGTTTTATTCTAAGCACAGCATATAAATAAATCAAATAAAGGTCCACCAACAACTAATAAAAATATTTTAAAAATAAAGTATACAATTCAATTGTCTTGAAAAAACCAACAACAACAAACAGTGTCATAGAAATGTGTGTTGACAAATTTGCTTGAACTGACCACAAATGACTCTGATTTAACTGACTGGTTTTACAGTAAGGACCAGCTTTGCCAATTAGATTTACGTGGCATATATTCTACATAAATCCATTGAATTCAATCTACAGGTCCAATCTTTTGAAGAATATTTCAGGTATATAAGATAAAAGTACCTTCGCCCTCCAAAAAAAAAAAAAAAAAAAAAAGAAAGAAAGAAAAAGAAAAAAAGGAAGAAAGAAAAAAGATTATTAGGTCAACAAAGACATATTGAAAAGTATTCTAATTTTTCTAGCCCTTTCTGAATACATCAGGGTGTTTCTAAGTCAAAGTGTAATTGACAAACCTAAGCAGAGTTTTTTTGGCCTACATCCCAGAAAATAAGAAAGTGAATACTTCCAATGACTTCTACAACACAGATGATTTCAAATGTCTGTTTTCGACAAAAAAATAAAGAGAAAAAAAATCGAATCAAGTTTCCAGCTGAGAAATTATTTTTAAAAAACTTCTGGTTTTGCTCTCCAATGGGGCAAGAAAACTAAAACAGCAAAACCAACCCAAGAAAAAACGAACAAATAAAACCATGAAATTTTCTATGATGGATCCCTATAGGATTTGGGGTGGATTTGGGGTGCTTGTTGGGTAAAAAGCCCTCAGAGGGCATCAAGGAGACTGGAACAATTCTACATTATTGTAGAGATTTTATTTTTTTTATTTTTATTTTTTAAAGAGAGAGTGAGAGAGGAGAGAGAGAGAGAGAGTGAATTTTTAATATTTATTTTTTAGTTCTCGGCGGACACAACATCTTTGTTGGTATGTGGTGCTGAGGATCGAACCCGGGCCCCACGCGTGCCAGACGAGAGCGCTACCGCTTGAGCCACATCCCCAGCCCTATTGTAGAGATTTTAAAAGTTTAGAGATCAGTTACTCGATCTTGACTGCGTGGTATAATCACTTGCGGGAGATTTTATAAAACTTCGGAGCCGGGACCCCACTCCAGACATGTGAAATCACACTGTCTGTGAGAGATGCCCGAACTTCGGTATTTTAAAAAGTGTCCCAGTAGATGTGCAACGGTGTTCTTTAATCCCTTCCCACTTTTTTTTTTTTTTTAACCAGGGATTGCACTCGGGGGCACTCGACCACTGAGCCACACCCCCACCCCACCCCTATTTTGTATTTTATTTAGCGACAGGGCCTAAGTTGCTTAGCACCTTGCTTTTGCTGAGAGGCTGGCTTTGAACTGGCCATCCTCCTGCCTCAGCCTCCAGAGCTGCTGGGATTAAGGGTGTGCGCCACTGCACTCAGCCCCTTATCACTTTTTTAGAGGGCTGGTTAACACCTAGTGGGCGCATCCCCATTAATGAGTTCCTGAATCGAACCCTCTTTCTCCTTCTCCCAAACGACGTGGGTTTGCATCTTAATGAGGGAGACCGGGAGCAAGCTAAAGGGACTCTCTGGAACATCTCTGGCACGTTCCTAGCCGCTTGGGGCAAATTGATTTCCCAGGCAAGTGGCCGCCACCGAAGGCCAGCTCTGCCCACAGGGCGCCGCGTGCAGGACGGCAGCGGGTGGGTCCTCGGTCCTCGGAGCGGAAGAAAGCAAGCATCGAGGGACCGCGGCGGGGAGGGGAAGAGGCTGTGGGGAGGAGGAGGAGCCAGTGGGGACTTGGGCGCCCGCTTCCGAGTCCGGGCGCCTGGGTCACCATGGCTGGCCCGAGCTCCAGTTCGGCGATCCCCGTGTGGCTCACGGAGGAGGACCTGAACTGCATCATCTGCCAAGGGCTGCTGACCTCGCCCGCCACGCTGCAGTGCGGCCACAGCTTCTGCTGCGAGTGCTTGAGGAGAGCGTGGGGCGCGCGGGGCACCGGGGTCGCGAGCCACCCCTGGGCCTGCCCCACCTGCCTCGAGGGCGCAGCGCTGCGGCCGAAGCTGCGAAAGAACACGCTACTGCAGTACCTGGCGGACAAGTTCAGCCGGGCGCAGAACGAGCTGGAGGTCGGCCCGGAGCGGGGCCCGAGCCCGGTCCAAGGGCCCGAGCACCGCCCGGCACCGCCGCGGGTAAGGAGCCTCGCCCGCAGCGCCCCCTGTCTCCTGCAGGCTGCCCGCGCCGCCTGCCCTCGCCCCCTGCCCTCTCCCCCTGCGCTCTCCCCCGGCCACTCAGCTGCCCCCCTGACCCCTATCTTCAGGTCTTTTGGTGTATACCCAGGAACAGAATTGTTGGATCGCATGGTAATTCCGTATTTAACTGACTGAGGAACAGCCAAACTGTTTTCCAAGGGGGATGCGCCCTGTTCTGTTCCCACCAACAATGAACGTTCCAATTTTTCTACATCCCTGTCAACACTTGCTATTTTCTGGATTTTTATTTTTTTAGTACAGCCTTGCAGCTCCGTAGAGGTGTCAAGTGGTATTTCGCGGTTTTGATGTGCATTTCCCCCCAGCACCGATGATGCTGAGCATCTTCCCGTGCGTATTGGCCCTTGGCGGATCTTCTTTGGAGTTACATCTATTGGAGTCCTTCGCCGTATTTAAATTGAGACTCCTTTTGGTTGTCGTTGTTTTTGAGTTTTAGGAATTCTCTATATATTCCGAGTATGAATCCCTTATCAGACTCATGATTTGCAATTATTTTCTCCCATTCTCTGAGTTTCCTTCTATTCGTGTCTTTTGAGGTACATTTTTAAAAAAAATGTTTATTTTTTTTAATTGTAGTTGGACATAATACCTTTATTTTACTTATTCATTTTTATGTGGTGCTGAGGATCGCTCACAGGGCCTCACACATGCTAGGCAAGCGCTCTACCGCTGAGCCACAACCTCAACCCAAGGTATATTTTTTAAATAATTTCTTATGTCGAATCTATATTTTTTCTTTTGTTGCCTATACCTTTGGTGTTATATTCAAGAAATTATTGCCAAATCCAATGTTATGAAGTCTTTGTCCTGTTTTCTTCTTAAAATTGTATTGTTTTAGGCCTCACATTTAGGTCTTTGACAGATTTTGAGGGGTGTGTGTGTGTGTGTGTGTGTGTGTGTGTGTTAGAATATAGAATCCAGAGCCTCACACATGCTAAGCATGCACTTTACCACTGAGCACACTGAGCAACACCCTCAGCTTTTTGAGTTGATTTTTGCGTATGGATATCTGGTTTCCCCAGTACCATTTATTGAAAAGACTCCTTTCCCCCATTGAATAGTCTTGACACTCTTTGTCAAAAATCATCTGAGGGGCTGGGGTTGTGGCTCAGGGGTAGACCACTTGCCTCCCAGGTATGAGGCACTGGGTTCAATCCTCAACACCACATAAAAGTAAATAAATAAAGGTATTGTGTTCCTCTATAACTAAAAAAATATATATTAAAAAAAATCATTTGAGGTATAGCCCTTCCTTAACATTTATGAGGCCCTGGGTTCAACCCCCCAGTATGGCAAATAAATAAGTAAATAAATAAAATAATACTAATTTGACCGTATATGTGAGCACTTATTTCTTGGCTCTCCATTCTATATTCTCCATTGGTCTATATGCTTGTCTTTATGCTAGTACCACAGAGTTTACGGTTCACTTTATTTAGTGCTGGTTCCCAGGTCCAGTTTTATAGGACCCCCAAAGCCCAGCTTTGCTCTTTTAAAGGCGACAGTACCGGAAAACATCACAGAAGTCGTCCAGAAGCTGACGGACCTGGTGGGTCAGCTGGTGGACATTGTCAAGAGACTCCAGAGGCAGACACCTCTCTCAGAATCTGGACAAGTCAACATTGTCAGCACGGTAGGCTCAGCTGGGTGAGAAAAAGTTGAGAAACAGGGTAGGGCTAGGGATGGCTTCCAAGAGAACAATATGAATATGTTTGAGGACTCCAGATCCAATAAGTCTCAACTGTATGGGGAGGAGGAAGGTACTGGGAATGGAACCCAGGGCCTCACTCATGCTAGGCAAATGCTCTAGCTCTGAGCCACACCCTTAATCTCAACCAAACATGAATGACTGGAAGTTTGGCATGCTGGATATGAGTTACAGAAGCTCCAAGTGGACTAAGATTTGTCTTTACCACTCCATCTAACAAACTCTCTCTAAGATCACAGAGGCCTGTAGGTCAGGTTTATAGACATTCTGGTTCTTATCTTCATTGACCTTTCAGCAGCCTTGGTATAGTTGATCACATCATTTGCCTTGACGCTCTTAGCACTTTTTCATTTTGTTTTTCTCTGGCTTTAACTTCTTACCTTTTGGGACACAAATTTTCTGTTTTTTTCCTCCATCATTTTCTGGTGGGTTCCTTTCAGTGTGTTTTGTAGGCACTCTCTCTCTCTCTCTCTCTCTCTCTCTCCCTCCCTCTCTCTGAGCAATTAAATGCTAGAATTCTTCAAGGCTGAATTGTAGATCCCTTTCTAACTACCCTCTCCCTCCCAAAAAAGTGGTCCCCCCAACACCCATGGTTTTTTGTTTGGTACTAAGGGTTGAGCCTAGACATGTTTTACCACTGAGCTACATACCCAGTCCTATTTTTTATTTTGAGATAGGCTCTCACTAAATTGTTAAGGGTCTTGCTAAGTTGCTAAGGCTGCCCTTGAACTTGTGATCCTCCTGCCTCAGTCTCCCAAGTTACAGGAGGATCACAAGTTGCAGGAGGATTGCAAGTTTGAGGCCAGCCTCAGCAACTGAGTGAAACCCTGTCTCAAATAAAAAAAAAAAAAAAAAAAATAAGTAGGGCTGGGGATGTAACTCAGGAGTAAAGTGCCCCTGGATTCAATTCCTAGTACAAAAGAAAAAAAAAATGCTTGAACAATGTGAACATGTAGGACGATATTCACCATGGCAATTTAGTTAATTTCCATGAACTTCAACTTCTTTTGTAATATGGGGAAAATAAACTTGCCTTGTGAGGTTGTTATGCAAATTCCATACTTAGGCTGGGCCAGCCTGAGTAACATAGTGAGATCTAACATGTGGAAAGTACTCAATAAGTATAATACTTAGATTATGATTGGTGATAAGATTGGAGGATAGATTATACAGAGTTACCAAAGAAAACTGAGTAGATGAGGGGCTGTCTTGGGGAATAAATAGCAGGATCTGAGGTTAAAGAAAAATCAGGAAGCATTGTTACAGGTCAGAGTTAGATGTAGCCATATACTTACATTGGTTTTTTTATTAATTATTATATTTTTTAGTTGTAGTTGGACACAATACCTTTATCTCAATGTGGTGCTGAGAATTGAACCCAGGGCCTCCCCCATCCTAGGCAAGTGCTCTACCGCTGAGCCACAACCCCAGCCCCCTTACATTGGCTTTTGAGAAGGAATATATACAATGATAGATTTGGGAGATTATCTGACCTTTATGGCTTATCTCAGTGAAGCTGTATAATTTATTTTGTAAGGTCCTTAAGATGGGCCTAAACTTTTTAATTTGTGTATTACCTAAGAAAGTCTTGTTTATTGAAAAAAAAAAGTCAGAAAGTATGTAGCATTTAAAGAAAACGAATTAGGCTGGGAGTGTAGCTCAGTGGTAGAGCTTGTGCTTAGTATGCATGAAGCTCTCAGTTCAATCCTAGCTCCACAAAAAGCAAGCAAACAAAAGACAAAATAAAATCCTCCATAACACCATCACTCAGAAATAAGCACTTTTGAGCCTGGTATTGTGATGCAAGTTGGTAATTTCAGCAATTGGGAGGATGAGGCAGGAGGATCATTTGAGCTCAGGAGTGTAAGACCAGCCTAAAGGGCTGGGGTTGTGGCTCAGAGGCAGAGCACTTGCCTAGCATGTGTGAGGAACTGGGTTCAATCCCCAGCACCACATTGAACTGGGTTCCATCCCCAGTTTCCACCCAAAAACAAAATAAAGGTATTGTGTCCATTTACAACTAAAAAAATATATATTTTAAAAAGACCAGCCTGAATAACATAGTGAGACCTCATCTCAAAATAAATAAATAACAAATACTCCTTAATATTTTGCTATACTAATACTATTCCATATTATTTTAAAGGTACATATTTTGAAAGCCTTAGCTTAAAAAAACCTGCTAGGAGGTAAATGAAAACATATTCGAGTGTACCGTATTTTTTAATTTGAATTTCTGCCTAAATTATCTATTCATATCTTGTGTTGTCTTTTAAAATCAATGATGGGAAGCTACGTATGGTGGTGTACTCCGGTAATCCCAGAGACCCAGGAGGCTGAGGCCATTGGATGTCGTATTTGCTGGGTTCCAATGGGCACTTTCATTGATTTGCTGTTTTCTGATGAATAGGCCTTGTCTTCCGGGGAGGACCGTGGCTTGACTTCTCTAAACCTAGAAACTTTCAACACATCACAAGGGAGGATGGGAGAGATTCTCCATGATCTAGAAGAAATTCAGAAAAACTTACAAGAAAACTTCACATGGAAAGCGACTCCCCCCGAAGAGCAGACCCAGGGTGAGGTGATTTTATTTTGTGGAGGAGGATTCAACGTAATTGCTGGGTGGAAATGACCAAGTGGCTGCGGGGCTTTGTTCTCTGGGGACAGGATCCCAGAGTGTGTGCTGCTTCATCTCTGTGGGGTTGTAAATCAAGTGGGAGTCGGCTGAGGTGTGTTTGTGACTAGGTAAGTTTGGGGACCTGATTGGAGGTGTGCTGTATCTCAGGCCCTGAATAGACTGAAACTTGTTTTCTAAAACCCATAAACGGAGATCCTAGCTTACTGCTTGTCATGTTATCCTCCCAAGGAGGTTTGGAAATAGGCTGCTTTTGATGTTGGTTTTTGAGATGGGTCTTGCTATGTTGCCCAGGCTGGTCTCCAGTTCCCGAGCTCACAGGGTCCTGAATAGTTGGGACTACATGTGTGCACCACCAGCCCTGGTTGCTTTTTAATTTTTTTTTAATTTGTTCTAATTAGTTATACATGATAGTAGCATACATTTATGCACTTTGATATATCATATGTAAGTGGAGGATAGTTTCTCATTTTTCTGATTGTACATGTTGTACAATCACATCGGTCATGCAGTTATATATGCACATAGGTAATAATGTCTCCCCTCTCTTCACTCCCCTCTATCTAAAGTACCTCTGTTCTTCCTAGCTCTGCCCCCCTCCCCATTGTGAATTAACATGCATGTTAGAGAAAACATTTGGCCTTTTGTTCTTTGGGATTGGCTTATTTTGCTTAGCATGATATTCTCCAGCTCTATCCATTTACTAGCATGCCATAATTTCATTCTTCTTTAAGGCTGAGTAATATTCCATCATATATATGTGTGTGTGTATATGTATATATATGTATATATATATATGTATACATATCACATTTTTTTATCCATTCATGTGTTGAAGGGCACCTAGTTTAGTTTAGTTTTGTTCCATAGTTTAGCTACTGTGAGTTGAGCTGCTATAAACATTGATGTGGCTGCATCACTGCAATATGCTGATTTTAAGTTCTTTGGGTATAAACCGAGAAGTGGAATAGTTGGGTCAAATGGTGGTTCCATTCCAAGTTTTCTGAGGAATATCCATACCATTTTCCATAATGATTGCACCAATTTGCATTTCCACCAGCAATGTATGAGTGTACCTTTTCCCCCACATCCTCATTAACATTTATTGTTGTTTTTATTCTTGATAATTGCCATTTTGACTGGGTGAGATGAAATCTTAGTTTTGATTTGCATTTCTCTAATTGCTAAAGAGGTTGAACATTTTTTCATATATTTGTTAATTGACTATATTTTTTCTGTGAAGTGTCTGTTCAGTCCTTAGCCCATTTATTGATTGGGTTATTTGTTTGTTTGTTTGTGTTAAGTTTTTGAATTCTTTATATATCCTGGAGATTTAATGCTATATCTGAGGTGCATGCAGTAAAGATTTTCTCCCATTCTGTAGGCTCTCTCTTCACATTATTGATTGTTTCCTTTGCTGAGAAGAAGCTTTTTAGTTTGAATCCATCCCATCTATTGATTCTTGATTTTACTTCTTGTGCTCTAGGTATCTTGTTAAAGAAGTCAGACATGGTAAAGATTTGGGCCTACTTTTTCTTCTATTAGGCATAGTTGCTCTCTCTGGTCTAGTGCCTAAGTCTTGTTTTTTTTTTTTTTTTTTCAGTACCTGGGATTGAACTCAGGGACACTCAACCATGGAGCCACATCTCCAGTTCTATTTTGCATTTTATTTAGAGACAGGATCTCACTGAGTTAGCACCTCACTATTGCTGAGGCTAGCTTTGAACTCGTGATCCTTCTGCCTCAGCCTCCGGAGCTGTTGGGTGCCTAAATGTTTGATCCACTTTGACTTGAGTTTCATGCAGGGTGAGAGGGGGTTCAATTTTATTTTGTTGCACCATTCATTGAATAGGCTATCTTTTCTCCAATGAATGTTTTTGGTGCCTTTGTCTAGTATAAGATAACTATATTTATGTGGGTTTGTCTCTGTGTCTTCTATTCTGTACTATCGTTCTATATATGTTTTGGTTTCAATACCATGCCATTTTTTGTTACTATGACTCTGTAGTATTGTTTAAGGTCTGGTATTGTGGTGTCTCCTGTTTTACTCTTCCTGCTAAGGATTGCTTTGGCTATTCTGGATCCTTTATTTTTCCAAATGAATTTCATGATTGCTTTTTCTAGTTCTATGAAGGATGTCATTGGGATTTTAATCTGAATTGCATTAAATCTGTATAATGCTTTTGGTAGTATCATTATTTGCCGATGACATGATTCTATATTTAGAAGAGGCCAAAAAATTCCACCAGAAAACTTCTAAAACTCACAAAAGAATTCAGCAATGCAGCAGGTTATAAAATCAGCACCCATAAATCAAACGCATTCCTATACATCAGTGATGAATCTATTGGAAGAGAAATTAGGAAAACTATCCCATTCACAATAGCTTCAAAAAAAGTAAAATACTTGGGAGTCGTCAATCTAACAAAAGAGGTGAAAGACCTCTACAGTGACAACTACAGAACACCAAAGAAAGAAAGGAAGAAAACCATAGAAGATGGAAAGACCTTCCATGCTCCTGGATAGGCAGAATTAATATTGTCAAAAGGGCCATACTGGGGCTGGGAATGTGGTTCAAGCGGTAGCGCGCTCGCCTGGCATGCGCTGGGCGCTGGGTTCGATCCTCAGCACCACATAAAAAAATAAAAATAAAGATGTTATGTCCACCAAAAACTAAAAAATAAATATTAAAAAATTCTCTCTCTCTAAAAAAAAATGGCCATACTACCTTGTTGCTTTTTATTTGTTAACTAGTAAATGTCTTTATTAACAAAGCATGCAACTGTATAGATAATTTTTATGCATTCTTTTCAAATATAATCTCTGGGGTACATGTTAACGTCAAACAGTAACAATGTAGAAAGGGCTTTCTTTTTGACTTTGTGTGTTCTCTGTTCCCCCAGAGTTATGTGAAAAGTTACAGCAGCCAGTTAGACATTAGAGATTAGTTCTGGTCTCCCCAAACCCTACCTCCTGGTCGGGCCACTGCTAACTTTATGTACTGTAGGGATATATCTCTCATAGCTTTCTAATATTTAAATAATCTTGCTCTGCTTAAAAAGTCATTCCTTGTTCAAGTGAGAAGCATGATTCCTTGGAGAAAGTTTCTTAAGGAAAATGATTAGAGGGCAGTTTATTAGTTCATCCAGAAATTATCTGAGAAATAAGTGTTGTCTTGGTCTCATGTAATCCTAAACATAGTGGTTTTATTTATTAATACAAATTTCAGATCAATTTTTGAATTTTGAGGTTAAGTTAAAAATGTTTTATTTAAAAAGCAAAACTATGTGTAGGCATACAACAAAAGTTTCTCTCCCACCCTGCCCAATTCTCCCTTTTCAGTTCACCACTTTTTATTAGATCCATTCTGAATTTTTTTTAATTTTTATTTTTTTAATTTATTGTATGTGGTGCTGAGAATCGAACCTTGTGTCTCGCACTTGCTAAGCAAGCACTCTGCTGCTGAGCTGCAATCCCAGCCTCCAGAATTTGATTATGAAACTATAAGCTAATATAAATTTGCATTTTATTTCCCACAGTCTTACTTTTTTACACAAAAGGTAACACATTTATATTCATTGTTCTATATGTTGCTTTTGTTCTACATCTTGGTATCTTTATGAATCAGTATACACAGGAGAGTGTTTTGTTTTTCATAGCTGCTTAGTATTCCAATCTATGCATACAGACATTTATTTGCCCAATTCTTTACTGATGGATACATGATTGTTTCTAATTGTTTATAATTATAATCAATGCTGAAGTCAATAATTATGTACATATATCATTTCACATGGGTGCAGATATAATTGTAAGTTTGCCAGTAAAAGTTGCTGGGTCATAGGGTAAATTCATTTGGCATTTTGTTATATGTTGACAAATTTCTTTGTAGTTGGGTTATACCAATTTACACTCCCATAGAAGTATATATCAGTGCAATCTTCCAACTGTGTGTTGTCAAACTAGTTTTTTGTCAATTTGTTGTGTAAAAGAGTGATTAGCAGTGTACCATACTTTTAATTTTAATTTCTCCACGAATTGTCTATTCGTATCTTGTGTGGTCTTTTAAAATTAATGTTGGGGAGCTGTGTGTGGTGTTGTATGCCTGTAATCCCAGAGACTCAGGAGGCTGATAGGAGGATTGCAAATTTGAGGCCAACATGGGAAATTTTAGTGAAAGCCTATCTAAAAGATTAAAAAAAAAAAAAAAACACTGAAAGAGAATATATTGGATATTTTCTTGTTTTGTTTTTTATTCTGTGGTGCTAGGGATCATATATTGATACATTGCCAGGACCATATACAATAACACATTATATTTATTGTTCTATATGTTGCTTTTGTTCTACATCTTGGTACCTTTATGAATCAGTATACACAGGAGAGTGTTTTGGTTAGGACTATAGACTAGTTGTTCTTCATGTCCCAGACTACTGAATCAGCATCTCTAGAAGTGAGTCTCAGGACTCTGCACTTTTGACAAACTCATTAGTAAATTTTGTAAATCTTATGCAGCACTTAAACAGAATAGTAGTATAGAGACTTGGTCCTGAAATTATTAAATTATTTTAAATGCCCAAGGGTTCCTTTCTACTTTTTAAAAAGAAAAAGCTTATGACTTATTCCCTTGTTGTAGTAGAGAAATGAGATTGTTTTAACTCTATTATAAAGAAACTTCTCAGTGCCAGGCATGGTGATGCATTCCTGTAATCCCAATGACTCAGGAGGCTAAGGCAGGAGGATCATGAGTTCAAATCCAGCCTCAGCAACTTAGAGAAGCCCTAACCAACTCAGTGGGACTCTGACTTTAGTAAAATATAAAAAGGGGCTGGGGATGTGGCTTGGTGGTTATGCACCCCTGGGTTCAATCCCTGATACAAAAAAAAAAAAAAAGAAAGAAAAAAAAAGAAACTTCTCAATAATTAAGTTTTACATAACAAATATTTCTATACAGTCACCTGCTTAATGTAAACATCTTATTTTCCCTCTTACAAAACCTAACATTCATTTTGTAACCAGTGAGTAGGCAACCTGCTTTATACCCAGAGGGTTAATTCATCATAAAACTTTATTTCATAATAATTTCCAGTGTTTTAATAGCTATTCAATAGCGTTTTTTAAAAAATAGTTTTTAGTTCTCAATAGATCCTTTAATTTATTTATTTATCTATATATTTATTTATTTATTCATATTCGGTGCTGAGGATCGAACCCAGGGCCTCACACATGCCAGGCAAGCGCTCTACCACTGAGCCACAACTCCAGCCCCATATTCATTACTACTTTAATAGTATATTTTGAATGTACATCGAGTGTAAATTTTTTCTGAGTATCTTTAAAGTTGGAAACACTCAAGTGTAGATTATTTACTCCCTCAACAGGGATGAGAAATGTTAGATTTAATAAAAGAAATAAAATAAAATAAAGGGGCTGGAGATGTTGCTCAGTGGTAGAGTGCTTACCTAGCATGTATGAGACCCTGTATTCAATCCCTAGCTGTGAAAAAAAAAAAAGTAAATTATTTTAGCAGGTCATACAACCTATTTTAAAAAACTAATAATAAGCAACAATCTTATCAGCTAAATAGGAGAATAGTGTTACCTCTATGAATTAAAAAAAAATTTTTTTTTGTCAGTTCTGGGGACCAAACCCAGAACCTCATGCATACTGACCACATTCTCTATCATGGAGTTACGCCCCCAGCCTGAGGTATTTGTCTGTTTTGTGACTGGCTTATTTCACTTAGAATAATATCCTTCAGGTTTATCCATGTTGTGGTATGTCAAAATTCCTTCTAATAAAGGCTGAATAGTTTTCCACTGATAACTCCATTATCAACCACACTTTGTGTATCCATTTATCAGCAGATACACAAGTGTGTATCACTTGGGTTGCTTCAGGGCCCACTGGAATTTTGAGAATGGCTTCTCATGAACAACACTCCTGTTCTCATGCCCTAGACAAGGTCTTTCATCTCATAAATCGAGTCGTAGATTATATGCCCCTGTCACTTCAAGGTACACAGGGGAAGAGCTCATCTTCAGCGTCCACATTTTAGGTTGTCCTTCCTTTTCTTTCTTTCTTTTTTTTTTTTTTTTTTTGGTACTGGGGATTAAACCCAGAGGCACTTTACCATTGAGCTGCATCCCCAGCCTTTTTTATTTTTATTATTATTTTTTTTTTAATTTTTAAATTTTGAGACCAGATCTCACTAAGTTGCTTAGGGCCTCACTATATTTTTGAGGCTGGTTTTGAATTTGCCATCCTCCTGCCTCGGCCTCCTGAGTCCCTGGGATTACAGGCATGGGTCACCCAGCTTTCTTTACTTTTTCTTCCCCTGTTATGGTCATTGCAGTCTAGCACATATAGTTGCTTTGAGTTAACAATTCAACTTTTGTACTTGAGAGGAAGTTAGGAGGTATCAGCAGTTTAGACAAACCTTACCAGTTTATATAGCAAGTAGTTTAAGGTATTGACATAGGCATCATGAGTATGGTGGGTATCAGGAGGATGCACACCCCTGGAACTGTATTAGTTAATTTATTTGATAAACATGCATCAGGGGGCTGGGATTATGGCTCAGTGGTAGAGGACTTGCCTAGCATGTGTGAGGCACTGGGTGGAGTCTCAGTACTGCATATAAATAAATAAAGGTTCACTGAAAACTAAAAAATATTTTTAAAAAATGCAACAGATACTTTCTATATGTAGGGCTCATATGGGGCTTCATGCTTCGAACACACAGATGAACAAGAAGCCGGGACCTTAGGGCTTACTGGGGAAACAGACAGAGTTCACGGTGAGGGGCTGGGGATGTGGCTCAGTGGTAAAGTGCTTGCTTCGCATGTGTGAGGCCCTGAGTTAGATTCTCAGCACCACGTATAAATAAATGAATAAAGTAAAAGGTCCATCAACAACTAAAAAAATATATATATATTAAAAAATATTCCGGAGCTGGGGTTGTGGCTCAGTGGTAGAGCGCTAGCCTAGCACATGGGAGACCTGGGTTCCATCCTCAGCATCACATAAAAAACCAAATAAACAAAATAAAGGTATTGTGCCCAACTATTTAAAGAAAAATTCCACAGTGAGGAGCTAGCTGTACCTGGGCTGAATATATTGCCTGATCAGAAGTGTGCCACAGTATAAAGTAAGCCACGTGCCTGGATGTGATACTTGAATACCTCCACTATGCCTTTGCTGATGGGCTTTTCTTTTTCCTTTTTTTTTTTTTTTTTGATTCCTTAGTGGAATTCCCAAAAGCTCTGTCTTCCTCCTCATTGCCTGACCAGAGCTGCCCTCAACCTAGGAGGACCTCTCGTTTTGCTCAGTGTAAGTATGTGGTCCATTTAAAACTCAGGTTTGGGGGCTGGGGCTGTGGCTCAGTGGTAGAGCACTAGCTTTGCATGTGTGAGACACTGGATTCAATTCTCAGCACCCAGCACCGCATATAAATAAATAAGTAAACTAAAGGTTCATTAACAGCTAAAAAAATATATTGAAAAGAAACAACTGGGAGGTGCTGGGGTTGTGGCTCAGCAGTAGAGCGCTCACCTCACATGTACGAGACCCTGGGTTCAATCCTCAGCACCACACAAAAATAAATAAGTGAGATAAAGGTATTGTGTCCAGCTACAACTAAAAAAAAAATAAAATAAAATAAATATTTAAAAGAAGAAAAAGGTAGAGCGAAAAGCAAGAGCATACTGTCTGTCTTCCCGCTGCAAGGCCCACTCCCTGGCTGACTGTACTTGTGTTTGTTGTCCAGAATAGGTCCCTCCACATGGGGAGTTGAGTACAAAGGCAAAGAGGCGATGAGACTCCCAAATTTCAGACTCAGCTAGACCCATGAGCACTTAGAGCCCAGGCAACCTTTGAATATCCAGGTGGGGGTCACCAATTACAGCCAACTGCCTGTTCCCCCACCTGCATAGGTGCTACTGCTGTCCGAGTCTGGGGAGTCCTTAAGAGCATGGATCATGGAGCTGGGGGTGTGACTCCCAGCATCACTAGCTGTGTGAGCTTGGATGAATCACTTCGTCCCTCAGAGCCTCAGTTTCCTCATTTATAAAATGGTGATAACAATAGCATTTCTCTTGTGGGCTTTCTGTAAGGATGCACAAGTGCATGTATGTGAAATAATGCATTGAGTGGTCATGGCACATAAGAGTTATCAGTTGTTCACTCGGTAGGAAACAATAGGGGTTGGGGTGTCGCTCAGTGGTAGAGCACTTGTCTAGCACGTCTGAGGCCCTGGGTTTGATCACTAACCCTGGAAAAAAGGGGGGGGAGAAATAATATGAAATATACAAGATGAGGGCCAGGGTTGTGGCTCAGTGGTAGGGTGCTTGTCTAGCATATGTGAGGCACTGGGTTCGATCCCTGGCACCACATAAAAAAATAAATAAATAAAGGTATTGTGTCCATCTACAATATATACACACACACACACATACATACAAGATGAATAAGATACAGACCTTAATCAGAAAACCAAAATTTAACTAGAGAGGTCCAAATAGCAATGGTCATACTTGTAAAGCACAGGAATATTGAGAAAAATAAGAGATGATTTTGTGTTGGATGGAATTCAGCCAGCGGGAAGAGAGGGCTTCCTGAAAGATAACTAATGGGTAGGTGAAAAGTAAGGCACCTGGATGTGGTGGCACATGCCTGTAATCTCAGTGGTGTGGAAGGCTGAGGCAGGGGGATCGTGAGTTCAAAGCCAGCCTCAGCAATGGTGAGGCACTAAGCAACTCAGTGAGACCCTGTCTCTAAATAAAATATAAAATAGGGCTGGGGATGTGGCTCAGTGGCCATGTGCCCTTGAGTTCAATCCCTGGTACCAAAAAAAAAAAAAAAGAAAGAAAGAAAAGAAAAAAGAAAAGTAAGGCAGGAATGGGGTATTATTCATATAACAATATCCAGGATATATATATATTTTTTTTTTTCAATATTTTTAGTTGTATATGGACTTAATTTTATTTATTTTTTATTTATTTTTTAAAAGAGAGAGTGAGAGAGGAGAGAGAGAGAGAGAGAGAGAGAGAATTTTTTTTTAATATTTATTTTTTAGTTCTTGGCGGACACAACATCTTTGTTGGTATGTGGTGCTGAGGATTGAACCCAGGCCGCACGCATGCCAGGCGAGCGCGCTACCGCTTGAGCCATATCCCCAGCCCTATTTTATTTATTTTTATGTGGTGCTGAGGATCGAACCAAGTGCCTCACACATGCTAGGCAAGTGCTCTACCATTGAACTATAACTGAACCCCCTTGATGTACCAATTTTAATGCATGTATGAGTAAAACATTTTTACGAACACAACACTGTGAGCTGGGGATGTAGCTCAGTTGGTAGAGTGCTTGCCTTACATGCACAAGGCCCTGGGTTCAATTCTCAGCACCACACACACACACACACAAAAAAAAAAAAAAAAAAAAAAAAAAAAAAAAAAAAAAAAAAAAAAAAAAAAAAAAAAAAAAAAAACTACAATGTTGCTTTTTCTACTAGATGACATGTTAGCCTGGATGATCCAAAGCCAGCTGATCTTGTGGTGGTATACTTTTCTTTTCTCCTCAGGGATCGTCAGTCCAACCTTTGACTTGGGAAGCCTCTCCTGTATCCTGAAGGTATCTGAGGATCACCGGACAGTGACTGTGTCTCAATTCCGGCAGCCCTATCCTTGGAGTCAAGAGAGGTTTTCAACCAGCCAGGTCTTATGTTCCCAGGCCCTGTCTTCTGGGCGGCATTACTGGGAAGTGGACACGAAGTGCTGCAATAACTGGGCAGTTGGAGTCGCCTCTTGGGGCATGAGCCGAGACCGGATGCTGGGAAGGACTGCAGACTCTTGGTGCATAGAGTGGAAGGGAACTGGCCAGTTGTCTGCATGGACCATGGTCAAAGAAACTGTCCTTGGCTCAGACAGACCTGGGGTGGTGGGCATCTGGCTGGACCTGGAGGAGAGGAAGCTTGCCTTCTATTCAGTGTCCAGTCAGGAGAAGCTTCTGTATGAGTGTGAGATGGCGGCCTCCTCTCCTCTGCACCCTGCCTTCTGGCTCTACGGCCTAACTCCTGGAAACTCCCTGATCATAAATCAAGTACAAGTATAAAGCTTCCTCAGGGGTTAAAACACAGTGGTCTCCTGGCCTCTCTCTCTGCCTTCAAGCAGGTGGCAACTCAACTTAAGAATCCCACTTTTGAAGTTCATCCTTTTGTGTGGTTCGGGATTAACAAAGTAGGCTTGAAGTTCTTGAACCCTGCACATTTCAAAGAAAGGACTGGCCTCTGACAGACTCATGAGAGGGGACCTATAAGCCCTTCAAATATCTTGCCTGGCATGAGTGGCTTGGTTTAAGTGGGGGCTTTGGGCCATGCAGTATCACCTTGACCTCTGCACGGGCTAGAGATTAAGTCAGCCATGTGGGCAGTGAGGCATGCCTATGTGACAGATCCCCAATAAAAGCGTTGAATACTGCGGCTTGGGGGACCATCCCCGATTGGCAGTACTCCAGCCACATTGCCACACATCATTGCTGGGAAAATTAAGCAATGTCCTTAGGACCCCACTGGGAGAGGATGATTGGGAATTCTCTTGCTCTGTGTGCCTTTTTCTATTACTGATTTTATTCTGTGGCCTTTCACTACAGTAAATTGTAACTGTTAATGATTCACTGAAGGCAAGGGTGCCCACAGGGACCCCAGAACCTAAGGGACATGCATTACTTATCAGTTGCTGTGTAATGATATTACGATGGATTTAGTGGTTTAAAACAATTTACATTTATTATCTCACTGTTTCTGTGGGTCAGGAGTCAGCGTCCAGCTTAGCTGAGGCTTCTGCCTCTGAGTCTCTCAAATTGCAGTTGACATGTCAGCTGGGGCCACAGTGTCACAGGAGGCTCAACCAGGAAAGGATCTGCTCCAGAACTCATGTGGTGGGCAGCATTCAGTTTCTTGTTGTTGAATTGAAGGCTGCCATTTCTTGGTGGCCGTTGACTGGAGACCAACCTCAGTTCCTTACCCCCTGAGTTTTTGCAACAGAGTTGCTTGCCTTCTCCCAGTCAATAAAGAAGAGAAAGTCTCTTGGCAAGATGGATATGAAGGGCTGGGGTTGTGGCTCAGTGGTAGAGCACTCCCTAGTGCATGTGACGCACTGGGTTTGATCCTCAGGACCACATATAAGTAAATAAATAAATAAAATTATATTTTTTAAAAAAGAAGGCTTCCTATGCACAGTATTAATTTATATTAAAAAAGATGGATGTGAAATCTTACACAATAATTACATAAACATATAATGGCACATATCCTATTACCTTTGCCTTATTCTGTTGGATAGAAGCAAGTCATAGATCACACCCACACTTAAGGGGAGGGCATGAAACAAGGGTAAGAACTCCAGAATGTGGGGTGCATGGGGGGCACCTTATAGTCTGTCTGACTTATATGTCATTTCTTATTTGATTTTCCCTACTTTATTTATTTATGTATTTATGTATTTATTTATATTTTTCAGTGATAGGGACTGAACCCAGGGATACTCTATTGCTGAGCTACATTCCCAGCCATTTTTTAAAAATTTGAGATAGGGCCTCACTAAATTGCTCAGGCTGGCCTCACATGATCTGCCTACATCATCCTCCTGAGTCTCTGAGATTTTAGACATACACGACCATACCTGGCAAATTCCCCTATTTTTAAAAATTTTATTATATAACAATACAGATACAGAAAACTACCCAAAACACATGTGGATCTTAAACATCCTGGAAACTACTATTCAGGTCAAGAAATGAAACCTGCTGCCCACCACAGAAGCTCTGTGGTGACACATACGTGTAATCCCAGCAACTCAGGAGGCTGAAGCAGGGGTATCACAAGTTCAAAGACAGCCTCAACAATTTAGCAAGGCCCTAAGCAACTTGGCAAGACCCTGTCTTTTTTTTTAATATTTATTTTTTCAATTTTTGGCGGACACAACATCTTTATTTGTATGTGATGCTGAGGATCAAACCTTGGCCGCACGCATGCCAGGTGAGCGCGATACTGCTTGAGCCACATCCCCAGCCCAAGACCCTGTCTTTTTTAAAAAAAAAAAAAAAGTGGGGGGGGTTGGTGATGTAGCTTAGTGGTTAAATATCCCTGGGTTAATCCCTGATATCCCCCACCCCAAAAAAGAGAAGAAGCTGCTTTGTCATGTGCCCCATTTCAATCACAACCCCCCCACACATCTGAGAGCAGTCCTGACTTTCCCACAAATCACTTCTGTACTTTTCTGTAGAGTTTTATCACCCAATTATATGTCTGTAGCCATAAAACTTAGTCTTGCCCCCATTTTCAAAAAACTGGAATGCTTTTGGGTTGGGCTTGTGGCTCAGTGGTAGAGCACTTGCTTAGCATGTGAGGCATTGGGTTCAATAATCAGCACTGCAGATAAATAAATGAATAAAGGTCCATCAACAACTAAAAAAATTTATAAATAATTGGTATGCTTTTTAAAAACAGCTTCGTTTTAAAATGAGACACAACTCACATACTGTAAAATTCACCTATTTAAACAGTATGAACCAGTGCTCTTTAGTGTATTTACAGAGTTGTGAAATCATCAGCATGATCTAATTTTAGAACATTTTAATCACCCCAGAAAGAACGCTTATACCTTTTACCAAGTGATTGGTCCTAAGTCTCCTACTCTACATATCTCCCCTACATCTCTGTCTCCTGTTTCTTTTCCTAGCGATTCATCTCCTGAAGGACCCCCAGCTAGATTTGTACCTATTTTGAAGATTTGGAAATTCAACTCTGTTGGGTCAGATTGGGCAGAAAGCGTTGGCACACAACTAGCCAGGAAGCCTGGGGTGGTACACTTAACCTCTCTTTGCCTCTGTTTGTCTGTAAGATGGAGGCAGTTACCTTACCTACCCTTACCTTCCTCATAGGACTACTGAGAAAATTAAATAAAGTAATAGATGAGGAGATCAGAAGACTTTTCTTCGTGCTAGAGGACCATTAAAATGCTCTCTGGGGCTGGGGCTGGCTCAGTGGTACAGCATTTGCCTAGAATGTGGGAGGCACTGGGTTTGATCCTCAGCCCCAAATAGAAATAAAATAAAGGTATTGTATCCATCTATGGCTAAAAATTATTTTTAAAAGGCTCTCTGCCCTCACTCTTTTTTTTTCCAGTTAATTATCAATCTACTCATTGACTATTTTGTTATCTCTTTATTTATTGTACTAGAGATTGAACCCAGGGGTACTCTACCATGGAGCCACCTCCCCAACCATTTTATTTTTTATTTTGAGACAGAGTTTCACTAAATTACTTAGGGCCTTGCTAAGTTGCTGAGGCTGGTCTTGAACTTGCAGTCCTCCAGTCTCAACCTCCTGAGTTGCTGGGATCACAGGTGTACACCAGTCCATCTGGCTTCTCTGCCCTCTCTTTTTGCATATGGAGCTCTTATTGTTATACTCACAGTCACCTTGATGTTTACCTTTTGGGTCAAAAGTTAGCATTTAGAAGCCAGAGTTCTAGTCTCTTGCTGTGATGCCTTCTTGTTGAATAGCATGCTTTTAATCAATGTTTGGATAACAGGATCTCTGTGAGGGTGGGGTTTATCTGTTGGTCCCTGTGATTTCTCCAAACTGGAGCCAAAATGTAAGAATCACAAAGGTGGGGAGTGGAGGCCATCGCTTTTGGTTGCCTTGTTTTTGTCTCACATTTATTGCCAGCACATCCCTTCTGGTACACAGTGGGAAATGACATCCTTCCCTCAATCAAAACATAAAATCTTCCAAAAGAAAAAAAAAAACAAACTGAAGCCAAAATGCCAATGGAATAAAGACTTTGCACTTGAGTCTGGTTTTATGTGAATCAGGAAATTATCCGCCCAAAGCCCAAGCTAGAAAATTTACAGCCAGGACTTTCCTAATCTATGGGGGCGACTGTATCACAGTACCACAGACTGGGTAGCTTACACAACAGGGATTTATTTCTCACAGTCTGGAGGCTGGAAGTTCAAGGTCAAGATTTAAGGGAGCTCTCTGGGATTTCCTTTTTATAAGGGTTCTGTCCCCATTATGAGGACACTATCCTCATGACCTAATCTCTTCCTAAAAAGTCCCACCTCTAATCCCATCACCACATCCTGGGTTAGAAAACCAGTATGCAAATTTTAAGGGAAACAAATATTTAACTTGAGCAGGGACATAAATGCTCATGGAAAGAGCATCAGGGACTCCTGGGATGTTTCTCTCAAAAACATCATTTTTTTTTCTGTCAAGTCTTGTCTCTCTCTCTCTTTTTTTTTTTTTTAAGTGAGAGAGAGAGAGAGAGACAGAGAGAGAGAGAGAGAAAGAGTGAGAGAATTTTAATATTTATTTTTCAGTTTTCAATGGACACAACATCTTTGTTTGTATGTGGTGCTGAGGATCAAACCTGGGCCGCAGGCATCCAGGCGAGCGCGCTACCGCTTGAGCCACATCCCCAGCCCAAGTCTTGTCTCTCTTAATTGTTTTCTTCCTATGGGGCTAGGGATAATGGAATATCCTGGTCAGTGATGGGGCCTGCCTGTATCAGTCTCCACTTCATTTTCCCTGCATCTCAGGTATGCACTTAGCCCCTGGTGAGGCAGCTACTGAACAGCACTGTTATACTCTTGTTTTTTTTTTTTTCTTTTGCAGTGCTGGGAATTGAACCCAGAGCCTCATTGATGCATGGAACTGAGCCACATCCCCAGTCCACTATTGTACTCCTTATTGAGGTCTAGAGCTTTGCTTCTGCTAAGTAGGAAGCCACCATCTTGTTAGTATTGAGGCAACCTGGAATACAGTTATATCTATCTATTCCTTGCTTCTCTTCCCTTGCAGGATTTTTGTTTGTTTGTTTCTTGTTTGTTTGTTTGTTTGTTTTGGAAAAGCTAAAATTGAGGACTTTATTTTATAGGTGACTTCAGAAACATACCACTGAATCAAACAGTGTTGTTTTTCTGGGTAAATTTCTGAAGTCTCTTGCTCTGGTCAAGGGAAAACTCCCTTTTTCCAGGGGGATTGGGACTTTAGGAGACCCCCCTCTTTTTTTGGCATATCCCAAGCTCCGTCATCCCTCACTCCTGCCTGAACCTTTATCCCCAAACTCTAAATTCATCCTCATGCATAATTTCTCAAAATCCTAATCACTGCAAGAATTGTCCTTCCAAAGACCCTGACTTTCTCTGCAATTGTATTTATGTAATGCTGAAGATTGTTTTGATTTGGGATTTGACTTCCAAATCAGCCACGGGGTTCCTAGAAGCATAAACAACCTGCAGGATTCTTGTCACATCTGCATATCTCCTATGCCATATTTTACTTATAATTTTTTTCCTAAATCAACTCACTTTCCCCTCTCTCAAGTACATTTATTTCTGGGGCTGGGGATGTGGCTCAAGCGGTAGCGCGCTCGTCTGGCATGCGTGCGGCCCGGGTTCGATCCTCAGCACCACATACAAAAAAGATGTTGTGTCCGCCAATAACTGAAAAATAAAATGTTGAAATTCTCTCTCCATCTCTCTCTTCTATCTCTCTAAACAAAAAATTAAAAAAAAAAAAAAAAAAAAAAAAAAAAAGTACATTTATTTCAAAAGACTCTGTGTGTGTGTGTGTGTGTGTGTGTGTGTGTGTGTGTGTGTGTGGTGTGTGCTGGGATTGAACCTATGGGTGCTTAACCTTTGAGCCACATCCCACCCCTTTTATTATTATTTTTTAAATTATGAGACAGGGTCTCAGTTGCCTAGGGCCTTGCTAAATTGCTGAGGCTGGATTTGAATTTGCATCCTCCTGCCTCAGCCTCCTAGGCCACTGGAATTACAGGCATGTACCACCGCCTGCCAAAAGGAGACTCTTTGAATTATGTAGATGGAAAACAGAAGCATGTTTTTAGATAGAAAGGTAACCCTAAACATGTTTCAAGCAAAACGAAGCAATGCAACCACTTTGTTATTGCCCTCTCAGACTCTGAAACTGAGGCTTGCTAGGGACCTTCCCCGCCCCCAAAGGAGATTATCAGATGTTCAAAATTTATAGGCTTTCACCTTGTCTTAATCAGGATTGAAAGATAAATAGAAATTTTTCTGGCTATGAGATACTGTTTTCAATGTCCTTGAACCATCTCTAATTATCTCTTGTTCTGCTCCTTTGGGAAATTTGAATGTAAAAGATGTCTGGTGCAATAAGATTCCTCTGTCCTCTTCTCTCCAGAGATGCTTGACTCACTGAGGGGCTGTATCTTCCTTCCCTGCTCAGTGAAGTGGTTTTATCTCTATTTTTCAGAATAAATTTGCCCTGGGGGAGAGAGCTTCATGGCTTTGGGCAGTGACAACCTCCAGGACAGAATGCTTGCGATTCCCACAGCTTCAGTTCTTTTTTGTTTTATTCATTTTATTTTTTAACTACATGACAGTGGAACACATCACAATTCTTATTACACATATACAGCACAATGTTTCATATCTCTGTAAAGTATGTTCACACCAATTCGTGTCTTCATACATGTACTTTGAATAATGATGTCCATCACATTCCACCATCATTGCTAACCCCATGCCCCCTCCCTTCCCCTCCCACCCCTCTGCCCTATCTAGAGTTCCTCTATTCATCTATTCTTGCATGCTCCCCCTCCCTACCCCACTATGTGTCAGACTCCTTATATCAGAGAAAGCATTCGGCATTTGTTTTTTTGGTATTGGCTAACTTCACTTATCATTATCTTCTCCAACTCCATCTATTTACCTGCAAATGCCATGACTTTATTCTCTTTTATTGCTGAGTAATATTCCATTGTGTATATATATTCCACATTTTAAAAATCCATTCGTCTACTGAAGGGCATCTAGGTTGTTTCTTCAGTTCAGTTATTGTGAATTGTGCTGCAATAAACATTGATGTGGCTGTGTGCCTGTAGTATGCTATTTTAAAGTTCTTTGGGTACAGACTGAGAAGAGGAATAGCTGGTTCAAATGGTGGTTCCATTCCCAGTTTTCCAAGGAATCTCCTTACTGCTTTCCATATTGGCTGCACCAATTTGCAGTCCCACCAGCAATGTATGAGTGTACCTTTTCCCCCACATCCTCGCCAACACTTATTGTTGTTTGTCTTCATAATAGGTGCCATTCCGAGTGGAGTGAGATTAAATCTTAGAGTAGTTTTGATTTACATTTCTCTAATTGCTAGAGATGATGAACATTTTTTCATATATTTGTTGGTTGGTTGTATATCCTCTTCTCAGAAGATGTCTGTTCAGTTCTTTGGCCCATTTACTGATTGGGTTATTTGGGTTTTTTTTTTTTGTTTTGTTTTTTTTTTTTTTGGTGCTTAGCTTTTAGTGTTTTAGAGTTTAGTGCTGTATCTGATATGTGAGGGCTAAAAATTTGCTCCCAAGATGTAGGCTCTCTGTTCACCTCACAGATTGTTTCTTTTGCTGAGAAGGAATTTTTCAATTTGAGTCCATCCCATTTATTAATGATTCTTGGTTTTAATTCTTGAGTTATAGGAGTCTTATTAAGGAAGTTGGGGCCTAATCCCACATGATGGAGATTAGGGCCTACTTTTTCTTCTAATATATGCAGAGTCTCTGGTTTAATTCCTAGGTCCTTGATCCACTTTGAGTTGAGTTTTGTGCATGGTGAAAGATAGGGGTTTAATTTCATTTTGTTGCATATGGATTTCCCAGCACCATTTGTTGAAGAGGCTATCTTTTCTCCTATGCAGGTTTTTGGCGCCTTTGTCTAATATAAGATAATTGTAATTTTGTCCCACAGCTTCTTTTTTTTTTTTTAAAGAGAGAGAGAGAGAGAGAGAGAGAGAGAGAATTTTTATTTTTTTATTTTATTTTTTTTAAAGAGAGAGTGAGAGAGGAGAGAGAGAGAATTTTGAATATTTATTTTCTAGTTCTCGGCGGACACAACATCTTTGTTGGTATGTGGTGCTGAGGATCAAACCCGGGCCGCACACATGCCAGGTGAGCGCGCTACTGCTTGAGCCACATCCCCAGCCCCCCACAGCTTCTTTTCTCTCACCATTTTCCGTATCAGGTAGGCA